>NC_073241.2:98664285-100000714 GCF_029281585.2 Gorilla gorilla gorilla
TTTCTGTATTTTTAGTAGAGATGGAGTTTCACTAGGTTGGAAAGGCTGGTCTCAAACTCCTGACCTAAAATGATCCACCTACCTTGGCCTGTCAAAGTGCAGGGATTACAGGCACTAGACATAATTCCCGGCACCAAAATGACTTTGAACTAATTTCAGTCATCTCTTCTTGGTTCCCTACTCCCTTTAGAATCCTTTAAGATAAATATTTCTGGACACCAAAATACTCAATGTGAGGATATAATGAAATAAAAATGCAAACCTTACATGCATATTATGGAAAATAATAATTGACTAACTCTCTAAAAACAAAAATAATTATTTTTTATCAATTAAAAATGTTGATAGGTACATATTAGGTGTGCATATTTTGGGGGCACATTAAGACATTTTGAGAATGGCATAGAATGCTTAATAATCATGTCAGGGTAAACAGAGGTATCCTTCACCTCAAGCATTTATCATGTCTTTGTGTTACAAATATTCTATTATAATCTTTCAGTTATTTAAAAATGTACAATAAATTATTGGTGAGTGTAATCACCCTGTCACCCTATAGGATTTTTCCTATAGAGTTGTTTGTGCTCCTTATATATTCTGTATTAATCTCTTGTCAGATCGATAGTTTGCACATATTTTCTCCCATTCTGTGGGTTGTCTCTTCACTTCATTGCTTGTTTCCTTTGCTCTGCAGAGGCTTTTTAACTTGATGTGATCCCGTTTCTCCATTTTTCCTTTGGTTGTCTGTGCTCATGGCATATTAGTCAAAAAAAATTTGCCAATGCCCTGGAGAGCTTCCCCAGTGTTTTCTTGAAGTAGTTTCATAGATTTAGATCTTAGATTTAAGTCTTTAACCCATTTGATTTCATTTTGTTATATGGCAATAGATAGAGGTCTAGTTTTGTTCTTTTGTAAGATATCCAGTTTTCCCAGCACCATTTATTGAGGAGACTGTCTTTTCCCCAGTGTATGTTCTCAGCACATTGTAAAAAATGAGTTCACTGTGGGTGTGTGCATTGGTCTCTGTGTTCTCTATTCTGTTCCATTAATCTGTGTGTCTGTTTTTATGGCAGTACTATGCTGTTTTGGTTACTGTAGCTCTATAATATAATCTGAATTAAGGTAATGTGATTCACCAGTTTTGTTCTTTTTGTTCAGGATAGGTTTGGCTATTCTGGGTCTTTTGTGCTTCCATATAAATTTTGGGATTGTTTGTTCTATTTCTATGAAGAATGTAATTGATATTTTGATTGCATTGAAACTGTAGATTGCTTTGGGTATACAGACATTTTCACGATATTGATTCTTCCAATCCATGAACATGGAATATCTTTTCATTTATTGGTGTCCTCTTCAATTTCTTTTATCAGTGATTTACAATTTTTACTATAGAGATCTTTCACCTCTTTAAGTTAATTCATAGATATTTACATTTATATGTTGTTATTGTAAAATGAGATTGTTTCTTGTTTTCTGTTTCAGATTGTTCACTGTTGGCGTATAGAAATGCTAGTGATTTTGTGTGTTGGTTTTGTGTCCTGCAGCTTTACTGAATTTGGTTATTCATTTTAATAATTTTTTTTGGTGGAGTCCTTAGGTTTTTTTCAAATACAAGATCGTATCATCTGCAAACAAGGATAATTTAACTTCTTTTTTAATTTGGATGTCTTTATATCTTTCTATAGTCTGATTGTTCTAGCTAGGACTACCGGTAATATGTCGAATAACAGCGGTGAAAGTTGTCATCCTTGTCATGGTCAAGATCTTACAGGAAAGGTGTTCAGTTTTTCCCCATTCAGTATGATACTAGATGTGGGTCTATCGTATATGGCTTTTGTTGTATTGAGGTATATGACTTCTATACCCAGCTTTTTGAGGGTTTTTCTTTGGAAGGAATACTGAATTTTATCAAACGCTTTTTCAGCCTCAATTAAAATGATCATATAATTTTTGTCCTTCATTCTGTTGATATAATGTATTACATCGTTTATTTGCATATGTTGAACCATCCTTGCATAGCTGGGATAAATCCCACTTGGTTATGATAAACTGCTTTTCTAATATTTTGGTAAATTTGGTTTGCTAGTATTTTGTTGAGGATTTTTGCATCAATGTTTGTCAGGGATGTGTGCCTGTGGTTTTCTTTTCTTTCTTCTCTCTCTCTCTCTCCTTCTCTCTGTCTCTCTTTCTCTCATCTCCCTCTCTCTTTCTCTCATTCTTTCTTGCTCTCTTTCTTTCCCTTTTTAATGTGTCTTTGTCTGGTTTTGGTATCAGAGTAATACTGGCCTTGTGGAATGATTTTGAAAATACTCCCTCCTCCTGTATTTTTTTGAATAGTTTGAGTAGGATTGGTATTAGTTCTTTTTAAATGTTTGGTAAAATTCGTCAGTGGAGCCTTTCGGGTCCTGAGCTTTTCTTTGGTGGGAGAGTTTTTATTATACCTTATAGCCCATTACTTTTTATTGGTCTATTCAGGTTTGGATTTCTTTATGGTTCAATATTGGTAGGTTGCGTGTGTCTAGGAACTTATCCATTTCTTCTAGGTTTTCCAATTTATTGTCATATAGTTGTTCATAGTAGTCTCTTATGATCCTTTGAATTTCTTCAGTATCCATGGTAATTTGTCCTTTTTCTTCTCAGATTTTATTTATTTGGGTCTTCGCTCTTTTTTTGTTAGTCGATCTGGCTGAAGGCTCATAACAAATTTACCTTTTCAAACACCAACATTTTGTTCATTGATCTTTTTTATTTTAATTTCTTTTATTTCTGCTCTGATCTCTCTTTTTTTCCTGCTAATTTGGATTTGGTCTGCTGTTGCTTTTCTAGTCCTTTAAAACGCATCAATAGGTTGCTTCTTTGATGTTTTCTTGTGTATTTTTTTTTTTATGTAAGCACTATTGCTACAAACTTTCCTCTTGGTACTTCTTTTGCTCTATCCCATATGTTTTGTTATGCTGTATTTTGATTTTTATGTGTTTAAAGAATTTTTAAATTTTCTTTCTTAATTTCTTCATTGACCCACTGGTCATTTATGAATATATTGTTTAATTTGTGTGTGTTTGTATAGCTTCCCAATTTCCTCTTGTTATTGATTTCTAGTTTTATTCCACTGTGTTCAGAGAAGTTACTTGATATGATTTCTTTTTTAAAAAAACTTTAAAGACTTGTTTTGTGAACTAACACATGGTATATTCTTGATAATAATCCATGTGCTGAAAAGAAGAACGTGTGTTCTGAGGCGTTTGCATGAAATGTTTTGTATATATCTATTGGATCTATTTGATCTACAGTGTAGATTAAGTCCAATGTTTCTTTGTTAATTTTCTGTCTGGAACATACATCCAATACTGAAAGTGGTGTGTTGATGTCTCCAGTTATTATTATATTGGGGTCTATCTCTCCCTTTAGCTCTAATAATATCTGCCTTATATATATCTAGGTGCCCCAGGGTTAGGTGCATATGTATTTATAATTGTTATATTCTCTTGCTGAATTGACTCCTTTATCATTATATAGTGACCTACTTTGTCTCTTCCTATAGTTTTTGTCTTGAAATCTATTTTGTCAGATATAAGTATAGTGACTCCTGCTCTTTTTTGGGTTTTATTGGCATGGAATATATTTCTTCATCCCTTTATATGTATCTTTATAACAGATGTGTGCATCTGGGATCTTTTAAAAAATACATTCAGTCATTCTATGTCTTTTGTTTGGAGAGTTTAGTCAATTTACATTCCATGTTATTATTGATAAGTAAGAACTTACTCCAACCATTTTGTTATTTGTTTTCTGATTGTCTACTGGTCTTCTCTTCTTTCTTTCCTTCCTTCCTATATTCCTTTCAGGGAAGGTGATTTTCTCTGTCGGTATGCTTTAATTTCTTGTTTATTATCTTGTCTGTATCTGTTGTAGTTTTTTTTAATTACTATTTGAGGTGACCATGAGGTGTGTAAATTAAATCTTATAACTCATTATTTTAAAGTGATGACAGGTTAACACTGGCTTTAAAAAACAAATTAAAAAGCCAAGAGAAAACTAAGTAAAACTCTGCACTTCAGCTTTATTCCCCCAATTTTTAAACTTTTTGTTTTGTCTGTTTATACCTTATTATACTATGTTTTGAAAAGTTGTTGCAGTTAGTATTTTTGATAGATTTATCTTTTAGTCTTTCTATTCAAGATATGAGTAGTTTACATACCACAGTTACAGTGTTACAATATTCTGTGTTTCTCTGTGGACTTAGAATTACCAGTGAGGCCGGGCGTGGTGGCTCACGCCTGTAATCCCAGCACTTTGGGAGGCCGAGGCGGGCGGATCACGAGGTCAGGAGATCGAGACCATCCTGGCTAACACAGTGAAACCCCGTCTCTACTAAAAAATACAAAAAATTAGCCGGGCGTGGTGGCGGGCGCCTGTAGTCCCAGCTACTTGGGAGGCTGAGGCAGGAGAATGGCGTGAACCCGGGAGGCGGAGCTTGCAGTGAGCCGAGATCGCGCCACTGCACTCCAGCCTGGGCGACAGAGTGAGACTCCGTCTCAAAAAAAAAAAAAAAAAAAAAAAAAAAAAAGAATTACCAGTGAGTATTGTACCTTCACATGATTTCTTATTGCTCATTAACATCTTTTGCTTTCAGACTGAAGAACTCCCTTTAGCATTTCTTGTAGGACAGGTCAGGTATTGATTAAATCCTTCAGCTTTTGTTTGTCTGGGAAAGTCTTTATTTCTCCTTCATGTTTGAAAGATATTTTTGCCAGATATACTATTCTAGGATAAAAGGTTTTTTTTTTTCTTCATTACTTTAAATATCTCATGCCAATCTCTACTGGCCTGTGAGAGGTTTCCACTGTGAAGGTTGCTGCCAGATATATTGGAACCCCTTTGTATGCTATTTGTGTCTTTTCTCGTGCTTTTTTTAGGATCTTTTTTTTTTTTCTCTTTCTTTAGTTGAGGTCTTGCTCTTTTACGCATGCTGGAGTGCAGTGGCACAATCATGGCTCACTACAGTCTCTACCTCCTGGGCTGAAGCAGTCTTTCCTCAGCCCAAGTATCTGGGGCTACAGGGACATGCCATCACACTCAGCTTTTTTTTTTCTCTTTTTTTTGAGATGGGGTTTTGACACCTTGCCAAGACTGCACTCAAACTCCTGGACTCAAGTGATCTGTCTGCCACGGCTTCCCAAAGTGCTGGGATTACAGGCATGAGCCACTGTGTCCAACTCCATTAAATCTGGCCCTGAGAGTAGATTAAAATTGGAGGTATTATGACATAATGTTTAAAGTAGTATTTTTTGTTGTTCATAGAAGTAAATATAATGGCTGAAAATACGTGCTAGCTCTCTATAAATATTTATATCTGACAGAAGACCTTGTATCTAGAATGTACAAATATTTTTTTCAAATAAATTAAAAAGACAAAACAACAAAGGGGGAAATATGCAAACACATAATTTTAAAAATAAGATACCTGAATAACCTAAGACACACAGAATGCTGCTCAACATCATTAGAATTTAGAGATATACAAATTAAAATCAAAATAAAATACCACTTTACAACCACTAGAAGGCTGAAGTTAAAAAGCCTGACAACCCCGGGCATAGGCTAGATGTGAAGCATCTTGAAGTTTTGTTCATTTCTCATAGGAATATAAAAAGGTTAATCACTTACAAATTCAAACATATATTCCCATGACCTCACAAAAAAGACTTGTACATTATATCTCAAATCTGTAAATGACCAAAATGTTCATTAACATGGCCATAAATAAACAGATGCTTGTATATTTATACAATAATGTAAATAAAAAGAATGAACTACTGGCACACACAATACTGACAAATCGTGACATGCTATGCTGAGTGAAAGAACAAACACATAAAAGACATGCAATACAATTTTATTGTTTTTCTTTCTAATTCAAGACCGGATAAAACTAATCTATCAAGATAGACATCAAAACAGTGGATACCTGTGAAAAGGTGGAAATTAACTGCAAGGGACCATGAGGGAACCTTCTGGGGAGATGGAAATATTCTATATCTTAAGTGGGTGGTTGTTATGCAAATATATATTCTATGGTCTCAATGTGTCCACCAAAATTTATGTTTTGAAAACTTAATCCACAATTCAATAGTGTTTGAAGGTGGGGTCTTTGGGAGATGTTTAGGTCATAAAGGCTCTGCCTTCATGAGTGGATTAATGCTGCTTAAAAAGGGCTTTCAGGATTGGGTGTGCACTCTCTTGCCTTTCTTCCACGTAAAAACACAGCAAGAAGAACCTCACAAGATAGATACCAGTGCCCTGATCTTGGACTTCCCAGCCACCAGAACTGTGAGAAGTACATTTCTATTATTTACACGTTACCCAGTCTCAAATATTCTGTTATAGCAGCATGGAACAGACTAAGACAGTATATGTTTGTACAATCCCATTGAATTGTGTGCTTATGAATTATTCATTTTCCATATGTAAATTTTACCTTCATTAAGAAAAAATATAATGAAATCTCCCTTTTTATATTAGTTGTAAATCTACTATGAATTAGTCTTTAGAATATTTTTATATTCTAATAAATTCAATGAATTTTCAGGGCAACAAAAACAGTAAAATTGCTATTACTATATTCTCTAGAACTTAAAGAAATTTAAAGAAAATGTATTATTATTAAATAAACATTCTTATTCTCTAATATAGATTTCAGTCTTGAAATTGGAAGTAAAACTCTACAAACTGTGAAACATAAAAGCAATATAATCTGAAGCTATTCAATCTGCTTATCAATTAAAAATCACATTGAAATAACTTAATTATCAATTTACAGATTAAACTATAGAGTCACTATTAAAAATTAATCATTTCTACAAGCTTAAAAGAATTTAGTCATCATATTTAGTAATTTTTTGGAATACAAAGGTGACAGTATTAATTTTCACATCACTGATAAAAGCAATTTAAATTACACTAGCATTGAAATTTCAGTTTTAATTTGTAACGTTAGTGATTATTAATCATAATCAATGTAAATTTGTTAATGTCAATTGAGTAGGTTGATGACGATGCTCATTTATGAATGATATACAATACTTTTCAGTTGTAATAAAATATATTAAGGTTTTTTTTACTTTCACGGTTTTTAAACAATATGAATTATTTTTCAAGTTTTATTAGGCTTAATATGCTATGATATATAATCATTGATATGACCAAGATTTGCTGATAAATAATTCCAAATTAATATTTCATTTTAATGTCTATTTCTTAGGCCTTAACTCCAGGTTCTAAATTTAGTACTAAGTAGCAATAAGCTAGGAAATATGCATTCATCAAAACCATTTTAAAATATCCAATGCCTCAATATATTAGAAAGCGAGTATTCTTTAGCCTGCAGAAAGTTAAGTATAAAAATTAGGTTTTGAATTTTTATATATGAACTTAATTTCAGCAGACACTTTTAAGGACCCCTCAATGCACTATATGTAACTACCAGTAGTCCAATTGTCATTGTGGTTTAAATAATCAGTAGTAAAGACAAGAAGCCTAACTAGCCATCTGGAGATAGAATGCAGAAGAGAATTGGATTATATTCTCTTTCCTCAGCCCAGTAATGGCCAGGGAAGTGGCAACAGTAGTCATGTATCATTGCTATAGACAGGGGAATAATTTTTTCTTCCTACTAATCCATTCCATGCTAAGCCTTATGACTGGGCTACACTGAGGAGGAGAAGAGGGAACAAGGTCCTTGCCCTTAGCTGCCATTCATTGTTATGGAAGATACCTTCTTTACAGGTTTAACCCTCAACAGCAACAAGCTAGTAATATAATCGTCACCAATTCTGCACAGATAAAAATTTTGTTAAATAATCTTTCCTTCTCAGTACATCTGGTTCAAATGCTTGACTTTGCAACAGTGTTTCCCAATATTCCCACCTTCCTGAAATGATTGGAATGAGGATTGTTGTAAATTATACTAACAAGAATCAGCAATAAAATATCTGTGGAAAATACGCAAAAAATCTTCTTACAAAGGCTTAGAAATAGACATAAGAAGGTGCATATTTGCATTACAAATGTATCAGAGTTTTTTTAGTTAACTTTGTTATGTAATAGAACCAATGTCACTTTTTGAGGAAACTTGACAACATATTATTTTAAAGGTTGTCTGAAATACTAATAAGAGGCAAAGAAAAAAAAGCCAAAACAAATAGGAAGATATATAATTAAGGGTATGTTGTAGGGGTTAGACCAAGCAGAGATTATAAAATATTATACAAAAACAATAGCCAAGATACCCAAGAATAATACATCAAACTTAAAAATGGCATTTGTTACACAGGAAAATTTAATATATTAAAAATAAGTCATTTCAAATTAATTGGAAAAGAGAGGTTATTTAATGATTGTTACACAAGTAATTTGGTTGTTCTATAGGAAGAAAAAATCAACTGAATTTATCTTATAGGTGAATTAAAGAGTGAAATATGCAAACATACACATTAAACAAATACCCAAACTCTTTTCGCTGTAGTCTCTCCGCTTGTGACCATGTTGGCTGTTCCTAGTAACCCTCATGCTGGTTATTTCCTCCTGTAGCAATTGGAACTTGTAATACCACAATTCTAAGATGGTCCCCAAGATTACTGCACCTTTGTTAGGGAAACAGGAGCATAGAGCCAGAGAGACACCCACCATTTTAAAAATCAGCTCCGTCTTAAAATTAGCAAGGCACATTCTTTGCCATTCACATGGTCATAAGATGTCTATGGCTAAGGAAGCAGCTTAGTAATGCCTGCAAAGACAAACTCCTGAACAACCAAGTGTTCAAATGCCCTGATATGGAATAACAATACATACTTTAAAGATGATTACAGTCATGCTTTGATGTACTTATGCACCCAAATGCCAAGGATAACTTTCTTTAAATCAACAAGTAATTAATTTGGACACACTGTGAGCTCACCTGCATGTAGACATAACTTAGCTTAGCTTTTATATCAGTAAGACCCTTACATAAGAAGAGTTTAAAACAAAGACAGAGCATTCCTCCTCTTGCTTTCTGGGGATGCCTCACTCTAGCTGAAACCTTTAGAAGTTTCTCTAACAGTCCTGGTACTGAAATGGGTCCAATTAAACTTGCTCTGTCAGCCAAGGACCTGCCTCTATTTTATTATCATAGCCATCTTTTACAGAAATTCCATGTCTATGGAGCTGACTTGTAGTTGGGTGAATTATGGAAGCATTTTCCCCTAAGGCTACTCATTTACTTGTCACCTGGATCTTTTCCAACCTTGCCTAACCTATAAATTGCCCTCTCTCTCTTGCATAATCCTTGTTTTCCTTTTTAATTAAACTATTCCCATTACCTCTTGAACATACTGAAATTGCTCCCATCTAAAAAAAAAAAAAAAAAGAAAAACCTGTTCACTGACCTTGAACCTCCTTTCAGTTACCACTCCAAATCTCAATTCTTTACCGCGAATGCAGTTCCTGCTGCCCTTTTTCTCTTTTGCATACTGCAATCAGGCTTTTATCCCAGACAATTGATTAAAATTGCTCTTGTAAAGGTCTCAAATGATTTCCATGTCACCAAATCCTAGTCAGACTTTATCTCACTCCACCTATCAGCAATGAAGAACACAGGTCATGCTATCCTTATTAAAACACTTTCTTCATTTGGCCTCCCGGAAACACTATCTCTTGATTATCCTCTGACCACACTGGCCTTTACTTTTCAGTCTTCTTTGATGAATTCTCATCTTGTGGACCTCTAAATGCTGGGGCACCTTAGAGTTCTGTCTTTGTACTAGTCCTTTTCTCTATCTGTTCTCTCTTAATAGATAATATCATGTGACCCCTCACCTTACATTTCAGATATAAATGAAATATATACTGAATACTCCATGGGAATGAAAGGATTCTCAGCAAGGCTATAACCTATTCCTCCACTACTTAGAAATCTGAGAAACAATAACTCTATAAAAAAAAATCTTTCTAAATCTACTAAAAAAGAGCTCTTGGCAAGTAAATATAGTAATGATATTTACTAGAGGAGCAATCATGGTAAGTCTCTATCTGTATGAAAATTTTTGGATGATATAGCTGGTCTGAAAATGTTGCTTATTGTTTTAAAAAGTTGGACTATGTGCATTTATAGTAAAATTCCTGGATGAAGAATGGCAAGTAAAGGATATAATTAACAGGTGCGAGATGATGAGTTTAAGATGAAAATATTCCATGATAATTGCTTTGTCCATGAAAAATAATTTTACAGCCATTGCTCAAACACCTTGTCTATTAACTTGAAATTAAATTGCATCCTAATACAAGAAAACTTAGAAAATGATTTTATGAAGGGTCCGGCAGAAGTCAACCGTGTCAGTGTGATAAAACTGATACTTACTGTTTTGCTAAAACCAAGAAGACCTATAAAAAAAAAAGTGCCTAGGAGTTGGCAAGATGGTCAACTAGATGCAGCCAGGAGGAACATCTGTCACTAAGGGACTGGGCCATAGGGAAGACTGGTGCACTCCAAGCAGATCTTCAGAGGAAAGGCGTTGAGAACAGACAGAGGGAAGATGCTGGGCTGAAGAGAGAGGAAGCTGGGAATCCTGCACAAGGCTACTGGGCTCCAGGACTCATTCCTGGGCCCAAAGGGCTCCTGCGGAAGGGGATGAGTTGAATAGGCAAGGAGCAACTCATTCTTGCCATGGTCCTCTGGAATCCCAGCAGGAGGAGACTCCACAACCACCACGGACACTTGAATTGGCAGGGAGAGCTGCTTGGGGAAATGGTAGGTGCAGAATTCCAACCAGTGTGGAGCCCAGAGCGTTTGGTGTTCGACTGTCAGTAGTGGAACACGGCCATAAAGTCCATACCCCTAGCCTTGACTTGTTCCCATAGGAGACTTTAGCCCTGTGGGAGCTGTGGGATCTGAACTTTGCAAAGCAGTTTTCCCTATGAGACGAGGTAGGTCCGACCTGAGCACTCCTCGGTCTGCTGGCCTCTCCTAGCACCCCAGCCTGACTGTGCCTGCTTGGAGTGCAGCCCCTCACCCCCACACCAGGTAACTCCTGGGGGCTAATATCAGAGCTCCCGTGCTGGCAGACAGTGGAGAGTGGAGAGGAGTGGAGTGGCACCTGCAGACACACACCAGCCCCCTGGCATTCTCCCCCCACTGCAGCCTCTCGCATGCCACTTTGCCTGCAGGCACTTGCTCACGGCCATGCCCCACATCACTTTGCCGGCGCCTGTGTGCCTGGGCGGACCTTGCCTCCCCTTCCCCACCACACACACGTGTGCATGCCCTCTGCCGTGCCACTGCTGCAGGTGTGCGTCCACCCCTCCTCACTACCCGCGGTGCAGGATCATTGCCTTTGGAGCATTGGTGGGCACTGATCTCGCCTGCTCAGCCTCCTCCAGCACCCTGCCCCTGCGCCCAACATATAGAAAACATAACTGACTTGATATAGCTTAAAATACACTATATGAATTTCATAATGCAATCGCAAGTATTAACAACAGAATAGACCAAGCCGAGAAAAGAATCCCAGAGCTTGAAGACTGGCTTTCTGAAATAAGACAGTCGGACAAGAATAAAAAAATGAAAAATGAAAAGGAAAGAACGAAACCACCAAGAAATATGGAATCATGTAAAGACACCAAATGTATGACTCATTGGCATCTCTGAGGAGGTAAGAAGAATGGAAGCAACTTGGAAAACATATTTCAGGATATCATCCATGAGAACTTCCCCCAATGCAAAGACATGGAATCCACCGAAATGCCTACTAATGACAGATTGAACAAAGAAAATGTAGTACCTATACACTATGGAATATTATGCAGCCATAAAAAAAGAATGAGATCATGTCCCTTGCAGGAACGTGGATGGATCTGGACGCTATTATCGTTAGCAAACTAATGCAGGGACATAAAACCAAATGGAGCATCTTCTCACCTATAAGAACGAGCTAAGTGATGAGAACACATGGACACAAAGAGGGGAACAACAGACACTGGGGCCTACCTAAGGGTGGAATATGGGAGGCGGGAGAGGATCAGAAAAAATAATTATTGGGTACTAGGCTTAGTACCGTCTGACAAAATACTCTGTATAACAAAGTCCAATGACATAAGTTTACCTAAGTAACAAACCTGCACAAGTACCCCTGAACCTAAATAAAACTTTAAAAATAAAATAATAATAATTGAAAAGGAAATTATTTTACTGGAACTGGTGTCAGAGGGTTTTAGGCTTCTCCAAGTAAAATGCTAACTTTTGCCTGGTGTTCTGCTGTGATCCTTTTAATATTAGGTTGGTGCAAAAGTAATTGTGGTTTTTACCATTACTTTTAATGGGCTGGCTTCTAGGAGAGAGAAAGGCTATAAACACACACACACACACACACACACACACACATTTACATAGTTAAGTTTGATATTGGGCAATTTATATGAATTTTCTGAGTCCGACTTTAAAATTTGGTGCTTGTGTATCTTTCCCAAAATTATTTTTCAGCTCAAACACCTTCATGGAACTACAGAATCAATTGCCTAATTCATTTAACTATCTAATGACCTCGCTCAATTTAGCATTTAAAAAGAATATTACATTTGAGAACAGGTCTTATTAGAGTCTTTCTCATTTCAATAAATGCCCATTTCATTTGTCCATTGCTTGTGCAAAAATTTTAAAGTCCAGAATTCAATCACTATGTAATGTAAGTTCTCGAATTATCTAGTTTGAAGCATTGAGGTTGCTTTCTAACTGATCTCCCTTCTGTTTCCCACCCCCAAGAAGGTATTCTGCACACAGCAGCCATCGTATCCTTTTCTCTTAGGTTCAGATCCCCCCATAGCTTCCCAGTTCAGTCAGAATAATCCCGGGATCTATTCAGGCATCATGTCCTACAGGATGTACTTGATATGATCGCCTGCTTCCTCCATTACCTGCTCTCCTACTACTTATTCATGGGATACCTTGGCTCTTGAAACACTGACCTCCTGAAGCTCCTTCAACACAGACTGCTCACACCTCAGTGACTTTGTACTTGATACTTCCTATGCATGTAACATTCCTCTCCTAGGTACCACATGGTACACTCCCTTCCTTCCCTCAGATGTCTGCTAAGATATCCTAGCATTAGCAAGGCCTTACTTGATCATTGTTACAAAATAGCACAGACTGAAAGATCATGCATTTGTTATTTATTTGCTTATTTTTATCTCAACAACTGGAAGCTCCTTAAAAACAAAGACTCTTTATTTCACTGTCAAATCCTCAGCTACTTGAACAGCTGTTTCATGAGTAATTATGTTATGTGACTTGCCATGAAAATTCATGGTCACAAGAAATTAGGCTCAGCTCAGTGAGGCCATCCATTCTGGGGTACCCTCACTTTTTACACTCAGCTAGTATGTAAAGTATACACAGCCTGCTCAGACCTCTGTGACTAGCCCTCATTCTCCAAGGCAGGGGCATCTTATCAAAACTGGCCACTCATTAACTGACAATAGCTGCTGGTCTAGATACTGATTTATCATGGATCTAGTATAGTAAATCCTTAACGATTCCTTGAGTTAATGCTGGAATGCAAATCTATTCCTCAGCAAATCCTGAGGTACACCTCAAATTGGAGTAATGACTTCAGAGCCAGCTTTTTGCTATTTCCTTCCATATCTATTTGTTTATGGAGGAAGTAAAGATGCTTGCTTGAAATTATCACATGTTTCAGGATGATTTAACCATGCCAACCATGTATGTTTATTTACAGCCTTTCTCTCTCCTAGTCCCCAAGTGTGAGTCTACACTGCCACTCATGCATGGATTTCAGTAAGAGTCATCACACTATAGGCTTATTGATGGCAACCCTCTGATATCCTGCTGGGTTAAGTTAATCAGGCATCTTTCTCCTCATTAATTTATGTAAATATAAAAAACATGCGCAGTGCAGATGACTCTTGGACAGTTACACATTTAATTATAACATTGCCATGTATTTCTAATTGCAGTCTTTTAGCATTAATTTTTTTTCTGGATATTAGAAAGCCGTTTTGAATTACGTTTTTATATATCTTTAATCTTAGCAAAACGTCTTACAATGTAAATTGTATCCTTGCTTTCAACTGCTATTGCTTCCATCATTCTTATATGTTATTTTTCTTTTGTGTCCGTATAATATCATTTTTCTTACTTTTTCCTATATTTATCCCTTTCCTGTATATTCTAAAATATTTCAACTTGTTCTTTCACATTTTATATTTTAAATAACAGTTTTGTTAAACTATAATTCACATAAAATAAAATTTACCCCTTTAGAGTCTATAATCCAGTGGTTTTGATTGTATTTACACAGTTGTGCAACCGTCACCACTATTTTATTTTAGAAGATTTTTGTCACCCTCAAATAGAAACCCTTTACCAAATACCAGCCACTTACTATTCCCCATGCTTCCCCCAAACCTCTGACAAGAAAAAGCACACTTCTCTTTTCCGTAATTTGCCCGTACTGAATATTTCATATAAATGGACAGTGTGTGTGACCTTTATGAATAGTTTATTTCATTTAGCATAATGTTTCCAGGGTCCATCTTTGTAGCATATATTAGCACTTCCTTCATTTTCATTGCAGAATAATATTCATTTGAATGGGTATACCACTTTTTACTTATTTATTCATCAGTTGATGAACACGGATTATTTCCACTTTTTTGCTGTTATGAATAAAGCTGCTATAAGCATTTTTGTATAGGTTTTTAGGAACATATGCTTTTAATTCTTTTGAACATATAACCAGAAAAGGAATTTGGGGACCTTAATGAAATTGCTTGTTTAACATTTTCAGGAACTGCCAAAATATTTTCAAAAGTGACTGTACCATTTTACAATCCTCCCAGCAACTTATGGGGACTCCACTTTCCCCTTATCCTCATCAATACTTGTTACTGTCTGTCTTTTTCATGTTAGCCATCCTGGGGGGTCTGAAGTAGTATTTTATTGTAGGCTTGATTTGTGTTACCACAATAATTAATGATGTTCAACATCTTTAAATGTGCTTATCATCCATTCGTATATCCTCTTTGAAGAAACATTTATTTTAATCATTTGCTCCTATTATTTGTCCATTTGTTATTGAGTTTATGAGTGCATAAAAATGCAAAGATAGTGAATCTTAAGTGTTCTCAGCACAAAAATGGTAAATATGTGAGGTAATACATTTGTTAATTAGCTAGATTTAACTACTCCACACTATATAGGTACTTTAAAGCATCATGTTGTACGTGATAACTACATACAATTTTATCTGCAAAAAATAAATAAGTACATTAATTAATTAGTTAATTAATTTTAAAAATAAAAATTGCCCAGGCCAGGCACAGTGGCTCATGCCTGTAATCCCAGCACTTTGGGAGGCTGAGGCAGGAGGATTGCTTGAACCCAGGAGTTTGAGACCAGCTTAGGCAAGGAACATACATCGTGCAATCTTGCTCGACCCCAAGAATAACGTACCAGTGAGACCCTGTCTCTACGAAACATTTTAAAAATTAGCCAGGTGTGGTGGTATGCACCTATAGTCCCAGCTACTTGGGAGGCTGAGGCGGGAGAATTGCTTGAGCCCAGGAGGTAGAGGCTACAGTGAGCTGTGATTGTGCCACTGCACTCTGACCCAGATGACAGAGCAAGACCCTGCCTCAAAGAAAATAAAAAGAAAAATTGTTCAGTTAAAAAATGAGTTCTTTGGATATTCTGGGTACGAGGCTTTTTATCAAATATATGATTTACAAATATCTCCTTGCATTGTGTCATTTTTCTACTTTCTTGATGGTCCTTAGAAGTAAAAGTAATTTTTATGATTTATCTCTTTTTCCTTTAGATGCATGTGTTGTTGGGATTATATCTAAAAAGTCATAGGCCAATAATTATTCCTCTGTTTTCTCCAAAAAGTTATATATTTTACATTAAGAACTTTGATCCAGTTCAAGCTGAGTTTTGTGTATGGGGTGAGGAAGGGCTCCAAATTCATTTTTTGTAAATGAATATGCAGTTGTCTCATCAACGTTTGTTAAAAGGACTACTTGACAATTAATTTTCTTGGTACTCGTGTTGAATCAATTGATGATAAAGGTGGGAGTTGATTTCTGGATTCTCCGTATTATTCTATATATCTATGTGTTTATCCTTTTGCCAGTATCATGCTGTTCTGATTGCTGTAGCTTGTAGTAAGTTGTTTGTTTGTTTGTTGGTTTGTTTGTTTGTGACAGGTTCTTACTCTGTCACCAAGGGTGCAGGGCAGTGGCATGATCGTGACTAATTTCAGCCTTGACCTCCTGGGTTCAAGTGATCCTCCCACCTCAGCCTCTCGAGTAGCTGTGACTACAGGTACATGCCACCACACCAAGCTAATTCTTATAGTTTTTGTAGAGATGAGGTTTCATCACGTTGCTCAGTCTGGTCTCAAACTCCTGAGCTCAAGCAATCTACCCACCTCAGCCTCCCAAAGTGCTAGGCACCATGCCTGTCCTGTAGTATGTTTTGCAATTTGAAGTGTGAGACCTCCAAATTTGTTCCTCTTTTCTAAGATCATGTTGGCTATTTTACATTCTTGCACTGCCATAATAATTTCAGTATCAGTTTATCAATTTCTACCAAAGAAAAAAGCCACCCAGGATTTTGATAGGAACTTAGAGTCTGTAGATCAATTTGTGGAGTATTGCCATGTTAATAATATTAAGATTCTGGATTTATGAGCCTGGGATAACTTTACATTTATTTAGGTATTATTTAATTTCTTTCAACAATGTTGACATAGTTTGGATATTTGTCCCCACCCAAATCTCATGCTGAATTGTAATCCCCAATGCTGGAGGTGGGGCCTGGTGGGAACTGTTTGGGTCCTGGGGGTGAATCCCTCCGGGCTTGGTGCTGTCTTTGCCACAGTGAGTTCTTGTCATTTAAAAGTATGTGGTACCTCTGCTAGCCCCACTCTTCCTCTTTCTCTCTCTTACTCCTGCTTTCACCATGTGATGTGCCTGTTCCTGCTTCATGTTCAGGCAAAAGTCAAACCTCCTTGAGGCCTCCCCAGAAGCCTAGCAATGTCAGCACCATGCTACACAGCCAATTAAGCCTCTTTTCTATATGAAATACCTAGTCTCTAATTTTTTTCTGTAGCAGTGCAAGAACAGCCTAATACAAATGTTTTCTACTTTTGAAAGTATAAGTTTTTAACCTCTTTTCAAAATTTATTCAATCTTTACTATATTGATGGTGTTATAAGTGAAATTGTTCTTATATTAATTTTTGGACTATTTGTTGCTAAGGAATAAAAATAAAGTTGTTTTTTAAATATTTACCCTGCAAACTTACTAAGTTCATTTATTAGTGCTTATAACATTTTTGCATATAAATTTCGTACGATTTCTATGTAGAAGATCACATTATCTGTAAATAGAAAGAGCATTTTTTGTTTGTTTGTTTTTTGTTTTTTGTTTTACTTCTTTTCAATCAGGATGCCTTTCAGGTTTTTTCTTGCCTGACTGTCATGGCTAGAACCTCTAGTAAAATGTTAAATAGACATGGTAAGGGCGAACATCCTTAGGGTCTTTCTGACATCAGGGGAAATGTTTTCAGTCGTTCCCTATTAAATTAGCTGTGGGTTTTTATAGACACCTTTAGGAAGTTGAGAAAGTTCTATTCATAGTTTGTGGAGTTTTTTAATGAATTGATGTTGGACTTTGTCCAATAGTTTTTCCTGCATTTATTGAGTGATCATGTGGTTTTGTTATTTAGTCCTAAATGTCATTCTGTTATTGATTTCTAATTTTATTCTGTTGTGATAATAAAACATATTTTGTATTTCCACTCAAAATTCATTGAGGCTTATTTTATAGACTAACATATATTACATCCTGGAGAATGTTCCATTTGCCCTTGAGAAGGACAATATTTTGGAGGAGCATTCTATAGAAATCTGTCCATTCTAGTTGTTTTATATTTTTATTCAATACTTACATCCCTTTGTTGCTCTTCTGCCTACTTATTTTATTAATTATTGAAAGGTGGTTACTGCCTAGTTGTTATATTAATTATTGAAAGGTGGGTATTGAATTTTTAAAACTATTATTTTTGAATTGTTTATTTGTTCAATGTTGTCAGTTTTTCCTTCATGTATTTTGATAGTCTGTTTCTAGGTGCATTTATATTTATAACTTTATGTCTTCTTGATGGATTGGCCATTTTATCATTATAAAATGTCCTTCTCTTGCAATAATTTTTCTCTAGCAACAATTTTGGTCTTAAACTCTATTTTGTTTATATTAATATAGCCACTCTACCTCTAATTTGTGTCCTATTTGCATGGCATATCTGTTTCCATCCTTTATTTTCAAGCTCTTTGTGTCTTTGAGTCTAAAGTGTGTCTCTTGTGGGCAGCATATAGTTGGATTGCACATTTTTTCATCATTTCTGTCAAGCTCTTCCTTGTGTTTGGATTGTTTAGTTGAATTATATTTGAATTTTGTTACTTACTTTTTTGCTCATATGTTAATTAGTCTGATACAATCTGGTCTCCATGAAGCCTCTACAGACTTTATATCACTTAACAGTTTCCAAGTACCGTGTGGGTTTTTTTTTTTTTGCATTTTATTAGACATGCCCATATTTTTAACATCCTATGATTTTTGAAGTCTATCATTTTAAATAATGTATGTTTATTCTGAATCTTCAACTTACTTCTTGCTTTCTCTTCTCCTGCATTTTTTTGTAGATTTTATGTTGTTGTAGCTGCAGTATTCCTATTTGCCCTTCACAGACTGCATTAAAATTCACTGTAGCTTTTTGATTAATACTAAACAAATATAAAAACATTATCCTTTTATTATCAGCTTTTGGCAAATTACTTTTTAGGCTGAGCCTTCTCAAATTTCATCTAAAGTAAAGTTTGTGTTTGCTGGACTGGTGTGAGATTTCTCTTATTTGAATTGCAGAGTTTTCTCAATTGTCAGAAAGACAGGTGTTCTCTTTTTAGGATGCAAGCCTAGTAATTCTTTTATGTATGCTCACATATTTGGGATATAGTTTTCATGCTAGGGAAAGTTAATACCTGATTTTCTGATTTATTTGGCCATGAGTCCTCAGAAAGTACTTTGAAAGTATAGTTGGATCATAACATTACTTATTTTTTTTCTAGTTTTTCTTAATCTGCTGTTTCATGGAGGAGAACATATAGAACACAGATATGTTGCTTGTCCCAATCGCATCAGGACTGGTTTTAGTCAGATTGCATTATACTTGTACAAAGACTGGGTATTCCTTATTGAAAAGGCTTGGGACGAGAAGTGTTGCAAATTTGGGGGTTTTGTCAGATTTTAGAATATTTGCACATACATAATCACAAGAGGTCAGATGCAAAATTTTCTACTTATGATATCAGGTTAGTGCTTCGAAAGTTTTGGATTTTGTAACATTTTAGATTTCAAATTTTCAGATTAGAGATGCTCCACCTGTACCACAATTTCTTTACACATTCATTTATAGATCGTAAATTAGGTTGGTGTTTGGTTACTGTGAATGGTGCTGCTGTAAACATGCATGTACATGTACCAGTTTGAGTAACTGTTTTCAATTCTTTGGGGTATATATCTAAAAGTGGAATTTAAAGATCATATGGAAATTTCATGTTTCCCTTTTTGAAGATGTGCTTAACTTTTTCCCACAGTGGCCAATCCATTTTGCATTTCCATTTACAATGTTGGAGTGTTCCAATTTCTCTGAATTCTGGCCAACATTTAGCCATCCTAAATGCTGATAATTAATTGTGGTTTTAATTTGCATTTACATTACCCTACTTACTAATGATTTTGAGTACTTTTTATGTGTTTATTGGCTGTTGTATATCTTCTTTGTAGAAATACTTATTCATGTTATTTATTCATTATTTATTTAGATAGGTTTTTTGTTACTGAGTTGTAAAAGTTATTTTTATATTCTGGATCCTAGATCTGTTATCAGATATGTAATTCGCAAATATTTTCTTCTGTTCTGCAGGTTGTCTTTTCACTTGCTGACAAATGACATTTGATGCAAAAAGAAATTGAAATTTTGAAAAGGTGAAACTCTGTGTAGATTTTCCTTGCTTTTAGAGTCACATCTGAAAATCTTGCTGAAGTGTCCTTCAATTTTATGGTGCCATTTGTCTTACAACACACAAATTTTCCTCTTTTAATTTTTTTCTTTCATCACCCTATTGACAAAGAGTGTCTCTCCCTTTCCTCCATTCATTAAGAGTATTTTTTGTTTGTTTGTTTGTTTTGTTACAGGGTCTTGCTCTGTCACCCAGGCTGGAATGCAATGGTGCGGTCATGGCTCACTGAAAGCTCAACCTTCCAGGCTCTAGGGATTCTCCCACCTCAGCTCCCCAAAGTGCTGAGATTATAGAGATGAGCCACTGCACTCACTCTATCTCAGATTCCTGAAGCTGGCTTCTCACTTAATGTCCTTAATGTAAGAAAAGAACAGGAGTTCAAGTAGCATGTACTTGCAAGTGTTAGATAGTTTTAGCCTAATACGAGGCAGTATTTAAAATTTTTATTCAAAATACAGACAAAAATATATTAATGGATGTCCAACATGGCACCCAAAAGACAAAGAAGCTTCTTAAGTGTGGGCAGACTACATCTCACTTCTGGACTTAAGAAAGTATGAGAACAATTTGTGAAATGATACAGTTTTATCATGTGTCTCCTCACCCATGCTAGGGACTCTTGATCACCCAGCTGGCCTTGAAGGGGCATTGGTGAAAACCTGCTGCTTATTCTAAAAAATCTGATAATGGTAACAGGACAGGATATTCAAATAATGACACCTAATTATCAGGAGCAAGCTCAGAAAAATAATGGTACCTGTAGTCATAGAAAGGAAGGTCAGTCACAAAGAAGTAGAACATATCCCACCCAAAACAGACATACTGGTTGATTGTAAAAAGGAGTTAAATAGAAAATTATCTATAGCACTATATATACTAGTTTAGCCTACATCCATACACATGCACACACACACACATACACACACACACACACACACACAGATAAATTTTTAGAAAGTAAAACATAACTTACTGAGCCAAGAGTTGAGCATATACCATGCTGAATACAAGAAGATAAATTTCCTTTTTGACCCCAAAATTATTGAAGGAAACATCTGAATATACCAAATAAAACTATAATGAGAGTAAAAATTTGGGAATGAAAAATATACATGTTGAATAAACCTTGGAAATATATTATCCCAAAAAATAAAAGTTAAAAAATTAAAAAATGGAAATTGGTGAAAGACAGAATGTAAATAAACAAAAACAATTGTTTTGAGATAAACAAAGCCTGCAAATTAAAAGGGTTTCCCAAATTCTGGCTGGAAAAATGGAAAAAGACACAGGCTAGCCTATACTCATAAACAAAAGAAGTCAGTATAGCATTACCCCTCTCATCTGACACTGATAATTGGAAGATAATGGAATACTACCTACAGGCTACTGAAGGAAGAGGAAAAAATTAAACTCAATAGTTCTGTAGTTAGTGAAGATATTATTTCTCCAGGAGGAAAAGAGATAATTTAGAGTTATACATAATTAAGATATTATTACATTCACGTAATTCAAATGAGGAAAATCTTGGAAAATGTCAAACTTAGTACTAAAAATCATAATAAAAATATCCATGCAATAATGGAGAAAAATAAAGATAAGATTGTAATTAATATGAATTATTAGGTACAAATGGATAATGACAGCATACAGCATTATTCTTACACAATGGCACAAGAACAAGAGAAATACTGCAAAGCACATTTGAATAATGGCCTAGAACCTAAAATACTAATAATCATTTAATAATATGAATGAAATGTAGACAGTATGTCAATCATTGCATGAATGTGAATGGATTGAATTTTCCAATTAAAATATGTGTATTAAGAAAACAATACTCAGTTATGCAGTTTACAACAAACACACTTAAGGTTGTAAAAAGAGTTGATAGTAAAGAAAAGGGTAAGGGGTTATAAAGCAACTGTAAACAAAAATGAAGCAGAAATGATAATGTTACTATCTTGTAAGTGAAATATATGATTAAAAAGCACTAATCAAAGAAAGAGGACAGATTTCCTTTTTTTCTGATATACACTGTAAGGTGAAGATGTAACCATTATAAATTAAAAACACACATATCAGAAATTATATTAAATGTAAAAGGACTAAATAATTGATTTAAAACACTAAGGTCATCAAACCACATTATATATTGCTTACAAAAGACAGACATTAAATATAATGACACAAAAGGTAGAAAGGTAGAAAGTAAAAGGAATAAAATGTAATATCATGCAAACATTCACAAAAGAAAGCTAGAGAAGCTATACTAACACCAGAATAAATCATATTAAGCAATAAGATCATAATGATAAAAGAACTAATCAAACAAGAAAATAAATCTACGTTTACGTGCCTCTAATAACAAAGTCATCCTACACTTTACATCAGATGTAAAGCGGCTGTTATGACAGTAATTAAGGTTTTATGTTACTACTGCTACTGATGTGCACTTGACTTGGCAGAGACCGGCACTGAAATGCTGTTAGAACATTATTCTCTGCAGGGAAAGTAGCCATTTGGTGACAAAATGATTACATGGGGCTTCTCCTATTATGGAGAGGTAAAAAATTACATCCCTGGATAAGACATGTACCCTGGATATGGATTATCTTTTCTGTAAGTAATGCCCATGCCATCATCTCTAAACTTAGGAGTTTTTTATTTACCTTAATTGTATTCCACATAGCATTGCTTTTGGAGAAAAAACTCATCTCATAGCAAAAGAAGAATTAGAATGGATATCACTGGTTTTACCATATACCTCATAACAGAGAAAGAATTAGACCCATAAAAATGGAGTGATGGTCAACTAAAGACTGAGTTACAGTGCCAGTTGTCGGGGGAAATATGACGTTACATCTTAAAAGGTAAATATATGTTTTGAATTAGTAAGCAAGTTATGGTATATTCTTCCCCAAATCAAAATACACACGTCTGACGACCAAGAAGTAAATGTGGAGCTAGATCATCTCGGTATTGTACAGCATAATCCACCCAAATACCTTTTTTTCTTCTACTTTCTCTAACTTTGAATTCTATTGATTCAGAGATCTTGGTTCCCAAAGAAGAAATGTTTTCACCCACGTAACAGTGATTTTATCGAATTGAAAGCAAGACTTTCTGCTGGCTATTTTAGTTTCCTCATGTCAAACAAACGAACAAGCAAAGAAAGGAGTTAGTCTACTAGATGGGGTGATTAATACCAATTACTAAGTAGAAATTAATGGGGAGAGGAAAGAGTAGGTCTGTTATGAAACTGAATCCAAAACTACCACAACCAATAGCTGAAGGCAGAAACCTTTCAGGAATGAAGATTTGGGTCACTCTACCGGTAATGTCTTGTCGTAAAGCAAAGAAAATGTGGAAGCGTAGTGGGAATAAACAAGTTAAAAATACCCATTACAGTCTCATCGTAAGTTACAGAAATGAATGCTACAGCAGCAATGCTTATTCTCCCTACATCATCATGTATGTGTGGGTCAACCATTTCCTTCTCTCTCTTCCTTCCTGTTATTGTCTTATACTAATCTTGTTGAACGTGACGTAAAACAATTTGGCTTTTTTTAATGAACAGAATATTAAGCTGGGACTGTGAGTGAATTTTAAGGTAATAAAGATAACTCAGAAAAAATAGTGCAACTCTGTTTCGGAGATGTATGAAATGATGATAGTTATTTGCATCTACTCATTTCAATAAGAGAAAGAGAACATCTTAATTTGCACAAAAGTTTATTTTACATTGTTGGATGCAAACACAGAAATGTAATTTGCACAAAAGTTTATTTTATATTGTTGGATGCAAACACAGAAATGTTTTTCTTGTCTTAGATATGAGATCTTTAGATACAGGGTTCACATGTGTGTAGAAGGGTGTGGGGATGCTTAACAGCTACAAGCACACCATGCCACTTAGGGAGTTATTGTATGTGCTTCAGACCAGCTTTTCTAAGACATTTTATTATTTTTATGCTATTTTGCGATTGTTATTCTCGTTAACTATTACTATGCTGCTTCATTATTTTTTTAATGATATTAAGACCAAAGTGTCACTGGATCAGGCCAAGGACAGGGTGAAAGATTATTAGCAGCAAGGTCACTGGGATACTACGGGGCCAGATCCTCTAAGGTCGTATTTATAAGTTTTGCAAATCTGCTATAAAACATCTGTATTTTATTAAAGGTGAGAATAATGTTAATGATTACATGCGCTTCTATTATGGAGGGTAAAATATTACACCCCTGGAAAAGACACGCATCGTGGATACAGATTATGTTTTCTGAAAGTAGTGCCCACACCATCATCTCTAAACTTAAGATATTTTGGTTTGCTATAGCGTTATTCCACATAGTAATTTTTAAAATTATATTTGAGTATAATTTTTTGAATATCTGCACTAGAAAGAATTTCTGAGAATGATGATTCATCTTTCTCAGCAAACTATCACAAGGACAAAAAACCAAACACTGCATGTTCTCACTCTTAGGTGGGAATTGAACAACGAGAACACATGGACACAGGAAGGGGAACATCACACTCCGGGGACTCTTGTGGGGTGGGGGGAGGGGGGGAGGGATAGCATTAGGAGATATACCTAATGCTAAATGACAAGTTAATGGGAGCAGCACACCCGCATGGCACATGTATACATATGTAACTAACCTGCACGTTGTGCACATGTACCCTAAAACTTAAAGTATAATAATAATAAAATAAAATAAAATTCAGACCACAAAAAAAAGAAAGTAGAATTTCTGTTGCAATGAATGTTGTAAAATGTAAGCTTTTATAAATATAGAGAAATAAAAAGTGTGAAGTCTCTTTAAAATCTTAGTAGAATGGTGCTTTCTGATAGCTTTGCTGTCCCATAGTAAAAGGATTAATCAGACTGAAAACAAAATTTATCCTAAAAGCCAGAGAAAGAACGGTCCTGTTAGGCCACCTTCAAAAGCATGGAATCTAATTCCACCACTTACTAGCTAAGTCAGCACAAAAGTTCAAATTGCCCAATCAGACTCACACATACAAGAGATGTTACCCACTATTAAGCTTTTCTAATACATTCAAAGATACATATAATCAAGACACATGCATGAAATGAAGCGCTCTGGGACATCAAGGTATTTATCCTGGTCACTTGTTTTCTCACATTTGACAAGAATCTTTAGCCCAGATTAGGAGACGAGACCTTTAAGAGAGATGTTACCTCTTGCACCAGGACACATTTCACATTTGGGATATCAAGCACATTTGTTATACACAGATTGATGTTTAAGTGATGTGACATTTTCCAGGGAACCATGCCTCATGAATCTATAATTTATAGTTTTGTTTATCATGATCAAACCTACACTGGAGACATCTTGATAAAGGATTACCCAACTAGAGGCTTGATAGAAGCATGACCAAACCATGGGCTTTCCTTCCGATTTTCAAGGACATTTCACTACCAGTGGATTCACAAAAAAATTAGATTGAGTTAACTGATGTCTTTCCTTCCCCAGGAGCACTCCAAGCCCTGGTAATCAGGAGAGAAAGGGATCCCAAGCCAACTACTTTAACTTTTTTTTGCCTCACTAGCTATGCAAGTGTGGGCAATCTACTTAGCCTAGATATCTATCTGTTTTCTTGTCTTTCACATGGAAATGAAGGGAATCCATGCATAGATTTTTATTATTAGGTGGAATGCAACATGCAACTTGCTGAGCACAATGCTTGGCACATAGTAAGTACTCAATGAATATTAGCTATCACTGATAGTATTGTTTTTTATTGGTTTTCTGTATGAAAGGAGATATTCCCCCTTTATCAGAAAAAAAAAAATCAAATAAGGGAAGAAAAGTCAGAGACATAGTGAGTCTTCAATAATGTTGAATACATAAGGCACTTTATATGCATTTGCTTTACTGTTCTGGCAAGAAATAACAATATGTCACACTCAGCTACTCAGGTATCCCAAAACATTTCCATTTGAGTAACAGAAGCTTGAAGATTCATACACTAATACAACATCTCTGAATAATATGTTTTTAAGTTCGTTGCTGAGAAAATCCAGAAATATAGCTCAGTATCTAGTAACATTAGGGGCTACTGAAATTAAATAAATAAATAAAAATAAATTTGCATCTTCTTTTGAGACTTCTGTCTTGGGAAACAATAAATGAAATGAGGGACTCATTTCAAAGGTGAGGCTTTTAATGAAGCAGTATGCTTTTTTTTCCTTCCACTTTGTACTAACTACCCTCCTATTGGGACAATTTAGTGAGTCACTATGTTGGCTAGAGAGGCAATTAGTAAATTCATCCTTTATTTTAAATTACCCTAGTAGTGAATTTAAGAGAAAGATCTAATAGTTACCTTAAAAAACTTAAAAGAAAGTTGAAGTGAAATGTTAACCACACTTAGTCATATCAGCCCATTTTTCCATGAGTGGATCATTCATTCTCTCAGGAAAAAAAATATATATAGATAGATAGATAGATAGATAGATAGATAGATAGATAGATAGATAGATAGATAGATGATAGATAGATAGATATATCTGTTGAGTGCACATTAGCTATCAGAGACTGTTGGACAGTTGATTGGGCTGCTGGGGATGCTTTGCCATGAATCAGACAGTCTCAGGCTTCATGGAGCTTGCATTTTAGTGAATGAGAGGAAAAGATTAGAAGTGAGGGTGTGACCTGTTTGTAGGGAGTGATGTATACAGAGTGCAAGGATGGACTAAAGTGGCCTGAAGTATAAGAAGTGACGAATTTTTAATAACCTACAACAGAGTTGACACGCCCACTGTGTCAAGGATTTATTTTACTTTTATTTATGTTCATTTTGGGTGGAGGGGAGTTGTTTTGGGTTGTTTTGTTAATATACTGTCTATCTTCCACGATACATAGGACCAAACTTCATATATAGCACTGCATCATCAATGTTTGTTGAATGAATTCTTAGAGCATTAAAAATGGGTAAGAGGAAGGATATAATGGTTATAGTTATAAATCCAAGAATAGATATTAAACACTAGATGGTTGAGGAAAGACATAAAATTGCAGGAAATGGTAGTGAAGGCCAAGGAGTTGTAAAATATAGAATTCACTATATATTCTAAAGATTCTCTTAGCAATTTCTTATTCTTTGAATGAGAAAAGTACCTCATCGAGCATCACTTTGTTTATTTGTTTTGTTTTGTTGTATTTATCTTCATGATCACTACACAATTTTGGCAAGTCAGTATGATTTTCAATTTATGGTGTAAAATAAATTTTCCTTTTAAATGAAAAGTTTTATTTTTCATTTATGGAAATAGATTTTTGAGTTTGAAGAACTATATTAATAAATATAAGTACAATATATACTTGTTTGGGGAAAAATAATACAGGAAGTACACAAATAACTGAGGTTTGTGAAACCATGTTTAGAAACACTAGCAGTAATAACAGTGTTTGTATTATTTGTTCATTTAAACTATAAATTGTCATTTCGGTTTGTTTTGTGTTCTCTACAAGTATTCATCTATTTGGGTTCTGTTGCAAAGAACACAGATATTTGAGGTGACAGTGTTAGAGAGATTTGCCATCTAAGTACAGAAGGCAAGGAAATTGCGGTTTTCCACAAGGAATACTAACAATCATAAACCATGAAATCTTAAGAGTGATAAACAGAAAAGGAAAGGGATCCAGGAAATATGTGGATAGGAATAACCTATCCAGTTCTTGTCAAGGTTAGCAACTTCACAGAAACCCTTAGAAGGCTTTCTGTCTTTTTCTACGCTTTGCAACTATTTAAATAAGTATAATGTTCTTGAAGATGTGTAAGAATTTAACCTGTTAAACCTATTGATCTGCTGCTCTTTGGAGAACAGAACTTTCCTTATCTTTTCCAATTTATCTTTATTGTTTTCCTAGTGCTCCAATAAGTTGCCTTCTCCTTAATCTGTTTACTGATCTTTA
Organism: Gorilla gorilla gorilla; assembly: GCF_029281585.2. Lineage (NCBI taxonomy): Eukaryota > Metazoa > Chordata > Mammalia > Primates > Hominidae > Gorilla > Gorilla gorilla. The sequence goes on from NC_073241.2 coordinate 98,692,371, forward strand.
CTTTTCCTAGTTAACCACCCTCTTTCTTCTATAATTTCAATTGATTTTATATAAATTTGTTCAAAGTGATCCATAGATTTATTTTTGGTCTTATTTGTTTCTGCAGTTTTGTTGTCTTTTTTATTCCTCTGATTTGCTCATGTTTTTCACTTGAATTTCCGCCTAGTTAACACCTGCTAAAATCAGTCTTTTCCCAGGACGCTTTGTAATTGCATGCTAAAGTTTTATCATATCTGTTATTTTACTTTTATTTAACTTCTATTTTATATTAATTCTTCATTATTATGTATTTTTTAATTATTTTGTTATTGTTCTTCTAATACCTTAATGTGAAAGTGTTTTTGGTTACCTTGAGTTTGTTTTGTGTTTTTATTTTTAATTGACACATGATTGTACTTATGTGTGAAATACAGTATGACATTTTGGTACGTGTATACACTGTATAAAAATCAAGTCAGGGTATTTGGTATATCCATCACCTCACAGATTTATAATTTCTTTGTGGTGAGAATATTCAAAATCTTCCCTTCTAGGTATTTTGAAATATACAATATTGTTAACCACAGTCACTCTACTGTGCAATGGAACACCTAATTATGATATTTAGGTTTTTAATTCTCCTCTAGGCCTCATAGTTATGATATTTAATACTTTCATTCCATTTACTTTTAATAGAAGTTAACTTCATTTTTTAAAATATAACTTGAAATATTTAGAAGATTTTATTTAACTCCAAGATTTAAAGATTGGAGGGCAGCTTGTACTATTAATTTTTCATAAATGTTATATCATATTCAAAGAGTAACAGCTGTGTGATTTCTTAGCTGTGGACTTCATCGTGGGTTTTTTATGTCTTCCAGTAAATGGTCAATTATTTTAAATGTTTTATGAATAATATCTTGTTTCTTGTTTAAAACTTCCATTATTTTAAGTTTCCATTAAGTTAAAATGCTGATTTTCAACAATAATTTCGATTTAATAATATATTTTTCCAATTTTTTTTTTACCTCCTATAACTTCCTCATTCTTGGATTTAATTTTCCATGTTAATGGAATACATTCTCTGTTGTTGTTTTTCTCCAGAAATAGTACGTAATGAAAAACAACTTGGCTTTACACATATGAATAACTCTTTTTCCCACTTCATCAAATGCTTATTTGGATGGTCATAGAATGTTAGATTACACATCACTGTCTCTCAGAATTCCACTATTTTTGTCTAGAATTCTGTATTACTAAGAGTACCAATGATATTTAGCTAACTCTTATTTTCTAGTAGCAACCTGCATGTTCACTTTGACCTTTTCTTACTTTAACACATATATATCTGTAATTTCAATTGAATTTATATGAATTTGTATATACACATATATATATCTAGGTGTCCATCTTTCTTTTGCTCAGGGAATGCATTTCTTTTATGATTTCCTCCACTTGATTCTTTCAGAAATCTGTTACGCATGTGGGAAATGTAGATCTCTCACGTCTAAATTTATTCCTCTCTTTTATTAATGATTATCAGCAAGTATTACCTTTTATTTTTAACAGGTTTATTGTGGTGATAGTATCAGGGGTGTTTGCATATCTATACAATCATCAAACTGTCTTTCATTTTTAGAAATAAGATATGTCCTTTTACGCTATATTTCTAAGAGATTCCCTCAGTTCATTCAGTGTAGGTGTGTTTGTTGTGCTTATAAAGCCCATTCTATAGAATATTTTTTTCAGTGATCATCAATCATGCTTCTAATTTATAAGAATGCAGGGGTTTTTCCACAACACACATTGTTTTCTCCAAGGTCATATTCTCTCAGCTGCTTTGAAAGGTATTTACTATACTTACTTAGAAACTTGCTCCTTTTTCTAAAAATTAACTGTATTTCCGCTGGTGTAATTTTAGTTAAAAAATAGATGCCTCTCCTTTGTGCATTTGGATTCCTCCAAATTCTTATGGTTATTGTCTCTTCTCTATTGATGAGGTTTTGGTTGAAAGGGTCCGTGGACATGTAACTGGGCTTCATATGAAGATTTCCTGTAAAGTCCACAGCAATCTTTACTGAGAGTTGGGGAATGAAGCTTGAGGCTTCCAATCACTTATAAAGCCTGTCAGAAACAGCTCAGTTATCAAGCCATTAGTTTTCTAGGGGTGAACAAAACAATTGGTGCCTTGTTTTATTAGCCCTTTCACAAGTAGCTATACTGGCTATTTTTAGGACGATTCTATCTATTCCCTACTGGCTCTGATTTTGCGATTATCCCAAGGTGAGCTGCATGTAGGACTGTGAGCTATTTCCTTTCTGTTACATGACACCAATCTCATTCTTTATGCTTTATATGGATCCAAATGTTCTCATTTATAAGTCCACTTCTGGCATCCTCCTGGCTTTCTAGAGCAAATATTTATTCTCGTTTCTATTTCATTTTATATTTTAATGGAATTATGGAAATAGAGATTCATAATGATATAAAGCCATGTTGAATGAGAAGCCAAAATGCAAATTTAGAGAATTTTGTTAGATCTCAAGAAGCTAAAAACATGGCTGATGTAAAGTGTAGTCTTTAAGAGTATTATGAGGTAATTCAGAAACATTTATAACATGCTACCAGTACTCGGGGCTTTGATATTGCATGACATTCCATAGTTTTTAAGATCTTGGAAATAAGTAAGTTGTCTTGTAGGTGTTAAATTAGAAAATAAATAAAATGTGAAAGAGAAGAAAAATGTGGATAAATACAAAATAGTGGCCCACAGAGTCATTTAACTTTCTTACTGACATCAAGGCAAAGTTATCTTCTTTATGAACTTTAAAACCAGTAGACACTGAGACTAGCAGCACAACCTTTACAAACATGGGGACCAGTGAAAGGCATTATTCTGCATATGTCAAACACAGAGCAGAAATGAGAAAAGTTTGGTTAATGAAACAACCCTATCAAAAAGTGGGTGAAGGATATGAACAGACACTTCTCAAAAGAAGACATTTGTGCAACCAACAAATATATGAAAAAAGCTCATCATCACTTGTCATTACAGAAATGAAAATCAAAACCACTATGAGATACCATCTCATGCCAGTTAGAATGGCGATCATTAAAAAGTGAGGAAACAACAGGTGCTGGAGAGGATGCGGAGAAATAGGAAGGCTTTTACACTATTGGTGGGAGCGTAAATTAGTTCAACCATTGTGGAAGACAGTGTGGCAATTCCTCAAGGATCTAAACCAGAAATACCATTTGACCCAGCCATCCCATTACTGGGTATATACCCAAAGGATTATAAATCATTCTACTATATGTAGAATGATTTATAACATAAATCATATGTTGTGCATATAACAAACATATGCACACGTATGTTTATTGCAGCACTATTCACAATAGCAAAGACTTGGAACCAACCCAAATGCTCATCAATGATAGAAGGATTTTCTTTATCCATAAAGAAAATGTGGCATGTATACACCATGGAATACTATGCAGCCATAAAAAAAGAACAAGTTCATATCCTTCGCAGGGACATGGATGAAGCTGGAAACCATCATTCTCAGGAAATCAACACAAGAACAGAAAACCAAACACCACATATTCTCACTCATAAGTGGGAGTTGAACAATGAGAACACATGGACACAGGGAAGGGAACATCACACACCTGGGCCTGTCAGGGGATGGGGGGCAAGGGAAGGGAGAGCATTAGGAGAAATACCTAATGTAAATGACAGGTTGATGGGTGCAGCAAACCACCATGTCACATGTATACTTGTGTAACAAACCTGCATGTTCTGCACATGTATCCCAGAATTTAAGGTATAATTTTAAAAAGATTTCAAGTATTTCAGTTGCATTTTCCAAACCAGTGAAAGCATGTCTCAACGTCTTGATTCCTCAGAAATTATGGTAATAACATTTAAATCTGTTTGAATCTATATGTCAACACAACAGTTTTTACTGTAACTTGTGAAATAGACCGATCATAGGGAAAAAGTATTTTGTAAATTGTGAACAGGCTTTGTAAATTAATATGTTGGCATTATTTGTGATCATTATAATTTGAATGTAGGGGCGAGTCATTTAAAATTCTATAAAGTATTTTAGAAAATTACCAGGCACACAGTGATTTTTGGGGGGGGTGGTAAATGTTAAACATTACCATTAATCTTTTCTTATTTTGTCAAATTATATTCCTTTTTGATGATTACTGACCATGTTACCCTACAACTTGTCATTTTCTCTAGGATTAAAGAGATAAAAGAAACTTGCAAGAAAAATATTATGTAAACCATCTTGTACTTTTTATGTAAATTCTTGGAGCAATTGGGAAAAAACAGCTATGTATTACTGCTCTGTAAATGAAGCTATTTCATTTCAAGCATCAAATAGAAGAGTGTTTCATTTGTTTCCTTTAGGTATTTAAAATGCAAATAATATATGCAGTGAAAAGAAAAAAAAGTACATGCATATATAAAAATTATTTTGATTCATGAGAGTTTAGTGATTTGACCCTGAATTTCAGATACTAGTAGAAATAATTTACTTAGAAACAAATCAATTTCTATGCAAATTCACAAAAAGGTTTTGTTTTACAGCTGTAATTAGAAGTATAATGGTATAATCAAGCACCCTTCAGAATTTGAAATTATTTTAAAATATTCTGCTCATGAAAATTTTATTGTGAAATCAGGCCATTTTATTTATAAAATGACATATTGTCAATGCATATTCTCTGTAAAATATTCTATTTCTTTAAATTAATCACAGCAGTCTACATGATACTTGCAATGTGACTTTATAGTTATTCTTTTCACTGTGATCATATACTGGGCTAGACAGAAGTGGCTTTTCTCAACCTTATCTCATAATTAATCACTAAGAATTTAAACAATGAAGAGTTCAAAATCCGTATATTTGGGACAAGTTAGGGATTATAGTAATGGATCACGGGTGAATTATTTGCTGAAGAGTAAATGCACACACACGCACACTTACTTTACCCTTGATAAACATAATGCAATGAATGACAGCTGTAAAATACATGAGTAAATTGTTTACGTAAAGTTGCATAAGCTTTCTTTCAACACCTCAAGAAGATCCTGCTTTCACACAACTGAAGACAGAAACAACTAATATTATTACTGCAGAGACAAAAATACTGTAGTGGTTAAACACATACACATACACACACAGCTTCCAGAGCCAGCCAAGGTTTAAATCCCAGCTCAGTCACCTTACAGCTGTGTGAACCCATGTGAGAATGATTGTCAATCTCTGACTCAATTTCCTCTACTTCTGCAAAATGAAGATAATATTGCCACTGCTATTGTTACTACCATTAATCAAAGCTCGCATTTATTGCTTACTTATTTAATCTTAGGAACTGTGCAGAGTACTTTATATATCTCATTGAATCCTCATAATAGCCTTGGGAAATATGTGCAACTTTCATACTTATTTTTACAGAGAGGACATGGACAGGTTAAGTAACCTGAACAAGACCACACATTTAATAAGTGTCAGAGGCAGGAAACATATGAAGGAAATATTGAAGAAGGGTTTGTGAAATTGAGTTCACATGCAACCCTGCTACAGCCTGTCTCAACCTAGGCTTCCATTCTTACACAACACATTATCTACCAACTCATATTTTGTCCAAACTTCCTAGGGGATTGCAACATGGAGAAATTATCAAAACTAAAATCCGATCGGGGATAACATGGTATGTACATCTTAGCTGCCAACAGCATGGACATTTGCCACCTGAAGCTGATATTCCCCCTAACAACATATTGTTTTGTAAAACACCTGGGCCCTAAATCCCACCCTGGAGACAATGTTGAATTAATCAATACTATTGTTTGAAAACAACACTCCTGTCACATTTGCCATAATTTCTAACATTAACACAAATAATATATTTATTTGTTGATAGTGTCAGTGTCCCCTAACAAACTATAAACTTCGTAAGATAGTGACTATAATTATGATTATTTTTTAATGTTTTATGTCCCTGGAAAATAGTGGGTGCTCAAAAATCTTTATTGGCTGACTGAATTGAAGGTATTACGAATGATTTACTCGAGGCAGACACAATGGCACTCAAGAAGCAAGATTCTCTCTGTCCGGCAAAAAAATAAATAAATATTCTCATCAGCCAATGACTGTACAAAACGTAATTTTTAGAATTGTGTTTTCATCGGATGCATTACTTGTTCTGTATCAGAACAGGCTATGTTATGTGTGGCTTAAAAAAAAAAAAAGAAAAAGAAAAAAATTAGGCTGGGCTCAGTGGCTCATGCCTGTAATCTCAGGAGTATTGCTCGAGCTTGGGAGTTCAAGAACAACCTAAGCAATATTACCAGACCCTGTCTCTACAAAAAAAAGTTAAAAAATTATCTGGGTGTGCTGGCATGTACCTGTGGGCTCAACTACTCGGGAGGCTGAGGAAGGAGGATTGCTTGAGCCCAGCATGATTTCACCAGTGTATTCCAGCCTGGACATCAGAGTAAGACCCTGTCTCGAAAAAAAATCAAACCCAAATGTCAACAGCTTGAAACAATTGTGGTTTATTTTTCATTCACTACTCCTGTCCAACACTAGTTATCTGAGGAATCTGCTCTGTATGAGTCCATTTTCATGCTGCTGATAAAGACAGATGGGGTACCTGAGACTGGGTAATTTTATAAAGAAAAATAGGTTTAATTGACTCACGGTTCCAGATGACTAGGGAGGCCTCACAATCATGGTGGAAGGCAACAGGCACATCTTACATGGCAGCAGACAAGAGAGAGTGAACCAAGTGAAAAGGGAAATGCCTTATAAAACCATCAGATTTCATGAAACTTAGTCACTACTAATGAGAACAGTATGGGGGAAACCGCCCCCAGGATTAAATTACCTCCCAGCAGGTCCCTCCCACAACAGGTGGGAATTATGTGAGCTACAATTCAAAATGAGATTCTGGTGGGGACACAGCCAAACGATATCATAGTCCAATAAATCTCCACTAGAACCACAGCTGATGGGGCAAACCCTGTCTGCCTGCATTCCTTTGCTAGGGCTGCTGTAAGCAAGTAGCACAACCTGAGTGGCTCAAAACAACAGAAATTTATTCTCTCACAGTTCTGGAGGCTACAAATCTTAAACCAAGGTGCCAGCAGGGTCATGCACCCTCCAAAACCTGTAGAAGAGAATGTGTCTTTGCTTCTTTTAGTTTCTGGTGTTTGCTGGCAGTGCTTGATGTTCTTTGGCTTGTAGCAGCATTGCTCCCAATGATGTCTCACTTGTCACTATATGTTCTCCCTGATGTGTCTCTCTTCTCTTCTTATGAGGACATCAGTCATAGAGGATTAGGGGCCCTCCCTACTCCACTATAACCTCATCTCAACTAATTACATCTATGACTACCCTACCGTACTTCAATATCAGGTCACATTATGAGGTACTGGAGGTTCACACTTCAATATATTTTTCTTCTTAATAGAAAAAGAGTCTCTGTCACCCAGGCTGAAGTGCATTGGCATGATCAATACTCACTGCAGCCTCAAACTCCTAGGCTCAAATGATGCTCTCACCTCAGCCTCCCAAGTAGCTGGGACTACAGGCATGCACAAACGTGTCTAGCTGGTTTTTAAATTAATTTTTAACATCTCGCCCATGCTGTAATCCAACTCCTGGGCTCATGCAATCCTCCTGCCTTGGCCTCCCAAAGTGTTAGGATTACAGGCATGTGCCACCACGCTCTGCCAAAACTTCAGCATATCTTTTTTGGGAAACACAATTCAATTCATAACACCATCAGAATGTTGATAGTTACTGTGACGGACTGGATGTTTGTGTCCCTCCAGAATCCATATGTTGATGTCCTAACCCCCAATGTTATGGTATTTGGAGGCAGGGTCTTTGGGAGATAAGTAGGTTTGGATGAGGTCACAAGGGCGGTGTCCTCATGTGGGATTGTAGAAGAGGCAGGAGAGCTCGCTCTCACCACGAGCATAAACCGAGGAACAACTGTGGGAGGACATGGTGAAGAGGCCACTGTCTGACAGCTAGAAAGAAGGCCCTCACCAGATACCAAGCCTACTAGTACCTTAATCCTTGACTTCCCAGCATCCAGAACTTTACAAAATAAATTTCTGTTGTGTAAGCCACCAGGCTATGGTATTTTGTTACAGGAACCCAAGCTGACTAACATAGTTACATAGGCAAAAGGACAATGTAATGAACCGTGCACTATCTGTTAATTATTTAACCCAGAAGGGATACACAGGACTTCCATTGGGTTGCATTGCTAGAGCAAATGCCATCCTTGTCCAGTCAAATGTTCTCAACACTAACCATTTTAGTGCTGGTTCTAGTACAACCAATTCTGTCTCTTGGTCTGAGGGCTTTCTCTGGCAAATAGCTTCTGTTCTGCTTCAGCAAAACAGACGTTAAGGGAATTCATGCTCCCAGGATAGGTTCTCAAAAAATAACTGATCAAAGTCGGTGAGTAATTTAATGAGTTGACTTGCTATTTTGTTGCGATAACTGTGAGATGCACGTGCCATGCTGCATCCCAAAGCTCCCCAGTGGAATTAAGCCAAACAATATGGGGGAAACCGCCCCCATGATTCAATCATTCCCACCAGGTCCTCCCACAACATGTGGGAATTATGGAAGCTATAATTCAAGATGAGATTTGGGTGGGGAAACAGCCAAAACACATCGGGATCCTTTCCTTTTTCTGTGTTTCAGAAATTATTCTAATGATTAACAATTATGGCCGGGCATGGTGGCTCATGTCAGTAATCCCAGCACTTTGGCAGGCCAAGGTGGGAGGATCACCTGAGGTCGGGAGTTTGAGACTGGCCTGACCAACATGGTGAAACCCCGTCTCTACTAAAAATACAAAAATTAGCTGGGCATGATGGCGGGTGCCTGTAATCCCAGCTACTCAGGAGGCTGAGGCAGGAGAATCACTGGAACCCGGGAGGCGGAGGTTGCAGTGAGCCGAGACCATGCCATTGCATTCCAGCCTGGGAAACAAGAGCGAAACTCTGTCCCCCCAAAAAAAAGAAAGAAAAAAGAAAACAAACAAACAAGCAAACAAACAAAAACCAATTATGGTTTTTCTGTTAGATATGCTTTATCAAAATAAATAATTTTTGTCTAAACCCATTTTACATAGCTTTGATTCTACTCTATTCAACACTGTCCTTCTCTCTTCCACTCCTGTCTTAGCTTTGATACCATAGAAAAAGGAAACTTGGGGCAAAGTATATATATTAATACTTTTTGGATGAATAAAATGCCTGTGCAAGCACACTGAGGAAAAAAGACAAGTGAAGCAGGCAAAAGAGAAAAAAAAATGTGTGTGTGTGTGTGTGCATGTGTGTGTTACAGAACCAGCTACAACCTCAAAAGAAACAAGCTAGTCACTTGATCATTTTGGACATCTCTCTAGAAGCTTTACAGAAACATTCAACTGCAAAAGAGCTGGAGAGGGGGAAGGGGGAGGATTTGTCCTCTAAGCCTGTGCACCTACTTCCCAACGTTCCAGCCGGTGGGTAAGTCAGAGCCTCTCTGGGTTCATTTGGAAGTGACCGGGTCAATGGACCTGCCCCAGATGCCCTGGTGAGGCTTGTGAGAGACTATGTTGAGCATAGCCCCTAAGCCCTTGGGGAGCTGAGAAAATCACGTTTGAAGATAAAGCTGTATCTGCAGCTACACCCTGGAGAGGCATCGATTTGATCCGGGACACTCCTCCTTACTCTCATCTTCTCCTCCTTTCATCCACTCGCACATTTTGAAACATAGAGCTATATTTTTCTTTGTCTTCTATTAGAGTCATATTATAGTAATTTATTATAAACAAAACTGATACAATATTGCAATTTATTAAGTACTTATTGTAAACCAAGTACTAAGCAAGGCACTTTTTAAATGTTATTAAATTAATTTTATATTAAAAGGACTTTTATAATATAGAGATATAATTCTTTGCATGGGTTCACATAAATTATTTTATATCAATTCAATAGTATAATGATGCCACATATATAACCTGAGGGGGGGGCTGAATAATATTTTTCTTTTCATTGTTTTAGCTTCTTTCAGTCATTGAATTTAAAGTTTAACCACTGCATACACAGAAAACAAGGCACCATATTCAGTTAAGTCAAGTGTGTGTCCCTTTATTTTGTTTTTTTGTATATTTTAATGCTTTTATCCAAGTTATATAATCAGAAACAGTCAGTTCTGTGTATATTTAACACCAACTCACTAATAGTTGTACCATTTTTATTTTTCAGACAAAATAGTCTTTTTTTTTTATTATACTTTAAGTTTTAGGGTACATGTGCACATTGTGCAGGTTAGTTACATATGTATACATGTGACATTCTGGTGCGCTGCACCCACTAACTCGTCATCTAGCATTAGGTATATCTCCCAATGCTATCCCTCCCCCCTCCCCCCACCCCACAACAGTCCCCAGAGTGTGATATTCCCCTTCCTGTGTCCATGTGATCTCATTGTTCAGTTCCCACCTATGAGTGAGAATATGCGGTGTTTGGTTTTTTGTTCTTGTGATAGTTTACTGAGAATGATGGTTTCCAATTTCATCCATGTCCCTACAAAGGACACGAACTCATCATTTTTTATGGCTGCATAGTATTCCATGGTGTATATGTGCCACATTTTCTTAATCCAGTCTATCATTGTTGGACATTTGGGTTGGTTCCAAGTCTTTGCTATTGTGAATAATGTCGCAATAAACATACGTGTGCATGTGTCTTTATAGCAGCATGATTTATAGTCCTTTGGGTATATACCCAGTAATGGGATGGCTGGGTCAAATGGTATTTCTAGTTCTAGATCCCTGAGGAATCGCCACACTGACTTCCACAATGGTTGAACTAGTTTACAGTCCCACCAACAGTGTAAAAGTGTTCCTATTTCTCCACATCCTCTCCAGCACCTGTTGTTTCCTGACTTTTTAATGATCACCATTCTAACTGGTGTGAGATGATATCTCATAGTGGTTTTGATTTGCATTTCTCTGATGGCCAGTGATGATGAGCATTTTTTCATGTGTTTTTTGGCTGCATAAATGTCTTCTTTTGAGAAGTGTCTGTTCATGTCCTTCGCCCACTTTTTGATGGGGTTGTTTGTTTTTTTCTTGTAAATTTGTTTGAGTTCATTGTAGATTCTGGATATTAGCCCTTTGTCAGATGAGTAGGTTGCGAAAATTTTCTCCCATATTGTAGGTTGCCTGTTCACTCTGATGGTAGTTTCTTTTGCTGTGCAGAAGCTCTTTAGTTTAATTAGATCCCATTTGTCAATTTTGTCTTTTGTTGCCATTACTTTTGGTGTTTTGGACATGAAGTCCTTGCCCATGCCTATGTCCTGAATGGTAATGCCTAGGTTTTCTTCTAGGGTTTTTATGGTTTAGGTCTAACGTTTAAATCTTTAATCCATCTTGAATTGATTTTTGTATAAGGTGTAAGGAAGGGATCCAGTTTCAGCTTTCTACATATGGCTAGCCAGTTTTCCCAGCACCATTTATTAAATAGGGAATCCTTTCCCCATTGTTTGTTTTTCTCAGGTTTGTCAAAGATCAGATAGTTGTAGGTATGCGGCGTTATTTCTGAGGGCTCTGTTCTGTTCCATTGATGTATATCTCTGTTTTGGTACCAGTACCATGCTGTTTTGGTTACTGTAGCCTTGTAGTATAGTTTGAAGTCAGGTAGTGTGATGCCTCCAGCTTTGTTCTTTTGGCTTAGGATTGACTTGGCGATGCGGGCTCTTTTTTGGTTCCATATGAACTTTAAAGTAGTTTTTTCCAATTCTGTGAAGAAAGTCATTGGTAGCTTGATGGGGATGGCATTGAATCTGTAAATGACCTTGGGCAGTATGGCCATTTTCACGATATTGATTCTTCCTACCCATGAGCATGGAATGTTCTTCCATTTGTTTGTATCCTCTTTTATTTCCTTGAGCAGTGGTTTGTAGTTCTCCTTGAAGAGGTCCTTCACATCCCTTGTAAGTTGGATTCCTAGGTATTTTATTCTCTTTGAAGCAATTGTGAATGGGAGCTCACTCATGATTTGGTTCTCTGTTTGTCTGTTGTTGGTGTATAAGAATGCTTGTGATTTTTGTACATTGATTTTGTATCCTGAGACTTTGCTGAAGTTGCTTATCAGCTTAAGGAGATTTTGGGCTGAGACAATGGGGTTTTCTAGATAAACAATCATGTCGTCTGCAAACAGGGACAATTTGACTTCCTCTTTTCCTAATTGAATACAGACAAAATAGTCTTTAGAAAACTTCTTTTTATATCACTTTGCTTCCTCAATACTACTTCATGGAAATAGCTCTTTTTAGCTGGTTTAGCTTTAATTATATTTAATGCTTTTAGACTCTTGAGTGTATGGTAATTAATATGAACATCGCAGGATTGATGGGTATTTACTTGGTTTCTTGCTAGGGATTAGTATGAACAAATCGGATACAATCTATTTTATTTATACCTACTCCTGTATTGATTATAGTATTTCTAAGGCATAGAACCCTAATAGCGGGATTGCAGTGTTGAAAGATATCCATGCATTTAATTTCAATGAAGTTGCCAGAATCGAATTTGAGTAAATACTCAATCTAAAGGCAAACAAAGATTGTCATGTAGCTGAATAATAAGGTTGAAGCAAGTCCTCGTGACAAAGCTTGGCCAAACTTTGGTAGGTTTCTGAACCTTCTCCTAGGCCCATCTGTGCATTTCCTTGTAAAATTCTGTTTTAGCAAAGATCCCTGCTAAGTCAGTTTAGCAAGAACACCTCCATTTTTGACCCCTAATTATTCTCGATATCTGATCAAGTTCCCCATCCTCCAGTATTCCCCACATGATGTCTTATAAGCCTGGCCTGTCTGTAACTGCAATCCCCCTCACTCCGATGTGTTTTCTCTTAATTTCCTATCCATTGACCCCCACACTGCTTCTAGGCTGTAAATTCCCACTTGCCTATATATGAATGAAGTTGATCCCAATCTCTCTCCCACTAAAAGATCCCATTGCAGTGGCCCTTGAACCTATAGTATGGTCCTGAGTAAAGTCTTCCTTACTGTGCATTAACAAGTATCACTGAATGCTTTTTCTTTCACACTGGCAAGACTCAAACATATTGGGCAGTGTAGTGTCAGTGTGGACTCCGGAAGCCAGCTGCCTGGGCCCATGATTATGATCCTCCCACTCTTGGGGTGTGACCTTGGGCAAGGTACACATACTTACTTGTCTTGCTTCTACCCCAGTTTGCTCATCTGTCAAATGAGGATAATACAACTACTATTTCATACGATTGTTGAAGGAGCTATATCAGTGTATATGTAAAATGCTCAGAAGAGTACATGACACAACAAAAATACCATATAAGTATTTCACTACTGTAATGGTCATCATTATCATTACTATCAGCATCACTGTCATCATTTTGGACCCAAATGTCAGATTTCTTTTTTATGATTTATTTCCATTCAATGTGAAAAGATAATAACTTTTTTTTTTTTTTTTGGGACAGAGTCTCGCTCTGTTGCCCAGCCTGGAGTGCAGTGGTGCGATCCTAGCTCTCTGCAACCTCCGCCTCCCAGGTTCAAGTGATTCTCCTGCCTCAGCCTCCCGAGTAGCTGGGACCACAGATGTGTCCCACCATGCTGGCTAATTTTTTGTATTTTTAGTAGAGACAGGGTTTCACCATGTTAGCCAGGATGGTCTTCATCTCTTGACCTCATGATCTGCCTGCCTTGGCCTCCCAAACTGCTGGGATTACAGGCATGAGCCACCATGCCCAGCCAGATAATAACTTTTATCTCAAATCTGAGTTTGTTTTAAGCGCCTTCAGTGTTACCATCAATATTTCCCCAGACACAGTTAATGTCCTGTTATGTATCCCAGAAATCTCCCACAGACTTTGCCTGTAGCCATGGCAAACTCACAAGTTCCCACCCCAGTTACCGGCATCCTTATGCTTCTCTTGAGCTTAATCAGCCCAAGCTCAGGGAGTCCCACAACTGCAGGGAATTTGCTGTCTCCTCAAGAGTAACCCTTCACCAGTGAGATGTAACACATAGGCCCCAGATTCTTTGGTCCAGGAGGAATAATTCTGAGGCCCATTTTCCATGGTTCTTAAGAGAGTTCCCAGGATTGCATTCAAATTGCCCACAAGAGTAACCATCTCCATAACATACTCTTGGTTGGTTCCCCAGACTCCCTGCCCTGTTCTCACGTTCTCTCCTCCCACACCTGAGCTTTCTGGGATCACCTCCCAAGTAAACTGCCTAACCCTAAGTCTTTGACTGAGGTCAAATTAAAGAGTGCCTGAGGTAAGAAAACCTCAATGCTTGAGATAAGACTTTTTATTTTTTGCCAGAAAGTACATGCTAGATTACCTAACTTTTTTTTTCTGTGGGTTTCTTTGTTCTATTGATTTGAAATGTGTGTGTATATGTAGATAGATAGATGGATAGGTAGACATAGATATAGATATGTATATTTGCATACATACATATTTGTGTGTGTTTCAATCTCTTCAATATTTTTGCCTGTGCTTTAGGATTTTTGTTGTTATTCTTGTTTGAGACAAAGCCTTGCTCTGTCACCCAGGCTGGAGTGCACTGGTGCCATCTCGGCTCACTGAAACCTCTGCCTCCTGGGTTCAAGTGATTTTCATGCCTCAGCCTCCCAAGCAGCTGGTATTACAGGTGTGCACCACCATGCCCAGCTACTTTTTCTATTTATACTGGAGATGGGGTTTTGCCATGTTTCTCGGGCCAGTCTCGAACTCCTGAGCTCAAGCAATCCTCCCACCTCAGCCTCCCAAAGTGCTGGGATTTCAAGCACGTGCCACTGAGCCTGACCTTGCCTGTGCTTTAAATAATGTTTGTGTTTAATCTACCAATTACCATACTTGAACTTATCAGCCACTTATTTAGTTAGAAATTATTTGTTTTTTACTCTCTAGAAATAATGTTTGTGTGTATGTGGGTTCCTTTTAAATCTTTTTAGGCATTCTCACTATTTTTCTCAGGCAGCTTACTTCTTCCAGCAGCTTTAATCTGCTCTGTGTGGTTTCCTTGTGTTCTGCCCTCAGGCTATCTGAGAGAATTTATATTTCTCTGGAAATCCATTAAGGATGAAGTCCAGAGAGTACCCTAAGTGTGATAGTTCCTCAGTGGTAGGAGTCCACACAAGATTCTGGGCAGGGGCTGTAAGCTAGGGGTTATCAGACTATCTATCCAAATTTTGAAGCCCTTCCTATTCTCAGGCTGTTTATATTTTCCCAGGCTCAGCTCCCACAAGCTCCGTCTTCTCAGTGTCCTCATGACCAGAACGATCAGACACACACACAGTGGTTTGAACTCGACCTTCCTTTTTCTGATGACACAGATCACTGTGGATAAAACTCTTCCCAAGATTTCTAACTTCCTATTCCCTTCCCAGTGTCTTCCAATACTAGTCTCCAGAGATTTGTTTATCCTGCAGAGAGAGGAACAAAAGGATGATACTGGCTTTTTCCAAGCAACCCACAGAAAGGATCTCAAAGCTTCACTTACATTTAGCAACCCCTAAGCCTTGACCAAAGATTAGCCAGAAGATGAGAGAGATCAGAGTTGTTATGAAAGGGAAGGAAGCCTCAGTCAGTTCAACATAGTTCCATCATGCCCCCCTTGAGGACACTGGGCTTTTATTCCTTTTTGTTTGTTTTTGGCAACATTATCACAAAGCAAACTTTCCACCAGGGCAATAGAACATAGTTGTTAAGAATTCAGTCTCTAGAGTAGGATTACATGGATTCAAGTCACAGTTCATCTACTTACCATCTGTGAGATCTACACTTCATAATTTAAACTCTGTGTTTCTGTTTCTTCTTTAAAATGTGAATAGCAAAACTTACTGCTCACAGCCTTCCATAAAAGATCCTAGAATAAAGATCACACCTCTGTAGCAGATTCTAAACAGTTTGAGAATAAATTACCACTATGTATGTCAAAACATCAACTTATAACTAAAGGTCGATTGAAGTGTGTATCTTGGTAAGAAACAGATGTCAAGTAAACCTCAGAATTAAACACATTTAACAGCCATTTTCCAGCAAAAGAAAATATGGCATCACTGTGGGCAGCTGATGTGCTAAAGGACAAAAGGGTGGTATTGAATGATGCACACCTAATTATGTTTCC
The DNA here is from genome assembly GCF_029281585.2 of Gorilla gorilla gorilla. Classification (NCBI taxonomy): domain Eukaryota; kingdom Metazoa; phylum Chordata; class Mammalia; order Primates; family Hominidae; genus Gorilla; species Gorilla gorilla. The sequence continues at coordinate 98,708,576 of NC_073241.2, forward strand.
CAAGTTTCCCAGTTGATTAAGTTTCTGCACCTCTCTGTGGGTGGAAAATATATGTGCAGTAGTTTTAAGTCATTTAGTGAAAACCTCTCCTCATGACCACAAGAGAAAGCAAGGAAAAGTGTTTCTGCTGTCACACTGAGGTTAGCATATATCTGAGACAATTTCTGTTCTGGAAATTCTTTGTGCCTAATCATATCCCTGTCTTGAAAAGGGACGTGGCTCTTCCTGAGGTTGGAGGAGAGCATGGCCTCCATCTTCCATTCACTAAGTTGTTTCTTTTAAACTCAGCCCTGGTCCTGTGGATGCCTTTTTGGGACTTGTTCTGGGGAGATTAGATTTAGCCCCTGATATGGTTTGGCTGTGTCCCCACCTAAACCTCACCTTGAATTACAACTCCCACAATTCCCATATGTCATGGGAGGAATCTGGTGGGATGTGATTGAATTATGGAGGTGAGTCTTTCCTGCACTGTTCTTGTGATAGTGAATGAGTCTCACAAGATCTGATGGTTGTAAAAATGGGAGTTTCCCTACACAAGCTCTCTCTTTCCCTGCCACCACCCATGTAAGATGTGATTTGCTCCTCCTTGCCTTCTGCCATGACTGTGAGACCTCCCCAGCCATGTGGAACTGTAAGTCCATTAAACCACTTTTTCTTCCCATTCTATGTCTTTATCAGCAGCTTAAAACAACTAATACAGTAAATTGGTACTAGGAGTGGGGTGTTGCTGAAAAGATACCCAAAAATGTGGAAGGGACTTTGGAACTGGGTAATAGGCAGAGGTTGGAACAGTTTGGAGGGCTCAGAAGAAGATAGGAAAATGTAGGAAAGTTTGGAACACCCTAGAGACTTGTTGAATGGCTTTGACCAAAATGCTGACAGCAAAATGGACAATAAAATCCAGGCCAAGGCAGTCTCAGATGGAAATGAAGAACTTGTTGGGAATTGGGGCAAAGATGAGTTTTGTTATGTTTTAACAAAGAGACTGGCAGCATTTTGCCCTTGCCCTAGAGATTTGTTTTGAACTTGAGAAGGGCAACTTAGGGTATTTGGTGGAAGACATTTCTAAGCAGCAAAGTATTCAAGATGTGACTTGGATGTTGTTGAAGGCATTCAGTTTTATAAGGGAAGCAGAGCATAAAAGGTTAGAAAATTTGTAGCCTGACAATGCCATAGAAAAGAAAATCCCATTTTCTGAGGAGAAATTCAAGCTGGCCACAGAAATTTGCATAAGTAATGAGGAGCTGAATGTCAGTCTCAAAGACAGTGGGAAAAATGTCTCTAGGGCATGTTAGAGATCTTCACAGCAGCCCCTCCCATCACAGGCCCAGAGGCCTAGAAGGAAAACATGGTCTCCTGGGCCAAGCCCAGGGTCCCTGTGCTGTGTGCAGTCTAGGGACTTGGTGCCCTGCATCCCAGAAGCTCCACCCATGGTTAAAAGCGGCCGAGGTACAGCTTGGGCTGTGGTTTCAAAGGCTGCAAGCCTCATGCCTTGGCAGCTGCCATGTGGTGTTGAGCCTGTGGGTGCACAGAAGTAAATAATTGAGGTTTGGGAACCTCTGCCTAGATTTCAGAGGATGTATAGAAATGCCTGGATGCTCAGGCAGAAGTTTGCTGCAGGGGCAGGGCTCTCATGGGAGAACCTCTGCTAGAGCAGTGTGGAAGGGAAATGGGAGGTTGGAGTCCCCACACAGAGTCCCTACTGGGACACTGCCTAGTGGAGCTGTGAAAAGAGACCATCATCCTCCAGACCCCAGAAGGGTAGATCCACCTACAACTTGCACTGTGGACCTGGAAAAGCTGCAGACACTCAATGCCAGCCCACGAAAGTAGCTAGGTAGGCTTTACTCTGCAGAGCCACAGGGGCAGAACTGCCCAATACCATGGAAGCCCATCTCTTGCAACAGCGTGACCCAGATGCAAGACATGCAGTCAAAGGAGATCATTTTGGAGCTTTTAAGATTTGACTGCCCTGATCATGAGGTCAAGAGATCAAGACCATCCTGGCCAACATTGTGAAACCTTGTCTCTACCCAAAATACAAAAATTAGCTGGACGTGGTGGTGCGCACCTGTAGTCCCAGGTACTCAAGAAGCTGAGGCAAGAGAATTGCTTGAACCCAGGAGGCGGAGGTTATAGTGAGCTGAGATCGCACCACTGCACTCCAGCCTGGTGACAGAGCAAGACTCCATCTCAAAAAAAAAAAAAAAGATTTGCCTGCCCTGCTGGATTTCAGACTTGCATGGGGTCTGTAGCCCCTTCGTTTTGGCTAATTTCTCCCATTTGGAATGGATGTATTTACCCAATGCCTGTATCCCCATTGTATCTAGGAAGTAACTAACTTACTTTTGATTTCACAGTTTCATAGGCAGAATGAACTTGCCTTGTTTTAGATAAGACATTGGATTGTGGACTTTTGATTTAATGCTGAAATGAGTTGAGACTTGGGGGGATTCTTGGGAAATCATGATTGGTTTTGAAATGTGAAAACATGAAATTTTGGGGAGAGGGGGTCAGGGGAGGAATGACATGGTTTGGCTGTGTCCCCACCCAAATTTCATCTTGAATTGTAACTCCCACAATTCCCATGTGTTGTGGGAGGAACCTGATGAGAGGTGATTGAATTATGGAGATGAGTCTTTCCTGCCCTGTTCCCATGATAGTGAATGAGTCTCATGAGATATGATGGTTTGAAAAATGGGAGTTTTCCTACACAAGCTCTCTCTTTGCCTGCTGCCATCCACGTAAGATGTGACTTGCTCTTCGTTGCCTTCTGCCATGATTGTGAGGCCTCCCCACCCATGTGGAACTGTAGGTCCATTAAACTACTTTTTTTTTCCAGTCTCAGGTATGTATTTATTGGCAGCTTGAAAATGGACTAATACAGCCCCTCTCAGGTCTTTACCATGAATCAGAAAAATACATTCTGAAAATCAATTCCTCAGGCATCTCATTTCCATTCTATTCCTTCTCGTATTAAAACTCATGTCCAGCCACAAAGTACTGTGAGCTTAAAAGTAAGCAGTAAGATAAGATGCATAAACACAATACATAAATTCTAATTAATAATGTCAGCTGAGATATTTCCCCAGTTTTAATCCCAGGCAATTTTCAAATTTCCTGGAAGAAATTAAAGGTTAAATATTTAAACATTTTTCAAGCTAAAATCTAAAGATAGAAAGTTTGAAGCAATTAAAATCAATTATCTTGTTTTTAGAAGTTTAAAATCTAAAATTTAAAATTCTTACGTTATAATTAAGTCAAAATATTATCCTCCCAAATTTCTTACTCAATTTCATCTCACTAATAGGCATTCTTGATGGCTGCCTAAAAGTGTGTTCCTTGCAGCAGCTAGAGACAGCTTTCGCATCTCTCATGCTAATGGGTATGTGTCCTTCAAGGCCTGAGAGATTAGAGATACAACAAACCTCTCAAGAGTTTAAATTTTTCTTGTTTTGTGTTTTACTTTATTGATTGATTGATTGATTTTTGTAGAGATGGGGTCTTACTATATTGCCTAAGCTGGTCTTGAACTCCTGGCCTCAAGCATTCCTCCCAACTCAGCCTCCCAAAGTGCTGGCATTATAGGTGTGAACCACTATGCCTGGCCAAGTTTCACTTTCAGTGACTTAAAAAGCATCCACAAAGCACATAAAATTATTAATTTACCGTATCCATTACTATACATTTTTAAAAAACATATCATTAGCTTTGATAACAATATTCCTAGGTATATTTACATTCCCATAACCTAGTATTTAGTTTTGCCAAAGTCCATAGCAGAAACTGAAGGAAAGGGGAGTCTGCAGAGATAATCTTCATGGAGTTATCCTGGCCAAAATGACGATCAGTTCATTCCTGTTACTCAGAATCCATGCCCTATAAATTTGCATTTGTTTGGAAGCAATAACCCTGCAAAGCAGTATTTTTCACACTATACAATCATTAAATCTGAAAGAAGGTTCATTTTACGCATCTATACACTGTCTTATACACTGGCATTGAAATGCTTCTAGTTTCTTGGAAGTCAAGAAAATTCCAAAGAAACAGGCATCAGTCAACAGGTAATATTTGTGGTGCTTTTTCTTTTATAATCAAAAGTGGTAATTGCTATTTATCCCAACTCCCCTATTTCTGCCCAAATGTTATACCAAGGTTATCATCTATCTGAGACAGCATCCACTATTTTCCTGAGCAGGCTTTTTCATTCCTGCTCTACGGCGGCTCATTCTACTGCCTCTTATTATGGGATAAATTAAAGCCTGTGAAACCTGCCTGTTAGTAATTGGCTCTCTTTCATCCCTTTACTTGTTTCAGTTGCAAAATCTCCTTCAGACTTCTGATCTGGAGCTGCTATTTGATGCTTTTGAAACCTGTGCCAAAAGGAACCTAACAGGAACTGATACCCCTGCTTGTTTCCTTTAAGTCATGGCCCTTTTCATCCACTTTTTCAATATTCCAAGACTTAAGGCACATTGTTTCACATTGCTACTCTTTTTCCTCTACAGTCCTGAAATGTGCTTCTCATGTTTAATTTCTCTGCCATTTCCTTATTCTTTTCAGGAGGGTTCAGCTGGATTCCCGTGAATACAAACATTTCTAACTGAGTAACATTCCCTCTCTAATATATGCAGATTGTTTAAATTTTAATTGTATATGTTTGTGGGATGCAATGTGATTTATTGATACATTGTGGGATAATTTGTTTTTCCAGAATGGAGACTTTCTTTCCTTTAACCTTTTGTGTGTTTTGTGCCCCATAAGTTTGTTGTCTTAAAATATTCTTTCATATTTTGTCCAGATAGTAAAAGGGTTCCAGATCTTTCTAGTGCTTGTGGGTGGTGAACCTTTGTTCAAACCAATCTTGTTTTCATCATTTCTCTGGGCTATGTAATGCCCTCATGCCATCATCTATCCAAGTCGGAACACAATTTGCCATTGCCTGCCTTCTCCCCTTTTCACCTGGTAGGTACTTTAGAGTATTAGTTCCATAAGCATATTAGGCAACTTGCTGAGGGCAAAACTGTATGCCTACCTTCAGTGGCTATACTCTCTTGAAATTACCTAAGAAGATTTTGACTCTTTTTCACTGATATTTCTGGACTTCTCCCTCATACCTGCACAGATAATTTTTGGCCATCACTTGGTAAAGCTGTCACAATCTTTGAGGGGCGGTTCCTCATTTGGTTTTCTTATGGAATCCCTGTTGTAAAGCCCCTTTTCAATGATGTCCTGAATGATTTGGCAAAGAGCCACTCCCACGTGTCTTCTTTGAGGACAAATAAGCCTTAGGTTTATGTGGGTCATAGGTGAAGTGTTTGTCTTCTAATAAATACAACACATATTTTACTAAATTTATCTAAAAGAGCGATTGGTTATGGGGGCTTTTTCCCCATATTTATGTCATCTCCTCTGGCCTTCAATATCATATCAGATTTTTCTCTTCAAATCTGTTGTCTTTATTTTAGGATATCTACCTATTTGCACTGGAATTTCTCTCTCTTAAATATATTTTCCATTGTTTCTATTGCTCACATTATGTCCCTCTACTTATTCTGATAGTAAGCATATTTCTCAAATTACTTGTACCCACAATTTGCATATTTTTTGCAGATTGTTTCTCTAATACCAAAATGAAATATTGCAAGGGTCCTTATTCCTTTCTATTTATGTATTAATAAAATCTATTATCTTTTTATCAGTGATCATAGTTGAAATCTTTTAAACCTGAGGAATTGGAACTGCTATAATTAACAAATCCCCAGACACTTCACTGTGGTATGTTTGCCTGTGTGTGTCTGTGTTGTGCAGGGGCGGCTACCACATAAATAAGACTAAGCATAGATCAAAACAGGATGTAATGGGCTCTGCCCTGGGGTCATTGCTTTGCTAATAATATTCTGACGTGTGGACAATGTTTGCTTGTTGGGTCAGCAGACACCAAGCTTCTCATAGGTACTGACAAGACTGCTGGGAAGCCCAACCCTAGCACCTCTCTGGTGGCCTGTCCCCTTTAGGAGGACATAGTGTGTTGTCCTGAAAAGGAGGCCACCCCTCACCCCATGGAAAGCAAAACAACATGGTAAACCGCAGTCACAGGTCCAGGTCAACAAGCAAATGGCTGATTCAAACCATTTCATCTAGGACACAGCAGTTGAAAGACCACTTCTCAATGCCAAATACTCACTTGACCTAATACTCTACAGATTATTTGGGTCAAAATACCCTACCTTACTCTGAAATTCAAGATTGCAACCTCAGAGCTCAACTCCAAAGCCACCCACATGACTACCATGGCCCTCTAGATGTTTAGAATTTTTCAATATTCTAGCCAATGTGAGTAATGCTGGGAGGCTCCAAAATGCTCCTCCAAAAGAACACCCTTCTTCTTTATCACTATCCTGAACAAACTTAAAAATGACATAAATATAAAAGAAAATATCTCATTTTTTCCCTAAAAGACGCTAAGTCAAGGAAGGTTGTCTGAGAGTACAAATCAGGTTTCACGGCATCTCACTTGCAGGCTTCTCGGGAGCACAGCAAGCAGCTCCTGGTGGAGGAGAAGGAGGCTGCAGCCCAAAATCCGCATTAAGTTCTCTCCTCTCTGTTAATGATCAGGTGAGTAAGAGGGCAGAGAGAAGCCCTTTGTGTCTAGGGAGAAGCTCCTGCTCCCGGAAGCCTGCTCTCCGTCTGACTCCACCTCAGAGGTGAGGAGCAAATGGATTAAAAGTTACAGTAGTATATTTAGACAAGTTCCAGACACATAATAAAGACTCTATAAAATCAAACTGTTTCTTTTGTTTGTTTCTATGTTCTGCAGCATTAGATACAAACTACCGCTTCTTGAAACGATAAAGTCAAGGTTAAAATGCTTTGGTTTGCTGTAGCTTTCAGGTGTATCTTTGATTACCTTTTAATTCCATTAACAGATCTGGCCTCTTTGAAATTTTGTCTTTTTAGCCTTATACAAGAGGGAAATCCTACCATTTGTGACAATTTGGGTGACCTGGAAGTTGCTACACTGAATAAGTCAGTCACAGAAGAACAAATACTGCATGATTCCACTTATGTGAAGTATCTAAAATAGCCACACTCATGGAAGCAGAGAATAGCATCATTGTCGCCAAGGGATGGGGCAAAAGGAAATGGTGAGTTGCTCAGTAGGTATAAAGTTTCAGTTATGCAAAATGAATGAGTTCGAAAGATCTGCTATAAAACATACGGCATATAGTTAACAATAAGAGATGGTGCACTGAAAATGTTGTTAAGAGGGCAGATCTCACATTAAGTGTTCTCACCATACACACAAACACACACACAGAGGGACACAAAGAAACTTTTGGAGGTAACGGATATGTTTATTAAGTAGATCGTGGTTGGATTTTATGGGTACATGCGCATGTCCAAACTCATCAAATTATATACATTAAACATGTGCACTTTTTTTTTGGTATGTCAATTATACCTCAGGAATGCTGCTAAGAGACAAAATAACAGAAAAAGATTCTGTCTTTTCTTGGAGCAAATTAGTAGTTTCTTAGACAATTATCTACATTCTACTATACTTAGACTTTCAGAGGCTTGACATTTCTTGTGGAGAGGAACTTTACAAGAATTTGCCTTTGGTCTATCAATTTTGTTTTTCTGTTGTTCATTTTACTTTTTAAAAATTGATATCTGTGCTTGTCTCTATTAATTTCCCCATTTGACTTCTTTACGTATTTATTTTGTTATTCGATTTCAAACTTATTGAGCTAAATTCTCATTGGTATTTTATTATGTTTTCTAAAAGTTCGCAATTAATGCAATCTATTTTCCTCTATGTATTGCTTCTATCACATAGCAATTTGTAAAACAATGTACTCTCATTTTATAATTTATATTGAAAGAGTGAAAACCAGTCCAAAACTAAAAGATTGAAGATTAGCTTGGATTGAAAAAGAAAAATGCAGTCCCATCATTAACTAGCCTTGGAGACAGACACAGACAAAGCCAGAGGCAAAGTCCACAGGCAGCTATGTACCTCCCAAATCACTCAGCGGCTATGAAATGGCATAACAGCCTGGAGTGAATATACTTTTATATCAATGATGCCCCCAGACACACTTTGCTGTTCCTATTTAGTGGAAGGAAGTCTCAACTGGTTGGAATTCTCTAAAATGTATTATATTTATTATTGCTTTGTTTTCACCCTAGCAATGCAATTGTCTTCCAAGTATTTCCAGTTTAAGAAGCATAAGTCCTAAATCAAAGTATTGAGTGAAAAAAAAGCTCATTTCAGAATGGAAGTTAGTGCTTGCCATAAAAACAAATGGGGACACAATTATGTTTGGTTTATTTTATTATGTGCCTAGAATTCATTGTTTAAAACTTACTAGTGTATGCTATATTTTTTATTAAAAAGAAACTTGTGATCCCTCATCTTGAAGTCCTGGAAAACAGCCCTGGACAGAATGGCTATTTCTTTACAATTGCATCGAACCCACTTATGGAATATAGAGGTAGAACTGTAAGCAGAGGTGAGGATGACGTTTCAAAAGTCTAGAGAGAGTTGAACTTTTCAGCTTAAAAACCAGCTGCAGCCTTAGAAAACTGCCAGAACAAATATTGCCAGAGGCTTCCTGTAGCCTCCACAGCAAGCCGATGGAGAATTCTCTCACAGAAGTCCGTATCTGAGTCACAATTCTGATCTGCCTTCCTATATTGAACCCACAAAAAATAAGGCTCTACCACACGCCCCCTCCCCGCCCTTTATTTTTCTTCAGAGTTGCTATGGCAATCTTTCAAACTCTAATTTTAATCCTAGTACATAGACTGTCATTATATACATTATCAAATTTGAAGCTGTAAATCCTTCAGTGAGAATCACTAGCTGGATGCCCAAAATGAAAGTTTGTAACATATATTCAAATTTTTGAAGAAATGAGCAAGTCTACTGGTAACATAGTTAATATCTGGGCTAACTACAGACCTGTACACAATCTACTCCCATCCACACTTCCTCCAAACCAGGGGTACCCAGTCTTTTGGCTTCCTTGGGCCATATTGGAAGAAGAATTATCTTGGGCCACACATAAAATTCACTACCTCTAATGATAGCTGATGAACTAAAGAAAAATGGCAAAAAGTCTCATAATGTTTTAAGAAAGTTTATGAATTTGTGTTGAGCTGTATTCAAAACCATCCCGGGCCGCACGTGGCCCATGGGCCACAGGTTAGCCAAGGTTGCTCTGAACTGTAATCCTGCTTCATTTGGTTATACATGAATTACCACATAAAGAACTGTAAACCATACTTTATTTTCTTCTCTTTTTGAGCTTCTTAATAAGCAGTATATTTTAAAACTACTTTGTGCCTCATAAGCATGTCTTTTTTACTCAATGGACATAGTTTTTCTGACTCAAGTTTTTTCTTATGATTTCTCTCTTCTTTTACCCTTCTTCCTCTCCACGTCTTTTCTTCTTCTTTGCTTCCTTTTCCATTCTGGTCTTGGACCTCAGTAGCAGCTAGCATTGCTTTATCCATAACAGATCTAGGGTATGTTCACCGACATTTCAGCAGAGTAGTATGAATACTACTGTCTCAACTTGCTCAAACTCAGGCTGGCTAGCAGGAAAGCCCATAGGAAATGGGGAGAAAACCATGTTACTAGTTGATGCAGATCAGCTGGAAAGACATTCTCTCATCTCCAGTGTGACAGTCCCAGTATGCTGCTCAGCATTAGACCTTTGACTGGACAAGTACATTCCCAGATACCTATACAAATGCATTCTGAAATCAATATCCAATATGTTGTAATAGCTGGCAATAATGGTCTTCTTGGAATTCTCTACCATCTTCCACAAACTAATGAACATTTTATTATTTTCAGGATGTCTTCTGTTTTATTAATTTATTTTCACTACAACAAAGAACTTTAGCATTAAACATCTTTGCACATAGCCTTTATTATCAGTTCTGTTATATCTTCATTTTCATACATAAAATAATGGGTCAAAGTGACTGTGTATTTTCAGTTTTGTCACTTGCAGCCAGATTGTTCTCTTCAAGTGTTAGAGTTTATCTCATTTCTTTTGGCAGGGTATCAGAGGAAGGTGGGGGGAGGGGGTGTTGTAATTAGAGGGAGATAAACCCAAATCATGTAAGAGACTTTGTAGGCCCACAAGAGGAATTCAGGTGGATTATAAGTTCAATATAAAAGCATTGAAAGATTTTAAACCGAGGAGTGAGACAATTTTAAAAATATTACAAAAGCACTCTGACGTAAATTGTAGGGGATGGTTTTGGGAAGGCAAAGGTAGCAGCAGGATAATATAAGTTTTGTCAGTCATCTGGATCATGAAAATATTTTGAAACGAGTTCATAATATTACAAGAGTCCTCTGACATTTTTATTTAGTTACACCAAAACTGCTGATTTAACCTGCATAATATACCATATGTTTGTTTTTAATAAATGGATTACAAAATAAATGTCTATAAAACATAAAATGTTAAGTTACACTAAACAAACAAAATGAAATGCATTTACCAGGGCTTTCTTGGAGGAATCTGTTCATGATAACTCAGTCCGAAATAAATCTTTCTCTGTGTTATGGTCTCATGTCAAGCATCCTGCTTTTATTTTACATCATGGCACTTCTCTGATTTTCCTTTGTCTTTATATTTTCCTCTGTTTTCCTTTGAGCCATTTCTGGGTCCATCCTCCTGTCAGACCCAACCTCCAAGGCTGTCTGTTCCCAGTGTATACACAGGATAGAGCCCAGTGTGAGTGCAGGACGCACAATACACACAGCTAAGCATTTGTTAAATTAATAAATCAATATTGGTATCTAAGAGATTAAACAGAAAATCCTATTTGTTTCATTTCCATAGCTCTTAGAGGAAGACATTGGTGGACACTTTTCAGATCTAAATGAAAGAAATTACAGAATCCATCGATTTAGAAATATATTTTAGGCAAATGAATGCATCATTCTTCTATCTCATAAGCTAATATATCAGCCTTGGAAAATGGCTAATGCAGATCTATTTTAAGCTGGCAACATGTTTATGGTATATAGTCATTCCCTTGTTATTATTTGAATATAGTTTGTCTATCAAAAAATAATTTATTTTCTAAATGACTTTTGCTTCCAGTCAGCATTCTTCTAAACAGCTTGTCCAAATGGTTATAAGAAGATAGGAAATTATTATTGCCTTTGAGAAGTAAATAGAAATTAAAATATGTTGGACATATATATGATTGAATATGAGGACAACGGAAGAGTTCCAATGAATTTTTGATATAGTTAAAATTAAAATAGAGAACTGGGGAATAAATACTTTGCCTAATAAGTCTATTGCTAAAATGTCGGAAAAGTTAGAATATTCATGTCTGTTGGCTGCTTCCTGATGCTTTTAACGAGACACCATGAGATAAGCTGAGGAGAGACTTGGCCAGTTACCGAGAAAGATGAAAGGAAATACTTTTGCTAAAAAAGGCTCTCTCTTTTCTAAGGAGCCGTTTAAAGTGACTGAGAAGCCAGTAATTTGCAGCTCACAAAATTGGAAAAACCAACTGTATGTTTAACCCAAGGAACAGGAGATATGATTCTAAAAGCCATCCCAATTGTACCAATCTAATTAAGAGTGTCTCCTTCTTGCCCTAGCCTCTTATTTCATATGACCTCAAGATGCATACCATTAAATCGAGAGGAAGAGGATGGGCAAACATAAAACCCAGTAAATAAGAGACAGGATTCATCAGGTTTAAGAGCTACATATATGATTAACTTGATGTAGAGTTTGCTAAAATAAAATAGATGTTAGCCCGCAAAAACTTAAAGTTTTATTGCCACAAAATAACAAACTTTTATAAATATTGATTGTTCAATTATTAACATTACCCTCTGCCCTATTTCTGTATCAGCACCCATGCATCATCTCTGTCATGAACTTCAGATTAGACCACTGAGGATCATGGATAAGGAAGAGGTTCTCAGAGTCTAAGGAAGACAACAGGCAAGTGAGTTATTCATACACAGCAAAAAAAGAGGAAGCTAGGGGAAATTCAAGAAGGAGGCAGTGATCGCTAACTGCCATAGATTGTGCACTCTTTCTCATTCTTCCTTTTTCTAAAAAGATGTGTGCTTGTTCCTATTCCATCATCATGTAACCAAGGCCATGTTCAGTTCTGACACACTGGTGTAAAACTCTTAGAGTTCATGCTTCCTACTGATGAGAACTAAATATGATGAACAAAATATGAAAAATTCCAACTACCTATAGACTGAAAAGTGAGCAAAAACAGATTGTGTTGAGGAGTCAGAATTTGGAGAACCGATTGCATGAATGTTAAATTTCTTGTTAGATTTTTTTGGTTTTGTTCTTGTGTTTACCCAACAGTTTTCTCCAGAGGTGGGTCCCATTAACATAGTGGCTGGCTGGTAGTGATGTCTAGAACTTCAGGAGAAGTCTCATGTCTGGTCAGAGAAACCAGCAAAGAAAGACCTTGCATTCCAGAGAGTACAGGAGAATCCAGAGCACTGAGAAACAAAGAAGGGCAACTCGAATTTTGAATATGAACATGCTCCAGTCTCAGTCTCACCCTTAAGCTACACATATATAAGACAGACACAAATCAACACAACGAAGGCTTTGAGAAGTGATGATTACTTGAACCTCAGGGCAAGTTAGTTAAATTAACACATGAATTATGCATGTATAGAACAGCACAAGCCAAAATAGCAAAAGTTAGTAGAAGTGAGATTTAAACCATTCATAAGGTCTCACATTGTTTTTTGGAATATACTAAACAGCAAACATTTTGAGAACTGACCAGAGATTTGAACTACCACCCACAAAATGCAAGACAGAAATTATGGTCTAAATTTGACCAGATTGGTTTCTGGCTAAAACTGAAATATCAACATTTTCAGAGGATTCTAACAGGATGCATCATCTTAACATAATATTCAAATGTGTAGGATACAACCCAAAATTACAGAACGTACCAAAAACCAGAAAAACACGACCAAATCCCAAGGGAAAAGACAATCAACAGATTTCAAATATGAATAATAAAGATGTTGAAATTGTAACAGCAAGATTAAAGAGCTTATCAAACTATGCCACATTTGGCTGGGCATGGTGGCTCAACCCTGTAATCCCAGCACATTGGGAGGCTTAGGTGGGCAAATCGTGTGAGCCCAGAAGTTCAAGACCAGCCTGGGCAACATGGCAAAACTCCGTGTCTACAAAAAAAAAAAAAAAAAAAAAAAAAAAAAAAAAAGCCAAGCATGGTGGCATGTGCCTGTAGTCCCAGTTACTTGGGAGGCTGAGGCAGGAAGATTTCTTGAGCCTAGGCAGTGGAGGTTTCAGTGAGCTGTGATTGCACTACTGAACTGCAGCCTGGGTGACAGAGTGAGACCCCCCCCAAAACTGTCACACTCAAAATTAAAAATAAAATAAGACTTTTCAGCAGAAAAATTGAAACTACAATAAACAAAATAATTTAAAAACTAAAAAATACAATATCTAAATATTTTTAAGTCTCTAGTGGATCTCAGTAGTACAACAGAACTAGCAGAGAAAAAATCAATGAACTTGAAGATAGTACAGTAGAAATTATGCAAACTGCATAACACAGAAAATGAAGAGACTCAGGGAACTGTTGGACAATATCGAGTAAATGTGTCATCCTTAACAAAGAAGCAAAATAGAAAGAAATTGGGGCAAAAATCTTATTTAAAGAAATAATAACCAAAGTTTAACAAATGTAGTGAAACATATACATTTACTGATCCAAGTAGCTCAGTGAATCTCAAAAAACAAAAATTTAAAAATCCTGCATATGTTATAATCACATTTCCCAAAACTAAAAATAAAGGGAAAAAATATTGAAAGGAGCCACAGAAAAAATGGCACTTTCTAAACTGAGTGACTGCGGTAAGAATGATCACAAATTTTTCATAAGAAACGCGGAGGCCAGGAGACAGTACCTTTAAGGGAAGGGGGGGAAAACACTTTTAACCCAGATTTCTGTATCTCATGAAAATATACTTCAGGAATTAAGGCAAAATTAAGGAATTAGATGAAGGTAAACAAAAAGAATTTGAAACCAATTGAGCCACTCACAAGAAATTCTAAAGACCTTCAGACTGAAGGGAAGCTATACCAGAGGTCTGAGGAGATCTTCAGCAATGGAGGAAAAGGAATAGCATTGATAAATATCTGCTCAAGTAAGGAAGCCTACTTTTTTCTTGCAAGTCCTTAAAATACATGAGCTTTGATAACAAAAATGATAGCATTGTCTGTGGGGGCTTCCCATGTGTGTAGATGTGATATTTATAAAAGCTACATGTAGAGGTCAGTGGGAGGGACCATAAGAGACTATATGGTTATAATTTGTTACGTTTTAATAAACTGATAAATTATTAATTCTAAATTTAACTGTGAAAGGTTACTATGCATGTTGTAATCCCTAAAGCAACTGGACAAATATAATATGAAGAGTTCTCAACAAAAGAAACAACAAATAAATTAGGATGAATCACTAAAAAAAATTCAACTAATGTAAAGGAAGGCAGGAAAGGCAGAATAAGTTTTGAAAAACAGAAAGTGGTTAATAAAATAGTAAAACTAAATCTAACCATATTAGTGCTTACAGAAATGTTAATGATACGATGAATAAAAGGAGCCTCGTACATGCTGCCTACAAAAAAAATTTGAATAAAATGAGACAGACAGATTGAAAGCCAATATCTGGAAAAAAAGTGTTTTATGCAAACCATAAGTGTAAGAAGGCCAGAGTGGTTGGAGGAGCTATACTCATATCACATAAAATGGACTTCAAGATAAAGTATATTACCTGAGATAAAGAATTTCATAATGATAGAATGGACAAGTTACTGAAGTATTATAACTATTTATAAATATACGTGCACCTACTAATAGAACTGCAGAATAGATTAAGCAAAAATCAACAGAATTTTGAAAGGAAGATAGCAGAAAGTTTTAACGCCCCTCTCTCAATGGTTGATAGAACAATTAGATTAAGAAAATCAGAAAGGACAAAGAAGAACTGACCACAACTATTGAGTACCTTAATCTTAATAGAAATGTATAAAAGATTTATACCTAACAATTGCAGAATACACATTCTTTTCATGGGTACAAGTTTTATTTGACTGACAGTAGATTGGTCATTGTCTGGGGATGAGGATAAAGGGAGAAACTGATTCCAAAGGTGTATATGGAAATCTTTATGAGTTATCAAAATGTTTGTTTTCTTCATTGCAGTGATAATTTCCTGGGGGTATACATATGTCAAACCTACTCAAATAGTACTAAAAATGTATGTCTGTTTAATATATCTCAATTACATCTCATGAAAGTTCTAAAAAATTTCCATCGTTGCATTTTAAATGTTGATTAAAATATTTAAAAGGTTTTTAAAGTTGTCTTATTAGTTGGCAATATATTTGTTTTAAACCTTTCCTTATTTTTTAGTTGTGATGATAGGATGCATACATATCCACTTTAAATTCCACAGTTTACACTCAAATACCCCAAATGTCTATACACTGATTGTACTAATGGTAGCCCATTTCCAAACAGAAAATTATGATGAATTAGATCAGGGTGTTGTCTATCAAGGAGGTGAGAAAATACCATTTCCTTGATAAAAATTGAGGGTATATATAACAAAATAAGATTTTGGCTTACATTTGAATTGCAAGAGATACAGAGGAGGCAGATTCTTTTTGTCTGAACAATGGGAAGAGTGAGTTTGCCATTTAATTTAATTTTTTTGAGAAACCTGGGAAAAACAGGTATGAGGAGCTCAGTGATTAACTTTGAGATGATTATTAGACACTTAAGTAAAGTTTAGAAGTATTTCCAGTCTGGAGTTGTTTGGGAAATACTCAATGTCATAAAATTAGATAACCAGGGAACTGCATTTACATAAACAAGAGTTCCGAAATCCAAGCCTTAGGGTCTCCAACCATTGAAAAGTTGGGGAGATAGTAACAACTGCAAACATTTCTAGAAATAACAAACAGTTCCAGTGTTCCTGGTTACACACACACACACCAGTCTTAACAATGGGTATTATTGTCATCCCGATACATTTATATATTGATGAAAAAACTCATGGTACACTATCATCTATGGTAGATAGTACCCTATAATCTCTTCATGGTACCGTATCAACTCTTACGATAGCTATGGTACCCTATCATCTCTTTATGAGAAAACGCTGGTCAAGATTTCTAGGAAAGAACCTTCCATGAAGACAGAGAAAAAGCAAGACAAAGTGGGGTCATGGAAGCCACACGCATGTCTGCTGGGGGAAGGAGGGATTGGGTAGGTCAAAAGTTGCTGATCGATCAACCGAGCGATGATGAGACCTGAGCATTAAATTAGCCAAGGGGAGTCGCTAGTGATTTGACACAAGCATTTTCTTAAAATAAATAAAGGCGGAGCGGTGATAAGGAATGAGCTTAGAAGAGATTGTGAAGAAAGATAGTAAAAGCAGAATTTGGAGCTCAGTTTCAAGAGCAGAGAAACAAAATGGCAGCTTGAGGGGGCTATGAGTTCAAGAAAAGGTGTTTGAAAGATGAAGTATATTACTGTCAGTTTTTGTGTTGATCAAAATTATGTAACATAAAGGGATAAAAGTATCAATGCTAGGAGAGAGTTCCATTGTTAGGGATTACTTTCCTAAGTGAAAGAGAATGAGACCTATTGCCCAAAAGAGTAGTTTGGTCTCAGATGGGAAGAAGGACAGCTCCTTCTCAGTTAAAGGAAGGAGGGTGGAGCCAATTATCTGGATTTCAGAAAGATCAGTGCTGTCAGAGGGAGCTTTTGCCAGTTCTCTTCTGAATGCTTCTCTTTTCACAGTGTTATAGAAAATGAGTTTATGGGATGAATATGAAGATGAGAGAGAATCTGTGGAATTTTGAGAAGAGAGAATCCAACAAATTGCCTCTGGTGAGTGTTAAAGTAATTTGAGTAGGATAATACAGTAGGATTCCTGGGACAGCACTTAAAACTCAATTATTAGTTATAAATTTACAGTCAATCCAGATTCCTATTGCTGCCATAACAAATTAGCACGATTGTAGTGATTTCATGTAACATAAATTTATTATTTTCCAATTCTGTAAGTCAGAAGACTAAAGTCTGATCAAATTCTAGGTGTCAGCAGGACTGCGCTTCATTCTATAAGCCCTAGGGGAGTATCTGTTTCCTAGTTAGTGAAATTGTTGGCAGAATTCAGTTAGTTGCAGCTGTAGGACTGAGCTCCTTGTTTTCTTGCTGGCTGCAATTTGACAACCATTCCCAGTTTCTACAAGTTGACCATATTTGTCTTGTACCTCTTTCCTCCATCTTCAAAACAAGCGAATGGTCAAGTACAATTTACATCCTTGCATCTCCCTAACCACAAGTGGGAGGGTTCTCTGCTTTTATACATTCACGTGACTAGATTGGGCCCACCCAGATAAGCCAGAATAATCTCTCCACCTCAAGGTCTCTAACTTTAATTACACCTACAAATTACCTTTGCCATGGCTCACATTCACAGATTCCTACAACTAGGATTGAACATCTTTGAGGGCCAATTATTTAGTCTGCCACATCCAGTCAAGATAACTGTGTGTTTTTGCAAGCTGCATTCATCTGCAGCGGTAGAGCCTGCAAAAGTAGGATTGTATACAATGATTTACGTTCAGATTACTGCTGGGTAGGTGTGTGGCAAGCAGAGTGAGTCCTGACAGAAAACAGATATGTTCAGCATTTTCTGGGAAAGCTTTATTATTGAAGGGGCTATTTGAAAATATGTAGGTACAGAGAAAAAAACCTCAAAGTATGCTGTAACTGGTGGCAGTAGAGTAATTCTACCTCTCACCCTGGAAAATGAAGAAGAAAAGATTAGCAGAATCTATGTTCCAGTAGAGTTGGAGCCCTTGAGAGAAACAGGGACCTTTGCCCAAGGGGTATAAACAGTTGAGCATGACATCCCAGGAAGTGAACTGGGAGATAAATACCTGACTTCACTCTCCTCTCTTCTTATGTTCTGCTGGGATTACCATTGGCTAAGCCCAACCATAAGCTAGAGAGTAGTAGAGGTTAACCTCCCCGTAGAGATTGACCTCCATGGCAAAAGTGGAAGAGGAAAAGGTAGAGAATGGGTCAACGTGGACAGAAGGTGCGTGTCCAAAGGGGAGATGAGAATATGAGTGGGATTAGGAGGGTGGGGTGAGGGACACTGACAGGGCGATAGATATAAAATGTGGGTCCTGGTAGGGCTAAGAGATTATTGGAATAAATCGGAAAGAAAGGCAGTGGCTGTTAGATAGTAGGATGCTTGAAGTGACCCCGTGTTTAACATAATCACATTTGTATTACACAATCAGAGTGCCATTCGCCTTTAACAATGGAAAATAATGTTCCATTCAAAATATATTCTGCATGTTTTTACATGCTAATATAATGTTTCAAAATTAATTCAGATTTTCTATATATTTATACTCATACAAGAGATTATTCTTGAATGAACCCTTACATTTTCAAGTATTACATAAAATCTCACCCAAAATACTTAAAAGCATTATGATTATAAATTTCGAAACGCAACAAGTGCAGCACTTTCAGACTGTATCTCTTCGGTTGCTCTGTTTCTGTGCTCAGTTCCAATTCCAAGACTCCTCTATCAGCTCATCTCTCCCTCCAGAATGCCTCAGGTCTTGTCTTCCCTAGATTCCATTTCTTATTTCTAATACTTCAACCTTTCATAGCTCTACAGGTGTATCTAGTAATGTGGTGCTATAATACCCTTCCCTCTCTTGCCATTAATTATTTTTATAATAAATTTACAATCATGATTTATTTGCCTGTACTTCTCTTTTATAATATTTCCAGATTTTCTTCAGCTTAATTTTCTCCTGTAGTCTTTGAAAGCACTCAAAATAGCTTATTCTAAAAACATAAATTCTTTGGTTGATAATATACATCTCAAAGGCTCAAGATGATGTGGAATGCAAAGTTAGTTCAGTTTTCCCCTTGAATCTTGGTCTCAGGACTTTAACACATATGCCCACTCTTAGAAAACAAATGTTTTTATATGTGCTTATAGTAAACATAAATGAATACAATTAGGAAATAATGCTTGCCATTCAATGTCAACCCCATAATTTAAAGGCTATTTATGAGGAATTTCCTATACCTACATATTTTCCCATGATGAATGCCTTGGCTTTGGTCCACTGCCTCTAGTGAAGAGGTGGGGCATTTTCTCTGGTGGATTCTTGATGTGAGAAGCTTTAGATAAATTTGGGATGGCTTCAGGGACAATTGGAAATATGATTAGAAAAGGACACATAATTTGAATACTGTTGCGAGTGTGAACACCTGCTTCATCATTTTGCTGAAAGATCTGATCCTTTCTTCATGACCTTTCCTGAATCCTCAGCTCAATAACTGTATCATCCCACCACTCCATCCCCTCACACTCATTCCTATAGTCATTCTCTCTCTCTCTCTCTTTTTTTTTTTTTTTTTTTTTAGAGACGGAGCCCCACTCTTTCACCAGGCCAGAGTGCAGTGGCACCATCTTGGCTCACTGCAACCTCTGCCTCCAGGGTTCAAGCAATTCTCCTGCCTCAGCCTCCTGAGTAGCTGGGATTACAGGCGCGTGCCACCATGCCCAGCTAATTTCTGTATATTAGTAGAGACGGGATTTTACTGTGTTACCCAGGGTGGTCTCGAACTCCTGGGCTCAGGCAAACTGCCTGCCTCAGCCTCCCAAAGTGGTATTATTTATCTTCACAGAACTCTTCCATTTATTATGGAGCCGGAGTTGCATGAGAAAGTATATTGTGGAAACTTTCCTTAAATCAAGGTGGCATTTAGAATTTATTTTTTATATTGACTGTGGCCAAAAGACATATATTGATTTTCATTGTAATACCGAAAGCTGGAATGCCTTCCTCCTTTTTATCATGTTTTCCTTTGGAAGAACAACAAGGCTAAATGCATTCACAATTTACCGCTCTCTTAAAGGAAACAGTAATGAGCTTTCAGAAACAACCTTCAGAGCACACTTAAATATTTAGCAACATTAAAGCACTCTGTTTTTTTCCACTATAATTTAATGTACCTACTATAAGAATTATCCATATACAAATGCTTAAATGTTGAGTACCTCTACATTAGTCATTGAATAAAGTTCAATTAAATAAATGTTTATGGAATCCTTATTATGTGACAGTATTCCAGGTGCCAATTAAAAGGTGTATAATTCATTTAAAAATATTAAAATTCAAGAAAGAACATGAAAAATATAATAAGAAAGTATGTATACTCCCCTTCACCATCACCACTATCACTACTTGTCTTACTGTCCTAGTTCATTACGGTTTTACTTCCACACCTTGGATTCTCCAATCATCAGATAAAGTGAGTATCAATGCAGGGAACCACAGTTGAAACACAGAGGTGGGGTCCTGACACCAGTGATGAATATTATTTGTGGTACATTTTCTCCAAAAGACCAGATGTGATGGCACAGTGGTTCCCCAAACCGCTGCAATTGACAAACAGGGTTTCAATCTTTAACCTATTTAATGAGGCTTACAAGGAGATCCAAGGCTATTAGAAGTCATTTAAAAGCCACTTTTGTGAAACTTAGGCTTTACTCAGCTTAAAATTTAACTGGGAAAAGATTATAAATTACCTTTTTTGTTTCCAAAGTGGATATTTTTCAGTTTTTCCTGATCACCATTCGTGCCCCATTTATAATAGCAAGCCAGTTTTTAGTGATGGAATTAACTGTCTCCTATCATATGCAAATCAAAGTGCTTCTCTTCCTTCATAGATGTTGAAGGGGTCAAATCTTAAAACTGGGCAAAACAGGCTGTAGCATAATAGCTATCTCAATATCTAGCAAAACATCAACTCTTGAAATAATGTTGCTCAAACCAAAGGAAAGGTGAATACCTTTCCTCTGAGGAGCAGAGCTTATGAGTGCTAGAACAGTGCTGTTCTTCATACTCCCTGCACTCCACGGTTTCTAACCAACACCAGGACCCCCAGCATTCCATGAGCTCCCCAGATTTTTCCAATAGACTATATTATTCTTGAGTTACCAAGAAAGAGTTTATGATGCTTGCTTTTAGCGCTCCTCATGTGATGCATCCTCCAGCACGGACGGTGGGGAGAACCCTTCCTGGAAGCAGACAGGTTGAGGAACAGCACTTGTGCACATGACCGGGAAAACCAGTGACTAAAAAGTCACTGCTTCATGATGCAACCACTTCTATGTCTGGATTTATCAATTTTTAAAAAATCTCTTCTCAATATTATACTGAATCTTCTTCCCTGCCACGTCTTAGTCAGTAACAGATTATAATACTGAAAGCAATAGGTCATTTATGACTTAGGAAAAATAGATTTCATGTAACTCCTGGGTCAGAAATCAAATGGCAAAGGGCTGGAGTGAGAGAGAGGTGTGGGTTTGGGAGGAAGTGAAGATCACTGATGAAGTAGGAGAGAGACATGACATGCTAGTGAAGATGGCAACCAATCACAGGATATATCTTCCAAGGCAGTGAAAGCTAGTGTGTTTTGAGGTGAATTAGATGGAGTGGATAGAAATCGGTTGAAGAACAGCAGGGGGATGAAGGGGATGATGAGGTTACAGAGAGAATAGAAAGCTCCTATGAGAAGAAAGCACCTTTGCTCATGAGGGTACATAAGGGATAAGACAAATGAAGACACAAGATCATCAAAGAGATTTGAGAAACCTATGTGAAATGTCTTTGATTCTTGTAAGGTTATTCATAAATGTATAGGTCTGAAAGCATCTTAAAGGCATCTAAAATAACCTCCTGACAAATGTATGCATTTCTTCCTCAACGTTCAGCAGAAAGAGTCAGAAAGTTTTCTCCTGAAACTTTTAGAAGTAGAGAAATACCATCTTATGAGATATTACTGGCTGTTTCTGTGTAGCTCAAACTGTACACTGTAGTAAATTGGGAAAAAATCCTCCCATTATACTTCTATCGATCTATCTCAATTTAATCCTCTGAGACCACAAAAATTATAAATATTTCTACATGAAGACACATGCACACATATGTTTATTGCAGCACTATCCCCAATAGCAAAGACTTGGAACCAACCCAAATGCCCTTCAATGACAGACTGGATAAAGAAAATGTGGCACATACACACCATGGAATACTCTGCAGCCATAAAAAAGGATGAGTTCATGTCCTTTGCAGGGACATGGATGAAGCTGGAAACCATCATTCTCAGCAAACGAACTCATCTGTTTTTCAGATATTCACTCCAAATACTGACTTACTTGAAGATAATTATAATTCTTACTTTGGTAAAGAAACTCATCCAAACATATCTTTTAAAATATAGCCTGCCACATCCAATCTGTTAACAGAGACACATCATCTGTTCATGTCATCTATTGTTTTCCACTGGACTGGAATAGCTTTAGAGTCTCTCTCTCCCTCCTACTCCCCCTTTCTGTCTCCCCCTGTCTCTCTGTGTCTGTATCTCTTTCTGACTCCTCATCTGTCTCTTCATTTCTCTCTTCTTCTAGTGTATTCTGCCATGCCTATATTTTTAAGTATGTGAACGTGTGCATAGTTAGATGATTTTCTTCACAGGGGAATCTGTAATGACCACATTTTTGGTCAGGCATGTTCCTTTTGAACAATGTGCATGTCTACATGCCAATATTTTAGATCTCAGGATTTAGTAATGTCTATGATTGTGTTTTTATACTTAGATTTGAATCTCAAGTTCACATTATCTCTGACCTAAATGTTGTACTATCCAAAGTCATGAACATGATATCTAATACACTTTACATTAGTTTCTCCCAGAAACTGCTGAAACTTCCTTCTATTGATTTTCTTTATCCCTTAACAGACAAGATGTCCTGGATTCTACCAATATTACAGATATATCAGATCTGTTTTTCTCTCCCTCCTTTTAAACTTACATTTCTTGTCATGAAATCAATAAAACTCAAGGAAAATAGATATATTTATTAAAATCTTCATAACAGTCATCTGGTGTCAAAGTAGAATCCATGTATTTTACATTAAACTATATACCAGAAAGCCAAATCCTGCTATTCACATTATACTTCAAACTTTGTCAAATCCCAGCTTCACATGAAAATAATAAATTAAAGTTTAATATTTAACCTGAGAACATTTTGGCTGTTATCAGGATTTCATAGACATATTTGATGCTTCTTTTTTATTGCTTATTCTCCTTTCTATAAAATGTTACCACACTGATTTTTTCTATAAATTGTGTTAAGTACTTATCATATTCAAGTCACTATGGTAAATTGTATGTGAAAAGGCAAATAAAACACTGTGATTATTCTAATAGGGTGCCCAGTATACTGCATTGGATATGTGAGTCAGGGATTATATTAGAAATACATTTATGCAATCATAACAATTATTTAATTTTACAAAATAAGAAATTGCTGATTTTTGTCTGAAGACATAGCGATGTCAAAAACAGTCTCAAGAATATGTATCATTTTAGTCGAGATCCCAAGAAGAGATGATAGTTAGATTTTTTTGTAATATTATATAGATTTCCCATCTGGAAAGAATGAATATCTTTGGATTGTATCGTGTTAATAAACAGCTACTTTCCATATCTTCAATAATGATTCTTCAGCCATCACAAAAGAAAGTATTTCATGAACCTATAGGAATACGCAAAATGCTCTTTCCCTAATTAGGTGCCTTAGATCTAATATATTATGGCATAAATGAAGAATATTCCTAAATCATCAGATACTTTCTTAAATATTTTCCAATTATTCTATTTTCCTTTCCTTGCCTAAATTACATGTTAAACACCTAATATTTCCCTGGCTTCTGATACAACTCTGTTCCAACTGATATTTAAATTTAGGAAACATGAGCAAGATAACCTCTGACAACTTTTCTGGCTGTCTTTTAGTTATTTGAATTGCTGTGGTATTGAGAGAGGTTTGAAGAAGGAAGACACTGCCGAATCACTGGGGTTTGTGAAAACTTGGTGAGAAATTTCTTCCTTGAGTCACGGCAGACCCAGGGAGTTGCCTAAGAATCTTCTATGATGCGTTAAGCCAGCCAGCCTGTCAGTGAGCCTTAGTGTATTTTGGGTTATCCTCAGAGGAAAACAAAGATCCTACCATTGTCTTTTTAAGGCTCAAGTATAAACTTCCCATAGCTCTTCTCTTTCTTTAAAATCGATATTCCTTTGATTTTAAAGACATGCTGTAAATACTCTCCCTAAGGTGCTTTTGCATACTTATATCCAATAACTATTTTCATTTCTTTATACAGCTATCTGTGTTCAGGACTCCATACTGGATGTGTTAAAATGTTTCTCCACATGAACAAGAAGATATCAGTGATATGTATCTGAGTCTGTTGTTAGAGAGTTAAGTGCAGAGTTTGGCAAAGTGAATGTTCTTTTTCTATATCTTCTAAATATTTTTTAAATCCTTTGTAATAATTGAGGTTATAGGTAATGCATTTTATATTTATAATGTGCTTTAGGGTTATACCGATTTCATTCAACTGTCATTTGATCCTCATACCAATTATATGGAACATTTTATTTGTATTGAATACCAACTTCAATTTTACCAAAGAAACCTAAGATTAAAACAGATAAATGACTTTCCAAACCTTCCCAGTTTACAGAGCTTGTAGGTTCCAGAAACAAATTCTAAATGAGAGCATGTGATTTCAAATCCTATAGCCTTTATTCAGTTTCGAGCTGATTCCTAATTGTATACATGGTCATTTTAAGCATAATGGAGCTCCATAATGAGCTATGATATTAAAAGCTGCATTTATTCCACTAGCACCAAATATATATATATATGTATATATATTTGAGAAGCTGTTAGAGACAGAACAGGAGTGTTAAAAATTGTATCATGGACAAGACAGATCTGCAAATACAGAGTCTACAAAGTCCTAATGTGAAGTCAGCCCTCAGGGGTTGTGGGACTCCAAGATAGAAGCTTCCCCCATCTATCATTCTCTGTCCATGTTTTCTGTTCTAAGAGATCCTGTGCATCTGCTTTCTAACAGAAAAAGAACTTTCCCTTATTTTGGTTCTCTTATATCTGCTATACCTCAAAATATCATCTCACATGGACAAATCACTGGATTAAAATAAAAACTACTAGAGGGTTGAACACGAACTACTGGTTTTATGAAATTAGATATCTGTAGCTAAAAAATAAATTTCTGCAATCCCATTTGACTAATTCTATTTCTCTTAAATTACATGTCTTATAAGTATGTCAATCAATATTATATATTATATATCAGTGAGGATGCCAATTTATTAACATAGATTTTTAATTCCAAATTATTTTTTAATAATTAAACATTACTTTTTAATACCTTGAACCTATTTGCTTGCTTTAATGGGAAATAGAAATAAGAGATACGAATATTTTCTTCCATGATAAGTAAAGAAAAAAATTATTATATTTAAATTATAATAATAAATCAGATCATAAATTTGAATAAAATGTCAAATATATCTTTGACGGAAAAAATATGTTGGAAACAACCAATTTACCACAAGTTATACTTTAAACCTTATTTAGATGGAGAGGGCAAGGAAAAGTTTGCTAAACCCTATCTTAAGTGGAGAAAAATCAAAGATAGTGTTTCAGTTTATCTCCTTCAATTATTAAAATATGTACCAAAATGCTTTTGAAATATTTGAAACAAGAAGTTATAATTTTATATATATATATATTTACATCTTTGGAAGATATATATATCTTCATGTATTGTGCATATTTATATATAATATATATTTCTATATATTATATATATCTTTATATATATAATATATATTTCTATATATTATATATATCTTTATATATATAATATATATTTCTATATATTATATATATCTTTATATATATAATATTCCTCAATATTTTGGAAGATGCTGTATTTTCTAAAATACTGATGAAGATAAAAGGAACGCATACCTAACCATCTAACAAAGCATTAAAAGTAACCACGAAAATAATATGAAAGTAAGAAAACAAAATATTGATGCAGAAAATAGGAGTAAAAATAATTATATTATTCATAAAAACAAAGGATTCTAGGATTAGATTAATAAGAAAAACCCAACAATGCAAAAAACAAATTTAACAAGTGCACCAAAAACAATGTGATCCACAAACATAAAAATAAAACAGAATAGATTAATTTAGACCTCTTTACAAGTATGAATGGGAAAAAAGTCTTAAAAAAAATCAAGCAAAGGGGAACTCAAGGCAAAATGTGTTACCACAGTAACTTTGTTAACAAGTGTCTATTTTAAAGGATAAAACAGACCCAATTTTATGCACTGAATTTCATTGCATCAAAATGTATATGGCAAAACAAAATTTAAAAAAACATAAAAATATATCTGGCATTTACTGAGTAAATATTATATATGATAGTCTTGGAAATATCATATAATACTCATAGACAACTGTGAAATATTAATACTACTTATATTAAGTACAAATATGTGAGGCTCAACAAAGTTATACAATCTCAAACGCCAATGTTTGTGTCCCCTTCCTCATGAAAAATCTTAGAGATAAATTTGTGTGGCAATACACACAAAAAAAATTGTCAGAAACAATAGTTGAAGTTAATACATTCAACTTTTTATGCCAAGGTAGACAGTATATGATGATATAAAGGGTTGAATAATGTAATTAAGATCAATTTGCAACATGTGCACATATTGAGAATTTGTTTTCTCAAAATAAATAAACCCATGGGAATATTTTGAAAAGTTAATTATACTTTCCTAAGAGAAAATATCAATCACTATTCATTTTATAGGATTATAACAATATAGGTTAGCTTATTTAAATAGAATTAATTCCGACAAAAATGCAATAAAAATTGAAATTCACAGCAAAGTGTCATCTAAGACTGAAGTTTTTAGGTTTATTAAATGGCTCTCAAATCAAAAAACGAATCAAAATCTTAACATCTGACTGTTTCTCAATGACTGTAATTGTAATGAGAACAATACGATATAGCAAATATGCACAAAATTGATCTTAGAAGAAAGTGCATAGCTTTAAATGGTTTCACCATGTAAAGACAAACAAACATGCCAAGCAAGGTAGTTCATGCCTGTAATTCCCAACTTTAGGAGGCCGCGGTGGGTGGATCACTTGAGCCCAGGAGTTCAAGACCAGACTAGGCTAAATGGCAAAACCCCGTTGCTACAAATAATACAACAATTAGCCAGGTGTGGTGATGAGAGGCTATAGTCCCAGATACTGGGAAGGCTGAGGTGAGAGGATCACTTGAGCCGGGGAAGTGGAGGCTGCAGTGAGCCATGCTCACAATACTGCACAGCAGCCTGGATGACACAGTGAGACCAAGTTTCAAAACATAAACATAGGTAGTTAAATAAATAAATAAACATGTTATTTAAGCATCTAATTTAAAAGGCAAAAATAGTAAAAACAATAAATTTAAAGAAATTTAGGAAAGACGAATAGAAAAAATACTCCTTTTCAAAATGATTAGCTATTGTCATCTCCATCCTTTTTCTTCTAAAATGAGAATAAACAAAAATATTTTAGAGGTAGATAGTCACAATAGTGAAGAGAGCTGGAGGGGAGCCATCAAGAGATGTTATCTGAGCACCTCTAGAATAAAGAAAGTGGACGGAAAAGAGCTGATGACTGAAGGAGTGCAGAGAAAGTTGCAGTAAAAAAAAAATTAAATAAATAAGGAAGTTGTTGCATTGGAGAAGAAAGTCAGTCGGCTTGGCACCATTCCTAAGAGGCTCAAGTTACAGGCTAGAGCAGAATCTATAGTAGAAAAAGGAAATAGAATAGAAAATAGTTGAAAGATTACATAGGGCAGTCATCACCTCACCCAGCTACTGACGTATTCCACTGAAATCTGGCAATCTGGCGTTTTCCTCAGGGGCAAAAATTCAGAGGGCTCATCTCTAAGGAAATCGAACTAACCGGGAGGAACAAAGCCAACCAGTGTGAGTGCTCCTGATTGAGTAAAGCTCTCCTCATTTTTCACTGGGAAGGTTGCCAACATAAAGGATGGCTCCCCATGCTCTAATCTTAAAGGTAAGTGCTGCTCACACATGCACATCTGCCAGTCTGCCTTCCTATTCATTAATTAAAATACATATATATATATGTCCACCAAGTGTCACTAATTAGCTGAAAATTATGTGAATCATGAACTAGAAAGACAAAGTTTAAACAACAACAAAAATCAGAATCAGATGAAACAGATAATGCAAACAGCAGAAGAGAACTTTAAAATGTAGTGGATGTCCCCAGAGAATAAGGAAAAAATTGCATCTAAAAGACTAGGCAGACTGCTTCTCGGAGGAAAAATCAGAGCAACAAAACTCTGATTGATAAGAAGTATCATGGCCAAAGTAAAAGTAAAATTATTACACAACAGAATGGATTAAATAAAACAGTCCAGAAAATATCCCAAATTAGAAAGCAAAAAGCAATAGATTAAAAAAAAAGAGACAAAATTGAATCAAAAAGTGTAACTTCTGAGTAGTAGGAATTAAAAAAAAAATACTAAGATAACAGAAGAAAATTTCTTATGGTTGCAGAGATTGCGGTCTTCAAATTCAATGTGCTCTAAAGTTCCCGTAGAGAAAAATGGGGAAAACAAAAGGAAAAACTAGAGGATTGGGGCTCTCTCTTTTGCTGCTTACTGCCCCACCTCATATTTTCTGAGTCAAATGGCTAAGAGCTAAGAGCCGGGTGCAAGTGGAGAAATTTTCTCCTATTATAGTCTAAAAAGATTAACTGGTTGTCACACTTTCCTCTGAGGTCTGAAAAACAGCAAAAAGGTAAGACTGGAAAGCCACTGATCAAGAAAGGTTGTGGTGCAGAGAGATCTACATACCTCAAAGGGAAAGGAAGATTCTCAAGATTTATTAATCTGCAACATCTAGACAGGAGCCAGTCCAAATAAGAAGAGTCCGGAAGCCAATGAAATATGGCAGAGCAATCAAAATAAACCACACGAAGCACAACTGATGGAGGAGATGAGTGAGTATCAATAAAATAATACAAAGAACACCTGAGAACATCAAAATGACAGCTTAATGCAGATAAAAGACTTTCAAGAGAGATATACATAATTTCCCAATTGTATGTTTAGAATATGAGTTAAGGGAGCAGAATTACTGTTGACATCTGAGTGTATGATCTGAAACATCAAGTGCAAGAAATGTCTCAGGGAAGAGAGCCAAAAACATAAGGAGACCAAAAAAATAATAAGGGGAAACAACAAAAAGCGTTCTGGATATAATAAAAATTCCAGAAAAAGAAATAGGATAATATATGTATGAGCAGCAAAAATTGAAGAAATAATACAAATAATAGAAAATATTTCTATAATATTAGTAACAAAACAAAAGTGTTAAGTTCCAGGGTGCCTTAATTAGAAAGCACACAGGGCTCTGTTGGTATATTTCTGGAATTAAAGGATGAAGGAAAAATTTGCAAGATACAAAGCAGAAAGAAAAAAGTTACATACTAAGGAAAAGTCAGTCAACATTGCATTTTTTACCTGCACACTGTAGATTGAGGACAATGAAATAACATATACAAATCACTGAGATATAGGACTGAAACCCAGGAATGTACACTGTAATTAACAAGTTATTCAATTTTCAGGGAGAAAGATGTTTAAAGAGGATGCAAAATTCCAAAGTCTATCAATCACATACCCACTTCAGGACAGACTCTGTTCAAAAATAGAGACAGAAGGCCACAAGAAACACCCAAATACCTACAATAGAGGAATATAAAACTGAGAGAAAAATATGCTGAGTACCTTAAGATATGAATGTATACGTGTATGTGCGTGCATGTGAGTGTATATATAAATATATGTGTATATATATTGATATATCATATTTAATATGAGATATATATCATATTAAGATGTAGGAAAAGGGCCTGGAAATCTGTCATACAGTGTTAGTTAAGGGACAAATTATGAAAAATTCATCTCAGAAAAAAATAACTTATAGTTGGAGGAAAGGAAAAGAGAAGAGAAATAACCACATTCTTAATCTCTATTGGGGGTAGGAAAAAAGAGAAGGTGAAAATAAAACTACTCTAAAATTATTTCTTTGGGACTTAAGGAAAAATAGAATATCTTGGTGGGGGGAAATGGTTTTGCTTGGGGAGTTAACTGGTGCATCCAGTAGATTAATCATATGTGTTTGCCTGAGAGGCAAGAAAAAAGATTCATTTCTAGAACAGAAAATTACATTTGACGTTCTAAATTAATGAAGAAAAATGAATAACTAAAAAACATGTCAATGCAACAAACACAGAAAAAAGTGAAAAACAGTTCAATCAATAATAGAAAATATATAGGAAAGGAATAAAATCTAGCATAGCCATTATTATAAGTGTGAATTAAATAAATTATGTGAATTAAATAAATTATCTCATTATCAGTCAAAAAATGTCAAGTTGGGTTAAAGTGTAAAACTTGTTTGAAAGAAATACACTTAAATTAAAATAAAGAAAATAAAAAGTTTGGTAAAGAGACATATGACAAACATAATAGGGAGCAGGAAGAGTACATATTTGAAGGGTAAGAGCACCAAAAGGTATAAAGGATATTAAATGACTTTAAAAGGTGTAATATATGATGAAGCTATAACATTCATAAATCTGGATGCACTAAACAAGAGTGCAGTTAAATACATATGCAAAATCTATTGAATTCTAAGAAAAATAAACAGAAATTAAGTTTTAAAGAGTTCAATTTAACTTTCTTGTAACAAGACATAAGAAAAATATAAACTCAATTTAAAAAATTAATTGTTGAATCTTCACCACTTAAGTACTTGTCCACATATGAAAACTTTATTTTTTAAAAATATTTTTATTGGTTGCATTTTCATAGCATAAGCCAAAAAAATCTATTATGAATTTACCAACTACTTTAGCATAGGTTAAGTTCCAGGCAAATCATAACATCTCTAGAAAACAATGGAAAAGAAGACTCTTTTATACTAATATATATATATATATATATATATATATATATATATATATATATATATAATTTCTTTTCTTTTTGAGACAGGGTCTCTGTCACCTAGGCTGGAGTGCAGGGCTGGGATCCTGGCTCACTGCAGCCTCGACTTCATGGGCTCAAGAGATTTTCCCACCTCAGCCTCCTGAGTAGCTGAGATTACAGGTGCATGCCGCTATGCCTAGCTAATTTTGTATTTTTTGTAGAGACTGGATTTCACCATGTTGCCTAGGCTGGTCTTGAACTTCTGTGCTCCGGCCATCCACCTGCCTTGGCCTCCCAAACTGCTGGACTATAGGCGTGAGCCACCACACCCACCTACAATAACATATTTCTAAAAAACATGTAAAATAAATCATAAGAAAAATTCTCAGATACTGACAAAATTGGACATGTGAAGGGCCTCAAACAATTTCCCCTCTAAAGAAATGTGTTGAATTCTGAAGTTATGCAGCACGGTTTAAAAGGTGAAGTCAAAAATTTCTGAAAAGTAGCATGCAACTTCTTCATAGTCTTACTGTTTTTTATGAGTCAAAGATCCATCAGGCCTTTGAAAACACAACAGATGAGTAAGTATTTAAAGCCACAGAGAAAGTGTTGACATCATGTGTAAGCAGTCATTTCTATTCTAAGAATATTTGGCTATATTGCTCTAACTGGAGACTGAGAATTTTTAGGTTGCTCCCATTGGTGGTCCATAGGTATGGAAATGAGAAACCAAGTGGAATTTTTGGAATGACATGGGGCCTAAGTAACCAACTGGAGACTTGCAAGTGCTTTGAACAGTCTCCTCCTCAATACATTAGCCATTTAATAACATTCAACCTCTATTCATATAAAGTCTACCAGAAAACCAGCAATAGAAATTTCTGCATAACAAAAGCTATTTATGAAGTTAATACCTTAATTAATGTAATATTAGATTTCCCCAAAGTAAGTGAACAGGCGAGGACATTCAATCTTACCAATTCCATTAAACTTTAAATAGACCCTAACCAGAGCAGGAAAAAGTAAAACTATTTTTATTCAGAGATGACATCATTGTATATGTAGAAAACTCAAAAGAATTTGCAAATCTACTACTAGATCTAATAGGTGAATGTAGCAAGGTCAATATATAAAATCAACTGTATTTCTATATAGTAAAATGAAAATGGTATTTCAAAAACATTACTTACATTAGCAGTAAAACATCACATTTAAATGTCAAGAAATAAATTTAAAGAAATATATGAAGGCCTCCACAGCCATAAAATATTTAAGGTAGCATAGTGTAGTAGTTTGCTAGGGCCACCATATAAAAGTACCAAAGACTGGGTGGTTCAAACAACAGAAATTTATTTTCTCACACGCTAAACAACAGAAGTCTTGAGAGCAAAGGATCAGCAGGGTTAGGTTTTTCTGAGGCCTCTCTCCACAGCTGGTAGACGGACATCTTCTCCCCATATCTTCTCATCATCTTCTCCCTCTACCTGTCTATCTCCAAACTTCCTCTTCTTCTGAGGACAACAGACATATTCAATTAGATCCCCTCTCCCCACCAATAACCTAATTTTAACTTGACTGCCTGTTTAAATACAGTCACATTTTACGGTACCATGAATTAGGGCTTCAATATATAAATTTTGAGTAAACACAATTAAGGCTATAATATGCAGTGAAACAATAGTGGAAATAAAGAGAGTGAAAGAAATAATATTTGAAGGAGGTAGGAGAGAGATAGATGTTCTGTGTGTGATGTCCATGGCCCAGGGGTTGGGGACCTCTGTGTTAAAATGTGTTTGACTCTAGGAAGTGGGGCTGTATCTAAGTAAAGACATAGCAGGAAACTAATTATACCTTTTGTAAAAGATTTTGGACAGCTATGTGTATGTGTAAAAGATAAATGAAAAAATGCAATTAAATAATAAAAATATGAGTTGATTAATGAGAAAAAGTAAACCTACTCCTGGTAAACATAATCAAAAAAGAAAGAAGAAAGGGAATACAAAATTTTAGAAACAAGAGACTACTACTGTAAACATCAAAGAGATTTTTAAAATTCTGTATACAACATGAAATATTAATTTTAAAATCCTAAAGATACTTGTGATTCTGTATTACATAAATCACTAAAATTAGCAGAGAAAATTGTTTGTACACCTGGAAGATCCATTGAATTCAGATGAGTTTAAAGCAATAAAAGAATTAACTTGTCAAATATATGGGGCCAAAAATTTTGTCAAACTTCTATAGACCAGATCATTTTTTATTTAAAATGTTTCTGAATATAAAAAAAGGAATATAATTTGCTATTTCTTTTTTAAAACAATACACAGAACACTTCATGGCAACTATAAAGTAATTACATTAATCACAGGTAACTTATCCCATCAAATTGAATACATTAGATTAATTATTAATCTTGATTAACCAAATTGTACTGTAGGAAATTGAAGATGGTCAACACAAATAAATACACTAATGTGCTTAGTTTATCAAACTTAAGATACAAATTATATTATGATTTTCATAGATACAAAAGACACATCTAGTAAATTTTTTTTTTTTTTTTTTTTTTGGAGACAGAGTTCTCGCTCTGTCACCCAGGCTGGAGTGCAGTGGTGCGATGTCCGCTCACTGCAAGCTTTGCCTCCCAGGTTCAAGCCATTCTCCTGCCTCAGCCTCCCGAGTAGCTGGGACTACAGGCGCCCGCAACCAGGCCTGGCTAATTTTTTTGTATTTTTTTAGTAGAGACGGGGTTACACCGTGTTAACCAGGATGGTCTCGATCTCCTGACCTCATGATCTGCCCGCCTTGCCTCCCAAAGCACTGGGATTACAGGCGTGAGCCACCGCACCTCGCCCACATTTAGTAAAATTTAATAAATATTTTGGTTAACAAGTACTTTATAAAATAAGATTTGAAAAGAAGTATTTTATCTGAATAGTTAACATTTTAATCCTTAATCCCTCCTCAAATTCTTATTTAGCAAACATGTTATTGAATGACTGCATTAGCAGTTGTTACTTCACATTGTTCCAGAAATTATATCCATTGCAAATAAAAAAATAAAAAATATTATAGTAAAAATATTGAACAGGAGATAAAATTATTTTTATTTGAACAAAAAATGCAAGAAAATCAATTTAAAATCAATTCTAAATAGTAGGAGCTTTCCATCAGACTTCTATAAAAGCATTTCCAATAATCTAATATTATCATCAGTGATAAAATTTAATAAAGGAAACAATATTATTTATGACAGCAAAAAATGTGCCAAAGAATAAATTTAAAAGAAATATGTAAACATGATGTATATTTTTAAATACTGCAATATGTTGCCAAGTAGTATGATTTATGGAAAAAGGAAGCAGACTCATAATCTAAATAGGAAAATTCAAAATTTGAAATATATGCATTTACTCAAATTTTAATGAAAAATAATCATATAATTGCAAGCAAATCCAATGGGAAATGGGAGGAGTGTGGGGAGGGTATGGGAGGGATTTATAGAATAAAACTTCAGTATCACAAATCTTGAAAAGAACAATTACAATACATACATTGGGATGGGAAAGGAACTTGCAGTGACAGATGTTAACCACCATTATAAGCATATGAAATCCACATTGTAATTATTATAAATGACTAAAATAAGTGGTTCTATAATAAAAATTGACTATTCTATTCAGCTGAATAGAAGGTACAAAAACAAAAGCAAATACATATTTATTTTTAGTAGATAATATATGGGCTATTCATATTAAGTAAAGATCTATTCAAGAAGTGTATATTAAACATTAACAGAAATGTAGTGATGTCAGTTTTCCCTCAAATAAGTTTAAATAAGTGGATTAAATATTTATGTAAAAATTTTCAATTGTAAATACAGTATCTTATAAAGATAGAAGTGGGTGCTCTTTAAGATGGTGTCAGTATGGGTAGCAAAATAATTTGAATATCTTAAATCCTGTCAAATAAACAAAGACAGCAACTGGGATAGAAAAGGAAAAACATTGATAGAACTTCTTAATTTAACTAAGTGACAAGATATGCCACAGAAGCTAAAATCAGGGTGGGTATGGCTAATCACCAACAGCAACAAGGATGTCAGGGGAAAAGTAGTTGTATAGGAGAAGCAAGAGGAAAAGAACAATCTATTACTGACCTAAGAATAAAATATATATATATTGGATATATATATATATTTTTTTTTAGTATATATATATATATATCTCCAATGATACACTTTCTAGAGGAAGATTTCCTACTTAGACTAAAGGAATAAGTAGATCAATCTGAGAACAATTAATAAAAAAAAAAAGTTTAAAGGATTGGGCTTCAGATGTCCCAAACTTCAAGTGGCTGTGTGGAGACTGTAGACAGAGGTGCAAGTGTATAGGAGTTGCTTGAGGATTAGCGCTCTGAAATATGAAGTCCCACATTGAGGAGGTAACTATCAGACATTAGAATAAAAATGAACCCGAACAGGAATCTGTCATTATGAGAAGAAGATCGAGATATTTGTGGGTGAGTGACCTGAGTAGGTTAATTTCAGGAGGTCTCAAAAGGCATACTCAGAAGCCGTATCTTTCGCTACCTCATGGTACAAGTGAAAACAGATGCTAAGGGTACCCTAACTCAGTCTCTCGCCCAGTAAACTAAACATCCTTAAAATACATTTTCAAAAAGCATAATTCCCTAAAAATGAGTGCCAGGAAAGATCTAGAGTGTATTTTTAGATTTCCAATATTTTGAATTAGAAACATGAACTAAATAATACTTTTAGATGACATTCATAAAGAAGGAGTATATTCATTTTGCAAACGAAAGGAAAAAAGGAGAGAGCAAGAGATACCTAGGGAATACACCCGCATTCTTTTGATAACCTATTCTTGAAAATGACATTCTATCACTTCTGCCAGACTGAGAATTTATTCAGTAGTCCAAGCCACACGCAAAGAGGGGATTGTAAGGAGGTGGGAGGTTGTAGACCCATCTTAAAAGCTGCTTCCCACAGGCCGCCCCGGACCCTCCATGCTTCATGTCTCTCGTGTGCAAAATATGCCAACCCCTTTTAAGACCTTCAAATTCTCACTCACTACAGTCTGAACTCAAAGTACAAAATTTTGTTACATGAAACAGAAACGAGGCTTCTCAAGTGTAATGCCTTGGGCACAGTTTTTCAACTGTAGATCTTTTCTTTCAAACCTTTGAAACTAAAGAGACAAGTTATCTGCCTACCATATATCCAACAATGGTGGGACAAGCATAATACAACCACTATACACATTCCTGTTTGAAAAGGGAGAAAACAGAAGGCAAACAATTACTGGTCCATGATAATTCTGAAATCCAGATGGGAAAATGTTGGAAGTTCCCGGACTAGTTCTCAGGGTGTGGGTATAATCCTCCAAGGTTCTTTGCTCTCCCTTCTAGGCTGGTGGTTCTTCCCTCTGAGTAATATTTATTTATTTATTTATTTATTTATTTATTTAATGTAGCATGTTTCTGCACCTGACCTGTTCTCTCTGCCTGCTTCCTGTCAGTAGAATATTGGGGATCCACGTGCCTCTCCTCATTGCAGACTATCTTTGTCTGGCAAAGCTTCAGCATATATAAATCTTTCAAGAATGTCGTGGGTTTCCTGTGACTCTCTTCATTAGATCAAATCAAGAGCAGTGCCATGACAATGTGGTGTAAGGATAAAGCCAAGAATGTGACCATAAAATCATTGATTTTCTGAAATCTTAAAAAATATATTTTGTTGTCACTCCCTTGACATTATTTTTACACTAAATATTCATGGCAGTCAGTGCCCAGGATGAAATCTTTGTTCAGCTGTCATTTATTAATTTGAGCATCCTAGTCTGAAGAAGGTGAGAATATTCGAAACCATCATCAGTTCTTGGCTCCCTTCTGTTCAACAGTCCTTCCCTCAGTGTATCTCTCTCCTCTCAAATTGTACTAAGTGGGGCCAGGCACAGTGGCTCATGCCTGTAATCTCAGCACTTTGGGAGGCCGGGGAGGCTGACATGGACAGATCACCTGAGGCCAGAAGTTCCAGAACAGCTTGGCCAACATGGTGAAACTCCATCTCTACTAAAAATACAAAAATTAGCCGGGTGTGGTGGCGCATGCCTGTAGTCCCAGCTACTCGGGAGGCTGAGACAGGAGAATCACTTGAGCCTGTGAGGCGGAGGTTGCAGTGAGCCAGGACTTGCCACTGCACTCTGCAGCCTGGATGACAGAGGGAAATTCCGTCTGAACAAACAAACAAACAAAAATTTACTAAATGGAAAGAAGAAACAGTTGCACTTCAAATACTGTGGTTGGAGATTTTCTTATCTAAATCAGGGAGTTTATTACATACATTTTCTAGTTTCCACATAGCTGCAAGGAACATTGTTACTAAATTTCCTGCCACTGAATAACCAGTATACTCCTCCTTCCAATTTTCAATCACATTTTCTTCACTTTGTTGTGTGAGCTTACTCAGTGCCCTCAAAGTACAAAATGCTACAAACAGCATGTTGAAGATATTTTCAGCCTTTACTAATACTCTTCTCAAGGCCACTCATAAATTCCAAAATCATTCTCAAATTTTAGGGTTTTTTGTTGTTGTTGTTAAGACAACACCCTACTTCCACATACCAAAGTCTATTTTAGTTATTAATTTACAAATAACTAAAGTTTCCTTTGTTGAAAAACAACTAGTAGCAGCATAGCTGGCTGGTTTTAGCTCAGGCTCTCTCAGTGACTGCCAGGGTGTGGTCACCTAAAGCAACTGGGCGGATGTATTTCTGAGTTTACTCGCATGGCTTTTGGAAAGCCTCAGATGGTCACCCTCCAGGCTCATTTGCATGGGCCTCTCCATAGGATTGCTCACACTGTGGTAGCTGGCTTCTCCAGGGCAAGCAATCCAATAGAAATGACTCAGCATATAAGAAGCCACAGTCTTTTTATAACTTAATTCAGGAAGAACACTCCATCACTTCTGCTGTATTCACTAGAAGTTGGTAGCAGAGTGGGGGTGGGGCGGGAAAGTCCATTCCACACTAAGAAGAAGGAATTACACAGGGCCCGATATCAAGTCTTAGGGCCCAATTTAGAGGCTGCCTACTGGACTAATAAAATGTTGAACAGTATGCTTTTCTTTTTTTTGTAAGAAAGACAAAAATAGGTACCCATATATGTCTTTCCTTATATTGTCAAAAAAAAAAAAAAGCAGTGAAAGGGCAAACCAAAAACTAATAAAAATTGTTTCTTACAAAGAGAGGAAGGGAAAGAAATGAGAGCTATATCTCTCAATGTGCCTTATTTGATATGTCTGACTTTGGAAACTTGTAAATATTTCACATAGTGAGTATCTCAAAGGAAAAGAAGCGATCCTTAAATATGGAATATGTCAACATTAATTTGAATTGAAAATATCCTTTGAAAGTGAGAATTTTTTCTTTTAATATATATTTCTGAAATTAAAAAAAGGTTCCTTGCTTTATAACTGAAAAGCATAAAACTAGTAGCAAAAAACACCACTAGCAACCAAATTATGGGAAATGAATTTCATTTCTCATTAAAACAAATGAAGGTTCCAAAAGAAATAATGAATTCCAGGTCTGCAGTTGGAAATGTATTAGATAAGCATGGGATACCTTGTTATTGATCACAGCCAGGCCAGTAAAGTTCATGGCTACCTGTTCAAAATGCAAAAATGTCTATGGAAGCAGCTCCTTCTCACCTAAGATGGGGTAGTTCAGACACCAAAAAGAATAATGACTGTGACGCCCTGAAATACATCAAATATACAAAACTGCATCTTTGAAAATGATATTCCAAAGGGAGCAGGGATTCATTTTGAGTTTGCTAGAACCCATTCAAGATTTCTAAAACATGGATAATAATGGTTAAGAATCAAGCCTGCCTTTCTTATAGGGTGTCTATTTCAGGGGAATTCTCTAATTTGTGAGGGAAAGAACTTTTGTTTATTTGTTTGATTTTTAGAAGAGGGTATATACTCATAAACTCAAGAATAAAGATAAATTAGAAAATCACAACTTTGCAATCCCTAATGAAATAATGTATCTAAGCAATGATCATCAGTGGCTGCAAAAACCACTAGTTGGAAGGTTGGTGGAGAATTTTATCATTCTACAATTTCATATAATTTATATTTTATAATTTTATAATGTACGGATGAGTGTTGACAACACTTTAATCTTCTAATCAATTGGACAGCTAAATATTTTGTTCCTTTGGTATGATTCAGTAGAATATACACAGCATCTTTTATTAATTATTTTGAAAAAAAGGAGAATGCAGGTAAGTTTCTAAGTCACATTAGTAGGAAACGTGGGACTTGGGTGAACATATTTAATTGATGCTATGCAAGCAAATCCAGAATTGGGAAAATTTACATGACAGATAATCTACTGCTTTCAAGAAGCAAATAAAGATCATAAAAAGAGGGACACACATACATAAAAATTGCTGTATCACAAATTTAAAAATAAAAGATAAATGAGAATATTGAAGTCATGCTAGGGTGTTACAAAGATGTTGATAAACATGAATGTAGGCACAGTGATCACATACATAATCATTAAAAGCTATGATTATTGATCACACCTGTTACTTATGTAAGCACTAAGATTGTTGCTGAGACAAAACTAATCCCTGACTTCAAAGAACTGATAATTGACTTGTGAAACAGATGATTATGTAAATAGGAGAAGGAGTCAGTGGTCATAGAAATCATTGCAGACCTCAAATCAATCTTGAAACGTGTGGCTCTGCAACTGAATATCTGTGAGCCTCAATTTCCTCTAGTAACTGGCAACCACATTTAACATATGTGGTTGCAAAGAGGGCTGAATGAAATCACTTATTTAAAGCATTTACAAACCTAAAGCAGTCTTTACATTTCTAAAAAAAATGGCCATGCAGTGTATGAAATAGTAAGAAGTGGGTGGAATAGACAAGCTGTGCCAGGTATTTAGAGGAAAGAATTACAAGGAGTTATCAGAGAGTTTATGCAAATTTTCTGAGAAGGTCAGAGCTTGAGCCCATTCCAGGGAGTTTATGCAAATTTTCTGGGAAGGTCAGAGTTTGGGCCCATTCCAGAGTGACAGCGGAAAGGATTTTACCATGTTATTCTTAGTATCTGATCTGCCCCAGCATCTGGTACTTTGCACGGCGGAAGGTTTTTTTATTTTAAAAAAAAAGGCTAGCCCACATTAATGAATGAATAGGAATAGTGTGCTGTTAAAGCAAGTAAGAATTTCCATTGGTTTACATGGGCTCTAGATGGAGATTTCTGCAAAGGATGAGACAAAAATCTCCCTCGGATGCTCAGCTGGTTGGAGTGAGCTACCTTGTCCTTCAAGTTTTTACATTCCCCCCACAACCCTATTCAAGTTAGGTTTCCTTACTTTCTATTATTGTGTTTCAAATGGGGTAGGAAATTTTAAATGAGAACCTGGAAAAATACTGCTCACTGAAATAAACATCATCTTTTGAACTTTTACTAAATATAACTCTTGCAGGAGTCACCTTAAAAATTGTCAATCTTTATACATTTTACTAATTAGAAACATCCTTAGAAGTAAGTACTAAATGTTCTAGCCTATAGTAAAAATCCGTATATTGCCTCCGGCCAAAACTCAATATCCCTCTTTTTCCTCGAATCTTTCACAAAAATATAATCCTAAAAATTAAAACATCTTTACAATAATGAAAAACCTACTTGTAAAA
This sequence comes from Gorilla gorilla gorilla, assembly GCF_029281585.2. Taxonomy (NCBI): domain Eukaryota; kingdom Metazoa; phylum Chordata; class Mammalia; order Primates; family Hominidae; genus Gorilla; species Gorilla gorilla. The sequence goes on from NC_073241.2 coordinate 98,749,449, forward strand.
TGCCATGTGTTTCTACATTAAGGGGAGAAAGTTTTTCATTTTTTGTTTGTACAAGTTGAGCATTTCAAGAAGTCATTGGTATCCATTGATAACAACCACGTTCTCCATTTTCCCAGAAGAGCCAGGAGCCACTTTCAGTCCTAGTTAACGAAAACGCATGCATAAATCAACCACTCGGGTCGGTCGGTCTTCTCCACTCCTTCAGCAGAGGACGTCGGCGCCCGGCTGCCTCGCCCGCCTGCCTGTCTCTAGGCTGCGGGAGGATTAGACACATGCGCACGATTGGTCTCTTTGTGTGCACCAGGAAGGGTCTGGCGTCGATTTACACTTCCTAACGGGGCAGAGACCTGGAACGGCCGCGAGTGCTTGGGAATAAAAATGTACTGTAAACAAGGCCAATGAAATAAGTGTCTCGCTCCCGCTGGCCTTCCGCGTTGGAAGTGTCCCCACTGCCCTTTCCCTGGTGCCCAGCTTGCGAGTGGAGATTTAGAGCCCGGGAATGAGGCGCCGTGTCCTTAGGAATCTCGCGCCCGGGGAGCGCTGCGGGACCGGGGAGCCGGGTGGGGAGAGGGCCTCGGGGCGCGCGGCGGCGGAGGCGCTCCCACCCGCGCGGAGAGGGATGGAGCGCGTCTTGCGAGCGTCTCCGAGCCCAGCCACCCCACGGGCCAGGGGGAGGGAGCGGGGCCGGCGCATCAGCCCGCCCCCCCCCCGGCCCGCCCCCTCCCCCCGCGCCGGGGAGCCGCGGTGGTGCGCTCCGGCCAGCTGTGCGCCGCCGAGCGAGGCGCCAGCCCGTGGGTGCTGCCGGGGGCGGCGGCGCGGTGGGGGCTCCCGCAGCTGGCGGAGGCGCGGGCCGCGGCGCTGGGCTCGCGGCGGGGAGCGAAGGTGAGCGCCGGAACGCGGAGGGCTGGCGCGGCTCGCGGCGCCGGGCCCCGTTCCCCGTCCGCGGCGGCCCTGCAGGCGACCCCGCGTCCCCACCGGCGAGAGTTCGGGGAAGAGCGGGCGGCGGCGCTGCTGCTGGCGGCGGCCGGCTGGATGCGAGACCCGCGCAGACCCGGCGGCGGACGGCGGCTCTCGACTCCGGAGAGCGGATCGCGGGGCGCAGGAGCCCGATCGCGCTGGCCATGGCCTCCAACTTTAACGACATAGTCAAGCAGGGCTACGTGAAAATCCGCAGCAGGAAGCTTGGGGTGAGTGGCTCGCTCGGCTTGCTCCTTCCCCGGCGCTCGTTCGGCCCGGCTGGCTGCCTGGGGGGGGCAGGGAGAGGTGACCCGTGCGGGTACAGGGCAGAGAGGGACCCGGCCCTTAGGCGGATGGCCCGCTTGTTGCTTGGCCAGGTGGGGGCCCACACCTGCCGGGGGGCTCTGCAGACGGACCTGGGGACTCCAGGAGCGCCTGAGTCCCCATCCTCGAGTGCACCGGGCTGTCTTCGACCGTGCGGGGAAGTCAGTAGACGAAAGGGGTTGTCAGTTCCAACGAGGAACGTGCCTTGGAGGAGGTTTCTTTGCGGTGCTATCCACGATGGTCTGTTCTCAAAAGTGTGCGCCTTTCGGGTGGAACTGCTCTGTGTGGCGACGCTCGCGTGTGTTTAGAATCACCATTTTCTGGTCTCCGCTTCCCAAGCTCAATTCGAAATTCCCGTCTGATGCCCTCCCAGCGCCGCGCGTCCCTGCCGGCTGTAGTTTAGGGCGCCTTCGCCGTGGCCGAGGGCGGCTCCCGCGCCCCGCAAGTGCTCCCCTACCCGGGGACCCGCGCCCGCGTACAGGCAGGTGTGTGCCCCGCGCCCGCCCGCGGTCACTGCTCCGTGACGGCAAAGTTGATGGAGACCTTTCCCTACTTCTTGAGAGATGCGCTGCCTGGCTTGGGAGGGAAACCGTGTAGAACCCAAGGGTTCAAAACTATTCTAGTGACCAGACGAGGCGGTAGGAGGGACTCACGGGAGGCAGCGGGACAGGAGGGGCAGTCACCTGGGCGGGAGCAGCCTAGACTTGGGACGCGAGAGGGAGGATGGAGGGACGGGCAGGAGGTCCCTGGGGAGCGCGCGATGTAGGGTGGCCTGGGAGGCTGACCCCGGCTGGCTGGTCCAGAAAAGCGAGGGGAAACTCGTCTGGGAAAGAAAGGGCCCCTGTTCCAGACTCTGGTTGTGTCTACCTCACTGTTCTCCAAGTTCCAGTTCTACCAGGCTCCTGCATCCCGGGGCAAAGGGTCCTTGAGCTAGAACCTTTGCTGTGTTCCCTGATGACTGGATGAATCCTCCAACTTGGAAAAGGGGAAAAAGAGGGGAGGACTTTGCTAATTTTTGTGTAAAAAAGAAAGCAAAAGAAGGGTAGTGTTAGAGGGTAGAAGAAAGATACGGTAGAATCCCCGAAAGAGGGCAGATCAGCAAGCACCAGGAGTCGCTTTGTCGGGAGTTGGCGGCGCCAGGTGTTGGGGACAGGAGGACGGGAAAGGCAGACTTGACTCTTGGTGCTGCCTCTGCTGGGTTTCGCATTAAAGGTGCAGACTGTACCCCAAGGACAACAGGGGCCCATTCTGGAACTTCAGCAGCTCTGTAGTAGGCTGGGAGGCTGCAAGAGCGAGTGCGGAGCTGGGTGACAGCAACGCCCCCCTTCCTCCAGCCTGGAGCCAACGTGCGCTGCCGTGAGCCCCACCAAGGCGAGAGAGAGCAGGCGCCAGAGTCGGATCCTCGGCCAGGTTTCAAGGGCTTTTCTTGGGTAGAAGAAAGCGCCTCATTCTTTTCCAGGGATATAAGGACGAACCCACGGGAAAAGCTGCGGTTCTCCAGGAGTCTGGTTGTTTCTCGCAGCCGGGACGCAATGCTCAAGTCTGTCACCACACAGCTGTCAGCCAAGGGAGGTGCAGAGCTGGAGGTGGAAGGGAGTCGTCTTCTTAACTTGACCTTTGAAGCCCTTTGCTTTACGACTGGATGCTTGATCATTTTTCTCGGCCTTTGATCTTCTTGAAATCGCAATTGTATCTGATGCCTCAGACTATATAAACTAACGGATGAGTTAAGTCCTAGACAAGATGTATGTCTGCGTTCACAGAGTCACCTGCATATGAAAATGAGACTGAAGAATGTAGCCTGAGCATCCCCTTCTTGCGCACTTGGCCCTGGAGTCTATAGGATTCCCCTCCACCCCATCCAAGCCTTCCAGGATTTCACACAATAAAAACTGAGTATGTAACCCAATTATAACATAGGGCCCAAGGAAAGTGCACTGAATGCTTCTTGGGTAACTATGGCATTCACAGCGTTTGAAATGTCATCTTGAACGCCATTTCTGCCTAACGATGTGTGCAAATGTATAGTTACACTTACAAAGCCTCTTTTGCTGTGTTCACTGTTTAGAGCTTTGCCTTTGTAAAGTGCAGCCTTCATAGAAAACAATAAAACTTTTATATGTGTTCATATAAAAGTTAATTGCTTTTGTCCTCCATTTCTACCTGAGAAATGTAAACTTCAAAGTTAGGTATTGAAACAGTTTTGTTTTAAATTAAATCAAAATATTAAATTCACCTTGACTATTTTGGGAACTTTTTTTTTAAGTCAGATACTTTTCTATTCAGAATATTCTAATATGCAGAAGAGTGAATTTAAATGGCAAAACTTCACATAGCTGGTTCTGTGAAGCTTACTAAGTTAAGTGAGTCCCATAAGATAGTAAAACTCTGAGCAAATATTGTGTGCCTTAAAGAGTGATAACCCAAATCATAAAAATTGAAATTATCCAAACATTAATATTTCATTTGCACAGTTAATAATACATATTCCTAATTTTATGGACTCAAAACTATGAACTTTTCCAAATAACATATTTTTTAACTCCAAGGACACGGTGAGTTTTGTATGATTTATGTCCAAAACTAAATTTCAAAATATAAATAATTATAATTGAACATGCATAGATATTTGATTTATTATGGACAGTACTCATGCTTTCAAAAATCAAAGTCTGTGATGTTCTAATGGAGAAAAAAAGGCCTGGATATGAGGCCGATTGCATTAGAGATAATTATTGACATGAAACATAATTTATGATGAAATGTTCTAATGTGCCCTTTGCTCTTCACAGATAAGTGCAATTTTGAATGAGGGCAGTAAGGCATTTCTTGTCCTCTAGGCAGCAAGTCAGCCCTTTCAGAGGGGCTTCCAGATTTAAGAGGTCAAAAAGGCCCTTGCCCTGTGTCTCACTGGGGAAGCTAGCAACCTGTTGAGTACAGTCCCTTACCCACTATTTGGGCAAAGAAGTAAAATTTAGTAAGCAAGGCATATATAGCAAAATATCCAGTCAGTGTTTGGTTTGCAGCCAAACTAAGAACTCAATCACTGAAAGCATTAATAATCTAACACTTTGTGTATTGACCCTAAATTTATCAAAAATAGATGCAGCTTTGTGGAGTGATCATCATCATCATCACCGTCATCACAGTCATTGTCATCAATATCACTGTACAAATTTTAGACTGCTGTACCTTGACTTATTCTAGACACAGACCTCACATCATTTTTTTCAAGGAATTCATTCAAATACATCAACATGACTATTCACAGACACATTGTATGCAGACAAAATAGTGTCTTCTACAGACATTTTTTATTTCTTACTCAAACTCAGGTGAGAGATTGGTGTTGGTATGTGTGGGTTCTGAAGGAGTGTCTCAGGATAGGGTGGTGTGTGTGTGTGTGTGTGTGTGTGTGTATTCAGGTACACACTCAAGTGATCAAATTATCTTGGAGTGCCCGCAGTTTAAGAGGCAGTGTACACTGGTGTTTGTGTGTGTATTACAGAGTCATATTGCGTTAAGCCTGAATTAGTTATAATAAAGAACCCCTGCATCATTGTTACTCAGAGTACATTGGGCCAGTCATTGTCACTTTGCACCAACTTCGCTGTAGGGGAAGCAGGGAAATGTGGAGGGACAGATTGCGAGTTTTGAAGAGCACTAACTTTATGAGCTGAGCACCTGTTGAGAATTTCACTTTTTGCATATTTTTGTTTTAACATCTTATTGTGGATTCACCTACCTCTTGCCCTTTGTCCCTTCTTGATTAAAACCTTAAGACACCTCCATTCCTGGCTTAAGGATAATTGATCTCCTTTCTGTAAACACTGTGAGTTTTCCTTTCCTCTCTCAACAGCTTTCCTCGGAGTATTTGTTCATGAGAGATATTTATGAAAATTTACCCTTTTATAGAAGCTCAATGATTAAAATAAATAGAAATAGCTGGACACGGTGGCTCACGCCTGTAATCCTAGCATTTTGGGAGGCTGAGGCAACATGGTGAAACCCCATCTCTACTAAAAATTACAAAAAGTCAGCGGGGTCTGGTGATGTGTGCCTATATAGTCCCAGCTACTCAGGAGGCTGAGGTGCAAGAATTGCTTGAACTTGGGAGGTGGAAGTTGCTGTGAGCCGAGATCATGCCTCTGCACTCTAGCCTGGGTGACAAAGCGAAACTCTGTCTCAAAATAACTAACTAAATAAAATAAAATAAAATAAATAGAAATGTGCATATGTGCATTTGTATATTTTGTCCTTTAGACCATGTTACAATTTCTTTGGTCTCCAAGTCTGTAAAAACTAGTTTGTAAAGAGAGATTATATCTTGCATGGCATGCATTACCAATTTCCCAAGAATTAGATGCAATAAATATATTTAAGGTAAAACATATAAATAACTTAGTCATTCTGACCATTTAAAAATTCTAAAGAAATTTCAGGATCATTACTTTGTATATGAATTTCTAATATATGGATTTATGGTGCAGAAGTTATAATGAGTGTGTTTCAGTCTTTACTTGTCTGGAATATTGTGAATCCTGGACATTGTTTTCTGAAATGGATCTGTGGTATCTATGTTTATTTATCATTTGTATATTTATCATTTCTCATTAAATACTAATTTAGCAGATGACAATTTCAATTATTTGAACTCTCTATTTGATTCCAGATTTTTATTCATGGTGACAATTATGCATATTCCTTACGCTGTGTGTAGATTTGCCACTTACTTCTGTATCTATACATATTCCTGCAAATAATGCTAGTTCTTAGAATTTTCCAGTAAGCAAAGATCTTATATATCTTCTACCCAATCCCTATATTTTGCATTATCTTCAACTGCATGTTCGTGTGTATGACATCTGATGTATGCTTAGAAACTCTATCTCTATTGGCAATTTTTTCCTTTTAAAAACATCCCTCTGTCTGCAAATGAACATGTCCGATGTTCTTTGAATTTCAAAAATTAAGCCAAAGACAATGAAAATTAAGGTAATTTTTACAGTAAAAACCAAATACAGACGTTGTGGCTGGATTTTGCTATTAAATTATTATGCCTATGTAAGACCTGGCAGAGGCGGGTAAATCAGAGAGAGTTATCAAGATTCACATCTCAGTTTTTATCTTGATAGATTTACAGATGACTGCTGGCAAGGTGAACTTTAAAAATGGCCTTCCTTTTCTTAGAAAACAAAGATAATACTCAGTACTTAAAGAGATCTTTCAAATGACTGAAATTAATAGACAGTGAGCAGGGAAGTGCTACAGTGGTCAAATATCTTTCTACGATCTACATTCCCAGTTTCCTTAAATGTCTTTCAAACACGCACAGTAATGGTGAATATTTTGGATCAGTATAAAATAGAATACGGAATAAAAAATTAGTTTAGGCTGGGTGCGGTGGCTCACACCTGTAATCTCAACATTTTGGGAGGCCGAGGCTGGTGGATCACCTGAGGTCAGGAGTTCGAGAGCAGCCTGGCCAACATTGTGAAACCTCGTCTCTACTAAAAATACAAAAATTAGCGGGGCGCAGAGGCCAGCGCCTGTAATTCCAGCTACTGAGGAGGCTGAGGCAGGAGAATCGCTTGAACTCGAGAGGTGGAGGTTGCAGTGCGCTGAGATCGTGCCACTGCACTCGAGTCTGGGCAACAAGAGCGAAACTCCATCTAAAAAAAAAAATAGTTTACTATGAAGTATATATATTTGACATAAATGTCATCTTTTTGAAGTATTTTTCTTAGGTAGCATTGCCCTCTTTGGATCATAAACCATGTAGAAACTGTTGAGTAGGACACTTAAGTATTTGTATCTTTGGACTGTTTCTATTTACATCAATTTTAGAAACTGTAGAAGATAAAAGGTATGCAATACAAACAAAATTGAAATTATCTGTAGTCCCACTATTTAAAGATAATCTCTAGATTCACATATTTTGAAATGCAGTGCTGGTTTTGAGGAAGACATAATTTCTATCAAATAAGATAAAATAATTAAAAGGGAGCATACTGTAATTTCTTTAGCCTCGGTTTTATTACTTGTACCTCACGTTAGTCACAGTGTTTTCTGTTTTTCTTCAAGGTCTTGTAACTTTGTCCACAGAGTCCACAAATTCTAGATAGGGAACATTTTCATTAACTTTCTGCATAAATCCTCTTTAGATTTATTTTAAGATACAGAGCAGTATTATCCTCTAAGTAATTCATTTTTATATTGTTACACTATTACTCAATGAGAATATTGCACCTGTCAGTCAAGGTGGATAGAATAAGAAATGATATTTTGCTATAAGCGAGAGCAGAAATTAATAAAGAAAACTATTGTTTACATGGTACTTGCAATGATTAGTGATGGTTGTAACCTTGCAACATGTGCAAAATATTTTGTCTGCCATTTTCCTGAATTATTTGCAACAGTTCTTGGTTAATTTTTATTTTTGGCTTAACAGTAAAATTACTGGGAACAAAGACATATTAATGCTTAGTTTGAGACTTCATAATGGTAACATAATCTCACTACATTTTGTATATATTGTGCATCTCACAACTTGTAAAGACTTATCACACATATTATATAAGTCTTATGGTAGGATTTTAAACATATATTCAAATTTTAACCCCCATTCTGTACATAAACTAGAATCCAAAAGAAGTAAGGCAAATCAGCTGGAGTTATTGAGACACAGCTTGGGTTTGTGTGTTTGTGTCTACAAACCTAGGTGTATAACTTCAAGTTCAGTGTAATAGCTGTTATAGAACAGCTACCACTTTGGAGTATATATAGACAAGTTCAACACAGTCATGTGTACCCTTCAAAGTCAAGATGCTTTCTTTGGTATCTTGGTTTAAAGCTGATACAATCATTCACTGTACTCAATGCTAAGTTATTTAGATTGCAGACAAAAATGCTACTTAGTGAAAGAATTTATGTCACAATAAGGAAGTACTATGCAGATACTTGTCCAGGCCACACTGAATTGACACAATTTCATTTTCATTGATACCAAACACAAATTCACTAACCTCTCCTTTCAAAAAAAAAAAATAGAGCACCTTTCAAAATTTACATGACAGTGTCTGGGTAGAATTTTACAAGTTATTTAAATAGTTAAATATCTTTAGTTTAGCATTACCTTTATTTATGGAAGATGATATTTTGTTTAACCTGGCTTTATAAAAGATTATGTTTAAATCAACTTAATGAAAGATGAGTTCATTTAAAGAAAACCTAAATATAAAAACTATACAGATTAATGGGGATCTGACAAATCAAAAAGCAGTATGTGGTGACATAGTCATGCCTCACATAGTATGACAGTGTTAGCTAAATGCCCAGGCATTGACAGTACTCAACCACAGCATGATCTCAACTCAAGAGACTGGATTATTTTGTTTGTTTCTTATTTTTGTTGCTTGCTGCTTTAAAGGGGGCCTAAATCAAAATAGATGTATTTAAATTATGTTCCTTTATTAAAAAACTATTAATTTTTTAAGTTGCCTATATGCCAATCTCTTATTCAAATGTGTACATTTATACATAAAATGTATTACACGTTGATGTGGTTTGGCTGTGTCCCCACCGAAATCTCATTTGAATTGTAGCTCCCATAATCCCCACGTGTCATGGGAGGGACCTGGTGGGAGGTAATTGAATCATGGGAGTGGTTTCTCCCATGCTGTTCTCTAGATAGTGAGTTCTCACAAGATCTGATGATTTTATAAGGGGCTTCCCCCTTCACTGGGTACTCATTCTCTCTCCTGCCGCCCTGTGAAGAGGTGCCTTCCACCATGATTGTAAGTTCCCTGAGGCCTCCCTAGCCATGCAGAACTGTGAGTCAATTAAACCTCTTTCCTTTATAAATTACCCAGTCTCTGGTATGTTCTTACAGCAGCGTGAGAATGGACTAATACACATGTAGAAACCTGTGTAGTAATTTTTTCCTAACGATTTTTCCATTGTAAATATGGAATTGCTTTTTTCTGATTACTCACTACCCTTTGGCATGTTTATGTGTGTATGTATATGTGTGTACACACATATATACATATATGATGTGCTATATATTGAATATGTATGTATTTCCAAATGGCACATTACTACCCATACACATGGAATTGCTATCTTTCCTGAGTGGATAGCAGAATGCACTCCCCACCTCTGCACCAGAAGAAGATGTTCATAAAATGCTTTTGTAGAATACAAGGAAAGTTTTTAATTCTATGAACCATTTTATGTCTACATTAGTCTTTACTTGGAAAAATAGATGCAATATTTGTCTAAAATTGGAAAGTTCGTATTTTTTCCCCAAAACTATAAAAACTATAACTTTAACACCATGGCAACTAGTAAATTTTATATTTATTTTTGTTTACATAATTCTAGTAAATTTTCTCACATGCTATGCAAAAATAAGAGTAAAATTATACTTTTCACATATGTCTCCTTGCTTTGAAAAATATTCCTTTTTGTTTAAACTTACTAGCAAATAGGAATACATTTTCCAGAGTGTTTTAAAGACCGTAGGGTAGTTCTGTAGAAAGCATCCATGTCATTTTACTCTTGCTTTCATAGACTTCACCACATATTTGGAATCCTTAAGTTTTAGCTATATAAGTCTTCTAAACCAAAGTACACCTAGTACCAAGTCATGATACTGAATTTACCTAGAAGCTACCAATTTTATGTATAAGTATGAAATATACTATTCTAGACATTTAAAACTGGACAATTATTTAGCACTGTGAAGGCCACTCAACACATTCTGTTGTTTTCTGATATTTTGAATAATTATCTATATTACCTATCCCTTTATTAAAAAACAATCACTCTCAACCACGACTGCATATAGGAGTGACCTGCAGAACTTGATCCTTCGGCCTGGGCTTTCCTCACTGAATTGGCCTGCCTGGAGTTGAGTGTGGGTTTGCTTTAAAGTTCCCTCAAGTGTTTTTAATGTGACACCAGAGTTGATAATTGTTGCCATAAAATGATACTTTTTTAGGAAACAGAAAATATGTAACATGCTAGACTCCTCTAAACTGCTAATTACACTGTTGTTAGTGCGAAGACCTCTGAAATATAAAGTTAATTATCCATTAAATCCTTTATGTAACACTAATTTCCTGACAGTCTATAATGCTTTATAATGTGAACACAGAAGGAATACAACAAAAAATTTCTTCGATGTACAGAAATTGACTTCATAAACAATGTAACGAACGTGAGTAAATCCTTTCTGAGAACTTTCCAGGCTCTCTTGATACATGACTGATGCTTCTACCAGCAATGTGGATGCTCTTGAAAGATTTCAATTGTCTAATTTGTGTATACTCATCTAAGTAATTAAGATACCACGGCTATTTAAATTGTACTTAATTTAAGACTCACTGAGTTCTGAACAATGCAATCACGATTTTCCCAATGGGAGATTCAGTGCATGAGGCTATATTTTAAAAAAAACCAGTAGCTCAGAGTCAGTTTTGTATTCTACATAAACCTGGGCTCATGGCTGTGAAAGACAGTTGCTACCCTGCAACACCTTGCTCCTGATATCTATGAGGTTTATGTTTTATGTTCTTTTCTTTGTTCTTTGTTTCCTACTTAAAGAGATAGGGCATAGATGGATAGATGGGGGGAGAGAAAATCGAAGCAATATATAGCACATACCTCTCGAGTTCATGCAGATTGTAGGTACCCTTGTGGTTTTTAGAGAAAGTGACCATCAAGCTGAGAAGTCGTGAATTAAGAAGGGTTTGTTAAAAAGTTCTATGCATAAGACACAACATATCCAGGTAACAATATGTGTCTAGATGAGATGAGTGTGGAGTAATGAGAAAAGATCCAGAATAAGGGTGCTTGTAGTGTTCTAAGAAGCTGGGAAGTTACTGATGTGTTTTACAAGAGGGGTTAAATGTTCACTGTCAAATTAACAAAATTCCTGAGCCTGGGGTGTAGAATAGATTGTAGTGAAATAGGACTGTTGGCAAGGAGCCAATAAGAAGTGAGTTTCAGTATCTAGGAAAGGTACTGCATGCTTCTACAGGCTAGCCAGGATGGAGAACCATTGCCACAGAAGTATTTTGTTTTTCTAGCTCTTGGGAAAAATGAGTCTTTCACCTACTATTGTTTGCATTGAGAAGCCATCTGGCAGTCTTATTTTTGCCTTTTGAAAATGATTAGTCTCTTTTCTTCTGTCTGCTTTTAACATGTTCTTTATCTTTGGTTTTCAGGAGTTTTGTTATGACATGTAGAAATATAGTTTTCATTCCGTTCATCTTTCTTGAGGTTTATAGGGCTTCTTGATTCTATGGCTTGATATCACTCATCAGTTTTGAAACATTCTCCACCACTACCTCCTCAAGTATCAGTTCTGTCCATTCTTTCTCTTTGTCCTTACTCGTATGTAAGGAAGCAGATATATGGCAAGTAATTACTACCTTATCTCAAAGTGTCTTTACGCTTTTACTCTTTCATCTCTTTGCCTCTCAGATCTTCAAGATAAATATTTTTCTTGCATTTCTTTCAGTTTGCTAATTTTCTATTCAGCTGCAAATAATCTACTGTTAAAACTATTCATTGCTATCAATTTCGATGATTTTATTTTCATGTCTAGAATTATCATTTGGTTCATTTAAAAATTATACAAATAAAGTATCAATTTTATCTTTGGTAGTTTTCAATGCCTTCGAATATATATACTTTTTGTATGTGTGCAGCATTTGTGATCATGAGCATGTGGGCTTTCTTGAATTACTTAGTACACCACTAACAGAAATGGAACTTTCTCACTGGTTAATGGCTTTTTGTGGAGGTAGAGGTCATGTGATCCTCCAGAACTCCGCTGAGAGACAGGAGAGTTGGCCATGGCTTTTCCTTCATTGTGGGACCCTCTACCTGTGATAATTTTGACTTGGAATATTCTCAAAACAAGTTATCTACCTCCATTGTAGCACTATGGCTTGTGACAATGACGGTGAAGAAAAATAATGATTTTACTTTTGAGGGTTATTTTTTTCTCTTTTGTTTTGGTAACAGCAGTGGCAAGACCGACTCCCAGAGATTCTACCTTAATTGATTTCTGGGCAAGAGAATTATTTGTTTCAGGCTTGGTTTTTATCTCAAGTGATTCTAGAATAAATGAAGTACATTTCACCAGAATAATTTTTAATGCAAGTTGTTTTTCACCATATATTTCCACTGAGCCCTAGAGAGCTAGGATAAATAGGTTAAAGTATGCCTCCGTAAGTAAAAAAATAAAATAAAATAAATGTCTATATCGGCTACTTGTCATTTCTTTATTTCAGCCAAAATTTGAGTCTCTTTCCCATATTTGGAAAGTACTCCCACATTATGAATGGTGAAGGTAGCAAATAAGGTCTTGCGTTATAAAAGATGAAATGCCCAAAATGCTTATCTCCCTTGCAGCTAGAGCACAAGAACATGAGCTGGCTTTTACAAATGCCAGGAACCTAGGACCGACTTTGAGTTAGTGACAAAAGAGGCAATTCAGTGGAGGAATCTTCGCAGGGGAGGAGAGAGTAGTCATTTCTACTGGATCAATGTAATGACACAGAAGTAGAAACAATGCAAATTGCTGCATCTATTGTCTCAAGTGAATACACACATTAAGCCACTTTAATAACTTTAGAGAATATTTATGGTTGCTTAGTCTTGAACCTGGTTCTCCAGTCCTCTATTCCTATTTTGAAATAATAAAAACTTTAATAAATTCCTTTCTGTCTAAATCAGCAAGTGTCAGCTTCTGTTGCTTGCAGCTAATACATATAATTGATAAAACAGCATTATTGGAAGTGACCCAATTTAGTTTTAAAATATCTTAAAATCATCAATGTTTTAGAGTAGTGAATATTAAATAGTTGTCTTTAGCAACAAGTAGATAGAATTAATTTCTCTTTTGTTTACTCCTAGCTTGGACATTAGAGCATCATTAGTGATTTATTCTGTTCAAACATGGGGATTTGTAGGAGCTTTGATATAAGGATACATCCAGATCATATAATTAAGAAAAAAGTTTGTTTTAAATAGGGACCCACACAAATACACATAACATATTTTAGGCAAAGGTGGAAAACTAATTTGATAAAGAGGAGGAATGCCTTTTCAGCAAATGTTACTGGAGTAATTGAACATCCACGAGCAAACTAAGTGAAACTTCACATAAACTTCACGCCTTGTAACTCAAAACAGGTCACAGACTTAAATGTAAAACATAAAGCTATAAAAATTTTTTGGAAAAACATTAGAAGAAAATCTAGGACTAGGCAGAATTCTTAGACTTGACAACAAAATCATGATCCATAAAAGGAAAGATTGACAATTTCATCTTATTGAAATTAAAAACTTTTGCTCTGTGAAAGACCCTATTAAGAGGATGAAAAGACAAGCCATTTACTGGCAGAAAATACTTAAGGACTATACATCTCTGACAAAAAACTAGTATAAGACACTCTAAAAACTGTACATTTAATTTTTAAAAAACCATAATTCAACCAGAAGACGGGCAAAGGACATGAACATACATTTCACCAAAGTTGACATATATACAAATAACCACATAAACAGGTGTCTGACATCATTAACCATTAGGAAGATGCAAATTAAAACTACAAAGAGATATCATTACACACCTATTGGAAAGGCTAAGAAAAAGTGACAACACTAAATGCTGACACGAATCCAGAGAAGCTGGATAGCTGGATCACTCATTACTGGCAGGAATATAAAATGGTTCAGACACTCTGGAAAACAATTTGTCAATTTCTTAACAACCTACATATGCAAAAATGAGACCTGGCAATTGCACTCCTGGACATTCATGTCAGAGGAATGAAACTTCTCACATACAAACCTATTCATGAATGTTCATGGCTGCTTCATTTGAAATAGTAATAAATTGAAGATAAACCAGATGTCCATCATTAGGTGAATGATTAAACAAGCTGTAGTTCACCAAATTATGCAATACTACACAGCAGTAACAAAGGACCAAACTAATAATAAATCTCAGAAAATCATGGTGGGTGTCTATAAAAACACCAATCATCAAATTTACATACTGTGCAATTTCATTCTATTAACATTCTTAAAATAATAAATTGTAGAAATGAAGAACAGGTTGGTAGTATCCAGAGGTTATGGACAGGAAAGAGGGTATGGGGTTTGTGTGTGAGGTAGAAATGGTTATAAAAGCAAAGAATGGCGAATCCTTTTGATGGTTGAAATGTTCTGTATCTTGACTGTAGTAATGTCAGTATTTTGGTTATGAAATGAGATGGTAATTTTACAAGAAGTTACTATGGGGAAAATTGGATAAAGAGCATGCAGGGTTGTTCTGTGCTGTTTCTCACAACTGCATGTGTAACAACAGTTATCTTAAAATTAAAAGCTAATTAGAAAATGTAAGAAGGAGCATCAAAACCTAGCCTCACTTTACAAACATGATAAGCCATCCAGTGGGGCACAATTATAGTGGAAGTAGCGTAGAAAAATGGAAAGAGTACGCTCTTTTAGAATCAACTGAGGGATTTAATTAATAACTTGTCAATTATGAATTGTGTAACCTATAGTAAGTTTCAAATATCTTTAAGTCTCACTTTTCTTAATTATGAATTGGGTAGAAGAACACCAACCTCATTGTTGAGTAAAATAATACTTTACAAGATCAAAAGAGTGCTTAGTCTATGATGCTTCAACCATTGAATGGTAGAATTGATTGACAGATACCAAAAGCCTCCTGGGACAGACCTTTGAAAAGGAACCTATTTCTTGGCAGCTCTTCTGAACTGGGGTTCCATGGGAGAAGAAACTCTTAATTCCTTGAGTCTTCCAATGTATGTAATGAGTTAACTTCCTTCCTGTATGGAAAATGGTAGCAACTGTTCAATACTTGTGAATTGAGGAAAATAATGACTCAAATCATTTTTTTGTAAGTCTTAATTCTCTCATGAAACTCAGGTTGAGAAAGGCCAAATTTTGATCGATGGGCTGTCAATTTCTGCATATCATCAAGAAAACAGATAAAGGGGAAAGGTGTCATTCTGTGATGGTTTGAATCATGAGACCACCCCCAACCTTCCAATATGAATTTTGAATGATTATTACTATCTTAAAGATAGGCACCAGATATTTATTTTACCACAGTTTTACCCCAGTAGCTAAACTCAAAGTCTGATACAGTGAGTTCATGTAGATAGCCGTATTGATATATTATGTAACATTTTGGCTTACTTTTTGCAAACATCTGTCCAAGGATGCATTATGTCATTTTCAGCACCTAAAGGTCAGTGCATTCATGAGATAAATTCTGATTTTGGAAGAAAAATCTTAAAAAAGAAAGCCATATTTTGAGGGTCACAAAAGAGAGGTCAAAAATATTTACCTCAACCTTACGATTCATATATTAAATCCCAAGGTTACTAAACATGTAAAAGATTAATCTATGGCTTACAGAATTTTAAGGGATTTTAGGTTGACTGTATATTCATATAAACATTTCCAGTGAATACACTCATCATTTACAAACCCATCATGTAGTTAGCTTATTTAACTCATAATTAAGGGCATATTTAACAATACCGTCTTCTGTAGCTACTCCATTTTCTTCTGCTTTCCAGATCTCTAGACAAATTTTTTGGAAGGAAGGAAGGAAGGAAAGGAGGGAGGAAGGGAGAGAGGGAGGGAGAGAGGGATGGAGGGAGGGACGAAGGAAGGGAGGGAGGGATGGAGGGAGGGAAGGAGGGAAGGAAGGAAGGAAGGAAGGAAAGAAGGAAGGAAGGAAGGAAGGAAACAAAGGGTGGGAGTGAGGAACAAACACGTCCTTAAAATGAATGAATGTGTTTTTGCTGAACAGTCTTAATAGGACAACAGTTATTCTGAAACTCAAGCCACCATGGCATAGAGAAGCTAAATTTGCATTTTTGCGTAGAATTTAACTATCTGTATAAATATGTGAATACACAAGTATGATTTAGTGGAATAACTCTCCACATTGTCACCTGTGAAAACATAAAAATGTCTTTTCTTTTGGAGACAGTGAGAATTGTTCCCTTCAAAGTGAGGACTTTACATCCTCTCCCACTGTTCTTCCTAGAAATGCAGCAGAAAGTGGGAGAAACATCTGCCTTCTGTTCTTAATAATTTATAGACCCCAGTATGGCCCATTTAGAAATTTCACCTATTTAAGAACATGCTCAAATCCTACTCCCTCCAGACTGTATCACCTATCATCCTCATCCTGGAAGTTTTCTACTGTCTCTGAGCTGATGGAGTTATTATTTGTAACCTAGGCCCACCTCATAGGGCTGTGAGGGCTGTGCTCAGCACAAATCCAAGGGACTGCATTTATATAGACTATGTTCTGATCACTTTGGAGTTGTATATATAATCCTGGCACTGTTTCAATATACTGTTTTCATTCTTGCATGTTTGTCTTTGGTCTCCTAAACCATTTTAGTTGTTGGAATGTTATGGCAATTATGCTATTTTTAATTTTTAAATTTTTTTATGTTTATGGATACATAATAGTTGTCCATATTTATGGAATACATGTAATATTTTGATACAATAATGCAATGTATAATGATCAAATCTTGGTTATTGGGATAGTCATCACCTGATTTTTCATTTATTTGTGTTGAGAACATCCAACTCTACTCTTCTAGTTCTTTTGAAATATACAATAAATTATTAACTTTACTATAGTCACCCTCTTGAACTATCAAACACTAGATCTTATCCTTCTATCTAACTGTATTTTTGTGCCCATTAACCAACCTCCCCTCCCTACTACTTTTCCTAGCCTCTGGTACCCACCATTCTATCCACTATGTCCATGAGATCAATATTTTTAGCTCCCACATATTGTGAGACACGTAACGTTTGTCTTCCCGTGCCTGGCTTATTTCATTTAACATAATGACCTCCATTTTCACCTATGTTGTTGCAAATGACAGGAGTTCATTCTTTTTATGGAGGAAGAACATTGTGTTGTGTATATATAACACATTTTCTTTTTCATTCATCCATTGATGAATACTTAGGTTGATACCATATCTTGGTTATTGTGAATACTACTGCAATAAATATGGCAGTCATGTATCTTTTTGATATACTGATTTCCTTTCTTTTGTATATATACCCAGAGATGGGATTGCTGGATCATATGGCAATTCTATTTTCAAATTTTGAGGAACCTCCATACTGTATTTTAGATGGAAATAATTTTTATTTCCATCAACAGTGTGCAAACATTCTCTTTCCTTTGCATCCTCGCCAGCATTTATTATTTTCTGTCTTCTTAATAGTAGCCATTCTAATTGGGGTGAGATAATATCTCGTTGTGGTTTCTATTTGCATTTCCTAAATGATTAGTGATGTTGAACATTTTTTTCATATACCTTTGACTATTTGGCTTCTTTTGAGAAATGTCTATTTAGAACTTTTGCCCATTTTTAATCAGATTGTTTGTTTATATTGCTATTGAGTTGTTTGGGTTATTTATGTATCCCGGTTATTAACCCCTTGTCAGTTGAATAGCTTCACATATAATTTTTCCTATTGTGTAGGTTTTCTCTTCACTTGACTGATTGTTTCCTTTGCTGTGCAGACGCTTTTAAACTTGATGTGATCCCATTTGCCCATTTTTGCTTTGGTTCTCTGCTTTTGAGGCCTTACTCAAGAAATCTTTGCTCAAACCAGTGTCCTGGAGCATTTCCCTAATGTTTTCTTTTAGTAGGTTCATAATTTTAGGTCTTATTTAAGTTATTAATCCATTTTGATTTGATTTATGTATATATTGAAAGACAGGGGTCCAGTTTCATTCTTCTGCATGTGGTCTAGATAGTTTTTGGTGTTTGTTTTGGACTTTTGGGATTATTTCACTTCATTTTATGTCAAATGCAAATGGATGATCTTTTATTATAATATCTGATAAGTTTTATATTTTCATCTAAGCCTGATGAATAACAGCTTTTCTCAGTGAATTCTGAGAAATATGTAAAGTAGAATTTATATTTAAATATTAAACAGCTTTCCTTTTTAGAGATAGGGCCTTGCTCTGTCATCCAGGCTGGAGTGCAGTGAGTGGGATCATGGTTCACTGTAACCTTGAATTCCTGGACTCAGGTGATCCTCCTGACTCAGCCTCCCCAGTATCTGGGACTACAGGCACGTGCCACTTTGCACAGCTAATTTCTTTTCTTTTCTTTTTTTTTTTTTTTTTGGTGGGGATGGGGTCTTGCTGTGTTGCCTATGTTGGTCTTGAACTCCTAGCCTTAAGCAATCCTCCTGCCTCAGCCTCCCAAAGTGCTGGGATTACAAAGTATAAGCCATTATGCCTAGCCTGAGAGCTTTAAAATAAACATAAAGGGAATATTTATTTAATGCCAGTCAAGAAATGGCTGCTTCTAAATTTCATATGAGAGTAATAGTTAACTAAGAAATAATAGTGAGGAAAAAACTTTTTTTGCCTAAGTACATGTATTTCAATTATTACCTGGGACTTTTTCATTTTATGGTTCTCTCTTTTGAATTGGGGAAAATATAAATGTTAATCATTTTGCAGTTGCAGTTTAGTGTTCTCTGTGAAATGAGGTTTATATAAGCTACATTTGCCCATAGAATACCTTAATTACTAGGACCCAAGTGGTTTGAACACTCCATTGACTTTAAAAACAAACAGCAGTGCAAAACTTCTGTGTCTTTGATGTTGAGCTCTAGAGCCATCTTGACTAAATTTTAGAAGACTTCATTACTTAGAAGATAAAGTTCAATGCCTTTTCAATGAAATTCTATTTTGTAACTGCAGTAAAAGAGAGATCACTGAGCTGCATTCCCATCCAAAACGCGCACATAGCTATCTTGATACTCATGGTTTTAACTAGTCACAACTCCCTTTTAAATGACAATAAAAGTGTGCAGAATACAAAATAAATAAAGTCCCAAATAAAGCATCCAAGAAGTTTAAGTCATTATGCTTTCTGCTGACAGCTTAATGTCAGTATCTGACTAGAATGTGAAGGGGAAACAGTAAAATTACTTTTCAAAAGAAAAGTAATAGCACCTAAAGAAATAGCACCTAATGCATTTGGATATTCATGATTTACCCAGGATTCGGAATTAAAGGTGAAGTAAATAATTGTTTTGCTCTGCAGTTAGAATCTGTAATGTATCTGGTAGGTTTTTCTTCAATTACAAATATTAAGGATGTGTTAGTATATGTTTAATATGTGTTAATTAAGGATATATGCTAATAGGAAATAACCAAGGATGAAGAAGTAAAAAGATGGCATTAATACCAACCCCAGCATTTACTATACACAGGAGGATACAATGATATGTAAGACCCTTTCTGGCACAAAAGAGGGCAGTCAATAAACATTCGTTAAATTGTTAAATAAGTTTACATTCGGAACTGCACCATTATGGTTTTGATTGATATGTACAAGAATATTGGCACCACCTTCGTAGAGGCACTTTGTAATATGCACCTTTGTAATTAGCTTCAGCAATATCAATCGATTGCAATGTAAAGCCTGTAATTGGAAATATGCCAGCGATAATATATTTTATATCTTACCTAAGAGGTGTTATTCGATGTTTAATTTTTACAAACTACATTTTATAACTTCAACTAAATTTATTTTTTGACTTTTTTTTGTGAACATACTAAAATTTAGCTTTTTAACGAATAAAACATACAAAAAAACACAGCAAAGTACATTGCTGTTTTGGAGGGAAGAGATTTTGTTTTAAAGGCTATCTAAATTTAAAAAAATTAGTCCTGCATTGTCTTTAGATGTATTTGTTATATTGTGATTTTTTTCAGTTACTATTTTGACTATTCTTTATGTATATATTTGTCTTTAAAATTTAATGCAAAATTTCAAATAGTATATACAATAAAATTGTGCAGCAACTTTTACAGCAAGTGAAATGCTCTATTAGGAATCATCCCAACAATATGAATTCTTACTGTTTTTTACACACAGTACACCTTTAACGCAGCTATACTGTTCCGTGGGCAGGTCAGATATCATTTTCTCTTTATTTATTTATTTTTATTTTTTTATTATACTTTAAGTTCTAGGGTACATGTGCACAACGTGCAGGTTTGTTACATATGTATACATGTGCCATGTTGGTGTGCCGCACCCATTAACTTGTCATTTACATTAGGTATATCTCCTAATGCTATCCCTCATTTTATACAGGAAGCCCATGAAGTTAAGGAAGCTGAGATAACACAAGAAGGCTCAGATCTGTTACACTGATTTCTAGCGCCTTCTCAGAACACCTGTTTCAACCACTGCACACAATTTCATGACAGTGTATTCCACCCTTACCCCAGAGAAGGTTGGAGTATCTCTGAGGATGCCGATTGGTGTGCCACCCTAGATTAGGACATGATACCCTTTTTCTATATAATCTACAGTAATTCTAAGGCTCCTATTTTATATAGTTTTTCCCCAATTTAATTGGAACCATTGGCTGTATCTATTTCAATTCACAGTCCCTGATGAGTGCCTCAACCAATCTCAAAGGTAATGTCACTAATGATTCCTCAGATCTCTTGATCACTTTCCCTGTTATGTGTGCAGTCTACCATCTTTGAAACCCTAAGATGCATGCATCACTTTAAATGTACTCAAAGATTAAGACAGGTTCTCAATTGTACTTATTTTAAAACCTGAAAAACCTTTACAAAAACATTCTGTATACAGCAGTATGATTCTGAAATGTCTTTTCTTCCATCTCATTGATGTTGGTTTTGATAACGTGATTTTATGACTTAGCTGGAGCTTATCAAAGACTACATTGTTTTTGTCTCTGAAAGAACTCTCCACAGACTTCTGCTTCAGGAAAATCCAGTACTTCAGATTATTAACATTATTTAAGCCCCAGCTCAAGAGTACCAAGTTCTGAATATCACCAGAGTGTAATGCAGACAAAGAACTTTGGAAATAGAGACATTTGGTTGAGGCTGTGGACTTTCCTTCTTCATACCTCATCTGTAAAATGGGCATGAAGTGTCAAATGGCCAACTCCCATAGGGTTATTGCAAGACGTAAATAAGATAAAATTTGCAAAATGCCAGGTGCATGGTAAGCCCTATACCATTTTACCTATTGATATTGGTATTTCTAAACAAGAAATACAGATTTGATTTGCCACAATGAAGGAGTATCTTTACATTTAATTTCACCTCTTTGGGGACGACTTCTTTTTTTGCCACAGGGAAAACAGTTTTATATCTGATACAGTCAAAGTGGAAAGCTATGATGTTTTAATCCGGAGAAATTACTTGATTACATGTGGTTTTAAACATATTCATTGGACAAAATTGTGTGCATGGATTGATGCATGGGAAAGACACAGAAACTGGTGTGGGGTTACCAGGCTGATGATGTCTTGACCACACTCTGCATTGAGGCATCCCAGCTTCCTCACCTGGAGAACTGGGCTTCCTCACCTTCACCTGACTAGCTCTTCCCTGCCATTAAAACAAAGCAAAGCAAAACAAAACAAAAACAACTTCCAGTTTCCCTTAAGTTTTTATCATCCACCAGAAGTCCAGCCAGAATCACTTAGAAAGCCCTCAATTTCTGAACCTTCCATCATGTGTACCCTAACGGTTTCCAGCCCTTCCTCTGCTTCTAATACTTGACTGTCCCATCTGTCTGGAAGGCCAGGGATCCACACATGTGTGTCTCCTGCTGCCTGGCCCACTGGACCGCCTTCCCTGTCTTCTCCTCCTCCTCATGCCCTCTCTCCACCCACCACTACAAGAGTTCTGCTTTTAAAAAAATCTTATCCTCTTTCCCAAAGAACTCCTCAAGTCCTGAGCCCTACAGTTTTATTAGTGCTTCTCAAAAGACTTCTCTGAAATATAATTTTATACTTCAATCTCACTTTCAGTGTCCAGATTGGCATACTCAAATTTTTATAAAATATTTTCTGCTTCCTACTCATATTTTACTCCAGGCCAATGAGTCTAAATAGAATATATTCTGTTCCCTCCTGAACCAGCTACTCTATCATGTAGAAACATATATTAAGTAGATATTTCTGTTAACACTGCCACTCTTTTCGAAGTTATTCAATATTAGACCTCAAAGGTAAAACTGTCTTGTCTTTATCTCAATGAGAACATCCAACTGAGTGCTGTATCTTATTGGTGCTGCCTCAGAATGTCTCTACCTTCTGTGGTCTCTCTCCAGTTGATATATTCTGTTTGTGTAACTTAAGGCACAAGTGTTGGTGTGACTTTCTAATGGTTCTTTTTACTGCTCACTCAATTATCCTTTTACTTCCTGCTAGATTAATTTTTCAAAATTTTGGTTTGAAACATAATTATTCCTCTTAAAATTTCCCATGCTTTTTCATTATCTAGACTAATAATTTAAACTTAAACTTGCAATTCAGAACTATTTGCAACATCTACCATTGTTACATTTAGATTTTTTAAATATAATATTTCAAGCATGATGGAAATTGCAGAGAGTCACATTACAAACCTCCAAGCGCACACTACTATATTTTAGAAAGTTCTTCTTTTCCTTTAAATTTTTTAACATAGAAAAATGTGGCCAGGCGCAGTGGCTCACGGATGTAATCCCAGGACTTTGGGAGACTGAAGTGGGAAGATCGCTTGAGCCCAGGAGTTTGAGACCAGCTTGGGTACATGGGGAAACCCCATCTCTCTACAAGAATACAAAAATTAGCCAGGCATGGTGGTGAACACCTGTAGCCCAGCCACGCGGGAGCCTGGGGTGCCAGGATCACTTGAGTCTGGGAGATCTAAGCTGTAGTGAGCTGAGATCATGCCACTCTACTCCAGCATGGACAACAGAGTGAGATCCTGTCTCAACAAACAAACAAACAAAAACAACAAAAAAATGTTGGGAATTGAAGACCCATTTGAACCTTTTGCTATCTTGCCATTTTCACACTGAAGAGTTGCCTTTGGTATTTATCTGTGTTACTACCTAAGACTAGTCTGTACACTTCAACCGTTGTATTGTCCTCTACTGCATAAGTTAATCACTCTTCCTCTATTAATAGACAGTATCAGGTATTGCTGATTTTGCTATTACAAACCATGCTTCAACAAACATGTAATTATCCTTGATTGCATATATACATGTTTCTCCAGGGTATGTGGATAGAAGTAGAAATACTGGTTTTTAAAATGTGTGTATGTTCACTTTACTAGATGTTTTCAGATTGCTCATGATTGTTTTAATTTATAAGCCTAGAACCAATGAAATGAAAACTTCTTTTGTCCTCAGCAACAACTACTATTGCCAGATTTTTCCAGTTATAAAATATTCCAAACATACAAAGAACATAAACTTTTCTTAAAACATAATTTGCTGTGTTTCAGATTTTAAAAAAGAAATAAAATGAATATAATTGAGGCCTGGTGTATATCCCAATATAGTTATTTCAGAAGAAAACTCATGTTTATAATTCTATGTACAGTTTTTCTACATTTATTAGATTTTTGTATTTCTTTAAATAATATTTCCTATTGAATTACGTAGCTTCAACTTTATATAATCAGAATTGTACAGAATGTGATTTTCTGTTTTTGCTCAAGATTATGTTTTTGAAATGTAATAGTTTTGATATATAGAGTTGTGGTTCATTCATTTTTACTTCTGTATACTATCGCTTTGTATAAATACCTACAATTTGTATTTTAATGCAAATGTGCAAGAGTTTGGTTAGGTTATATGCTTAGAGGTGGATTTGCTGGGCATAGATCGGCCACATACTTACCATCTACTGCAAGTTTGCCAGATGGTGTATCCAAATGCAGCCAAGTAAATTCCAGAACCTTTTGCTCTACCTTCTCAGCAATGACAGTGTGAGACTTTTTCCCCTTGGATAAATGAGTGGGTAAAAGTTGCATTTCTCTGCACTTTGAACATGTTTTCATATGTTTATTGACCAATAGATTTTCTTAGTTTTGAATTATTTCTTCACGTCTATTGATTAGTTTTCTATGTGACATCTTTTCTTAATGGTGTACAAGAATGCCATCTATATTTTAAATATTAGTTATTTACAGTAATACACAATACAGTTGTCTTATGTTATAGCTTGCCTTTAAACTTGCTTATAGTCTTCTATGTCTTACTAACATTTTACATTTTAATAAAATCAAATTTATTCTCTTTGTGACTTGTAAATTTTTGTCTTACTCAAGAAGGCTCTCTTTACAACAACATAAAGCTACTATCTTCTAGTCTAATGACACAATATTCTGTTCTAATTAAACCACATGTAGATCTTTAATCAATGTCTAATTAATCCTTATTTCAGGGTTTCAGTTTGGGATTTATTTGTTCCCATATAGGTAGTCTGTTTTTCTTCTCCATTTATTAAAATTCTTGTGCATGAGCTTGTTAAACATGCACAACTTTTTATGTTTTCATACATGTATCTTCAATATTGTGCTGGATTTACTCAGCCAAATAGAGCAACATGGGCAGGACAAAGGCGTAGGGGTCTCAGAATACTTGCCATCATGCTTCAGTGCCACTTGTGTGTAAAGTGTGCCAGATTAGGTCAAATTAGTTAGGTCAGAGTAACACAGTAATATTTTACATGTGCAGTCTAGATTATTGTGAGCAGGACTGGAAGGAGGAGTACTATATAGATGCCAGGCAAAAAGTGCAAGGAAGGGTTGGCGTGAGCAGCAAAAACAGAGAAGAATTTTGCTGTCGTAGTCAGAGTAGAGCCTTATGTGCATTGTATCATTGTGTAAATATGGATCGATAATTTGCCCACTTCCAGTTTTTTATTATATATATTTATATTTATATAATAATTTTTTCTTTTCCCACTATTACAGCTTGTCACAGTGCTACCTGCTACTTAGGACCATTTAAAAAGCCACCTTGTTTACAAGCTTTTTCTAGATGTCCTAAACACTATGTGGTTTCTGCTCCTCCCCCTTTCAATTATTTATGGCGCTCTGCTTGTGCCCTTAATATACCCTTTTTCCCTGCTTTTCAGTATATTTACATGTTCATGAAATTAATTTGTTCTCAATTATCCCACAATGATATATGTCCTTTTTAAGATCTCACTAAAATGTATTAACTGGAAATTTGAATGTATTATAAAATATTTTATTCATTGCATCATGACTAAAGCAATCATTTTTTAATTTTTAGAAAATAATTTAAAATAAAAATACAAGTTTAAAATAAACTTTAATCAGATATTTGCAATTTTAAATCAGAGTATTCTGATTTAAAGTGTTGAAAAAATGTTGCATTAAAATTTAAAAAATCATATAAACTGGTAAACATATGCTTAATCTCCTGATTGCTTATACTCCTTGACTTTATTTCACTAGCTGTATATTGAGTTGAAATATTTCTCTAAATATTAAGGAGTGGGCAAAACTGTTTTAAAGATTATTTTAACACTAGCATAATAGAGCTAGATATACGTATGCATATTATTTTTATTTCTGGAGAAATTTTTCACTGCCCTAAAATCACAAAGATATTCTCTTACATTTTATTCTAATTGTTTTACTTTTAATTTTTACATGTAAGGGATCCATTCACCTGGATTGTTATTGGTTGATGAGAGATTATGATCAGGTTAATTTTTTCGTATGTGTAGCTAATTTTCTCATCACAATTTGTTAAATAATCTGTCCTTTTCCATTCATGTTCAATGCTACTTCTTCATATACCACATTTCTGCATATGTGTATGTAGTATATGGGCTTCCTTATTCTGCCCAACTTGTTCATTTATGTATAATGAACACTGCTATTCCTCCCCATATCCAAACACATTTTCCTTCCTCTCCAAAGCTGTCCAGGATCTTCCTAATCCTTTACTTTGTCATTTGCATTTTAGGATTTGTTTATTAACTTGCATCAAATACTTTGCTAAGATTTGAATAAAAAATTCATTGACTTTTAAAATTAGAAACGTAATTATATACGCATTTCAGGCATTACATGGTTCAACTTAATTTACAAATGTTGAAATGGGATCTCAAAAGGGTAAACTCAGATCACCTATGAAAGTCGTTTTATTTCTAATTTTTTAGGGGAAGATATAAATGACTAAACTTTGGGCCATATTACTAAACATTGTAGATCATGAGTATGCCATTAAAACATAATAAATTGAGAAACACAGGAAAATCTACAAAGTTAGATATTCAATCAATACAGTGAAGTGATTTTAAAAGTGTCAGAAATGATTGTTTTAACAAACATTCATACCCATTTTTTCACTTTGTAGAATATGATATGTGTCACATTTTGACTATTTTCTCCACCTAGTCATTCTTCATCCCTACTAGTCTGATGTTACCCTACCTTTTATTCAGTTGTTTGATTTTTTTGTACTCTCCTTTATTTCTTTTTTTAACTTTTATTTTAAGTTCAGGAGTACAAGTGCAGGTTTGTAACACAGGTAAACTTGTGTAATGGGGGCTTGTTTTACAGCTGATTTCCTTACCCAAGCATTAAGCCTAGTGCCCATCAGTTATTTTTCCTGATCCTCTCTCCCCTTGCATCTTCTATCCTCCAAAAGGTGCTAGTGTGTGTTGTTTCCCTCTATGTGTCCATGTGTTCTCGTTATTTACCTCCAATTTATAAGCAAGAACATATGGTATTTGGTTATATGTTCCTGTGTTAGTTTGCTAAGGATAATGGCCTCCAGCTCCATCCATGTCGCTGCAAAAGACATGTGCTGTCTCTCTCTCCCTCTCTCCCTCTCTCTCTCTCTCTCTCCCTCTCTCTCTCTCTCTCTCTCTCTCTCTCTCTCTATGGCTGCATAGCACTCCAACAAAGGTCTAATATCCAGCACCTATAAGGAACTTAAACAAAATTATAAGGAAAAAACAAACTACCACATAAAAACGTTGGCAAAGGACAGGAACAGATACTTCTCAAAAGAAGACATACATGTGCCAACAATCATATAAAAAAAGCATAACATCACTGATCATTAGAGAGATGCAAATCAAAACCACAATGAAATGCCATCTGACACCAGTCAGACTGGCTACAGATGCTGGCAAGGTGGTGGAGAAAAAGGAACACTTATACACTGTTAGTGGGAGTGTAAATTACTCCAGCCATGTGGAAGACAGTGTGGTGATTCCTCAAAGACCTAAAGACAGAAATACTACTAGACCCAGCAATCCCATTACTGGGTATATGCCCAAAGGAATACAACTCATTCTATCTTAAAGACACATGCACACATATGTTCATTGCAGCACTATTCACAACAGCAAAAACATGGAATCAGCCTAAATGTCCATCAATGATAGACTGATTAAAGAAAATAAAGGAAATGTGGTACACATACACCATGGAATACTCTACCTTTTTTTTGAGATGGAATTTCACTCGTCACCCAGGCTGGAGTGCAATG
Organism: Gorilla gorilla gorilla; assembly: GCF_029281585.2. Taxonomy (NCBI): domain Eukaryota; kingdom Metazoa; phylum Chordata; class Mammalia; order Primates; family Hominidae; genus Gorilla; species Gorilla gorilla. The sequence goes on from NC_073241.2 coordinate 98,777,174, forward strand.
GCGTGATCTCAGCTCACTGCAACCTCAGCCTCCTGGGTTGAAGCAATTCTCCTACCTCAGCCTCCTGAGTAGCTGGAATTACAAGTGCCCACCACCACAGCCAGCTAATTTTTGTATTTTTAGTAAAGATGGGGTTTTAATATGTTGGCCAGGCTGGTCTCGAACTCCTGTCCCCAGGTGATCCGCCCGCCTCAGCCTCCCAAAGTGTTGGGATTACAGGCGTGAGCCACCCGGCCTGGCCTGGAGTACCCTACTTTTAAAGTGACTTTACTTTCTTTATAGTTCCTCATGATCTTAACTTTGTCTTCATTGTACTGTACTAATAATTAAATTATAAAATATAGAGAATATGGTTTTTATATACAGAGAAAATAGATTATAAAATATAGAGCATATAGATTATTTCTATAGTAATCTGCACTTCTTTGTTTTTTGCCCACACAATGTGGGCTCTGTATACAAATTTGATAAATTAAAGGAAGTGTATTTAAAATCCTATCGTTTATGTCTTCATTCATTCATTCCATGATACAGATTTAGCATTTACTTGGTGCCAGATATGATTCTAACCATTCTCAGATATTTAAATTCTTACTACAATTGCCCTTTCAAGAAAGATTTCTTCTTTATTATCTGAAATTTGAGTTTCAAACAGAAATTAAATAATGTAAAAATATAAATTTTGGGCCCCAGTAAGGATTAATTCTTAATCCTTAAGAGGATAACTCTAGAGCTTCCTCATGAAAAATTACTAGGTTATGTAGGTCAAAGAGAAAGTGATTTAGAATATAAACCTCTGATAGCTCACTTGCTGGATAAAATACCAAAAATAATAAAATCCAAATAGCTTGCCTAGGATTGTCTAACATGTTCAAAAAGAAATCAGCTTTTTCCAACAACCTCTCTGTTCTCCTTTTATAAACTCTAATAAATTTTTAAAAAGTAAAAATAAAAGGACTTGCTCAAACAAACTCCTAGAGTGTCAGTGTGGTACTATATGTTACATCAATGATGAATAATCATCAGAATCATTGTCTTTAATTGTGAAATCATCATTCATGTTTATTAGTGTTTCTTTATAGGCACCTACGTGATATGTGGAAAAGAAATCTGCAGAATCAAAGGGTAGCTTTAGTGTCTGTTGCTTTTCACAAATGAATGTACTCATGATGAAAGGCCTAACATTGCTTGGACTACTTCGCTCTGGAATAAGAAGAAATATTGCCTGTTCAGAACAGCCACAGGAGAAGTAATTAATTGAGGGCTTTGGAATCAGTGTTTTATAGGAAATGATTTAATTAGTTGTTCTATCCATTGGCTTCAAAAATTTTGTTGTACTCTATGCTTCAGTTTACCCCTGTGACTCAGATGATTTCCTTATGCATATAAGGAAATTATAAGAGAATTTTAGTAGCATGGACATATTCCTGTGAATTGAAGATGTGATGAAAACTTCTAATTTAAGAATCTTTATTCTTTGGAGAACATGTGGTTCTGCCCTGTTTAACTGCACACTAAAATGATTTAATTTACTAAATTTTAAGATGATCTAAAATTCCAGAATTTAAAAATGATTGGCTTTTCCTTATTTACTACACATGGATATTTTGTATTTCTATCAAAAATATATTGGAAATAGTTTCTTAGATTCCTGTTTGTACTTGAGATTTTATGCTTAAATATATGTTGAAAACCACAATGTATTCAATCAAAGTTACATTTAATACAAACAACATCTATATCTATGTTGATTTTTCTGTAAGGAAAATATTGAGGGATATATATATATATATATATCTTATTAACACAACTCAAGGTCTTCCTTTTCTTCCATACCACCTCTAATGCAGTGTCTGTAATTTGTGATGATTTTTGCATTCTCACAGTTGTAATTTCTAAGCCTGGTATAACGATTTAAACCTGTTAGAAAGAGAGAAACTATTGTTTTCATTTAGATGCAAAGTATAAGATTCATTGCTCTTATCTCTGGAATTTTTCCAAAGATAAATTGGTTAAATTATTCATTATCATTATGAAACATTATTATTGATTATGAAATGCGGATAAATTAGCCGTTTTTATCTAATGAAATTTCCTTTTTATGAAAGTGAACCATAAAAACAATCTCAGTGCATAAAGGGTTATGCAGCTGCTTCTGAAATAAATTTCTAAGTGGGCATTTTACATCATTGATCTTCAAAACTCTTAATTATCAAAAAGCTTTTAATCTGTAGAGGGACAATTATAACTATTAGATCTACCTGTGTTGGAAGGTCTAGGATTGACTGATTACGAAGGAGAAGAAAAAGCCATCATTTCCAAAAAGTCTTAGGTTGTCTACATCAAAACTGTCATCTTTTTAACATCCAATTTTAGAATATTTATTATGCCTGTATCTTCAGTCTAAGCATTCAGAAAGGGACTGTAGTTAATGACAAGGAAAGTAGGTCATTTTTGGCTTATTCAGATTTAAGGTACAGGTTATTTCTTTTCACTTTCGCTTTTTTATTATTTTTTGAGAGCAAGGGACTATTCTCTTCAAAACATAAAAAAAGTATTTCATCATAAAAATGAGTTGCTCTTTATTAAAATAGCAATCACACAAAGTAGAAAACGATAAAGAAGTTAGTTGGACTTACCCAAAATCTCCCCCGCTTCCTCATTAGGATTAGTATCATTATTCATTCTTTGAATGAATCTACCTAGATGTTTTTCTTTCCCTAAGTGGAATACATACATAATTTTATTTTGCAAAAATAGCAGAGAGTATATGCAATGCTTTACAGGAATATTTTTCCTGCTTGAAAATAGATTACTGGCCAGGCACGGTGGCTCATGCCTATAATCCCAGCACTTTGGAAGGCCGAGGCTGGTGGATCACCTGAGTTCAAGAGTTTGAGACCGGCCTGATTAACATGGTGAAACCCCATCTCTACTAAAAATACAAAATTAGCCAGGCGTGGTGGCGGGTGCCTGTAGTCCCAGCTACTAGGGAGGCTGAGGCAGGAGGATCACTTGAACCCGGGAGACGGAGGTTGCAGTGAGCCGAGATCGCGCCACTGCACTCTAGCCTGGCGACAGAGCGAGTCTCCGTCTCAAAATAAGATTACTAATGTTTTCCCATGTCAATTTTCCTAGCTCAGTCAACATAAGACCACCATTGACAGCCTCTACTGTGACAAAATCAGGTTTATTACCTCAGTTTAATGAAGGACACTGCACAGCAGAGAAAATTTAGGAGTTCTCACCAAACTAAGGAAAAGAGATAGTTATTGCAGCGTCTAGGGAGTGATGGAGCTTAGGGGAAATGTAAATAAAACAGTACTTTCAGCAGGCACAAAGCAAGACTATTTAAAGGGATTAACATCAGTTCTGAACTGCAGTGTAAACTGAGAGTCCTTTTTCCTTGGAAACTACAGAGTTGAGATAATTACAGAGAGCTGTGTCCAGTTACCCCTTATCTGAATCTCTGCACCTGAGTTGTCAGTTGCTGTAGCTTCTCTGAGTCAAAGTAACTTAGCAACTCTAGGCAAGAGTGGGAGGTTTCATTCTTATTTACACAATTTCAAACATCAAAGTTTCTGACAGCAAACAAGATTTCTCAGTGAGTAGAAAAACAGTACTCATTCATAAAAGAGTATCCTTATGCTGCCCTTGGTTTTATAATAGCTTATCTTTGGGAGAAAGGGTGACTCCTGTTAACTTTGCATCTGGCGCTACCTGTCTCATTCCAGCCCAAGAATGGCAGGGCTGATTTTTACAGTCCCAATTAATTTTTAATTTCTCACCATAAATACAAGTGTACACAATTTTCAATGTGTATGATTTACAGATAATGCATAATTTGTTTAATTACTGCCTACTGTTGAAATCTCCCCACCCCATGGGTAAAGTCTTATAAGTAGAATTGTTGGGTCAAAGTTATATATTTTGTAACTTTTTAATTTGAGATGGTTTAAGGCTTACATAAAAGTTACAAAGATAGTACAGAGAATTCTACATACCCTTCATCTGGCATTCCGTTATGTTAATATCTTACATAAGCACAGAATAATTATCTATCTTAATTTTTTGTTTTGCAGGTATTAAAAATAGCATCCTACATTTAAACATCATACTTTAAAAAACTGCAGCTTAACCATAGGAACTGATGTTAAGTTTTAATAACCAAAAATAAAAAGAAAATTTGAAAAGAAATTACAATTAAACATTGATATTTCACAATATAGTATACAATTAGTGAGTTTTTTCCCCTAAAAATTATTAAACTAAAGAAGTTTATCATTTTGGCTGGGCATGGTGGCCCATGCCTGTATTCCCAGCACTTTAAAAGACCAGGGCATGAGGATTACTTGAGCCCATGAGTTTGAGACCAGCCTGGGCAACATGGCAAGAACCTGTCTCTACAAAAAATTAAAAACCTTAGCCAGGAGTGCTGGTATGCATCTGTAGTCCCAGCTACTTGGGATGCTGAGGTGGGAGGATTGCTTGTACCCAGGAGGTCAAGGCTGCAGTGAGCCGAGATCATGCCGTTGCATTCCAGCCCGGGAAACAGAGAGAGACCCTGTCTCAAAAAAAGAGAAAAAAGTTTGCCATTCTAATTATTTTGAAATGTGTAAAAAATGTGAAAGCCACTCATAAACTGAGTGAAGAGTGAACCTTTAATCTGATTGCTAATAACATAATGCTATTTTGAGAGAAGAGAGGGAACGAATATGCATATTTCTGTATTTCAACAAGGTTTCAATATGTAAGATTAATCTTTTTCACAGTTTGAGTAATTATATAATGACTACTGGCAACAGTGATACATTTTTGGTGGTGTTACTGCATAGGAACTTGTTTCCAAATTTTCCAAATTTAAATTCTCCCCTTCAAAAAAAAAGAAAAAGTGATTAATGAAAGAAAGTACAATTTTATTTAAAATATAAATTCATACAATTTTAAAAAGATTTCATTAGGAAACATTTATTTGTGTTGTGCTTGATATAAAATTAATGAATTAAGCTAAGGAGTCGCCCCCTAGGATTTCATTATTAAAGTGTGTGTGCATTATATTTTCTGGCACATTCCATGTTAATAAATCAAGGCTTTGAGGTTATGGACATGTCTGCTTGACCTCAAAGCACAGTGATTTATTTGTTTTGATGGTTTTGATTACTGCAAAGTCATAGAAGTGGAGGTTTGTGAAAACTGTGGTATAGCTAGAAACAGAAGCTCTCTTCTACCTTATTTAGTCTTATTTAAAAAGCTTGATTCTGTGTGTTCTAATGCATTTGAATCTAGTTTAAGTCTACATATTAATAAAGTTATAATTAGAACACATCCACAATTTTTAGGAGATCTGTTAGCATTTTATTTATTAGTGCTAATTGAACACTGCTTTTGCTTGAACTATCGATAGTAAAACACTCTTAGAAAGCAAGTTTCAATTTTCTTCCTGAATTTTTTTTCTGAGAACCAATGTAATATGTTAAAATATCTCATTGTTAAGTTGAAAGACAAAAGCATAATAGTTTTGACTACATATTGCAATAGAAATAGCAGGAAAATTAAGGATGTCTTTTAAGTGAGCTACATTTTTAAAAATTGTATCAAATTTTGTAAGTAAACTATAATGTAATAAAAATGCATTTAACCAAAATAGCAGCCAAAAATTATTCCAGATAGAGATAAAGCTCATATACATCTAAGTCTCATGCTGTACTTGAAAATGTAATACATTGAGCCACATTGCAGGGAAGAATTCAGGACAGTGAGACTCAGTGTGCACACAGTTTTAGAAGCTTTGCACTGTCTGTCATCTGTATATATTGCAAAAAAACAAAAAAACAAAAAACAAAACAGTTATTCTTCCCTTCTAAAAACCTGGATATAAGTAGTTTGGAAAGAAATGTAGACTGTTTCCTCTGAGAAACTAGTTAAATATATAGTCACTTTTATGACATGAAGTTCAATAGAGAGCACAAATATAGAAAGAACAATGTGCATTTCAGATTTTGAATTTTGTCACATACATTCCTATGTACTTTTTCACTACAGATTTTCTATATACTATATAAAGTTTTCCCAACGCATGGCTAATGTAAAAAGAAAACTACATGTACTAACTTTATAGCCTCAACTACAGCAAAATTTCCTGATCACACATGATTTTTTCCACTAGGAATAATCAGTTCCATCTGTTATCATACATTTTAACTATTTCTTACTAATTTTTAACTTCTCTTCCAAGCATAATTATGTGAGGTCAGGTTCAGTTTTGGCGTGAAAGCAATGAAAGGGTCTGGGAATCCTGGTGGAGCCAGTAGAAGCAAGGCTGACTGTCAGAGTGATGTTTGAGACGTGGTTTTCAATTTCTCTACCATTCCACAAATACCTATTGATTTCTGGTTCTGCTGGCATTTTTCTTGATTAACGTTTCTGCCACATGTTCTCCATGTGATCTTGGACAAGTTAATTAAACACTTTGCACTTTAAACTTCTCATTGAACAAAATGGGGAAAATAATTCTTCCCCTTCAGACTGTGATGAGTCTCAAAAAATAAATGAAAGAAGTAACAAGTGCCCTACATGTAGGATGCACATGGAGATTTGCATGTGGCATGTGTACTGGATTGTTCCTGGGAGATACATACATAAGAAAATGGAAAAGGTGGCCAGGCACGGTGGCTCACGCCTGTAATCCCAGCACTTTGAAAGGCAGAGGCGGGCGGATCACGAGGTTAGAGCATCGAGACCATTCTGGCCAACATGGTGAAACCCTGTTTCTACTAAAAATACAAAAATTAGCTAGGCATTGTGGCACCCGCCTGTAATCCCAGCTACTTGGGAGGCTGAGGCAGGAGAATCGCTTGAACCAGGGAGGCGGAGGGTTGCAATGAGCCGTGATCACGCCACTGCACTCCAGTCCGGCGACAGAGCGAGGCTCTGTCAAAAGAAAAAAGGGAGGGAGGGAGGGAGGGAGGGAGGAAGGAAAGAAAGAAAAGAAAAGAAAGAAAGAAGGAAGGAAGGAAGGAAGGAAGGAAGGAAGGAAGGAAGGAAGGAAGGAAGGAAGGAAGAAAGAAAGAGAAAGAAAGAAAGAAAGAAAGAAAGAAAGAAAGAAAGAAAGAAAGAAAGAAAGAAAGAAAGAAAGAAGGAAAGAAAGAAAGAATTAGCGTAGGGGATCCTGATCCACAATGAGGTTGCAGCTGCGGTCTTAGCCTGCTCCACAGTTGAGCTCTGGAACTGGGATGGGCCTTCAGAGTTCACAAATTGAGGCCAATGAAATAGTATTTGCACTTGCACATTGGCCAGTCACTAGGCTCAGGTTTTCTCCCTCTCCCCTCAATATCCTGACTTTTAAGTTTATTAATCATCTATTTATCAAATATTTATTTAAGCTGTGCACTCTACTGGAAATGTAAATACAGATAAAATCTGGGTCTTTCTATTAAGAATGCATTGAACTGGTGGGTTGATTTAGTAAACGGGCAAATGTTTGGAATCTTGTAGAGCCATAATAAAAATAGAGATGAATGCTGTGCTTCTGAGGGGAGACAGAAAGCGGCCTTTTCATTCGATTGTCGACACAAAGTGGGAAAGGATTCCTTAAACCTTTCTTAATTATGTGGATCTTGAAGTAGATCTTTGGAACAATAAAGTCAGGATGGATACTGAAGTGGTAAGGAGTTCAAGTTGTAGAATAGCATTAAATATCATTTTTCACCTTAATGGAATGTATTTTTAAAAATCTTTTTATTGGCTTACTTTTTTGGCCTAAAGTATTTGCAATTTATTATTGTTTTTATTTTCAAATAATCCATATTATGTGCTACAAGGAAAATACATAAATATATATTTCAGTGATATTTCCCCCTCCCTCTTTCATTTTTATCCCTTTAAAATGTATCCAGTGTTTCTCTTGGCTCATATGTGCTTTTCTTTAGATGTATAAAGATATTATTTAATATAATTTAAGATAATATCCCTTTATTCCCTGCTATGAAAACTGATAAAGTTAATATACTTTTAATCCTTCTTTTCTTTCTAATTTTTGTGTACTATTTTAACTGAAGGTTTTTAATATTTATGTCCTGTCTTATAATTACAGTTCTTACACCTTAGTTCTCTATTTAAAACCTTAGTTCTATATTAAAATCTATGTGATAAATCACCGCAGCCTCTCTATTCTTGAGTTCTTTATCTTGATACATATACAAATTATCTGGATTTTTTTTTTTTTTACTTTAAATTCTGGGATACATGTGCAGAACGTGCAGGTTTGTTACGTAGGTATACACGTGCCATGGTGGTTTGCTGCACCTATCAACCCGTCATCTACATTAGGTATTTCTCCTAATGCTATCTCTCCCCTAGCCCCCTACCCCCTCACAGGCCCCAGTGTATTATGTTCCCCTCCCTGTGTCCATGTGTTCATTGTTCAACTCCCATTTATGAGTGAGAACATGCGGTGTTTGGTTTTCTGTTCCTGTTGCTGAGAATGATGGTTTCCAGCTTCATCCATGTCCCTGCAAAGGACATGAACTCATCCTTTTTTATGGCTGCAGAGTATTCCATGGTGCATATGTGCCACATTTTCTTTCTCCAGTCTATCATTGATGGACATTTGGGTTGGTTCCAAGTCTTTGCTATTGTGAACAGTGCTGCAATAAACATATGTATGCATGTGTCTTTATAGCAGAATGATTTACAATCCCTCGGGTATATACCCAGTAATGGAACTGCTGTGTCAAATGGTATTTCTGGTTCTAGATCCTTGAGCAATTGCCACACTGTCTTCCACAATGGTTGAACTAATTTACACTCCCACCAACAGTGTAAAAGCGTTCGTATTTCTCCACATCCTCTCCAGCATCTGTTGTTTCCTGACTTTTTAATTATCACCATTCTAACTGCTGTGAGATGGTATCTCATTGTGGTTTTGCTTTGCATTTCTCTAATGACCAGTGATGATGAGCTTTTTTTCTATGTTTGTTGTCTGCATAAATGTCTTTTGAGAAGTGTCTGTTCATATTCTTCACCCACTTTTTGATGGGGTTGTATGTTTTTTTCTTGTAAATTTGTTCAAGTACTTTGTAGATTCTGGATATTAGTCCTTTGTCAGATGGACAGATTGCAATAATTTTCTCCCATTCTGTAGGTTGCCTGTTCACTCTGATGATAGTTTCATTTGCTGTGCAGAAGCTCTTTTAGATCCCATTTGTCAATTTTGGTTTTTGTTGTCATTGCTTTTGGTGTTGTAGTCATGAAGTCTTTGCCCATGCCTATGTCCTAAATGGTATTGCTTAGGTTTTCTTCTAGAGTATTTATGGTTTTAGGTCTTATGGTTAAGTTTTTAATCCATTTTGAGTTAATTTTTGTATAAGATGTAAGAAAGGGGTCCAGTTTCAGTCTTTTGCATATGGCTAGCCAGTTTTCCCAAGACCATTTATTAAATAGGGAATCCTTTCCCCATTGCTGGTTTTTTTGTCAGGTTTTCCAAAGATCAGATGGTTGTAAATGTGTAGCATTATTTGTGAGTCCTCTGTTCTGTTCAGTTGGTCTCTATATCTGTTTTGGTACCAGTACCAATACCAGTACCAGTACCAGTACCAGTACCAGGCTGTTTTGGTTACTGTAGCCTTGTAGTATAGTTTGAAGTCAGGTAGTCTGATGCCTCCAGCTTTGTTCTTTTTGCTTAGGATTGTCTTGGCTATATGGGCTCTTTTTATGTTCCATATGAAATTTAAAGTAGTTTTTTCTAATTCTGTGAAGAAACTCAATGGTAGCTTGATGGGGATAATCCAAACAAATTATCTGGATTTTATCATATCTTGGAAATATTGTTCATTCAGGCATATTTTTAAAATGTTATTGGTTCAGTTCTAGACCACCACAGTAAAGCAAATATCAAAAAGAGTCAAACAAATTTGGAGGTTTTCTGGTGCATATAAAAGTCATGTTCACACTCTGCTGTAGTCTATTAAGTGTCAATATCATTGTGTCTGAAAAACAATGTAATTCCTTCATTAAAAAGTAATTTTTTGCTAAAAATGCCAATGATCATCTGAGACTTCAGTGTGTAGTAATATTTTGCTGGTGAAGGGTCTTGCCTCAATGTTGATGGCTGCTGACAGATCAAGGTGGTGGTTGCTGAAAGTTGGGGTGGGTGTGGCAACTTTTAAAAACAACACAACAGTGAGTTTGCCATGCCACATCTATTAAGCCTTCCTTTCATGAAAGATTTCTCTGTAGCAAGTGATGCTATTTGATAGCATTTTATCCATAGTAGAACTTCGCTCACAACTGGAATAAACAAAGTTTACGTAATATTATAAATCCTTTGTTGTCATGCCAACCATGTTCACAGCATCTTCATCATGAGTAGATTCCGTGTTAAGAAACCACTTTATTTGCTTATGCATAGAAAGAAACTTCTTATTTGTTATTTGTTAAAGTTTTATCTTGAGATTTCAGCAATTCAGTCACACCTTTAGGTTCCACTTCTAATTCTAGCTATCTTGCTATTTCTACCGTGTCTGTAGTTCCTTCCTCTGCTGAAGTCTTGAACTCCTCAAAGTCATCCATAAGAGTTGAAATCAGCTTCTTTCAAACTCCCTGTTAATGTGGATAATTTGACCTCCTCCAATGAATCAGAAATGTTCTTCATCTAAAATGCTGAATCCTTTCCAGAAGGTTTTCAACTTACTTTACTGAATTCCATCAGAGGAATCACCATTTGTGGCAGCTACAAACTTATGAAATGTATTTCTTAAATAATAAGATTTGAAAGTCTAAATGACTCCTTGACTCATGGGTGGCAGAATGGATGTTGTGTTAGCAGGCATAAAAATGACAATTATCACCAGGTATAATGGTCACGCCTATAATGCTAGCACTTTGAGAGGCCAAGGTGGGTGGATCGCATGAGCCCAGGTATTCAAGACGAGCCTGGGCAATATGGTGAAACCTTGTTTCTACAAAAACTACAAAAAAGTAGCTGGGTGTTGTAGCACACGCCTGTAGTTCCAGCTACTCGGGAGGCTGAGGTGGGAGAATTTCTGGAGCCTAGGAGATGGAGGCTGCAGTGAGCTATGATCATACCACTGCACTCCAGCAAAGAGTGAGACCTGGTCTCAAAAAACAAAACAAAAACAACAATCACCTCCTTGCACATTTCCATCAGAGCTCTTGGGTAACCAGGTATATTGTCAATGATCTGTAATATTTCAAAAGGAATCTCTTTTTCTAAGCAGTAGGTCTCAACATTAGGCTTAAAATATTCAGTAAACCATGCTGTAAACAGATATGCTGTCATCCAGGCTTTGTGGTCCTGTTTATAGAGTACTGGCAGAGTAGATTTAGCATAATCTTTAAGGGCCCTACGAATTTTGGAATGGTAAATGAGCATTGGCTGCAACTTAAAGTCACCAGTTGCATTAACCTCTAACAGGAGAGCCAGCCAATCCTTTGAAGCTTTGAAGCCAGGCATTGACTTCTCCTTTCTAGCTATGAAAGTCCTGAATGGCATCTTCTTCCAGCAGAAGGCTGTTTTATCTAAATTGAAAATATGTTTTTAGAATAGCCACCTTCATCAATGATCTTAGCTAGATCTTCCGGATAACTTGCTGCAGCTCCTACATCAGCACTTGCTGCTTCACCTTTCACTTTTGTGTTATAGAGATGGCTTCTTTCCTCAAACCTCATGAACCAACCTATGCTAGTTTCAAACTTCTCTTCTGTAGCTTCCTCACCTCTCTCAGCCTTCATGGAATTAGAGTGAGGGCCTTGTTCTGGATTAGGCTTTGGCTTAAGGGAATGTTGTGGCTGGTTCGATCTTTTATCCAGACCACTCAAACTTTCTCCATATCAGCAACCCAGGCTATTTCACTTTCTTATGATTCATGTGTTCACTGTAGTAGCACTTTTCATTTCCTTCAAAAAATTTTCCTTTTGCATTCTCAATTTGATTAACTGTTTGGCACAAGAGCTCTTGCTTTTGGGCTATCTCTGCTTTCAGCATGCCTTCTTCACTGAGTTTATTTTTAGCTTAATGATTTATTAATCATTTGTACCTTTTGATTTGAAGCAAGAGATGTGCCACTTTTTGTTTCACTTGAACACTTAGAGGCCATTGTAGGGTTATTCATTTGCCTAATTTCAACATTGTTGTCTCAGGGAATCTGGAAGGTCTGAGAAGAGGGAGAGAAGTGGGAAATGGCTGGTCAGTGACATCAGAACACACACAACATATTTGTCAATTAAGTTTAGCATCTTATATGGGCATGGTTTATGGTGCCAAAAACAATTATAATAGTGATATCAAAGATCATTGATCACAGATCACCATGGCAGATATAATAATAATGAAATGGTTTAAAATATTATGAGAATTACCAAAATGTGACAAAGAGACAGGAAGTGAGCACATGCTGTTGGAAAAATTGAGGTGATAGACTTGCTTAACACAGGGTTGTCACAGAATTTCAATTTGTAAAAAATGCAATATCTGCAAAACACAATAAATTTAAGTACAATGAAACAAGTTATGTCTGTAGTTGTTTTCAAGAAGGCATTCGGAGTAGCCATGAGTCTGTTCTCTGTTTTACCATATATTTGGGAATGTCAGCCTGATGCTTTCTTACTTGCAGGATAACTTGAGCCCAAGTATATTTCCTGGGTTATAGTCTTTTTCACTGAGACCCTTGTAGACTTTTTTCCACTGTCCTCCAGCATTTACTGTGTCTGTGAAGAATTTCAGTCTCTCCAATATCTCACTTTTCTACACAAATTGCTTTTTCTTCTGTGATTTTTGTTCTTTTATACACATACAAACACACACACACACACACACAATTTCTTTGACTATGAGATACGTTGAACATGAAACAAAAAAATAATGGTCGATTTATGTAGAACTGTGATCCTGGGAGAGAAAAACAACTTGACATTATCTGATTGAAGGTTTAATACAAGTCCTGAGTGAGTAGGTAGTGAATTTCATCAGCTTCTTGAAGTATTTCAAATCCTACTATTTGATTTTCAATAGGCTAATTTAAAAAATTAGTTGACTTTTTTAAGCGTTTGAAATTACAAAGGCAGAAAGATATTAAAATTAAACTTTTCAAATTAATTCCCTATACCACTTAATTTCCAGTAAATTGTGTGTGTGTGTGTGTGTGTGTGTGTGTTTGTGTGTGTGTATGGTTTTGTATTCAGATTAAATCTATCCTTATAGCCAACAACCACCATAAAAATACTCCTTACATGAATACCAGATGAAGTTAAAGTAACATTTTATTACAGTTTTTATCATTATACTGTTACTGTAATGTCAAAAATAGTATAAAAGTATGATAAATATTATGAGTACTTAATTTTTGAAATTCAATAATTATTTGTTTCTTTTCTGTCCATCTTTCTCACAAAGGTTGTGTATATTTTTAGCTAGGCATTTTCCTTTGAGGATCTCAATTATTTTATACTTTCTGAAACATTTTTGCAATTTAAAACATTAGGAGACTAGAGAAGATAAATTTAATACAATAAACTTTGTGCATAACATCTGTTGTTACTCAACTTAATATGAATTACTTATTTTGAAGTATATTTTTTGTAAAGAAGAACTTTCAAGTCTATACTGGACCTACCTCCAATGATTCATTCAAACATGAGTGGCATAAATAACTTACATTTACAAGGTATTTCCGAATTAGATAATTATGTTCTTTGAGCCCACCAGAACATGCACTGGATAATATAGCAATAAACATAGCTGAAAATGTATTCTTCTTTTTTATAATATAAATATGAATAGCCAGGGGATGCACAGAATAACTGTTCATTCAACAGCTGTTGCATTGTGAAAAGCACAATAGGTGTTTTATGATATAAAGAGATGGCCCAGTGGTACAGGTAGAACACCGGTGTGCATAATGTTACACAGAATGTGATGAATGCCTTAAGGAGGAGACAATAAGGCATTTTGGATATTGAGAGAAAAGAAAAAAATGTTCAGGCTGGAAGGAAGGCAGAGTTCAGAAAAATACTTTAAGAAAGGAGATAACATTTAAGGTGGGGATTAAAATATAGTTACCCCGGAACATGCAGAGATAGAGGTAAGAGAACAGGGTAGTCAGAGGATTTGGATAATTCTAAATTGTGTACCAATCCTGAGTAATTAATCAGTCTGTCTTTTACCTTGTGTTTTTTTAAATTCACCATTAATGTTGTTTTTGACTTGCTTAATTCTCTCTTCTAAAAATAGGATCAATTTGTTCATTTTATGAATATTAACAGTATTTGAAAGCATATTTTATGTTCTTTTTATTTTTAAAGATCTTCAAAGACTCTTAATATGCTTTGTGTATTAGTCCATCTCACGCTGCTATAAGGACATACCCAAGACTGAGTAATTTATAAAGGAAAGAGGTTTAATTGTCTCACAATTCAGCATGGCTGCAGAGGCCTCAGGTAACTTACAATCATGGTGGAAAGGGAAGCAAACACATCCTTCTTCACATGGCAGCAGGAAAGAGAAATGCAGAGCAAAGGGGAAAAAGCCCCTTATAAAACCATCAGACGTTGTGAGAACTCACTCACTATCAGAGAACAGCATGGGGGAACTGCCCCCATGATCTAATCACCTCCCACGAGGCCCCTCCCGCAACATGTGGGGATTACAATTTGGATTACAATTCAAGATGAGATTTGGGTGGGGATACAGAGACAAACCATATTATTTTGCAAATTGTTTTTCAACAATAGACGTGGAATTTCTGTTTACTACTTTATACATGTTGCTTATTGTCTTATACTATACTTATATATGTTGCTTATTGTCTTATACTATACTTATATATGTTGCTTATTGTCTTGAAGACACTTCATTGCACATCTTTCATTGTATATCTGTGTGAATATTTTATTAGCGTTTCTCTACCTTACTGGGAGGTGCATAAGATTAGGGATCATTTATTTCTCACTGCATACTAATAGCACAAAGCAGACCCTTAGCAGATGCTCAATAAATGCTTGTTTAATTTATTTACAAATAATGGAGGGAAACGAATGTTGCTTCACACTCATTTTATCTAAAATAATGAAGATCACTCATTTTTTTTCATTTGGTATGCCAAAGATACAAATACGCCTATTTACCTTACAACAAATGCGTCAGTAGACTCAGAGCTTGAATTAATTTCTTTCAGAGTAAAAAGTTACATTTACATAGGATCTATAGATTTCTGAACATGATGTTCCAGGTTGTTAATTTGAAAATAGCTCTGTATGACTAGAAAGATTTTAGTGTTTGAATATGACATTTGACTACCTGATGAAGGCATAGCTCCTCTCAGCAAAAAGCTAGAGGCAGATTCAAGAGATCTTGTGAGAACACCAGAGCACAGTGGTCACGTGTGTGGAGCAAGACCATCTCAGGTTGAAACCCAGCTCCAGCACTTCCAGCAATGTGCCTCAGCAAATTGATCTTCTCTTTTTTCTGCAGTTTTCTGTTCTGCAAAGTGCTACTAGGTGGTGATTCAATGAGTTAAATCATGTAAATAACTTACATGGGAAAACCTGAACCCGTATCTTTTTCTTGTAGCCTATAAGAGAGTAGCAAACTGTCATCTTTGTTCTGTTTGTTTCCAAATTCTGTTTTCTGATATGACTGTGCTTGAGACAGTCTAAACTCCTTAGTGTGACTTCAAAACCATTCAGGAGCCGTCTCTTACTTGTATCTCCGGCACTTCTTGTGTTACTTTCTATCCCTTGTACTAAATGCTCTATCCACAAGGAATTACATGCCCTTGACTCTGTCTTGTTTGAAGGAGTTGCTGATAGTGGTATTTAGACATAGACCCATAGTATTCTTGCTCCTGCGTTTTGCTAGGATAGATCCTCAGATACCACCTCCTGTAGTCATCATAGTCCTCACGTTCAGAGTGGAGGTCAAGTCTGTGTGCTCCCTTAACCTGCTGTGTACACTCTATGCTTGTACTTACCACATTCCATAAACATAAACATATGTACACATACATAATCATATATATATACACACACAATACACATATACATACATTAATACATATACAGATATATGCATGTGTGTATATATATGTATATGCATGTAGATTATATACAATTTGTCTCTACTTGTAAAGCAATCAGGGAAGGTTATAAGACAGGATATTAAAATATGTAAGTTTTAAGATGGCTTTAAATGACTTTGAGGAAATGGCTGAGCTCATGGAGGATCAAGTACAGTAGGCAGTTTAGAATTTTTAAAGCCCTTTGATGTTTTGGAGAGCACGGCACTCATCATTGCAGCCTAGACTGGTTCACTTGCAATGTAGCTAAAGAAACTATTGTAGCATTATCTCATGATGGCTGAATATTTGAAGAGAACTAAAGAAAAGTTGTGGATGTATAACTCCAGGAACTCATTGCCTTAGTGACTGCACAAAAAGGGCACCATATGGAGTTGATTCAATTTGTGGTTGTTCTCCAAGAATGCATTTCCCAACCACCGAATCCCACACATGAGCTATGCCTGTTTTGTAAATGTTCCTCTGAGGTTTACTTGGATGAAAACTTCAGTGGGAAGAATTTGCCGTCTTTATTGCTGTCTCCTTAGTGCCGAATACCATATTGATTTTTATTTTTATTTTTAATTTATATAAGTTATTATTGAGGCAAAGTTAATATAAAATCAACCTCTTTTTTTTTTTCTTTGAGACAGAGTCTCATTCTGTCCCCCAGGCTGGAGTACAATGGCACGATCTCAGCTCACTGCAACCTCCGCCTCCTGGATTCAAGAAATTCTCCTGCCTTAGCCTCCCAAGTAGCTCTTGAAATTGAGAAATATGAGTCCTCCAAGTTTGCTTTATTTTTTACTATTATGGCTACTTACAATTCCATATGAATTTTGGATCAGGTTTTCTCTTTTTTTAATGGAAATTACATTGATTCTGTAGATCACTTGTGGCAGTGGGGTATTGTCATCTAAACACTATGAAGTCTTTGAGTCGGTGAACATATAATGCCTTTCTATTTATTTCTGCCCGCTTTAATTTATTTTGGCAATGTTTTTTACTTTCAGTATACAAGTCTTGCATATTCTTGGTTAAATGTATTGCTAAGTATTATATTCTTTTTGATCCATTATTTTCTTATTTCATTTTCATATTATTAATTGCTACGGCATGGAAATGCAACTGATTTTTTGTGTGTTGATCTTGTATTCTGCCATTTTGATAAATTTGCTTTTTAGTTTAATAGATTTGTGTGTGGGTTTTCAAAGATTACCTATGTATATTATTAGGTTTACCTATAGATATAACCAGTTTGAGTACCATTGATTTATTTTTCTTAACCGGTACTACTAGTACAACATTGAATAGTCCTGGCTAAAGTGTTCATCCTTATCTTGTTCCTAGTCTTAGAGGGAAGGTTTTCAGTCTTTCACTGTTTTGTATAATGCTAGTTATGAACTTTTCATAAATGCCTTTTATCAGGTTGAGGAAATTCCCTTCTCTTCCCAGATTATTAAGTGTTCTTATCATGAAACAGTTTGTTTGGGATTTTGTCAGATGCTTTTTTGGGGGGGGGAATTAATCGAGGTCATCATATAGATTTTTTTCCTTCAGTCTATTGTGGCATATTACTTTAATTGACTTTCATATGTTGAACCACTCTTTCATTTCTAAAATAAATCTCACTTGGTTATTGTGTATATATTTTTTAAATATGTTGCTAGATTCAGCTTAGTAGTATTTTTTGGAGAATATCGAAAATCTGTTTTCTTGGCCAGGCATAGCGGCTCATGTCTGTAGTCCCAGTGCTTTGAGAGGCTGACACAGGAGGATCACTTGAGCCCAGTAGTCCAAGGTTACAGTGAGCTATGACTGCATCACTGCACTCTTGGTGACACAGCCTTGGTGACACAGCAAGGTCATGTCTTTTACAAAATGTTTTTGGTAATATCTTTTATATTCCTTATTTATATAAGATCTGTAATAATGCCTCTACTTTCATTCCTGATTTTAGTAATTTGAGTCCTCTCTTTTTTTCGTGGTCAGTCTATCAGAAAGTTTGTTGATATTATTTATATTTCTTTTTTTATTTCCCATTTAATTAATTAATTAATTTATTTATTTATTATACTTTAAGTTCTAGGGTACATGTGCACAACGTGCAGGTTTGTTACATATGTATACTTGTGCCATGTTGGTGTGCTGCACTCATTAACTCGTCATTTACATTAGGTATATCTCCTAATGCTATCCCTCCCCCCTCCCCCCACCCCACAACAGGCCCCAGTGTGTGATGTTCCCCTTCCTGTGTCCAAGTGTTCTCATTGTTCAATTCCCACCTATGAGTGAGAACACGCGGTGTTTGGTTTTTTGTCCTTGCGATAGTTTGCTGAGAGTGATGGTTTCCAGCTTCATCCTTCATCCATGTCCCTACAAAGGACATGAACTCATCATTTTTTATGGCTGCACAGTATTCCATGGTGTATATGTGCCACATTTTCTTCATCCAGTCTATCATTGTTGGACATTTGGGTTGGTTCCAAGTCTTTGCTATTGTGAGTAGTGCCACAATAAACATACATGTGCATGTGTCTTTATAGCAGCATGATTTATAATCCTTTGGGTATATACCCAGAAATGGGATGGCTGGGTCAAATGGTATTTCTAGTTCTAGATCCTTGAGGAATCGCCACACTGTCTTCCACAATGGTTGAACTAGTTTACAGTCCCACCAACAGTGTCAAAGTGTTCCTGTTTCTCCACATCTTCTCCAGCACCTGTTGTTTCCTGACTTTTTAGTGATCACCATTCTAACTGGTTTGAGATGGTATCTCATTGTGGTTTTGATTTGCATTTCTCTGATGGCCAGTGATGATGAGCATTTTTTCATGTGTCTGTTGGCTGCATAAACGTCTTCTTTTGAAAAATGTCTGTTCATATCCTTTGCCTACTTTTTGATGGGGTTGTTTGATTTTTTCTTGTAAATTTGTTTGAGTTCTTTGTAGATTCTGGATATTAGCCCTTTGTCAGACGGGTAGATTGCAAAAATTTTCTATTCTGTAGGTTGCCTGTTCACTCTGATGGTAGTTTCTTTTGCTGTGCCGAAGCTCTTTAGTTTAATTAGATCCCATTTGTCAATTTTGGCTTTTGTTGCCATTGCTTTTGGTGTTTTAGACATGAAGTCCTTGCCCATGCCTATGTCCTGAATGGTATTGCCTAGGTTTTATTCTAGGGTTTTTATGGTTTTAGGTCTAACATTTAAGTCTTTAATCCATCTTGAATTAATTTTTGAATACGGTGTAAGGAAGGGATCCAATTTCAGCTTTCTACATATGGCTAGCCAGTTTTCCTAGCACCATTTATTAAATAGGGAATCCTTTCCCCATTTCTTTTTTTTTGTCAGGTTTGTCAAAGATCAGATGGTTGTAGATGTGTGGTGTTATTTCTGAGGGCTCTGTTCTGTTCCATTGGTCTATATCTCTGTTTTGGTACCAGTACCATGCTGTTTTGGTTACTGTAGCCTTGTAGTGTAGTTTGAAGTCAGGTAACGTGATGCCTCCAGCTTTGTTCTTTTGGCTTAGGATTGTCTTGGCAGTGCGGCTTCAAAGAGCCAACTTTGGGTTTTGTTGATTCTCTCTATTCTTTATTTCATTCATCTCCACTATAATCTTCATAAGTTTCTTTCTTCTATATTCCTTCAGTGCTCAGCCAGGCCATTAACAGCCCTGCCTTAGCTTTCACCTCCTATTTTCATGGAGTCAGAAGGTGAGCCCGTGATGAAAGCTGAGGTTATTTTCTGCTTTTAACAGAGTATGTGTATAGCCCTGGGCACGTAATTAGTCTTCTTGATATTCTGGTATAAACAGATATTTTAAAAGTCAACATATCTCTTTTCCTAACCTCTTCTTCCCTGGAGTTTGGTTATATTGCCTGTTATATTCCTTATCTCAGGTTTCCAGTGACCTTTAAAGACTTTTGGCAAATATTATCCCAGCCCTGAGAATGTATTGGTTCAGACAAATTAACTGTAGCCCTCAAGCTAGTCATTCAGGGAGCTTTGAAAGACAGGTCAAAACACAGCCACAGTTCTTTGATAATAGCAGTTGCATTGCTCATTTTGGCACTAGCAGCCTGAAGAAGGAGTGTGGTCTGCTGCTGTCTTTATCGCCATCACTCATCTGGAAAGTGGGAGATGGTAGGCAGACAACTTAAAATGCCACAGTGATTTCTTACACTGATGCAGCAAATTCTTTCTTCATTAAACTTTCACCAGATTGTTTTAAGTGTTTAACTAGATTTTAGAATTCTGAAAAAGTTGACTCTGAGACTTCTTGCTGGCATTGTAGTTGCTTTTGTGCAAGGAGGGTTGGGCTGGCATTTCTTACTCTGCCATTTGGGTGATGCCATCCCAAATTGATTCTTTTTTTATTTTTATTTTTACTCTTATTTTTGAGACAGAGTTTCACTCTTGTTGCCCAGGCTGGAGTCCAATGGCGCGTTCTCAGCTCACTGCAACCTCTGCCTCTCGGGTTCAAGTGATTCTCCTGCCTCATCCTTCTAAGTAGCTGAGATTACAGGCATGTGCCACCATGCCCAGCTAATGTTTTTGTATTTTTAGTAGAGACAGGGTTTCACCATGTTGGTCAGGCTGGTCTCAAACTCCTAGCCTCAGGTGATCCACCCGCCTCAGCCTCCCAAACTGCTGGGATTACAGGTGTGAGCCACCGTGCCCAGCCCAAATTGATTCTTAATAGTTGATTATACCATCCTTGGTCCTTAGTGAGAGATTATTAATTTTTGGAACATTGAATAATCAGAAGTATTGTTATATTTGTAAATAAATGTTAGTTGCAATAAAAGTGACATATTTACTATTTATTCTACCAATACTGAGTGCCATGTATATATTTGAAAAATATGGCAATTTTCTATTTCAGATGTGGCAATATATTTCAATTGTTACATTCTTCAAAAGTAGAATATATCAAAATGCATGTTATATAGAGTCGCCAAATAATTTGTCACCCAAATCTGGATACTTTGAAAGTACAAAGAAGAGCTGACAAGACAGGAAACTAGGGTTAAGGTATAACCAGGACTGTATTAGACTAATTTGTACATATGTTCATCCTAGAGATCTTTTGCTCTCTTTAGTAATTGATAATCCTGACTTCTAGTCTAGTTAGTTGTGGTCTTTAATTACTAGTTTTTGTTATTCTTGTATATTTATGCAAAGAGTTTATTGCTAAAAAGTTGGGTGCAAGATAAGTCTACTTTTGGTATAATACTATATGAACAGTAGTTTCCATTATCACTTAAGAATAATCAAGTTTATGGCAGATACAATGTGAGAAACCTTTGCTTCAGCATTGTAGAAATGTGATCTAATATGCAGAATTGAGGAATTAAGAGTTTTTCTCTTAGTTGTAAACTTTGACATAAATCTGTAAATAAGACCAAAGAAAGAAAATAGCTAGATAATAAGTTCATATCTCAATAGCATATGTTATCAAAATACCTTAGCATTTGAAATAAGGAATTTTTCATTAACTACTAATTTAATAGCAAAACTTTATTGGGTCTTAAATAATATATAACCATGTATGAAAATAGCTGTGGAACATTTTCAACTTTGTTTAGAATTCGCCTTTAGGTACTTTTACTGAATAGCTATAGCAAAAAAAGAGAAAAAGAAAAAAGAAAAAAAAAAGAAAAACCAAGCTGAAATTCATTAATGTGTAAAAGCACAGAACATCATGAAAGAAAGAATAGTAACTAGTAGGTATGCTTCTAGCAGTAATTGCAGTGACACACAGGATTGCAGAATAACACTGAAAGGCATTCTTGCAAGGTCAAAAGCCACTTGACCTACTTTATTTTTTAAGTCTGAAGAAAGCTTTTGATACACGGAGAGTCTGTAAGTTTATTTTGCATGTGTGTGTTTGTTTTTAACATATAAAATGAACATTGACTCAACTATTTTTAACAGAAATATATGTGAATAATTCATTCTATAAAATACCTCATTTTTTGTTTCTCTTTCACTCTGTCTCTGATATTACATGTGGCATATGCATTGGAATTGTGTGGAGTCACAATTGTATATTGGGAGATATTTTATCAATGTATCAGTTTGTTTTTACATAGGGATGGGAAGTAAGATACATAGAGGCTTAGGATTTTAACTGATGGCAGATGAGAAGAATGTAACATTTTAGGGGTAAATGCCACAGCATAAAATGTAAAATATTGGCAGTCCTTCTCCTTCAGTAAAATTACCTACAGCTGTATTGGCAAATAACATGTCATTTATATTCAAAAAGCTAAATGATGGGCAATTTGGACTCATTTACCTTTTTAAAATCCATACAAATAATGACAACATTAATCTTATTTCCCCCAAAAAACTATAAACTAGTTTGAAATGCCAATTCTCTAAAGAGACTTACACTGACTATAGTGTATCGAAATTAAAAATCATAATTTAAAAGAGGGATTAAAGACTTCAAATTTGTTTGAAATATACATGATACAAGATTACAAATCTGTTTCTGCCATATAGAAATAAATATTTAGCATTCACCCATTGTAGTCAAGAACCATATCTACTACCTCAAAGCACCCCTCTTTTTTCATGATATCAAAACATTGTTTTTATTCCAGGAATTATGTCAAAAATTAAGCCTTTTTTTCCTAAATTTCAACTTTTATTTTCTATACAAGGGGTACTTGGGCAGGTTTGTTACATGGGTATATTGCATCCTGGTAGTGAGCATAGTACCCAATAGGTAATTTTTCAACCCACGCCTCACTCCCTTTCCCCTCTAGTGTCTGTTGTTTCCATATTTATGTTCATATGTGGTCAATGTTTAGCTCCTACTTATAAGTGAGAACATGTGGTATTTGGCTTCCTGTGCCTCCATTAATTCTCTTAGGATAATGGCCTCCAGTTGCATCCATGTTGCTGCAAAGGACATGATTTCATTCTTTTTTATGGCTATGCAGTATTCCATGGTGTATATATATCATATTTTCTTTAGCCACCTTACTGCTGATGGATACCTAGATTGAGTCCATGTCTTTGCTATCATGAATAGTGCTGCTGTGAATATATGAATACATGTGTCTTTATGGTAGAATGATTTATATTCTTTTGGGTCTATACCCATGAATGGGATTGCTGGGTCAAATGGTAGCTCCGTTTTAAGTTCTTTGAGAAATTCCAAACTGCTTTCCACAGTGGCTGAACTAATTTTCTTTCCTACGAAAAGTGTATAAGTGTTCCCTTTTCTTCAAAGTCTTGCCAGTATCCATTGTTTTTTGACTTCTTAATAATAGCCATTCTGACTGGTGTGAAATGGTATCTCACTGTGGTTTTGATTTGCATTTCTCTGATGGTGAATTAATGATGACGAGCATTTTTCATGTTTGTTGGCCACTTGTATGTCTTCTTTTGAGAAGTGTCTGTTCATGTCCTTTGCCCATTTTTAATGGGATTATTTGATTTTTGCTTGTTGATTTGTTTAAGTCCCTTACAGATTCTGGATATTAGACCTTCGTTGGATGCATAGTGTGTGAATAATTTTCTCCCATTCTGTAGGTTATCTATTTACTATGTTGATAGTTTCTTTCACTGTGTGAATGTTCTTTATTTTAATTAGGTCCTACTTGTCAATTTTTGGTTTTCTTGCAATTGCTTTTGGGGACTTAGCCAAAAATTCTTTGCCAAGACCAACATTAAGAAGGCTATTTGCTAGGTTTTCTTCTAGGATTTTTAGACATTCAGATGTTACATTTAAATCTCTAACTTTTATTGAGTTAATTTTTGTATATTGTGAAAGATAAGGTTCTAGTTTCATTCTTCTGCATATGGCTAGCCAGTTATCCCAGCACAATTAATTGAATAGAGAGTCCTTTCTCTGTTGCTTGTTTTTGTTGGCCTTGCTGTAGGTGTGCAGCTTTATTTCTGAGTTTTCTATTATGTTCCACTGGTCTATGTATCTGTTTTTGTACCAGTAGTATGCTGTTTTGGTTACTCTAGTCCTATAGTATAGTCTGAAGTCAGGTGATGTGATGCCTCAAGTCTGGTTCTTTTTTGCTTAGGATTGCTTTGCCTATTTGGGCTCTCTTTTCATTCATTATGCATTTTAGAATAGTTTATTTCTAATTCTGTGAGGAATGTCACTGGTAGTTTGATAGGAATAGCATTGAATCTGTAAATTTATTTGGATAGTATGGCCATTTTAATGATATTGATTCTTTCAGTCCATGAGCATGGAATGTTTTTCAATTTGTTTATGTCATCTCAGATTTATTTGAGCAGCATTTGGTAGTTCTCCAGCAGCACATCAAAAAATTAATTCACATGCCAGGCGCGGTGGCTCACGCCTGTAATCTCAGCACTTTGGAAGGCCAGGGCGGGTAGATCACCTGAGGTCAGGAGTTTGAGACCAGCCTGGCCAACATGGTGAAAGCTGTCTCTACTAAAAATACAAGAATTTGCTGGGCATGGTGGCGCATGCCTGTAATCCCAGCTACTTGGGAGGCTGAGGCAGAAGAATCACTTGAACCCGTGAGGCAGAAGTTACAGCAAGCCAAGTTACAGCAAGCCAAGGTCATGCCATTGCACTCCAGCCTGGGCAACAAGAGCAAACCTCCGTGTTACAAAAACAAACAAACAAACAAACAAAAACTTTTTCACCACAATCAAGTAGGCTTTATTCCTGGGATGCAAGGCTGGTTCAACATATGCAAATCAACAAATGTGATTCACCACATAAAAAGAATTAAAAGCAAAAACATATATCATCTCAACAGACACAGAAAAAGCTTTTGATAAAATCCAGCATCCTTTCATGATAATAGTCCTCAAAAGACTAGGCATCAAATGAATATACCTCAAAATAATAACAGCCTTGTATGACAAACCTAAAGCCAATATCATACTGACTGGGTAAAAGCTAGAAGCATTCCCTTCGAGGATACAAAGTAAGGATGCCCACTCTCACCACTCCTACTCAACATAGTACTGGAAGTCCTAGCCAGAGCAGTCAGGCAAGGGAAAGGAATAAAAGGAATCCAAATATGAAATGAAGTCAAACTATTTCTCTTCACTATCAATATCTACACTTAGAAAACCCTAAAGATTATGTCAAAATGCTACTAGATCTGATAAACAATTTTAGCAAGGTTTCAGGATACAAAATCAGTGTACAAAAATCAGTAGCATTTCTATACACCAATAATGCCCAGACTGAGAATCAAATCAAGAACACAATCCCACTTACAGTAGCCAAAAAGAAAGTGAAATACCGGCTGGGAGCTATGGCTCATGCCTGTAATCCCAGCATTTTGGGCGGCCAGGGCGGGTGGATCACCTGAGGTCAGGAGTTCAAGACCAGCTTGTCCAACATGGTGAAACCTAGTCTTTACTAAAAATACAAAAAAATGAGCTGAGTATGGTGGCAGGTGCCTGTAATCCCAGCCACCTGGGAGGCTGAGGCAGGAGAATTGCTTGAACCTGGCAGATGGAGGTTGCAGTGAGCTGACATCACGCCACTGCACTCCTGTCTGGGTGACAGAGCGAGACTCCCCCCAACAACCCCCCCCCCAAAAAAAAGAAGGAAGGAAGGAAGCAGAAATACTTAGAAATACCTAACCAAGGAGGTGAGAAATCTCAAAAAAATATTTTGTGTGTGTGTGTGTGTGAAGGTGCCATGTACTGTATTGCATTCCAAACTCAATAAATTAAATTTTAGTAACCCCTAAAATTAGCCTTTTATACTTTCTAGGGCTCATACATTTCTGTTAATATTATGTGCTTGTTTCTTATTTAAAATCTATTCTCCAAGTTTTTCTGGCCCTATTTGTTGGTCCTCATGTTATGGAGTTGATAACATCAATAATAATTATTGACCAATCTTTATCAAGTATTTAAAATGTGTCGATGTTCTTGGCATTTCCATTTTAAAATAATTCATTGTTCACCTGCTATTACAGTTGAGGAATATCACATTTTAAAACAAGAGCAAATCCCAATCAGCATTGTTTCCAGGACTTGTGCTCAGAACAATGAAACTCACTGTCATGGTCATTGTTATAGAAAGTACTGCCTTCTGTTTCTGTATTTATATTCACCATCACTAAGCTTTCATCACTGTACTCAGAACTTTACTATTTTTAGCACAGTAAATAATATTTCATAATTCTCATTTAGGGAAAAACTCAAAAGAAATGTGAAAGCAATATATTGGTTACTTTTGGTGCTTGGCTTGAATATGCAGAGTTTAAAAAAATGCATTTCAGATGATATTTGCTAAATAACCCAACCCAATTTTGGTGTTATATGTGTGGGTAAAAGTTGTTGGAGAAACTACCTTCTTATTGTGTTATTTGTGTTTAAATATTACTTTTCCTATTTCTTTAATAGCATTTAGGAACTCTTTTATAAAATTTAATTTATAACCAATTTATCTCATTAGTTGTTTTAATACTTAAATTGTTCCAAATGTAGCCAGTGAGAGCTTATTTAAGCTGACTTCTGGGCCCTTTTGCCATTTCCTTGTCAGTTTTTAAGCACTTCTGTACTTTCTGGCACAATATATAAGGGATATAAGGGAGAGGAGAAAATTCCTCATTACTAAGGAATGACAAGTGAAAATGCAAAATGATTGCTATAAATAGAAAGACCAATTTTTCACAATTACTAAAGCAGTCACTGAACCACTCAAACATCATCAATCATTGGGTGAAAAACAGAAAACAGGATATTCACAACTTAATTAATAAAACTTATCAGCAATGATAGCTCAGATGTAATTATTGTACACTGACATGATGCAATAACAAGGAGAGATATATGTTAATACATCAATCATATATCAATAAAATATACATATATTGAGGTATATTAATATCAATAAGTTTTATGCAGGTGTAGCTAAATAATATCAGTCAGTTTATGCTTTATATAAAACTGTTAGATGAACTCAATCAATGTATTTGTACATGAATATATTAATGTTTCCATATCTATATAACATCCCAAAATAGTAATTAAATATTAAGTCATGCATACCCTTCATGAACACTGAAGAAATTGTAACAAATTGTTGATATCTGGCAAACTCATTGGTATGATGTTTATATAAACAGTTACGTGTTTTTATTATTTTGCAACTAAACCACTGAATCTACTACTTTTCAACTCATAAAGACGTGTTAAAATAGTGGCTTCTTGCCTTATAATTGTATTGCCCTCTTTCATTTTTCATAAGCATCATTTAAAAGCCTACCTCTGCCTTTCCTGCAGTCTCATCTTAACTTAGCTCATGCCCACTTTTTAACTGTCAGAGCAGGAACACTTTCTGCTTCATACTTGGTCTTTTGAACCTGTCTTGCTTCTCTGTGTGTGTGCACATGCAAAATAATATCGTACTATGTTTGAGGAAAGCACAGAAAAGCCTTAAACTGAGTTACATTTCCCAAAGTGCCTTTCCCATAGCCTTGCTCTTAGGAAGTTCTGAATATTTGTGGAATGGCACTGACATCTTTGTCATTATTATTAATTATTTTTAATAGTAGTAGTGGTATTGTAAAGCAAGCACATTCTTTTCTGGTTCTGATGAACACATATACTTCAGAAACACACACACATTGTCTCTCTCTCAGAAACACACTCACAAACTTATAAATGTATTTTATTAGAAGCACTTGCAATCTCATCTGGAACTCAGAAATGCTTCCCAGAATTACTTTTATGTTTTATGAGTTTATTTTTGCTTATTTTCAAGCCTCTTCTATTTCCTTTAGTTTCTGACCTGCCATATTCCTCATCACTCAAAGCAAATCACCTCACCTCCCACTCCACCATGGGAACAGCTGGCAGGGGCTCCTCAGTTCCTGATAAACACCTGGCAGTCTTACTGGCATCTATTAAATAAATTCCCTTTATTCATCTCATCTGCTTACAGTGGAGCACATATCCCTATTTGGTCTAAATTCCTCCCAGCTTTTCTCTGAATCATATCCCCTCTTGGAGGCCCTATTTAATCTATTAATGTTATGCTTTCCTCCAATCTTTATATTATTTATCTCACCCCACTTTTATTCCAGCTGTTATAAACATCTTTTCAAAACCCTCTTTAAACCTAAAATTAAAAGCATTTTTGATCTCATATCCTCCTCCAGTCATAGTCCTATTGTTGTTTGCTAAGCAAATTTTTGAAATGACTTCATATGTCCTTGTGTATGTGTACATGTGTCTTAAGAATTTGAAATAGAAATGGCAGTGCAGTTCATCATCTTCTTTGATCCCCTCTTACCATCTTGTGGATTAAGTCATCTTGTAAAACTCCAGTTTGTCTTGTCTCTTGTACCCTAAAACTTAAAGTATAATAAAAAAAAATAGATCATAAGAGCTACCAAAAAAAAAAAAAGAAAATATTATGTCATTATTTTGGGGACCAATCCAATGATCATTTACTACAGATAAATAATGATAACATGAATAACTATAATGATGACAACAATTTTAAACTAGTTAGGATAAGAATTTGTCAATTAAATTGTTGTTGAATACCTTCTGAATAGACGTTAAATTTGAGTGAACATGGAAAATGGCACATTATCTGAATTACATTTTTATTGGCATAGATAATAGTGTAACATTGCCCAAAATGACTAAGGATCAGAAGGCTAAACAGACCCAAGCATTAGATATGTGAATATTTAATAATTGCCTCCAATAAAAAGAGAGTTTAAAATAAAATAAATAAAAAAAAACTTCCCACACAGCTCAAAAGCCTTAATCCTTGTTGTCGCCTATAGGATCTTTCTAGGTGCTTATGCCTGTTCTTCCTTTTGTCCAGACTACTTTCCCTTGCATTTTCAAAAGGAAGACAAATTCCCTTGAAATTTCTCATCCTCTTGTCTGGTTAGTTGCTAATAATTTTTCAAGTAGATAGGATATCTCTTTTTGGATATCTTCCTTGAAATTCCAAAGTGTGTTACATTTCCCCTATGTGCTTTCATGCCATTGATTAGATCATATAATAATTGTCTATTTATTTGTCTGTATTTCCCTCTATCATAAGGTTTATGAAACCAAGCGCCCTGTGTATTTTTTTAACCATGTGCTTTCAAAATCTTGTAGGAGGCCTGTCAGATGGAAGCTATTCACTAACCACTGATTAAATGAAATCTTAGCTATTGGCCTTCTTGCATAGGCTATTAAGTGTAGTATATTTCTGTGTGTATGTGTGTGTCTGTGTGTATGTGTGTGTCCTCAAACTATTCCTTGTGCTATGAAGGTTAAGAATATTTACAAAAGTATCCTCAGACATCAGCTTTTCATGAATATTTTGATTACATTATTGCTTCTTTCAGTTTTGGTATTAAAAATTCTAAATGTCATGGGTATTTAAAGGTATATTTATTCAGCACATTGTTGTAAATGATAGAAAGCCCCTTTCCTGTTTGTGCCAGATTTTGGTCTTTATTTTTATTAAAAGCTTCAGTGAATTGCTTTGGCTTTAAAAAATGTTTTTATACAACATTCATGTACGGTACTAACTGATTAATCCTTCTGCTAGAAGATTATGAAACTCTCAAATCTGAACGGAATTCAACAAATCCAGATTAATAGCATTTAAGCATTGGAAAGGTGGTTTCTCTTGGGAGCTTGGGCAATTATTTTAAACTCTGTACCGAAGTAACTCAAGTCATTAAGAAATGTCCTGCCTTTTAAATTCTTTGAGCCCAAAGAGATGACTGACAACTCTGCCTGCTTTTCATTACCCTTCATCAGATCAGCCTGTATTAACAGACTAAAAGGAAATTGGAATTTAGTCTATGGCTAAGCATTTTGAAATATATTTAGTGACTGTCTTAGTCCATTTGGATGGCTGTAACAAAATAACATCAACTGGGTTGCTTAGGTACAACAGAAATGTGTTTCTCATGGTGCTGGAGGCTGGGATGTCCAAGACTGGTGTCTAGTGAGGACCTGCTTCCCGGTTCATAGATGGCACCTTAGCTGTGTCCTCGCCATGGTGGAAGGGATGAGGGGTCTCTCTCAGGCCTCTCCTATAAGGGCACCAGGCCTAATCATGAAGGTTCTGCCCTCTGTACCTAATAACCTCCCCAGGGCCTCTCCTCTCCCCAGCATCACCGTGGCGATTAGGATTTCCACACATCAATCTTGGGAGAACACCAAAATTCTACCATAGCAGTTTCTCCCTCTCCCTTCAGAGGGAGCCCTTGGGAGTGCTCTTCAGCAGCCCTTGGCGTTTGGAGATGAACAGCAACATCTGTTATATTGCTGTTTACTGTTGGCTTCTCCTGCTCCCTCTTCCATATCATCTCCCCTTAGGAATGTTTTCTTTTATGTAAAACACTAGTTTTGCCATTAAACTAACTGAAACACTAAGCTAACTCATTTCTGAGTAAGATACTCGAGAGAGAACTCCACAGAGCACTTCCAGTTCTATTGGCTACAAGACTGTTTCATTGACCTTTGTTGTGTGTGTGTGTATGTGTATCTGTGTGTAAATATGTGTGCATGTGTGGGTGTCTATGTGTGTGTGTCTATGTGTGTATGTGTATGTATATGCATATGTATGTAAATGCATGTTTGTATGTGTGTGTCTCTGTGCATGTGTGTGTGTGTGTGTCTGTGCAAATGTGTGTGTGCATGTGTGTCTGTGTGTGTGTGTTAATCTCAATTGCGTCCTCTTATTTAGATTTTATGGCACTATGTCTGTCAGGCTAATGCTTAGCATTCCATTGACACCAAATAAAGTTAAACTGTAATCACTGTAATTACTGCTACTTTTATTTGAAAATGATATTTACTATTGACTTTTGTCAATATTTTGTTACTTAAATTGCTCTCTCCTGTGTTTCCAGCATTCTGAACTCTGCACCTGACAGCATAAAGATCTGGACCGTCTAAAGATTTGGCAATTTTTAAAGTGCACAGTTTATCCTGGGCTTTAAACATAATTGTAGCACACTTAATGAGTATAATAACCTAACAGCATGAGTGTTGTTTTCATAAACATGTCTGCATAATGATAGACTCACTTCTAAGAAGAAATCATCTAATCAATGTGAATTCCAGTTATTTGTCCCATATCCTGATGTGGGATTGACATCCTGATGTGAGATTTTCTAAAAACCCTTCTTGGCAAAAGCTTGTCTGGGGAGATTGTAAACAATGGAGTGGGTATGTTTGTTTTTCTGTTTAAATTTCAGTTATTAGGGTCCACTTTCCTCTTCTCTAGGCAGTGGCCTATTCCGAACGTTCTTTGTATCTTCAGCTTCAGATATACTGAAAATTTGGTGACAGCAGTTTGATATTTATTTAATTGGACTTTATATTAGATTATGAGAAGAGGAAGCTAATACACAATGGTATTTTTATTTCACCATCTTCAGTCTAGGACAGAGATGTTCAGTGAAGATTTTTGCCCTGCAAAATTAATGAGGGAAAATAATCTATAAAATATTGTGTTGACATCATCTATAAAGTTCTGTAGCTAAAACACTGTGGATATTTTGTATTTTTCAATAAAATGTCTGCAATTTGCGCTAATTGTGAAGAAAGTCAGTCTTCACTATGAACAATGTAAACTACAGAATGTATTTAAAGATCTAGAACATTATTACATAAAATTAATCTGGGCACTTCAAATTAGTCTAGGAAAGTATTGGCAGTTGAAATGCTTGGAGGATCTGTTTCCAAGAACAACAATAAAGACAAAACCTCTATTTTAAAATTTCAGATCACACTTTTCAAAGTAAATCCTCTTTAAATGTAATCCTGATTAACTTGTATTTAAAATTATTTATCTCTCCTTGTAGCATCTTTACATATGGTAATTGGTTATTTAATACTAATAAACGAAAGAAGTTAGACCTTTGTTCATTCAATTTAGTTCCATGTTCTTCACACCTAAAGTTTGTTTAACCCAATAATGGGGGAAAATATTGTACATACATACACAACTGGAAGTCAGTTCACTAATTTTCTTGTATGGCATGTTTGATTTCTATCCATAATTGAAGGAGCTTTAGTTTTCTTAGAATATAAAATAATGGAAATCAGATGTGGATAAATTTGTATTTTCATTTACATAAGAAGATATTGAATTCTTTTTGTATTTATGTGATAGAACTATATAAAGTAAAATTTATTTTATTATTATTATACTTTAAGTTTTAGGGTACATGTGCACAATGTGCAGGTTAGTTACATATGTATACATGTGCCACGCTGGTGTGCTGCACCCATTAACTCGTCATTTAGCATTAGGTATATCTCCTAAAGCTATCCCTCCCCGCTCCTCCCACCCCACAACAGTACCCAGAGTGTGATGTTCCCCTTCCTGTGTCCATGTGTTCTCATTGTTCAATTCCCACCTATGAGTGAGAATATGCAGTGTTTGTTTTTTTGTTCTTGTGATAGTTTACTGAGAATGATGATTTCCAATTTCATCCATGTCCCTACAAAGGACATGAACTCATCATTTTTTATGGCTGCATAGTATTCCATGGTGTATATGTGCCACATTTTCTTCATCCAGTCTATCATTGTTGGACATTTGGGTTGGTTCCAAGTCTTTGCTATTGTGAATAGTGCCACAATAAACATACGTGTGCATGTGTCTTTATAGCAGCATGATTTATAGTCCTTTGGGTATATACCCAGTAATGGGATGGCTGGGTCAAATGGTATTTTCTAATAAAGTTATTCTATTGTCTTACATTTTTAAAGGTATAGTTGATACCTTAAACATTTATAGTTGATAAATAAAAATTATATATGGTGTATGACATGATGCTTTATACATTGTGAAATAGTTAAATTAAGCTTACTAAACTTTCACCTGACATACTTTTTTGTTGTGAGAACATCTAAGATCCACAGTTTTAGCATTTGGTAAGTATACATTATTATTAACTGTAGTTACCATGCTGTACAGTAGATTTCGTGAACTTATTCATCCTGTCGACCTGAAATTTTGAACCCTTTGACAAACATTATTCTATTCCTCCACCCCTCCCTCCAGCCCTTGGCAACCACCATCCTACGCTGAGCATTTATGAGTTTGATTTTTGTACATTCCACATATGAGTGAGATCATGCAGCATTTGTCCTTCTGTGCCTGCCTTATTTCACTTAACATGTTTTCCAGATTCATTCATGATGTCACAAATGTCAGGATTTCCTTCTTTTTTGAAGGCTCAGTAATATTCCACTGTACATCTATACTGCATTTTCATTATCCGTTCTTTCATCGATGAACACAAAGATTGATTTCATATCTTGGCTATTGTCAATAACGCTGCAGTGCATATGAGAGTGCAGAGTTATCCCCGAGATAGTGTTTTTATTTCCTCTGAACATATATCTAGACTTGGGATTGCTGGATCTTATGGTAGTTCTAGTCTTAATTTTTTGAGGAACATTCAAACTGTTAAATTTAAACTTACTATAAAATTTTACATATTTTTGTCTTTGAAAAATTTTTCAAAAACAAAAAAAAAAGCTGTATGAGATCATAAGGGAGAATCTCTAACTAATTCATTGATCAGTTAACAATGTGTGTGATATAATCTGAAAAATCCCAAAGACTCAAGGGAAAAAAAAGTAGGAAAAGTAAGAGGGAGGGAAAGAGGGAGGGAGGGAGGAAAGAAGGAAGGAAAAAAGAAAGGAAAGAAGAAGAGAAGGCCCCCTCTTCTGTGTCCGTAATGAAATATTCTTTTCTGTTGAATAATCCAAGTTACTTTTATATTGATACTGGGAGAAATAGTAACTTTCTTTCATTTTTGTTTTCACTTTTCTTTTTTTCTTAAATAGGAAGGAGGAAAGACCATGAAGGCATTCAGCACCTAGGAAGTAATAAATAAGTAGCAACATCAAAGAGATCAGAATGACGCATTTTAATGTTAGTAAAATTTTTGTAAGGATCAATTCTGTCTGCATAATATGATACAGGCAAGCTATTAGCCACTGCCTTATTTAATAATGTTGTAAACTAAAGAGGAGGATAAGATTAAGAAATGACTGAATAAGTTATGAAAACACGCCATATTCTATTATAGCTGCCTAAAGAGAAGAGGTCATTTGGCAAATACAGTACTTCCTGGAGTTATCAACAATTCATATATAAGATCATAGACCATTTTTAAATGATAAAGATGAATGGAATAAAAAACAATTGCTTCCTGTAACACAAATAAAAAATTCAACAGTGAACTAAATAAGAATTTATTTTGAATCAGGAACATGAGGTGATTCATTTTGAATTTTGAATCAGGAATATAGTCCTATACTATAGGAAGTATAATATATGAAAATATGAGTGGCTTTAGGTTTATGTGAAACATAGTTTATGTGGTTCATTTCATAGTTATCCAAGGAAATACAACTTGCTTTCCTCATCTATATTTGACTAATTTATATTTGGCTCATAATGTTGCAAAAAATAATAATTTAGCACGTTTTCTATAAAATCATCTAGATATTATCCAATCACGATGTCTTATCTCTTGTGTAATGAAAAAATCGGTGCTTTTTAGGAAACCTATCCTTTTGTGTGCCACCAGATAGTTACTTACTGTTAACATAATTACCTGAGGAGTTTGTGTAAATACGCAGTTTCCTGTATCATTTATTACTATGAAGTATGCATTAGCTGTTAGTCTTGCTATTTACAATTATTATTATTGTTGTGATATCTGTATTAGAAGTGACAGACAACACAGTTTCCAAAGGGACTTGAAGGGGTTATGATAGCCCCTGAATTGTATTGTAAATAATAGCATGGAGAGACAGCTTGCATTTTTTAAAAGCACTATGCCATGCAATAGGCAATGATTTAATTTTGAAGTTATATTTTCAAATGAAATGCAAATTCCCCTGTTTCTTACTGTGTTTCTCATTATTAATTCATCATTTATCCTCCTTAGGTGATTATCATGGTTCATGTATCATTCTTTGGCTTATATAATATACCTAGCTGACATTATATATGGTGACAATTTGATATTTCTCATTATAATGGAATTATTTTCTTTGTATACTGTAAAGGAGGTTCCTGTATTTCAGGAAACAAATAATGAATACTTATTTAACAAATAGAAACACGTCACTGAGCAGATTTTGCCATTAAATTCTGCCACACTTAGCAACACTTGGAAGTAGCCCAGTTACCTTAATTTGATCATTACATGTTATATGCTTGTATCAAAATGTCATATGTGCCCCATAAATATGTGTAACTATTATGTACCCCTATAAATTAAAAATAAAATTTAGTTAAGCTCAACGCAATAACGCACACTATAAATTCAACTGCCTACTATACACCAGGTCCTCTGTGAGGTAATTGGCAGTGTCTGTACCCTTGAGGAGTGTATGGCTTGGTATATAGATTTCCCACATAGTCTGTCAGTTTATCTGTGCTCTATTTTCTGAGATCTGAGAAGCAGGGATGTGGCTGCATAGAGAAATAGAAGTTGAAAGATCTTAAAAATATTTCATATCTCATATGATACACAATGTCATATGATATACAATCTCATAAGATATATACAATGTAGGGCAATTTTAGATTTCAAACTTAGATTAGGTGTGGTAATAGTCATAGATTTGAAAAATTTATTGCGGCTGCATGCAAGATGGACTAGAGCAGAAAGAATTTAGAATATAAAGACACAAACTTGAATACTACTAGAGAGATAGAGCTCTGGATAAAAATGGAGATTTTTAAAAATAAAAGCAAAGGAGGAAACTGTGACACACTTCAGAGTAAGCTGCACCCGGATTTTCTGACTACTTGGATATTTGGGACAAAGGAGGTGTGCGAGGAATTACTTTTGAAAATGATATCCTCTCTATCTGATAGGTCAGGGGAGAGGATGAAGATGGTGCCACTGAAGGAACTGCGGGTTTGCTTAGAAAGTGAATGACTTTGATATTGCTGATAGTGACTTCAAAGTAACATAAAGAGGAAGAGTGACACGGAATGGCAACCAGCAATTGTGGGGCAAGGGCCCAAGTAGTCAGAACTAGAAATACAGATTTTTAAATATTTAGCGTGTGCTGAGTACTGATAATTTCATAAAATAAGGAGATTTTACCTTTTTTATTTATTACTAGTAATTATTAGATTTATACAAGTTTAAATAAGAATGCTTTTTATTCTCACCCTTCACTTAAATAATAAACTATATCAAATGCAAGTCATTTTAACTTTGTGTGTTTGCTTTGCAGGATAGGGAAAGGTAATTTAAAAATTCATAGAGATGATAATTATGGCTTTTTGGGGGGGGGGTTTATTTGAAAACTCGTATGATCTATAAGCTTCGCCGGGGGTGATCTGCCGCCACTAGGGTGGCGCAGCAGATAGCCCAGGGGAGACTGACGTCATCTACTTACTCATCATCCGCCGGAAATCACAAACATCATGGTTCCCTGCGTGCTCATCTCAGGCTTGATGCTGCTAGCCTACTTCCTGCCGGCTGCCTCGCCAGAGCCTGGGCACTGCCGCCCCGGAGATCCACTGCTGTGGGGATGCCGTGAACTTCGTGGCCAAGAACATGAGAGGGCAGGACACGAGAGGCCAGGACGCCATCGGCGAGGTTGGACAGGAGCCAGAGGCAGGTGGAGCGCGGCAGAGGCGCCCCCACTGTCTCCCGTGCCACTGGCTCCTGCAGCTGCCCCTTTAAGGACTGTTTGTGCCGACCCTTCCCCAGGAAGTGACGGCATCTGCTTCCGGGTCGCTCGTGTGCTCTTCAGCCTGGGCTCCAACCTTATCTCATCGTGGCCTACTTGAACCGAGTGTCCGATCTCCCCTACCCGCTGGGTATCCAGCCTTAGCGCGCACCGACTACAACTTCAACTTTCCACCCATCTCCAGGGGAAATTGATTTTGAAAAAGCAGGCTGCTGCCACCACAGCATTATGATCCTTTCCGGCTGCTGATCAATCTGTATTTTGTGAACTTCACAAGAGGAATGGTGTGTGCCCATTCCTTGGCGTGTGTAGGTCTGGCCCCAAGTCCAGGGGTCAGCAGGAGGGAAAACGGTTCAAGCAGGCTCTGAGGTGCTAGTCTTCCAGAAAGCAAGGACTGTCCTTCATTCACCCTTGCTGACCTCCCAGCTTTTCTCAGGCCCAGCCCCACGTGACTCTGGAAGCTGGGAGCTTCTGAGCTATCTCTGTTCATCTCATAGCCAAACAGGAGACCCCTTTGCAGGACTTGCACATATGGAGGCTGGAGCCAGGAAACTGTCTCCTTTTCTGGCCTGGCCCTGCTGGAGTGGGTGGGAACCAAACACCTTCAGTGCCGGTGGCCCCCAGGCGCACCTGTTTAGAGCTGGGGATGCCCTGGCCCTCCCTCAGTCATTTATTCTAGGTCTTGTTGGTCCAGCACTGCCCATCCCACCCCATGAGACTCACTCATTGCAGATCCCACTCCACCCTGCCCCTTTCTTCCCCACCCTGGAGACTCTCTGCTTAGTATCCAGGACTGTGAGAGAAAGCAATACCATGGGGCCTGAATAGTGGGGTGGGAGGGAATACATATATATGTGTATAACACATATATGGCCTTCTCCAGAAAGTTGTGTGGAAAAGATGCTGGTAAACGAGCAGAAAACAAAGCGTAAGAAATTTTCATTCACTCAACATGTGGTTGTTGACTTTGACTTAGGTGCTGGGGATAAAGCAGTCAGGTCCTGTTAAAGTTTTCGTTTTAGAGGAGGGGGCTCAGAGTAAATACTTAACAGTAAACAAAAAATAGGTGAAGATAAATGCTGTAGAAGGATTTTTTAAAGTGCGATGCAGCCGGGCGCGATGGCTTGTGCCTGTAATCCCAGCACTTTGGGAGTCCGAGGCAGGCGGATCACCTGAGGTCGGGAGTTTGAGACCAGCTTGACCAACATAGAGAAACCCTGACTCTACTAAAAATACAAGATTAGCCGGGCGTGGTGGCATATGCCTGAAATCCCAGCTACTCGGGAAGCTGGAGGCAGGAGAATCGCTTGAACCTGGGAGGCAGAGGTTGCGGTGAGCTGAGATCGCGCCATTGCACTCTAGCCTGGGCAACAAAAGCAAAACTCCATCTCAAAAAAAAAAAAAAAAAAAGGGTGATTTCAGAGATGAAGGGCAGCGAGGAGGCCGCCTACTGGCTCCAGGCAAGAAGCCACCGGTGGATCAGGGAAGTGCTTTTGGAGGTTAGGGAAACACTTGGTGCACTTGAGGAACAAAAATGAGGTGAATATGGTGGGTAGAATTGAACAATGTGTTTGGAAAGGTCAGTGGGAGACTTAACTGAGTAGGGCTTTGTAAGCCGTGGCACGCTGCTTGGATTTTACCTGCAGTTCTCTGAGAAGACACTGGACAGTTTTAAGCAGGGATTTGTCCTTCTCTGATTTATGAGGTTTTTTTTGTTTTTTGTTTTTTGTAGAGAACACTGGCTGCTGTGTTACAACTGGGTGGGAGGTTGCAGGGAGAAGAGAGAAAAGGATCAGGGAGACCATTTAAGATGCTCTGGTGATATTACAGCTGAAAGAGACGTCTAATCAATAAATATCGAATGAGCGAGTGAGTGAATTGCCATTTGCTTCAGGAAAACTGTCACTTGCTCTATTAAATAGAGAATTGTTCTTGGTTGAGCCTGAAATATAGAGAAACTTTCAAATCACCTGATACAATTTGCCTCTACTCTCAGTGATGAATTCTGTTTTGCCCTATTTTTTATTTCAAGTTTCAAGCAATCTGGTTTCTTATCCCCTAGCACAGTTACTTACTTTACAGTGTTGGTTATGGAATAATTATAAGTAGTAGCATTACTGTTATAGTTTACATTTATTTCCTCAGCAGGGACTGTGGTCAGGGCTTTACATGCATTATCTCATATGATTTACCCAAACAACTCTTTAGTTAGGTAACATAAATATTCCCATTTTACTTATGAGAAAACTGAGACATAACCTCACCTAGGAAATAGTTCCTCCAATTCTTATTTACGAAAAGCCAGAAAACTACTTAAAATACCTGTTTCACTTGAGGTTAAAGAGATATAATAGAAGCAGGTGGGCCTACTAATGTATTTCAGGCCAGATTCTGAGTGTGAGCGCCCGGGCAATGTAAAGTTACCGCGCACACAGTGAGGTTCCCTTCTTCCCTGCACTGTACCACTCTCCCGAGTGTCTTTTTAATGAGAATACCCCCAGGGACCTGCAGACCTTAGAAGAAAAGGTGGCACATCATATTCTTGCCTTAGGGTCTCAGATCTCTGTGCTAAGTCCACTACGTGGGCTCTCCTAGATTGCATGTGCCTTGGAATTGTTATCTGTTCATTGTTGCAATAAACAGAAGGTGGCTTCCTCCTCCTCCCAGGTCTCTGGGCCCCACTCATCCCTAGTGCTCACTGACGCCCACAGGAAAGGAAGTTCTCCAACTATTTCTAGAATCTTTTTATTTGCCTTTTCTCCCAATCCCTCATCAAGAGAATTGAAAACACACACATACACACAAGCACGCACACACATGCATACATACATATACACATAAACATACACACATACACGTACAGATAGACACACACACGGGATCTCATTATTTCTGTAAAGAAACATTTATTTTTTCTTTTCATTTGACCTCAGTCACAAACTCTGGTCTAGAGGCAGACAAGTTATTCAATTCAAAAACTTCTTTATAAGAAACAAAGAATTTCAAACATAGGTCATTCATATCATGTTGTTGTATGTTTTGTTCTTATCCATGTTGAAAAATCTCATACTATTTGAAACCTCTTCAAAGACAGTTGCTGGCATTAGCTTCCCTTGTTTCATAGCAGTGCTAATATGTAAGTTAGAGAGAAAAACATATTTTACGTTTAGTTCATATGATGAAATACAAATGTTACAAGTATTAACTTGGTTGGGAAAAAAATTAATATTTTTTTTATTTTATGTAACTGATATAACCCTGTTTTCCAAAGATGAGAAGGAAGTTCATACTTGCTGTTTCATTATAAATAGGCTTGCCAAGTAAAATATGGGAATACTGTTAAATTTGAATGTGAGGTAAACAATGAGTAATTTTTGAAAATATGTCCAATGAATAATTTTTGAAAATATTGAAAAATACAAATAAAAGTTATTTGTATTTTTATTTGTTAAATATGGCAACCCTAATTTTTAAACAATTTTAAGTGAAAACTTAAATATCAAAAAGATGTTAAAAGGCCCCATCAATTTATATGATCACAATGGTGACATCATGTTCCCTCATATTCCCCCAGAAGCTAGAGTGGTTCCTGTCGTGGTTGAGGCTTAGTGGTCCCTGTTAACTCAGACTCACCTGATTTCTTTCAGCCATTGAAGATCCCTACATATCAGCTGTATTTTCTATCTGGAGTCTGTCTTGCACCCAGCACTGTCAGTCTATGCTCTGGGGACAACTAGACCCTCACCATAGTGGCTCGCTGGCAGACCAATCCCATGTCCTTGCTAGGTCATATGCAGGGATTTTTGAATCCCTTCCATGTTACAATGTTGCTGAGGGAAAGAGACTCTAAACCACTATTTCATGCTCTTTCTCAACCAAATAATCTATGTAATGATTTTAAGTGGCTTTGACCACATGTCTTGCTATGGAATCCACTGGAGGGAAACTGTCTTCTACGATTACAAATAGAAGCAGGATACGTTCCTTCTGTGCTGTCCCTCTTGCTTTTAGCTTCCTATCCACCCTATCTGGGTTTTTCTATCACAGCCCTACTGGAAGTGCACACCTTTCCCCCGTGCACCCAAGCTTTTAGGATTCAGTGAAAATTCAGGAAGGTCAGCTTTCAGACTCAATGACACATTGATTTCCTTCTGTAGAAGCCAAAAATCATGGAAAGAAGCTTCATTAAAGTAGAATTTTTAGGAAATGAAAATACATTGCAAAATATTTTTAAATCCCTCATATGTTAATATAGATTTTATTATATGTGTCCTTGGTGAGGGGGTCCTTCTTTCCTCCCTCTCCTGTTCTCTCACACACTCTCTCTCTGGTTTTTGCTCTGTCTTCTTTCCTCTCCTTTCTTCTGCCTTCTTCTCCATCCCCCTTCCATTCTTCCTTTCTCTCTTTCATTTTCCTTTTTTACTTTCTTTCTTGAAATCATGTGTGAACAATTATAAAAGCAACATGTCCCCCTAAGTATTGGAGAAGCAGAAGAGCTTTGAAAGATTGAATTACTCTGATGCTGAATTTTTCAGTTATAAGGCAAACTCTCGCCTGATTTATTCTAATATCAATAAGAATTGTTCATTTTAGACTCATCAGAAAATATGTGCTTAGATCTTTAAAATAAAAATTTTGCCTATAAGCAATTTGCATTTGACTTTTGATATGGTTTGTACATGGTTTAATGTATTCCAAAGGCCCATTCATTGGAAAATGTGTTGAAACTTCTTATAATGCCATTTTTCGATTTTGAACCAACTTATATAGCACTCCTTGGGGAACTGCCAGTGCCTTCTTTGGCAAGAAAATCTTTGGCTATAGGATAACTAAAATAGTTCAAAAGGTTTCCCAGTGCAAAATTTAACAATCAGTGTATTCAGAGCTAGAATAATTCTTGTCAAAACAAAAATGAATTCAGTTTTGTAATTCTTGTTAGCAAATGGATATAACCCCTTTAGAAATCCTACAGCCTGTGATTTTAATTATCTATAGCAAAAACTTGCACTAAATTTAACAATGTAACAGAATGTAATGTTTTAACAATGTATCCATTCTAAACACTTAAAAATTATTCATATTTAAAATTTATGTTCTTATATCACAAAAATATAAAACTTGAACCAAATAATTATTTCACTTCCAAGTTCCAGAAGGGTACATTTTGCATTGACTTTAACATATCAAGAAAAAAACTCACTAAATCACTCCTGAAGGGATGATGTAGCTAATAAAAACCAGTTATATATTTCAGGAATTTAATCAACTGTAGCGCAACAGAATAAGCATTTGTATAATATATTCCACCATATTGGAAAAAAGAAAATGTGGTTAGGTAGAGGAGAGTATTGGAATCTTACTTTCACAGAGTAAAGTTGGAAAAACAAAAGTATTGATCTTACCAGGAATAAGTAGTTTCCAAGGGCATGCAATAACACTGAGCATTAGGATTGGACCCAGTGGAAATGCACAAATATTAATTATAAATTCCCACTTAGAATTTAGAAATGTTCCCCTAATGAGACTGAAAAAATCAAGAAATTTGACATTAGAAGTATGAAACAAAGAAAAAATAGGAGAACATTATCACAGAATTGGCAAATAGTTTAACTTTTGCAGAGAGAAATTTGGCATTTTCTGTGCTGCCAAACATTGCTGAACATACTTTCCAATG
This sequence comes from Gorilla gorilla gorilla, assembly GCF_029281585.2. Lineage (NCBI taxonomy): Eukaryota > Metazoa > Chordata > Mammalia > Primates > Hominidae > Gorilla > Gorilla gorilla. The sequence goes on from NC_073241.2 coordinate 98,819,607, forward strand.
TGAATCCTCATTTAGATGGCCCCGCCTTTACCTTGAATTGTGTTCCTGGAAACAAGAAAGCTCTATTTTTACTGCCATCATCCCAAGCTATGTATCTTGAAAATTCATTGTTCACTTTATATCTTGTTCATAGATATCTTGAAAAGTCATTGTTCACTTTAGATATTATCAGCTCTTCTAGTAAACATGCAACAACTATTCCTACTTGCTTTCACTAGAAAAAAAAATGTCATTCTATTAGACACAAGTTAACTTTCCGGTTTTACTAAACACACATTAAACAATATGAGCCACTTATCATAGCTATTTAATGTTTATTTTTTATTATTTTATTGTTTTAACTTTTATTTTAGATTTAAGGGGTACATGTGTAAGTTTGTTACCTGGGTATACTGTGTGATGCTGAAGTTTGGAGTATGACTGGTCCCATCACCCAGGCAGTAAGCATCGTACCCAACCATTTTTCAGCCCTTGCCACTCTCCTTCCCACCCCTCTCACCTCCAATAGTCCCCAGTGTCTGTTGTTGCCGTCTTTATATCCATGAGGCCTGGGGGTGGTGGAGGTTCCACTTCCTTACAAGTGAGAACATGGGATATTTGGTTTTCTGTTTCTGCGTTAATTCACTTGCTGCCCAACATTTTAAACGCAAGTCTTCACAGGCAGTTTTTTTGTGAGTTTATCATGTATTATTTTTTCCTAGGATATAAGAATGGGTTTTGTTTTCTGGATATACAGATATATGTGAATTTTTTCTACATGAAGAATATACATAAGAGTGAAACATTTTGTAGGTATTCCTAAATTCTTTGTCTAATATTGAATGTAAGTACCTGAGAACTCAGGAATTTTGTTTTTCTTTTCTCAAGAGCGGAAGAGAAATCAGAGGGATTCTTGGAAGGCATGCATAATCGTCACTTGATCAGTCAGAGTTCCCGGAGGAAATCGATGGCATTCTCAGAAGGAGGGATTACAGAAGCCTTACTCTGGACAAGGCAGTTAATAGACAGGTTAGGGAAACCAAAAAGAAGAGAAAGCAGGAGGTGGCCTCTGCAACCCCAGGTCCACAGGAGGAGAGAAGGGATTGGTGACCCTCATTGGAGTTGACCTTGAGAAAGGGGCCACCCATCCGGAATTGGGCTTGAGGAGAAGAGGTAGCAGGAAGCAGGTAGCAGGGCCGACTGCGGCCTGCAGAGAGGGAGTGAGAGAATAAGCAGCGCTCCTCCTTGCTTCCTCCCATCTCTTGCTGGAACTTTCCTTTGTCAGAACCCAATTGGAAGCATGGAACATACTCATGCAATCCATGAAGACCAGCCTCCAGGACAGCAGGACAGAGAACAATGAGACTGAAGGAATCTAAAGGGGCAGTGGAACTTATAGATCCCACGGTAATGGACACAGTAAAAGGTTACTTGGATTAGTCAGGTGATATATGATTTACCTGAAGTCTTAATTCTGTGAGTGCTGTGCACAACCCCATCACTGAATTTATTTATAAAATAGGCTACTTGTAGCATAAAAATAGTATTATTTTTAAAGATAGATTTGGTATATGGATGACTGCGTATTGTTGTGTGCTTTATATGATAATCCCATGGTGACAATGCTGTTTGAAATATGTATTTGACGTTTGAAATAAACTTTAGAACAACATTTATCTTTTGGGGGATCCTATCAGCCCACAGTGTGGAAGCAGGTTTTGAGATCCATTCTAAGCCCAAAGCATCAGTTCCACAGATGCTGAGACAAGTTTGTCCCATTGGAGGCTACAGTGGTAGTAGGGTGTACCTGGGAGCAAGTGGTCCTTAACTTTCATCAAGATCAAAAAGTGTATGTTTTAAATTTTTGATCAAATAAAGCTATGTCTCTAATTGTATTTCTTTGTTTGCCATAGCAATGGAAAACTTAAAGCAAGAGGGAGTCTAACTGTACCATTCATTTTTTTCAACAGCTATGACTTGAGCTTCTATACCCCCAAAAAATATGAAGTCCTGAAGATGCAAACAAACAGTATTTATTCCTCCATTTCTTTATATTTGAATAGAAGCTAATGTATATTTAGTACAGGCTACTCTATGCATGTTTTAAAATTCAAAGATGACCCAATTATTGTTTTTGGTTAGGTATACTGTGACTGTATAGAAATGTCAAAGAAAAATTTTTGAACATTGATAACTTTTAAAGTGATTTCCTGCATGATCAATATTCATTTATCAGTTTAACAGCCAAGAAGATAACTTACATATTAGCATGAATTTGACCTTAAAATCAGGTTTTCGTATCCGTTATCTTCCTTCTACATTTGGTTTATTGAAACCTAACTGTGAAAAGAACACTACTGTAGTATTTGAGCCTTTAGCTTTGATCTCATTTAGGCCGAATCTGTCACAAAATTTTTCAGTGGTGAATGAAATTTGAAAAAGTATTATCGTTAACAAATGGTAAGGAAAACTTATATTGTCTTTCTTTTAAGATACAGAAAATTACACTAATATTACCTTAAATTGAGTGTTCAAGTATTAATGTTCATTGCATTGATAAACTAATCTGTACTTCACAAAATACTTAAATACATGTGTGTTTATTCTATCTCCCCTTAGCTCAGTGTGGTGGAAGAGAGAAGAGGCTTTCCGAATCACGTTATTTTGGGCACTAGACTTAATATTTCATGCATAGTTTAAAAATCAGATTAGCAGTCTTATTTTAGCATAGGGCATTTGCCTGTTAAATTATATCAGCCATCATTTATTCTAAGGAATTTTCTTGTACATCGAACATAAATCCATGTTTTGGGGCTTGAATTTCTAATCTGACACCTATCTAATTTGGTTCTTCCTCCCCTCCCCTTCCTTCTCCTCCTTTTTCTCCTTTGTTTTATTTAAATCATTATTAGAAAGTAGTCACTTTAAACTTACTGTTTTATTTCCTAATCTAAAAAAAATGGGAAAAAAATAATTAATGTTCTAGTTTCCTAACTACAACCTCCTCAGTCAATTTGATCATTTTCTTTGAGAAACAAATTCAATATATGCCATTGTAAGATTAGTGTTGTTTTCTGATTCTGATAGTACACATTTATTTCATGATTTTTTGTTGGAATAAGTTTTAATTTACAGAAAATTCACCAAGATTATACAGAGAGTTTACTATTTATCCAATATCCTCTAAAGTTAACATCTTCCATTACCATGATACATTTATTAAAACTAAGAAACCAATATTGGTACATTACTGTTAACTAAACCCCACACTTTATTTGGATATCATGGGCTTTGCCACTGATGTTTTTTTCTCTGTACCAGGATCCAATTTATGATACAAAAATGCACTGAATAGTTCTTAAATTTAGTACAGGTTTTCAGTTACAGAAAAAGACCACCAGATTGTAGTATAGATTTCAATTAACATAAATTAAGACACAAATTAAGACATTTTCAGTGTACATCCAATTTAGATATTTTGTCCATTTCATTTTTGCTAAACTGTTTCTTGAGTGCTCAGCACACTGAAGGATGCTTGCATTGGGAGGTAAGGAAGCATGTAACTAAGAGATAAATGCATGTTGCCTGTTCTCGGGAACTAGTGGTTATTATAAACTAAAATAGAACAAACCAGGAAATAGGGTATTTGCCAGAGGGAGGAGAGGAATGGAGATATTAAGTTTGTGGTAAACAAGTTTAGTCCTGAAGGATTCCAGTGAAAAGTTGAAAATATGAGAATAAAAATCAAGGAAGGGTTCTTAGGTGACTCAGAGAGGATACAGTAACATGAGTTGGTATACAAGCTAGCAACATGTGGTACATTTCATGGTATGGGCTAGAGTAAGGGAAGAATGCGATTCCCATACCTAGCCCTCAATATAAAAGGGATGTCGAGCCAGTTAATACATGAGATGAAATGTAGAAGCATGTTTTGCAGGGTTCTGGGATTACAGGAATACAACGTTTTCCTCAGCTTTTACTTTGCTGCAGATGTGTTTTCGGTAATATGGTCATCATAATACACTTTTATAGGATTAATTCTGAGCTCCTTGAAAGGAACCAATTCATTAATACAAGTTAATATTATGTAACTTAAAATATTCTTCTCCAAGTAATCATTAACTTTGGCAAATTTTCACACAGAAAAAGAAATACTCCTTATCACCTGTGGTATCAGTTGGAATGGAATTATAATTTCTTACCATGAGCAGAAAAAAGGTATTTAACACTCTTGAGATATAAAAATAATTGAGCAAATTGCTTAGAATTTTATAAAGGGCTTTGAATGAAGGATGCCACTAATATGATTAAACATTTCTTTTGCGTCTGTTTAGTCTCTTGTGAGTGTGTGGTAGGGACCTGATTTTAACTTAATTATCAGAAGCATCAATATATTTAGACACAAATCAAGAGGGAAAAAGTCAATTTCAAAACTTATTAGTAAATTGGCACACTCAAAACTCATTTATTTCTCTAGCATCTAAACTAATGAGGTGTTACAGTCTATTTGTTGACATATTAATAAAACTGAATGCCTTTTTATTAATCAAATATGCACTACTTGAAATGGTAAAATAAATACAAGTTAGTAGTAGTGATAACTCAAAATAAGTTTAACTTTAAGGTGAATGATAAATTTTAGTTTTTAAAAAATATTTTATGGACTCTATCATTTTAAATATCCTTATTGGTATATAATTTAAAAGATTAAAGCTAATAAATGATACATGTGGGAAACTTTCTTTTTATTTCCCAAATGTCATCTAACTTTTGAGATGAAAAGTTTACCACTCATTTTGATATGATAAAATGAGTGTCAAAGATATGAATCTTGACTATAATATTGACAAGAACCAAACAGATTTTTTATTTGCTAGTTACATATCTGTGACTAAATTAATCTATAGAAATTAGGTGTCTAATGTGTCTAAAATATTTCTAAAATATACCTAAAATATTTTAAGATCTTCTGAAATATTTCTGTAGTCTCTTCTGTAATTAATATTCTCTGAATTTACATAAAACTACCTACCCCTAGTGACACATCTAATCTCTTTGAATTAAGATCTATTTGTCAGTTGAACAAAAGGATATTGTGTAATCCCTCTGCGTTCTGCTTTTTGAAGGCGTCTTGGTGTAGTGAGAAATGTCTTACACCTGTGGGGAAGGAGATATGGAGATATGACTTTGATGTGACTGAGGTCACAATACAGTGTGACGATTTTAAAATAGGCACAGAATTATAGGCTGAGGGACAATAATCCATGTATGTGATATTGGTTAGGGCAGGTTTTACTTTTCAGGCAATGGAGATGGGTGGATGTCCCAAGTCAGAGAACTGTACATGAGAAAGGCTCTGGAGGACCCTGTGAAGAATTCACATATGGTCCTGAGATGACTGGATGGCCAGAGAAGCCCAATATATCTACCTCCAAAGTGAGAGTGAAGGAAAGAGATATTTGCCCTTCTCCCACATTCTATTTAAATTCAGTGCCAGAGGAGTAAAGCTTTGGTAGAGGATTGGGAGACCCAGCCAAAACCAGCACACATCTTCTGCCGTCAGGCACTTGGAAGAGAAGGACAGAAATGGCCAAGCCTTTTCTCGTTCACATCCCTTGAGGTTTATATCTGAGAGTGGAGAGGAGCTGAGATATCAAGTCACATGTGTGATGGGGTTTTTTTTATTTTTTTTATTATTATACTTTAAGTTCTAGGGTACATGTGCATGATGTGCAGGTTTGTTACATATATATACATGTGCCATGTTGGTGTGCTGTACTCATTAACTCGTCATTTACATTACGTATATCTCCTAATGCTATCCCTACCCCCTACCACCACCCCACAACAGGCCCCAGTGTGTGATGTTCCCCTTCCTGTGTCCAAGTGTTCTCATTGTTCAATTCCCACCTATGAGTGAGAACATGCGGTGTTTGGATTTTTGTCCTTGCGATAGTTTCTGTGAATGATGGTTTCCAGCTTTATCCGTGTCCCTACAAAGGACATGAACTCATCCTTTTTTATGGCTGCATAGTATACCATGGTGTATGTGTGCCACATTTTCTTCATCCAGTCTATCATTGTTGGACATTTGGGTTGGTTCCAAGTCTTTGCTATTGTGAATAGTGCCGCAATAAACATACATGTGCATGTGTCTTTATAGCAGCATGATTTATAATCCTTTGGGTATATACCCAGTAATGGGATGGCTGGGTCAAATGGCATTTCTAGTGCTAGATCCTTGAGGAATCGCCACACTGTCTTCCACAATGGTTGAACTAGTTTACAGTCCCACCAACAGAGTAAAAGTGTTCCTATTTCTCCACATCCTCTCCAGCACCTGTTGTTTCCTGACTTTTTAATGATCACCATTCTAACTGGTGTGAGATGGTATCTCATTGTGGTTTTGATTTGCATTTCTCTGATGGCCAGTGATGATGAGCATCTTTTCATGTGTCTTTTGGCTGCATAAGTGTCTTCTTTTGAGAAGTGTCTGTTCATATCCTTTGCCCAATTTTTGATGGGGTTGTTTGTTTTTTTCTTGTAAATTTGTTTGAGTTCGTTTTAGATTCTGGGTATTAGCCCTTTGTCAGATGAGTAGATTGCAAAAATTTTCTCCCATTCTGTAGGTTGCCTGTTCACTCTGATGGTAGTTTCTTTTCCTGTGCAGAAGCTCTTTAGTTTAATTAGATCCCATTTGTCAATTTTGGCTTTTGTTGCCATTGCTTTTGGTGTTTTAGACATGAAGTCCTTGCCCATGCCTATGTCCTGAATGGTATTGCACGTGCAGTGATGGGGATTTTAAACTGGGCTTGGCACGAGTCTTCCAAATGGAAAATTATCAGAAAACTAGAGAGGGGTTCATCCAAGTGTTATAAATAGAACGGGACTGACAATTTTCTTACAGCATATTTTGGGGAAAGAATTGAAGAAAAATTAACTTCATGTATGTTTGTATCTCATGGAATTTAGAACATTAAGTGTCCTTATGACATTATATGCTGGAAAAACAATTCTGTTCTAGGCTGAAGCTGCCCATTACCAAAGTGAGATTATATAGTAAAATTGGAAATGACAAAACAAATTAATATTTCATGCAGCATAAATATGATCCATTTTAGAAGTTTTAGTTTGTGTATCTTATGTATATCTCTGCTATGCATCCTTATGTATATCTCTGCTAGCTAGGAGCTTCTGTTATAAAAATTATTCTATAAAATAAGAAACTATATGAAAAAGGATGAAATTAAAAAAAGTGATATAAGAAATATGAGTTCTGTAATTTAAAAGAACCTCTGCAGTAATTTACTAAATGCTGTTCTTTTAAAAATTATTTATTATTCTTTTTATTTTTTTAACTTTTAAGTTCAAGGGTACAAATGCAGGTTTGCTACACAGGTAAACTTGTGTCATGGGGGTTTGCGGTACACAGATTATTTCATAACCCAGGTATTAAGCCTAGTAGCCATTAGGTATATTTTCTGATACTCTCCCTCCTCCTGCCCTCCACCCTCCGACAGGCCCCAGTGTGTATTGTACTCTATGTGTTCATGTTTTCTCATCATTTAGCTCCCACTTATAAGTGAGAAAATTTACTGTTTTGTTTCCTGTTCCTGTGTTAGTTTGCCAAGGATAATGGCCTCCAGATCCACCCATATCCCTGCATGAACCTATATCTAGAAAACCCCCATAGTCTCAGCCCAAAAGCTTCCTAAGCTAATAAACTTCAGCAAAGTCTCAGGATACAAAAAATCAATGTGCACAAATTACTAGTATTCCTATACACCAACAACAGTCAAGCTGAGAGCCAAATCAGGAATGAACTCTCATTCACAATTGCCATAAAAGGAGTAATTGCTGTTCTTTAATGATACAGTGATGTTATTAGATGAAAGAGTTTTGAGGCCCCATCTATCTTAGAAGACTCATTCTCTTTACTCTGTTGAAAGCTGTTTCAGCCTCTTTGGAAGGAATGAGCATCTATCTTTCCATAGCATTGGGACAGACTACGAAGTACTCACTTGTCTGCTGATTTCCTCTCTAGTCTTTGCTTTTCTTGGCTGCTGCTTTCTTCTGATCCCTTGTAACACTAGAGTCCTTGTAACTCCATTCTGCTCAGTGAACTGCAGGTGCCATTCAAAGCTCAAGAAAGTCTTCCCTCCAGATTGTGATAATAAGTTTGCAGGATAGACTTGCTTAATTACAACAGTGCCTTAGCAGGCATGCAGGCTTTCCTCATGCTTGCCTAAACGAAATTTAGAAATGAAAAGGGTTAAAGATGCATTAGTCTTTGTGGTTTTTTCATACTGGTTGTGGCATCTCCGCTGTTAATTGCTTTCCTTTAGTGATTAATATAATTTTTCCATCCATTAATCTATATGCCAAACTGGGTTTGTTCGTTTGAATAATTTAAATATCTACATATTTTTATTTTTTAAATTAGCAAAGATGTTTAACAGTTTAACAATGAATCCTAACGTTTTATTTATCTGTTGTGTCAGAAAACAAGAAGTTGAGGGATCCTGCTCTTAGTGGATATCATTGTGACCCTAATATATATTGAATTATTGTTCACTTAATTTATAAATCCTAAGCCCTGAGCCTTTCCATAAAAAAAAATAATTAAATGTTCAATAGGTCTCTAAAATCCGAGACTGGCTGAAATGTTATTCTTATAAAGCATTTTGATCAACTGGTTTCTATGTAATACGTATATGTCTTTAAAAGACTCAATACTTTCTTTGCTTTAAGTAACTAAGATATTTATTTTATAGAAGGAATCCAAATAAATGTTTCAGCTTCATATGCCTGCATAGAGATACTCAGTTGATTTATTTTTGCTGATGGGAACAAAGCCTAAATTTAGAAGCTATCTTTCTTTTATAACACTGTCCCAAAATACTTTCAGACGTTTTCGAGTTTTGTATTTTGTATTTGTTCAATGAATCAAATAACTAATAAGGCAAAATCTAGAAGGGTTTTAAGCTTTATCATCAAGTAATACTGAACCATTGCTCCTAGAGGAAATACAGGGTTGGGTTCTCAGAGCCTCAGGTCACAACATTTTTACCCACGGATCAATACAGAAACTTGTTTTGAGTGTGTTTCTATTGAAAAACATCTTATGTAATACATATTCTTGATTCATTAACATTGAACTCACGGCCAGCAGCACTGTAACTCATGTCTGAGCTAAGCTTATCTAATCATATTTTCTCCGTAAGGTGCACCACAGCCTTCTCCTGCTTAGGAGTCCTGGACAGCACTTCAGCACTGTGCTTAGAAGTTATTTAAATGGTGACATCGCCAACAAAAAGTGCAAAAATGTGGAAATCATGACTAATAAATAGAACTCTGGAAAAGACACTTGTTTATAGTTAAGAGAGCTGGAACAGGAAGGAAGAGCGTCACCTGCTGGGCTTCAGCTGGGAAACTTGTGTGTTGGGTGACTCAGATTTCTCCCTTTCTCTTTCTGAGAAAGTGCAGTGAATATTGATTGGGGGGTTACGAATGCATTGTAACGAGTAGGAGAATTTGCAAATACAGAGTCCACTAATAGTGAGGGTCACTTGTCTCTTCACAGTAGATCGTTTGCACATCCCTTTGGGATTTGGTTTGGGATTTGTGGAATCAACTGTTCAGCAGATGATGCAACAGCAATGCTCCTGGATTCCCAGTGGTTCCATGGTGAGCACGGGCAGCAAGTGAGAGGGCATGCTGAAAGCCTTGCTAGAAATTTGTCGTGATTTTAGATCTGTTGGATCTATTAGTGCTGTCTATATCATATATATGTATTTTTCTTAGAAATATATTTTAATGTGCTTTATGAAGTCTCTTAACAGATAGGAGATTAAAAAAGAAGAAAAGATCCTTTACCCCAGACCATTGAAGGCATTGCCTCATTCAGTTGGCCATTTCACTCTGTCCCGTGGATGCAAAATAAAGGCAAGAGGGCATAGGATATCCTGCAGTTGAATCCCCTAATTGTTCCCTAATCCCAAGTCTGTGCTTGAGAAGTGAAGGCTTAATCCTTTTTTGTGCCATTTTGTTCTAAGATCCTTCAGAGGAGTGAAGGGTAAACATTCAAACATTCAACTCGGTTTGAGAAGAGATGATGTTTATGTCTAAGGGATTCTAGAATGCAATACAAATTGGTAGGAAATTTTGAGAGAATGTTTTCTAGAAAGAATTTTAACACAGACATATCCTGTCCATTCTAGTAAGAAGAAAATTTAGTCAAATCATTCTGAATAGAATTTTCTGTCTCATTGCAGACTTCAGACATTTAAGGCTCATATATGTATGTGTGTATATATCCATATATATAGTATACATATATATGTGTGTGTGTGTATATATATGTATATCTCCCAGTATCCCCTAAAACTAAGCTTTTTTATTAATATATGTTTCATTTATTGAAATATACCTGATCTTCCTATAAGTATTATTTACTCATTGTCTTTCGGTCTATAAATGCCACTTCTTGGATGAATAACACATATGAAGCAGGGGAAATAGGATATTTCATAGGTAAAAAGCTTTCAGTTCCTTTTTTAATATATAATGTAACATTATTATACTCATTATTATTATAAGTAATAATGTCTACATTCTTCTTTTGCAGAGTATAGACATTTCTTGTTCCTTTATTGATATCTTTAAACATTAGCTTTACTAAGAACATATTTATAATTAAGAGTAAATTAACACATATAAACTGATCAAGCTGTTGAAAAAATTCTACATGTTTAGTTTGTGTTTAATCTGAAGGTACTTTAGAAAACGTTAGGAGAAACAGTTTTAAAATTCATGAAAAGTCTTAGTAAGAATGATAATGGGACAATTAAAACAGTAGTGTGGGTTTTTGTTTTCTATTTTGTAGTTTTTCCTATTTCTCCTGTGTGAGGTGATGTTCACAGAAGTTCACTATTTCAACCTAGACAATAAATCTGCCATCCAGAATGGAGATCTAAAATGTATTCTGGAAACTTACACTGTGTACTTTCTCAAACTTGAAATTTAGTGCTTTTGATCAAATTGTAATGCCAGTGGCTGAACCCACATTTTGTTGAAGGTTTTATTTTATTCAAATCTATCAAATGAAACTTTACACAGAGAAGTCTGGAAATACTAATTTTTCACTCAACAAATGTGGTGGTTAGGTCTCTCTGGGCTAGTTTTTTATTCAATGAAGGAATTTTTATTGGTAAATCTTAAACCTACCACAACATACTTTTCTTTTTAACTAACAATGTTAGGGAAATTTACTTTAAAAATAGCATTGGTTTCATTTTAAAGTTTACATTTCTGTGAGTGTTTGCTATGGAAATACCATCTGCAGTTTATATACACCTATTTTCCTGTTTGACATTTTATATTTTTCTTCATCCTTATTTTTCACCTCCTTTCTTTCTTCTTTCTGTTGTATGTTAATAATGATCTACTTTCTGCTCCACTTTAGGGTTGCAAGTTTCCCAACCCTGCCTTTCCTGTCAGGGCCTGTTGGGATAGAAAGAGGGGGAAAGGAGGAGAGTGAAGGGAAGATGTACTTGTACGGTGTCAGTTGCTGTCTTTATCTCTGATTCAATGATTTCTGTCTACAATTAGCCTTGGCACTGATAGGATATGTGTGTGTGTGTGTGTGTGTGTCTGTCTGTGTGTGTGTCTGTGTGTGTGTGTGTTGGGGGGTATCAGCCCTCACTTTTCAATGTCCTGTTACAGTCTTTCAAATTACCTATTTTTCACCTTTTTCTATTTTATAAATCCAGTGGTCATAAATTAGGGATCAAAGACTGAAAAGGGGCATTTCTAGATTTGAGGAGGTCACTGAGATCACAGGCTTCATTGAGGACAACTGGGGCAAAATCTGCCCCCAATGTGTGAGGAGCTGGAAGGAATCTGATCTCTGGTTTACTTTTTCCAGGTTTATACTTTGATGTGAGTGGATTATCCTTTTATTATTTTCATTAATATGAAACAACCAAAAGTTCCTTTTTTAAACTTTTAGTGCTGACTTTAGATGTTTACCCCTTTGCTGAGGAATGTTCCATCGATGTTTATAGAAGTTATGCAAGGCAATTTCTGGAGAGAGTCAGGAAAGAGGCCCTGAGAAGCAGGTAACAGGTTATTTCATCAGCTGGAAAGCTTTGGACTCTGGATCTCCAATTCTAGAGCGGGAGATCTTAGCCCCTCCACGTTTTGAAGATCTCTGCCCTGCCTGACATCTTTCAGAGTTTCAGGGAGCATCTTGCTTTCGCTTTTGACCTCTGCTTCCCACTCATCTGGGTTACTCCCCAAATGCTTTCACAAAAACTCTTTCTGGTCTAGGCACAGTCTAGGTTCTCTGAGAGTCCCAAACAGCCTTGATGTTCCACTCACATCGAGCCCACATGTCTTAATCTTCTCAGAACCATGGTAAAATGCCATGGACTGGGCAGCTTAAACAACAGAAATTTCTTTCTCACAGTAATGGGAGGTAGACTGTCCAAGATCAAGGTGCTGGCCAGGTAGGTTTCCTTCTCTAGCCTTGTCCCTTGGCTTGTACATGACCACAATCTCGTAGTGTGTTTCTATGACCTCTTCTTGTGCTCAAGGAGAGAGAAAGGGGGTGGGCTGTCTTGTGTCTCTTCTTAGAAGGGCACTAATCCCATAATGAGGGCCCCAACCTCATGACCTCATCTAACCCTAATTGCTTCTTAAAGACCCAGTCTCCAGATACTATCACATTGGGAACTGAGGTTTCAACATATGAAACTGGTCGAGTGGGACACAAACGTTCAGTCTTAACAGTGGGTCTCCCTCCCTCTGGGCTGCTACCCACCATCAATGCTTCCTGCTCCCCACTGGTGCCACCAGCTCATTAGGCCATAGTGTTGCTGCCTCAACATTCTTGTCATGTGTTTTAGTCCATTTTAGTACTGCTATGAAGAAATACCCAAGACTGGGTAATTTATAAAGAAAAAGAGGGCCAATGGACTCACAGTTCCACATGGCTGAGGAGGCCTCACAATCATGGGGGGAGGTGAAGGAGGAGCAAAGTCCTGTCTTACATGGCAGCAGGCAATAGAGCAGTGCAGGGGAACTGCCCTTTATAAAACCATCAGATCTTGTAAGACTTATTCACTATCAGAAGAACAGCAAGGGAAAAACCCGCCTCCATGATTCAGTTACCTCCTACCGGGTCCCTCCCACAACATGTGGGGATTGTGGAAACTACAATTCAAGATGAGATCTGGGTGGGGACACAGCCATACCATATCATCATGATTCACTTATGTTATTATCTTTGTGTCACTTCCTTTTATGTGAATGTCACCGCTACCTGTACTACTACAGCCAGAACTCCTGTTTATTGATCTGTGACCATATTAACAGAGAAATAGGCTCAGGTTTCTGATTGGCTCAGCTCTTATGGATGGAGTCCATAGGGTTCACAGAGCTGTAGCTTAAGTTTTATACACATAGAACTTTTCTACTAAATGGAAGATAGGTGGGTGCATTGAGTGAGTTTCCATAAAGAACCACTGCTGAACTCAGAAACACAAGTTCACTAGTTAGATTGTTTCTAAAATGATCACAGCATATTTGGTGATTTGGCCGTAGGTTGATGCCCCACCCACCTTGTCCAGCTTAAATACTTGCATAGTTCTGAATCCCAACTTTTCAAAATCTCTTCCAGAAAACTTTTCAGACCCTGAAGAAATTGTCAGTACAAATACTAAAGGTTCATCAGCTCTTTTTCTACTTGCTCACATAGGGATAAACAGTCCACTTCCAAGTACTGAAGGTCCATCATCTTCCTACCAGTGATGGGCCATGGGCCAGGGCAGGGAGGGTAAGCCCGTTTCCATAGTGCTGTGTACTTGCAATGATTTCAAATTAATAGCTTGAAATCAGCCATGGTGGGGAAGTGTGTACACCATGGAAATTGACAGTACTACAAATCTAAGCTTTTTTGAGGGGAACGGGTCCAAAATACCAGTATTGTCACCATGATCGATTATAGGTTACCTCAGAAATTTGCCTGGCTTCCCCATTCACATTGGCATTACTATTTTACTTCATTTAGAGTCCTGTTTCTTTTGTTAATTACAGAATAAAATTTACATTTGTAGGTTTTTCCTTATCCTGCTCTTTCTAATGCATATGGAAAGCCCTGTTCAGATTTTCATGAATTTTGTAATTTTGGCCATACACGATTTGATATGTCTTAGGTTGATATTTTATTAGCTGACACAAGTTAATATTTCTTTAGAAGGTGATGGAAGAAAACAGCAGTATTTTTTTCCAATATGTTTCCTCTAAAATACATTAGGAAGAACAGTTTTGAAGTGGTGAATAGTTTTTGGAGACAAAAATTCTAAAAAAAAAAAAAAAATCCTATCTTTACATAAATACAGTTTTAGACAAATTCTGCCATATTCAATGCAACATTGTAGGCTGCCATGTCATCGTTTTACATATTCACAAGACATGCCAATTGTTCATAAGCTGAGATTGCTTGAGAATCAGATTTTGCAAAAGAATTGTCCTGTTATATTTTCTATTTTAAGAGTTTAAGAATGTCTGAAGAAAAAAAAAAAAGCAAAACAAACTTCTTGTTGTAATGGGTGAATGCTCTGCATTGATTCTGACTTCTTGTCAGTGGTGAAACGCCAGACCTCACAAGGATATCATTAGACAGCAGTTACAGCTCATGTCACCATCAGGAGGAACTCTAGTCCACATTGTTTTAACTGGCAAACTCAATTCCTCACAAAGGCCAGAAGCAGTTTGGCTAAATTTGAATTGTTATATAAATATATGTTGGATAGGATACTCAAAATTTAGAAAGAAAAAACTTTAACACTGGACTGTGGAAAGCTGAAGGTAATAATTATGAAAAAATGTTTCAAGTTAAGAAGGGGTTTTAATAAGTTTGTAAAATGGCATGCCTTTTACGGAAATTTGATTCATTAATATATGCCTGTTAGCATATACTTAAGCTAGAAAATACTTTTTTATTACGTAATACAAACAATTCACTTAAAAAAATCTTAAGATCAAAGACAAAAGTTATGACCATCTACATACTAATATAATAATTTCCCAAGTATTTGAATTCCCTCCATTATGTGCAACTAAAACAAGCAAAAACTAAAAATATAAATATAACTGATTCTATTTAGTTTTGTTTCTTTTAATTGAATAAGAACATTTTGAGATCAATGTAATAAAATTGTGAAGTGTTTTTATTTAAAGCCTTGTATTGGGTTTTATATCCAACTTTAGCAAATTTGATCTGCTAATTTCCAAGTGAGTTGAATTTTGCGTATGGGCGATATGTGTGTGTGCTTATTTCTGTCATGAATTTTACAAGAATCACTCATGTCTCATTGTGAATGCCCTCAGAAGGCCGCAGTCCCTGAGCGTTTGCTGCCGGCAGTGGAGGAGCAGATGAAGTTAATTAACATTAACCAATGGCATGGTATATACTAAACATTCAGTAAGTGTTATCTACATTATCTACAATGGCATGGTATATACTAAACATTCAGTAAGTGTTACCTATTAATAGTAATAATAAACACAATGAAAGGAAAATAGTTTAAATTAACCAACCAATGTTATCAGAGCAGAACATCTGTGGAGTTTGCTTAGATGATTAATAAATACTTTTACTGTCTTATCTAGAGGAAATGTGTAATTTTTGCACTTTTCCATCTCGATTGGCTAAAATGCCCTTCACAGCAGAAAGCTAACTATTGAAGAATAATATTGCCTGTCATTTTCTGATATAATAAATACATGTTTGTGTATATAATAAAATAGTTTCTTTTATGCATCATTGTATTCCTTCTAGCGAACATAGTTCTAGGCATTGAAATAATGTTTTCTAAAAAATCAGTAAAAGTACTTATGGCTAAATTTGAGATTCTGAAATGTTATCTCGTCACATTTGTATTATATGTCCTATGTATGATATGAGTCTCATCATCAATTTGCAAAATGTTTAGCTTGTTAGCAGTGCGTTTCCTAAGGAAGAAACAAGAATCTGTGCTGAATATTAATTCCAGGCATGACTGAGGGTTTTCCAAATTGCAGTAGTCATTTAGCAGGCTGTTATTTGACACAAGACTATGGCCTTGGAGATTGTTTATTGTATCTGCTGACTTGGAATTTGTTTAGAATAGGTTGCCCAGGAATGTTTCTGAACATGCTGTCTATAAATATGTAAATCACCTTTTTTCTTAACTATGCTATCTAAATATATAAATCATCTTTTTTTCTTAACTATCCTATCTAAATATATAAATCAAATTTTTTGCCAACTGGCTAGACATTACCGCTGAGTAAATGGCAATCAATGTGCAGAGAACCAAAAGAATATTAAATATGAGTATTTCCAATTAAGAATTCAGATAGTTTTATTATGGCTATATCTGTTACAAAGTGTTCATTCCCAAATCTGTCTCTTTGCAAAGCTAATTGTATGCCAGCAGCAGATAGAAAACTGAAGAAATGAGTAGTGTGAATCGACAATTCTAATTGTTATGTTATTTGCAGATAAACAACGCATGTAAAAAGACTAATGTACTGTATCGACTTATTGAAAATATACAATAGGAACCATAAAAATCACAATACTATTTATATGAAAACAAAGTGTCATACAATTAATTTTAAATTTATGGATATCATACACAATGTAAAATAATGTGAGGTGTCACCTTCTTAGACAGCAAAGAACAATATTGCTTCTGCAGAGACTGTACAATCTGTATCTGCAAGCTCCAATTCTAATAAACCCCTTATTTCTTTTAAAAATTTATTTTATTTTATTACTTTTCTAACTTTCACTTTAGGTTCAGGGCATAGATGTGCAGGTTTGTTATATGAGTAAATTGCCTGTCACGGGAGTTTGATGTACAGATTACTTTGTCATTCAGATAATAAGCATAGTACCTGATAGGTAGTTTTTCAATCCTCACCCTCCATCCTCAACATAGGCCCTGATGTCCATTGTTCCCTTTTTTGTGTCCATGTGTAATCGATCTTTAGCTCCAACTTAGAACATGCAGAATTTGGTTTTCTGTTCATGAATTAATTCACTTAGGCTAATGACCTCCAACTGCATTCATGTTGCTGCAAAGGACATGGTTTCATTCTTTTTCTATGGCTGCATAGTATTCCATGGTGTGTATGTACCAAATTTTCTTTACCCAGTCCACCATTGGTGGGCTTTTTTATAGCTTTGGATTTTTAAGGATGGTGTAAGAAATACTCAAAAGGAATGTTTTCTTTTCTTGAGTATTTAGCTTCAAACCCAGCTCTGTCATTTACTACCTGTGCTTTTTCCTTTTCAAATGAGAATAGTAACACTACCTGCCTTATATTTAAGAATCTTAAATGAAAATATAAACTTATTGTCACAGCAAATGCCCTCAAAATATTAGCTATCACATCTATATAAACATCATGATGATGTCATTGTATGACAGTCACCAACAATATTAAGATCTTTCCAAAACCTCCCAGGTGAAGTTTATAATCTCTCTATATCAACATAGAAGCACAGTATTCATATTCATCTTTGAGTAGCACTTTAAAAGATTATAAAATATTTTAAAAGACATTACCTTATTTAATCCCTTTTGTAAACTTACACGTTTGGCATGGCTAATTGTATAGTTTTTTCTAAGAAGTAAGGGAGGTTCAAACAGGCAGTAAACACAGCCTGTCCAACAATGCACCATGTTTAGTGGCCAAGACATGGACATCCATGCATTACAACAGTCATTCTCATAGTGTGGTCCCCAGAAAAAGAGCACTAGCATTGCCTGAAAACTTGTTAGAAATTCAGATATTCAGCCTCAACCAGACCTGCTAAATCACAAACTCTGGGAGTGGAACACCATAATCTGATTTTTTAGCCACTCTAGGGGATATTAATACATGCTAAAATTTGAGAATCATTGCACTAGACAAGGCAACTAAGGATAATATCTGAAATATGAGCAACATTCAATAATTATCATTTTTTTCAAAATCATAGAGATACATATATGAAATTAGTATGCCCATCTTTTAGAAACCAGCTATATATAAGAATTTTGATATCTCCTAAATTGATGAATATATTTACAAATAATAGAAAATCACAAGCAGCAAATAGGAAATAAATTTTTGTGGCTTTTTTCATGCCACACCCACAATGTTTTTATTTTATTTTATTCCAGCTTTATGGAGCAATCATTGACAAACAACACTGTATATATTTAAGATGTACAGTGTGATGATATAATATGCATATACATCGTGAAATGATTACCATAATCAAGCAAATTAACACATAATCATGCATTCAGATAGCAATTATATTCACACAGGCCATTTTACTTCAAAGGAGAGTAACCTGGGGTCTGTTTCAGGAATGTTAAAGTTCTACATAGAATGACTGAAGCCTAAAATCTAAATGAGATATTTTGTCTTCTAATATCAACAAATTTGGCAAATATAAAAGTATTTTTTGTCTTGCACAGTTTTCAGATTAGAGCTTCTTTCTTAACTGCAAGTTAAACCCACTTAAGATTTTTAAAGAAGATTTGGTAGGCCAGGCTTGGTGGCTCATGCCTGTAATCCTAGAACTTTGGGAGGCCAAGGTGAGCAGATCATCTGAGGTCAGGAGTTTGAGACCAGTCTGGCCAACATGGTGAAACTCCATCTCTACTAAAAATACAAAAATTAGCCAGGTGTGATAGCACACACCTGTAATCCCAGCTATTTGGAAGGCTGAGGCACAAGAATTGCTTGAACCCAGGAGACAGAGGTTGCAGTGAGCCAAGATCAAGCCACTACACTCCAGCCTGGGTGATAGAGTGAGATTCTGTCTCAAAAAAAAAAAAAAGTTTTACTACATAATAGGTTACGTTTTTGAACAATTACTGTCTATAGTTAGGCACAAGGGAGAATAGGGCATTTTATTTTCTGGAATTACTGATAAATTATTTCTTCAAATTCTTCCCTCCCATGATTTCTTCTTGATCGTGTTGTCTTATCTTCCTGTACTCATTAATTAAATGACTTGGTTAAATATATTGGTATGGGGCAATGTATAATCACAGTCTTATTACCTTCTCATTTTTCTCAAAAACTTAAATGATATAATTACCCTTATCTTCTTACATAGCTATTGATGCATTTATTTTTTAATCATGCTGTTGCAGGATCCTTGGGGTGACGCATTTCTGGACAGAAACCTCTGTGGCCAGTGGCACCTTTGTGTGAGTTTTGCTTGGGCCCAATGGGCTCATTGCACCCACTCAGCTTGGCAGGCTCTACTCGGCTCACACTACTGGCCTGGATCCCACACCTGCCAAGTGCAAGCCAGGTGTGGAGCAGCAAGGGGTGTGTGAGGGAGCAAGCATTGGGTCCAGCAACTGCACAGTCAGGCCTGCTGGCTGACACAGCGGGATGGGCACCTCCAGTGCTGGAACAGGTGCCTGCTCTCTGCAAGGCTGTGGCTGGACCAGGTTCACCACAAGCAGCTTCAACAGCTGCCCCCAGGGAACACAGTGGAAGCTTGGGGACTCCAGGAAATGCAAAGCCCCAAAGAGGGAGTCACAGTCTTGGCTTGGGGAGCTCCCAGGTCTGGAGAGGGCCACAGCTCTCCTCTCCCCTTCACCTTCAATGTGGCGAGCAAGGGGCATGTTTCAGCCCTGTATGTGTTACAGCTCTTTCAGCCCCGCCGTTCCGCATTTCTCGAGTTCTTTTCCTGCATCCAGGAAGAATGAGGTATGCAGATAAGTGGAGGGTGAGCAAGGTGAAGAGGAGCTTTACTGAGTGACAGAATACCTCAGAGGAGGCCCTGGAGTGGGTAGCTCCTCTCTGCAGCTGGTTGTCCCAGTGGCTGCTCAGCTCTGGCTGAGCCTGGGGCTTCTATGGGCATTCAAAGGGGAGGAAGTGCACACTGATTGGTCTATGGGCAGCTATAGGCGGGCCCAGAAAAGGCACCACAAGTTCCCACTCCCGTCAGTGGGACCGGTAGCCCTGCCTGCAGCCTTCAGGCCCTTCCCAGCCTGAAAGTAGGCTTCGACATCCCGTTCTGCCCAGAAGCCTGTCTGCCTCTGCTGCCATTCATGGCATCCAGGCTGTTCATGCCAAGAGGAGCCTGCAGGCCAGCACTGAACTACCTGCAACACCCCCTCAACTTCCGTCCTATGCTCATCAGCACCCAAAGTCCAGAGGGGGCCATGTGGGCAGGGGCTGGTGTGTCAGCACTGCCCCAAATGTGCACACACCCAGCCAGACTGGGACAGCACCTGGGCTCAGCCCCAACTTTTCTGAGATTTGAGTGGGTGCCGGGAATGGAGAGAGGGAAGGCAGCGAAAGCAGACACTTCTGAAACTTGCCGGGGGAGATGCCTGACTCTGCAGGGCATTGTGGCTTGTATGGCTGTAGCTGCACCCAGGAATGTGGGTCTCCTGCCTGCTCTGTGGGCTAGGAGGCCCAGATCCGCCGCCGTGACTTGGGCATCTGCAGCTGCTCCAGGAGGGCAGGTCTCCTGCCTGCTCCCAGGCCCCCCACTTTGAGACGTCACCGTCGACGAGGGAGGCCTGGGTTCACAGGCACAACCTGAGTGTCTGTAGCTGTTACCAGGAGGACAGGGATCCTGCCTGCTTTGTGGAGTGGGATGCCCGGGTCCACAGCCATGACTTGGGCAGCTGCAGCTGCATACCGGGAGTTCCCACCCCACCAACTCGGAAGGCGAGGGGCTCCCACTTGTCCCAGCTACCACCAGGTCTATGGAGGGTGCAGCCCCAGCGGGGCTTCCCGGCTGCAGCTGATGTGATGGCAGCCATGGTTCCAGACAGCCGCTGCTGCCATCAATGCTATCTCGTTCAGCTATTTTCAGTGGACCTATATACACTTAAATTTCACACAGTTCCCCAAATGGACAATGCTTTCTAGCACCCATGTTTTTGGACACTATGTTTTTTCTATCTTTTTTCTTGACTAATCTCCATTCATTCCTCTAAACCCATTTCATATGACATTATTACCAGAAAATTCTTCATAATCCTCTCCATAATGGGTAGGATGATTTTTTTTCATATTTTCTCATGGTATTCTCTGAATCCATCCATCATAGCACATATCATATCACATTGTAGTTACTTTAAATCTCTGCTTCCCCATAGAATGTGAGAATCTTAAAACATGAATTATATTAGTAATTTTCAGGCTTCCAGAACTCATTCTGTGGCACAGAACATTTATTGAAAATTTGTTGGATGCAATATACAGGTTGTAAATAATATGGAGTCAGGAATGATATGTTTAGTAGCAAGTACTTATACAGGCAAAAACATGAGTTAACACTGTTGCATTAGAATGTACTAGGCATTGTTCTAAGCATATTACTAATAAAATATTAGTTATTAAAACGGCCTTGTGAGGTTGGTATTGCTGTCAGTCTCATTTTGTATTAAACAGGTTTGAGTTAGTATTGACCATCCATGCCACAAAGACAGTAAGTACAAAAAAAGGCAGATTAGGGTAAATATGTAATCCTTCTAAAATATTGCCTGGAAAGCTACGCATAAGATTATTATCAAACCTTCTAAACAGCATTTGTCTGAAATATACATTTCTTAAACTTGAGCAAAGTCATTAGAACAGCAGTTTTAAGTAGTCCCTATTACTCTAATAGACAAGCTAAAGGGTCAGACTAGAGAAAGAACCAAATGTCGTCTGATGACACACATGCTGTGTCCAGCCCCAATCTCTGGAAACACCCCCCTCTCACACCACCCCAATGCCACGTTTCACAAGCAGGATCCTTGAAAAGGGAGAATCCTTCATGTGGCTGGAAATGGAGTGTTACTAGGTATAGGGGCCGACTTGGTCTGTGGAACGGTGATGTCCCAAGCACTGGTTATTCTGCTCACAGGTTGTCCTCTGAAAGGACGGTTACTAATTTATGAACTCCAAGTTGACAGTCATCATGTCCATCTTATTCCCCTGCGTGGGCCTAACACCTATTGGAAATAGAAGATACTAAATACATATTTGTTGAATTGCAAAATCAATGAATGGATATCCACTTTACTTGCTTGATCTGCAGATTCTAGGGAAATTTAGGTCGCACATCAACTTTTTATTTTAAAAGCTTTTTAAAATATATAACAGTGTTAAAATTAAAATGTGAGATGTGTTACTTTATTCTATGCCTTAAAAAAAGAATATTGGACAGGTATAGTTGCTCATGCTTGTAATCTCACTACGTTGGGAAGGTGACGTTGGAGGATCACTTGAAGCTAGGAATTTGAGGCTGCAGTGAGCTATGATTGCACCACTGTACTCCAGCATGGGCAACAGAGCTACACCTTGTCTCCAAAAAAAGAAAAAAGAAAATGAAGAAAAATAATATTAAGCTTATCTCTCTCTCTCCACGCACACACAAATACACACACACACAGACACACAAAAAATCAATACTTATGTGACTCTTAAAGAAAGAATGTTAATCTTACTATGTGCATAGGAGATCAGAATACTTAGAAAATTCACTTTGGGAAAATTAGATATAGTAAAATGAAATTAATTATTTGATTTCATTCCAATTAATGAAATAAAATAAAATTTTAATTTTAATTAATGAAAATAAAGTATAATAACAAGTTTGTAGATTTTTAACTTACTTTGTAGTATCGAAACAAAATAGAACAATTCTTCTTTGAAACCACAAAGGTTTATTTTAATAATGCCTAAAGACAAATCATTATAAACCCAGAAGATTTTCTTTGAAGAATAGAGTTGGGATGAGTCCCAGACAGGGCCATTCTTATTTTTTATGCAAATAATTTGATATGATAAGGAATACCAAATGATATTTTAAAGACTATAATTCTTTATTTTGGAAAATTCAATTACATATGCTCACATATAATTAGATATGATGACAGTGGCTTACTGAAAATATGAGTGTTCTCAGTGAGTTTTAATTGATAACTTAGTGTATAAGTTACCCCACAACTAAAAGGTCACAGTTAGCCTATATTGGGGGGTAAATTATAATTTTGTGGTGAATTGGTTTAAGGTGATTTTTATAACTATTTTCAGAGTCAAAGCATTTTGTACTTCATGGTTAATTCTTCCAGGCATGGAACAGGGCAAGGGCACTCTCTTGTACAAAGATGCAACTCCAGTGGGAAACATAGTGCCTGGCACATAGTAGCTGTTGAATAAACGTGTGTTGCCTGCCTGAAAACAAATTTTCCCGTGTATCAGGGTGAGTTGTTACATTGATTTTACAAATAAAAGAGAAAATATTTAAATTATTAGGCAAGAATGCCTAAGTAGCTGTTTGAAAAATCTTCCCTTGTTTTAAAGGCTCTGTAACTATAGAGATTCTCAACTGAGTCACTTTGAGATAATAGATTGATGTGTTTATTATTTTGTAATAATTTTGAATATTACATTTCGCAATGGTATATGCTGTGTGTAAATGCCATTATGCTGAACACAATTTTCAGAGACAGAAATGTAATAAAAATAGGATAAACAATGAAATAAATTTCTCTCCATAATTTATGCTTAAGGGTATATATATACATATATATGCGTGTATGTATATATACACATACATATATATATATATGAGATAATGAATATTGGACCAAAAGATGCGATGGGCTAAGAAGATTACTTGTTTAGTTTTTAAAATAATTTTTTATCCTGAAAAATAGAAAACTGTTTTTAACTCTTGAGTCAATCAATCAATAGATGTGGACTGAAAACAATATTCCTTACTGTGGAAAATAGGCTAGAATTAGTGTGATAGAATAAATCAAATCTACTTTTCCTTTGTAGACTGAGTAATTCACGCAAAAATGATTAACTTCAACAAAGGGCAGATTTTTCTCTGTTTTAAAATTTTACTCCCCAAAACACAAGCTAAGGACTTCTGAAAACAGTAATTTGGCAGGTAGATTTTATCTCTATTTCATGTAAATATAATTCCCAACTGTCATCAGTTTCTGATGGCTGACAATTCTGACGTTTGTATCTGCAGCCCAGACTTCGGCTTCCTACTCCATATTCTTTGGTCCTAGCCTGCTATGCATCTCCATTTGGAAGCCTAACAGGCGCTCAGACTTAACAAGTTCAGTTTCCAACATTTGCTTCATTTCATTAAACCTGCTCTTTCTGCACTCTTTCATTTTTATTAGTTGTAGTTATATTCTTCTAGGTTTTCTTGATGAAAGGCTTAGAGTCATTCCTAATTTCTATCTTTCCCTCACATTTTAATTCTTATGCATGAGAAAGTACAGTGCAGATCCTGAATGCTAACATTTTTCATGACAACCATTTGCCCAAGCCACTATTGGACTTCTGCATCATTGTGGTATATGTAGAATATGTAAATGGATAATATTACTACCAATCTGACTTCCTGGCTTCCCTTTACATCACTCCATCGACTTCAACCTCAGTTTTCTCCATATAACAGCCAGAACGATGCTTGATACAGGTACATGAGATTGTGTAAGCCCTTCTTCATGGCCCTCCAATGGTTTCCCATAATTGCTGTCAGTCTACTATTTTCCACCAACATACATACTGTGGGCTTCAAGGCACTGACGTTATCTTCTAGTATTCTCCACCTCTGCTTTTATACTTACTTGGACACATCAAATAAATATCCACATTTCAGATTTTGTACTTGCTCCCTCCTCAACCTTCCCATTCTTCCGCATGGACAAAGGACTTGACTTGTTTCCTTTATTCTTGCCATTCTCTTTCATATGTCACCTTCTCAGTGAGGTCTCTCCTGGCCACCTCTCCATTATACTGGCTCTCAGCTTCCTAACTTTACCTTCCATGTCCTTTTAGCTGTAGCCACTATTGGATGTTCAACTCCTCTGGAATATAATCTCCATGAAAACAATAACTCTGCCTCCTGGGTTCACTGCCTGTAGCCCCAGCACCTGACATAGTGCCTGATACAGAGAAGGCAATTAGTAAACATTTATTGAATGAATACTTTGCTGAGAGTTCAATCATTTAAGTAAATATTAATATATGTTACTGGCAATGTAAGTAACAACTAGTGGATACAGATAAATAGCTAGATAGATGTGTTCACCTTTATTAATAATATGTAATCTTATAATCACCCTGAAATATAAATTAATTTTAGTCAATATAGTTTGACAAATATTATAAATCATCATTTAGTATTTTAGAGTTTGTGTAAGGTGAGTGATCTAACCACTTTGTTTATAAATCTAACTGTCACCATTAAGACAGCTAATGTGATTTATAAACACATGTATTTTGGAATTCATATGTAAAATCTGAAATGCCAACAAACATTTGGTTTTGGGGTATGTGTTAGAGTATGTTAATGTTGCATTCCCTTCTACTTTTTTTGAAAGAGATCCTCGAGAGGAAAACAACTCTAGAAAATGGGGTACTGAACCAACACCAAAGATGGAAAAATAAGTTGAAATAATTATGGTTAATAGCATTCTCATATAATACCTAAAACGTCATATTTTCTACCAAAAGAAAGTACTTTACATTTGGAACACTATTTTTTTAGAACTTATTTTATGGTAGAGTTTTGGATGTTCAAATTTATCATTATCAGGTGATCTCAAACAATACTGAGTTCATGCTAACTTGACTCCACTGACAACTGATTAGTGAACTAGTTTGTCTATGTTGCTTACTAGGTAATCAAGCTCCTAATAAAAGAGTACAGTTTTCAAAAGTTATACTATTGCCAAAACAAATACTATGTGTTGGAACCCAATATCCTCAAATAATTTATTTTCCATGTAAGTGTGTAATCTCAGCTTGAGTTGTCTAATCAATCCAGCACCACAGCCAACATCAGTTCAATATCTTTTCTTCTCAAGGAAGAGCACGTACTGAGAGTTTCTGCTCTTGCAATGTGATCTTAGGTTTCCACGTACTTGTGGGTCAGGGGAGTGGTGTTTAGTAGTCTCCACATTCTTACATTTGCCTAATTAACATATAACAATTGTTGCAAAATGCCTAATTACAGTTGGGACACGTGGAACCTCTTTAGCTTTTCTGATAAGTCTGTAACCATGAACATCATCATAAGATTAAAATGAAACACTTATGTCAGTTCATGTAATGATTCATTTTTTAAATTTCCCACTGAGACACAGGGATGATTTATACTTATATTGGATCCTTAAATATATCTTTATAAAGGTTAGAATATTAGAACTTCAATCTAGAGATTAATAAATGCAAAAAATACAGAACATAGCTTTCATTGTTATTATGATCACATTCTTATTGTATTGATTGTGTGGGAAACAGAGACAGGAAACCCAGAACAATGATCTGTAACAGTGGAATAATATTTCTTCCTTAATGTCTTCAGAAGAGCCAGGAGAGCTATTATTTCAGAAGAGTTGCTTTTGTTTAATACATAGAATAGTTTGTTTTACTAAAATTAAACAAAGTAATTAGATTGACTTTTTAAAAGTGGTAAATTGTGGTTGCAATACCATTGGTAAGACACTAAGTGAAAGGCTACATAATTGGCTAACTTCTTGAAAAGCATGATAATATCATTTATCATAGAAGTCTGATAATTATTATTGTTGGAAGAATGACGAATTTGAATGTCTTTGAAAAATTTAGCGGAATATATTCAACAGATAAGGCTCAGGACTCTGAAACCAAGAAAACCATGAAACAGGAGAGGGTAATTCAAGAAAATACTGGGGAGAGAGACACTGTGGGCCAAGAACAGAATGAGGGTGGCTGCTAATATATTAAAAGTCGAGAAAGAAGAAATAATTCAAAAAACAAAGATAAAATGGTCAAGGAAATACAGAGACTCTCAGAAGAGGTTAGAGTCAAGAGTCCCAAGGAAATAAGAGTTTCAAGTAATAAGTGCTCAGCAGTGCTGAATGCAGAGAAGCTGTTCTAGTATCTTTAATTTGTTAGAAACTAGTAAAGTATCAACCACGTGAAATTCTGAGGTGGTTACTTTAAGCTACAATCTAAGGAGTGGATCAGTTGTCTTATCATAACCTCAAATCCCATGTTATTTAGTATGCCATCAGGAACCCCACACTTCAAAAGAGCATTCACATGTGCTTGACCTCGAGATGCCATATATGTGTATCAGTCAAACAGCACGCTCCTTTATAAAGTACTATGAATAATATTATAAGTAAGTTTTCATTACTGAAACTAATGGTCTTCAAGAGATGTTAGACTGACTGAGCTATTTAAAGATACTCTTAATAGGATAAGGATATAGAAAGTTCTGTAGTGTGCGCTCTTATAGATGGAGCCATTACATTTATCTCTAAATTGCCCTGTGACTGGCTGTGAATTTAAAGGATTCTGCTTGGTGTTAGCCTTAACTAAATCTTGACCTAAGAGTATTGTCACATATTTTTTCTTAAATGAACCTTTCATGCAAACTACAGTTACCAGATAGCTGAAATATCCTTGCATTTTCAAAATAGGTTGTATGATTTTATTGTGTGTATGCATGCTAAAAATATTTGTATAATAAATAGCTACATGTGTGACAGATTTCAATCTGAGACATTCTTTTATTAAACCTAAAAATATAATTATGGGAATAATATCAAACCTTAAAGCAGAGATAATTATCTTCTAAACAGGAACCAAGTGTTGTCCATAACCTAAATGTTTTCCAGTTGACATAGAGACCCATGAACTAGGATAATTGACTAGTGAATTTTCAACGTGGAAGCTGTTGTTTCTTTGTGGCAAGGAGAGTTCACTGCTACTGTGAAAGTGTAAATCTACCTGAAAGAGATTGAGAAGGAAATAAGAAAGTGCAGAAAACATCTAAATTAATAAAGTTCTCATTCTCATTGCCCGGTATATTCTTCTATTTTGGTAAATAGTAAGTATGGTTGAATTTTCCTTCATTGTAAGATTAAAGAAGGCAAAAATATTTAAAATCATAGACTTTAAAACAGTAAAACTACTAAACAATGTCTTAAAATACACAAATACTTGTTTTTCAGTTCAACATATGCTATCTTTAAAAATAAGATATTTTGCTTTAGCTAATATATCCTTATCCTGATATAAACTTAATAATTTAGAGCATGAAGAAAAAATTTTAATTCCAGTTACAAAAATAATTTTAATATATTATTTGACATATGTGTCATTTTATATTGAATAATATTTTAAACCAATATATTTCTTATTCAAGGACAGAAAAAGAAATGAATAGAGTCATTATTCTCTGGAACAATAGAAGAAAATGTTATATTCATAGGTCTCAAACATTGTTTCAAAAAAGGAGTACCTTTTGCAAACTAAAGAACTACCTTTTGCAAACTAAAGAACTATTGAGAATTCTGAATGACTCAGATAATTTTTTATAAGAGCATCCTCAGCTATATCTTCTTACGGATTCACGATGGAAAATTATAATACTGTAGGTTTCCATGTCAAATATTAAGCTAATTACCAATCTAGTTGTCTAGTCTGAGAGTTAATGGGATAAGTTTCAGATAGAGAACTGTCATTTTGTCTAGGCAGCTAGATGAGTAGGTAATTTAAAATAAAAGATAAGTCATTTTAGAAATATGTGAGGTCAACAAAGATCTATCTTTTTGTTGTTTAAAATCTCTAAGTTTTAAAGTTTAAATCTCTAAGTCTTAATTGAAACTGTCCCAACTACCCCATTCTATCTGACAAACTATGAGCAAGAAGATAACACCACAGTTCCTTAAAAAAAAAGCACCAGCACTTTCCACACAATCGCAATTTTTAATGGAAGTAACTTGACAAGGAAATAGAAAGTAAGTAAATTAATATTAGAACATAAACCTGATATTTTTCTGAGCCTGCTTCTCTAGTTAAGGCAAATATAATGTGTGCCATTATATAGCTAGCTGGGGAATTATATGTACTAGTAACATTTTGCATCCAACGAATATTACAAATGGAAAAAGTATATGATGAGCAATATTCAAATATAAAAATCTATCTTTATAGTTTTTAGCAGTCTATGCAAAAAGAAATCTTTTTTCTTCAATAAAAGTGACATTTTTTCCATTTGTTTAACATGTGAAATACCACTTTGTAATAGCTTAAGCCTACCACATGCTATCAAAAAAACACAGGAATAATTAAGAGAAATTATAAAGATTATTCAGAAATCTTGTGATCTAGGGCTTTTGTGATTCCACGAGAGCTATTTAAATATTTTTCCTATTTTCCACCAATATCTTAGTTTTGTTACAGGAAAACTAAGTCTTTGAAGAGTTTAAAGATGAGATTGTCTGTGTCTTTTTCTCTAATCAAAAGCTCCTACTGGAAGCTCTCCATTCTTCTCCTTCTTTACTTATATATAGTTCCCTCTGCACTTACTTTCATGTAATGTTTATGTTTGCGTTTATCCATATAACTGTTTGTAACTTGTGACTTCCTACTCCACTGGAGGACTGAAGAAAAGTTCTCTTTTCTAGTTCCCACAGTCCACAGTCACATCCCATCATGCATATGAAAATAAATGCTACTAAAATATTAACTGAAAAGTAAGGATGATAGGGTTTTCCTTTTGTCAGGTAAGAACTAACTTCTTTTGTCACCTTAAACTTGGAGGTGGAGATAATGATGTTGAAGGGACTGTGTTAAGCAAAAGTGGACAAAAGTGGAGTTTTATCTTCCCTTACCTATCAGTCTTTTTATATAATTGACCAAGTCCACTGCAGTAACTACTATCTAATTCCATTGACTTGTTTCCTGTGTGAAGCTCTGAACTGTAGAAGCCTTAAGGTTTCTAATGCTGTGGGAAAAAACCTATGGTGGAGTGGTTACAAATCATGGCTTCAGAATTAAATGTAGAACTGGATTCTAGTCCTGTCATACTCCCATTCTTTTTTTTTTTTTTTTTTTTTTTTTTTTTTTGAAACAGAGTCTTTCTCTATCACCCCGGCTGGAGTTCAATGGTGTAATCTCGGCTCACTGCAACCTCCGCCTCCCAGGTTCAAGCGATTCTCCTGCCTCAGCCTCCTGAGTAGTTGGGACTACAGGTGCCCACCACCAGGCCAAGCTAATTTTTGTATTTTTAGTAGACATAGGGTTTCACCATGTTCACCAGGCTGGTCTTGAACTCCTGACCTCAGAGATCCACCCACCTCGGACTCCCAAAGTGCTGGGATTACAGGCGTGAGCCACCATGCCGGGCCCATACTCCCATTCTTTACTCAGCAGCATGCAAGCAAACAAAACAAAACAAAATCCTATTTCTAACAACATAAATTCACCAAAATACTAGCAAAATTAAACACAAAATGTTAAAACTTCCTCAAAAAAAAAATGCTGGACACTTACCCATATGCTTTTTTTTCTCTCACATTAAGATAAAAGCAATTATACCTAACTGGTGGGATCAGTGTGACAGTTCCATGAAATAATGAATGTAAAGGTCTTAGCAAGGTGCTTGGTAAATTCTAGCAACAAATGAATGTAGCTGTTATGTTAAGATAATAACATAATACTCTTTGGGTTCAGCAATCTTTGACATTTATTTTCTCCAATTTATCTTCTAATGGACAAATAGATGGAAGTTATAAAGACTCTTTTTTAAAAAAGTATATAAAGTAGCACCATCACTCAGGGACAGGACATTTTTCTGTAAAGAAATTAAGGTATGTTTACATCCAGTATAATTTGCACTTTTAATGTAAAATTTTGTAAGCCCTTAGAAATGGGCACAGTTATTTAACCACCACAAGAATCAAAATACACAACAATTTAATCACTCCCCACAAATTTCCTCATGTCTTTTTGTCATGAACCCACCATTTATCCCTAACCCCTGACAACCTATGATTTGTTAACTGTCTCTGTAGTTCTGCCTTTGTAAGTGTCAAAGAAATGAAATCAGGCACAACATAACCTTTCCAGTTTGGCTTCTTATATTTAATATAATGCATTTGGGATTTATCTACACATTTATATTTATCAGTGGGTCACTTCTTTTTCATTGACAAATACTATTTCTTTAAATGGACCTATCACAGT
This sequence comes from Gorilla gorilla gorilla, assembly GCF_029281585.2. Taxonomy (NCBI): domain Eukaryota; kingdom Metazoa; phylum Chordata; class Mammalia; order Primates; family Hominidae; genus Gorilla; species Gorilla gorilla. The sequence goes on from NC_073241.2 coordinate 98,850,651, forward strand.
TTATTTATTTACTTACCTGTTGAAGTATATGTGAGCCATTTCCACATCTAGAATTGTGAGTAAACATTTCACATACATACATAAATTGTGTGGGAACATATTTTAATTTTCTTGATAAATACCTAGACGTGGGGTTGCCAGGTTGTATGGTGTGTGTACATTCAGTATTATAAAAACTGCTAAAGTTTTCCTAAATGATGGCAACATTTTGAATTTGCATTGCCTCACACCTTGTTGAAAATGCACACACACACACACACACACATATATATATACACACACACACATATGTATATTTAAATATATATATTTTTGGATTATATTGTATTTCATTGATCTATATATCCATTCTTTTGTCAATATTTACTTTCTTGGTAATTATAGGTTTTTGTTTTTTTTGTTGTGTTTTGTTTGAGACAGAGTCTTTGTCACCCAGGCTGGAGTGCAGTGCAGTGGTACATTCTCGGCTCACTGCAAACTCCACCTCCCGGGTTCAAGCGATTCCCCTGCTTCAGCCTCTCAAGTAGCTGAGACTACAGGTGCGTGCCACCGTGGCTTGCTAATTTTTTGTATTTTCAGTAGAGAGGGGGTTTCACCGTGTTAGCCAGAATGGTCTTGATCTCCTGACCTCGTGTTCCGCCCACCTCGGCCTCCCAAAGTGCTGGGATTACAGGCGTGAGCCACCGTGCCCAGCCGGTAATTATAGTTTTAAAATAAGTCTTAATATCTAGTAGTCCAAGTTTCTCAATATTGTTCTTTTTAAAAATTGTTTTGCCTCTCTAATTCCTTTGTCTTCTCATATATTTCAGAATCAGCTCATTGATTTTTACAAAAAATGTATTATTTTGGAGAGAATTTACATCTTACTGCTGTTGAGTCTTCTAAAATATAAAGACTATACCTTAATTTATTTAAATCTTTTATTTCTTTCAACATTTTGTAGATTTCAGCATACTTATTCTGCACATATTTGGTAAGATTTAACGCCTAAGTAATTCATCTTTCATGGTGCTGTTGTAAAAGGAGCTTTTTAAAGTTTTTAATCTTCATTGTTAATATGTATAAATAAGTTTCTTTTTTTAACCCTTGTATGACAGTGCTAAACTCACTTGTTAGTTCTAGAAAGTTCATGCATGTTCTTTGGAATTTCATGCATAGATAAAATCCTATGTCTTCCTTTTCAGTCTTTCCAGTCATTATGCCTCTTCTTTCTTTTGAAGCCTTGTTGCACTGACTGGATGCAGTCAGTGCAACTCAAGGATGATGTTGAAGAGGAGAGGGAAGAGAAGACAATTTTGACCTTTTCCCAGTCTTAGGGGAAAAGTGTTCAGTCTTTCACCTTTATGTATGATGTTAATTGTAGGTTTTTTATAGAGGCTATATGTCAGATTGAGGGATTTTCCTTCTAGTCTTAGCTTCCTAGTATATTTTTTTCATGAATGGATGTTGATTATTTTCAAATATTATTTCAAAGATTAGTTGTGGGTTTTTCCATTATATAATCTTTTGATATGGTAAATTGAATTGCATAGCCTTCAATGTTGAACCAGCCTTGGTTACTGGAAGAAATTCCACTTGGTTATGATGGGTTGTGCATTTTGTATATTGTTGGTAATCTTTGCTGCTATTTTATTGAGTTTTTTGCATCTATGTTAATAGGGTACATTGGTCTGTAGCTTTATTTTTTCCTCTTGTGGTATCTTTTCTCTAATCTCAGCAACTGCTATCCTCAAGGACTTACTTGAGAAATATCCCCTCCTCTGTTTTGTGCAGTAGTTAGTATAGAATTTATATCATTCCTTGCAACTTAGTGGAATTTTCCAGTGAAATCATCTGTACCTTTCCAATTTTGTTGGAAAGTTTTTAATTAGAATTCAGTTTTGTTTAAAGTCACAGACTTCAGTGGAGATGTAAAGGTCACATTACGGAAACAATTAGGTAGTGAGTGTGAGGATGGAGGTGGAGATTGATAGCGTTTGGGTTACATGGTTCTAGGCAGTGATGTAAAGACAGGTTTATTAAAATTGGCGTGATGGGTCAAGTTTGGCACTAAGTGTATTTATGGATCTACAGAGCCACTGCATACTATAGCAGAGATATTTTTTTCTTTCATAAGGTCATGCCATGATGCTTATGCAGTCTGTCTCAGGAATTCATGACTGCAAACTAGAAGATCCAGATATGGTTAGGAAAAAAGAAATGAGAATGAGTGATATAGACAGAGCCTGGTGGAAAACTATAGGCGCTCTTTGACCACCGTGGAGGAAAAGGAAACACTTTTGTCGTGATTAAACCAGTCATGGCATCTTTGTTGCTTTTAAAAACAAATTATATATTTTGATAAAAATCTTATTTATATTGCTAAGGTATAGATAGAACAATGATGTGTATTCCACATTTGTGTAGCTAATATTACATATTTTAACAATCCTATTACATTTCCAACATTTACTCAAGTATAACCATCACCAGTGGTAAGACACACCCTGTCCACCTGGTTGTGCTTATGAGTCCCGAGTATTCTTTCCTTCATCAGAGAACCCTTTTTTCTACTCCTCAAAATTACCAAGTCCTGGTTCCCAGAATAATTTACAGTCTTAATTCTTTTTATTCTTTCTGTGTGTTTCTTCAACCTCATTTATATATGAAATTCAGCCACCTTTCAAAGTCTTAACAAAATGTTATGCCGATAATCACAAAATTAATTTTAAAGCCAGGATATGGCCGGGCGCGGTGGCTCACGCCTGTAATCTCAGCACTTTGGGAGGCCGAGGCGGGCGGATCACGAGGTCAGGAAATCGAGACCATCCTGGCTAACATGGTGAAACCCCGTCTCTACTAAAAAATAGAAAAAATTAGCCGGGCGTGGTGGCGGGCGCTTTTAGTCCCAGCTACTCGGGAGGCCGAGCCAGGAGAATGGCGTGAACCCGGGAGGCAGAGCTTGCAGTGAGCCGAGATCGCGCCACTGCACTCCAGCCTGGGCACAGAGCTAGGCTCTGTCTCAAAAAAAAAAAAAAAAAAAAACACAAGTCAGAATATTTGTACTTTCTGTGTCAGACTTTTGTTTCTCCTTACCCCCAATATCACTTTCCCAAATAAATTGTTCACTTAATATTTAAGCTGCACATTTGACAGCTCTCATTTAAATAAAACTGTCTCTAGATATTTTTATTCTAGGGTGAGCACAACTAAACTGTAATTGTGCCATCGTTGAGATTCTCAGGGTGCTATGTATTTATGCAAGAGCAAATGGATGTGAAATGCTTTCATTATTTCAAACTTCAATGCAGAAACAGCAGTGACAGCTGCATTTTTTTGCTAGTAATGTTCAACTTGATCAAACGGTCCAGTTTTATTAAATCAATGTTGCCGCATACAAGACTAATGGAAGAATGGAATTAGATGTAGCTTTTACCCTGAGACTACTTTGCTAGGAGACTAATGCTCAAATTTGTGTTTCAGAAACTTGCTATTATTTTAAAGTCATTTTGGCTAAAGTTTGAATATTCTTGAAACAAACGAATACTAACATTAAGCACAGAGAGCAATGAAATACAAGTTCATTATACTGAATTGGAGCTGCTGGATATTGCAGCTGGATAATTGCAGCAATTAATTCTTCATTACTTGTATATTCTTTTTGGTGCTATTGGAATCATACAATATTGCTTTTAGTTAATATTAACCATTAAGTAATGAAAACATCTTCAATCACTTACCAGGGTATCTTAATACTCACTGTTCAGGCCATAAATCTGCTTTTGTAAATATGGACTACTGATTTTATTAACTTCTTTACTAATTGCCTTTAAGACACTCATGCCCAGTATTTTTTAAAAGTCCAAGTGAGATGAATTGGAGCTTTGTTATTTAGCTTATTACATTTAAATACCAAACAGAGAGCCAATTGTTTTTAATTTTTTCTATGATTTTCTGAATGGCCATTACCAACGTGAATACATTGTGTCATGTCCAAAATGGTCTATATATCTGTATATTGGCCGAAGTACAAAGCATGAGCAAAGGTGAAATTGTCTTTACTAAAATGTATAAAACATCTTATGATTCTGAACTGCTGTGAAAAGGGAAGTCAGATTCAGTTTAGTCAATCATTTGGAAAAATGTGCTTAATAGCCAATTGTAACTTTAGTAAAATAACTTTAGTAATTTAAAATTTGTACTTTAGTGTACATTTATTTTTGCTCATTTCCTCATCATCTTTGTCTTCATCTTTGATCTCCTCTCCTCTTTTTCTTTCTTTTTGGCTAAATTATAATTATATGGAGGAAATTATAATGTTACCAAGTCATAGATGAAGTTAAGTGGTTGAACTGAGGAAGGATACAAATAATTCTGGCAACACTGTCTTATTTATAAGAAAATAAAATGAAACAAAATGAAACTTGTTAACAGAAGCAATGAATTTTGAAGAGAGAGGTGATTGGAGCAAACACATTGATTCCTGTTGCTACTGTTGTTTTCTTTACATTAAAAATTTCTTCCCTCATATCCTATGCACTCTATTATTACAGCATTAGCTGTTGACAGTTATATAGCTCTTCAAGACCTTGAACCATCTTTGTCCCATATCATCTGTTATTTTTGTATCTTGGCACATTGCTCTCACACATTAAAATATTGCTTTTTTGGAATGCAGTATATAAGATGAGGCACAAGGTACAGATTCATAACATTGTTATTATTTTAGAGAGAGAGCTGTAGTCAACTCTCTAAAACTGAACTTCTTTTAGGAGATAAGATCTAATAATTATTATACTTGCCTAGGAAATAAGGGTAAATATTTGAAGGACTCGTAAAACAAGGGGTAAGACATCTTCAAAATCTATAAAACTTTACTTCAATGTTATCATTCATATGCAGATATTAAAGGATATGAAGCCTGTTTTACACATAAGCATTTTGTCATTTTCCCAATATACTATGATTATTTTATACCACAGGAGATAGTAGCAATAAGTAGGATTAGGCCCATACTGTCATTGTTAATATATTAAAGATTTTTCATTTATTGATTTCCTTAACGGTTATTACAGACCAATCTCATCCCATATGTAAATTTATAATTAGCAATGTGTCCTGCAAAATATTAAACCATTTGCCTTGTTAATTATAAAATATGATACCTTACTATCACCAGTGAAACCATAGTTCTTTCACTGAATCTCTTCTAGAATCTGGCTCATTTAATTTTCATTCCAAATTAAGTATTCATTAGACTAAAACCACACAAAATAACACATATCAGACTGTTAGGTAAGCATGAGAAATATGCTGGGTTGGTAAGTATGAATGTGCAATGTAAAGGAGATTGGACGGATAATATCAGTTGGATTATGTTTGGGCAGATGCTTGGGTTGATCCTGACGATCACAATAATGGTGTTTCTAGTGGATTTCAGTTGTCTTTTCCTGTTCATCATCTCCCCACCCCGCCAACACGCACCCCCCTCCCCCACAATCTTTAGGTTTAAAATATATTTTATTTTTGTGGAAATTATATTCCATATTTGCAGATGGGTCTCCTTGTCTCGGTACTCCCCTCAACCTTCTCTTACAAAAAAAGGGCAAGAAACCATACTCAAGCCTTGTCAATCAATGCAATGGATGCTATCTTGAGCGTCATACTTTATTCAAATGTGGGCATTTAGGTCAAGCCAACCCCTTCGTCTTTGCTTTCTTCTTCTTTTTTTTTTTTTTTTTTTGTGTGTTTTTTTTTTGTTTTGTTTTGTTTTTGAGGTAGAGTCTCGCTCTGTCACCCAGGCTGGAATGCAATGGCGCAATCTTGGCTCACTGCAGCCTCCCCATTCCGGGTTCATGCAATTCTCCTACCTCAGCCTCCTGAATAGCTGGGACTACAGGCGCCCACCACCAAGCCAAGCTAATTTTTGTGTTTTTAGTAGAGACAGGGTTTTGCCATGTTGGCCAGGTTGGTCTTGAACTCCTAACCTCAGTTGTTTCGTCCGCCTCGGCCTCCAAAAGTGCTGGGATTACAAGCGTGAGCCACCGCGCCAGGCCAGGCTTTGCTCTTTAATCCAGCAAGAAATAGTTCGTTTTTAATAGTGGGGGTGGGGGAAGGAATCCTGAGTATTAGCCCTTCCTACAGTATTAAGCATGGATATCATCGTTGATAAATCAATCAATATCTCTGCGACTTAGTGCCCCGTTTAGATAATTGAGAATTGGTTTAAATCAATGCTTTCTATGATTATTCTCCCTTAAAAAATGGTTATAACTTTTAACAACAACAAAAACTGGTATGTGGATTGCAGCTATTCAAATTTCCTTTAAAATCTGGTATTTCAGATGTCACATTTCGTTAGTGTGAATATGTATCACTGGAGATGAATGTTAGCTAAATTTTTAACTTTATTTTATTATACACCACAATTAGCTGATTTTATTAAATATATGAGGTAAAATAGTATAGCAGATCGAATTTAATCTTAAGATTATTTTTCATTTTTATATCTATACTTAAAATAACAGTAAAAGCTCGTTCACTAAATGTAATGCATGTTAGTTCAATACTTTATGTTTTACCAATAAATGTACTCATTTCTGTTCACATATTGTTATTAAAAATAAGAAAGAAGAGGAATTAACTCTTAAGATTTATGATTGTTGCCATGTTTTAGAAACTATGCTTCTGTCCTTTGGTCAAAAGCTTAAGCTAATTAAGTTTCTAGCCTGACTGCTAATACTGAACTCAGACACACGCCTTTGAGCATGTGCATGGGTGTGCACACACATATACTCACGCACACACACACTCTCTCTCTCTCTCAGTACAATCTACCCTAATACACCTTGCCATACTTTGCTTATGAGAAGCTTCCAGTCACTCCAGATAATGAGGATTTCCAGCAATAAGTGGTTTCCAAAGAAAATGATAACCCTTTGTTTTCTAACCAACCTGACGTTGCTAGTGAATTGTATTTACCTGTTGGGTTTAAAACTAGATTTCACTGTCTGATAAAATACATAGGAGCCTTTCTATCATCTGAAAATCTTGCATAATGGAGAGATTTTTGGATAATTGTGCATTATGGTAAAATTCTTCAGCAACAAAGCAATATACAGGTGGTGTGACAGTAATTATAAAAAAAATTTCAGTTAAGCTAAATTGCTTAGCAGTGAATCAATGCATTTGTATTTGCCAAAGGATGAACATGCTTCTTGGTGTTATAAAACTGCAAATTATAATTTTGTCAAAGAAAAGATAAGTGAAAATACAATTTTTAATTAAAATATTACTATAATTTGCATTTCAAGTTAGTATTTGTCAGATTAAAATTTAATAAAATGTTAGGTATCTCTTAAGGTTTAAAATACATGTTACCTCTAGTTAGGTTTTATTTTAGCTTCTTGTCAATGCATGTAACTTATTGATTTTATATTTTAAAATATTATATAACAATAATTCAAAAATCAATATATGCAAAATGAACAATGTAAGATCCTTTTTCATTTAGATTTTTTCTCTTGAAATTTTCTTGAAATTATTTGATTACCTGTTTGTGTAAATACTTGAAGCCTGTAAGTATGCATTTTGATTTCTCCAAGTACTTTTTACTGATCACTTTGAGGTCAAAATATTGAATCAAATATAAGATAAAAATGTAAATGAGTAAAAAAAAAGAAAGGGAAACAATAAAAAAGGAGGGAAGAAGACATGAAGACGACATTTAAGAACACTTTTCTCCTTTGCCATCCTCTTGAAAAATTAACAAGACTTGCCTTACATACTATATCGATTTTCAAATCTCCCCTTTGTGCCAAATTTCCAAGTGGAAGAAAGTAACATTCTTGAAAATTTTAATAGGATATTGTGTTGTAAAATATTGTTTAAAAGTCAAACTAGTTGAATGAATCCTGAGCTGTAATAAATAACTCATCTGATTCATACAGGAACTTTAAAATGAAAAACATAGAGTACATATAATTCATATAGACAGTTTTTTTAACTATAAGCAAGTAGGTAGTTATTTTATTAATTTATATTGGGAACAAAATCATGATTAATGTCATTTAACCAGCAAGCATATTAATTTATCCCACATCTTTCATCTAAACAAATTTGGGTAGGTTTTTTGTTTTTAAGAATCTATTTTATTTTATTTTAAAATTAGGCTGTTGTCTTTGCCTATATTATTATACAACATGCTACCTCCTACTTTGTAGACCACTTCATGACTAAAGGTCTCCATATATATATATTTTTTTTTGAAGAAACAGATGCTTGCTATGGGCTTTGCAGGCATTGCCATTCAGCTCACTCAGTGTTGTCTTCTGTTCATAGCCTCAGACTGATTAGAGGCTCTGCTCAGTTAATCAGATGACACGGTGGACAATTTTTTAAATTATTGATGGTGAATCTTCTGTGAGTTGTGTCAGCTATTCATGTGCATCAGCTCTTGGCTAATATTAAGATGATGACAGCTTTCCATTTGTTTTAAGTGTTTAACCTATCTCTACTATAATATTTAAAACACACGAGATGAGACAAACATTCTTATATCGGAATGATTTATCCAGAGTGCTTAATTGTGTAGTTTATTGAGTTCTATGATTTCTTCCTAGGCTTCTTTTAGACCACAGAAGGATTAAATGAGGCATCGTGTAAATATTTATAGCCAAGAAAAATTTTCCATATGTTTGTGGGAGATAACCTTTCTAATGCATATGAAAGGAATTATAAATATTTTTTCCTGGTTCTAAGGTGAACATGATAATAAATTCAGCAGCCTGTGTGCTTCAGTGTTTTCCAATATTCACTAGATAACCTGCTTTTTACTGTTGCTTGGGCGGTCATCTCTCTTTGTTTTCCTTTGTTTCTGGGCCACCTGAGAGTGTCATTGCCATAAAGCCAGTGGCATACTGAATAAATGAGGGATTCAGGCATGAACTAACAAACATAAAAGCTATTTTTAATATTATTTCTTTCTGCTACAGCTCAGAAGAAACAAAAATAGAATAGACTTGAAAAAGTAAACAGCTTTCTAAAAAGAAACAACAGGAAACAAATTAGAGAAAACTATGAAGAAGTAACTTGAAAGTGAAAGATATATGGTTCCTAATCTTTCCACTCTCACTTATTTTAGTTGAGTAACTATTTTATGCCAATGTATTTGAGGGGGAAAAATAAGTTGTGTAACACTAACTTCATACAATAACAATATACACATACATGTACACACAGTCTATGATCAGATAAGTTTGGTAAATGTTACAATTGCAGGATGTTTCAGCATTTTCAAGCATGCAAACAGGTCTTCTGAATTTCTCAGATTTATGATCACGCATTTTTAAACTCTTGAGACCACAGATTAATTTCCACCGATATTCACACTGTTTTGATTTCACTATTTAGAAAATGCTGATCAGTTCTTAATTTTCTGTAACTTTGTAAATTCCAACATTATTTAAGTTTCTATTTCAGAGAAGTTTGTAAGACATTTGCAAGCATACTGAAAGCAGGGACCTTGTCTGGTCACCCTGGAGTGTCTGGTGCACCCTGGTGGAGTGCCTATAATGGCCCAGGTTGTTTTACAAAGTGTGCTATCTCCGAGAATGTTTCACATTCTAGGTATTGTACTATATTCTGGGAGTTAAGAAGATCCTTTTTTAGAATTTAAAATTATACGTTATCTAGTGAGAATAGCAGAAACACAAACACATAAGTATGATACAAATAATTAGTGGTACAAATTAGATTTTAATAAAATCCGATTATAAAATGAGAGAACAACCAACTCTGCCTGAGGGAACAGGAGAGCATTGTACAGTAAGTGAACTGAGTCTTAACTTTCACCAGGTGAAGACAAGAAGGAAGTGTTATGGAAGAGGGTGTATGCAAAGACATAGAGACATAAACGAAACACTTCATTTGCAAGAAACAATGAGATGGTCATTAAAATGTACTAGGCAAACATTTATCTAAAGGCAAAGAGATTTGTATATTGACTTTTTATTATGGAACAATATTCTATCATATTATCTTCTTTAATGTTGTTTTGGCTGCACTAGATAATCTGCATTTTCACATTTAAAAGTACTATACTTTTTTTTTTCTTTTGAGACGGAGTCTCACTCTGTCACTCAGGCTGGAGTGCAGTGGCGCGATCTTGGCTCATTGCAACCTCTGCCTCCCTTCTTCAAGCAATTCCCCTGCCTCAGCCTCCGGAGCAGCTGGGATTACAGGCATGCACCACCACGCACGGCTAATTTTTTTTTTTTTTTTTTTTTAAGTAAAGACGGCCGTTTCACCATATTTGCCAGGCTAGTCTTAAACTCCTAGTCTTAAGTGATCAACTTGCTTTGGCCTCACAAAGTGCTGGGATTACAGGCCTGAACCACCATGCCAGGCCTGAAAAGACTATGCTTCTTATCTCCTCTTTCTCCGTCTACAAGAATTTTGAGGTTGTATTATTTTAAACAGCAAAAGTTTGAATATTGAGATTGTAATTTTTGAATCTATTTCTCACAGTTCCGTTTGTGGATATGAACTCATAGGAGATTCTTGGTCAATAAGTGAGATGTTAAAATACTCTCTGAAGACCCCTAAGTCAGAAGAGAGTCAAAGCCAAGATTAACAAGTGGTCTTATTAAGCTTCAGTAGATGGATGCATTTATATTCACTGTCTAAATATAATGGCTGAGTGAATTAAATCTCCATATGACCATGTGAAACCACCTGACCTCTGCATAGGGGGAAAAAAACGTTTTGCTTATGTATTTTTTTAGATTTTATTCATATTATTAGCTCTTCAATTGGCAACTCTTTTTTCAAACTTATAAGGAAAATTATTGACATTGGTCATTAAACTTGAGACATTCTAGTCTCTCTTTGAATGGTTGATTGAACTATATAGAGCCATGGGAGTCTCTTCTATAATCCGGTCCTCTAGATGAATCATTTCTTGTATGTATGTATGCATTGACTGATTGTAGCTAGAAGTTGAGCTGTGTTGCTTTTATATGTTTTTGTTCATTATTACTTTCAGTTTTAACTTAGTATTCAAAGACCCTGTCTCTAATTCTTAGGGCACTTCATTTGAGATTCCTTTGAATTGTATACAATCTGTATTCAAGAGTTGTGCTATACAGCTTGGTTTTTTTTTTTAATTTCCTATAACCTTTTCTTAGAGATACTGTGTTCCAAGCAGCAAATGACGTGGATGTGCGGATATCAGTCATGGAATAGCATTTATTATATGGAACTGGACTGTCCTCTGTCCCAATTTAATCTTTGCAGGTGCTGTTTACCTTGTAGGCTAGATTTTCTCTACATCAACTTTCACACATTAAATGTCAGCAGCACTACAGCTGCCTCCCCTAGCCAAATTACATTTTTCTACATGAGCTGGAAAGGCATAGCTTTTAACTTCCCTTGGTGGCTTGCCTGCTGGCCGCTGGCAAATTTCCATTTATGCATTTCTTTGAGTCTCTTAATAATTTAGAGTATCATTATTACATGTCATAAATACTACAAGATTTACTTAGGATGCTTTTCAGAACTCCTTAATTTTGGGAAAGCATTGCCGGTCTGATAAATTGAAAATTTGTTTCCATAATATTACAATTTTAAAGGAATCTACTGGTAAAATTGTAAAGACCTGAATACCAACATTTCTAAAATTCTCTCCTACTTATCCTTCCCTTTCCTTCTTCCTCCTCTTCCTTCTCTTTTTTTCCTTCTTCTGCTCTTTCCTTTTCTTTTTACAATGTGCTGTGCCCTTAGTGTGGGCTGAACTCCTCTTTTGTCTGCCTCTCTTCTCTACTTATTATTCTGATCTTGCTTCCTCAACAGCCCCCTTCTTATGGTCAGTTATAAGGAAATACCTTGGTTACTTACAAAAAATATTGCATTGCAATTTAAATATTTTTATGTATTATTTAATAACCAAAAATGTTTGCCTGAAGACATCAGTAGGTTATCACAGTTGAGGTCAATGACTGAGTTTAGAATTTTTGTATCAAAATTACATGAGATGGTAACTGTGGGATATGCAAAAATATTTGGCAAGGTGAATAATATGTGGATAATCTTTCCATGGCATTATTTCTTTGGCTAAAGAGAAAACAAAAACAAAAAGAAAAATCTTTAAAAACATTTCTAAAAAATATGTATCAAAGTTAAAATCATGCTATGTAAAAGGAACATATGATGGAAGGAATCCAATAGCAGATATTGACCTGGTGTAGTGTCTTTAAATTATGTATTGACGTTTCACTGGATATAATGGAATACATGTTGGCAGGTAATCTTACCATTGACAAACCTGATGGTGGTTTTAAAAATTGTCAGGTACATAAAGTTATCTTCTACTGGTAGCATCTTCCTTAGTCACTCTGTATTTGACATGGAAAATCTTCCTTACGCTCTGTGTGTTTCATGTCAATTGCAAGAGGAAATGAAGAAAATTACCAACAGCATATTGTAGTTGGCTTTCAGAAATTTTCCTAAGAAAATATTAAAAATAAGATTAATGAGTATAAGAATGAGAATATTACTCATTTTTTGGCTCCACTGCACAGATTTTGTATTGAGCACCAGAGACAACTACTGCACAAATATTTATGCCATGAATCACTAGAATAGAAAATTGTTTTGAACATAATCACAAATTTTGACAGAGTGTATATTGATGCAGACTTTTGGAGGGTAATTTAGTAATTTATAGTGAAGAAAAAAACACAAACCTCAGTAACCAAATTATACTCATAGCCACTTACTAGTCAGACTAACATAATCAGAATACAGCAGCAGAAGACAGTAAGTCAGATACAAGAATGTTCATCACTGCTTTATTTTTGTTATTCACACATACAAGAAGAAAAAAACTGAAATGCCACAAATATGAAAATATCTAAATAAATTATACAGAATCATAAAATATTGAACATGAAGACAAGAGACTTAGATGTTGGCTAAAATGTTAGGTGTATAAGGAAAATTAAAAGAGTTCCATAATTATTAGAAACATATAAATACAATCAACCTGGAAAAACATACTTGAATGTTTTAAAGAGCTTCTTTGGAGTGGAGACTAAAATGCATTATTTTATCAGTTTTACCATCCTGAATCTTCAGTAGTGACATTATATTACTTTCAGAGTTATAAAAATTTTCTCTCAAAGTGTTTGAAATAATGACTGGTAAGTCACATATGAAATATGGCATGAGAACATGACTATAATGAAAAATAATGGCATTAATACTCATAACTGTATTATGCTGGCATTGTCAATAAACCCTTAAATAGAAAAGTCAGATACATTTAATACATAGTGTGTTTTATTTTTAATTTCCAATTTAAAAATGAAATGTTATTGTTCATGATTATTTTACCACACAAAATAATATTGCCTAAATGTATCTGAGGCACTGTTAGCCTGAGCAGCTTGATTTTAAATAATAGTAAGAAAAATAAAACTTCCTATTTTCTTCAGTGCAGAGGAAATAACTTTCAGGACATTGAATTCTAATGTTAAGTCACCATAAAAAAACTTGACATTTATTATTATTAAAGAGAATTTATGCACTTAATAGTTACTTGCAATTTTAGTTACCCTCAATGATGTTCCTGAAGACTCTTTAAAAAATAATGCTTTTTAAAGAAAATATATTTACTTATTTAAAACAATTTCTATTAGACCTAGTCTAAAATATACAGTGCACTATTGGATTTGGGTAAGGTGTTAGTAATATAAGCTAATGTAATTAAATCCTATTATCCTCTTTGTGTGATATTAAATATACTTGAATAGTATGTATGTCAGTGTGTATGTTTTTTAATCTTACTTCTCTTATTTCTTTGAATCACTGGTAGTTTTAGATGTTTTCTGCTGCTGTTTTGGAATACAGGTAGAGTATTCCTAATCCAAAAGTCTAAAATCGAAAATGCTCCAAAATTCAAAATTTTTTGAGCACCAACATGATGCCTAAAGTTGAAAATTCTACACATAAGTAATTAACACAAACGTTGTTTCATGCAAAAAATTATTCAAATTTACCTCCAGGCTATGTGTATATGATGAATGTAAAACATAAATAAAAGTTTGTGCTTGGACTTGGGTCTCATCCCCAAAATAGCTCATTGTGTACAGTATATGCAAATATTCCAAAATTCAAAATATCCAAAATCTGAAGCACTTCTGGTCCCAAGCATACACAACCTATACTAGGTAATAGGGTGGGGTTAGCCTGAAATTTTTCTTTCAATTCAATTCAATTCAGTTCCGTTCACATCTATGAAATATTCTAGGCTCTACCTAAATAGTTTGAGATATAATGATAAAAAGAGAGCCCTCTTAATTCAACTGTGCATGTTTGTCTGAGTAGAATATGGAAGCAATTAATGAAATGTGGAAAGTGTGATGGTAATAACAGTAAAGATTCTGATTGCTTAAAAGACATCAGTGTACGAATGCTTAGTCTTTAACAGGTGGTCATGGTAGAATATCTGTTGTACACAACAGATATTACTGTAGTTGCAAACTCATTTTCCAGATTTTTCTATTTTATGTAACCATCTATAAACATTATAGAATTGTTCTTAAACATCTAGCATCTCTATGAATAGATTATGGACCATGAATCCGAGTTTCTTATTTTACTGTTGCATGTTTTAAGTAATATATATTTATTTGTCATAGTATGTTAAACAGTTTAAATAATTTGTAATCTCGATCATCAAGGTTCCTGTATTTTAAAAGTTGAGGAGAATAAAGAACCAATCAAATCAAGTGACACCATTCTGGCAGTATTTTAACCAAAGTGTTTTTTTAGGAAGTATGCTGCATCCAATGCCTTAAATTTTACAGTCATTAAAAAAAAAACATTTGAATCAAAAAGTTTATTTCCATCTTTGCAACTTTTATGAAAGGATAGTTCAGTTTTAAGTCAACGCAGTATTTTAAGTCCATTTAAAAAAGACAATGAGTAAAAACACCGATGTTTAATTTCTATGAGTGGGGAATATCGATTTGAGGATTAAATTTTTCCTTAATTCTTCCAGTAGAAAACAGAGTAGAGAATCTATGGGTAGAATATCTGTCCATTATTTGCACATAGAATCATTTCTAATGAGTACAAAGGTACAATTAGGAGAAATAAGTTCTGATACACTATTGCACTGTAGAGTGACTATAGGTAATAATGTATTGAATATTATGCTCACTACAAAGAAATGATAAATGTTTCAGTTGATGGATATGCTAATTATCTTGATTTGATCATTATACTAAGTGTGCATGAAACGTCATGTTGTACCCCATAAATATATACAATTATTATGTGGCAGTTAAAATTAAAAAAAATTTATAATATAAAAAATAAAATCTCCCAAACTGTGTAGATTAATGTCTTGATTTATATTTAAATATGAACCTTCAGCAAAATAGTGAAAATTTCCATCTTTACTAAATAACTAAAAGTTCCAGTGTTTTTCTTTCATATATGTGTTGTACACACTTAGGGGAAGACAATAAAATCAACTGAATCCCTTAGAATGGACCTGAGGGATAATTTTGCACAGTGTCTTTATGTTTGCATGCCATTTACTAACAGTATATTGTTGGTTCAAAACAAACCACACACACACACACCCCCACACACATACACACACACACACACGAGTTACTCATTGCATTAGTAGGAAACAAATGGCACATGGCTGAAGGGATCAGTACTTCAACTTCGGAGGTCCCCAAACACAATAAAGCTTTATTTGGAACTTGTAAGACTTCAACTAGAACCAAATAGAATCCATTTTTTTCTGAAGAGAGTTGATAGCTAAGTAAGATTATAGACAAAGTACATTCAGAGTGTATGTTTGCAATGACTGTGCTATTTCTAAAAAATTTAAATCTATGCATATGGAGTCTTTACATACTTATGGATGGATAATATCTTGATTGTCTAAATTTTTAGGCTCAGTATACATGTATTGATTTAAAAGTTAATGATTAATTAAAGAAAAAGACAAAAAAGTAGAGACTCACAAAACTAAATTATTCTTTCTCAGAGAAATATCATTTTAAACCATACTTCTACATTCTGGATTTATTAGTTAACTAACTAGGTTTGGCTAAAACAAATGTTCCTCATGGATAATTTATAGGTAGTATTCTGTCCAACTTTTATGATATCTCCTTGTGGGACATTGATTACTGTTCCACATTATTGAACTCTCTTCTAGCTATTCAAAACCCAACAAATTATAGTTAAGTATGTGATGGAGAAAAGTATATCTATATTTTCCAGTCTCCTTGCTTCTTTCTTACGAGGGTAGGTTTTAGTGATCAAAGTGTGTCTTTTTCTGGGAGCCAGTTGTTGAGTGTGCTCTGTAAGAATGGAAGCATTAAGGGATAGCTATTTCCTGCCAGAGAAAGACAAAGAGAAGCTGGGAAGGAAGATCTAGAAAGTGGGACCAGAGGGAAGCAGATTTTCTAGGCTTCACCAGGGGAACTTTGGTGTTGTCGGAAATGTGTAATTTAAATTTCTTACCAAGTGACTCACTCTGTGGTGTGTGATGCAAAACCTGTCTGCATCCAAAGAGTATCCAGGAAAGCCATATTTCTGAATATTGATTCAATAAAGTTCTGCATCTTCCACGGATGACAGAGTGAACAATGGAAGCTGTACAGACACATACATTTTCATCTAAAAGAATTATTTTGTGAAATGTGTATAAGGAATAAGAAAAAGTCATAATAAATTAAAATATTTGATTGGAATATTTATACTGACATATTTTAAGTTTTATGTTCCACAAGTGGTTTCTAAACAGTTTTTTAAAGATAATTAAACAATAGCTATAACATATACTTCAGATTGAAAATAATTACCTTATCACCTGAAGAATCAAGTCTAAATTCAAACTCTCTCAAACCGATTTAATGTAAGATACATACAGGAAATCATCTATTGGATTTATCCATTTGTTTTCTTTTTTACTTGGAAACAAATGTTTATTCAATGGTTAAAAACATTTTCACTTTAATAGTTTTATCAAATACTGTAGAATTGATCTCCCACCAAAGAAACAATTTTTTTTTCTCTTGGAAGTTTTTTTCTTGTCTTTTTGGTGTTATTTATTTTGTTTATGTTGTGTTTTTGTAACTGTTTAGGTCTAGCTCAAGTAGCAGTGATCCAAGAAAATATTGCTTTGTCAGCACCAATAATGTGTGTCATGCTGATAACCCCATGAAATCTCTTTTACTTAAAGTAATGGTTACAACGATTTGACCTACAGAGAATGCATGAACATCATCTACAAATGCATTCTCAGAGCATGATCTAAAAGCTAAATATTGACTTGGAAATAGATATAAAGCTTTTCCAAGTTCGTATTTTTATAGTCTCAAATTTTCTTTCAACTTCCATCTGAGATTTTCAGCAATTGGATAGTGAAGAGTTATGTCTAAAACTGTACAGGTGCAGAACCAATTCTATTACAGGAGATTTTTATCCAAGCCTGTGTGCTTTATTCAATGACTTTTGTATTCTGGAGTGGATGAGATGCTTTGTGTTTATTTTGTGTTTGAGAAACATGTTAATTGTGTAGCTCTGTCACTGTTTTAGACAATTTGGACAATTTTGCATAAGAATTAAAGTTACATGGTGAATTAATCATTGAAAATTTAAAAACTGAACATTCTGTTCAATTACACAACCCAAACATAAAAA
This sequence comes from Gorilla gorilla gorilla, assembly GCF_029281585.2. NCBI lineage: Eukaryota > Metazoa > Chordata > Mammalia > Primates > Hominidae > Gorilla > Gorilla gorilla. The sequence continues at coordinate 98,868,363 of NC_073241.2, forward strand.
TAAAATGGGCAATACTTCCCAAATGTTTTATAGTGTAGTTAAAGTGTGTCTTATTAAACATTCTTCAACTTTCATATGATTTATGCAATTTAAAGTTTTGTTGATACACTGAGCCTCTGTGTGAAATTAGAGTGTCACTTTCATTGTACTTATACTCCCTAAATACAGTAGTATGTACAGTGGCTTAACAGACTAGAGGAGTGTGGACAATAGCATGTAGTGACTTTTAGTTGGCTAAATAGGTTCTAATTAGAGTTTAGTTTAGACGATTACAATAATCACAAATATACAAAATAAATCTATGTCAGACCTATTCAGACCATTCCGAACATTAGTTCTTTATTTTATAAACAACTAAAAATGTTCATTTGAAATAGAAATGTAATGAAAAACCATTAATTTTGAAGCCACAATAAATAATGATTTTTATTAATATGTGGATTATGAAGGATTTCAACCTAATTTTTAAAACAAAGTAATTGTCCAGTAGTCTGTAATCATTAAACAAATTTTTGATTTGTTTGTTTATAGAAAAGAAATAGGGAGAGTTTTTTCTCTTTCCAGTCATGTATTCCTTCCAATTATTGGACCAGTCGACTTTAATTGCTATGCTTGCAAATTCACTGGAGAGATGAGAAATGCTTTTTCTTTTAATAAACGGATATTAAATGAAGATTTTCAGTGAAAAAAACATTAATTTTTATCTTGTATTAGTATATAAACTAGAATATAAAAATATTTTCTGAATTTAATCCAATCAATATTATATTTCTAATTCATTTTAGATGGATAGGTAGAAATGACTAAATCTTGTACCTCTTTAGAACTATGTAAGAAATGGAAAACGACTTGATTTTGCTAAGTAATCTTTGTTTATAGTTTTAGAGGTAATTATACTTCAGATTTTTTTCTTTATTATGCATAATAAAATGCAACTTTGATTGTTACCATTATCCTCAAATGTCAAATTATTCTATTCTAAACATTTAGATTTTCTTTATTTCAATTTAACTTGTATTTTTTCTTTGTATTTTAAAATTTTAATCCAAAACTCTACATAAATATTTTTGAAATGTGTCATGAATAATTTTGCACATTTCTGGGGGGTTTCTATTTTACATTGAAGGTTTGAGAAATGTCTAAAGAAATTGAAGGTGGTAATTGTTATAGAGAAATGATTCAATGATAAGAAGACTGAGGAAAGATGAGTGAGTAATTATTCTCTTGTCCTCTTTGTCTTAAATCCAACATCTCCTTTCATCTTTAGTACACTTGCCTTGGTTGAGATAGGTACTACTACACTTGCCATTTCCCTGCTTTCAAATACTCCCTGTGAGTGGGAAATTTGGCAATTTCTTCTCTGTAAAAGGCCAGAGAGTGAATATTTTGGACTTTGTGGATCATAAAGTCTCTTTTACAGCTACTCACCTCTGCCACTGTAGCATAAAAGCAGCCACAGACAATACATAAGTGAATGTGCTCCAATAAACGTTTCTTAATGCACATCGAAACTTTCACCTGCCATGAAGTAGTCTATCCTTTAATTTTTCCAACCATTTAAAAACGCTACAACTTTTCTTGGCTTTTGAGTCATGTGTAAATCTGGCCTGTGCCCTGTATTTGTATGGCTCATGAAACACACACAGTAAAGTTTGACAAGCAGTGATCTATACAATTTAAAAATTATTCATTATTAAGCCAGTATGTATATAAATATATTATTTTAAAATACAACTACACATACTCCTACATCCCTCATTAAATTGTTATTACAGCTTTATTAAAATATAATTCATATATTATAGAATTCACCCATTTAATATATACAATTCTGTTGTTTTTAGTGGATTCACAGAATTGTGCATCCATCACTACAATCAATCTTAGAACATTTTCATCACCATAAAAAGAAATCCCATAACCATGAGCAGTCATTCTCCATTTCTCCTCATGCTCCCCTAACCCTAGGCAACCACTGGTTACTGGTTTCTGCTTATTTGTCTATTACAGACATTTCATATAAATGGAATGTACACAATGTCAGCTTTTATAACTGACTCCTTTCACTTAGCATAATGCTATCAATTATGCTTTCAGTTAATCAGTATTGTGGCATGTATCAGTATTGCATTTCATTATATTGCTAAATAATATTCCTTTGTATGAATATGCTACATTTTAATTATTCATTCATCAGATTATGGACATGTGAATTGTTTCTACTTTTTGACTAGAATGAATGATGCCACTATAAACATTCATGTACAAGTTTTTGTGTGTACATATGTTTTCATTTCTCTTAGATATATCCCTGAGAGTAAAATTTCTGGGTCATACAGAAATATGCCACATTTCTTTTCTTAGTGATTTCTAATTTCTTCCCATTGTGCTCTTAGAACATACTTAGTGTGATTTCAGTTATTTTAAACATACTGAGATTTGTTTTATGGTCCAGCATATGGTTGTATTCTGTAGAATGTTCCATGTGAACTTGAGAAGAACAATAAGTGCTGAGAAACCAAGGAAATATATCTGTGTTCACTAACACATGTATATACATATATCCATAAATATTTTTACATGGAACCATCCGTATCTATGTTAAGCTAAATGTGAGTTCCTGCTTCTGTTTCCATAGATCATTTATTATCACATGGATCATTCGATCTCCTTCCCTTGCTTATCTGTAACCTTCTGCTCAGAAGAACAATGGGAAATCCACCTCCCACCATCCACCACCCATTGCTTGTTTAATTCCAGTACACATGTACAGTGGTTTAGCATTGTTAATGTACTCTTGTATAAAACAGCTTTATCAATTAGATTCAGCACATATGCATTGTTACTTCTGTCTTTAGTCTTACAGTCTTCATTCATTTGCAAATCTACTTAATTCAGCGCCAAACCCTCCACCCACTTCACTGAGTTTGTTTCATTTATTTGTAATGTGTATTAGTCCATTATCACGCTGCTATGAAGAAACTCCTGAGACTGGGTAATTTATAAAGGAAAGAGGTTTAATTGACTCACAGTTCTAAATGGCTAGGGAGGCCTCAGGAAACTTACAATCATAGCAGAAGGGGAAGTAAACATGTTCTTTTCACATGGCAGCAGGAGAGGGAAGTGCCAAGCAAAGGGGGAAAAGCCTCTTCTAAAACCATCAGCTCTCCTGAGAACTTACTCACTTTCATCAGAACAGCATGGGGGTAACTGCCGCCGTGATTCAACCACCTCCCACTGGGTCACTCCCAGGACACGTGGGGATTATGGGAACTACAATTCAAGATGAGATTTGGGTGGGGACACAGTCAAACCATAGCATAATGCAATTAGATTATTTGCTCCCATTCTGCATTCCATCTTAAATATACATACTTTCCACTGAAATTCATTTGGCAGCTACTGATTTGTACAAAAAGGAAACCTACTTAGAAAAGGCGAATGCTGAGCTTTTGTTGATTTAACTTCATATTTATAAAAACGACTGATTTTGATTGCTTTTTATAGCTAAATAACAGTCACTGTTGGTGAACTTTAAACCTAGTTATAATCATAAAGGTTACTTCCCAGTAAAAATGCTTCACCTGGCCGGGCGCGGTGGCTCACACCTGTAATCCCAGCACTTTGGGAGGCTGAGGCGGGCGGATCACGAGGTCAGGAGATCGATACCATCTTGGCTAACACGGTGAAACCCCGTCTCTACTAAAAATACAAAACATTAGCCGGGCGTGATGGTGGACGCCTGTAGTCCCAGCTACTCAGGAGGCTGAGGCAGGAGAATGGCTTGAACCCGGGAGGCGGAGCTTGCAGTGATCCGAGAAAGTGCCACTGCAGTTCAGTCTGGGCGACAGAGCGAGACTCTGTCTCAAAAAAAAAAAAAAAAAAAAAAAAAACAAAGCTTCACCTTACAGATGCAGAAACTAAGATGCATAAAGTTACATAAAGTAAATTATCCATATCTCTAGAAAGAATATTCTTTCCTCCATTCTTTCCCATGTTCTATCAGATGCAATTATTGTCACAAATATAACGGTTATATTCTCTAATCATATTGCCTTCAGGACTTAAAATATTCTAACGTACTTAAAGTTAGTAAAAGGAGGAAAACAACTTTGAAATAAGCAAGTATTTAACTCCCCAGTAGGTTTTAATGCGTATTTCACTTTAGAATAAGGGTGAATTAGTGCAGGGAGAACTTTGATTTCTGTGTTTGGCATTTATCCAGGAGATTCCCTGAAGTATAGCCTGACTCATTGCTGGTAAGAATACTTCTCCTAAGGAAAGCTCTAATCTTGCCAATTTGTATGGTGCCAGGGAACTCTAAATAGTCCTGCATTTCAGCATGTACTTATTTAGGCTTTCTGTTTAAATGTAAGGTTTAATAAAATGTATCTCCATAGACTGTATCCATCATCCATGACATAGCTCTATCTGGATCTCATTAATTAATCTTCAGCACAGTCATGTCATATGTAATATTACTCAACATCTATCTTGGTTGGAAACTATTTAAACAGCATCACTTTAGAGCAACTGGCTGTGCTTATGTTTTTACTGAGTCTCACCTTTTGCTAAACAAGGTGAAAACAGAAGTGAATTTTCCTTGCCCTGACAGGTCCACAGGGCAAAATAATATGGCTTTTCCAGTGTAAGAGGGATCAAGAACTGCATAAATCACCTGAAGGAAGTCAACGGCATTTCTAGAATTCCAGCCCTTTTGTAGGCAGACCTTGCAATGAATGCGGTTTCTTGGTTTAGTACTCTTATTCTCCCTTTCTCTTTGTGTGTGTGTGTGCTTTGTGCATAGATGTGTGTGCACACGACTGTCCTCACTACCTGCAATGAAAGGAAATTATTTAGTTAATTAAGTAATTTACTGCATAACCAGAATAGGAGTGATATACCAGGAATTATTGAAAGCATCATAATTTTTATTCCAGTCTTTATTTAAAAATTGAAACCCCTCTTACATGTCTTTTTTCCCTCACCCTCCTACCCACCTAACCAAGAATTCTTTTCATTGCTTTGTGAGGTTTTGTTCTGGCTACTTCTTTCAAATTCCCACAGTCAGCACTATTTTATATCTTCATCTCATATTTTTGACTCATTGTTCAGTGGAATCCAAACTGGGCTCTCCAAAAAGGGTTTTCCTGCCTGCAACCTCCGCAATCTTTATTTATTTGTGCATTTAATGTTTATTTAATGCACTGTGCCATCCACTTGGAAAGGTATACAAATGTTTGCTGAGTCTCAGCTTCTGCTATGTAAAACAGTAGTTGCAAGATAGCATAATGGGCACTCCATAACATAATAAATATACTCCCTGCACTGAATGCCTACTATATTTTCTTCCTTTAAATCTTTGCTCATTATTATTATTAAATTGGAAAGACCTCTTTTCCTACTTAGCTTATTAAAATCCAACACAGCCATCCTTTAACGTTAACTATTAATGTTGCCCTATTCCATGCAATCTTCAGTGACAATCCAAATCAGAACAGTACTCTTAAACTTCAATATTACTTAATTTTGGTACCCCTGTATTTCATATTTCACAATTCTTCAAAATTGTATCAAATGTTTAATAATGATATGTTAGGCACTTTACATATATTATCTCATTTTTGTAGCTTCAGTATAACAAATATGGAATCAGAAAGTCTTTAGTCTATATCTTGTTTCTGGCAAGTCCATTAACCATTACGCATCTATCAAATTAGACTTATGGTTCTTCATAATGTTGTTTTGAGGACAAATGAGTTTATGCATGATCCTATAAAAAGCACTCAAAATTATTATTGTTATTATTAATATTATTACCATCTTAGAGAGTACTAAACTGATGCCCAAAAGGTGCAGTGAACTGAACAAGATCATACCAATAACAAACAGTAGATTCAGGTCTCTGATTCCAAGGCACACCGCTTTTAAATACCACACTATGTTGACTGCTGGACACCTTTTTTTTTATTATTAACTAAAGGTTTGTTGGTAGAACTTTATATTGCAGGCACTGGGCAGACATTAGCTGCATCTTAAAGCAAAAACACTTTGTATGCCCTGTATGCTTTGGTTTGTGTAATATTGCACACCCAAAAATGACATCTACATCTATCTGAATCAACTAGTTTTGACTTTGAACAGGTAAAGTGTGGTTGTCAGCAGGGCCTGGATAGCAGATATGCTTTCAGTGATTCACCAAAGGTTGGAGAACCAAGAAACATGAGAAGTACCAAAGAATAATTAACCAAGAAAGATGAGAAGTATCAAAGAAAACCAAGAAAGATGAGAAGTATCAATGAAAAAAAAATGACTGGATTCAACACCAGTTTCTCATAGTCTTCTTGAAAAGGACTTTGAGAAGTGTTTTACATTTGCTGAGGAGAGCTTTACTTCCAACTCTGTGGTCAATTTTGGAATAAGTGCGATGTGGTGCTGAGAAGAATGTATATTCTGTTGATTTGGGGTGGAGAGTTCTGTAGATGTCTATTAGGTCTGTTTGGTGCAGAGCTGAGTTCAATTCCTGGATATTTTTATTAACTTTCTGTCTCGTTGATCTGTCTAATGTTGACAGTGGGGTGTTAAAGTCTCCTATTATTATTGTGTGGGAGTCTAAGTCTCTTTGTAGGTCTCTAAGGACTTGCTTTATAAATCTGGGTGCTCCTGTATTGGGTGCATATATATTTAGGATAGTTAGCTCTTCTTGTGGAATTTACCATTATGTAATGGCCTTCGTCTCTTTTGATCTTTGTTGGTTTAAAGTCTGTTTTATCAGAGACTAGGATTGCAACCCGTGCCTTTTTTTGTTTTCCATTTGCTTGGTAGATCTTTCTCCATCCCTTTATCTTGAGCCTTTGTGTGTCTCTGCACGTGAGATGGGTTTCCTGAATACAGCACACTGATGGGTCTTGACTCTTTATCCAATTTGCCAGTCTGAGAAGTTTTTTAGTGAGGTGATAGAAAAATCGGGAGGACATTAGGGGCAAGGTTGTCAGTGTCATTAGGCCATCTGTGTTTGCTAATTGGTACTTAAGAAGTTAGACTCCTACCTTCTCACAGAGACTGGGAGATAGGGGAGCTATCTTCCTTGATGATTACATATCAAATGGATGATTCCCAGGTCTTTGAGAAAGACATTCTTGTGTTGTAAAACTGTCCAGAGGCTGAAAGAAGATCTACATCTCAAAAAGGCAGGGAAATAATTTACAATGGAAAGGTTTCCAAAGTAAATTCTCTAGAGAAGAGAGGTTAGGAGCCTATAGTCAGGAAGAAGTCTGAAGCTTGGTCAAGCTGAAGGGAATGTTAATGCCATTTTGTTCAGAAGTTATCCTAGTCCAAAACCTATCCTTCAATCAGTGTACTCCATGTGCACCAGAATCACCTGGAGGGCTTGATAAAGCATATTGATATTAAACTTGATTTTTGAGCATGGTGGAGGAGGTGGGAATGGTTAATAGGTACACACACAAAAATAGAGAGAATGAATAAGTCCTACTATTTGGTAGCACAACAGGGTGACTATAGTCAATAATAACTATAAGAGTATAACTGGATTGTTTTTAACACAAAGGATAAATGCTTGAGGGGATGGATACTCCATTCTGCATGATGTGATTATTTCACATTGCATACCTGTATCAAAACATTTCATGTACTCCATAAATATATACACCTATTTTGTACCCACAAAAATTGCAAAAAATAATTAAAAATAAAAATTTTAACACATGTTGCTGAAACTTACCCCTAGAAATTCTGATTTATATAATTTTTATTAACATGTTCTTATGTGATCCTGAAACTTCTGATCTGTGGGCTACACTTATAGAACCACTGCCCTAGAAAATCGTGTGTCATATAACTGGTTCACTAGCTTACCTTCATCATTAGCAGTTTCTGAGAGATTCAGGCTAGACTATTAGGCCTCACTGATTATTCAAAGTTAACTAAAAAATTAATTGTTCAAGTACATTTTGAATATTTTCAATGAAAAATAATAATAAGGCCGGGCACGGTGGCTCACGCCTGTAATCCCAGCACTTTGGGAGGCCGAGGCGGGTGGATCACGAGGTCAGGAGATCGAGACCATCCTGGCTAACACGGTGAAACCCCGTCTCTACTAAAAATACAAAAAATTAGCCGGGCGTGGTGGCGGGCGCCTGTAGTCCCAGCTACTTGGGAGGCTGAGGCAGGAGAATGGCGTGCACCCAGGAGACGGAGCTTGCAGTGAGCCGAGATCGCGCCACTGCACTCCACCCTGGGCGACAGAGCGAGACTCTGTCTCAAAAAAAAAAAAAAAAGAAAAAGAAAAATAATAATAAAAGGTAAAAATACTATAACATTCTTGATGGGTTCTTATATATAGCTCTAAGTTGAAACAATTACTATATTAACTATTTTTATATAATATAATAAATTTCATATTATATAACATATATTATACGTTATATATTATATATATTTTAATGAAAGAAGGGGTATTTTCTTATTTTATAAAAAAGTGAAAGTAGAAATTTTCCCTGCCAATTTGCTGGACAGAATGCACTTACCCAGTCAAAAATCTAGTTGAATAATAATTATAACTGTCTAGTCTTTACAAAACAAAAATAAGTCCACTACCAAAAGATATTTTACAAATAAATGGGTGAGTCCACTGCCACTGTTTTTTTTTTCTGGTTTGAGAATTCCTTAAATGAAGGACGTGAACAGCCATTAAGAGCCAAAGCCACCTCTTATGAAGTCCAGACATACAGAACCTGTAGTTCACGAAATTATTTCCCTTCCTCCTCATTGTACGTTCATTCCTTTTGTTCTCATGAGATCACTCCACCATTTCAGAGTTTAAGCACTGGACATTACCCACTTGTATCTTTTTGCCCTCTTTTTACTGAGGCCATAATATTTTCATTCCCAAAGAAATATTGCCATTACCTTGAAACATTTAGATATTCCTTTTTAAAGGATATCTCCTACATTTTCATTAAAATTTAAAAATGCCGAAGAGCCCTGTTATGGACTGAGTGTATTCCCCACAGCCATTTGTTGAAGCCCTAATCCCCAGTGTGATGGTATTAGGAGATGGGGTCTTTGGGAGGTGATTTTATTTAGATGAGGTCACGAGGGTGGGGCCTCCGTGGTGGGATTAGTGTTCTTATAAATATAGGAAAAAACACCAAAGTTTATTCTCTCCACCACGTGAGGACACAGTGAGAAGACATCTTTCTGCAAGCCAGAAAGAAGGCCCTCACTAAGAACTGAATCTGCTCCGACTTTGACCTTGGACTTCCTGGCTTCCAGAACTGTGAGAAATAAACGTCTGTTGTTTAAGCCACACGGTCTATGGTGTTCTACTACGGCAGCCTGAGCTAAGATATGCCCTCTTGCCTATCTGAACAGAGCTCTGGTCCCTTCTCCCGGTTTTACTGCCAGTGTTCTGAGGAAGAGGAGCATTTATCAACAAACATTTGCAGAGCTCTCAATGTCATTTTTAGTCTACACAGTAAGACTTTCTATTTTTATGATTCTGCATGCGATAATATCTGTTAATAAAAGAAGGGGTATTTTCTTATTTTATAAAAAAAGTGAAAGTAGAAATTTTCCCTGCCAATTTGCAGGTCAGAGTGTACTTACCCAGTCAAAAATCTAATTGAACAAGTTAGGTAATGGTTTTCTAAATAACTTGGGTAATATTTTTCTTTCAGTTAATATTCACTGCCAGTAGCATTAAGATGTTTACAGAAGGCAGGTGTGGTGGCCCTTGCCTGTAATCCCAGCATTTTGGGAGGCCAAAGCAGGAGGACCACTTGAGGCCGCGACTTAGAGACCAGCCTGGACAACATAGGGAGACTCTGTCCCTATAAAAATTTTTAAAAATTAGCTGGACATGGTGGTCCTCACCTGTGACCCCAGCTTCTCAGGAGGCTAGTGTGGGCGAATTGCTTGAGCCTGGAAGGTTGAGGCTGCAGTGAGCCATGATCATGCCACTGCACTCCAGCCTGGGTGACAAAGTGAGACCCTGTCTGAAAACAAAAAAAGATATTTATGGAAATAAAACTGATTTAGAAATGAAATTTCAGTGGTGGACAAATTTTTGTCAAAGTAAACATTGTTTTCTCAGAAAACAGCTTTATGGAAAACCATCAATTTCAATGTCTGTTCTTTTGGGAACAAACAGTCATTTTGAAAAATGACAATTTTTGATACTCTAAAGGAAATAAGAAGGAATATCGGTGAAGTATCCTCTTAAAAAATATCACATTTAGATGTGCTAACCCAACATCCTTTGCACCTCCAGAAAAAAAAATGATTACTGAAACAAAACAGTTCTTTTCATTGTATGGAAACTGCTTCAAATTTATTTTAAATCGTAAACTACATATGTTCAAGCTGAATTCATGTATAGTATTGCTCACTAATAACATAACTCCAGTATTAATTCAAAATTAGTTCTGACAATTTTTCTCCTTTTTAAGCTATTTTAATTGTGTTCTCATTATCCCCCAAAAAATTATTTTTAGTGTGGCTTGTCATGTCCTCTATAATACAGAATAAGTCATGTCTAATGTCATGCCAACAGATTTTTCTCTTCAAATTAAATAAAAAGAAGATACTAGGCATTATCTCACTGAAAAATACAAACATGAAATGATTCATATTATGCAAATATAAGTATTAATCCGACAACTGCAGGAAAGGAACTTTAGTAATTGTTTTATTTAAATGACTAATATGGGAAACTCAGATTATAATCTATAAAATATGGAAAGAGTTATTTTTATTTCAGTATCCAATAGAAAACTTATGTACTTAAACTTAAGTTATGATATAATGAATTCTAAATGTTGTAAGTTTAGAGTTTTAGTAGACTGTATTATTTTCCTTTTTTATTATTTCCTCCTTGATTTGAAAATTCAGGAAATTATCCCCCTTTTTATAATTTCTAAATGATTTGGTTTTTATTCTTTGATAGAATTGTTACATTGGATTTTAAATGTCATTTATATCATTTGTTCTACTTGTTTAATTTTATATTTCTTTCTCTAAAGAAAAGCTTTTCCAATTCATTCTCTTTAGATAGAGATAGATAGATAGATAGATCAATAAATAAAGACAGATAAAATGTAGATATGCATGCCTACATGACCTCCAGTACTTTCAGACAATAACATTAACCTTTTTGGACTGCTAATATTGTCTCAGGCACTGGCACAAAAGTACATTACACGTATTACCTCATTAAATCATTGCAGCAACTCTTAGAAGCTCTTTTTTAAAATACATTTTTCAGTCTGCCAAATGGAAGGCTAGTAACTTGCCTGTAGTCCCACTGCTATTAAGTGGCAGTTTTAATGCAGGTCTCTTTGACTATGCTATATGTGTCTCATAGATATGGGTTCTATTCTATAAAATAACAATTTTCTGTAATTTAACAAAAATACTATAGTTCATCTTATACAGGAATTTAGAGTTATGAAATTGCAATTGCATGAAAGTGATAATTGAATATTTTAGAAGCTGACAACTTCACAATTATCTATGCATTTGCTACATGGGTGTCTTCTGTATATACATGTATGTGTTTTAGATATATAATTGTTTTCCATCTAAGAATTCCTTCTCAAGCCCAATGTAATACACTTATTATTCTATATTTGCTTCTAAATTTTTTCAAATTTTCTTATTCATATATACAATATTTATGCATGGGAACTGATTCTTTGTATGGTGTGAGTTTGGAGTAAAACTTATTCTTTGTTTTTTTCCATATGAATAGCCAGTATTCTCAGTGGTCCCTCACTCCATTTAAAATCCCAGCTCTGTCATGTATAAGCACTCCACAAAGGAGCATGCCAGCAGATGAGCTCCCTAATAGTTTCCACTCGTTCCTTTATCTATCGTTGCATCAAAACAACATATTCTTAATTCCAATACTTTTATTATAAGTCTTCATACCATAGGCAAAACTTCCTCATTCTTCTTTAGCATCTGCTATGATCATCTTGGATAAATTATATAAGACATAAAATTATTCACAAGGAATATTCCACTTTGATTTTCTAAAGACTTTTGAACCTTAGGCTCACTTCTGCTTTCTGGCTGTGATATTGTCTGATTAACTCAGTCTCACTCATGTCTTCTCTTCCCTTAAGCAAGTTTCCTTCATTTAGGCTTTTCTCCTCGGGCTATATCAATGTGCTTCCCTGTGTCTCAGTGCACCTTCATTCTTTAGCACCTGTTAAGATTTTAGCTTTGTAAAGTTGCACAAGAGATCTTATAAGGATTTTGGTTAAAATTGCATTTATAGATTGGTATGAGGGGAATGAATGTGAATCACTGTACGTTGTGCATGTATCTCTTCATTTCCTTAGCTCTTTCAAAAAATTTATATTTTCTTCATAATAGTCTTAATAGTTTTTCTTATATTTATTTCCAAGCTTTATATTATCACTTTCATTGTCATTGCAAAACTTATAATTTTCTCTTACATTTTCTGTATCTTTGTGCTGGTGGACAAGAAAGCAATTGCTTTCTGCATATTCATGTTACGGTTGGCTAGCTTCCTGAAATCTCTGCAATTCTAATAATTTTCTAGGGATTCACTTTTTATGTAGACAATATAATTTCCATAAACAATTATGGTTTGGGGTGTTTTAAAAAACCTTTTCAACCCCTAGATTTTTAAAAAAATTTTTCTAGGTTAATGAACTTGCTATGAATTTTTACTACTCAGTTGAATATATATATGTGATTCATATATATATGTGATTCATGTATATATATATGATAATGGACATTATCATCATGTTTCTGATTTTTAAGAGTATTACTTCTAATATTTTATTATTAAGTGTCTTTACTTAGGCTATAAAAATATAAATACCTAAAGTTTTCAGGTTTCCAAACAGAAAAGAAAATGACTTACAGCAGGATGATTTATAGGAGTCCCAAATTTCATTATGAAACTGTGGATTTCAGAAAATAAAAAAATATCTACAGAGTTCTGAGTCACAGGAGATGTTATGCAAAAAATATCATACTTGGCCAAATTATCAGCCAAATACCAACGTAACAAGTATAACTTCCTAAAAATGAATGGTCTTTGTAATTATAACAGCTTAAAAGAACTCTTGAAAACCAATTATGAAATCCAGAATTCTGCCAAAAAAGTAAATGGAGAGACATAGGGAAAAGACTAGTGCCAGATTCAATGTCCACATAATTAGCACACTGTCTACAAGGTCCCGTATAATCAGGCATTTACCAAGAAATTTAATCCAGCCAAATAATCCCTGAGTATAAAGAAAGCATATGGTCTTGTTCTTCAAGGATATAAGAAAGGACTCAAAGGATTACACCTACAAGCCCTTCTTGAAACACTTAAGGTGGCAGTAAAATCAGGTTCCACTGACACACATATAATTACCTCAGAAATGCAGAATCTGTGGTAAAAATGACTTGGTAAATATTAAATCCAGTAATATTCAGATAATTTAGTCTAGTATGAGTAGAATGCAAGGTAAATACTGTAGAATTTGCTCTGTAAAAATATGACTGATAAAACATAAACTGCTAAACATATATTGTTAAAACTGCAAAGTAAAAGGGAATGCTTTGTACTTATCAAGTATAGTTTTTATTAAGTATATCTTATCTTTATGAAATTAATTCTGAATATCCATTTACCCATGTATATAAACAAATAATATATAAAGAATTTTGGTTATTTTAATAATTATAGTTATTTCTGGTTGACAAAATGTTTGTGAATATCTTTCTATCTTTTCTAAACTTCTGTATGTTTGAATTTTTATTCTTGAGACCAAGAATAAAATCACTTTAATAAAACATCATCACTTTAATAAAAATTGTTACATATTTTCAATTATTAAGTTTAAACAATGAAAGAGATACACCCTGTGTAGTCACATGTATTGATATATCCACAATATATCACAACATTTTTTGTTTTAAAGGGACTTTTAACAGCGATTTAGTTCACCTGCTTCATTTTACAAGAGAGAATTAGAAAGTCTAAGTTGTTTGGTAAACTGGCCAATATCATGTAGCTGGTTAGTGACTGAAAGAACAAGTGCTCAATTGAATATTATGTTGAATTAAATTAATCAAAATTATCATACAGACACAAGAATGTTCACATTAACATACACGACAGAAGATTTATTATTATTATTATTATTATTTTATAAAATAGACACGAGGTCTTGCTATGTTGACCGGGTCGGTCTGAAACTCCCGGCCTCAAGCAGTCCTCCCACCTCAGCCTCCCAAGGTGCTGGGATTATAAGCGTGAGCCACCTCGTCTAGCCAATACGGAAGTTTTAAACCCTATTCAAGTAAGACATAAAATTATTCACAAGGAATATTCCACTTTGATTTTATAAAGACTTTTGAACCTTGAGCTCACTTCTGCCTTCTGGCTCTGATATTGCCTGGTTAACTCAGTCTCACTCACGTCTTCTCTTCCCTTTAAGTAGAGTTCCTTCATTCAGGCTTTTTTCCGCGGGCTATGTCAGGTGCTTCTCTTTGTCTCAGTGCACACTGAGAATATCATTATCACGGCCCTTTCTTCAGTGAGTTGGATTTATTTATTTGTATGCTGGTCTGCCCCACCAGACTGCCAGTTCCTTCAAGCTGGAATCCTTTCATTCTCATATTTGCCAGTGCCTAACACAGTGGAAAACATTGTTTCATGTGTACATTTATTTAACTGATTGAATTGCATTTAGCAATCTATACACTCAACTAATTATTGAGCACTTATTATGAGAAAGACATATTGAGGAGAGCTGGATTATTCCTTTGTTTCTAGATGAGTCGGTGAATTTTACACAAATATGCAAACTTCTACTTCAGTTCCAATTTTAAGGTTTTGAATAAGGAATCATTTATGATCTTTGCCTAGCAAACATATTTCAAAATTATCATCAATAGGTACCTGGCCAAAATTCCAGTAAAATCTCTTTTTCAGAGGACATTCTTTCTGTTTTTATATTATTTTAATAACACTATGTCTTAAAAGTATATTGACATAACAGTCCAACATGTCTAAGATGTATCAGAAATATGGTTTCCAGTAAAAATAAGCTCCTTAGAAAGCTTTTAGTATTGCTCTTTTTTTCTAGAAGAATGATGAAGGATTTTTAAAAAGGACTTGTATCCAAGCAGAGATTTAAAATAAAACTGTCATGTTCAATTTGATGCTTTATGATTGTGACATGCAAAAAATATTGTAAAGTTACAGGGCTATCATTATTTTATTGAAATCTATGGTAAATAGGCTCTTTTCTCATGTATCTATCTTCTTGTTCAGAACAACTGCATTTTGAGAATAGAAATGTTATGCTGAAATATGAGAACTTACATGAAAGGTAAATATGAGAAGAGTGAGAAGAAAAATAAGTCTTAGAGCAAGCCCTGTAGTATTTTGAATACTAGGGAGACCGCTTGAGGTCTAAATTTTAGTGTCTTTTTTTAAAGCATGCTATTCATTGTTAATATTTTTTCCCAATAAGAATAATTTAAAAGTTTGGGTGCCTTAGATGATCGATTTCTCCTTTTTTTTCCCCTCTGAGACTGGGTCTTGCTCTGTTACCCGGGCTGGAGTGCAGTGATGTGGACACAGCTCCCTGCAGCCTTGACCTCCTGGGCACAAGCGATCCTCTACCTCAGCCTCCAAAGTAGCTGGGACTACAGGCGTCCACCACCATGCCCAGCTAACTTTTGTATTTTTGGTAGAGATAGGAGTCTCACTATATTGCCCATGCTGGCCTCCAACTCCTAGGCTCAAGCGATCTGACCATCTAGGCCTCCCAAAGTGCTACTATCACAGGTGTGAGCTACCATCCTTGGCCTCCATTTCTCTTTACTACACCAACCTTTCTATTCCCACTGCCTTGCTCACCAGGATATTTCCTCCCTAGTTACTCTGGTCACCTCTCTGATTGTCTTCCTCAGAATCCCATCCCTTCATTTCCCTTTAAATGTCAACCTTCCTCCTCCTCCCTTCTTCCTGGATCCCTTTTTCCTCTCCAGCCTCCCCTGCAAATACTGCCCTTGATCCTCCTAGGCTATTGGATGGTTTATCTAAGTCTCAGTTGCTCTCTGTTTCTTCATCTGTAACGTGGAAATAATAGGAGTAGCTTTCACACAGAGCAGATGTGAGAATTGAGGGACAGAGTGCTTGGATATGCTCTCTCAAACATAAACAGAAATCGTGTAATGAGTATCAGCTGTTATTATAATAGAAGTAAGGTCAACTAAGAGATATCCCTGCCTTAGGCTTTTTCTTATCAAACTACACTACAGCACCAGAGTTAACCATCCTGAAATACAAACATGATCATGAATTCTTCATTGGTTGTCAATATAAATTTAAAAAAACAACACCTCACATACCTCTGTCAAACATTTAATCTGTCGTTCATCAAATTTAGTATTTATTACCAGATAGGCAAATCACTAGCACATGATTTGTGAATTGCGAAGTTTGTCTCCTTTCATTTTGGTAGATTCTGCCCCTGAATTCTGTAGTGGAAACTTATTTTTCTTAAATTCATTTTTTTGTAGTTCTAGAGTTTCTTTGTGAAGATAAAAGAAAGTGACCATACATTTTTAATTATTTTTCTTTCTCATACAAAAACAGCTTTTTTTTTTTTTTCACATATAGTGATCCTCCTGCCTTAGCCTCCCAAGTAGCTGGGACTACAGGCACAGGGACTCCAGGATATACATATATATCCTCCAGGAGATACATATGTATCCTGGATAGATTGTCATGTCAGCATATAGAAAGCTTTCTTATTCCAGTAAGTGCATGTACCATTGTTTATTTAATAAATTCATTATTAATGGCTAATTTTATTTTGCAGGTTTTGCTATATGAACAATTCTATAATACATAACTTATGCACATAACATTGTTATGAATGCAGATGTATCTAAGATGTACATTTTAGAATGTGGGAATGATGGTTCAAAGTCACATGTATGCAATTTTGATATATATTTTTCAAATGAAATATGTATTAGTTTGTTCTCTCAGTACTATAGATAAATACCCGGGACTGGGAAAGAGGTATAATTGACACAATTCTGCATGGCTGGGGAGACCTCAGGAAATTTACAATCATGGCAGTAGGTGAAGGGGAAGGAGGCACCATCTTTCACAAGGCGGCAGGAGGGAGAAAGAATGCATGTGTTGGAGGAACTGTCAAATGCTTATAAAACCACGCTGAGAACAGCGTGGGGGAAACTGCCCCCAGGATCCAATCACCTCCCACCAGGGCCTGCCATCAACATGTAGGGATTATGGGGATTACAGTTCAAGATGAGATTTGGGTGGGAACACAGAACCTAACCATATCAATGTTTGTTATACTTCCTGCATTGATTAGAGATGCCACCTTTATCATCATATTCTCTTTCTAGATTTTCTTTGCTTTCCTATTCTGATTACTCATCTGCCATTGCCATACTGTTTTAATTATTGAGGCATTTTGTTTTAATATATATTTGGTCTCCCTCACCATTGTATTTATTTTTCTGAGTTTTACTGGCTATTTCTTATTTTACTGCAAGTTAAATAATGTGTCTAGTTCCCAGGGACTGATTTACTGTTCGTTGCAATCAAAATTTAACTAATATGGGAGAATTTGCCGTTTGTCCGCAATCTTGGTGGATCCTTGTATTAAATCATAATCTATTTCCTCCATAAATGTCTTCTAATGATCCTTTGGTGGGTTTCAACATTCTCTTAAGTGTATTTCTCGACTTCTTCACATTTATGTGGCCATTGTAAATGAAGTTTTTTCTTCCATCATAGTTTTTCAATGATTATGGTATGTATATTCAAATTATAGACTTTCGATAATTAATTTTATTAACACTTATCTTAGTGAAATTAATTACCTTATGCTTTGTTATAGATTCAAGTTGATTCTATTGGGCTTTTAAATATATAGGCATTTCACCTAAAGTTATTTTAGCTCTTACTTTGTAATATTTCTCTCTTTCATTTCTTTCTCTTTTGTAATTGCATTGGTTAACATTTCTACTACCACACAAATCATAGTTCTGTTAAAGAATCTTTGTTGTTTTCTTCATTGGCAGAAATTCGCCATTAAGTTTAATGCTAATTCTTGCACTAATTTGAGTGGGGGAGGAAGAAAAGAGTGTGTATGTTATCCTACTAGCATATATTATAATATATAAAATGCATATCATAACACTTTTCTGAACCTACTTACTAGTATGTTTATTTGTTCCTTTGTTTCCCCAAACTGTTTGCTCCTTGAAGGCAACTATGAGTTTTATTTTACCCAAATATAAGTATGATGTTCCCCCATTGTCAACATGTATTTACTGTACAATTAGAATTGTAAGTTAAGCCACTAAAATTGCAGACTACTGTAATTTGCTCTCATGCTCTGGAATAATTCCTAAGTAGAAATATGTACTTGCTTGTGATGGGGAAATTGATGCCTTATTCATAATGGCTTAATATATAAGCCTTAAAGCAAGGAAGCAGCAGTGGGTGGGATCTGTGCATTGATGATGTATATATATTATCCACAAAGACTGAGTGCATTATTATATATTTTAAAAACCCAACCATTTCCAATCATTTATGAGAGATATTTTATTGGAGATAGGTATGAAAGTGTTATTAATGTATATAATTTCATGTATCTAGGTTTGAAATAATTGATACTGGTCCTTTATGAATCTTAGGCATGAGTTTATGCCTTCCATGAATATATACTGAGCCATGAAGGGAATACATTGTGCCAGAAGCTGTTTGACATACAAAGTTTTACCTTCCACAACCATGCACTCTCACAGGAGAAATGAAACTTCTATATGCTGATTTACAAAAACAGAAGAGTATGATAATGGTCATGTTTGTGGCAAATAGAGCATAGGAAAATGGAACCTGTAGGCATTACAATGAACAGGAAAGCTTGATTTGCCAAACAATTCCTTCCTTGAAAACTCTGTATTGATAGGAAAAAGTAATCAATTTGGCCAGATGTCAGGATACCTGGAAAGCACAAAGAAAGGGAGCTATCTGTGACAGACTCTGTCTCATAAATAAATAAATAAATAATTTTAAAAAGAAAGGGAGTTGACAAGTAGTTGTGAGTCCCTAGAGCTTAGTTTGAGTAAAAAGAAGTGGAAGTTAGTCCGAAAAGGCAGAATGGAGGTGGTGTGGATGGCCTTGTGTGTGGGATTTAGGCAGTTAGAATTTACCTGCTAGACAACTGGACGCTCTCAAAGGTGCCATGAAATTACAAAAGCATTAGTATGATTATTTTTATTGTGGTTTATAGAACAGTTTGGAGAAGAAGAGAAGGCTTAAATAGGAAACCAACTTAGCAAACTTAACAATAATTTAGTATTATGCCAAACTTTAAGCTACTTCGCTTTTCTGCCTAACCGACCCATTTTGTAAGCAGGAATAATGATATTGCCTGCCTTGATGGATTTGGGTGTGGCTTAAACTATGTTAATGTTTGTAAGTCACTTTACAATGGTGGGAAACAGAAGAAATTAAGATGTTAGTTATTATTACTGAAAGTCAAGATTGTTGCTGCTACCCTATGAAAGTGATGACCAAAATGTTGACCCAAGAGAAAAAGTTAAGTTAAGCCATAAAATTAAAATAATATTAAAACAAATATAGAACCCCTCCAAGTCCAGTTATGTAGCGCTACACGAAAAGCTGGTACATTTTACACAACAGCTAACATTAAATTTAGGAGAACAATAAAAATGAAAATATAAAGTAGGAAAGAAACACCGTGTACTTTTTGCAGTTTCAGAGATTGATTTTTTTTTTTCTGAGTAAAAACTCTTGCTTAAGACGTTTCATTTCAAGGGAGCTTTGTACATTTGAAATCAGTCATTCTTGAAGTTATTTCTTCCATGGGCTTTCGAGCCTCTGAAGCTTTCATGACTCGTTCATGCAATGAGGTGAAAAGCTTCTGTTCATACATCCAGCGTGGATTAGTTCCTAAGGCTGCAAGGTGCCATGGTCTCAAACATCATTTAGTTGAGATCTTGACATTTTTTTACTTTTGATTTTAAAACATACTTATTATTGCAGTTGATTTGTCTTCTTCAAATGAAAGGATAGAAAGATTGTCCAAAGGGGTATTTTCAAAGGAGTCTGCTTTGGGACAAAAATCTATTGATAACTAAGTACATGAAGTAGAGAGTTCTTCACTGGTTTAATCCCAAGCAGACCCCGTAATGGCCTTAGATTCCCTAGGTCTTAGAAGGAGGAAAGTAAGTTGTAAACCCTTTTTCTTTCTTTACACTCCTTTCAATTTACTTTTATTTTCAGCTGTCACTTGGGCTTTCAGACATGAAAAATTGCAACTGTGCTGAAATTTTCAGTGTGCCAGAATAAATGGGTGATTCTCCTTCATGACTGGTTTCCAGTTTGAGAACAAGTTCTTTTAGGGAGTTTGGATACACTTCACTCTCAGGCAGGTGAACAGAGAACAAGTGAGAAGCGATAAGTATGAGGAAAGATAAAGAGAGAAGACCTTTACCACACAAAGGTGACTTCACAAAGAAACAAGGATGAAAGAAACAGACAAACATATACAACCTCTCATTTCAACTACATCTCTGTTTCTTCCATTCTTTTTTTCCCCCCAAGTCCAAGTTCTCATTCTTGAAGAAAGCCAACCTGTTTTCCTTGGTGTTGTAAGTTTTCCCAACTTTTAAACCAATACATTAATATCTTGCTTAAGGCTCAAGTGTATAATGTATGAGGGAGTATAATTTTGTAATTCTAAATCCAAGCCCTGAAGCTAGACTTTCAGGGCTTGATTCTTGTATCTCCATTACTACCTTTTTAAAAAATATTTCTGCACCTTGATTTCTTCATGTGAAACGAAATGATAATAATGTAGCCTAATTATGTTGTTTTGTGGACGAGATTAATTTCAAAGACAACAAAGAACAAATGATAAGGGAAAACATTATAAAGCATGTACATTTTTAAAATATGGGAATTTCAGGTAAGAAATAATGCAAGCAAAGAAATGGAAGCAAGTATATTCAAGGGGTAATGATGACTAAACCAGTCCAATTTGAGGAGAGGATTTAATAGAGAAAGGGACAAATGTTCCACATGACTTTGGGGTTAGTTCATGACTGACAGTTCTTGTGGGGCTGAGGTTGGTGGATCAGGAGGGCAGGAGTTTGAGACCAGCCTGGCCAACATAGTGAAACCCTGTCTCTACTAAAAAAAAAAAAAAAAAAAAAAAAAATCAGCCAGGTGTGGTGGCCAATCCAAAATTTTACAAACATTTTTGACAGAAAATAATCATGGATTACCTAAGATTACTTATTTCTTTAATAACACATAAAGTTTTAAAATTCAACCTCTTCTGCATCTACAAAATTCTATTACTAAGAAGCAAAGTCATCATTTTTAGGTATATTTAAACAACAACCTTCCATACATTTTCAGGCACAAAAAAATGCCTGTATGAAAATGTTCCTGGAAAGTAGCACTGGTGAAATTTTCTGATTCTTTCCAATACCAAACAACTCTGGATAAGATAAAAGCACCCATGGGAAAAAAATAAAGCAAAACTAAAACAAAACAGAATAAAAACAAAGATGCTGTATTAATTAATTTGAGAAACAATATATATTTTTCCTCCTTCTCAATGCATTTTAAATGCTTCGAGATTCCCTGAGTAAACAACAATTTAACTTTGTTTAATCCAGCATTTTGCAGAATCATTTACACATGGAACCTTGGCTTCTTTACTCAGCATATACATCAGTATCGAATGGTGTTAAGCACAGTTTGAGAAAGCTTCTTTAGAAAAATATGAAGAAAATTATGAAGTATATGGAGAGCTAAGAGTTATTTTACTTCATGTATATGAGAACAAGTTACATCATTTTGTTTTCCCTAATATATATTTACAGTTTAAGTTTTTTTATTTGTTTGTTTTGTTGTTGTTGTTTCTTTCTTTCTTTCTTTCTTTCTTTTTTTTTTTTTTTTTTTTGAGACAAGAGTCTTACTCCCTCACCCAGTCTGGAGTGCAGAGGCACGATCTTGGCTCACTGAAACCGCTGCCTCTGGGGTTCCAGCGATTCTTCTGCCTCAGCCTCCTGAGTCGCTGGGATTATGGACATGTGCCACCATGCCTGGCTAATTTTTGTGTTTTTAGTGGAGACAGGGTTTCATCATGTTTCCCAGGCTAGAGTTTTTTTAAATCTTAACTTATTTACAGGAAGTAACATTTACTGTACTTTTAAAATATACTAATTTAATCAAAGCAGTAGAAAGGAAAAAAACATTAGTGAAAGGATGAAGTTGAATTTTTGAAGAAAGCTTTCCTTCTTTTATAAAGATATAGTGATAAGTGTATGGACAACAAATGATTCCTTTGAGAATGAGTTGAAATCATAAATTCATTTGTTCAAGAAAATAACACAGTTACAATAAAAAATATGTGTAACATTTCAAGTACTTTTTAGGCATCGTGAAGCTTGTGCCTCGGCTATCTAATAATCACTGGCTTAATATTTTTGTATTAGAATTCCACAGTTCGAAGAAAACAGTGCTGTGTATTTTTGAAATGTGGTGTTCTGCAATCAACAAGATGTAGGGGTTTTAATTTTCAACAACTACCTTTTATTCAATAAATATCTTGATTATCATGTAGTCATAAATCATTGACTTAAAAGTAGGGCAGGTAATATTTATACTGTCTATCAGATATTTGAAATACAAACAATAATTAGAAAAAGAATGGACCCATACGGTGTAAAATACTAAGGTTCCTCTGCTCAGGAAATCCAGGAGGATATGTCAATAAAAAAGGTAAAACATGTATATAGATTAGAAACACTACACAGTCAAAGTAATGGAAAGTCTTCAGTGGCTATGTAAAGAGAATCACAGTTATTTTTCATCTTATGCCAGTGGCTTTTAGGAAATTCATATATTGAAACAAACATCAAAATTTCACTCTTAGCAAAACTGTCTGATTTTAATATATGTGTATTGTTTTTAATGTTTCACTCTTTCCAAAGATGTATTTACATTTTGAATTTTCCAAATTGATTATTAATGTTCTTATGTTTAGAAAATCACTTCTAAAATGTATTGAAATCTCCATAAATAAAAAATAATTGCAAAATGCATTACCCCAGTTCACATACTTGGCTATTCAGGCAAGCCCAATCATGTTCAAGAAAGGCAAGTAGGTTTCACCTACATTTTGCTGAGCAAATTATATTTTGGATGATTGTTATATAAATTAGGAGAGGATTTTAAAAAATCACTTTCCTGGAACATAGTGAGGACTTACTGGACAAAAATGGAAAGGACACTGTTTCTACACTTTAGAAGCTCATTGTCTTGTGGACAAATAAAGCAGAAAAATACTTAGGGATTTTTATATATTACTCAAGATGTCAGAGCTCAGAGTGTTTTGTAAAAATAAATCTCTATGTTTTAAGAACTTGGTTTAGGATATTTGGAAATATATTAATAAGTAGATAAGCATCTTAAATATATAATCATATATTAAAGATGAATTTTAATACAGCAAGCATTATACTAAATATTCTATATTAAATTTATATTATCTATGTTTGCTCTATATTTTGTAGTGACAACATCAATAAAATTTGTATTTGTAAATGTTTTTCCATAGGAACCTGTTTGGAAATATTTAATACATAAATACATCCATAAGTTACCATTAAAATGATATTATACATGTGTATTTATTGATAAGGCATGAAGTTCAGAACATTTGCTATGTGAATAAGAGGATTACTTCCTCCAGGACTTCCACTTCCCATTCTCTTTTAATTTTCTTCATACTGGTTGTTCTTTATTATAATCTGCATGTTATTCAGTTATTTTTTATTTTGTCTTTGTGTCTGTACTGAGAGGTGAACTCCATGAAGACAAGGATGGCAGGTGTTCTTGTTTGTTTCATTCACTGCTTGACACTAAGCAACTGGAAGTGTACCTGGCAAATAGCAAATAGATGTTTGCTGAATGAATGAATTATGAAAGTGGAACTCTTTGAAAAGCTGTACTCATAGAGAAAATGTGTGTGTGTGCACATGCACGTGTGTGCACAGAGATACGGTGTGCTAATTTTAGAAGGCTATCAAAATGCTAGCAATATTTTTCACTGGATGGTAGTGGAATTTTAAAATATTCTTTAATTGGCTTTTTGGTATTATATGTCATTTTAACAAAAAGAGATAAAAATTAAGATTAGAAACCATAATATTTTAAGATTTAACATTGTGATTTTAAAATATCAATTTCTTCATCTCTATTCACCCCAAACATATTTTGAATGCCTATGTTGCTGCAGGTGGGAAAATAATTGCTATTTCTGCCCATAAGTCAATTAATAGCTTAACAGGAAAGATAATAAAACATTGACTGGAGAACAAAGTCAAATTGTAATGAAATCCATAACAGTTATGCATAGTGTAAGTCGATTCTAAAGACTAAGCATTGAAAATAATTTCATTATTTCACACAAGAACAAAGAGACATAAATCATGGCCTTCTGTCCGTGCATCCATTGTTGAAGTGTATGCTTAATTACCACCTCTGGTACAACACAGTTTAGATTAGAGATATTATGATGTGGAAATAGGCGGGCCACAGAGATGGGCTGAAAACAGAGGCTTTGGAGACAGACAAATGCATTAGAGTTTTCATAGCACTACTTGGTTTTGTGATCTTTGCCAAATTACTTGACTTAAGTGGATGAGACTTACTTACCCTTCTGTGCTGTGGCCAGGATTGCCTGACCTAGTATGTGAAGCCCCCAGCACAGTGTCTCCCTGCTCAACAGGTGTGGACTTAACACCCTACGCTAGGTAGAATCCCAGCTTGTCTCCCTTCAGAAGCCCCAGAACAACCACTTTCATACTCCAGACTCCAGTTGAAAATCCAGTCATTTACTTATTTCTTTTAACAGATAAACTAAAGATGTTGGGGCTCCTTAGAAACTTGAGCACCTTAGATGTCAGTACTTCTGGGATGCCTGCATCTTAACCAAAAGCTGTTTGATGTCCACCTGCTCCTTCACAAATTTCAGTCTCATAAGTGATTTGTTGTAACACCTTTTGTAGCACATGTAGCAGGGACTGCCTTCTGCTATCCTCGAAAATCCTAGCAAAGGATCAATTTGTCTGTCTCTATCTGCTCCTATATCACTTTTTCTTACAAATAGGGAGCAAAAGTAAGGAGAAAACCAAAATGGGTCTCATAACATCTGCATAAACTTCAACATGTGATATTTTTAAACTTAAAAAAAATTGTAATTAAGGCACCCATAGAGAAAATGACACAACTGGAGACTAAAATGACTAAATGGAGAGTTTAAAGCAAATACTAGTGTACATGCGAATTATATCAAGAAACAGAACTTTGTTAGTAGCCAAAAAGAAACCCCAATCCCAATACATTCCTTCCCATTCACACCAGGACCTCCCACTAAATGAACCACTGTGCTGATTACGATGGAAGCCACTTTCTTACTCTTTATACACTTGTCACCTAAGCATGCATCTTTGAACAGTGTAGTTGAGTTTTGGCAATTTGAGGAATTTATAGAAATAAGCCTTGTATCATGCTTTCTTTTGTGTCTGGATTATTTTATTCAACATAACGTTTTTGAGATTTGCACGTGAGGGTCTATGTAACCATAGTTCATGTATTTCTTTGATTGCTGCCTAGTATTCAACTATATACATCAATCACAACTTCTGCATTTGAGACTTATGTGAATAATGCTATAATGGCCATTCTTCTTGTGCAATGTACAGATATTTCTGTTGAGTACATAACCAGGAGTAGAATTGCTAGAGCCTGTGTAAATTGTTAGCAGAATTGCTAGATTCTGGGTGTGTATCTCCCGAAGTCATCCGGTGCACACTCTCTCCAGTAGAGTGTGAGACTTCCATTGCGCCATATCCTTACCAACACTTGGTATTATCAGTATTTTTATTTTTTTCTCCATTTTGTTGCAAATGAATTGATATCTTATTGTGCTTTTACTTCAGGTTTCCCTGAGTACGAATGTGATTGAGCATTTTGTATAAGCCTATTGGCCATTTATACAGCTCCTTTTTATAAGCACCTGCTCAAGTATCTTGCCCTTTTTAAAACAGGATTATCTGTCTTCTTTTGGATTCTTTACATATTCTGGATATGTATCCATTTAACAGTTATGTGTGTGGCAAGTATCTTCTAATCAATTCCTTGGTTTTTGATTCTCTGATAATTCTTTCCTAATATGTAAAAATTTATATTCTTATTTATTTCCGCTTATTTTATCTTACAATAATGTTTTGTGTCTTATTTTTCCCTACTTTGAAATCACTGACATACTAATTAACATACTATATTTTCTTCAAAAAGCTTTAATTACTGGAACTTTTACATGAATATTAAGGATCCACCAGATTCCTAAGACTGAAAATGTTAAGTGTCGCCATTTTGGAAAAGAGTAACATGCTTTAAAGAGCAAAAATCCTGTTGAGTGGGCATTGTAGCAGTTTTTTGAAATAGGTGTAGTCTTTTTTTCCGTTAAGAAAAAGAATCCGCCTGATTTTGGGATATCATATCAGGAAAAGGTCAATTTTCACTTTGTTTTCAATATATTTATCCAACTATCCCAGAGCTATTTATTAAAAAGTCTTTTTCCATTGCTTTCAAGTGCTCCTTTTGTCATAAATCAAATATCCATATATGTGTTTATTGATGGTTCTGTTCCTGATCTATTTGTATTTGTCTGATTCTACGGTGTCTTAATTACAGTGTCTTCTAATTGGTCTTGGTATTCTATTTAGCAAGTCTTCCCATCTTGTTACTCAATCTTATTTGAATCCTTTGAATTTTCTGGTTTGTAACCAAATATATAATCAGTTTCTCTCATGTTCCATGTGAGCTTGAAAATAATTCATATTATGCAATCATTGGGTACTGCATTCTGCAGAGGTCTATTTAATCAATTTGATAAATATTTTTGCTCAGATACTGTGTATCCTTCCTGATTTGTTAGCAGATACTGACATTTTAAACAAACAAACAAACAAACAAAACACGTTATTGTGGCCTTGTCGGTTTTTGTCAACTCTGATTTACAATTCTGAGGCTACATTCATGAATGCATATAAATTCAGAAGAGTTTACACATTCTGCTGAATTAACCTCTGATCATTCCAAAGTGTCTCCATCTCTAATAATACATTTTGCTTTGAAGTAGACTTTGATATTAATATGGTTACATCAGTTTCTTTTTGTTAAGATTTAAGTTCTATTGTGTTCTGTCACTGCTTAGAGCTTTTAATGGCATCAGAGAGTAAAAGCCAAGATCCCTTCCTGACCTGGCTTGTCCCTGTCTCTCTCAACTCCAGCCACCTTGTTCTGATTCCCTGCCCTCCACACTGGCCCCTTGCAGCTCTTGAAGCAGTTCAGAAGCTCCCACATCAGGGTATTTACGTGTGCAATTCTCTCTGGCTGAAATGCTCTTTCCTCAGATGTCTGCATCACTCTTTCTTTCATGTTCTCTAATGCTGCTCCTAAAAATCTCCCTGGGGGTTGAGCCTTTCCTCACCACACCCAATGTTCCCTTCTCCATCCTTGTGCATAATTCTCTCCATAGCACATAGCAAAAAAAAAAAATTAGAATAAAAAAAGCTATTTACAAATGTGCTTATTTGTTTGCTGTCCACCCATCTACCATATTGAAATGGTAGTTTCATGCAGCCAGAACTTTGTTTCCATAAGGGCAGAAACTTGGTTTTTGTTGTTATTATTTTATTCGTTTAAATTCTTTTTTATTACTCTATCCAGAGAATGTAAAACTCTCAAGTACTTTTTGAATAAATGAATGAATGAATAAGAGGAATTGTAGCATTATATTTATCTGTGTACCTATCTATGGATCTACCTATCTATTTAACAGCCATTAAATATAAGCTAGTATTAAGATAGAGCAAAACTCATTTCTCTATTGAAAAGATAGGGAAAGCTAAACTTATCAGTGCGTTAAAGTGAATCCTGTGCACTGACTACTTTTTTACACAAACCAAGTGTGTCTTTCAATAGTACTACACACGTTTTGTCAAAGGGCAAACACTTAAGACCAAGTAACTGAAATCACTCATAGCATAAACCTGTAAATAACTCTTCTGGATGGGCTTTGCTGATTTGTTTATTCATTTGTTGTCTTGATGTGTTTGTCTGATACACAGTTATAAATTAATAATAAATCTTATTCCCCAAGATGTCATTCACATGGTATCTTGCTTTCAGAACGGAACACAAACTTAGCCACTCCAGCTACGACGCTTCCTTCTATAATTTTTTAAATCTCAAGGAACAAACTTTCTAACACCCCCTTTAGAGCAATTGACTCTCAGGTTTGACAACTTCTGTAACTGAAAATTCTTCCGAGTTTCTAACCAAAATCCTACTTGAAGTGCAGACTTCATTGGGTCAACAGCTTGTGATAAAACAGGCCCATTAAATCCAACTTCTGGTTAAGGCAGAGCTTGTGAATGAGTCCTAGCTAAATAACGTAATTACGGCTATGAACTGAAGTCAAGAAATCTGCCACCTACTTCACAGTGAGTCTTAAATGGAAACAGGATATCCTTTGTGTAAAATCACCTTGAAAAGGAGAAAGAGCTAAGGAAAAGAGATTGCTATGCGGTAAAATGGTTTTCATCAGATGGAAGGGGATTAAGAAGGTATTTAATGATGGCATGCTGGCTGGCTGGTTAACACAGTGGAAAGCTGAGGGTGTGGACCAGCTGTGATCCTGGGAATTCCTGGAGTCCTAGCAACAACATGGAATTCTCTATATGAGAATCAGAGGGGCACCTAGGAGCCTGTTTGATGAAATAACTGGCATGTTTAGGAGATAGTTTTGAATGAGAAAGTGAAATCAGTTAATCCCCCAGGATAAAGTGGTACAGCATCCTGAAATGATGGGGAAGGAATGTCATCTGCCGTAAGACAGACACTGGGAAGGTACATTTTCTTGTAAGCAATAGGTTCTGTTGTTAACCAGCCAATAGTCTCTGTACCTTGAGATGCCCTTGAAAGCCAAGTAGTACCTGAAGAGACTGCCCCATCTCTTCCCACCTACTGCTAATGGAGGTCATTAATTTATGTCCCATTCTCATGAGAGACAAATAAAAATAAGGTACTGCATTTCATTTATGTGGTGCTCTTTCATGTACTCAAAGAATTTGTATCTTTCATTTACAAGCAAAATAAAACCTATTCCTTTATTATTCTTTTTTCTCCGAGGAGTGATTTCCTGGTCTCGGGCAGTCATTTCTGCTGTTCAGTCCTGGAATTTCTCCAACACTCTCACATAAGGCATCAGTTATAGGGCCTAAAGCAGATCCTAATGCACTAATAAAATCTGGTTCGACGAAGAGTACAGAAAAGGTGATCTCCTTGTACTTCTGCTTATTTTATACTTCTGGTACGGAGGTGGCTTTTAGTGTGCTGACTCATGCTTAATTTGATTTTACATTGACACAGAATGACACTTGCAAATTCTCCACTCCAGCGTCCTTTTTTATTTTACTCCTATTAAAAAGCAAAATACTTTGAAAAATCGTGTCCAAAGAGGGGTAGAAGATGGAACTCCTCATTTATTAAATGATTTTTTTTGCTACTTTAAGTTTAAAATTCAGCCAGAGATCTGATCAAAATATAACTAGTCCATAGCCATGGTGAATTCATATTTCCTAATAAATTATATGCTTTCATTATTTGATGAGATGTTTATTAGACTTTTAAAATATGAAACATAACTTAATTAAGACAAACAGAAATGAAGGACATTGTACAATATACCTAACCATTAGACTTCCAAACTGTTTAAGTCACGAAAAACAAAGTGTCACATATCAGAGGAGACTAAGGAGACAGAACAACTACATGCAACTTGGTATCCTGTGTCAGATCTTGAAACAGAACAGGACGAGAAAAATCTGACAAAATCTGAGCAGAATCTTTAGTTTAGTTAATAGTATTTGACCAATATTAGTGCATTCATTTTGAAAATGTACCATTGTTATATAGGATGCTATCAGAGGAAGCTGTATAGAGTATACAGGAACTCCACCATTTTTTCAACTGTTTATAAACCTAAACTTATTCCAAGATTGAAAAAAAATGATAACTTAAGGGCTTCAACTTGGTAAACAGTCTATTACATAGAATCTTTAAAAATCAGTCTTATCTCTGCGTGATTGCCTTTCTTAATGTAATAGCAAAGAGATAAGACACTGTCAAAAATATTAAATCTATTTTTTCCTTATTATCTATTATTAGGTTTATTTTAAAACAATATTGAGTGCCTACATAGAAATATGCCTTCTGGCTCATGTTTAACTCACTCTTTAATAGAAAATAACTACAGTAACATCAGATGGGGAATTACAGTCAGCAAGTATGTGTATTTACATATTTCCACGAATATTATAAGGTTTCATTTAACATCATGATTGTTCCCAAGCTATGAGTAACAAAGTGGCAGAGAGTACAGGGGAAAGCATTGCTCTGTACAAAAAGACAACAACTATATTACTAGAGATTTGAGTCTCAATTTTACTCCTCAATTAAGACTCCAAATCCATTAATGAATAGCTAAAAGATAAAATATTGATAATCTCTATACATCCCACTTTGCAGATATCTTTTTCTGTTAGTAGTCTCTCAAATCTTAGATTCATGTAACTGTTTTTTGCTTCCCCAATATTATTACTCTGACAACTACCACAACCAGCACTATCCTACCGTCACTGCTAGTTTAAAAAAAATATATCTAAAAGTATCTTAGTCAGTTCCAGCTTCTGTAACAAAATTTCATATAGCTAGTGGCTTGAACCACAGAAATTTATTTTTTCACAGTTCTGGAGTTTGCAAGTTTGAGATGAGGGTGGCAGCCCCATTGGGTTCTGGTGAAGGATTTCTTCCTGGCTTGAACATGACCACATTCTCACTGTGTGCTCATGTGACCTCTTCCTTGTGAGTAAGCAGAGAGAGAGAGAGAGAAAGCAAGTTGTCTCCTATGTCTTCTTGTAAGAGCACTAATCCCATTATCAAGGCCCAACCGTATGACCCAATGTAACCCTACTTACTTCCCAAAGGCCCCATCTCCAAATACTAGCACCTTGGGAATTAGGGCATCAGTAGATGAATTCTGTGGGATGCAGTTCAGTCATGGCAGTATCAGAAACGCAAGAGTTTCAGGTAAGAGTTTGTGGATTACTTTTCAAATTCACATGCCAGATGCTTTCTTCAGGCTATGTCTTGTAATCCTCAAAGAGCATCTTCATGAGGTATATTGATCTTAATTTAACTTCTGCAAGTGAAAGTGTTTAATGAATAGCAGAACCTGCACTAAAAATTAAACTGTTGTGACTAAAAAACTGTTTTTAGACATTACAATATCATATCCTGAATTCTAATACTAAAGTGTGAATTGTACTAAAGAATGAGCGAAATGATTTATCCTGCCCAAAAATTATTTCATGCTATATGGTGAAAAGAGTAATTTTAGGAAAACCAAATTTGATGCCGATTTTTTTTCTTTTCTTTTCAGTCATGTATTAGTGAATGTCACTATAAATAGTTATATTGCTTAACAAATATTCCAAACTACTGTGAAATATAGTAGGAACTCATATGTGTATTCAATGGAATAAACGGTTTTGTTTATTGATACTATATATAACATAATTCTCGTAATTATGAAAATCATTTGAAAACTTTAAAACTATACTGATGGAAGCAATAATTTGTAAAGTACATGTAAATACCCATAATGGTTATAGATGCGCTGAACAAGGTCTGTTGCTAAGAGCATTTTATCCATTTTGAATAAAAATACCCTGTGTTAATTATTGACTACCTTCTATGCACTGTGGCATGAGCTTTACATACTTAATTTTTTAACACTTAACACTTAATTGTCCATAGCTAATTTAAGGACACAAGCTCAGAGAGATAAATGCCTTGCCCAAAGTTATGTGGCTCCAGCAAGGGCTGAGCTGGAATTCCAAGTCCAATATTTGTAGTTTCACAGTCTGTACTTGGGAGATGATTAATATGCTTTCTATTTTAAAAAATTATATGGTGCTCTAATTTTTCTGGTTGCAAAATATTTGCATCTGAATATTCTGGAGCTGAATATTTATTAGAATTGTATATCATTAGGAAAAAAGTGTCCCTTCATATGGCTTTGTCATGTGCAGAAAATTGTACCTACTCTATAACAAAAAGGCGCTTGAGAAATGGCTGAGCCTTGTGGAGAGTATTC
The DNA here is from genome assembly GCF_029281585.2 of Gorilla gorilla gorilla. Classification (NCBI taxonomy): domain Eukaryota; kingdom Metazoa; phylum Chordata; class Mammalia; order Primates; family Hominidae; genus Gorilla; species Gorilla gorilla. Next base: position 98,900,750 of record NC_073241.2, read on the forward strand.
TGTGTACTAGAACACAAGCCCATCTTGGTAAATCCTCCGTCTGTTTCTTGAGGTACCCTTCTTTATCAGCTAAGACACTAAGTAATTTGTGTAAGGCTGCACAGCTAGTAAGTGGCATAGCCATAATGTAAACCTATGTCTGTCTGATTCCAGAGCTCTAGTAAGTTTCCACTACATCAAACTGTCTCTTCTTGATGTTTGCATTTCCAAAATCTCTTACCACTTGAAATGTAATTACTTCATTTAAGTTCAAAAGCAGAATTCTACAGCACTAAATAAATCTATGTAGAATTAAGTTAATTAAAGGTAAACAAACCATATGCTGATCATATTCTAATCATCTGTTTTTTTAAATACATTTCACTTTGGGAGTGTGGATAAGTAAGGGGCCAAATAAGCACATAACTACAACATTATGTGTGAAATACAGGAGCTGTATGTAGAAAGAACACCAGGAGCTCTAAAGGAGTAATATAGTTCATAATTTTCAGGTTCATGGTTAGGCAGTGTTTGTTAGGGAAGGTGCATCTGATCCAGGCAGAGGAGAGGCATGTTCATGTGTGTAGGAAATTCAGGGTTATCCTGCACATGCTTTTCAAGGCTCCTGAAGAGGATGTAAGAAAGAAAGAGTAAAATCAACTTATGGATATGCTTGGTTGTTCTACTTTTATAATGAGAGGCCTTTATGTGATTGTTGCAAGAATGCCTTTTAACGTGGAAAAGACTGTCTTCTAGTGAATAATAAGCAATGCACACTTCAAAGGAATTATATTATCTAGGCTATATTTGTAAAAAGAAAAATATGACAACTTTGCAATTTAAATGAAGACATAGAAGAGAAATATTGTGATCTAGATTTCAGAAGTTTCCTTCTATTGATTTCCTCATGGGCATAAAGAAATTATCCACCAGCAAAGAATACACTAGATTTTTAAATTTAAAAGTTGTGGCCAATTTGCATTTTTAGACTTCTTCAATTATTGGAAAGAAAGATTCATTTTATTACCTTGTCTTTAAACATACTTGTTGAGGGAGTGTGATATGGTGGAAAGTAGATAATGAACAATCTACAGGTCTAATATTAATCAGTCCTATAAAATAAAGGCAAGGTTGAGAAATTATGGTTTGTGTTAGTGTAATTAGTAGTCTGGGTTTTTTTTCAATCAAAGCATAAGATTCAGACGTGTCAGGTTTGTCAAAGATCAGATAGTTGTAGATATGTGGCATTATTTCTGAGGGCTCTGTTCTGTTCCATTGGTCTATATCTCTGTTTTGGTGCCAGTACCATGCTGTTTTGGTTACTGTAGCCTTGTAGTATAGTTTGAAGTCGGGTAGCGTGATGCCTCCAGTTTTGTTCTTTTGGCTTAAGATTGCCTTGGCAATGCAGGCTCTTTTTACTTGACAAAAACAAGCAATGAGGAAAGCATTCCCTATTTACTAAATGGTGCTGGGAAAACTCGCTAGCCATATGTAGAAAGCTGAAACTGGATCCCTTCCTTACACCTTATACAAAAATTAATTCAAGATGGATTAAAGACTTAAATGTCAGACCTAAAACCATAAAAACCCTAGAAGAAAACCTAGGTAATACCATTCAGGACATAGGCACGGGCAAGGACTTCATGTCTAAAACACCAAAAGCAATGGCAACAAAAGCCAAAATTGACAAATGGGATCTAATTAAACTAAAGAGCTTCTGCACAGCAAAAGAAACTACCATCAGAGTGAACAGGCAACCTACAGAATAGGAGAAAATTTTTGCAATCTACTTATCTGACAAAGGACTAATGTCCAGAATCTACAATGAACTCCAACAAATTTGCAAGAAAAAAACAAACCACCCCATCAAAAAGTGGGCGAAGGATATGAACTGACACTTCTCAAAAGAAGACATTTATGTGGCCAAAAGACACATGAAAAGATGCTCATCATCACTGGCCATCAGAAAAATGCAAATCAAAACCACAATGAGATACCATCTCACACCAGCTAGAATGGCAATCATTAAAAAGTCAGGAAACAACAGGTGCTGGAGAGGATGTGGAGAAATAGGAACACTTTTACACTGTTGGTGAGACTTAAACTAGTTCAACCATTGTGGAAGTCAGTGTGGCGATTCCTCAGGGATCTAGAACTAGAACTACCATTTGACCCAGCCATCCATACCCAAAAGATTATAAATCGTGCTGCTATAAAGACACATGCACACGTATGTTTATTGCAGCACTATTCACAATAGCAAAGACTTGGAACCAACCCAAATGTCCAACAATGATAGACTGGATGAAGAAAATATGGCACATTTACACCATGGAATACTATGCAGCCATAAAAAATGATGAGTTCATGTCCTTTGTAGGGACATGGATGAAGCTGGAAACCATCATTCTCAGCAAACTATCACAAGGACAAAAAAACCAAACACTGCATGTTCTCACTCATAGGTGGGAATTGAACAATAAGAACACATGGACACAGGAAGGGGAACATCACACACCGGGGCCTGTTGTGGGGTTCGGGGAGGGGGGAGGGATAGCATTAGGAGATATACCTAATGTTAAATGACGAGTTAATGGGTGCAGCACACCAACATGGCACATGTATACATATGTAACAAACCTGCACATTGTGTGCATGTACCCTAAAACTTAAAGTATAATAAAAAAAAAAAAGATTCAGATGTGTGTGTTCAAATCCTGACATTGGCACAAACTTTATCTTGAAATGAAAGTAATGCCTATTTTACATTAATCTCATTTCGAGTATTAAATATGTATATAAATTTTAATTTATTGCACATAAGTATTTAATAAATACTTCCTATTACAAAAGTTCAAAAGTGTGAGACAGATGTGTTCATAATAAAAATATATTTCTTGATGCTTTCAAAATTACTAATGAACATCTATTTCTAAAAATCTAAAATTCTACAAGATAAGTAAATTTTCAAATGTGATTTTTTTCAAAGATAGAAAATTGAGTATTATGTAAGTGCTTCACTTAACTTTGTTAACCTGCCATTGCACTAGCATGGAAGATGGAGAATTGTCTGTCACTAGGCTGGTGATAATAATTTATATGGTATTGACATCCAGATGATTTAGTTATATTAAAGACTACTAAAATCAGCCAGTACAGTGAAAACCTCAAAACAAAATCTTTTCACAAAAAATTATTTTACATGAAATATCATATTTAAAAATACTGTAATCTTAATTAAGAACATGTTTGTCAATCAAAAACAGTTCCTCTCTGTGAAGTACACCTAAAAAATTGATTAATTGAATAAACTCCTGATGTCATAAACTCATGTAAAAATATGGATAATGGGATTCCTTTATTTGCTTTCAGATTTTCAGACGATGCTGGTTGGTTTTCAAGAAGGCTTCTAGCAAAGGACCCAGAAGGTTGGAAAAATTTCCAGATGAAAAGGCAGCTTATTTCAGAAACTTTCATAAGGTAAGTCACAGTCCTGGGAGTCCCTGGGGAATAACTGGGCCCTTGAAGACTTGTGGAGATATTTCTTTGATAGATGAAATCTGCAGTGGCAAAAATTAATGGCTTGGGAAAAATGCCCTTTTCTTTTAAAATGCAAAAGTTATTTTTCTCCTTTAATTATCTGTTGTAAATGCCAGTGCTACCTCTGTGCAAAACCAAAGACTCATTTTTATTGCTACTTTGCAAAATGAGATGACTCATAACTCCACCAAATCCTTTTCTAAGGTGCTGAGTAGGTATTTTCTCTCTATTGAGGTTAATTATGCATTTGTTACTTGGCGTAAACTATGAACAATATTTACTAGATAAAAATTAGGGGGCTGCCTTTAACAGTGCTAATGATATTGTTAATATATATGGCATTTGCTGTTTTGTAAGCTCCTTAACAAGAAAATGATCATCGAATATGCTGATGTGTAGAGATAAGGCATAAATACTAGCAATAAAATATCAATTTCCTAAGAATTAAAAGAATGTAAAATATAACCCCAAAATGACGCTAAATGTATCTTTCATGATAACATCAAAACACAGCTAGGTATTTTATAGTAATACAAAGGATTCATGATCAAAACTCAGAGTTGTAGAACAGTGTTGCTTAATTGGTAGAATGCTCAGTAAAGATTTTAATTTCTCATTGTTCATACATGGAGTAAGTTTTCCTGGATAATGTAATGAATTTGTGGAATTTTATTTTGTGTAATATATTGTTCTAATTTCTTTTTTAAAAATAGATTATTTGACAATAACTAGTATTTATTATTATTAGTTATGAATATTAACTACTCATCATTTAAAATTTGAGCTTGTAAAACTCTAGGAACCATCTTCTGTCTCTATGTGTGTGTGTGTGTATATATGTATATACATAATTTTAAAAATATTTTAAATATAAATAGACATTGGTCTTGCTATGTTGCTGGTCTCAAACTCCTGATCTCAAACAATCCTCCTGCCTTGATTTCCCAAAGTCCTGGGATTACAGGCATGAGCTACCATACCCAGCCAAGTATTCCATACATTGATATAGATTTACTGCCAGAGAATACAACTTTCTGTCCAGTCACTTACTAGCTCATGTATGTTTGGTTTTCTCATGAGTAGACAAATTTTAAAATTGTTATATATCTCTAAAGATTATTTGATATATGATGTCATAAACAGCCAGCATAATACTTCTCAATCTCATTATATGCAATTATTTGAATTCTAAAGTCTTACTGATATGTTTGTGTTATAACTATGATTATGACTTTGGCAATAAAGTGAAACCTAACTTAATGAGGAACTGCCAGTTTGTAAAAATGTGAGTCCATGATATTTAGTTTGTGAGTAAAATTTTGATGGGCTGAGCATATTATATCTTATTTGGATGCCTGGTCAGAGTTCCTGCCTGCTGGTTAGTGACATATACTAGTTGGAGCTCTCTAGCCAGTACAGCTCGGTTTATTTATTTATTTATTTATTTATAGACGGAGTCTGGCTCTGTCGCCCAGGCTGGAATGCAGTGGCGCGATCTCGGCTCACTGCAAGCTCCGCCTTCGGGTTCACACCATTCTCCTGCCTCAGCCTCCCGAGTAGCTGGGACTACAGGCGCCCGCCACTGCACCCAGCTAATTTTTTGTGTTTTTAGTAGAGACGGGGTTTCACCGTGTTAGCCAGGATGGTCTCGATCTTCTGACCTTGTGATCTGCCCGCCTCGGCCTGCCAAAGTGCTGGGATTACAGGCGCGAACCACCGCACCCGGCCCAGTTTATTTTTACTTACAAATGAAACAGGAAAAATTGTCAAGAAGCATTATTATGTTATCTCTGGACTCAGCTATCTTTTATCTGAAAAAAATAGACACACTCTAGTACTCTAACCCCACTATAAGGATTGGTAATTTGGACACAGATGGGCATGGAGTGTCTGCTCTACGCTAGGCATTCCACTCCTGGTTGGGAATTCAAAGATGTGTGAGACACAGTCTTGCCCCGAAAAAGCTTGCATTCTAGTGGAAAAGACACAAATACACAAATAACTTCAATTCAATATAGCAAGTACAGATGGAGAAGTATTTATAGATTGCTGGAGAAAGAGCATTTTACCTAATTTGGAACTCAGGTAAAACTTCTCTGCAAAGATGATATTTGAATGGCCAAACTAATGGTGGTAATGTGTCAGCCAAATGAAGAGAAAGGGTCATCTCTAGGAGGCATGTGGAACAGCCCTTCCTCCTTATTTTATATTCTCTTGATTTTTACTACCTTGCCCACTCCTTATCCCACAGAGGCAATCACAGGCACTCCATGGCAGTGCTCAGAGCTAAGGAAAATGCTAACTCCTATTTATCTTACAGATTGCCTCTTTAAAAATCACTTAGCTTCCACTGTGAGCCGTGAATTTCAAGACAAACTTCATTCCTTGAGTTATTCTGTGAATTGTCAAAACATGGTCTATCCGTTAGCCTGGTATGGAACTCCAACTCATTAACATCATCAGACATGTTTACAGAGCCCTTACCATGAATGTGGCACTGGGCCTTGCACTGGGGATACAGTATTAGAAAGATGGTCCTCTAGTCTATCACTGATCTTCACTTCTTGATAACATAAAACAATGTAAATATGTAATAAATGTGTCTTTATTTTTTAAAAAAAATAGGATAATACAGAATTAATGGATAACAGCTATAGATATGAGTAGGCTAATACTCAACTGAAAAGAAAAAGACTCAATCCTTAACAAATTCAGTGATATAAAGAAAGATCATTCCAAGAAGAAAGAAAAATTTTTAAAAACCATTACCAAAAAAAAAACGAGGCAGGAACAATTCGGTGTGATCAAGAACCTGAAAGACATCTGTTGTGACTGGAGTGTAGGAAAAGAGGTCATAAAAACTGAATTAAACTACAAGTGATGAGAGTCAATGACAGGGTTTTAAGCCTGGGTCTGGCATTATAGTCTTAAAATAACACTTTGTGTTTTCATTTCCAGTACACAACAGTGATCCTCTGACAGTATAATTCTCCCACAGATGACATATAGAAACTCTGGATGTCAGGTTCAAGCCCCAGCTGAGGTCCAAGGGGAGTGAGTGGTTGGGGGTAGGGAGCTGGAAGAACACTCAAGAAACGACAGGTAGATGACACATGGCTTCACTCAGCAGCTCTCTCACACTGTCTGTCTCATCAGCAGCTTACTTACATTGTCCACCTTTATCTCAGCTGCTTTCTCCAGCTGTGCCCTTCTCAGCAGCTTCTGTGGCTCCTGCCGCTCCCACTCACAGCTGCATGGCCAGCTCTCCCTTACAGGGTCAGCAGCTTCACTCTCAGCCCAAGCTGGTTTCTGGCTCCCCGCTGCCTGCCTTCAGGCAACTGGCTCTCCCTTACAGAGTCAGCAACTTCACTGTCTCTCTGGGCACAAGCCCAACCTGTGTCCTGGCTCCCCCGTGTTCAACTGCAAAACTAACACATTTGCAGAGACCACTCTGGCTCTCTTTCTTTCTCTGGGCATGCCATATGCACAGCGTCAGCAGGGCAGTTAGACCTTTTACAAACAATAGTGGCTCCAAGCCAGGTAATGAGCCTTCCCGTGTTATGGCTACATAGCTGTGTTTACATAATGCATGGAATTGTGCACCTGCACTCCAATCCTGCTGAGTCATGCAGGATGTTTACCTCGGCCTTTACTTGACCAAAGCACATCCATTTACCTTACACTGGACAAAATACAAAAACAAAGAAGTCCCTGGGTCTCTGAAAAAAGCAAGTCGTTTGTGGGGGAAAGTCAGATCTGGAATCAAGGGAATGACAGCTTCTCCCTTTCTCCGGGTGCAGCTTTAGGCTGGGGGCAGATGTAGTCATGCCAAAGCAATATTGGCCATGGCAATGGGATGACTAAAACCAGCAGTTCCCAACTACCAGGGCATGAACCAGTGCTGGGCTGTGGCCTATTAGAAACCAGGCTACATAGCAGGAGGTGAGCAGCAGTGGGCAAGGGAGCAAAGCTTCATCTGTGTTTATTTACAGCTGCTCCCCATGGCTGGCATTACCACCTGAGCTCCACCTCCTGTCAGATCAGTGGCAGCATTACATTCTCATAGGAGCACAAACCCTATTGTGAACTACACATGAAAGGGATCCAGGCTGTGCACTCCTTATGAGAATCTAATGCCTGATGATCTGTCACTGTCTCCCATCACCCCCAGATGGGACCATCTAGTTGCTGTAAAACAACCTCAGGGCTCCCACTGATTCTACATTATGGTGAGTTGTATAATTATTTCATTATGTACTACAATGTAATAATAGTAGAAATGAAGTGCACAATAAATGTAATATGATTGAATCATCCCGAAACTGTCCCCCAGCCCCCACCAACCCCCTGGTCCATGGAAAAATTGTCTTCCATGAAACCTGTCCCTGGTGCCAAACAGGTTGGGAACCGCTGACTAAAACAACCACAGAAAGACTTGGCATCATTGTTCAGAAACCACGAGAAATCTAGGCTGCCAGAAAGGGAGGAAGAAACTCCACCAAAGAGAATGCTAGAGAAGAGGAGCTCTTAAATATGTACATAAACTCAGAACGAGAGTGTGGCTGACACTTGAACCAGTTATGAAGTGGCAAATTGAAAGCAACTCACAACTAAAGCTTAAGCATCTCACTGAAGTTTGAGCCACACCCCACCACAGGTGTAGCATTTGGCAATTCAGTCTGAGCAAGGTAATTGCTGGCTGAAACAAAACACTAACCATCTCAGATAAATGCAACAGAATCCAGAGGCTACACATGACAATTACAATGTCCAATGTAAAATCCAAAATTCCTCAAGATAAAAAAATACTATGAAAATGGAGTCCAATCTAAAAGGAAAAGAAAATCAGCAAATGTTCAACCTGATATGATTCAGATTCTGAATTATTAGAATGGGATTTAAAACCAGCTATTATGCCTATGCTTGATGAAGTGAATGAAAATATCATTACTCTTTTAATTTTAAAAAAAAGTATTTTTGGCAGAAAAACAAACATTTTTTTTTTAGAAATCCTAATATAAATCATTCTACCATAAAGGCACATGCACATATATGTACATCGCAACACTATTCACAATACCAAGGACATGGAACCAACCTAAGAAAATGTTGTACATATACACCATATGGTACCTATGGATACTATGTGGCCATGAAAAAAGAACAAGATCATATATAACATGGATGGAACTGGAGGCCATTATCCTTAGCAAACTAATGCAGGAACAGAAAAACCATATACCACCTGTTCTCACTTATAAGTGAGAGCTAAATAATGAGAACATATGGACAGAATGAGAGGAACAACAAACACTGGGATCTACTTGAGGGAGGAGGGTGGATGGAAGGAGGTTTCAGGAAAAAAAAACTGTTGAGTACTATGCTTAGTACCTGAGTGATGAAATAATCTGTACACCAAACCCCCAGTCACAAGTTTACCTACATAACAAACCTGCACATACACCCCTAGCCTAAAATAAAAGTTAAACAATATATTTTTTAAAAAAGCAAAAACAAAATTCACCTGCAAAAAGGAGAAAAAAGAGAAATCTTAAATGGAAATTTTAGAACCACAAGTAAGACATCCAAAATTTAAATTTCACTGGGTAGGATTAATAGCAGGAAGAAAATAATAGAAGAAATAGTGAACTTAAAGATAGAACAACAGCAAAAACAAAAAATCACTGGCTATGAAAAAGAGAATTTTTAAAAAAACAAAGAAGTAAAACCGCTTCTGGGACTTAAGGGACAATTTCCTAGTTAGTATTCCCATTGCAAAGAAAGAAGAGAATGAGGAAGAAAAAAATTTGAAAAAGATAATGGCTGAAAAATTCCCAAATTTGTTGAAAGACATGAATTTACAGATTTAATAAATTCAGTGAATTTGAAGCAGGATGTTTGGAAAAAGAATCATGCCTACCAGGTCTTTCATAAAAGAGAAAGAAAATCTTCAAAGCAGCCAGAGAAAAAAGCCATGACATACTGGGGGCCAGTGATTTGGAGGGCAGTGATCTTGGAAACCAGAAGAGTCTGTGGGACATCTTTAGGACGACAAAAAAAAAAAAAAAAAAGTATCTTCAACCAAAAACTCTGTGTCTGTGAAAAATATCCTTCAAAATGAAGGTGAGATAAAGTCACTTTCAGATTAAGAAGAAAAAACACCTAAAGGTATTTATTTCCTTCAGATCTATACTCCAAAAGTGTTGAAAGTGAGTTCTTCAGGCAGATTATACCAGAGGACTTGAATCTTCAGGAATAGATGAAGGGAATCAAGAATTATAAATATATAGCTAAATATAAAATACTAACTTTGTCATTATATATGTATACATGATTTATAATGTATGAATATGTAATATATGTGATAAATATAATGTAAAGATGTTGGTGGTGAGTAAAAGGGACTCATACCATTGTAAGATTTTCATAGCTTACATAAAGTGGTACAATATTAAGCATAAGTAGGCTTGGAAAAATTAAGGAGTTTATTGTAATCCCCAGAATAACATTTTTAAATTAACATAAAAATATGTAGCTCAAAAGTGAATAAACTAAAATTGAATTTTAAATAATATTCAAAAATTCCAGAAGAAAATAGGAAAGGAGAAAAGAGGTAAAACAACAACAACAAAAATATGCAAAAATGTAAACAAAGAAGAAAATAGTTTATTTAAAGCCAATCACCTGAATAATTACGTTGTGTTAGTAAACATTCCAATTAAAAAGGAAAAATTATTTGAATGGAAATAAATCAAGACCTAACAATAGGCTGTCTACAAAAGATGCACATTAAATATACAGATAGCCTGAATGCAAATGGATGGAGAAAATGATTGGCCATGAAAATAGCAATCATAAGAAATTTGGAGTGGCTGTATTAAATCAGATGAAATGGACTTCTGGACAAAGAGTATTACCAAAGATAAACAGGTTGTTTCATGATGACAACAGTATCAATTCATCAGTACAAATGAAAGTCACAAATTTTATGGAACTAATTACAGAACTTAAAAATACATAAAGCAAATTTGACAGATTTAAAGGGAGAAAGAAACAATTTCACAATCTATATTGAAGATTTTAACCCCCTCCTTTTCTCACCAAATGATAGACTAGCTAGAAAAAATATATATATCAGCAAGGATATGAGATCAGACTTAACACAATCAACCACTTTGACTTGATACTTTTATACCAATACACAAAACAACTATAGAATACAGGTTACTTTAAAGTGCACATGACATGGTCAACAAAGTAGACCAAGTTCAAGAATATTAACAAGTCCTAATAAATTGAAAAATATTGTGTTCTTTGACCATAGATGTTTCTAATGAGAAATCAATAACAATGTATTATCTAGAAAGCTCTAAATATTTGAAAATTAGCATATGCCAAGGAGCAACATGCAAAAGGGCTAAATAGATATCACAAAAGCAAATATTCTAAACTGAAAGATAGCAAAAATAGATTGCAATAAGCCTTATTTCATTGTTTTTGAGTAAAAGGACAAATTTTGGATATGGTGTGTAAAAACGGACAGGACTTACTTATGAATTAAGAGTCGGGTGTGAATGAAAGGTAGAACTCATGCATGATCCGTGGGTTTGGGCTTGAGCAACAATGTCAAGGATGATGCAGTTCATGGAGATGAGGAAGCCTAGAAGATCTGGCTTTGGGTAAAAATCATAAGGTTTTACTTTATATATGTTAAATTTCAAATGTCTATTAGGCATTCAAACTGAAATGTCAAGTAGTCAATTCGATAAATAGCTATGGGCTGAGGTGAGGGAAATGTCACTGCTAAAGTTGTTCCTTTGGTTACCTTTGGCATATTGATAGTACCTTATGCTATAGTTCTGGATAAAATGTCCTTGGGAAAGACAGAGAAGAAAAAGAAGATAATTAGCAATCCAACGTTTGGAAGACTAGTGAAGGAAAAAGGAACAGCATAGAAGTCTAGGGAAAAGAACAGTAAAAGGTGAGAAATAACATTAAGAGTAGATCATTGGAAACCAAGAGAAAACTATTTATAAAGATGAGCAAATGGTATTATGGCTAACACCAACAAGAGATTAAGTAATATGAAAGCAAAGAGACCATTGCATTTATGACACAGAGGTCCTTGATGACTCTGACAAAAGCTGTTTCATTCAAACATGGGGACTAAGTTTACTTGAAGGAGCCTATAAGAGAATGATAGATGAGAAAAAGACAGCTACTTAGAAAATGTTTTCAAGAAGTTTTGAGCCACGACATGTAGCAGGTATGTTTTCAAATATGACATATATGTTACCTACAGGTAACACACCTGTAGGCCTATGGGAATGATCTAGTAAGCAGGAAATGTGATGAGGAGAAAGTTTATGTGTGTAATTATACGGTTTTGTCCTTGACAGAACCCGGGATACTTCATTCATTCTAACAAAAAAGCTGGAAGAGAATATGAGTATTGATATAAGTAGGTTGAATAAAAATTAATATTGGAAAACTGTGATCAACATTTCAGAAACACACATGCTCTGTGTGTGTGATTTTTCCCTCCAATGTGTGAAAACGAAGCAGCAAAACAGCATGAAGAGCCCAATGAGAACAGGAACAGTTAAGGGAATCATCTTGTGATTAAAAACTACACAGAGTTTTTAAATTAAAGCTCCCTGAAGCTCTTTTGTAACTGTGTTCAGTAGATATGACAGCTAAAATTTACCTTTTTGTGGCAATGCTATGAAGAAGAAAGTTTTTATTATTACAACTTTCCTTTCATAGCGTTGGAAAGGTAATTCACTTTCCCAGTGACTTAAGTTTCCCTTTGGGAATTTTATTATTATTTTTTTCTGTGATGGATGGTGAACTGAAACAGCAAAGTTCAACCAATCCTGATATGGAAAAATAACATAGGCTTGATTCATCAGTAGTACAAATTTTAAGGTTTTTTTTTAAGAGTGTATGCAAGGCCCCTTTTCTGATTTTGATTTTATTTTAGTAAATATTACCTAAGGCTTGTGTCTTTGTATCAACCTTACTATGTCTCTTCTTTCCACTATCTTAACTAGTTCAATGATTCTGATTTCTGTTTTTTTTTCCCCCCCTTAGGACGTACATCTGGTTTTCTTCAAATCCTCTTTTACCATCCTTTCATTATTCTATAATGCCACTCTTTATCATTCAACTGTGATCTATTCTTCCTAGTCATCAAAATTATATTACTATTAAGCAACTCTGAATTGCTCAAATTAAGGTAAAAGCCATCAATATGAATATATGCACTTGTTGAGTGAGATAAGTAACATACGGGCACATCCATCTCTAGAAGTTGTTGCCTCTGTGCTACCAAGGAAAAGAGATCTGCCCTCTTTATTGGGGAATTGCTATTAAGCCCAATTCATATATGATGAATGCAGTATGATTATGAATGTAATCATATAATGTAATATAAATCTTTGTGAGACACTATGTGTAGTGACAATGCAGACCCCAAGTTTCAGAAAATGAAGATACTCTTCTTGTTTGTACACTAGGGATCGTAATTGTCCTAATCTTCTAGGACCAGGAGGAGACTTGAATAAGGTTCTACATATAAAAATGCTAAGAGTGTTTGGAGGAGTCAATCAACACTAAGAGTTATTGTCATTATTGTTTTGAAATTTTACAACCTGATGAAGTAAGGTTTATAAATAGCTAACTATAATGAAATATGATTAAATGTAGAGTGCAATGTTAAAAGTACACAGGAACAGTTAATTCTGCTTCTGGCAACTAGGACTTTACCAAGGACGTGACACTTAAGGGACTTCTTAGGTTTACTTAGTTTTGACAAAGTAAAATAATGGGGAAATGCACTATATGAAGAAAAATGTGACCACAAGTACTGAAAAGCTACATTGCACAATGATTTGAAGAGAATTTGAGTCATCTAGTGTTGTCAGGCTCTGAAAGGAGGCCTGGAGTGGGAAAGATGAGCCCAAAAAAAGTGCATGGGGCAATAATTGGGTATAAATACCTTACTATGAGTTTAGTTTTTATCTTTAGGCAGTAGCGAAGTTGTGAAAGGGTTAAAATGCTTTTCGTCATATTCTCAAATAGGTATTTCAAAAAAAAAACCATTTTTGTGGTGTCACAGCCAATGGATAGGGTAATACACTATGTAACAGAGAAACTAGTTAATTAAATATTATAATATTCCCACTTCCCAAAAATAGATGTCAGAGTCCTGAATGGAGAAAGGTACGTGAATGGAAAGGAGGAGATAGATTTAGGTGACGTTCTCCAGGCACAGTCAAGTAGAATTAATTACTTAATGGATACAGTGTACACCCTTCAGGCCATGGTGAAAAGCCTAGGCTTCCCCACTGCACAGCATATTCATGTAGCAAAACTGCACAGGTATTTCCTAAATTTATACAAATAAAACTTTTTAAAAAGACTTTGTAACTGACTGTGTATAGGGGAAATGGAAGAGAGAGGAATGAAAGTTCTGATCTTTTCAAGACAGGGTGGTGGATGCATGATTTTGCACTCACAGAAACAGTTACCATATGAGGAGCAGTTTTCACTGGTAAAGAAAAATGTCATCCTTGGCATGGTATGAGGCATCTATGGTATATTCAGGCATATATTTTCATTAAGCAATTAGAAGTACAGCAGATTGTAGTGAAATTGCCCAGGAAGCCTACTGAATAGAATTAAAGTTAAGGTAGGTGTATATCAAAGCCCATGTGCAAAAGCAGATCCATGCAAAATTAAACTTTATAATAAGCCCTTTTCTCTAAATGACATGGAGTTTGGTATCAGCCTTAGAGTAACATCCGTGGTATTTCACAGGTATTTCAATTCCAAGATTATTGAGAGCTACAAATAAAAAAAAAGTTGAGCCCTGACAGGAAAAAAGCTAATTTAAGAAATGCTTTTAAAAATTGCAAAGAGTGCCACTTAAATGAGTAGCTGTTAGTGGAATAAATGTTAAAAGACTAAACAGCAAAGGTTATAGTAATTATCAATACTATGTAACTATACTCCTAAGGAAATAGTAATAATTCTAAAGAGAGAATATATTTATTTTAACAAAGAGAAAATTGTTTAAAATATTTTATATTTACAAAGGAGAAAGCACATTATTGGAGGCCATGGGTGTTTCCTTGGGACAGGACAGGTGGCTGTGGGTGACTGCAATGTCACCATAGGGATCAGATGGTGTTATTTTGTCCAAGACCTAGACAATCAGCCATCAAGGCAAAAAAATCACAGAAGTTTTTAAATATTTTTATGCCCAAATATACTCTTGCTCTTACAAAATCATGGACTAAACCATAATTTCTCATGGCTTGCTCCATTTCTAGAATCATTAATCCTTTTTCTTCAGAAGTGTACATTGGCCAAGTTGTAAATTTGGTCATAGTTGCCTCTGAGGGTCAGGTAAATAAACGAAGCTCCTTTTATGAGAAAGGCAAGATGTGAAATCTTTGTTTTCTCTTAGATAATTAATGGTCAGTCCAAATATTGGATCTCCAGAATTGGGAAAAAATATTCATCATCAAGATGGCTTAGAGAAATAGACTAGTGTGGATTTCTCAAACTGTTCTATTTGTGAGTGTTTAAATATCTGGATCTTGTAACTAAGCAGTTACTTTGATATACCCTAAAATCAAAGTAACTGGTTAGTTACAAGTTTAAGATATTTATGCTGTAACACTCAATAGCAATAAATTAAAATAATCAATCAAATGAATGAAATGTTTGCAATCTAAATGAGAGATTTCTGAAAAAATAAGCCAACGATACAATTATTTCTTTACCAACTTTAACTTTGTGTTATGCCCTATCTGGAACATACATATTATAAGCTTATGAGTATTAATGGCCTCATTTAGACATTTGATATGTTTACTGTGAGAGAGATCTTGCAGCATAAATCAATTTTTATATGAAACTGCTATAAAATGGTATATACTTTTTAGAAGCTTCTTGGCAGAGAGAAATTTGAAATTCAAATCACTAGCTGCTGAGGGAAGTTATTAAAAATGCATTAGGGTTGAAAATGTAGCTGTATATAATTGTCATAACAGATATTCAAAACAAGTTTATCCTCAATGAAAACTGAACTAGAGCAATTTACATAGAATCAGCTAATAAATTTTCCTTAATTTTCTAAGCAGATGAAAAAGAAGCAGTTTATAGACATTTTAATAAAATAAATATGAGTTCTGTCTACAGGGAGGAAAATATAGATAAAATCCCTTAGAAGGATGAACGAAGGTAAAACAACGTGAAGTTCCATGAAAACTGCATGATGCCAGAAAAGCGATGCTTGTATTGGGACCAATCTCACTTCTAAATTCCCTGGAACCCAACACTGAAAACATCATTTTATTCTCTTTGTTTGGCCTTGGCAGTGTTTATCTTTAGGTAAAGCAAACATCTCAGAAAGTTGGGGAAAATAAAGGCATCCTTGTGAAAAACAGCCACCTATAAATAAACTATTTCTTCAAAACTAGAAGAAAAGGCATTGGTAAATGCAGAAATGGCACATGGGCATAATGTTCTGT
The DNA here is from genome assembly GCF_029281585.2 of Gorilla gorilla gorilla. Taxonomy (NCBI): domain Eukaryota; kingdom Metazoa; phylum Chordata; class Mammalia; order Primates; family Hominidae; genus Gorilla; species Gorilla gorilla. Next base: position 98,916,811 of record NC_073241.2, read on the forward strand.
TGGACACTCTACCCTCATTTTGATTCCACGAAGAAACGGCCCTATGCTTGGATGAGCACATATGTCATGCGATGTGAAAGCTGTTAAAGGGCTTGGTGTCTCTTGAAATACCTGCTGGAAGTTCCCAAAATGATCATGATTTGTTTAGATTAAGGTGTCTTATCTATTCATTAATGTATTCATCCATCTTCAATCTCTTATCTGGAAGAGGTCTCAATTCCTTGAACATTAAGCACTTACTAATATACACATCGGTTTCTAGGACAGTGACACCTCAATTCACAATCATTTACTGATTGATTTACTTATATTATCAGATGCAGGTGTCTCGGGGAAGACTCCAAGAAATGGAAAATGAAAAGTTCATTTTTATTTTGGATGAAGAGCGGGGAATATGCCCACAGACTGAGCACCATCTGTGTAGAGCATTTCTAGAGGGATGTTCTGGTTATGAATGGAAAACTCGAAACCAGAGATTAGCGAGAGGCACTAGGTGTTAAGACTTTCAGGTGGAGGGGATCTGTAACATTGTGATGTCTAAATTCTAGGAACCTTCCGGAGCTAAACTTGATTTTTGTAATAGTTGAATTAAAGTCAATTAAAATTTTACAAAATCTTAGATATCTATCGCCAATAAGAATTATTCTATGTGGCTTAATAATGCCATGGAAAGCAGATCACTCAGTACTTCGGATTTCTGTTTATTACCCATTTCTCTACAGCAGTTATGATTCAGACTCTTAGGAAACCACCATGGCACATATATACCTATGTAACAAACCTGCACGTTCTGCACCTGTATCCCAGAATGTAAAGTAAAATAAATAAATAAATAAATTATTTAAAAAGAAAAATACCTGTATCACTGATCTGGGATTGACTTAGAGTATATAGCAGCATGATTTATGTTCGCAAAATTACTGTCCTTATTCCACTTTTTGAATTTATCCATTTTTTCTTTTGTAAAGCAACCGTCTATAACGGTACTATATAGGAAAAATCATAATATAATTTAAATAACATATTTCCCTATTTGTAAAATGCAAGTAATAATAACATCATGGCACACAAAGTGAAGAGGTGATTGCGAGTAACATAATATGTAAAATGTAAAATAATTGTTGTGTAAAAGTCATTTCTGCCTTAGAGTTTGCATTTTTGAAATTAAGAAAATAATTCATATCAACTTTAGAAAGTTTTTGAGAGAAATTCGGATGATAATTTCAAACAAGTCATTCTACATGGGAAATCAGATAGTGTGAAAGAATGTTCGGTACTGCAACACTGTTATGACATTATTTCCATCATTTCTGGAGCATTTTTGCATTTAATTCACAGGTTTAGATCCAATGCTTTTCATTATTTCAGAGTATCATCAGTGCATTTTTGAATTTTAAAACTCTCCCTTTTTAATCTATCACCAAATTCTGCCTAATTGCATAATATATGACAGATGCAACAGGAGAAATGCTTACTGCATAATGTCCAATGAGAATAAATTGTTTCCTACAATTAATGGAAAGTTATATATTACACTTTGTTATAAATGCATATTTATTTAGAACTTACAATTTCAACAATATTTCAGTGAGAAATTATTCTTGAATAATACTTTGCACTTCACTATAAATATCTATCTAGCATCCTTTGAAATAAATAATAATGTTGCTTCATATTTACTTCAAATTTATATAGTATTTTAATATTTTTAAAGCTCTTTATTTACTTTAGTAAAAAACAACAGTACACTTTTAATTGACCTTTGAAGTATCTTAATTTGCACACTGAGAAAAAACACTAAACTGGTTTTATTTGAGAGCAGGTCCTTAACCTAGGGAACTGGGGGTTTTGAGACAGTGAAATTACTTGTTTTGATCATAACTGTTTAATTTCTCTACTCAGAATATCGTCACACATAAATTGATCTCCTGAAGAAATGGTTCAATTTCTCCCACACAATATGAAGGCAAACAAGTTTTTGTTCCCTGACTTATTTGGAAGTGGAGAGAGGAAGAGAAAGAAAGATAATAAATTTTTGCTTTTAAATGCAACTATTTCCCCATAGTTCTCCTTTTCTACTTTTTAGAATCAAGTTAATCATATTTAGATATCAAGTATACTATAATATTAAAATGTAACTGGATTTTCAATAGCCTGGAATTCTCTAATTGTTTTTATTCTTTCATAAAAGGTTTTCCTGGGTATAATGGAAACTGTCTTCCTATTTGATACTCTCTCATGCTGGAAGCTATCATGTTAATCTCCTAGTCCTAAAGCTGGTTTGTCCAACTCTCCGAAGGTGGGCCAAAAGAAGCCAACTTTTTTTTTTTTGAGACAGAGTCTTGCTCTGTCACCAGGCCGGAGTGTAGTGGCGCGATGTTGGCTCACTGCAACCTCCAGCTCCCTCGTTCAAATGATTCTCCTGCCTCAGCCTCCCGAGTAGCTGGAATTACAGGCACCCACCACCACGCCCAGCTAATTTTTGTATATTTTTGTTTGTTTGTTTGTTTTAGTGGAGACGGGGTTTTCAGCATGTTGGCCAGGATGGTCTCGATCTCCTAACCTCGTGGAGAGATTCTCTCACGAGGAGAGATCCTCGTGGAGCGGTCGATCCGCCCGCCTCGACCTCCCAAATTCCTGGGATTACAGGCGTGAACCACTCTGCCCGGCCAGAAGTCAATTTTTTTAATGTTTCATTCCAGTTCCATCTTCCAAGCAAACTGATCTGGTCAGTCTCACCATTATCCCAAATAATTGAATTTTGTATGCAGTTCAAATACTAACAATAATTGAAGTACAGTTTTAGTTTTCTTTTGCTACATAATAAATCACCACAAACTCAGGGGCTCAAAAATACTCATTTTTTAGTTCACAGTTCTGGGGTCAAAAGCCTGATTCAGACTGTTTCAGGGTTTCAGAAGGGAGATGTCAAGGTGTCAGGTGGACTGGGTTTTCATCTAGTGGCTGTAGAGAAAAATCTGCTTCAAAGCTCCTTCTGTTGTTGACAGGATTCAGTTCCTTGTAGCTGTAGAGCTGACTTCCTGTTTCCTTGCTGGCTGTCAATAACAAGCTGCTCTCAGCAACTAGAGGCTGTTGCAATCTGTAATTCTCTCCCTCTCCAAGCCAGCACGGCACATCAAATCCTTCTCGTGCTTTGGATCTCCGACTTCCGTTTCAGTGACCAACTGGAGAATACTCTGCTTGCTTTTAGAAAGCTTCCATGATGAAGCCAGGAATGCCTGGGGAATCTTTCTTTCATTTTCATTTCCTTTTTCTGTTTTCGGTTTTATTATTATTATTTTCAATTGGCACATAATAATTGTACATATTTATGGGATACAGTGTGATATTTTGATACATGTGTACAAAGTATAATGTTCGAATCAGGATAATTCACATATTCATCACCTCAAACATTTATTTTTCTTTGTGTTGAGAATGTTAATCATCTGTCCTTCTAGCTATTTGAAAATATATAATATATTGTTGTTAATTATAGTCACCTTATGGTGCCAGAACACTAGAACTTATTCCTCCTATCTAGCTGTAATCTTATACCGTTTAAAAAACAACTTCTCAATCTTCCCCGTCCCCTCAACCCTTCCCAGCCCCTAATAACCACAATTCTACTCTTCGTTATGAGCTCAACTTTTTAGTTTCTACATGCGGTGAGAACGTGTGGTATTAATCTTTCTGTACCTATCTTATTTCACTTAATCTCCTCCAAACTCATCCATGTTGCCACACGACAGATGTTCATTCTTAATAAATTCAGAATTATTTTCTTAATTTCTTGTTTATGGCTGAATAGTATTCCATCGTGTATATACGGCACATTTTCTTTATCCATTCATTTGTTGATGGACCTGGGAACCACTCTTTCTTAAAGTAAACAGTGTCATATGACATGACCTAACTTAAGGCATGCATAGCAGGGGTTGGGGCATCTTGGAGGACGTTTTAGAATTCTGCCCACCACCAATACGCATTTGACATCCTTGCAGGGCCCAGTGGTTGATAACTTGTTTGCTGTGGCTCATCACTCATGCCTTCCCAGCCTTGTGACAATACTTTCTCTAATTTATGGAAAGGTACTGGTAACAGTACAACTTTACTCAAAAAAGCTCAAAACAAATGGACGTGCTTACACTGTCATTTTAGGCTATTTGTTAAAGGAAGAAAGGAGTAAACCTTTAAAGTTCTGCATTGTGATCTAACTCTAGTGGCTACTATTACAATTTTACTTTAGCTTTCTAATGGGAGGGAATTTTTTAGGCCGACAAAATTAAGAGATCCACATTTCCCTCATGGACTGTAGGAAGTATACACCTATAGGCATCATATTTGAAGTGAAACATGATACAACTTTGGCAATTCAGGCATGGGATATAATTTAATTAGTTGCTAACTCAACTCCCATTTGTGACACATTACTTCCTCTCCCATCTCTGCTAAAGGGACTGAAAAAGCAGAATGATCACTTTTCTATACTTCCTACAGGTAGGGAGGTACATTTCTGGCAAATGAGATATAAATTAAAGCCTGATAGAAGCTATCAATAGGGCTTTATGTTTTCTGATATGGCCAATAATGCCCCCTTATTCTTTTTCTAAATTGAAATCATGATGGCTGGACATGCAGCAGTCATTTTGTGGCCACGAGGAAACAAGCCTGTGAGAAATGCTAAGAAAAGGACAGCCAGATGGGCCTGACATGCTGCCTCTTAACAGCATCAAACTGCTGAACCAACACCAGTAACTACCTACTTCAAAGTTCTAATGTGGAACAAAAAAGATCCTGTTTGTTGAAATTAGTCCTCAGAGGAAACTTTTTTTAATGTAAAGGGTCAGCTAGTAAAAAATGTATGCTTTGCAGAACATAGGTCTTTGTTGGAGCTTAAAGTCTGCCTTTGTAATGCCTGAAGCAGCCACAGACAACATGTAAAGAAATGGGCCTGGCTGTGTTCTGATATAACTTTATTTACAAAAACAGAAGGTAGACCTAATTGGTCCATAGGCTATAGTTTGCTTGGGTTTTCTATGATTTAAAGCTATACAAATTTCTAGCTGAATTCGTGAAAGTATAAAGAAACCTGAATATTATGAAATATGCCTAAATGCAATAAGTGTATAGGTGAACATCAGCCAAACATGATTGGCAGTTAACTTGTAGATCTCACCTAGGGTTGGTCTCAAGTTTAGGAAAGTGAAATTTCCTAGCCTTTTTGTAACAAAGAGTTGATATATATTAATGACTGCACAAATACTCTTTTTCATCTTCCTTCCTTCCTTCCATCTTTCTTTCTTTCTTTTTCTAGTGTAGTAAAGCTCAGCTGCACAAGTTGAGTTAATCATATTACTTAGTTAATGGATGCTATCATCAGTGGTTTCTATAATATTTGATTAATCTGTTTTATTCCTATTCCTTAATCCCATTCATCTTTCCATCTCTGTAAGCAATCATTACAGTGAGTTTGATGGAAACTTTGTATTTTATATAATTCTTATACATTTGTACTATTGATTTCTTGTACACTTACTGCATTGTTAACTCATGTACCTGCTATTATGATATAACCCTTATTCTGTTTCTTATTTTTACTCAGCTTGCATTATGGCTTTTAAGATCCATTCGCATTTCTATGTGTCCATTTTGCCAGTTGCTTCTAACTGTTACTTGATATTCCATGGTTTACCTTCACCATATTTTACTTTTCCATTTCTCCTAGTGATAGAAACTAGATTGTTTGCAACTTCTCATTATCTCAAACAGTGCTGTAATTAAGATTTTGTATCCTCTCCTTGTGACCCAGTGTGAGAAACTTTGGGGAATATATATAAGGAATGAAATAATTCTGTTAAATATATGTAGATAACTTACATATGTACTACAGATGGTTTTCCAGAATGGCAGTTCATTCTACGTATTCACCTGGTATGTGAGGATCTCTGTATTCTCACATTCTCATTGATGCTTACCCTCATTCATTAACTTTTCCAAATCTGATGGGTGTAAAGTCATGGTCAACAGTGTTTTAACACGCATTTGTAATTCTTAATGAGTTTGAGATATTCTTCAGGTGCATGGTTGCTTTCAGGTTTTATTAATCCAGGAATTAATTGCCTGATATCATCTGTTTTGTTTTTTTACTGGAGTTTCTACATTTTCCTTGCTGCTTTATAAGGTTTACTTGTCTGTTTTAAGCACTAGACTCACTTTAGTTTTACACATTGGAAATAACGTCTCACTTGTATTATCTGTCATTAACTTTGTGTATGGAGTCCTGCATTAAACAGAAATCTGAAAATTTGATATACTCAAATTTTTCACGGGTTGAGCTGCTGTAGTTTACTTTAAGAAATACTTCCCCATCCCATACACTGCAAAGATTTCATCATAGGCCAGGCATGGTGAAGCACATCTGTATTCCCAGCCCTGTAAGAGGCTGAGGCAGCAGGATCGCTTGAGGCCAGGAAATCAAGACCAGCCAGGCAACATAGTGAGATTCCATCCATACAAAAAAAAAAAAAAAGCGTTATCTTAAATATTATTCAATTGACCTTAAAGTTTTGGCTTTAATATTTGGGCTGGGCGAGGTGGCTCACGCCTGTAATCCCAGCACTTTGGGAGACCGAGGTGGGAGGATCATGAAGTAAGGAGATCGAGACCATCCTGGCTAACACGGTGAAACCCCGTCCCTACTAAAAATACAAAAAATTAGCCGGGCGTGGTGGCGGGCACCTGTAGTCCCGGCTACTCAGGAGGCTGAGGCAGGAGAATGGCGAGGACCCGGGAGGCGGAGCTTGCAGTGAGCCGAGATCGCGCCACTGCACTCCAGCCTGGGCAACACAGCGAGACTCCATCTCAAAAAAAAAAAAAAAGAAAAAGAGAAGAAAAAAAGAAAATTCTAAAGACTCCATCAAAATACTGTTAAAACAGTATCAAATGAATTTAGTAAAGTTATCACCATATAATTTTTAAACATTTTTCATATCTGGGTTTTTTTCTTTTCCTTTCACTTTTTTAAAATCAGCGTTTTTTGTTGTTGCTGTTGTTTTTTCGTATGAGATAGAGTCTCACACTGTCACCCAAGCTGGAGTGCAGTGGCACAACCTCCACCCGCTGCAACCTCCACCTCTGGGTTCAAGCGATTCCTGATTCTTCTGCCTCAGCCACTCGAGTAGCTGAGATTACAGCTGTGGCCACCAGCCCGGCTAACTTGTATTTTTCAATAGTGACGGGTTTTCACCATGTTGGCCAGGCTGGTCTTGAACTCCTGACCTCAAACAGTCCGCTCACTTCGGCCTCCCAAAGTGCTGGGATTACAGGAGTGAGCCACCGCGCCCAGACCATATCTGGTTTTTGCATCAATATTAAACCAGACTCAAATAGCTAAGCAGCTTTTGCTTTTTTTTTTCTGGACTATCTTAGAGAAGAGATTAATTCACTGTCCCCTAAATGTTTGGTAAATTCAATTATGAAACCATCTGGAAATGGGCTCTTGGAAAATGAATATATTGTTTTACTCAAGTTTTCTATTTTTTTTCTGCTGACAATTTTGATATTTTATATTTTCCTAGATATACAGTCTTTTAATTGATGTTTTTAAGTTAATTAATATATAGTTGTTTAGAAGCTGTTTATTACTATTTGGATTTTTCTTTGTTCAGTTTTCCCCTTTTCATCCTGTACTTGATTTATTCCTACCTTCTTTCATCTAGCTTGCCAGAGGTCTCTTATTAATCATTTCAAATGGAGCTTTTGTTTAGATTTTTTTTCATTTCATTGATTTCTGCCCTTATCATTATTATGTCTTTCTTTATGGAAATGCTCTGTTGCTTTATTTTAAATCACATTTTCAGTTGAATGTCTAAATTCTTTGCTGTCAACCTGTTTTGTTCATTAAAAATATTTTTAAAGCTACATGTTTTCTTAAATTGTAATATATACTGTTCAATTTTTTGTTAAAATCTACATGTTTTGTAATTTAACTTATAATTTCCTTTTAACTTATGTTTTTTTTAGAAATTTGCTATTTATTTTTATATATGTAGAATATTTAATTATCTTATAAATTTTAATTATATTGTATTATGGTTATAGGATATAATTTGTATAATTTTGTTCTTTTGAATTTACTAAGACTTTATCACCATCTTTTCAGTTTTCACAAATATTCCAAATGTGCTAGAAGGAAAGTGTCTATTTTGTTTGCTGTTGATAGTGGATGTGTGTATATAGGGCCACATAGATAATATAAAATAGCTTAACCATTTTTTAATTTCATATAACTTCCATATCTTTGCTTATGAGAGTGATAGGTTTACTGCTTAACTTCCTTGTCGGATAATTTTGTCACCTGTGATTAAATATAATGTGTCTTTTTTTTCATTGGACAATATAATTTACTGGACAAAAGTCATGTGCTTCCAAAACCAGTTAGGGTTGTGTGTAGGGATACACTGTACTGCTTTTAGCGTCTATGTAATCTTGCCTGAGAACTAAGTTGAATGTTCTCTTGAACATTCATGATTTGAACTTGAATAACATTCATAGACTGATACAATGTCATCACATGCAAGCAGTTTCTCCTAAGCTTCTCCATTTTTATTTCCACTTAGAACCCAGATTGTGACACTTTTAAAAGTTGATGTATGTCAGCAATCTGTCCCTAATCATAGCCTTGTATCTTTTGAACAGCTGCAACAACATTTTTAAGGCAATGATCTCTCAAGCTGTTGTCAGTGTTTTTCATGCCACCAGAACTTGATCTTTCTATATTTTCTGTCTTATATATAATGGTAGGTCAGCAATCCTGGCCAACTCATGGTAGTTCTTCCCAGCTGTCAGATGTGTGCAGTAAACAGCGAACTTCTTTATTAAACGAGTAAACAATCCTGTTTTGATTCCAGAAATGCCAACGAGAAGCAGTTACAGAAACCACAACTAGCAGAATGACTTGCTTAAATATTAACCACATATTTTCTCAAGATCTTTGTGAAAATCCCAAGTTTATGATGATAGACCACAGGAGTATAAAGGAGCTTTTTGACAAAGAAATGTTTTATCTGTTTGAAGAGGGTGACCCGGAGACTCCTCATAATTTTATTATGGGCAAGAGTGGACCTACTGGCTGTCTTCTCCAGGGTCATTCAGCCTAGCATCTCAGGTTGACAGCAGGCCCTCTGCCGTGCTACTCTTTTGTTCCCTGTTAATGTGCCCAAACCAGAAAAAAGTAAATAAATAAATAAAATAAACTAGGATTGGTTACAAAGAACAGAGCAAGCCATACCCTCTGAAAAATTCAGGACTTCCCATCTGAATGTTGGAATGACCTCTTCTGCAGGTGGATGTCCCCGGACCCTACTGGCTAGTTTCCCAGTGGAGAGGAGGTAGCCCCAGAGGGCAGATGAAGAGCTCACCAGCTCAGTAACAGGTCAGCTGTGCTGCTTGCTGCGGCCCCCATCAGATAGCAGTAAATTATTTTTCCAAAGAGAGGCTTTGTGCTTAGCTGCCTTTTCCCTGCATTTCCTCCTGGGGCCCCGATACTGACAGGGCTCGTTGACAAGGAGCTCTTGCCCGAATGGAACTTCACCTCCCACAGGCTGCCCATCAATCACCTGCCCAGCCTCTGGGGGAGGCACATTAGAGAGCTGTGTGGACTTCCTAGCAATCAAAAATAAATAATAAATAAAGAATTAAAAAAAGAAAAGCATATTTAATGCCTTCAGGTGACACTGAATAAGCAGGGATGTATCCCTTGCTTTTAAAGAAACAAATATCTTACTGGAGAAATGGGGCTATACAGAAAATTTTCGTGGTTGTCTTTCTATTTTACGTTCATGTAATAACTAACTCTAATACAGACGGCACTGCTTATCTTCTCATAATCTGTGTCATTGTAGTAATTGGGGCTGGCCTCACAAATTACCAAAAACTTGGTGGCTTAAAAACACAGAAATTTATTCTCTTACAGTTCTGGATGCCAAAAGTCAGAAATCAAGGTGTCTGTGGGGCCACACTCTCCCAAAGCTTCCAAGGGGGTCTCCTTGCTTGCATTTTTCAGCATCCAGTGGTTCCAGGTCTTCCTTGGTTAGCGCAACGTAACTTCTATCTCTGCCTCCATCTTCTCAGGGCCATCTCCCTGTGTCTTTGTCTCAAATCTCCCTCTCCTCGTCTCTTGTAAAGACACTTGTCATTAGATTTAAGGCCTACACTAAATTTAGAATGATGTCCTCTCAAGGTCCTTAATTACATCTACAAAGACCCCTTTTCCAAATAAGGGCACATACACAGGTTCTAGGGACTAGGACTTGGACATACCTTCCCAGGGCCCCCTGTGCAACCCATTACAATAATGAAGAGATTTAAGTTTGTCCATCTGCTAGGTAAAGCCATAGTAGCTGTATAGTATCTGATAATATCTGTGTGGTAAAATCGCAGCTCTCAAAGTAAGAGCGATGTTGTAACTGACTGAGTTGTTTTGTGAATTTTTGGAGTCAGTGGAGCATGTTATTAGATGTGGTAAATTTAAACACACACACACACACACACACACACACACACAGAGAAGAAGTAAGTACCAAGATTTTCTACTTCAGTGCCTATATTTCTATATACTGATTTTCTGTATTTCCCAGACTTGAATATAGATTGTCTTTCTGTTTTATCATAGACAATCTCATAATAATTTAGGCATAATAAGGTAATGAGGTTTTTCTGGGCTTCTTTTCATCATCCCTGCAATTTGAGTCTCTTTTATAGTTGAATTCTTCTCTGTAATAACTTCTTGTTTAGCTGATATTTATCATTGATAAATCACGTGACTTTCAGAATAATGGCTATTGCATGAATTGGTGGAAAAAGTGTACTAGCCTAAGAACTAAGAAATTTGGCCATTATTCTCTCTATGACATTAACTGTATGATAGAGACCAAAATCAGGATAGCCATTTTGCCATTTGTAAAATGAGGCAAGCTCCACTCTAAGCTTGCTTTATCAGTTAGAAATTTTAGGGACTGCGAATAACAGAAACCCAACGCAAACAAGTTTCAAATGTACATTATTACATATTATAGCAGAAAAAGAAACTGGCTTCAAGGTTGCTTGATTCAGTAACTCTTGCTAAACAGTTAAAACATGTATGTTTTTCCTCTATCTGTGTTCTTCCATCCTTAGGATTGCCTCATCCTCTTCAATCTAGTAGAGTGGCAGCTGTAGCATTTCTTAGTTATGACATTCAGATAGGGCAGCAGCACTAGAGAGGAAGGCTGGTTTTATCATGAAGCTACCACTAGGAGACTTCTATTCACATCACATTAGCCATGTGTGGCTCATATTCCCTTTTCTAAACTAATCACAGGCAAGGAAACTTTACCCTTGGAATAACGAGTTGTACCAAGATACTAGGGCTGAGAGATTCCCACCAGGACACACACTGGCTGCTTGTTGGAGGGGCAGTTAATGGAACAAAATCAGGTTCTGGTAAGAGTGAAGGAATTGGAGCTGGATGTTGAGTAGACAGCCAATGGAGAGAGTATTATAGTTAATTTTAATTCTAATATAATTATGCATATAATTATAATTATATTGACATAATTCATTTTTAGATGAGGCATTTCATAATGTAGTTTATGTCAAAGATGTAAAAGATTAAGCTTGTAATTATTAATAATAAACATATTGGGATAGTCAAGTGGTGAGCCATGGGAGAATTGTGTCAGAGCACATGTCTGTCACAGGTAGCTTTAAGAATGAATTAAATTGATTTCTTTTGTTGTACACATTCAATTTAATCAGCAACAGGAGGCAAATATAAGGAAGCAGCTACTGGAAAATTGATATAAATTTAGTTGGAAAAAAGCAATAGTAAAATTTCTATGCAAATTTCATGATCCAGATATTGAAGCATATAATGTATGAGGTAATACAAATATTTAAATTATTGTTATGAAAGCTTAGGATTCAAGCATAGAGAGATTAACCTATATTTATTGTAATAATGAAAATGCAGTAAAATTTTCATTTTCTTTTCTTAGTAGAAAATAAATATTTTCCATCCTAATAAAGTGAAGTTGTATTAAACTTGCTCCTAGAAGGCACTATTTTACTCTCAAAAGTAAAATCTTTGACTTAATTAAAACAACCATAGGAGATTAGTAAAATACCCAGATTAATAAGAATTATTAGTAAGATTAGTATGAAAGAATAGTAAAATTTATGTTCTAATTCATTTGACTCTACTTGAAAAAATCTAGAAAGTAATTTCACTATTCAAAAGATAGGTTTAAAGAAAGAATATTAGTGCTTTAATGGGCAGATAATCTAATCTCAATTATCATGATGCAAACTGAAAAGAGGCACATTAAAACTAATAATTATAGTAAATATGTGGTTTTGCCTATTTATGTATGTAGTAAATAGTGTAAATGCAATTGTAGTGAGTAAGATCTGCATTGAGTGGTAATATTCCACTTAATTTGCCCAGTTAGGCTAAAAGAAAAGATGCATAAAATAAATAGCATGATGTTTTTAAAATGCGCAGTTAAATATAAATTATATATTCCAAATTTTACCGAGCATGCAAATAAAATAACTGAAAAACTTGGGCTTAACTGGAGAAAATATCGCTATGTCCTTAAGCCCATATCATATACCTCCACTTAAGTGGTAGTAATGGTGGAACAGGTAAAATCTTATTAACCTTTTTGAACTAAAATTGAAGCAAAGTTTCTCTCTGATGTTTGTTCTTCTATTTATAACTCCTAAAATATCTAAATATGCCCTCCCTCTCACAGCATATACCCTAAGAGAATAAATCCTATTCTTCAGTCTTTGCTTCTCCCATAGGCTATGAAAGGAATAATCACTTAATAAATGCCTAGTGCTCTTCACAGTGAACAGCACACTGTCAAAACTCACAAATGAATAAGTAAATAAATCCTATGTTGAAGTCTAGATATGCAAAGAACTAAGTAAATGACATTAATGAATGAAAATTAACTATTTTTACTTACTGTGTCCTGCATAAGAACACAAACAGATTTCATAATGAGCCAGAGGCATCTGAGTTTAGATCAAATTGCCAAGTTCTAGAGAAAAGGTCTGTCCAGGAATGAATTATGAACTCTGCATGAGTCACTCAGGGAAGACCTGCCCATTGGTCTTGAAGAATGATTGTTAGTTTGATAGAAATATGCGAGATCAGCATACTCCAAGTGGATTATTTTGTGAAAACCTTCCTAACCTTTAAATACCATGCTTTTTATTCAGGAAAATTGAAAGACTTTGTATACGGCTGGAATTTAGCTTGTGTTGAGAGTTGGAAAAAGATGAGATTAGATGTGCAGGTAGCAACTAGATCATGGAAAGCCTTCTAGTTCTTGCTAAAGACTGAAAATTTCATTTTTAAGATGTTATCAAATAGGCTTAGGTCCTTGAAGGGCATGATTAAATGTATGGTTAAGAAATATTAGTCTGAAAACAGTGTGATCAAGATAATGAAAGGTGAGGAGCATGGAGGCTGATGGGAACATAATGAAAATATTTCGGAAGAGAAGGAGTGAGGGCTTAAATGAGTCACTAATGTGAAGAGGAAGGAATAGGTAGGAGAATGTTCAAGAAGTAGAACTGACAACATTTCATGACAGAACAGATGTTGTGGGTCCAGGAGGAGGTTATACATGGAAGAGTGGATCTCAGAGTGGTCCGTGAAAACAACACCTTTTCATCATAATGCTTCTGTGTTATTTGTCTTTTCTACTGGTTTTCATTTTCACTGTTTTGGTGCATTTGCAACAGTAATTAAAACTATAACATCCATCAAGGCCGTGGCTCCAAACAATAGTAGCAGTTATATTTTTTACAATCATGCAGTTACCCAAATAAGTAAACACACAAATAAACATGCCAATTTTATTTTCATTTTACTTAAGAATCTCCTTGATGAAGTAGTAAGAAATACTAATTTTACATCTAGACTTCCAAGTGTGTCTTTTTAATATTCTACTTGACAAAATAAATAGAACTCATAGGTCACTTCTGCTGTATACTGACATGGGATGGCTGTCTTGAGGAGGGCACATGTGTGATGGTTGAAGTCACAAGCCTAACAGTTACTTAAAGAAAAAAACAGCTCTTTTAATGAATGAATGACTGACAGACAACTGTGGTCATTCAGACTTTGGTATTTGTCACATATGTTCTCAAAAATGAACTAAGGGAGTCTCATCAAGGCAAACAACTGAGTGCTTACTGAAAATTTGAAAATTTAAGCTTGCAAGTAAAAATTAAAATTTGGAAATCTTGTATCTGCATTTTTCAACGTGACAACTTCTCAAAACTGGACTTTTCTGAAGAGACTAAGGTCGATATTAAATTTTTTTTTAAATATGTATAATAAAATAATGTCAATATTGGGAAGGTTTGAGTAACTGAGTAAATCAGTATTTTCCCAAAGATCGGTCCAAGATGAAACAAAACCATAATGGATAAAAGACTCATTAAAAGTTGAAACTAGACCTATGAATTTTAGGAGTAGGAAAAGCATGTGACATGGTATCAGACTCCCTGTTGCAATAACCTTCAATAAAACATTTGCTGAGCCTAGAGAAAGAATCAAAGGAGACTAATATAGGTTAGTTGACAAGTTCATATCTGTATAAGGCCTTATTTTCTTCATATGTTCTTAATCAAAAGAACATATTAAACAGATTAAATTCAGAAGCAGATATGAGTATTAAGCTGTGTTGTATTAAGCCAGATATTTGAGTTTTGGAAAAATGCAAAAACGTTGACATTCTTCATACTATTTGGGAATTATTTTCATTTTAAAATGCTATTTGTGTTGGTATTAATTCATTTATTATTTTTTAAACACATAATAAAAATATTTAAGAATGTATAAGTTCTAATATCTCTTATAGAAATCACTAACAGATATAACCCACATGAATAAAGTTGGGTAAGAGTAAGGTTTGGGAGTTGGTGGCTTTTGGTTTTTTTTTTCTTTTTTTTTTTTAAACTTACCCTTTAAAATCCAAGTGTCGTGTCTACAAAGAAGTGGCAGAACCCACAAATTAAAATAAAGATCTTTCTTCCTCTCTGCTCCCTTAATTCTGATTTTTCCTTCTTTCATAGGGTTTACTAGAGTTATTTTTTATTTTCCCACTCCAAATAAATTATGAAATCCTACAAAAACAAGATCATGTGTTTCATCTTTGTCTCTACTAGCACAGTGAATTGCTTAGGGATTTCTCTTTAAAATGACAATTAAATAACATCTGTTAGCAGTGTTGTCATTTAGGTAAATTTATACTTAGGCATTAGTCTTGTCATTTATCAGACCTTAATATTTTAAATTTTTCATCATGGAACGTATTGATTTGGATGTGAACAACCTGGATTATTTTCAAGTAATTTTTCCTTCAATTCAATTCAGTCGACTTCATATTTACTTAAAATAATTAAGTTTAATGCTTTTATTAAACTTTAATCAGTACTTTATGCTTTTACAACCATGTGAAAAATCAATAATTTAAAAGTACATATTATTTTTAATGATGCAATAATTTACCGATATTGAAAAGCTCAAGGATTTCACAATTTTAATAAATGTTGATAATTTTTTATGTTACATTGACAGGTTTTAGACTAATAAAAACATAATTTTAAAACATTTTAGAAATTTTGAAAGCTTTCTTTATGTAAGTAAATACAGAGTTTCCCATGATAGTCAATCCATATAGTATTGACAGTAAAAAAAGAAATGAAGATAGGATATTCAAATACATTAGATCTTGTCCTAAATTTTCATGGCTAAAATTTTTTTTTTAAGTGGAATTTGGTTAGGCACAGTGGCATGATGGATTTCATGCTTGTAATCCCAACACTCTGGGAGGCCAAGGCTGGAAGGTAGCTTGGGGCCAAGAGTTTAAGACCAGACTGTGTAACATAGAGAGAGCCCATTTCTACAAAAAAAAAAAATTAAAAAAATTAATTGGGCATGGTGGCACACACCTGTAGTCCCAGCTACTTGGAAGGCTGAAGCAAGAGGACTGCTTGAACCCAGGAGTTTGAGGCTGCAGTGAGCTGTGATCTCACCACTTCACGCCAGCCTGGGCCACAGAACAAGGCCCTGTCTCTTAAAAGAAAAAAAGAAAGAAAGAAAGAAAGAAAAAAGTAGAATTTGATATTCTTCATTATATTTTTCTTTTCTGGTATCTGTTTAATTTCTTAGGGTACACGCTGAAGTGGATAACATCACACTGTTGATCAACAATGAAAAACCTTGCATTATTCTAAAAACTACTGTAACAATGTGGGCTTGAAGAAGCTGTCTGCATTTCTAAATGTAAATTTTACAGAAGAGCAAACACTGTGTTTGACCTACATCATCTGTCAGATAGCCTAAGGCTCTGAAATTAGAAAATCCCTGGGGTTTGCTGCATTTTGCTAGGCTATCCATTAGCTTATTTTGTCAATTTTTATTATAAGAGGACAAAAAAACAGAAATCACAATATCTGTTCTAATATTCTTTTATATTTGCAAGTAAAAACCTTTGGAAAAGGTTCTCAGATTTATAAATGTTTTTGTAATATGGTACAGCTAGCTATTATATGTAATGTAGTTTAACAGTATATCATTCTTGTGTTTACCTTTTTATGTAAATTCTTAAGCCACACATAATTTTCATTAAGATCCTTTGTTCAGGTAAAATTAGTAGCGTTTGAAAATGGTATATCTTTTCAAACATAACTTCAATTTATTTTGTTGTAATAAAATTTGTTGTAAATATCGCTTGATTCCATTAATCATTTAAAAATTACAAAGTTAAGCTTTATTTCAGAACACGATTTAATGTGCTTAAAATACAACCCGTGAATCACTCTTCCTAAAAAACTTCATATTTCTCTCCAGGGTATTAATTCTCAGGAACTGTAAGACATTGATGTTTATTTTTTTTTTTTACTGAAAGGGAAAATGAATGTTTTCAGATAGATGGATGGACAGATAGATAGCAAATTGTATACACATACATGTACACACATACACACACATGCACATATATACACACACACATACATACAGATACATGCATATACAAATATATGTATTTTTATATATAAGCAAACCTCTTTAAGTTTATTTTACTTAAAATCACCCATATTACATATTTTAATTTTTCAAGATAATTTTAAATGATATAATTACAAGTAGGGAGAAAACAAATATAAATAACAGATATATTAAAACTAATTTTCTAAGCTAAAGCCTTTCCTTTAAGAACTGACATAAAACAAAAGAAAACCTACTTTCACCCCTCCTATTCTACATAGCACTAGAAGTCCTAGCCAGAGCAAACAGGCAAAAAAAAAAGAAATAAGAAATAAAAGGCATCCAGATTGGAAAAGAAGTCAAATTGTCAAACTGTCCCTCTTTGCAGATGAGATGATCTTATATTTTGAAAAATGTATATTTTGGCCTCACACAGTGGACCACACCTGCAATGCTAACACTTTGGGAGGTGGAGGCAGGAGGATCACTTGATGTCAGAAGTTCAAGAACAGCCTGGGTAATATAGTGATACTCTGTCTCTTACATGAAAAAAAAAAAGAAAGAAAAAAGAAAAAGGAGCACCTAAAGACTCTACCAAAGTGGATTTAGATATGATAAATTCAGCAAAGTTGCAGGATACAAAATCAACATACAAAAAGAAGTGGCATTTCTATACACCAATAATGAACTAGTTAAAAAAGAGATCAAGAAGGCGGTCTCATTTACAATACCTCAAAAAATAAAATAAAATATCTAGGAACAAATTTAACCAAGGAGGTGAAAGACCTCTAAAAGGAAAACTGCAAAACACTGATGAAAGAATTGAACAAATGCAAAGACAAGCCATGTTAATGGACTGGAAAACTTAATTGTTAAAATGACCGTACTACTCAAAGCAATCCACAGATTCAATGCAATCCCTATCAAGTTACCAATGTCTTTTTTTACAGAATTAGAAAAACAATTGTGCAGCTAATCTAAGCGCAACAGTTTCGGCACTCACTGAGTGGAAAATTTGTTCAACTTTAATTTTTCTGTCAGACTTGTATAAGCTGAACCAATTGAGATGTCTGTGGGTTTGGCTATTGTTCTGCCATTAATTGTTGGTCTTTCTTAAGGCAAGAACAAGATGATTTTTTTCCCTCAAAAATTGATGTGGATGATCTGCCACTGAGGGCTTCATCTTGAACATCATCTTGTCTCTTCTTAAATTGACTTATTTATTTGTAAGCTGCTGATTTCTTTGGACATTGTTTCCCATAAACTTTTTGTGAAGCATCAATAATTTCATTGTTCTTCCACCCAAGCTTTGCCCTAAGTTTGATGTTTGTCTTTGCTTCAATTTTAGCAGAATTCATGTTGCTCTGATAGGAGTTCTTTTCAAACTGATGTCTTATCCTTCTTAGTGCCTCAAACTAGAGTCTATTTAGATATGTTACAACAAAAGTTGATGAGTTTATGTGAATTTATGAGTTATGAGATTAATAATTTATTTTGGTGCAAAAAATTTTTAATCCATGCGTAGTTTTTTCACTATATGCATTCTCTATGAACCTTTCAAAGACCCCTCATATATACTATTCATTCTGTTTCTCCAGAGAAGCCTAACTAAGACACATGGCTTAGAGATTTTTGCCCTAGAAGAATAAAGCTGACCATAAAACAGAGTTCTCAGTCTCTTTCCAAAAACACCTGACTTCATTTTCAACAGGGTGTGGAAAAGTTTAAGCATAAGGACACTATACAAAAGCACAGAGGTTGTGATGAAAAGCAGTTGAGAGAAAATGATAGGTATATGAGAGATATAAGCTAAACGTTAGGTCAGCAAGTTTGCTGGACAGGACCTGGAACATAGACACCTGGGAGGAGCCCATCTGGATTTAGAACCAATGTAAAACAATGACCTCAGGAACTATCACTTTAAAAGATCCCAAATTGGATTGGCCCCATATGTGAAGTAATATATGCCCCCAGGATATTTTTTTTTAAAAATAAAGAAATCAGCCTGCAAATAGTGGAGCTAAATAATTGGGTGTGGTCATGGAAAGAAAGAGTGAAAGGTAGTCCTGATTAAACTACTGTCATTCCACATCCAGAAGCTCAATTAACTCAAAGTAGGATAAATGCAAAGTGATATACCATCAGGAATGTCATAGTAAAAATACTGAAAGACAAAGACAAATGGAATATCTTGAAAGCAGCAAAAGAAAAACTGCTCTTCACTTACAAAGGAACCCCAATAAGATTAACATGTGACTTCTCACTAAAAACACTGTACACTGGAAGGCAGTGGAAAGTATATTCAAAGTGCTTAAAGGGGGAAAAAAAAAACACACCCACAAAGAATCTTGTATTCTTCAAAAAATAAGATGAAATAAAGGCATCGTGAGACAGACTAAAACTCACAGACATGCCTTACAAGAAATAGTAAGTGATCCCAGTCCAACGGTACCAAAAAACAGTATCAGTAAGGTAATTATAAAAGACAGTATAAATGCATATTTATTTTTTTCCCCTGAACTGACTTAAAAGGCAATTACATAAAACAATATGTATATAATGTACTTTTAGGCCTATAACATATAGAGTTCTAATATATTTACCAATAACAACACAAAGGAGGTGGTGGGAGCAAAGTTGTATCGACTATGGAAATGACTTCAGATAGTAACTCAAGTCAATAGGAACAAAAGAAAAGATACAGAAATTATAAAGAAAATGTTAATGTAAAAAGCAATAAATATACACTTGATCTCCTCTCAGCTTCTTTAAAAGATATAAAATTATATAAATTAATTAAAATTATAAATATGATGTAATGTTGGGTTTGTAACATTTATATTAATAGAAGTAATATGTATAAAAATAATATCACAGTAAGGGAAAAAGCTATGTAGATATGAGATTTCTATATTTCACTGGAACACAATATCAATCTAAAGCTAATTCTGATATGTTAAAATATTTATGGTAAACCCTAGAACAATCTCTAAGGCATATAGTTGATTTTCATTATACACTGTAGTTATGGTCTATAAAACCTCTGCAAACATTCAGTTGCAAATCATGAATGAATTAATGAATGACCTCTAGTCACAATGCTTTTGTTAACTGATCATTATATTACCTTGTTTTATTGTTGCTCTTTAAAGATATCTGATTGCTAATAATGAACTTAGGGCAAACAGCACTGTACCTCATGCTGAATAAAGCTTATCTAACACATGTATTTTCTCCATAAGGGGTATCACAGTCCTCTTTAATTTAGGGACACTAGACAGCAGTTTAGGGCTGCACTTGGGGAGACATTTTTAAAAGTGTAGTCAACAAGAAAAATCACAAAAATGCAAAAGCCATGGCTCTACGCAGAGCATGAAAAGGACATGTGTCTACAGTATGACCACAAACACAATAAGACACAGCATCGCCTGCTCAACCTCAGCTGGAAGCATGCATATCTGGAGAGTCAAAGTTTTCACCCCTCTGCACATGCACATGTCTACAAATGACCACAGATGTGCCATGTGTATTTATGTCGGGGTTGTAAATACATTTTTGCAAGTAGGTGAATTCGCAGATACGGAAACCACAAATAAAGATGATCAACTGTAACTTTAAAAAATACCTGACGACTTGGGTGATTTTCCTTGACAAGTAACTTTCAGCCACTCTCTGTAGTCTCCATTCCAACATACTCAATTGCTCATTTCCATCCACATTATAGATTACTTGCCTGTGATTTTTAGTTTTTTTTGTGTTTTTATTGGGGATCTTAGTCTAGTTTACATAGTGTAATGTTAAATACAGCTATAAATGCTTGCTAAACTAACCACACTTAATATTAAAGACAATAAAATATTATTTCCTTAGGAAAATAGATCCTAAGGAATATTACTTAAATATTGATTATATTTGTATTATATATTAGATTATATAACTATAATATGCAAATGTGTATATAAATATGCATGTGTTTCATTATTGTGTTTATAAAAATATTAATCAGCAAAATAGCCTTGAAAAAGCTAGTTATATCCTGTGAAAATTCTACATTTGGAGAAGAGAAATTAAAGCATAGTCAAAAGGTAATGAATTTATTATAAGATCATATAATTATAGATATAATATCATAGGTTGTCATAAAAGAGGATATTAATTTACTGTTTACTATGCTAGTTAATCCTGTCTTCTTTCTGTTAACAGTATGGATCTAGAAATAAGAAATCTTATAAATTAGAAGAAAAAATTCAGCACCTTGATAAGTAGATGTTTAAAAATTAACTCATTGAATATTATCATTGCAATGTTGTGTTTGCAGAGTTGTTGAGGAAATATACATTTGTTTGTTTCTGTTGACTGTGGGGGAAATTAAAGATGCACAAGTTGTAGCAGAAGATCTTGTACCAATAAGGAGTCAACATCCAAAATACATAAGGCTACTAGATATTTATTAATTGCCCAATAAATAAAGTATTGTTAACCTGGGTGCATAAATCTTGGATGGGCTTTGGTGGGAGAAGTGGTGTATGGGTCTGTGAACACTATGAGCATTTTTCTGGAGAGCAAGTCTATTGCTCTAAAACATAACTTTTGGAGCAATGGACTTGCTTTCCAGTCACTTTTCTGACAGATATGTGTCAGTTGCCTCAGGACCATAGGCCTACAGGAAATTTGCAGGATAGGTGAGAATTAAGAGAGAGGAGATATTAAATACAACCAATATTCAGCAGATATTTAATGAAAATCCTCTGTTATACCACAACTGCTATTATTTGCCAGGTATATGCTTTTAATAAAAGCACAAAGTCCATAGAACCCTTCTACATAATGTGTAGGTCATTTCAAAATGCAGCGAACAATATAGTCTGTGACCAAAGTTAAGGGCATAATAGAAGACATTTTGTTTTTTTCTTTACTGTTTTTGGCTAAAGTCAATTCAAAATGAGTACAAATATCCCGTGGAAATTCATGTAAGACTGTGATAACTTATCATTTTGTTTCAGCACTCCAAAATACAGCATACATACTGTACACTAAGTTAAATATATTTTTTCTTTCAAGGTAACTGAACTGCACAATATCAAAAATATAACCAGACTGCCCCGAGAGACAAAGAAGCATGCGGTGGCAATCATCTTTCACGATGAAACGTCGAAGACATTTGCCTGTGAGTCAGGTAAGCTATTATTGGCCATCTACCCCTTGAGGAAATTGAGTTGCTTGTGAGACAATGGCCTAGGCAGATTAAGGTACACTATTGAACAGGATAGCTACTGTCATGAGAATGTGCTGTAGAAGACTTCATTCAGAAGCTCAACATATTGATTTCTACAGATGTTTTGGTGCCTGTTGTTACATGTCTGTGTCTGGATTTGGCTCCCAGGTGGTCTGCCTGTTGAGGTTTCCGTTCGAGCTTTGAGAATTAAGTAAACAATACCTGGCAGGTGTTGTTCGGGTGAGTGCATGACCAATATTCTGGTTCTTGCTCATTGTGTCTCTAGGCATTTTGTAGGGCAGGAATCAGGGTGCTGTGCAAAAGCATGGCAGAGCACAGCCCCAGTCCGCAGACACTACAAAACAGAACTTTGAGGAATTTGTTGCTTTCATGGATTCTCAGTACTACAAGTAAATACATTTCAGATTGAATTTTAGCATCTCAGTTCATAAAGCACTCTGACATTTTTGAAACACAAGGCAGTTTATAGTTTGAACTTGCAGTACTTTTCATGTTGGAATCCCTGTGGTGTGTAATATATTAGTTGGCTTATCACTTTGTAAAGATTTTGCTCAATGCAGTGGTGCATTCGTTTTATAATGGATGTTAGCAGAAAGTACCAAGGGTTTGCAAGATGTGAATTTAAACTGATGATTAGGTCTTTAGGAGAAATTTTATTCAGCATTTTAAAAAAGTAAAATGGTCCATCTAGTTCTGTATACTTTGTTTATGGATGTCATTAATATCAGGCTATATTATTCTAAAACTGATAATGTCCCTTTGCCTAACTGAAATTGCTCACACCTCTCGCCGACCTTATCTTAGTATGGCTAAACTGAACTGGAATTTATCTCCGTGTTCCTCTTTTCTTGCGTGCCTTTATCCATCTGTCCCGGCATATTTCTCTTCACTTGCCATCTGACCTCATTTCATCATTTAAAATCGACATTTTGGAGTTGCACATAAGCCTGTTAAATGATATAAATTCCCATTTTGTAATACCCCCTGTCCCAACCTTGCTGGTGTAATATAATATCATCCAATGATTTTTCTGCCTTCCTGTCAGCTGTCTTAAAATTGGTAAACTACTTTATTTTTGTCTGGGCTCTTAATCTCTCATATTAAAACTACTATTTAAAAAAACTAAAAAGTAATGTTTAATATTTAAATTTCTAATTTTCCCAATTACTGTACATTTTCAAATTGTAATGAGCAATATTTTGAATGTATAGGAAATACTGGAGCCTATTAATTTGTTAAAGAATGATATTTGGTTATATTTCTTTATGTGAAAATCTTATTTATGTTGTGTTTGGAAAGATATTGCCCTAAAATTCATGTTTAGTTAATAACTTAATCTTTCAATATATTGCTGCTTTCAATCTGATTACAATCTTGAATCCGATATTACAGTAGAAAGTCATTTAATGCAATTTTATGTATTTATACAGATGTTTTTTGATTTACATCATTATAATCTACTCTCCATTTAACTTTCTATTGGTTTTAGAATAAACTAGGCTTGAGAATATTGTAAAGCTTACAAGATTTTGCCTTTTCAAATTTCTATATTCTTGGAAGTTAGAGAAAATACATATTCGTAAAATTTTGTCTAAATATCCTTGCTGCTCCATGACTCTTTTCTACCTCATTTATCCTGGTATCGCCTGAATGTCCTTGCCCTCATAGATCACAGAATACATACCAATGGCCCAACTGAAAGCAAAGCTCTGATTTACATCCTGATACTTAGAGCATTTTAATAGAAAAGGTGTATTATTTGAATAGTACATTTGAGTTCTGTGCTCCCATCATCTCAAGTTCTTAGTTTATAAATGTCAGTCTCTATAATATATTGATATTGATCTATTAATTCAGAAACTCATATAAACATAGTTGAAATTCATCAGTACTTGTGTTTATATACTATCTGGAAATTCTGAAGTATGATTTGTTGAATTTTGTTGGTCTATGCCCAACAGAGGACCAGGGTGTTCAAGACGGGAAGTGTGATAACAGAGCAGCACCCCACTCCCAACCAGGGGCTGGAGTCAGAGCACCTCATCGTTACACAAGGTTCTGTGCAAACAAAACATTCTCCCCGCTGCATTGGCTTAACAAAAGCATTTAAATTTTAGTTTAAAGGCCATCAAGATTTAGAATTTTAAAATAAAACTCCCAAGTACACCTAGCATCCAGATCTTTCTTGGTTTTTAGTAACAGGAACCAGGGCTTCTTGGAGAAATGGTAGATTCTAGGACCGGGGCATGAAATACACAAGACGAGCCCAGAGCATCTTATAGTGCCAGAAAGTAAGGAAGTACCACACAAATGCTTCTGTATGTCAGAGGGACACAGGAGTTCCCAATGGCCAAAGATGGAACAATTTGAATGCTAAAATAAAGTAGCAAAGGATTATAGCCCAAATTATAAATGAATATTTATGAGTCCATGCTTTAGCAATGCTTGATGAATAAATACATAGGAGAGTATAGAAAAATATCCCATGCAGAAAATTACAAATAATTTATGTAGATGCTCTGTCCAGAGGAGGTGGAGCATGACTCCCTGTGCCTTAAGTGGGGGCTGTTCATAGTGACTTCCTCCCTAGGAGAATAGGATAGAAAGGGATGGGAGAAAACAGCTTTGTGGTGGAGAAAAGTGACAGACACTGCCTCAGCCAGGTGACCAAGGTGAAGATCAACAATGATAAATCATGCTGATAGACTCTACCCTTGATATGAAGTGATCAAAAATAGCACTTTACCTCTGTGGTCTTCATCCTAACAACCTATAAACCCATGAGAATAACATCAGACACATCCCAATGAAGGGACATTCTACAAATACCTGCCCAGTATTCCTCAAAACTTTCAAGGTCATTACAAAGAAGGAAAGCCTGGAAAACTGTCCCAACCAAGAGGGAGCTAAGAAGGCCTGATGAATAAATGTAATGTGGTATCTTGATGGGATCTTGAAACCAAAAGAGGACACTAAGTAAACACTAAGGAAAACTTAATAAAATGTGGTGATTAGTTAGTAAAAATTTATCAATACTAGTTCATTAATTTTAACAAATGTACCATACTAATGTAAGATGTTACTAATAGGAGAAGATAGATATAGGCTATTTAGGAACTCAGTATGATTTTTGCAATAATTCTTTAAATCTAAAACTATACCAAAACAAGATATTTTTTGTTTAAAAATAATGTGGAAGTGAATAAAAATATATCGATGACCTACAGTAGACTCAAGTATAATAGAAATATAGTGCATTATCAAGGATATATTAAAAATTAGTAAAGAAAATTACATCTTACAATAACTGGTGTTTGAAAAACTAAATTCTTACACCATCCTATTATAGAATGCTTTCAGAATGATGAAGTGATATTCATTATTTCTCAACAATGGAAATGACAATACTAAAATCATTGCCACTGTTCAGTGGCTTGATAGGAAATGTTAGATGTTTACCTAGTGTCATGAACAATAATGAAGAACCAGACTTAAAGTTGTATTGTGAGAGTCCCATTTTTCAATGTAGGTGATTCAGCAGAAGGCTGAGCCTACCACATGTTCTTTTAGCGAACTGAGCACTCCCTTCAGGGTCATTTTAGAATACCGTTTTATTGCTAACTTTGAAGTAATTATCGAGGCCCTGCTTGGTTTTCTCTGAAATGCTGCTGTGTGAGCTTACCACACATCTGTAGGACAAATGGAAAGGTTACAAGATGGCTTACCTTTTGACACTGATTTCATAGTGCAAAAACCTACCCTTGTAGCCCCTAATCCTACAATTCAGCCGGCCTACCTTACAGAGTGCCCTGTAGACATTTGTTACCAGTCTATACATCATGTAAAACCTATACCAGAATCTGCTCAGCACGGTTATTGCTCTTCCATAGATTTCTAGATACCCTAAAATATGGACATCTGCCAGGTGCGGTGGCTCACACCTGTAATCCCAGCACTTTGGGAGCCTGAGGCGGGTGGATCACGAGGTCAAGAGATCGAGACCATCCTGGCTAGCACGGTGAAACCCCGTCTCTACTAAAACAGTACAAAAAATTAGCCAGGCGTGGTTGTGGGCGCCTGTAGTCCCAGCTACTGGGGAGGCTGAGGCAGGAGAATGGCGTGAACCCAGGAGGCGGAGCTTGCAGTGAGCAGAGATGGTGCCACTGCACTCCAGCCTGGGCGACAGAGCGAGACTCCGTCTCAAAAAAAAAAAAAAAAAAATGGACATCTGTGGAAAACTTTACTCAGTTCTTGTTGAGCCAAAAAGTTGAAATTAAAATGCATGTATTTGTGAAGCATAACTTTAGGGAAACTACTTTGGATATTAAGTTATTATACGATTTATTCTCAGTGAAAAACATAAAGAAATAGGATCATAATTTTATTTTAACTAGGATAATTTCAAAATATAAGCCTCAAATTAGGGTCATTAATAGCATTCTTCATTCAAAATGACAAGTAGTGGTCTCAATAAATCACAGTGATAATTTGAATCCATAATTTAAACTGAACCCTGCAATTATTTTTAATATAAACAGATAATTTCTATATCTGACTTTGAACTTTCCCATTATCAATTAGCAGTGGGGAAAAACGGCTTATTTAGTATAGTAATTAAGGAACTAGGATTAGTATAACCACAAAAGACAAGGTTCTGTTTTTTAAAAATTTTTGAACACACAGAAACCTCTTGCTAACAAAGACTGTTTCTTCTCATGTCTGAATTTCACACGCACAAGTCTGAAACGTGAAGGTTTCTTAATGTTGGTTTTATGGTTCGTGTAAGATTTTTGGGAAATGAAGGGCTCTCTTCATTAGGATAAAATGGTCTTAACTTCCCAGAGAAGAATTTCCTGACAACGTGGCTGAAGTTAGATACAAATGTTAATATAGAAGAATGCTTTTATTTGAATTTCTAGCAAATGGTTTTCAACTACTTTAAATATGACCTACTTGAAAGTATTATTTCTTTTTTAAAACTACTTTTTGTGTATAGATCTAAGTCTGCTTGAAGCTAGTAGTTAAAGTGTTTGAGAAATAAAGGCAAGATTTTTTTAAATTGTCTCAACTTCATGACACACGCTGATCGGGATAAAAAAGAACTTGAAAATCATAAACAAGAAATTTTACTACTTTGTAATGCAAATTATTTTTAGATAAATGTTAAGCTACAGTAGTTTATATCTGTTAATAAAATTTTATTCTCCAAGAAAATGCTGTGTCAGGTAGATATTGTATAGATTATTAAATACTCAAAGGAATTGCCAAGTGATAACAAGAAATCCACTTTCATTTTATTTGTATAAATTTGAGGGTACAAGTGCAGTTTTGTTATGTGGGTACATTGTGCAGTGGTGAAGTCTGAAGAAACCCACTTTCTAAAGTTTAATAAGAGTGTCGCTTCTCCTTGTCGGAGAGAGTATCTGCACCATGGCCTCTGGAGAGAAAATTTCAAAAAATCCCTGTAGTTTTTTGAGACCCCTGTTAGGAGAGATCCCTGTGTGTGTGTGTGTGTGTGTGTGTGTGTGTGTGTGTGTGTGTGTGTGTGTGTGTGTGTGTTTCAGAATCAGCTGAGACCAAATCATTTTGCAGCATTCGAGAAGTATTGGTCATTTTTAAAAGCTTAAACATACAAAATGATAAAAAGTAACAGTAATTTTACTGAAACCTTTCTATAAGGTTAGGAAATGTATTAATAAGAGTAGGAAATGTATTAATCCAAAATGTCCTCCCTGCAGCCCCATGCGAACTGACCTGTCCGTTTAACCAAAGAAGAAACAGAGGTACTTTGAACCTCAGCACATGCTCTTAACAACTAGGTCACCTGTGCAAGTTTTCACCTAAGTCCTGATGCTAATTACCAAATATATATTCAGTTAACATAGATGACAGTCATATGCTGTCTTTTCCTTGAGGTCTCTCCTTAAGCACAAATTATTACTAAATCTAGGATAAAAGTTAGAACATCACTTTTTTCTGGTGGATGACTTGAGAAATGAAATGTAACAACAATAAAAGGTAGTATAATTTTCAATATTCAGGAAATAATCCCACTCATAATCTAAAGAATAAAAATTATATTATTATATTGTCACAGAAAAAGTATTTCACAATATTCAAAGACATTCATGATAAAAACTATGAGAAAATAAAAAATAGATGGGAACTTCCTCAACTTGATAAAGAACATCTGCAGAAACCTACGGCTACATCACACTTAAGATAAAAACTGATGCTTTCTCCATAGACTGGGAAGACGCAAAGCTTTCCTGCTCTCCTCTGTGCTGTGCAAGACAGTTCTGGAAGCTCTGTTGCCACAGTAAGGCAAGAAAGAGAAATAAAAGACATACAGATTGGAAAGCAGTGAATATAACTGCCCATTTTTTGAAGGCGACATGATTGTCTATATTTAAAAAATCCCGGCCAGGTGCGGTGGCTCACACCTATAATCCCAGCACTTTGGGAGGCCGAGGCAGGCAAATTACCTCAGGTCAGGAGTTCAGGATCATCCCAGGCAACATGGTGAAACCCTGTCTCTACTAAAATACAAAAAATTAGCCGGGCGTGGTGGTGCACGCCCGTAGTCCCAGCTACTTGGGAGGCTGAGGCAGGATAATTGCTTGAACCCGGAAGGCAGAGGTTGCAGTGAGCTGAGATCACGCCACTGCACTCCAGCCTGGGCAACAAGAGCAAAACTCCATCTCAAAATAAATAAATAAATAAATAAATAAATAAATAAATAAATAAAATTCCCAAGGAATTCTAAAATTATATGGAAAGAAAGACAACTCTCAATAAAATACGTATAAAAGGAACAAACTTCAACAGAATAATGGCCACTTACGAAAAGCCCACAGCTAACATCATAATCCATGAATAAAAACTGAAAGCTTTTTCTTAAAGATGTGGTACAAGGCAAGGATGTTCACCCTTGCCACTTCTATTGAACATAGCACTGTAAGTCCGACCCAGAGAAATTAGACAAGAAAAAGAAACAAAAGACGTCCAAATTAGAATTACCTCTGTTTGCAGATGACATGATCCTACATGTAGAAACCCTAAGACTCCATTTAAAAACTGTTAGGACAAATAAACGAATTCAGTGAAGATGCAGGATACGAGATCAACGTATAAAAATCAGTACCATTTATTTATACTGATAACAAAAGATTCAAAAAGGATTTTTTTTTTTTTGGAGACAGAGTCTCTTTCTGTCACCCAGGCTGCTGGAGTACAGTGGCACAATCTCGGCCCACTGCAACCTCCGCCTCCCAGGTTCAAGCAACTCTCTGCCTTAGCCTACCTCAACAAGGAAATTTTAAAAAATAAGCCTATCTATCTAAATTGTGTTAAAAATAATAAAATACTTATGAGTAAATTTAACCAAAGATGGTTTTATGTGTTACTCTTTCATGGATCCCAGCACATGACAAAAGATTCCTGGGTCAGATACAATAATTTTTTTTTCCCCAAGTCCCAAAGAGGCAATGTGATTAGCCCAGATGGATGCCTGCACATGCAATGGGTTTGTGTCACAGTTGCAGAACCCAGAACCAGAAACTAGGCCCTTTTTGAACAACCAGCACATATTGCAACAAGCAGCAAACAAGCCAACCCCCTTACCCCCAGGGGGAGTGAGCAGTTTCCTGGTAGTCGCACTTGATCTACTTTGTTGCCTTTGAAACAATAAAACTCATAAAGAAGGAATATGATCTAATTTATTTTATGAAGCCAGCATAGTAACATCTGATATTATTTTGTTTTAACATATTTTTAACTTTAAATTTAAAAATTAACAAAAAGCTACAGCAATATACCATAGCAGGAAAAAGGTAAATATTCAGGAGCGATTTAATTACTATATAAAGGAAAATAACAAGTCTTATTTATAAACAAAATAGATCATTTTCTTGGATATAAAAAAATATTAAAATAATAAACTTCTTCCAAAACACAATATTAAAATATAAACTTCTCCCATGTTAATACTGCATTTTAATATAGTTCCTACTTGGATGTCAACAAAATTTTACTTTTGGAGTAGGGAAAATTATTTAAAATTTATATGGAATAATATCTATGACTAACCAAAGACAATATGTTAAAGTCTAAAAAATTTTCAAAGAAAATTTGGAAAACTGTGTGCATAATCTAGGGAGAGACCTTCTTTATAAAGACAGAGCTCCAAAACTATAAAACACGACAACTGATACGTCTGAGCCTAAAAAATCAAACAGCTCTCCTACAGCAAAGGATTCACAAGCAGAGTCACTACACAAATTAGAGTTTTAGAATAATATTGGAAATGCAGGTAACAGATAAAATGTTAAAAACTATAATGTGAAATAACCCTTATAAAGTGATAAGGAGGAAATGTTAACAATTACAGTTATGCAAAGATTATGACTAGGCAATTCACATTTTTATAAATACAAATGGCAAAATTGTTTTTTTAAGAAGACTTAAATTATAAAATTGTTAGAGATATAAAAAATCAAAATGATAATGAGAATAAAACCAAGATTAAAAGGAACCCTCAGTTCAAGTTATAAATTTATTTAAAATCTTATAACAGCCTTTAATCTATTTTGATTTGATGTTTGGATGTAGTATAAGATAAGGGTCCAATTTCATTATTTTCTATGTGGATTTCCAGTTTTCCAACACTATTTGTTGAATAGCTTATCCTTTGACCACTATGTGTTCTTGGCACCCCTGTTAAAGATGAGTTGACTATATATGTGTGGATTCATGTTTGGGCTATTCTGTTCCATCAGTCTATATGTCTGCCTTCACGCCAGTATTAAACTGTTTTGATTATGGTAAACTTGTAGTATATTTGAAATCAGGAAGTGTGATACCTCCAGCTTTATTCCTGTTTCTCAAGATTGATTTGGATATTCATAGTCTTTTGTGGCTCCATAAGAATTGTAGAATTTTTTTTATTTTTGTAAAAAAAGTCATTGAAATTTTGAGAGGGATTGTACTGAATCTGTGGATTGTTTTGGGTAGGATGATATTTTAACAATATTAATTTTTCAAATCCATGAGCAATAGATGTTTTTCCATTTGTTTGTATCTTTTTGAATTTCTTTCATAAATGTTTGTATTTTAAAGCATAGAAATTTGGGAGGCCGAGGCGGGTGGATCATGAAGTCAGGAATTCGAGACCAGCCTGGCCAACATGGTGAAACCCCGTCTCTACTAAAAAATACAAAAATTAGGTGGGCGTGGTGGCAGGCGCCTATAATCCCAGCTACTGGGGAGGCTGAGGCAGGTGAATCGCTTCAACGCGGGAGGTGGAGGTTGCAGTGAGCCGAGATGGCACCACTGCCTTCTATCCTGAGCAACAGAGCAAGACTCTGTCTCAAAAAAAAAATAAAAACTTGCACTTAACTTTTATTTATTTAAGATTTTTTCTTAACTATTTTCTTAACTATTTTATTCTTTTTGGTGCTATTGTAAAACTCCAAGAAGAAAACTTAGGGGAAAAATTTTGTCTCCTTGCTCTAGAAAAATGATGTCATGGCTATAACAGAAAGCTCAGATAACAAAAGCAAAAATTGGCAAATGGAAATTGTGTCAAACTAAAAAGCTTCTAAACAGTGAAGAAAGACATCAACAGAATGAAAAGGCAATCTACAGAATGGGAAAAATACTTGCAAACTATCTACCTGATCAGCAGTTAATTTCCAGAATATATTAGGCATGTGTACATCTCAATAGCAAATAAATAAATTATCCAATTCCAAAACAGAATAAACATCTTTCCAAAGAAGACATACAGATGGTCAACAGGTGTATGAAAGGTGCTCTGAACATAACAAATCATTATAAAAATGTAGATCAAAATCACAATGAGTATTATGAAAATGTAAATCAAACCTGCCAGGATGGCTATTACAAAAAATAAATAAATAAATAATAAAATGACAACAAGTGTCGGCAAAGATGTGGAGAAATTGGAACCCTAGTGTATTAGTAACGGAAATGTAAATTGATGCAGCTTTTATGGAAAACAATATGGAAGTTCCTCAAAGCATTAAAAGGAGAATTACCATATGATCTGGCAATCCCATTTCTGAGTATTTATCCAAAAGAATTAAAACTTGGATCTTGAAGAGATGTTAACACTCCTATGTTTATTGCAGCACTATTCACAACAGCCAAGATATGGAAACAACCTGAATGTTGATCAGCTGCTGAATGGATTAACAAAATGTGGAATATACATACAATAGAGTATTATTCAATCTTTAAAAAGAAGGAAATTCTGCAATATGCAACAACATGGATGAATCTTGAGAGCATTATATTAAGTGAAATAAGCCAGTCACAAAAAAACACATGCTGCATTTCACTTATGTCAGGTATCTAAAATAGTCAAATTTGTAAACCCAAAGAATGAAATAGTAGTTACCAGAAGGTAGGGGCTAACCAATGGGCATAAAGTTTCAGTTAAGCAAAGTAAATAAGTTCTAGAGATCTTCTGTACAACATGGCACCTCTATTCATCAATAATGTATTGCCTTTTTAAAAATCTGTTAAGAAGGTAGAGCTCATGTTAAGTGTTCTTATAACAATAAAATAAAATTTTAAGAAAGGGGAAAAATGAGTTCTCACATTTATTTCCCATGAAAATGTAGGTAAAAGTATATTCTCATAATGGCTAATAGGAATATGGATTGTTTTCCTTAGGTTTTCAAGAAAACTGTCTATTGCTATTAAATAAACATGCGTACCCTTGATTCTATGAACCTCCTTGGGAATATATCTCATATAAGCATATACACTAATACATGAGGATACAGGTACAAGAACATTAAGTACATTATGTATAATGGCAAAAAAATTAGAAATATATGCCTCTCAAGAAAACAGTTGAGCATTTATGGTGTATCCTTATTCCATGAAGTATTTTGCAATCACTAGAAAGAATTCTAATTAAATCCTTTGAGAAGATTTCAATCAAACTTAGTTCTTCAGGCAAAGCAACCACCCAAGAAGTATATACAATGAAAACAGTCCGGCCTCCATATCTGCGGACACTGCATCTGTGGAGTCAACCAACTGTGAATTGAAAATATTTCAGAAGAAAAATAACAATACACCAATAAAAAACAAGAAATTAGGAAATACAGTATAACAATGATTAACATAGCATTTAAATTGTATTACATATTATAAGTAATCAGGATGTACTTTAAAGTATTGGGGAGGTTATATGCAATCACTGCAGCATTTTATGTAAGAGATTTGAGCATTCATTGATTTTGGTATTTGAGGGTCAGAGAAGGGGTTCCTTAAACCAATCCCCTACGTATGGATATTTAGGAGCAACTGTAATCACATATTTAAAGGAAACAGAGAGAGAGACAGAGTTTTAACAACTGCTACCTGAGGTAAGGGAGGATGATGGTGAGGTGGATGGAAAAGGAAAAGGGACAAAAAAGGCAACCAAAAAAAGAATTTTAATTTTTATGTACCCATAAAAATTAAAATTACAAAAAAGAAAGAGAAGATAAAATGAGCAAAAGAAAACATCAAGTATACAATTTATCACATTCACATGAAATTTTGCATTTGTGAATTTGTGCATGAATGTGTTCAGTATTTTTAAGTAAGTTAATCATCAGGAAATGCAAATTAAAACTGCAATGAGGTGCATAGTGCCACATCTGACAGCATGACTGACAGTTTTTAAAAATTAGCGACACCACCAAGTGCTCGTGAGGATGCAGAAGAACTAGATCTCTCATGTGTTGCTGATGGGAAATGTAAAATGGTACAGTCAGTTTGGAAAATCGTTTGGCAGCTTCTCATAAAATTAAACATGAAATTACCGTACAACCTAGAAATTACACTCTTAGGCATTTATCCCAAAAAAGGAAAAAGAAACAAGTACACGTACACACACACACACACACCTGAATGTTTATACTAGCTTTATTTTTAAGAGCCCCAAACTGGAAAGAACTCAGATGTCCTTCAACAAACTGTGGTATCTTCACACCATGAAATAAATACTCTTCACCAGTACAAAAAAGAACAGACTCAATATATGCAGCAGCCTGGATCAATCTTGAGGAATTACACTAACTGACAAAAAGCACGTCCCAAAAGGTTTTAGATACCATGTGATTCTGTTTACATATCCTTTCAATGACAAATTTTAGAAATGGAGGACAGATTAGTAGTTGCCAAAAGTTAGGAATGGGGCTGGAACCTTGGGGACAGGAGGGCTGTATGGTCACTAAAAAGTAATAGAGCTTGTATTGGAACTGTGCAGCATTGATTGTGGTGGTGCGTACACAAACCTCCACAAGTGATAAATTATATAAAACTTACACACCACACACACACACACACACACGTATAAGTAAAACTGGGGAAACCAGAATAAGATCAGTGGACTATCAATGTCAACACCCTGGTTGTCATATTATACTGCTCTTTTGCAAAATGTTACCACTGGGGGAAATGGGACAAAATGTGCACAGGATGTCTCTATCATTTCTCATAACTACATGTGAGTCTATAATCATCTCAGTAAAATTTTCAACAAAAAGTAAATTAGGTATATGTCTGTGATCTTAAGGTTGTCTATAGTGTATATTTAAGTTAAAAAAAAAAAAACCCAGGATGGGAAGACAGTTGCAGAAAAAATTGTTTTCCTTAGGTTTTCAAGAAAACTGGCAATTGCTATTTCATATAATTCTAATATGGTAAAAAGAAACTAACTACAAAACCAAAAACAACCCTCAACCTGTGCCTGTGTGGCTTGTGCATGTTTATGAGCACGAAGAGACTTTGTGTGCAAGGGCGCGTGTGTGCGAGCGTGCATATGTATTTCTTGCTCTTGTCTAACATAGAGGCCGTGCATGAGCTGCTCTTCTGCCTCCCCCAGCCTGGCACCAACACCTCACCCAACCGACTCCTACATTTCCTTCCATTTTCACCGTAAGGTTCTCCTGCTTTCTTCCCCCTCACGCTGCTTAGTGTCTTTGCTCCCCACTCCCACAGTACCCTAAAGCGGGGCTTCACACTGTTCACGGTCTCTCTACTCTGGCAGATTTGAACTCAGTGAGGACATGCACATATTGGCTTGCTTACCCCTGTATTCCTAGCACCACATGCTAATAAAAGTGTGTTGAATTATTAATTAATACCTGAATTAGTAAAATTTATACTTGTTTTATCTTAATGATATATTTATATTTTTTGGATAATTATTTTTTTCTTTTTTGCTTTTCTTTCTTTTTTTTTCCTTTTGAGACAGGGTCTTGCTCTGTTGCCCAGGCTTAAGTGCAGTGGCATGATCATGGCTCACTGCAGCCTCCACCTCCCTGGCTCAGTCAATCCTCCCACCTGTAGCCGGGACTACAGCTGTGTGCCATCATGCCCAGCTAATTTTTGTACTTTTTGTATAGATGGGGTTTCGTTATGTTGCTCAGGCTGGTCTCGAACTCCTGGGCTCAAGCCATCCACCCGTCTCGGCCTCTCAAAGTGCTGGGATTACAGGCGGGAGCCACCGTGGCTTGCCTATTGCTTTTTTCAAAACAAGTTTTAAAGACTATGTGCTTTGTGCTAGTGATGTGAGAGTGAACGACCAGCGTGCTGTGTATGTGTGTGTGTGTGCATGTGTGTGTAAAATTGGTTATGGCAAACCAGGCCTGTGGCAGTAACTCTGCAAGTAAAACATTGCTGTATACAATGAGAAATTCAACATTTTGCCTGTTCATTAAAAGGAGAGCCCTTCTTTCTTTTATTATGTCCCAGTCTCAAGGCAATGGCTAGTAAATGAAAAAGGAGATGACGTAGAGAAACCCAAAGTTTGGCTAATAGATTCTGCCACTGGAGAAATAAACCACTAATTATTTTTAAAATTAATAAATGAAGAGA
This sequence comes from Gorilla gorilla gorilla, assembly GCF_029281585.2. NCBI lineage: Eukaryota > Metazoa > Chordata > Mammalia > Primates > Hominidae > Gorilla > Gorilla gorilla. Next base: position 98,953,005 of record NC_073241.2, read on the forward strand.
AATAAAGGGAAATAAAATTAATACTTTGTCATTCCTTTCCTATGAGCGGTTCTATTGAGGATCCAAAAAAATAGATGAAGAAAAATTTCTCTTATAAAAAAAAAGATTATTCTTACCTTCATTAAGAAAAAGAGGAAAAAAGAGTATAACTGTGTCAGCATATGAAACCTAAAAACTTATCTTCAAATGATTTTGGACAAGTAAATTTTTAAGTCTGAATTACCTGTTTAATTTCCTAAATAATTACATGAAGCATTGAATGTATTCCAAATATAATGAGGATATTTTTATAGGTTCTTCCCTCTAAAATATGTAATGGAATATGTATTAATTGAATAAATTCTTCCACATGAAAAATTGTAAAAATGAATTTGGGTAAATCCCAGATCTCAATATATTTATATATTTATAATTAATTTTTTATTTTTTATTTTATTATTATTATACTTTTAAGTTTTAGAATATTTTTAAGTTTTCTGAGTATTACCTCGTACCTGAAATACCTGGTTATCAGCTTATCACATTGCAGTTTATTCAAATTTTATTTATCAAATTCTATATCTTTATTTCAAAGAGAACATCATTTACTAAAGTAACACCTTTTCCCCATAACAATTTGTGTTAGGCGATATATTTGTATCTTACAATATTATCACTAATTTTTCTGAGAATATTTTCCAGAGGAATCTCTGTAGTTTTCTGCTTCTCAGACTTGGCATAATCTTTCCTACCACAAGTCATCTAGAAAAGATGCTGTCAAAAATCATCCTTGAATTCAAAAAAAATCATCCTTGAATTCAAAAAAAATCATCCTTGAATTCAAAATGACAGGCAGTAGGCATACATTTCAACCTTTATTTTCATTAGCATTTTTCAGTTTTACTGCGGCATAGTTAGCAAGTAAAAATTCTGCTTATTTAAGGTATGCAACTTGATGTTTCAATATATGTATAGTTCATAAAATGGTCACCACAATCAAGCTAATTAAAATATCTGTCACTTCACGTAATTATCACTTTATTTTTTCTTTGTGTGTGTGTGTGTGTGTGTGTGTGTGTTTTGAACACTTAAAATCTACCCTGTTAGCAAATAGATGCTATCACAAAACCTGTATTGGTTTCAATATGTGGCGTAGAACCTGTAAATAGAAATTAATTTGTTTTGCATCCATGTTACAGCTGTAGACACTAAACAAATAATCCATACTTAGACATAGGTGAATGGAGCCTACTGTAAAGTCCAATTACTATTCATTAACATTATAATAAATAATATATATATACACACACACATATGTGTGTGTGTGTTATTTCACCAAAAATATTTTTACTTGATTTTTTAAGAAAGCATTTCTATTACCTTATTCGGAAATCCTTTTGAAGCATGTAGATTATTAAAGATTGGAGGGGCTCACTTTCTGCTTAAGAATAGAGGAAGGGTCCCTCATATAAAGGTTGTATAGTTCAGGTACTCATCCCAGATTATAGAACTTTTCATCTTTATGGCCACAAAGCTGATTTAATAAATGTAAGATAGTAAAACAACTAATAGATTTTATCGATGTTAGATCAGTGGTATAGTCAAATATGACTTTAAGTTGTTGCAAATATAGTATATATAACCCCAAATAATAGCTGGTCTGTATCCAGGACAAAGGAGAAAATCAATTTTATTGCATTTAAGAAGCCAACTTAGGGTATGACATTAGAAAAAATATTCACTAATGCTGCTTAGAGTTATATGGTCTGTGGGCAAACATAGTACTTCAGTTTCAAGTGATGTCAGTCCAGCACTTTTATGAACATTCCATTACTTTGGGGATAATGGGAAACATTTCTGTTTACTGATTGTTCAATACAAAAGACAACTTGAATAAAGCTGGAACAACTTATATTTCTAGCTGACTCAGTCACTGTGGAATAAAATTGCTGGTTTATAACCATCTGCTTCTCAGCCATCCTGCTAAGAGATGTGGAAGAAATCATTAAAAACAGAATATAGTGGCCTTATGTTATCTGAAATGTATTGAGATTTTGAAGTTAATTCTTTAGAGAATGTGGAAAGCTATATAGCAATGTCAGTGTAATGAGACTTTAAATTTTTAATACTCTTCACAATTTCACATTGAAGAAAAATACCAAACCTTAAGCTGCACACACCTCCACCAAAAGTTTACATTATTTTGGTGAAATTTGGGTATGCCATTGTCAGATTGGCATAACAAACCAGAGACAGAACTGATTTGAGCAAAGTTTGATGTAACTAAACTGCCCTGCAGTGTCCAGCCTCTACCGTGCATGGGGTATCAGAGAAATTGGTGTGTTCAGTTGAAAGTAGTTTCTCTTTGAAACCAAAATCATAAGCACGGTGAACTGATTTCATTTAGGATGAGTGTGGCTAATGCATTTTTTCTAAAAGAGGTGCTTGGATTTGGGACATTGAAAATAAGAAAGAAATGAGTTCCCAGTGGGAGAAAAACATATTGGCTGCTAAACAACTAATTTAAGGATAGACAATACAGTTAAGTGTGACATGGAAAATACTGATGTATCCTGGTGTCATCACTCACTAAACACTGATGAACTCTAGAAATTAATGGCATAAGAATAAAATCCAGAAATCCAGTACATATCCTGAGAGGCTTCTCTTCCTGTTCCCAGCTTCAGTGGAGTGTTACTATCACACTGGTGCTGCTTTGTTTCCCTGTCTTTGAACTTGATGAAGAGTAGAAAGAGCTACCACTCATGACTGTCTGCTCTGCGTCGGTGTCCGTGTGTCATCCCAGCACCCCTCACCTCCACCATGCCATGCTCATTGCTGGGCTGCCCAGGTCTGGGCTGCCGAGGCCTGGCCTTCCCATCACTTTACACAACGAAGCCCTAGCTGGCCCTGTGCTCCTTCTCTAAGTCAACCAAGCAGATTTTTCCAAAAGTCAACCAAGCTCCAGAAAGTAACTTTAGAACTAACTACTAGATGTGCAAGGATTTAGAAACTACTTTTTTTAAAACGTTTTATGAGCAATTAACATACAGTATCAGCTGGAAAATGGTTGCTGAAGAGTTGTCATTGCAATTCCTTATTTTTGTATGTTAAGAAAATATACTTCTGCTTTATTTGCAGAATTTAAATAAAGCATATTACCTTGCTATCTCACTTCCAAGTTTTACCATATGATACCCTGTTACACAGAATTGTGCTTTTTTAAGAAACTAAGCCCTCGATAATTGGGTGCCAGACTTTTTGAAATCTTTGTAGCAAAAAAAATGGTTTGAATATTTTTATGCATATATAAACAAAATCTTTCATTTGAAATGTTGAATGAGGACTTAAAAATATCTTTCTTACAGTAGCAATCTCTTAATAAGCTAACAAGAATATCTGAGACTTTTAAATTTAAACTTTCTAGCAAATGTTCTAAACAATTAATATCCAGTAGTACGATAGACCTCAGGACTGAGTTTACTTTTTGCCAACTTGTCCCTTGTATATCCATATATTTGTAAAAGAAAAAAAAATTCACTACAAACAGATTAGGAAGAGGTTTTTAAAATGCAATGTACTCTGGTATCACAAAACAGAGCCTTAGGCTGGGAGTGGTGGCTCACGCCTGTAATTTCAACACTTTAGGAGGTCAAGGTGGGAGGATAGAGTGAGCCCAAGAGGTTGAGGCTGCTGTGAGCTGTGATTGTACCACTGCACTCCAGCCTGACAGAGACAAAGAAAAGAAAAGAGAGAGAAAGAAAAGAAAGAAAGAGAAAGAAAGGAAAAGACTGAGCGATAGGAGAAAAAGAGAGAGAGAGAGAAAAGACTGAGTGATAGGCGAAAAGAAAAAGAAGGAGGGAGAGAGGGAGGAAGGAAGGAAGGAAAAAGACAGCAATAGGAGAAAAGAAGAAGAAAGAAAGAAAAGAAAGAAAGAAAGGAAAGAAAGAAAGGAAAGAAAGAAAAGAAAAAGAAAGGAAAAGACTGAGCGATAGGAGAAAAAGAAAGAAAGAGAGAAAAGACTGAACGATAGGAGAAAAGAAAGAGAAAGAAAGAGGGAGGGAGGGAGGAAGGAAGGAGGGAAAAAGACAGAGCGATAGGAGAAAAGAAAAAGAAAGAAAGAAAAGACAAAGAAAGAAAAAAGAAAAAAGGGGAAGGAAGGAAGGAAAGAAGGAAGGAAGGAAGGAACGGAGGGAGTGAGGGAGAGAAAAGACAGAGTGATAGGATAAAAAGAATTTGTAGTGGGTTGATTTGTGTCCCCACAAAACGCATGTTCAGGTCCTAACCTCCAGTACCTGTGAATGTGATGTTATGCAGAAGTAAAGTGTTTTAGATGTAATCAAGTCAAGATGAGTTTATACCAGTTTAGTGTCAGCCCTAAATACAAGGACTGATATCTTTGAGACAAAAGAGAGAAAGATTTGGATACAGAAACACACAGGAGACATGGAAAGAAGAAAGCCACGTGGAGATGCAAAGAGGCAGCTACAACCAAGGAATGTGAAGCCTTGCCAACAACCACTATGAGCTAGGAGAGAGGCATGGGAAAGATTCTCCCTCAGCCCTCCAGAAGAAGCCAACCATGCACTTAGAAATTCCATCCTAGAGAACTGTGACAGAATACATTTCTGCTGCTTTAAACCACGCAGTTTGTGATCATTTTTACGTCAGTCCTAGGAAACTAATATAGAGCTCTTCCGAATCAATTGTTCCTTGTGGAGGACTAAAGGGCTTCCAACAGGTAGGTGCATGGAAAAAAGGCAAGCTGTGTATAAAGGCAAACAAGAAATGATGAAATTCCTCTGTGTTTTTAAAGAAGCAGTTTTAGAGGCAGGGGCAGAAGAGTGGAAACAGCTGAGAAGGGTTTAAGAGTTTTGTATTAGTCCGTTTTCACGCTGCTGATAAAGACATACCTGAGACCGGGTAAACTATAAAGAAAAAGAGGTTTAATGGACTCACGGTTCCACGTGGCTGGAGAGGCCTCAAAATCATGGCAGACAACGAAAGGCACGTTTTACATGGCAGCAGACGAGAGAATGAGGGCCAAGCGAAACGGGTTTCCCCTTATAAAACCATCAGGTCTCATGAGAGTTATTCACTACCATCTTCTTATAGAAGAGTACAACAGTATGGGGGAAACTGCCCTCGTGATTCAGTTATCTCCCACCAGCTCCCTCCCACAACACATGGGAATTATGGGAGCTACAATTCAAGATGAGAGGTGGGTGGGGACACAGCTAAACCCTATCAAGTTTGGACTTTGTTTTGAACACAGTGGTCCAAATGAAAATTATTTCTCTTTAAATAAAAATAACGATTTTTTTTCTGATTGTCAAAGTGATACCGAACTTCTATCTCCAAAAATAAGGTCGACATTATGTACTAAAAAAAACACACACACAACACAAAACGCCTAAAAACAAGTCCTAAGTAAAATATAACAAACATTTAAATGCATAGTTCCACTTACAAGAAAGAAAAGAGATGCCACAAAAAACTAAATGGAGAGAACATTTTCAAGAGGAGTAGATTGGAGAGAAAGCAAGTAAAGCCAAAGACGAGTAAGTTGGACCTGGGAGCCTGGGCTCACCCCAGAAGAACGTGGAACGCAATACTCATGCATTTTCACGGCTGTGACTGTGGACCAGGAGACAGTGCCTGGGGCTTCTACAGCTTGAGGACACAGAACTGAAAGCTTTCAGTAAGAACTGATTGAAGAAAACAAATCCAAATGCCAGCAGAGCAAAATAACCAGACTGCCGTTTCCAAGATAGGCTCTGTGAATAGGTCAATCCCACACCTGCCCTGGCTGACATTTTTGTGCCGTCACACCACCTTCATGATCGTGGGTGTCCAGAACCATGTTAAGGAATTTCTCTAAAGTGACCCAGGATTGTTAATTCACCTTCGGCACTACATGCCTCTTGGAATTCCCATGTGCAACTTCTAAAATGTGGATTTGCCAGAATGAGGACCAAAATCGTGAGTAAACAAGCACCTTGGGTAAAAGTTAGAAAACAGACAAATTCGTGGCAGCGCTTGATATAAAATAGGAAAATAAATGAACTAATTGTCCACCAGTTTGTTATTGGCGTAAAATACAAAATAATTTGCATCAATTAAAACTGATGATGTAAATTGTATTTCTTGGCTGAAGAAGATGTACATTGTAAATTAAGTGAAAAATGCAATTGGCAGTGTGCACCATAAAGTTATCCTGGTGTTGCGAACATGTGTGTAAACATACACACACACACGTATACATATACACACAAGTATATATGTTCGTCATAAAGCACGAGGTACCAAAAATTTATGTTAATGATTGTGTCTTGGTAAGAAAATATCAAGTAATAATAAGTGATGTTTCCTTTATATTTTTACATTCTAAAAGTTGTTAAATTAGTATGTTTTGATTTTATGTATTATTAAAACATACATAAACAAATAATAATATTACAAACACCTGTGAACTTACCAACCACCTTAATATAATACAATATAAATATGTGATGTATGCTTTTAATACAATTATATCAATCCCTAAAATTATATTATAATGCTTTGCATACTTTCTTTAGTAGACACTTGTGATTATACTCACATAGTAATATGTATTTTTAAATTGCTTTGCATTTTTTGAAATTTATATAAACAAGTATTATACTCCATTATTTGGCAAGTTGCCATTTTTTTCCTCCAGATTGTATTTGTGAACATCTTCCACTTTGATAAATATCACCTACTTCATTTATTTTATATCATTTCACAATTACACAAGGCTATATTTTTGATAGCTAAAATATGTCAATTCACTCAAAGCTTGCATCCATCAGTATAATTACATGGTTCTTTTCCTTTAAGCATTTATATGATGAATTATGTCAATATGAACACATTTCCTGATATTGAACCATTTGAGAGGACAGGTCATGGGTAAGAGCATACCCTGCAGCCAGACTGAGTTCTAATTACCCCTCTCTACACCTCTGATTCCCCTTAGGTGAATGGGGCCATAGCAATCCCACCTCATGGGTTTGAAAGGAAGATTTAATATCAAAAGTACAATGTCTGGCATTTGATAAACAATAGTTAATAATAAATATGATTATATGTCAATAATGAATAATCGTAAGCATTATTCTTAACTTACTTGTAAATTCAAATTTCTGAAACTCATAGGTTTTTCACAATCATATTCATAATTGAGGCACGCCTATAAACCTTGTGTACTTTCCTAGTCAGGTTTCGGCATCAGGACGTTGTGTTTTATGTACAAGAAACTTCAAAATGTTTTTAAGCACAACAGCTGTTTAAATAACAAGTGAAATATTATTTTCATGTTGCTTTGAAACCATCTTAGCCTAGTGCATTTTTGAGGGGTGTTTTTTACAAAGTTCATGGTCACTCAGGCATTCTACATCTACTTGAATGCATTCTGGTTATCTACATCTACTTGAATGCATTCTGGTTATCTGTATCTACTTGAATGCATTCTGATTTTTCTGGAACACTGTTTCATCCTGAATTTAGGGTTCCTTTGTATAGTGAACTGGACAAGATCATACACCTAGCACCAACTGCCTAGGTTTAAATCCTGGCTCTCCATGTCCTAGTGATAAGGTTGGGAGAAAGTGACTATTTCCGTAAGGCTTTGCCTTGATATTTTTTAAAGGGTAATTATAGAATGTACTAAAATTGTTACTGACTGAGACTCAGTAAGTGCTCTATCAGTGTCAGCTATTATTACTATATATCTTATTATTTTAATTTCTTTCTGTTCATGTACCCTTTCTTATCTCATTACTGATATCATGTATTTCCTTCTCCTTCTCTTTTAAAATTATATAGGATCTGTAGGAATGTATATATTTTGCTGTTTTGTTTTGCCAAATGTATATGAGGAAACAAGAGGGATGACTGAGGAAGTTGACTTTGCAAGGAAGTGATTCTAATGGCTGACTAAGGAGTTTAAGCTGGATAAGGAGGGGAGTGAGGCCATGGGGGTGACTGAATTGAAAAGATCATGGGATTCACAATGGTTGGTGATCTTGATGGAGTTAAAAGAGTGCTGAAACAGACACTCAATGGAGTAAACTGGAATGACAGGAGGCATTTCGATGGGACTTTATGAAAACAGCTTTAATGAGAGATGTGAACTTTGATTATTTGGATATCTTTCTTTTGGAACATAGTTAATTCCTCAATAAAAAAAGATGGTGCCTTACAAATAAAAGACACACATTTATTGTTGCTGATCACAGTGTTTTGAAAAAGAAAAAAATGATCTTACAGTGTTTTTAAAATAATGTAATTAAAAGTTCATTCTGATATATTTATTGTACTTGCTTCTTGGGAGAATTTAATTTTTGGAAAGAAATATAGTAATCTAATTTCGTGACTTAAAAATACTGTACATATAGTAACAGATTTTGTGTTAATTTCCCTTTTGAATTTCAGTTTCTACAGATTCAAATGCCAGAAATACGTAATACCCAAAGTATCTGATGCTGTGCTAAGAAAGACCACATAGGAAATCCTGTTTAATTTTCCAAAGAAATCCTTCCTGCTTATTGTGTTTTCCAGGCACACATCTTATTAGCTTATAAGCTCATTGCCTTATCTTTATTACTTTCTCCAGCCCCATAAAGAGAGAAAATAGAAACTAGAGAATTATATGTAAGTTCACAGTTTGATAACCTTTGTCTCCTGTGAATTCAAGCTTCGTATTGTGGAAACACATCACATTGGCATCTGCAGTATTCTTTTGTTTTGATAACCATTATTTCTTGGGCAGAGTATGTCACAAAGCTGCCTCTTATGTCACAATGCAGCCAAAAGCATTTTTCTTTAGTGTGACACTAGAAATGCTGTGAAATAAGCAATAGGATTTTTTGTTTAAGTATACTGTTGCCATTTGCTTCAAGCTATATTTTTCTGTCTTTAAATGTACTACTTCTAAGAACATAGCTGTGGTTTGCTAAATTGTACTGACTTTGTTTATAAATAGTGAGGCAGATGTCAGCAGAAAATTAGATTTAATGCAGGTCACCATGGCCTCCTTAGATAAAGAACTTGAAGGTATTGAATGGAAATTGCAGAATGACACAAAGAAAATTGAGATTCAGAGTTCTGAACAACTGGCAGGTGCAACAATATTATTATTGTCTAAGGCATATAAATGTGAAACTTTAAAACAATTATTGATCCTCTTGAAAATTTCAGAAAGATAAGGATTTATAGGAATGTACCTGACTAGGAAGAAAAAAAGAAAATTGCTTGTGTTTACCAATACCATTCCTGAATCACACGGAAGTGAAATAAACCCATTTGAGTCGGAATTGCCATTTCACTATTTCCACGTGATATGGTTTGGCTCTGGGTCCCCACCCAAATCTCATGTAGAGTTGTCATCCTCAGTGTTGGAGGCCTGGTGGGATGTGATTGAATTATGGGGGGTGGACTTCTCCCTTACTGTTCTCATGATAGAGTTCTCGGGAGATCTGGTTTGAAAGTGTGTAGGCCTTACCCCTTTACTCTGTCTCTTTCTCCTGCTGGCCGTCTGAATATATGCCAGCTTCCCCTTCACCTTCTGTCATTATTGTAAGTTTCATGAGGCCTCCCCAGAAGCAGAAGCCTGTATAGCTCACAGAACCATGAGCTGATTAAACCTCTTTTCTTTACAGGTTACCCAGTCTCAGGTAGTTCTTTACAGCATTGCAAGAACAGACTAATACACCACACTTTGTTTTTACACTATGTTAATTATTTGTGGATACTTCATCCATTACATTCAATAAAATTTTCCAGCATATGAAATAAAAGATAAAAATCTACCTAAAAATTAACAAAGAAGGTAAAATTCAACTTCAGTCTAAATAATGATTGAACATCTATATTGTCTGGATGAAACTGGCTCATAATGTGCATAATCACCTTTTCAAGAAAAGTTATTTGTCTTCTGTGAAAGTAAGGCAGTGTAGGGCACTGGAAACAGAGGGATCTAATCCAGCCAACTGTTAGCTCTATGATGCTGGGCAAACTTCTAAATTCCTCTAATGATTATTACTACTATTTATTGAATGCTACTGTGTTTCTCTTACTGTGTCCTACACTTTGAACTCATTTGAATCTCATAATCATTCTCACAACACTCTTATAATGTCATTATTTCCATTTTAGGGGAGATGAAACAAAGACACAGAAACGTTATAATCACATAATTAGTAAGTGCTAGAACCAGGATGTGAATTGAGGGAGTATTACCTAGAACCTCTACTTCTAGCTGGTATACTGCATACATTTCAGCTTTCATGTTTTCCTGTGCAGAAAGGAGTAGTTTATAGTGCTTCTAACAATTAGACATGATAGACATAGAGCCTTTGGCACTGAGTGAAACCTTAGTGAATGGTAACTGCCAGTATTATGGCTCCACACAACTTGTCTTCTATTGATTTTTGACATAGAGTAGGGAACAATGAACAATATTTCATTATTTGAGGAGTTCTAGTGTTTAATAAATCTAAAAGCAATTCAGAAATGATTTATTTAATTTATTGGACCCTATAATTATCTTCTTCTTTCCAAAACCCATCCATAAAGAGATTAGTTTTAAAACATTTCATCATCACCATCATCATCGTCATTATCAATCAACCTTATCATCTGATTGTGCCAAATAGATTTAGTAAATCATAATCATTTTCATCCTATCGGTTAAAAATGGCAAATATCTAAAGTATTTTTAAGATATAGCAAAATTTTGCAGCCACTTCTATAAAACCTGCTAGCAGTATGTTTATGTTTCAAATTGTGTTCCTCTGTAATTTAAAACCAGCTAGTAATCCATTGTATTTTTCTGTAATCAGGTAAAGGAAAAAATAATTTTAGTCTCACTGCTAAAAATTGTTTAGTGGCATTTTTCACAAATATAAAATCTGTCACTTTAATCATTTGGCCATCCCATTTGATCTCTAAATGACATACAATTAGCTGAACAAAAGCTAAGCCAGAGATGTATCATTAGAGTATTACTTACTGGTTCTTTTTAGGAGCCAGATTTTTGAATTAATTAATGAATTCTTACATGTGTGGGGTTATTTTCTAAGTTAACAAAATCATTTTTATTTACTATTCAATTTATAATGAATCCTGGCTTTGGAATCATTTTATCATACATATTAGAAGCCAATTCTTTCCTAATTTTAAGTATAGGATAGTGTTTTGTATATTCTTTTACTTTACGCTGCAGGAGTTACACCTAAACCTATTAAACATCGTCTTTTCTTCTTTACATGTTTTCCCAAACATTTTGAAGATTAACATTATTTTAAAGTTCCTGTACATCCCACTCTACTAAATATCACCTAAAAATTTTTATTAAGTATCACTATGAAAGTATTTATGAAAATATATTGAAAGTTGAAACACATTCTAGAACAACTTGACTTGGCAACTCTAGTGAAGATCTGAAAACTAGTTCTCTTATTTTTTTCTGGCATCTTCCGTGTCCTTAATACATATGTAGTAAGTGCTCAAAATGCCATTTAAAAGGCTAGAAAGCAATGCAGTAGGTGACCTAAGAATGCTGTAAACTCTTTATTAGTGTCAAGACCAAATTAAAATTCATTTAAGGTGATAAGTTGGAGTTGTTTTATTACATTTTCATGAGTTAACACCCTAAGAGGAGCATGTTTTATGGCCAGAGAGTAATTTGTTATAGAATTTGTCAGGGAAGTAAATCTATGGTTTGCTTAGGTTCTCTGGTGATGCACCTTGGGAGGGTAACTTCCCTGAAATTACCTTGGTTGAGACTTCTGCTTTTAAAGATATGTTTTACTGTAGCCCATACACATAATAAGGGACCACCTATACCTAGCTAGCATTGCAGTCAGATACATCATGTCTATTATTGGTAATAAATATTTGTCTTTGCTCTGAAGGTATATAAGGTCAGATGCTCACATGGTAAGGTTCATGTGTGTAAGTTCAAATCAAGAAGCGTTCAAGTCTTATGAAGTCTGTAAAAGCAGGTATCTTAATTGCTTCAGAAAATACACAAATCATTTAAGTATTTCCCATGTCAGCAGTAGCAATGTTCTTACTATTTATTGTATGAACTCTTTGGGCCAGGCCCAGGACTCAATATTCACATAAAATATTGGAAGACTAAGAGAAGATGTTCGTAAACTCAGGCTTGATCATTCTGAAACCAGTTTTTTGTTTGTTTGTTTGTCTCAGTTGATGAGTCTGTGTTTTCATGAGTAGAACCAGGGGGATTCTGACATATGGAATAGATAGAAAAAATATGGTCTGATCCCTGTATTTCTGGACAAAGTAAAGATGAACACTGTATTAAAATTCACATCCAAGATGCATCTGACACCCTGACTTTCGACAATGACTGATAGCACTGCCAATTCCCAAGCAGAGAAACTTAACACTGCCTGTAATTTAAAACCAGCTAGTAATCCATTGTATTTTTCTGTAATCAGGTAAAGGAAAAAATAATTATAGTCTCACTGCTAAAAATTGTTTAGTGACATTTTTCACAAATATAAAATATGTCACTTTAATCATTTGGCCATCCCATTTGATCTCTAAATGACATACAATTAGCTGAACAAAAGCTAAGCCAGAGATGTATTTCATGAGAACATTCCCACATTCCCCTGACCACTTCAAACCGCCTCTCGGTCCATTCACATTTGCTTCTGTTAATGATTACCAGAGAAAAGAATATATTCACCTTTCTTCATTTCTTTATTCATCAAGTCAAAAAATACATACTGAAAGTCAACCTTGTAAAGTTTTCATTCAAGACATTAGGAATACAGCTGCAAACAAGCAAAGAAAAATCCATGCTGGCAAAAAGCTATAAGCTAAATGCCTATAACCTAATGGGAAGAGGCTAAAATATGCACAACAAATGAGTAAAATGTTTAACAACTTCCTGATAAATGCTTCCAAGAAAATCGAGGCAGGAAAAACTGGTCTTAACCAAAGGAAAAATAAACTTTCTCATAGCTTCATGACAGGAGATCGAGGTGCTCATCAAAGTTAGACCCTTACCCTGTCACAGAGACTGAGAAATAGCGGCACTGTCTTCTTGGATTACTGTATTTCAAAGGAATGGTTCCCAGGTCCTTGAGAAAGACATTCCTGGCATGCAAAACTGGAAAGAGGTTTTAAAAAGATTTCTGTCTCAAAGAGGCAGTTATAGTTACCAGTTTTCTAAAGTAAATGCTCCAAGGAAAGGAAGGGATGGGGCCTCTGTGGTTAGACTGCCTGGATCTGCAAGGACTGGGGAGAGGGGTCAGGCCTAGAGGTACCTAGGAAGTTTTTCTAAAGTATAGTCAAGCTGAGGGGAAGTTAAGACTCTTGCTGGCCTTATAGACCTGGGTAAATACTCTCACGCAGTGAGACAGGCAGTCATTGAAGGGCATGGAATCCTGCCCAGTCATGGCCTGATTCATATTTGTAGTACCCTGTTTAATCCAGCATTCACAACATTTTAGAAAAACAGCAGTGCCAAGAAGCAAAAGAAAACAAAAACAAACAAACAAACAAACAAAAAAGACCCAGAGAAGAGAAATGCCTTCTTCAGGTGCAGAGAGTCAGAGAGTGCTGATTGAGTGGCAGCCAAGGAAAGACATTTCAGTTGGTTGTTTGCAGATGGATTTAACCCAAAAGTTGTAGTAGTGTCCATGGTGCTTTAGGGGGATGTTTCTGCTGCTCAGTATGATACTGGTGTAATAATTTATAAATAATTCACCTTCCTAAACTTTTTTATTTTTATTTTATTTATTTATTTATTTTGTGACGGAGTCTCGCTTTGTCCCCCAGGCTGGAGTGCAATGGCGCCATCTCGGCTCGTTGCAACCTCTGCCTCCCGGGTTCACGCCATTCTCCTGCTTCAGCCTCCCGAGTAGCTGGGACTGCAGGCGCCCGCCACCACACCCAGCTACTTTTTTTGTATTTTTAGTAGAGACGGGGTTTCACCGTGTTAGCCAGGATGGTCTCGATCTCCTGACCTTGTGATCCGCCCACCTCGGCCTCCCAAAGTGCTGGGATTTACAGGCGTGACCACCATGCCCGGCCTCACCTTCCCAAACTTTTCTATGGTCTTCAAAGCACTAATGTCCTGGATGTCAAAATCAATCAAGTATGAGGATGAAGAGACTTTGAAAAAGTAGGAATCTTAATAACTTAATGAAATGAATCTTTTGGGACAGCACTCTTTTTCAACATCATTATCCACAACTTACCTTTGTGTGTAAAATACAGATGTCACTTCATAAAACTGCATAAAATAGAAAAAATAAAATCCTCATTTTATCCTTTAAATGAATTTTATGCATAATGTACAAAACAATGTTCCTTAAAATGATTCCTGTGGAGTCAGTTTTTACCTTTTACTTCTTTATAAATAAAATTTGAATAAATTTGTTTTATCATACAGTGTTTCCCCAAATTGTCTTCTGTAAACCATTCATTTTTTGCAAGGTAAATAGCTGGATTAAAGAAAGGGTTGCTGTGCCATCAAATGTTTGGGGAGGCTCGGTGTGGTGGCTCACACCTGTAATCTCAGCACTTTTTGGGAGGCTGAGGCAGGTGGATCACTTGAGGCCAGGAGTTTGAGACCAGCCTGGCAAACTTGGTGAAACCCCATGTTTACTAAAATATAAAACTTAGCCAGGTTTCATGGCCCATGCCTGTAATCCCAGCTACTTGGGGGGCTGAAGCACAAGAATCTCTTGAAACTGGGAGGCAGAACTTGCAGTGAGCCAAGATCACGCCACTGCACTTCAGCCTGGGTGACAGAGTAAGACTCTGTCTCAAAAAAAAAAAAAAATATATATATATATATATTTGGGAAATGTTAGAATAAACAGAGTAGGACAATTTTATCTACTACAGAACTCCTCAGAGCAGTTAATGTTATGATAAGCTATGTTCTTCCGGGAGGGATATGGTATGAAACTTTTCCTAAACTTTTCCTAAACATATATTGATTTTTGAATTTTATGAACATATTTGCCTAGCATATTTTGATTTATGAATACCTTTGTAAACATCTCTGAGCATATCTCTAAACTGGAGTTCTGAAGAGGCATCTAGAAACAATTGTTACATTTGTTAGCTTGGGAATGCCTTAAAACTAGATCCAAGTATGAGAGTAATTCACACCTTCATGTAGGAAAGGCTTGTTGGATGGATTGGAGTAGGATGCATGTACATTTAAGAGTTAACTGAAGGCTGTGTACGCTGGAGCTGGTGATGGAACAATATGCAAGCCACAAATATCAAGGCTTAAGTGCTCAGCAAAAGAGCCCAGCTTATCCAAGTTACAGACAGCACCTAGCTCCTGGCTGGAGAGATGATCATATAATAGCAAAAAGTGTCAATTTAGTCACAAAGGCTGAAATGTTCTAAGGTCTCCTAGCCCATCAGAGGGAATGTTGGGGGTTTGCCAGTCTGAGGATCACGGTTGCTGCCAAATTAACCTGGCAGCTGTTCTGAGAGAGTTCAGGCAGCTTCATATCTATGCAGAGGTTCATTTGTATGGTGTTGATAGCCTGGCACCCCTGGAGCAATCCAGAAGACTGTCGTGACCTTTAGTGACACAGCAAGTGGCAATGTTTCAGGAATTTGCTCAGTATATGAGAGTTCAGTTGCCGAAGTTTCGAATAACATATCAAATATTATAGCTGCTTATTTTTTTTCAATCATACTCAATGGCCATGAATTATACTTATGACTGACATGTTGCACATCCCACATATGGTGTCTAATTAAAAGAGCGGCATTCTGACAGGCTCTTTTTCTCTGACATCTTCCTCTCTTCCTGCATCTGGCACTTTTATTGAAAGAGAAATTTGCAATATAAATGTTTTCTAATGTTAATTTCTTTAGAAGTGGAATAAAAGCATTATTGAGACTTGGCACTGAAGAACTAGTTAATAGAATGAAAATAATGTTATATCTCCAATCATAACTCAAAGGACTGTTTTTATCCTAACAGGCTGATCATTTCCACCCTGAAGGACTGACTCCTCCCCCATTTCAAGAGTGGTGGGCAAGTCATCAGGATTCTGCTTCCCAACACAAACCCTCCTTCGGCCCTATGGGTTTTTGTTTGTTTGTTTGTTTTTGTTTGTTTGTTTGTTTTGAGATAGAGTCTGGCTGTCCAGGCTGGAGTGCAGTGATGCGATCTCAGCTCACTGAAATTTCTGCCTCCCAGGTTCAAGCGATTCTCCTGCCTCAGCCTCCCATGTATCTGGGATTACAGGTGCTAATTTTTAGTAGAGATGGGGTTTCACCGTGTTGGCTAGGCTGGTGTCGAACTCCTGGCCTCAGTGATCCACCTGCCTCAGCCTCCCAATGTGCCTATGGTCTTTAACATACCCTCAGCACTTCAGCACACTTCCAGCAGAAACTGTAATATACAGTCAACTCTGCATTTGATGGTAGTTTTTTTTAACAATGTGTTAATTCATAATGAAAACCTATTAGGTTATATAAGCCCACCCTGTACACATAGTCACCTGGCATGTATCTCTACATGCCAATAACAAGTAACCAAGAAAGGCCAGAAAGACCTAACACTTGACCATTTTACATGTGATGTTTCAAAAGCCAACTGGAAAATTGATTATGGGTTTTCTGATTCCATTGTTCCTTTTATTATACTATGCTTCCTTGGAATTAAAAAAAGGAATGTCCCACCTTGTCACATTTTAGTTCCCTTGGATTTTTTAACATTTAGTAGCATTTATGTTAAAATGTGTTTCACTTTAAAATTTTTTGCATGAGTGAGGAAAGCTATATATTTCTTCACTTTCTTTCATTCATTATTCATGAAATCAGAACATAAATAGACTGTCAGAATACAGCCAAAGGGCTGAGTGTAGAGTAAGAAGGTTGCTGTTACCATATAAAGTGCTATAAAAAGTCAAAACAATAATGGGGGATAGATGTATAATTCTTCTTGAGAAAAATGTGCCAAGTTTCACAAAGCATTAGTCATTATATTCATTTCTATTTTCAAAGCCCCAGGCATTAGTTTGGATTTATTTGTTCTTTGTTGAATGGTCAAATTATACTGTGACTGCATGTATTGCACTGTATAATACAAATCATTACTGAATTCCCATGAAATGCTTCTGTAAAATACTTCTGGTATTGCTGAACATTTTTTGTCTTACTCAGAAAAGTATAAATTTATAGGCATTTTCTTAAGATAGCTACTTCAGGCTATAAAAAGTAGATGCCCCAAGTAACTTGCCAATTTTAGAAATGCAAGTAACTGAGAAGTAGCTTGGCAAACTAAAGGAGTTCACTCAAATTATTAAATAATTTGCATTCAAGGTGTTATATTTCTTGTTGAATTAGGAGATACTTATTTGCCAGGATATTATTCCTATTCATAGCTAAAGATAAGGTATTTTTAGCTATGTCTTCTAAAAAAAAAAAAGCGGTTCTCATTTTTGCATTTCAGCATATTTTACAGTATTCTTCCTGGATCAAACATCAAGGAAATATATACAAAATGTACACAATATGAGAAGACATGTTTGCTAATTGTCTCTTTGTATGGGAAAGTTCTCACAACTCCATTAGGGATTTGGAGATGATGTAATTGATAATATATAAGCCCAGTGTCTTTTGAGGCTGCTGGATTCCTTAGAGTATTGCCAGCCAACAAAATCCAGACAGTAATTTGAAAGTGGAATTTGAAACACCATCAGATAACGTGTGACCAGCTGGGCCCAGGAGACCTTCAGTGAATAGCATGGTAATTCATGGCACCTAACATGAAACTCCAACTTTATCCATCTGTCACTGTTCAACCTCAGTTTGGTCAGCTGAGTCATGTACAGTACATCATCCTGCAAACAGACTAATCGATCTAACCTCCCCTCTTTCAGGGCTCTTTCATCATTACTGGGTGAAAAACTCACCCTGCCAAAGGAATGATCAGTATGAGCACGTTACTGTAGCTAGAACATGTCACAGACTGTTCAGATGTTCTCCACAATATTAGACGTTTGATACCGTGAATACATGCACAGGAAAAAGAAATTGTTCATGTATAAAACCATCTGACTTGAAAACTACTGCTAACAAATGGACATGTGTACATCCATTAGACAAAGTGTCCAAAAATCCAAGCGCTATCCTCTAGATTTCACAAACCTGTTTCCTGAAAATACATTTGTTTATGTAAGCCTGCTTACTTTCATCTCCAATTCTTTTTATCATAAGTCACATTGACTCTATTTGAAAATCTTTATGTTGGTTATGTGACTAAATTTTGATTCATTGTATGCCTTAAGCGTTCAAATATTCATATATTTTCTTGACTACATGACTATTGAATAAATGCCATTGTAAAAAACCCTGAATATTTCTCCTTAAAATTTAAGAAATATTTACCACTATTTGGTAATTTAATAAAATGCATTTGTATTTCCCTTGATGACCATGCAAAAACAGTATAAAAACTTGGTACATACTTTATCACTAACAAACCAGATTTGCTTCATTTGTCTTAGGAGACATATTGGCTCAGCAAATAGACGGTAGAGCCTTTGACAGTGGGAAATTGAGTGTAACATATAGTGTAATCAACACTTAGGTTTTCTTGCTGTGTGGGTTTGAAGAACAGTTTCATGCATTTTCTAGTTTTTAATATATGTAGCTCTCCCATTTTGTTCTGAGTTTTCCATTTGAAACTTATTATTTACAATTTTCCAAAAGTCTTGAGGTCCAGTATTTTTTCCCTCTAAAATATTAGAACAGACTTCTAAATTCTAGGATTAAGGGATTCTGTTATCTTGAAGATAACATCGGTGTATCAGAATACTGTATATAGGAAGGAACCTGGGTCCACCTCCCCACACGGGTACAAATTTTAAATATTTAAGTCACCTGGTGTCCTTTGACAACCAAGATGATTGTAGCAGAAGGTACTGTCCTCTTGATTGGTAGCAAGATGATTGAAAGTAAAGTCTCCCGAGGTATATTTCTATATTTAGAAATACACAATTTCAGTAGCCACTTTTCAACATTTTGTTCAAAAACATATATTGATCTATTTATATCTGCATACATCCTACAAATGCCCATGCAATAAATATAAAAAGAAGCATCATTTGGAGCAAGACAAAATAAGCATTAGAATCCAGCCAATTCAGGAAGCAACAGTAATCTAATATTTTCTTTCTGATGGCACTTTGTGTTGTCATCACTTGTAAGACACAAGTACCCATAGAAACCACTGTGATCAGACACCATCCTCTGTGGCCTCCCCTGAGTCCTCAGTTTGTATGGGGAACATCATGGTTTAAGCTCACAGCTGTGAATCATAGATTCTCCATGTCTGGTCCATGCATGGACTTTATGGAACCCGTGTATTCCCTGACTTTTCTCATTTATGTATCTATGGCTTTCATTGATTTGTCAAGAACTATTGTTTTAATTAATGGTTTTCTTCCTGGAGTACATGTAATGTCCTCATAAGAATAACAATAGCTAATAATTATTAAGTATATTCTATTTGTCAGTATGCCTGTAAGACTTGAATTAATTTATTTTTCTTCACAATAATCAGATGCAGCAAATATTGTTCACACCCATTTTACAAATGAGAAAATCATGGTAAGATAGTTTAAGAAATTGTCGAAGCTCATACATCTCATTAGTGACAGAGCAAGAATTCAAATGTCAAAACGCCTATGCAAAGTCTATACTGTTAACCAGAAAGCTAAGCTTTCTGAAAATGTAGCTGGTTTTATCCTGCAGAACATATTCTGCCTATGGGTTTCCATGTATCTTCTTAGTATACATATCTTGCAACCAAGGTCTAGCTTATAAGTTATTTTTGCCATAGTTTAAAATTATTTACCATATTTTTATTGAACGGGGATTTCAAATTTAGTAAAACTAATCAAAAATTTCCTATTTTGTTTTCCTTTAAAGCCTATTTTACACAAAGCAGGACCTATCTAAATACATTTTAACTTATGAAACAGAAGTTTACTTATTGAATGAGAGGAAAACATCTAATTACTCAGTGATGGTCAGGGTGCCCTTTTCACTCTCAAATTCTGGCAAAATATATGCTTAGTGGAGACAATAAGGAGTATACGTTGAATAAATGATTGTGAGACCATTTAACAAATATTTCAACTCAAAACAAAAAAATCCTGTACTAAGTACTGAGTAAGAGAAACAGAATTTGAAGTGACCTTTCCCTGGCTCACCAGTGGTTTTAGGATTTAGAGGAACAAGAGAGTATAAATATGGAAAAGTAATATTGAAAGTCTTATAAGAAAACATAAATGAAAAGAGACTATTAATTTAGCAGTGACTTTGATCTAATCATAACTAGAGGAATATAAGAAAGTTATCTCCCAAACCAAAAAATAAAGTACAAAATGGTTTCATATCCTCTCCTCTAAAAAATTAGTCCAAACATAAAATCTCTGAAAATGAAATTAATTGACTTGAGTTCAGCACTGTGTCTAGTATAATGGTAGTATGGTCTTGAGTAAGCCAGTTAGATTCCTAGGATTATCTCTCAGTGTGGAAATAATAATACCTTTTCACTCACATATCATGAAGGTCATATGAAATTTTCTCTTTGCACAGTTCTAGAACACTTTAAAACTTTAGTGTACTTTTGTACACCATTTTAAAGTAACCCTACTCCCCAGCAAAGACATTTAAAAACTGATCATGCTTTTTGCCATGTTAAGAAAACAAGAGTTGTCAAGATACTTGAATTTTAGTCCCGGTAACTTCGCAATCTAAGTTGTGACTTCAGCATGTCACTTAAGTTTTCCAGTTCACAAGCCAAACAAGTGAATTAGATAAGATGATCTTTAATACTCATTCCTTTTCTGTGAATTGAATACTGTGTAAGGAGAGGAGGAAATTTTCATTCACCAGAAATAATGTATTTGATAGTATTTATTTATTCAATAACTATTTATTGGCTGCTGACTCTTTGCTTGGACTTAGAGAACTGAACAAGAGAAATAAAGCCCAGACCCTGAGAGAACTTTCTAGATGGGGAGACAGACAACAGACAAGTAAACAAATAAATAGGTAATTTCAGAAAATAATAAGCACAATGAACAAAAACAAGGCAGGGTAAGAGTTTTTTTATTAGCAGATTCCTTTACCATATTACTGGTAAAATTAAACATCCTTGGTATTTTGTAATTTTTTTCCCTTTCTTAAAATGTCTTTCCTTCTCAGTAAACTCTTTCGACCTATGTGCTTAATTTCCTCCCCAAGTAATCTCCTTCTTAATTTTCTCCATGTTCATTGACTTCTTCCTGCCGCAGACAGCCAGGCACACCTGTTTCTTATGCTATTTACTGCCGCATCTGCCAGCCCCAGGTGGGCTCCAGTTGACACAATCCAGGTGCAAACATGCAGTGCACACACTCTGTGGCTCTTACTTCTGCTCCATGGCTTTCCTGTTGACACCGGGGCTTAGAATTCCATGTGACCCTGATGGGTACTTATGCATGGACAACTAGAAAGTGTAGGGATGTTAACGAGCCATAGTATAAACCTTTCTCTAATGCAAGGTGGAAACCAGAGATTCGATATTTCTCTTTTTTTTTCTCCTCTTATGGATTGGCTTGAGGCACAGTTTTGTGGCGTTTTACAAGACAACTGTGCAGGACGTAGAAATGTTTTGCTCTGAGATGTGTATAAGCTTAATAATTCATCATTATATTGGCTTTCCCTTTCTTACCTGTCCCTTGGTGCTCCTTCCGTAATTGTCCTATCTAATAAAGTAGTACCACTTATGCCTTTGCTTCAGGCTTTGCGTTTTCTAACTATTCGTGCTTCCGTGGAACCAGGAATGGCTTTAGACAACATACCCTCAGGACAGATTTTAGGAGTTGGATTACTCCCCTATGTGACAGCAACGAGGATCTGAGTTCTGGTTGTAAACACATGGTGATAACTCTAGGCATGTGGTAGCATCACAATTACCAACACTTCCTCTTGTGGTTAACTGAGATGTGGTGCAGGTGGAAGAAGATGTGTTGGGATCCTCAGTAGCCGCATACCTAGACTTCCCTACTCAGACAGAGGACTCAGTGTTACACTCAGCATCTCCAACCCTAAGAAAGAGGTGCAATGTTGGGGGTTTCTTTGGATTTTGGAAACAACATATATCATAATATTTCAGAATATTTTTTTCAATGCATTTATTGCTTTACTTAGAAGGTTGCCCGTTTTCAGTGGAGTCCAGAGCAAGAAAGGGCTCTTCAGCATGTGCTGGCTCTGCTGCAAGCTTTCTGTCCCTGGAAGTCTGTGACACAGTAGAGATAGTGCTGCTGATGTCTGCGGTATGGAAGAATGGTGAGTAGAGGTCTCCAGCAAGCCCCAATAGGAATTCTGTAATGCAGACACCTAGAGATTTGGAAGGAGTTCATGCCTTTTATGGAGAACTGTCCTCCATTGTAAAATTGTCTTTAGCATGATTCTGGCACTAGTGGGGACTGATTATTGGACCATGGGGTACCAAGTGCCTATGTGACAGAAGCCACCCTTTGTAAGTTGAAAAAACTGACCAAATCTTAAAATGAGGTGGACATAGCAGCAGTCCACTTTATAATGGAATATTCGGGATCAAGCCCTAACTAGTACAGATGACACAAGATATTATGTGGACAAGTGGCACAGACCCACTTGTCACATGTCATTAATTAATGCCCTGGCACCTTTCTTCTGTCTATGTATATGGCCTCATAGAGGATTCCCTGTGAACTACTGAAGAAAAAGGAAGCCATCCAGGCACATCCAGGCATGGCTCACAAATAGTTAACAGGGTAGTCTATGCTAGCGAAAAGTTGATTTTTGCTGCATTTAACTCCACTCATGAATGTCCCAGGAGGACAATAGCAAAGAAGAGTTGTCTTAGTGACCAGAGTTGTTTGCCTTGGGCTCTGCTTTCTGGGGCAACATTGGTTTGCTCTCTTCAAAGATCTGCTTATGTTCCCTCTCACTTCTACTAGCTGCTCTTCTTGCAGTTACTGTATCACTCCTTGCAACTGTCAGTATTTGCCTTAAACTTATGATCAGGGCTACCAGAAATACAATGATTATAAGCCACATTTTCGGTTCCAGTACTGTAGAGTACATTCATTCATGCAAAGGAAGTCTGGTTCAATGAAGTTCGAAGTCAGCTGAAAGGCCAAAAAATGGTGCAAAGGCAAAATGCAGACTGGGAAGTGAGGGTCTAAGTAAACGAGGTGAGTTGACTTTGGTGGAGTAGATGGTGTGTTTATAGGATGATTGTGTACATAGATGCCTTAAAGGAACTTTGTTTTAGTTCTGAATGGCAGCACCGTCTCCCCACCGCCATACCCCTCTCCTCACTCTGGGACCCTGGGTCATTACCCAGAGCAGTCAGCAGGGAGCTCCCCAAGCTTGGCCTCCGCTCTGTGTACCCTGTGATCTGTCTTAACCAGGTTATTCTTGTCTTCCACTTGTCATAAACCTACCTAAATGACAACCCACTGATCGTTATTATTTAAAGCTTATTTAAAGCAGTGTTTTCATTGACAAAGAGTTCACAAGAGATGTTCAGGAAAATAAATTTTCACGGTCACGTGAGTTTAGGAAATGCAATGTAACATGTCTCCCTTTTTTGAAAATTTGTCAGGCACATTTACATATTAAAAGGCCTTAAAAAGAGAGTAAAAGGCAATAAAAAGATACTTTTATCCTTATTTAATTCAGTGATTACCAAACGTATGAGCCTACATAATTCCATTTTATCTTTGTTTTAAATACCATCTCCACTCCTTCCCCCGCAAATGTTTCATCCCTCTCTCATCATTCAGGGAGAAAGAAAAGTCATCATAATAACTTTGAAGTATTCATGTGGTACATTAGTGTTCAAAGAATTTTGGAGTTGAAAAGGACCTTAGAGAATATCTAATCTATTGGGTCACAAACATTTTATCACCAAAAACCATTTTACTTAAATCTCTCCACATATATACAAGTTTTAAAAGACAACTTCTACCACTTAGAAAATTATAATATTCTCTCTCTTTTTTTTAAACCAGCAAAGGGGTAGACAGCTGCCTTCCAAAGCCTTTTATTAACGTTGAGTTATATATTTATTTTGGCAGTTTAATAATACTTTGAGCAAAAAAATCAAAGGACCTTGACATTTCGGTTGGCAAACTTTTAAGTTTTTTTTTTAATGACTTCTTATTTCTATGATCTCATAAGGATAGGAGATCTATATTATGCCCGTCCTCAACTATTTATTGATAACATACCTTGGTTTCGAAAAGTTGAGCGTCGTACTCTAGGCCCACTGCTGTTTGATAGAACTCAGAGCTCCTAATTCCCTGATCAATATTCTTCCTATTGCCTTTGATGTTTCTTTAGAGCAGAAGTTGGCAAACTTTTTCTGTAAGTCAGATAGTAAACATTTTAGCATGTGTGTCATAAAGTCTCTGTTGAAACCATTCAACCTCGTTGTTGTAGTGCGAAAGCAGTGATAGACAATATGTGACAAATGGGTATGACTGTGTTCTAATAAAACTTTATTTACAGAAACAGGCCACAGGCTGTGAGCCACAGTTTGCCAACCCTTCCTGTAGAGCACTTTGCCATACACTTGCCTGATTATAAGAATTATCTGGCCTATGAAGTAAAATATGGATTCCACTGTCTCTTCTGATTCTGATTGAGGATAAGGCTTATAAATCTGTGTCCTTTTCAAACACATCAGGTGATTTTTATTTTTGGAGGAACAAGTTTGTCAAACATTGATTTGGGTATACTTATTCTTTTTTTTTTTTTGTAATATTAGAAAACCACATGTATTTATTTCCAGGTTGAAGTATTTAGTATTTTCCAATTTGTACCAGATCAAGTTTGAGTCAAAGAAACGGAATATTTGGCTTCAGTTTGGTTTAACAGATTAATTTGAATCAAATCATTGGCTTGTGGTGCTTGTAGTTTAGTTTATGGTACTGCTTCTTATATGAACCCTTAAATGATTTATTCCTGGTTCATTTGCGGTTCTTCAATGGGAATAGCTTGAAGAAGGATCCAGAATCATTCTCTAAAGGATTTGATTCCTGTTTAAGAAAATATGTTAATGTACACTGTATATCATATACTTGTTTTTATATATACATACAGTATAACCTCACAAGAGAAATTATGGCTAGTTAGAAGTGGGGATTTATAAAGGAATTAAAAGTAATCAATATTAACATGATGTTGTACAGTTGAAAAAGTACATTTTTCTCATTTGATATTTATAATCTGGGAGGTCTTTTTGTTTTTTCTTGTTTTATAGCTGAAGAAATTCAGGCTGAAATCACAAAGCTGGTAAATGGAATTGGGACAGAAACTGAAGACTTTAAATCTCAAATTCTATGTTCTTTTTCCTGCAGTCTAGAAGATACAAATAAAAGAGGCATAATAGCAGAAGTTAGGAAAAACAGATGAACCAAGGAAAAGCTTTCTATGAGTGTCCATCTCTCCAGTGATCCCTGATCCAAACGGAATCCTAGACTCTTAAGAGCTACTTCTCCACTGTCTTAAAACAAAGCTTGAAAAAATATCTCTAAGTGTCCTCCCATCCTCTGCTCTCTTAGAGAAAACCTTTTACAGCACTGAAGGACCTTCTGCAGCTTGAAAAATCCAAATCAAGAGTCCACACTTGATAAGGCCATGGAGGGATTCTGTAGAGAGGAGGACTAGGCCGATGAGGAAGGGAGGGCTCCTGAGGATTTGGCAGAGCTGGGTCCTCACCTGCCTTCTCTATAAAGTCTTTCCCAGTTTTCCTTTTCATAGCTTTCTGAAAACCTGGTCAACTCTTCTTTGAGTCTTCGTGCAGCCTTTTCATGGTTCTTTTAATACTTTTCATACACTGCCCTCTTGTAAGGTGTTACAGGATCCTAATGAATGCCTTCTGTATTGTTGTATTCCACACTAGTTAGGGCCTAACAAAAGCATGGCATCGAATTGTGTAGAGGTGACTGATAAATACAAGAAGGAAAGAAGAAAGAGTGGGGAGGAAATAAGGGGAAAGGAAGACAGAAAGAAAGAGAAAGGAGAGAAAAAGTCAACAGAGCATGAGACATAGCATTACTAATTGGCTGAGGAATATCAAAGTTAGTATCTCTACCCTATTATTTTCCTATTTCTTTCGTGTCCCAAAACTAAGCAAGAGTGGAATTATCTCCCCAAAGTCCCTTGTCCTCCTCTGATTGTTACAGCTGGATCAGGGTCCTATTAATTGATGATGAGGGTCACTTGCCTGTTTCCCCAGGTAACCATGAGCACCTTGAGCTAAGTCCCCTTTCTTAGATACCATTTTAACCAGTTCCCCTGACTCCAGCCTTTCTGCTCATTTTATTGCATACACAAATGTCAGATTAACCTGCAGCGCAGTTGTAGTAAACAGACAAAGGCTTGCGATGTCTCCACACTGCCCAGGATGGCCTGCATACTTGAGCTGACCTACTAGCCCTTTGCAATTCACAATGATGTGCAAAATATTGCCTCAATCTGGTATTCCTCAATCTTTGTTAATTCTGTCTTTCAAAATACATTCTGAAAATACATCTCAAAGAGAATCTCACAGTCCTCAAAATCTCAAAATTTCCTGTTTCCCTGATATGTGGTATTCCTCTCATTCTTATTTCATGAGAGGTACAATTGTATAAAAAAAGTGCTTGCAAGCCTGAATGATGTACCCTTTGCCACATTCAGTTCTATGCCCTTAGGTAATTTGCTTAGCCATTAGGAATCTGTGTTTCCAAATCTTCAGAAAAGTGTCTTAGTCCCTTTTTGCATGCTGGCAACAAGTGAAAAACTACCCTGCTTGTAGCAGAAGCTTAAACTCCTGTGATGAATGACAGAAGCAACAGCATCTAACCCTGGGGGCACAGAGAGACAGGGACTGAGAAGAGTAAGGGACAGGGCAGTTGGATCCAGATGGGCTTCTGTTTTTGTACGATCATGATCCCTTCTTTACTTGTTAGTATGACCAGCAAGACATTAAAAAATATTTCCTTTTTCCAAGACCATATAAGGAAATAAAACTATTTAGCAATCTGATCTCTCTTCAGAATGCTTTTCATTAAATGATATGAGTATTTATTGCTTAATAGTGGACTCTTCAATGCCAGCATCCCCCAGTAACAAATTAGTATAACAGTATGCTCTTCCACTTGCTTCAAAATGTGCTTTCTGATTACTGTCATAAAAAACAGGCCAGGCATGGTGGCTCACGCCTGTAATCCCAGCACTTTGGGAGGCTGAGGTGGGCGGGATCACGAGGTCAGGAGATCGATCGAGACCATCCTGGCCAACATAGTAAAACCCCGTCTCTACTAAAATACAAAAAATTAGCTGAGCGTGGTAACAAGTGCCTGTAGTCCCAGTTACTCGGGAGGCTGAGGCAGGGTATCGTTTGAACCTGGGAGGCGGATGTTGCAGTGAGCCGAGATCATGCTACTGCACTCCAGCCTGGTGACAGAGCAAGACTCCGTCTCAAAAAAAAAGAAAAAAAAAAAAAGAACTCAACCTAATGATAAAATAAATATGAAGTAGTGCTAATGCTGTTCCACAAAAAACTTCCACTTAATCATTGACTAAACTGATTACAAAAATATTTCATGGGAAAATTTAATCAGATTTATTTTTTATATTTGAACAATAGCAATAACACCTTATGCCAGTTGCTTACAAAACCTTAGCTAATTAATGTTATTGGAAAAATTGGATAAAAATTTAGACTCTGGAGCCACCCACAGACTTTTTAATTCATTAAATCTGGAACAGGGCCCAGGAATTTACATTTTTAAAGAAGCAGATGCTTAAACTGTGACAATAATTTAAGCTTGTTTTCATTGTGGTTTCTTCCTGCACCTAACATAATCATTATTTGACTTATAAGCTAGATATCAGCTGCCCATACTAATTGCATTGCTTGAGAATCTCTGCAATGAGAATGCTGCCTCAAAATTACTATTATTTTAGAATGCAGTCTCCTGACTTGAATTTTCAACTAGCTCCTTAGTGATAACAGTGATATAGGATCTATATAGTGATATAGGATCCTAGTGATATAGGATCTAAATTTCCCAAACATCCAACTGCTACCACAGCCATCTTGCTGTGCACAAGCAGCAGCTTGGAAAACACAAAAAAAAGATTCTGCAGAATAATTATCTGAGATGTGAAACTGCATGTTCTTTCCCCCTCTCTCTCCAGCCACCCTCATTTAGACTGTTTAAAGCAAAGATGCCAGTGCATTTTTATTTCGTTAGGGGCATTTATAACCACTGGATTTGTTTTAATTTTGAAGAATTACAAATACAGAAAACTCGAAGAAATAGAAGTAGTAAAAACCCATTTACATTCTAACTCAGCAGTTAATATTTATCTTATTTACTTATTTCTCTTTCCTCTTCATGTCTCTGTCTACCTAACTGTACTTTTTTACTGGATCTTTGAAAGTGAGTCGCAGACATGATGATACCTACCCTATATATTTCAGCATCTCTTCTAATTAAAAAACCTTCACTTACGTAAATGCAATACCATGATCACAACCAACATATTTAATACTGATAAAAGAATACAGGTACATTTGATGTTTTCTTCTTCCACAACTGACCTATAGAGATTTTTATTTTATTTTATTTTATTTTTTGCTCCAGATTTCAGTCAAGAACCACTTATTTGCTAGGCATGGTAGTGGTACATGCCTGTAGTCCCAGCTACTTTGGAGGCTGAGGCCAGAAGTTCAGGGCCAACCTAGGCAACATAATATAATGAGACTTCATCTCTTAAAACAAAACAAACACTTAAACACTTATTGCATTTGGTTATCATAATCTCTTTAGTCTCCTTTGATTTAGATTAATTTATCTACCTGCCTTTTTTTCATTTTTATTCTTTTTTTATTTCAAAATATTGACATTCTGGAAGAGTTTAGAAACTTGTCTCTTATAATATCCTCCAACCTGAATTTGTTGTAATTTTTCCTCAAGTTAAACATCTTTCCAAGAATGTCTACATGTATCTGTTTCTCACAGCCTGACATGAGAAGGTACACGATGCCAATTTGTCCCCTTATGGGCAATGATAGTTTTAGCTACTTGGATATGGTAGATGTTGCCACATTTCCTTATTGTAAACATAACTTTCTTTTTGTAATTAATATTTTGTTCCTCACAAACTTAAACCCTATAGATTAAGTACCTATTAATGAACCTTGCATAGATCAAATAGCACACTGATGATTGCAAAATAGAGACTCTATCATTATTTCCTATTTTTAGATGGTCTTAGAAAAAAGTACATACATGTTGAGGAAAAGCTCTTTACATACTTTGTTTCCCAATCTTTGTATCATTATGGCCCTATGGATTCTTTTTATATTCACTGTAATAAACCATTACTATTCTTCTTTTGTTATTGCTGTTTTTACTGAAGTAGCTGTACATTCATATGAAGTTGTAGGAAATAACAGAGAGCCCAACGGTAATGTTTTGCAAAACTATAGTATAATATCCTCCTAAACAGGGTGTTGACATTGATGCAATCCACTGATCTGATTCAGATTTTCCTAGTTTTGCTTTTATTCATTTGTGTGTGTGTATGTTCTATACATTTTTACCACCTGGTCCGTTTGTGTATAAACAACACAGCCAAGATACTGAACAATTCCAACTCCACAGGGAGTCCTTGTGTTGCTTTTTAGAACCACATTCACCTTCATGCCATCCCACCCCATCCCTAACCTTTGGCTTGTATCTTCCATTTCTAAAATTTGTCATTTTAAATGTTATGTAAATTGACTCGGGTACTATGTAACTTTTGGGGATTGGCTTTTTTCTCTCAGTCTGATTCCCTTCTGACAGATCCACACATGTATCAGTAATTTATTCCATTTTATTGCTAAACATTCCATGGTGTGGTTACATCACAATGTATTTAACCATTCACCTACTGAAGGACATCTGGGGCCATTTGGGAGCCTTTAGAAATAAAACTGCTATAGATATTCATGTGCAGGATTTATGTGGACATGTTTTCATTTATCCAAGATAAATGCTCAAGGGGCTAATTGCTGATTCTTAAGGTAAAAGCTCATTTAGTTTTATAAGAAAGTGCCGAAATGTTTTCCAAAATGTATCATTTGACATTCCCACCAGATGTCTATTAGTAGTCCAGTTTTCACAACCTTGCCAGCATTTAGTGTTGTCACCATTGTATTATTTTTAATTTGGCCATCCGGATAGGTGCGTAGTGACATTTCATTTTTGACTTAGCTTATCTTTCCTTGGTGATAAGTGATTTTGAGCATATTTTCAAGTGCTTATTTGCCATCCATATATCCTCTTCATTCAAATGTCTGTTCATGTATTTTGCCCATTTTCTAGGTGGATATTGGTTTCATTTTTACTATTGATGTTGGAGAGTTCTTTATAAATTCTAGATATTTGTTCTTTGTCAGATATGTGGTTTGCAAATATTTTCCCCTAGTCTATAGCCTGTATTTTCTCTTTTCATCCTTTCCATATAGGTTTTTACAGAGCAAAATTTTTAATTTGTATGAGGTCCAGTTTATTAGTTTTTCTTTTTATGAGTCATTCTTTTAATGCCAAATCTAAGAACTCTTTGCGTACTCTTAATTCCTAAAAGTTTTTCTTCCACTTTTAAATACATTTTACAGTTTTTCATTTTGCTCTTAAGTTTATGATCCATTTTGAGTTTGTTACTGTAGAAGTTGTGAGGTTTAAGTCAAGATTATCCCGCCTATGGATGTCCAATTGCACCAGTGCCATTTAATGAAAAGGTTACCGTTCCTCCATTGAACTGCTGTGACACATTTGTCAAAAATCATTAGGACGTAATTGTGTGGGTCTATTCTGGGTTCTCTATTCTAATCATTAATCTATGTATCTGTGCCCTGCCGAGACCACACCATTTTGATTACTGCAGCTAAATTGTGAGCCTTTTTATTAGGTAGAGTGATTCCTCCCACTTTATTACTCTTTGTCAAGATTGTTTTAGCTGTTCAAGACCTGCTGATACTGATGCTAATTGCTGTGTCTTGAGTAATAAAGTTTTTCTCTGATCCAGGAGTCTTGTCAGCTGCCAGGATTTATGAAAGAGTAACAGGTGGACTTGTTATCTTCTAAGTAAAGCAAATCTCAGATCCTTCCCAATTCTTGCTGCATATTTCCTTTTCTTAGAAAATATTAAATGAATGCTTTGGAAGGACCAATATTAAAATAGATGTTTTAACTTTTTATTTAGAAATAATTACAGATTCATAGGGAAATTTCAAACATGGTAGAGAGAGCTCTTGTATACCTTTGATTCTCAAAGATATGCAATTTTTGTGTTGTATATCAACCCCCAGTGGTTGCCTCTTACATAAGTGTAGAACACCACTAAAACCAGGAATTTAATATGATACAATGTGTGTGTATAATTCCATGCCATTTATCACGTGTGTGGATCTGTGCAACCACTGCTGCAGTCTAGATACAGAACTGCCCCATCCCCACAGAGATGGGCTTATGCTACCCTGTGAGAGGTGCATGCACCACACTCCTCCAATCTTCCCAACTGCTGACAACCACGAACCTGTTTTCCATCTCTCTAATTTCATTATTAGGAATATTATATAAATAGAATCATGTGTCCTTTTTAGAGTAGGTTTTTCACTCAGCATATCTTCTGAATATTCATCTGTGTTCAATATAATACACACAGTGAATAAAACATAAATAAGATGACAAAGTCGGGACCAATTGTATCAGATATAGCCATGATTTTAAGGGAGTAAGCTCATCTATTAAAAGAAAAAGATTTTCACATTGGCTTACTGGGCAAAATACATGCTAGTAGGAATGTAAAATTGTAGACATAGTGTGAAAAACAGCTTGGCAGTTTCTTCATATTAAAAAAATGCATTCTTACTATATAACCCAAAAATGACATGCCTGAGCCTTTATCCCAGGAAAAAAAAAATGAATACTTAGGTCTACAAAAAAAAAACCCTGTACATAATTATTCATAGCAGCTTTACTTGTAATATCCTAAAACTGAAACAATCAAGTTGTTCCTCAGAAGGTGCGTAAACTTCTCAAGGAGATAAACAAAGACAGCATTTCCCGAGTTTTTCTTTTTTAAATGTATTTCTATGATGTTTAGAGTTTAAAGACCCTTAATAATTCTTTTGCCGATTCTTCTGGAATGCTCCACTACTGTCTTATTTTGTATTTTGTAATCGAGGAGTCTGATTTCAACCTTTTCTTCCATTATAAGTGACTTAGTCTTTTTACCTGGGATCTAAAAGGAATATATATTTGTTCTAGTATTTATTATATGTATTTATTCTCTGCAGTTTTACTAGAGTATATCTAGGAATTAATGATTTTTTTTAATTTCCCCAGTATATAATAGACCCCTTCAAAATGTAGATTTGAGTTCCTTGATTTTGAGCAAGTTTTCTTGGGTTATTGTTTTAAATATTAGTCTGGTTTTACAGTTTTGTTTTTTCTTCTTCAGGGATTCCAATTATGCATATTTTAGTTACTTTTCCTATTTGGATATCTGTATATTTTTTCCATATCTTTTCTAAGTTTTTGACATTCTGACAGAAGGTGTTTGCTTTCATTATGTCTGCAGTTGCTTGTTTGAGAGTATTTAATGCAGACATGAGTATGATGTTACAGTTTGCCTCTGATTTCTGGTTATTTTAGGGAAAAAAATTACCAGTTATTATGTATTCTCTTTTTAAAATTTCTTGTTAGTACATTGATTTTTATTCATTTTTAAATACTGTGTTTTTCAAAATCTTAAAGGTAAATTCAGGGATATAGAGTTTGAGGGGCTCCCTGGGTTTAATTCTTGAGGATTTCTTCCGTGGTGCCCATTTGGTGGAGAAGGGCTGGTAGCTAAACTTCTGCTAATTATAATTCTGTTTACTTCTTTAGGAGTATTACTTTTCACCACTTGCTTCCTTTTCCTTTACCACCAAACGTCTAAAGGATGCATCCCTCTGCTCTAGAGACAGGGTGTTCACGACCAGGCCCCTCCTGGTCTATGCACTTCCAAGACTCTTCCTTTTGATTCCCCAGTCAAGGAGGATCTGTCCATCAAGTCTCAACAGTATTACCTCTATTTCTCCCTCAGGGTGGGGCCCCTTATATCTGATCAATATCTTGATTAATTGTCCCACATTGCTAAGCATGCTCCTCCACTCTCTCCTTTCTTCATATGGTCTATCTATTTATCTATCTAGCTATATAATCTATCTAGCTATCTAATCTATCTATCTAATCTACTCTATCTCATCTATCCATCTGTCTATCCTATCTATCTGTCTATCCTGTCTATCTATCTACCCTATCCATCTATCCTATCCATCTATCCATCCATCTATCTATCTCCTGTCTTCATTATGTACTCCAAAGCTGGTCTTCTAGTTTCATTTTTTTTTCTTATGTACTTGTAAAGTGAAGTTTATATGTTTGTTATTTCTTGGTTATGCTAGAAGTACAGGTTATGGTGGTTTCACTGGCTCTTTTGGTTGAAAGGTATGATGTTGGAGGGTATGTAGAGAAATAAGGCAGTCATCATTATCCTACAGGACCCTGGAAGTCCCACAGCTCGCAAATTCTAAACCGCTAGTTGAAAGCACGTCACTTCCAGTAGGTGACCCGTTAAGTCCATGAAGATGCAAACAAACAGCCAAGAGATCTGAAAGTAAATGGATTTTATCAGGCTAAACAAGGTACTCAGTCCTTAAAGAGGGATCAGGCCTTGGGTTGTAAGCGTGTGTGATGTACTGTGCCCTTGTTTCTTGAACACTCTACTCCCCACTCTGCCCAAGCACTCCCCACTCCCTGGACTCCCCATAAACTTTAGAGCAGAATGTGGGAGTAGGAGAAATGAAAGGCACTAGAGAATCTGCTGGTGATCTGGAAACTTATGTCTCCTACTTAAAGGCTTTTCTGAAAATGAAATGCCATAGATCAACTCCATGTCATCAGGCTGGGGCGGAGGACAGAAGTGGTGATGTAGCAAATTGGATGAGAAGCAGAGAAATGCCTTTCTCTGCCCGCAGGCAGGGATATGTTAAACAGGACCCTGCTAGTGAAGGCTGCAGTTTTAGCTGCCCAGGGAGAGCCAGAATGAATTTATCTTTATTCATTTGTTTACATACTGCTTTATTTTAGGACAGGATTACAGTGACTAGAAGCCTATCAAATACTTGTTTAGCTATCATATAATCATCATGAAGCCTGGCACATCCTTGTTTCTCCTTTTCTCGTTGAAAAATACTTTCAAATTTTACTTTGTTTTTTACGTTACACATCCAGAAAATGAAACTACGGCCACATTCAGGTCTTCATTAATATTTTAGCTCCCTATAGTTATTTACTATAATTATTGAAGAAAATATTAAAAAGAAATCAATTCAAAATGTTATTGTGCTGAATTTCAGAATATTATTGGTAAGTTGGGTACAAACCAAGGTTACAGTGTATTTGTGTCTGAACAAAAGCAAAACAAAACCAAAGCCCATTTTCTAATCTGTACACCAAACCCCTGAGTCACGAATTTACCTGTATAACAAATGTGCACATTGTATTTTAGCTTTAGGTACCTCTGAACCTAAAATATTTTTTAAAGCCCATTTTCTTTCTCTTTTCCATTGAAAAGGATGTATTCACCATCCTATTAATGAGAGTTTATGTAAATGACCTTTACTGAGAATTTTAAAATCATAATAAAATGGCTTATTAGTATCTCTAGCATAAGGACTAGGAAATAGAGGACATGGCGATGTGAAACTAAGTGTACTAAATATCGTCTGTTAATTGATAGGTAGAACATCATTGCCCTGGACTCAGCAGTTCTGAGCACTCCAGTTTGCTTTGGCTACGTGCCAGTGCATGCTCTGGTTATGCCTAGGTGGAATTTGTAGAAAATAATCAGAACAGCCCCCTGTTCCCATCAGCAATAAAATAGCTGTTCATGCAACTGGGAACAGTAGTAAATTCTTTTTTATTTCCTAGTTCCTATGCAGAAGGTCAAATCCGTGGCCATTTTCAGATGTACATTATGTTAAACATCTATAAATTAAGAGCAAGAACATGAGCTGAATCTTACACTAAAAGAGAGACATGTTTTCTACTACAAAGCACTTAATCCCACTAGATACGATATTATTAGAGCATAGCATCCATATGGCATATTCTTGCATCCTGATCATTTTGTAGCAAAGAAGTGTTCTTGACTTCTCTTACCATCCACACAGCTTCCCACTGGAGGAGTCTGTGGATATGTCCATTCCCAAGAACACACTCAAACCTGAGGCAGGAAAGGGACACTAGTATTTTTTCCAATCACTATTTGGAAAGATCAGTATTTTTACCTATCACTAATCCAATTTAAAAGGCTCATCTAGTTACAGAAAAAGAGGAAGGCTATATCCTGTTCATTTTTTAAAATGGTTACAATAAAGCTTTTCTCAAAGTCATTTATTCTACA
This sequence comes from Gorilla gorilla gorilla, assembly GCF_029281585.2. Classification (NCBI taxonomy): domain Eukaryota; kingdom Metazoa; phylum Chordata; class Mammalia; order Primates; family Hominidae; genus Gorilla; species Gorilla gorilla. The sequence continues at coordinate 98,988,579 of NC_073241.2, forward strand.
ATGAAAGCTTCCTTTCTCAAAGAAATAATTTATGTCCATGTAAACGAAATCTCCTTGTCAGAGATCTAAAAAATGACACCCTTCATTGCATGGACTAGACTTCCACAAATCCATGCTAATGATGAAAATAGGGGTATTTTAGTTTGGGATGGATCCTAGGGTTGCCTCCCATTCACTGCCAGGGATTTGCGGCTTCTTTTAGGATAAATGAACGTAATTTATCAGCCTCAATAGATATTCCTAGAATTCATATTACTATGAACAACTTTTTCTGCATCCCCCTTCTTAAAGATAGTGGAGTCTTAACAGACTTTATAATTGGAAAATGCAAAACAAAATCAACTAAAAATGGATTTGAATTAATGAGATTAGTAAAGGGCCTGATATAAGGTCAATGCATGGAAATCAAGGACAAAGAAACATTGCATATTTAGAAAAGGCAATAGAAACATTATTTTTAATGACAAAATTCTAAGATTTTAATAGTAAAATATTTGAGAAATGTGCAAGACCTAAATAAAAACAAGTATATAAATCTTTATGAAATATAAGATTGTATAATTATTGAGATTGTAAGATATGATGTCTCTTATGCAATAATATTATGCAATTGCAATAATCATGATTTTTAAAAAGTAAAACTTGACCCACTGATCCTAAAATACATCTCTTATGGGACCCCTTCCCTTCCTACAGTCCTCTACATAAGGCTTAGACAGCCAAAAATCACCACAGAGCGACTTTCCTTTCCAAGGAAAGGACAAGGCAAGACTTTTCTTGCCTTGTCACCCAGTGAGATTAACACTTTGTGCCTACTGTCTATTGTTCTTAGGCCAGTATGATAGGAGGCATGTCTAACAAGAATTTGTGAAAATTTTAGGATTTTCTATGAAATTATCATCTTTAAAAAAAAACGTGGTTGGTTGATTTTATGTATTTGTAAAGAGGATGCAGGGAATACTACTGCTCTGTGGGTTGAAGACTTTATAAAGTAATCTTAAATGAGAGTTTCAGTCTCTGAGCTGGAAGTCATCCAAAGGTTCTAGATGCCTCCTGCTTTGAGTCAGGCGTAAGGTTCTGTTCTAGAGGATCTGCTACGAAGAGTGAGCAAAGCCCTAGACATCTTCCCTATCACATATGAGCCATGTCAGACCCGGAGTCCTAAAAAGGAAGGAATATGCAGGAAATGCCTAGATATTGCTTGGCATACTTTCATAAGAAATAAAACTGAAACTTTTTCCTCAAGTTTAATTATGTTAATTTTCCAACTTTTCAGAGCTATTTTGGTTCAAATAGATTAAAAACTATCATATCCAATGAAGGGAGGTGACCCTTGCTGTTCAACGGGTGTAAAGCTTCAGTTATGCCAGAAGAATAAATTCTAGAGATCTTCTGCACAATATTGTGCTTACCTTGAACAGTACTGCGTCATACACTCAAACTCTGTGATCTCATGTTCAGTGTTCTTACCACAATTAAAAATATATAACCAAGACAAGAAAAAATTTGTCTTCCAACTCCATCATTTTTTTCATGCTGCTATTACTTCTTCTAATTTCCAAATACCCATACTTTTCCTTTGACTGTTCTCTTTGGTATAATAGCCTGTCCATATTTTATTCATTGCAGCGTCTAAATGCCCTTCATCAAAGCGATGGTTAAAATTTAAGAACAATCTTGATATGGAATATGCTGCAGCCATACATTCATACATAAACATTTTAAAAAGCAGTCTTAGACTGTATGTGGAGAGATGTAGAAGGCATATTGTTGGTAAGCAAAAGGACTCTCTCTCCCACTTTCCAGAGGAAATAGAAGTCATCATCATAGCATGCTTCCCAGTACGAAGCATACAGACATCTGTGCCCGTCCTCCCCACTTGAGCCTCCTGTAATAACAGGGGAACCATAATAACGTCAATACCTCCACCTATAGTTTTGATCATTACCACCTCCTTGAAGCACAAATAATCTTCTCTGCCTTTTATCCCATGCATAATCCAATGGCTCCCTCAAGACTAGATCCTTCCCATGATATTTTAGATATAGTCCAATTTATGCACTTTTTTCCAAAACTTGTCCCTGCTTTCCCTTAAGATATTCCTTACCTTCTCACCTTCACAGCTGGACTTTTTGGTTCCTCCTTAGGGAACCCAATCCTTGCCCTGCACTGCATCATCAGCCCCCCGCTCCTTTTTTTTTTTTTTTTTTTTTTTTTTTAAAGACAGAGTCTTGCCTTGTCACCCAGGCTGGAGTGCAGTGGCGCCATCTTGGCTCGCTGCAACCTCTGCCTCCCGGGTTCAAGCGAATCTCCTGCCTTAGCCTCTGGAATAGCTGGGATTACAGACATGTGCCACCACACCCAGCTAATTTTTGTATTTTGAGTAAAGACAGGGTTTCACCATGTTGGCCAAGCTGATCTCAAACTCCTGACCTCAAGTGATCTGCCTGCCTCAGCCTCCAAAGTGTTGAGATTACAGGCGTCAGCCACCACGCCCAGCCCCATCAGCCCCCTTTAATCTCTTTTCTGCACTATCTCCTTGCAAAGCAGGCTGTTAAACATCTCTCTGACCTCCATTGGTTGAATAATACTAATATTTTAAGTCATTTGATTATTCAGAATCCTTTCGATACAAAATTTAAAAAGGAAACTAATTTAAGTTAGCCTTAAAAGTGAATTGATTTGATAACCAAAAGAGCAATGGGAGAATGGCCTTTGGTCAGCTAGTGTCCTTGTGCTTCTCTCTGCTTTAACCTTGCTGTGTGCTGGCTTCTCTTATGACAGCAATGGCTCCCATAGGCATTTACACACAGCTTGTGGAAAAATAAGGGTGTCCTTCTTTCATTACCAAGGAGCAATTGTGTGAGTAATTTTGCTTTCAAGCCAATCCATGAAACAGAGAGGATTAGGATGACAAGTGAATTACTAAATAACTTTCAGAGAAGTTGTTTTTTATACAATACACTAAAAATAATATAAAAAGTACCTATTTATTGAAATCTAGAATCAACTATTTTTAATTTTGTTCACACTTGTTTTAACTCCTGGTTTTAAAAGATGAATATTCCACATAAATATGAGATGTTGACTCACACAGGCTCCCTTCCTTTTACAAAGAGTGTGATGGGAAAATCCCAGGACAGTACAGAACATCCCTCAAAAACTGGGAAGGAGCTGAGAGACCAAAGAATGACTTGGGCAATTCCAGCTTGAGGAGTAGATGAGTTTATTAGGATTCACAAACAGGACATTTTCGGGCAGCATCAGGAGAACTCTAGAGATCCACCCACCACGCGCCTCTAAGCTGCTTTTAAGCTGATTTTGTGGCTCTTTGGCTGCCGCATGTGATGAAACTGTTTTCCTTGGTATGTTCCCAGATACACTCTAGGATGTTTGGGTTCTCAAGGACACCTGCTCCTCAGCTGAGCACCGTGGCCTTGGCTCATTTCCCAGCTTTTAGGGTTCAAGCAGCGGACATACAGCCTTAAGTAAACTGGTAGGAGAAACATCACCCTACAAAGAAACATATTATTTTTACTACATAGGCAAGCTTGAAAAAAGCATAGAGATTATTCTAGCTGCAAGAAATTGAAAATCAATTTCGAATAGTAAGGACAAACAATTATCTGACAGTCTATGTTATTTTCAGACCCACGTATATTCCCTGAGGGGATGATGTCTGTAGTTTGAAAGATTCACGATGGAATTCTACTTCTGGCTATGGGGGACTCACTTTTATCACACCAACACTCTCGTTAAAAACATGGGTAAATAATGGATATTTTTCAAAATCATCTATTTGAAAGTATCTAAGAAACATCAAAGCAACTGGATTTAGAGAAGCCAAGATTCAAGATAGAAAGCCACCATGTTTGGGTGAGTCTAGCCTTTAAGACCATCTATACCTTGAAGCGTTTGCCAATTCGTAAGTAACACAGGCTGCAAGCCCACCCAGAAAGAAGAGGCTATGGCAGATAGCTGAGAAGAATTTTAGGCAGTCTTATGAGACTGAGACTGGGACAGAAAAAAAAAAAAGAAGAAGATTTTAGCTAACTTCCGAGGCAGCCAGGACTTGGGGAGCTGAGGTCCTGGAGAAAAGGAAACACAGAGAACTGAGCCTGACGTTTGACTCTGTGTTGCTTCCCGAGGTACTTGCCATCTGGTAGGTAATCACTAAGGGACTGAAGAAGCCAAGCTGAAGGTGGTGGCTAAGAGAACTTCCAATTGACTCATGATATTGGGAGTCAAATTCAGATTTCAGAATCCACCAAGGAAGAGGGACTTCTGTAAATATCCCACATTTCTAGTGGGATTCTGAAGGGCTATACCCCAGAAATGAAGACAAACTGAACAAAAACTAGTCCTTACAAAAACTGAAACTCAGATTTGAATGAGCTGAGTCCCAGACTGGATAAAATTGATATATCTCTAACCACATGCAGTGAAGCGAACTGATAAAGATAACATCATTCAGACGTTTGTCATCTGGGCAGAGATAAACATCATTGAGATCCTCAAATTATCGCTATAATGTTTCAAACATACAAATTATCCCTATAATGTTTCAAACATCTCTATAATGTTTCAAACAAGCATTCAATTAAATATCACCAATCATTCCAGGAGAAAAAAAATGGTTAATAGAAACGGGGCCACAGATTATCCAATATGAGAGTCAAAATAGCTGTGATTAACATGCTCAAAATGTGAATGACAAGATGGAAAACTTCAGAGAATTGAGACGTCTAAAAAATGAATGAAACAAAGATTCTGAAATCCTACAAATGAATGTAAAATGTAATGAAGATTTGATATTGATTAAAAACAGGTGAGGAGGGTGTTAGTAAACAGAAATGGGTCACTAGAAATATACAGACTAAACACAGAAGAAAAGAGCAAAAAAATATATAAATGACGGATAAGATGCAGTGGAAAAGTCTAACATACTTGTAATTGGAGTTGCAGAAGTTTAAGAGAAAAAGAGATTGTGTCAAGGAAATATTTGAATGGAAATTGGCAGAGAATTTTTCCAATATGACAAAAGACATCAAGAAACAAATCCGGGTTGCTGTGTACTTGAACAGGGACACACACACACAGACACAGACACACACACACAATTGTAAACTTCTCTGGGGCAGGAAATTTGACATTGACATTGAGTCGGCATGAAGTTAGGGCTCTGGACTTGAATTTTTTGCATAAAATCTGGCTCTTCCCTTCTTTATAAAAGAAATAGCAAAATTTCACTCACCCTCAGAAAGTAATGAGAAAGGCTGACACATCTGTCTCAGAATTAAAATGGTGAATTGTCATCCAAATGAAGGCTTGCCCCTCTTATGAATATCATATCCCAATATAAACTACTTGCATAATAAAAGAATTCCAAGCTAATATTAAACTCAAAGTTGTTTAGAATTGCTGACTGCTGTAGGGCTTTGACAGAGGAAAAGATTAAACTGTTTTGTTGAGGCCCTTTAAAGAATTCTAGGCTCATTGGACACAGTGGTGCACGCCTGTAATCCCAGTACTTTGGGAGGTGGAGATGGTGGATCACTTGAGTCCAGGAGTTCAAGAACAGTCTGAGCAACATGGCAAAGCCCCACCTCTACAAAAGATACAGAAAATTAGCTGGGTGTGGTGGTGTGTACCTGTAGTCTCAGCTACTCTGGAGGCTGAGGCAGGAGGATAACCCAAGTCTGGGAAGTTGAGGCTACTACAGTGAGCCATGACTGCACCACTGCACCCCAGCCTGGACAACAGAGTGAGACTCTGTCTCAAAACAAGACAAAAAGAATTCTAGGTGTATGAGTTTTCTACAGAAGAGAAAAACCTTCTGAAGGTGAGCTTACTTTAAGAAAATAGCACCAACCACATAAATAAATCACAAAGAGGGAAATTCACCAGGTACAAGACAAAAAAGCAAATTAGCATCTTAAGAACTGCAAGTAATGGGAAAAGTTTTACAAGAATAGAAAATAATTTTATTTAAAATAAATATAAGAAAAAATAGACATTATATTGGAAGGGCATAATATAAAAGACAGAATATATGTAAAAGAAACAAATAGAACTTTAAGATATTTTAAAATGCCATTGAAATGGAAAGGATTAAATAAAATTAGTCTATCTGAGAGGATTCTCAATGCTTAGAAGATGAATCTGGATAAATCATCAAGAATGCAGCACAAAGGCTGGGCACGGTGGCTCAAGCCTGTAATCCCAGCATGTTGGGAGGTCGAGGTGGGTGGATTGCCTGAGCTCAGGAGTTTGAGACCACCCTGGGCAACATGGTGAAACCCTGTCTCTACTAAAAATACAAAAATTAGCCAGGTGTGGAGGCAGGTGCCTGCAATTCCAGCTACTCAGGAGACTGAGGCAAGAGAATTGCTTGAACCCGGGAGGTGGAGGTGACAGTGAGCAGAGATCACACCACTGCACTCCAGCCTGGGTGACAGAGCGAGACTCCTTCCCCCACCGCTCAAAAAAAAAAAGAAAAAAAAAGAACAAAGCACAAAATATGAAGATATAAAAACCTTAATCTAAAATATGAAAAATAAAATATGACATACGATAAAAATAAGATATGAAAGAGTGAGAATGTCCACCATACATCCAACATATGTCTGACAGGATTTGCAATGAAAGAAATAATGGTGAATAGGAAAGAGGCAAAAGTCAAAATGGTAATTGCTGAAAAAAATTCCAGAATTGAAGAAAGACTTGTATTGTTGAGAGTTACACCAAGTCAACAAGTAGACACATAATGGTGAATATGTAAAATTAAATATAAAACAAAAAGTCTTAAAAGCAACCCCAGAGAAAAATCAGACTGCTGTTAGAATGGAATGACAGAATGAATAGATGACTCAATGTCAGCAACAATAATAAGACAAAATACCCTAAAAAAATTCTATAATGCTGGAGAAAAGCAACAGTCAAGATAAATTAACACTGAATAGTAAGGGTAGCAAGAAGGATATTTTCAGAAACATAAAAGCAAAGAAAATTGATTAACCTAGATCTTTACAGAAAGGAGTACCAAAAACATATTCTTTAGGAAGAGGAAAGTAAAACAGAAAGGAGGGAGATGCAAAGCACAATGATGAGACGATATCACAAAGTGGTTTAGAGTGTAGGTGTTCTAGTCAGCATGCTGTGTGACAAAGAGTAAATTACTCCACCTCTCTGTGCCTCCATTTCCACATATGTTCAGTGGAAATATAAATAATAGTGGCACTTATATCATAGGTTTGTCACCGGCACATAGTATAAGTTCAATAAATGTTGATTAAAAATAAGTCAAAAAGTTGCTAAATTTAAAGTAATATTGATGTAAAATGCTAAGATAACTATTTTAAGAATTTAAAAACAACAGACTTAAAACAAAATATAAGTGTAATGTTGGACACTGATATGGTAAAAAAGAGGAAATTTGATTAAAGTATTCTAAGATCATTGTATTTTTTTCTTATACATGAAAAAGGGAGAAAATAAAGACAATGCAATTGATAACTGCAGAAGAGTGAGTGTGGGCTCCAGACCACCAGCATCAATATACCTGGGAGCTTGTTAGAATGCAACTTCTCAGGTTGCACTCCAGATCTTCTGAATCAGAAATTCCAGGGTTGGAGTCCAAGAATCCACTCTAACAACCCTCCAGGTATTTCTAATGCATAGTAAAGTCTGAGGTGCTCTGTTAGAGAAGATAGGAAAGGAGGACAGAAAAAAAGAAAATTCATGACAAGCGGAAAACACAAACTGAAATGATCGATAATAATCCAAGTAAATGCAAATACGTAGGTTTTTCTAAGATATCTCCAACTGAATTGAAAACCTAATTATATACTTTTTACAAGATAAATGCACATAAAAGAGAGGATCCACAGTGATAGAAAGTGAAAGGATGGGAGGGATGACTGCGATGTGTTGGGTTGGATTATTGTTCCTCATGCCTGCCTGCCTTTCTCTGTTAGAATATTAAACCTCCCTTTCCGTTAACTTGCGTCTGTCAGTGGAACCTCCAACAGTGACACGTGCCACATATGAATTTTAACTACATGACATGGCTCTGCCTTAGCTTTTATCCCCTTTGCCCTGAGACTGGGATGGAAGCTACCCCTTCAGCCTGGTCCCAGAATGAGAGAAGCTGAGCAGAGTTGAAGCTGACCAACATCCAACAAGGTCAGGAGTAAGAAATAAGCATTTTGTGATAGGAATCCTCTGAGATTGCAGGGCTATTTCTTACTACAGCATAATCTAAGTAAAAGTTGATTGATACAGAAAAATATAACAGGCGAAAGCTACCAAAGAAAGTTGATGTAATGAGATTTTTGATGTTAAATCATGTATTAGAAACAGAGGCTAATAATTCTTCACCCTTATACACCTCACAAAATAGTCTCAAAATAAAAATTAAGTGCTGATAACTTTTACAAGGGGAAAACTGGCCCAACACAAGAAGGAAATAGTAAATTCGTGAACTTGATAGGAGATTTTCACCTGTTTCATAAATTCTGGAATTAGGTCTGCATTCTACCAGACCTAAGGTACAAATTAACTGGAACCTTTCTGTTGGTTGGTTGGTGTGTAGGTGAGTGAGTGGGTTTTTTGTTTGGTTGGTTGGTTGGTTGGTTTTGGGTGGGTTTTTGTTGTTGTTGCTGTTGTTTTTGTTTGTTTGTTTGTTTGTTTGCTTTTGAGAGGGGCCTCCCTCTATTGCCCAGGCTGGAATGCAGTGGCATGATCATGGCTCACTGTAGCCTCCATCTTCTGGGCTCAAGCGATCCTCCCACCCCAGCCTCCTGAGGAGCTGGGACTAGAGGCACCACCACGCCCAGCTGATTTTTTAATTCATCATTTGTTGAGATGGGGTTTTGCTATATTGACCAGGCTGGTTTTACACTCCTGGCCTCAAGAGATCCTCCCACCTCTGACTCTCAGAGAGCTTGGAATACAAGCATTAAGCCATCATGCCCAGCCTGGGTTAAGAGCATAGACCGGGGCTGGATTGCTGGGTTTGACTCCTGAATCTTCACATGCACTTTAAATTCTTTGGTCTTGGTGACATCATCTGCAAAATTGTGAAACAGTGTATATTTCTTGTTGGGAGTCATACATAAGTTAATATATGTAATGTAAATTTCTTAGACTAGTGCCTGGCACACAGTAAATATTTTTAAAATAAGTATTGTTGTAATATTTAGTATGTTGACAATAATTACTACTACTATTACTATTGCTATTATTATTATACAAGCTTATTCCATTTGAAAGCAGCATGGGAAAGACATGAAAGCCAAGAACAGGCTTTTATTCACTCATTTTCATGATCAAAAATAAGGGGTCTCTCTGCTTCCTCAGTTCTGCTACTTATATCTGCCAGTAGCAGTTCGCTGTATTTCTCTATTTATTTCATAAACAGAAATGAATCTTTTTCTGCTGTCTTTTTCTCAGTATTCCAGAATACAGCACAAGCTAATATACAGAGGCTCAAAATGCTTTATTTTTGCATATATAACTCTCTTTTTTCAACAAGGAAAAAGATTAATTGGTAACTGGTTTTCCAATAATTCATTCCTCTCAATATTCCTGGCTGCAGCTTAGCACAGCTATAAAAGTAAGCCTGCACATAATAATTAAACACAATCCCTTCTCAGCCTGTAGATGGTAAAGACTAGCTCTTAAGAATTACAACACAATATTTTTGGTCTAGTTCCCTTAAGAAGGCTATTTTTTCTACTTCGAATATTTGAAAACACATTAAAATCAAATTCAGGCAAATTGAAAATTTCCTTAACACCCTGAAATCAAATAGTAGAACAATATAAACATTTAATCATTACATCTGACTTTGCTGCCACTGAATCTTTCAGGCGACAGGGGCTTCTGGCACCCTGAGCTCTGCATGTTCTCTGCTGCTCCAGCATTTAACCTTCATGGTCAAAGGATGCTGTCCTGGCTCTCTGGCCTGTTCAGAACAAACAAGCAGCATTCTGGCCTTTCATATTACATAAAACGATTTCAAAAGTCACTGCTGTGCACGTCTACGTGTGCCTCCAAATGGTTCAAAGTATTGAAACAATGATGTCCATTAGAAAAAGATAAAGTGACAAAGCAGCAACAAGAAGGTTACATGCTGTGGTTTTGCAAAACTAAGAAGATATCCAAATGTAACAGGTTATGTGTTTCTGCACAATGTATTTCATTCTGTTTGTATTTAGGAATTAATCCCCTGAGAAATTGAACATTGCTCACATTTGCCAGCTGAATCCGGTTAATTACACAGGCTGAGATAAAGTCAAGGGCACTAGGGACATGAGCAAACAGGTCGTTAAATGCAGTAACTGGAGTGGAGGATCAGGATGGAGAGAAGACACATTGACCAGTGTTTTACAGCCCTAATTTGTTTTGGAATGTCTTAGAAAGGGGCTAAAAAGGACGTTAATCTGACTATGCCTGTAATTATTTGCTGGGACAGTGTCACTCTGAACATTGAATAAATGCCAGATTTTAAATATTATTAGATGGCCATCTGAAATCCTGGTGTTTCTTTTTTTTTTCTTTTTTTTTTTTGTTTGTTTTATATATATATATATAAAGAAAATCACAAACCTAGTCACTCTATTGATGCAAATGATTTGGGGGTGTCTTCCTAGCTTCACAATAAGAGGAGGGACCTCTGCTGCACCCTCTGTCTCAGTTTCAGGGCAACATCTGGTCTCTTTGGAAGCAGCTTCCATGCATGACATAAGCAAACAGGGCCCCGACTTTCTTCCTGAAGGCCACTTTTCACACTTTTCAAACTAGTTTCTGTACGTCTGAAACAAACCCTCTGCATGGAGGCCTGCAATGTGCATAGATTGTTCATAACTCAGAAAATTGACTTTAATCAATTGCTAAATGTGTTACCTTTTGTTTGAAGAAAAATAGGATGCAAGTGTCTTTGTATATTCAAATAAAAGCTAATGAATGAAAAATTTCCAATAACATAAATTTCAACTCCACAATACAAGTCTCAATGAGGCTAACCACTTTCTCTCATTGTTTCTTTTATCATGGTATGTGCTAGTGCAGGATACTGACTTTTTTTTCAGATTGGTCTTAGCACAATTACTAAAATAATTTCATTTTTCTACTTGAAATGACAGATTTAGCAGGATTAACATCTCATAAGGGATACCTCCATAACCAAAACTGGATAGATTTTGGAGTTTTCACACTGACCTCAAGGAGCAATGCATTCCTTTTGCTATTACTTTTGAAGACATGAGACACCTATATCTGATTTTTTTTTGAGATGGAGTCTCGCTCTGTCACCAGGCTGGAGTACAGTGGCTCAATCTCAACTCACTGCAACCTCCGCCTCCCAGGTTCAAGCAATTCTCCTGCCTCAGCCTCCCAAGTGGCTGGGACTACAGGCGCCCACCACCACTCCTGGCTAATTTTTGTATTTTTGGTAGAGACGGGGTTTCACTATGTTGACCAGGTTGGTCTCGAATTCCTTACCTCGTGATCCACCCGCCTCGGCCTCCCAAAGTGCTGGGATTACAGGTGTGAGCCACCACGCCTGGCCTATACCTGATATTTCTTATGCTTTGATTACAAATTCAACTGAGGAGACAGCAGATGCTGAAAGTCTGAAGAAGTAGAAGGGACATGTAAAAACTCAGCAAATTATATCCTGTTTTTGTTCATTCAGGCTGCTATAACAAAAATACCATACCCTGGATGCTTATAAACAACAGAAATGTATGTCTCCCAGTCCCCGAAGCTAGGATGTCCAAGATCAAGTCACCAGCATATGCAGCATCTGTTGACAACCTACTACTTCTTGTTTCATAGGTGTCTCTCTTTTCTCTGTGTCCTCACATGCTGCAAAGGGCAAGGGATCTCTCTGGGTCTTTTATAAGGACGCTAAATTCCATTCCTGCTGGCAGAGCCCTCATGACCTAATGACATCAACAACGGCCTCACATCTTAATAGCATCACCTTGGGAGTTAGGTTTCCACATATGAATTGTAGGAGGACACAAACATTCAGTTTATAGCATATGCATAAGCAACTAAAGAGCAAAAAGAAGAGACTATGGGCATCTCCTAGATAGAAAATTGAAGTTCAGAAAGCATAAGTAACTCAGTCAGGTGTGAGAAATGATGGAGCCTCCTTCCTATTATACTCTGTAGGAACAATTTAAGGTTCCTTCATGTGTAATTGTCAGGATAGCAGCTCTAAATGTTAGATCATTCTTATCAGATAATATAAAAATGCAACATGATTCAATCTGGTCAATTTTGTTCTTTCCACCTAAAATAATTCTTCATTAAAATATAGTTTTAATTTACTGAATTAATTCTTTAAGCTGAATAAAAACACAGTTGCAATGTGAAGGAAAAGTAGAAAGCTTACATAATATATGTAATGTGGACTGTCACCAGTGACTCCTAACTGTAAATACATGCTACAGATGTTTTCTTACTTGTCTGAGTTGGAGCCCTGAACTGTACCCAGGTGTGTCCACTCTGAAAAGCTGTACTTCTGGGCTAGCACAGAAACAAACAGTAATCAGAAGGGGTGACTAACCTATTTCTCACCTTGGTTCTTCTGAATAAACTCAGAATTTAATCTCACCATCAATATATTGATGCAGATCTCGGCTCACTGCAACCTCCTCCTGCCAGGTTCAAGTGATTCTCCCGCCTTAGCCTCCTGAGTAGCTGGGATTACAGGCGCCTGCCACCATGCCCAGATAAGTTTTGTATTTTTAGTAGAGATGGGGTTTCGCCATGTTAGCCAGGCTGGCCTCAAACTCCTAACCTCAGGTGATCCACCTGCCCTGGTCTCCCGCAGTGCTGGGATTACAGGCATGAGCCACCACACCCAGCCTCCAGGAGCTACTCTTTATAGTCTTCTCTCTTCTGTCTTGTTTCTCCTGTGGTTCTGTTTTGAGGCTTTCACACTTTAATCAGGATGTGTACTTATCACAGCTACTTTTGGAAGGATTGCTGCTGATGTAATTTATTACTCTCTTTACCTCGATTTTTAATAAAGAAAGCTCTTTGAAAATGTTTTTCTTTTACTCTAACTATATTCTCAGGAGTTTAATACTACTTGCTCCAAATCTGGGTTGTTTCCCTTTTGTTCACTTTGGACTTTTGTCTAAAGACCTCTGTTAGTAGATGAATATTGCCTTTGAACAAATCAAAATATTTGAACACAGTTTTACAATGATCTATTTTAATGAACCAAAGCAAATTTTGCATGAGTGTGCAGTAATAGATTTCCAATGAGACTTTTAAAGTCAGTTTTAAAATCCACACTTTTGAAGATTCATTTCTTGTGCCATGCCAATGAAACACTGTCCCATTGCCAACTCCACAATGATGTTTAGCTTTACTAGACTTCCTCCTGTGAAACTGATCTTCAAGCCAAGTTAAACTTGTTTCCTTCATAGAAATAGTTATAGGGACAAACGACTTTAAGCAATAGGATGGATCCAGCCTTCCAGGTGACATGTATTCACCTTAGCTCCAAAGCCAATTAAGTAAACCAAAGGATCCTTTTTTTGAACTATCCTAAGCCATTCCAAAATTATTTGTTTTATCTCATGGAAAATGTTTTGAATCTCAAGTCCCTTAAAACGTACTGCAGTTATTAACAAAGTCAAGGAGTTAAAAGGCAGTCTGCCTGCAGAATCTGCTGAACAATGTGTCAACCTTAGGGATATAGTTAAAAACTGGAATGGATCTGGCCAGTCCCTTTGGTCTCATAGAAATTCCTAAACCACACTGTACTTTGAAGCAATTTTCCAGGCACCCCTCTTTGCAAGTTCTGCATTGCTTCAGGGTCCTGACTTCTGTGGTTTATTTTAAGATCTTCTAAAAAGGGATTAGAAATCGGAGGATGAAGGGTGGGAGGACGGAGAGAATACTAGGCTTAATAGCTGGATGGTGAAATAATCGTACGACAAAGCCCCATGACACCTGTGTAATAAACCTGCACATGTACCCATGAACTTCAAATAAAAGTAGAGAAAAAAAAAGAAATCACAAGTCAGTTGACCACAGAAAATCCCTTCAGCCTAAACCCCACCTGGAATATGAAAATGGGCCCCAATGACAGATAATAATTAAATGGTCCGTGGTTGATTATGATAATAAACACATTGGAGAACACTGTTAATCGGGAAAATGTTAACTAAGAAATTGTGGAGATGCATGGTTCTGAGAAGAATTGGGGAATTTTGTTATCCTTTCCCCACACCCTAGGCACAGTATTGTGTTTGGCATTAACTACAGTGGAGCTTTTAATAAAATTGAACAATATTTTGGAACCCACTGAAGGCAACCAGTGAAGGCAACAAGCCTATCCTCAAATCTCTAATTTTAGATACTGTGTGACTCTGGTGGCTGTCTTTAGAACGTTTGTGGAATGTGCGGCTATTTAGTGCCTATTGTTCTCAAGTGGTAGCTTTAGAGGGCTCCAAACACAAGAAGACAAATCCCATTCAACAATATTATAAAGTTTACTTTAATAAAATTTCTGATTTATAATAAAAATACACTCCTAATTTATCTCATTTCATAAGCCGTTAATTTTTTTTAAAGGGTGACTAGGCAACAAATACATTTTAAAATAAAATGCTGTGTGATGTTTGGATTGGGGTACAAAGCTACTATATAAAACAAAGGTTGAAATTTTAAATGTACTAATGCATTAAATGTTTGTGTTAATTAATTTCAGAATCCAATATTTGAAATTCTTATAGTTTTAAAAAGTAACCAGCTGGTTTATTTTCATACTTCTGTATGTTGTTTTCATACGAATTTCATCATTACTCAGAAATCATTTTTCAGACCTGTTAGTGCTTTTCCGCAAATATATATGATCTTTCATTCCAATGAATGGAAAATTAATCTGAATATTTATTATAGGTTCTCATTTGATACTGGCTTTTAAAAAGCCATCTTTATGAGCTGTACAATACTTCATATAACTGGAACATGTAAATCTTAATGATCATCTTTATGCAAATTATCAGAATAATTATACTTTTTATGCTCCTCAATAACTATTTGTATTTCAACATCAGTGGTCCTTGTGCTTTCTTCTTTTATGGATGTATGACTAGAAGGAAAAAAATAATTCCTAGTGGTGTAATGGTCAAAACTACTAGCAGCCCTCTTCTTGGAAATAAACAAAGATACTCATCACATTCCTCCCATGTACTAACTGCAAGCAATATCACCCTGTAGGCACTCAGGGCTTCTCAGACTGTGTGCATTTAAAGGGAAACATATGGAAAATATTTCACTTACTTTTCATTCACTCTCTGACTACCCACAATGTGCCAGGCACCTACATCCAAAGAGGAGAAAATGCCATCTTGCCATGTGCCCAAAAGCAGCAGCTCTAAATCCAGCTGAACAAGAAACTGTGCAAAGGATCCCACCAAGCATGCTTCTGCTCACTGAACATCATTTTCTTCCTAAAAACAAAATGTGGCCAGGCGCGATGGCTCACGCCTGTAATCCCAGCACTTTGGGGGGCCAAGGTGGGTGGATCACGAGGTCAGGAGTTTGAGACCAGCCTGGTCAATATGGTGAAGCCCCCGTCTCTACTATAAATACAAAAAAAATTAGCCAGGCATGGTGGCGCATGCCTGTAGTCCCAGCTACTCCAGAGGCTGAGACAGAAGAATCGCTTGAACCCAGGAGATGGAGGTTGCAGTGAGCCGAGATTGTGCCACTGTACTCCAGCCTGGGTGACAGAGCAAGACTCTGTCTCAAAAAAAAGAAAAAAAAAAATGCATGCACTCCTCCCCAAAAGACACTAACTCAATGTCTCATCCAGTCATGACTCCAGGATTCTGGGCAATGCCAGGTTGTCCCTACAGCCAGTCCAGATGTGACTCTTTATGAGCTAGAAACCTATGACCCAATGCACACTTGTGAAATGAGATGGGATAGACAGTTTCAGAGCCTCCTTGCTATGTGGAATGAGGTATTTGATTATTTGTACCTAATTATAGGTACCTAATTATTTGTACCTAATTATAGGCACCTAATTATTTGATTAGGTAGTAATTTTGCACTCTGGGAGGGGGCCACCAGTCCATTGTTATCTGAAGTGATGTCGTTTTCTGGGAGTTTTCCAATTTTCTATCGTCTGCCTTAACTCGACCTCTGAAGCGGGCATGGGAGTATACACTTTCTTTAGGAGCTAAGAAACTTCTTCAGATGCTTTCTGCTCTAGAAGCTCAAGGATGATTTATAAGCTCCAAAAGCGATTGACATTCTTAGAGAAGTTTTGGATTTCTTTAGCAGTTTAACTCTTTAAAACTTTGCAGTTTTGTGATCTATTTGATTTTACTTGGTTCCATGGGCCAGTAGTTACACCCACAGTTTTGATTTTTTTTTTTCTAGAAGTACTTCTCTTCAATCCTAAGCCTCCTGCTGTTTCTCTCTCAGACCTTATGCCCTCAGGTTTTGGTGGGAGAACCACCCCTTTGCTCTCTTTTCCCTGAACCATTTCTCTATTAAGCAAGCATATTGGGCTTCACCTTTGAGCTGACCTTTACTCTGACATGCTTTCAACCATTCACAGGCTTTAAGAAAGGGCATGTAGCTCAAAGGCTTATCATTTTTATTTTATCAGTATTGACTTGGAGTTGAGAAGCAGTTGCCTTTTTCAACCTTGAAAAGCTCCAAGTTTTAAATACACTCTATCTCCTTTTGATCCTGTGTGGAAACTGACCAATTCTTTTTCTTAATACCCTGCCAAATACAGCCTATGGCAACTAACATATGCTGATAAGTTTGTTAATATTCTATCTTCCAACTCCTTTTCCTAGGGTGGATATTTTCTAATCCATTCACCAAGTTACTACAGGTGACGTTTTAACCAAATATTTCCCTACTGCATAACATGGATCAGCCTCTATCCAACGCCCAGTTTATTTCCTTTCCCTTGCTGACTGAGCACCAAGACAGTGACACATAGCATCACCCTTCTCAGCTGACTTCTATTCTTTATTTCTTTTATTTTTTTAAATTAGACAGGAAATGTTAGGCATGCACCCATAACAAACAATCCCAAAATTTCAGTGTCTTAACCCAATAAATTTTTTTTTTCTCAATTACACAGTGAGTCTGCAGAATGGCTCTGTTAATCATCGACATCACATATTCAGACTGATGCAGGCACCATGTTGCTATTTGCTATTATATTGGCCCATTTATGGTGTTTTCCACATAGTGGAACTCAAAAACATGTTCATTGAATGGAATGGATGATGTGAGATGAAGGAATGGAATGAGTTAGATGACAGATGTCAAAAATGACCCCAAGGTTTGTTACATGGACTGAATAAGAAATAACTATCTGCTGACAACCCTGGGTCACCTCTGGCAAAAGTTGCCTGCAGGCTGCCATCAGCAGGGATTCATAAGCTGTGCACTCAGCATGAGACCAACTCAAGGAAGCTTTCCTCTGCAGCAATGAGGAAATAGCTTCGTTTTAAGGAAATAAGTCTGCCCATCTGCAGGCTCCACCTCTGTCAGTAGGAGCCACCAGGGACACTGTGCTCCCAGAAGGACCCCCCTATCCCCCGCCATCCCAACCTCCCTTTAGTTCTCATAATTTTCCACAGAGCATCAGCATGGGGCTGTCAGAATTAATCTCAACGTGCCCTTTATCTCTGTCCATGTCAGCTACATGCTCTTTCTCCTGCCTCTTTCATCTCTAGAATCTCATATCTTGGGCTTTATAATGGTCTTTCCAACTCCTTCTCACGCCCCTGCACACATCCTGATATTCTTTTTATGCTACTAGAAGTCATCATCAACCAAAATTCTTGATGTCACTTCCCTCAGCAGCTATTGTGCCAGATATTTCTCTTCTTGACCTAAAAAAAAATTACAAAATAAATAACTTCTAGATTGAGTTGTCTATTATTTAACTGTCTGCACTGACTCCAACTTCTGTTTCTCTTCTCTCCTGCTTTCTCTTGCACCTATTCAAGCTGTCTTTTGTCTTCCAACAAAGACAATAAGGGAAGCCTAACAAAAACTTTCCTTATTAAGGGAGCTAATGCTACCTTAAGAAAAAGGTAACAAAAACTTTCTAACAAAACTTTCCTTATTAAGGTAGCTATGCTCTCCAGGTTGGAAAAATCTTACAATCAATTTTTGGACTTCATTTGACTTGAGCTTTGCTAGCATGAAAAAGTCAGCTACTCTCTCCTCCTTGAAACATTTTTTGTTCTTGGCTTTCAGCATATTGCACATTTTTCTGGTTTCTTCTTCCTTAAATGTCTGTTATGTCTTAGTTGCCTTCCCTGTTTGTTTCCCAAATATCGAACTGTGGGAGTATCTCAGGTCTTAGCCCTTAAGTGTCTTCTTTTTTTCTACCTACTCAGACTTCTTGGTGATCTCATTTAGTTCCGTGACTTTAAAAGGAATCAATATACTGTTGACTCCCACATTTATAAGTCCGATCTGAATTTCTCTCCTGAATACCAAGCTCATATAGTGAACTGCCTATTCATCCATCCACTTCAATAACTAATAAGAATCTGAGAATTATTTCTAAAACTGAACTCTTGTTATTTTCCTCTAAATCTGCTTTTCTCATAGTCTTCATCATCTCACTACATGATAAATCCATTTTTCCAGTTGTAAAGGCTGAAAATTTTGTATTCATCTTTAATTTCTCTTTCCCTCATACCCTGCTTGCAAATCTTGTAGGCTTTCCTGAATATATCCTAAATGTGAATGATTCTCATCGCCACCATTCCCCACTCCACTGCTATATTGATCCTAGTTACCATTCCTCTTCTCCTGTTATCCATTTCTACTGCTTCTCCTCAACCCTTTTTACTTCTTTTTTAGTGACAACTTTATTTTTGTATTTTACTCAATGCCTCTTCGTACGTGTTCATTTGATGCTATTCTACCTTACATACCTTGTACTTTATTTTTCATTCCTAGGTTTGTCTTTTTTCACTTCTTTCATGCTATTCTTTTCATTTTTCCTATAGTTTTTGTTCATTTCCATTCTTAGTTTATGAATTTTTGATTCAAGTTTATACTTTACACCCTCAATGATTGAGCACATTCAACTATTTTTGGAGTGTACTCATAGTTTTCTTCTGCTTCATGTTACTTTTGGGGATTGAGGTGTGGTAGGAGTTTATTTTCCTTAATTTATTTGAATTTGTGTGAATTTTCTTGTCTTGAATTTCTGCAGTAGTTCTCTATGGACTTTTATTTTCTTTGCTGATTTTTATGATATCGGGATGATGTATAAGAGTCCTAGTTTGTTGTTTGGCTGGATTTGATCATTCCACAATGTATGTGACTCAAAGCATCATGTTGTACATGATAAATACATAAAATTTATATCTCAATCTTTATAAAATTAAATATTTGAACAAAAAAGGTTAAAACACAGCATCTGACTACTCAATAGTTAACAGAGTTTGTAATTAAAAGTACTTTGTCAATGAAAAAGTCCTAGTTTAATATTGCCCTTTTTCTGTCATTTTAATAAGGCCCAGGAAGTATGGTAGGATTTGTTTGCTTGCCTTTTGTGATAGGGATGGTCAGTTCCCTGATACTATGGCAACATGTTACTTACAGGACCCTAATCTTCTACTTTTTCTTCTTTTCCCTCTACCACCCAATTGCTAAAGGGTGTTTCTTCCTCTCTCTTTGCTTTTATTCTTTTCCCTTCAACTTTTATTTTAGGTTCAGGGGAGTGCATGTGCAGGGTTGTTACATGGGTAAATTGCAGATTATTTTGTCACCCAGATAATGAGCAAAGTACCCGACAGGTAATTTTTTGATCCTCTCCCTCCTCCCACTCTCCACCCTCAAGTGGGCCCTGGCGTCTCTTGTTCCCTCCTCAGTGTCCATGTGTACTTCGTGTTTAGCTCCCACCTAAAAGTGAGAACATGCAATATTTGGTTCTCTGTTTCTGCATTAATTCTAGTAGGATATTAGCCTCCAGCTGCATCCATGCTGCTACAAAGGACATCATTTTGTTCTTTTTTATGGCTGCGTAGTATTTCATGATGTAAGCTATACAACTGGAAGACTTGCTCCTCTAAACCCAATGTGTTTTTTAAATCACATGCTTGGCCTTTTATATAACACCCGTCCTTTATACCAGATGTCCTTCGAAATCTCTTCCTTCGTACATTTTCAGTACTTTCAGGTTACTGGTGGATCTAATCTTTCTGGCGGTTGCTCCAACTCTCCCTCGGACCCCTTCCCGCACCCCCCCTCTGACCCTCCTGGCTCTTGTTCTTGGTTGGCTTCTGGCAGATCAGCATTCTCTGCCTTGAGATTTTTTTTTCCCCTTCATGTTAATAATCCGGAAATTCTTATTTAATTTATTAAGCTTCAAGTAGATTTAATCACACCATATTCCTTATATATATTTCTAATTGTTTTCATAGATCACATCCCATGAATTAGCGTGCTTGGAAGCTTTCCTATTAGAAAGGAATAAAATATTTGGCCTTTATATTTGTTTTGGTGTTTTGTTGCTGACATAACAAATTGCCACACACAGTAGCAGAAAGCACTAAAAATTTATTGTCTGATAGTTCCGAAGGACAAAAGTCCAACACTGGTCCTCCTCAGAAGAAAATCAAGCTGTTATCAATTTGATTTTTTTCAACATATTTATTTATTTATTGTTATCAAATTTGATTTTCCTTCCTTTCAGGAGGCTCTGGAATAAATACACTTTCAGATTTGTTGGTGTCGTTTGGCCAAATTCAGTTCCATGTTCAATAGGGACTAACGTCAAAATGTTTTTGTAACAGATTTGGTACAGAGAAACAGTTTTAGAGCTCTGTATGATTTCAGACTTCCGGTTTAGATACTCATATCGTTGGCTATGTTTTCATATTCCTGCACACAGCTCCTCCTGTCTGTTTCTCTCTCAACTGCCAACCACCTCAGAAGAGTTGCACAGAAAGCAATTGCTTTTGGGGTCTTAGGAAAGTATGACTAAGATAAAGGGTCTTGATAGCACCTCTTCCTCAAAAAGTTGTCTGCTTGATTATTGTATTCTTGAGAAACCTAAAAAACTTGTGCATCAATTTTTTTTTTTTTTTTTTTTGGTCAGAGTCTCACTCTGTCACCAGGCTGGAGTACAGTGGCATGATCTTGGCTCACTGCAACCTCTACCTCCCGGGTTCAAGTGATTCTCCTGCCTCAGCCTCCCAAGTAGCTGGGATTACAGGCACATGCCAACATGCCCAGCTAATTTTTGTGTTTTTAGTAGAGACAGGGTTTCACCATGTTGGCTAGGATGGTCTCAATCTCTGGACCTCGTGATCCTCCCACCCCGGCCTCCCAAAGTGCTGTGATTATGGGCATGAGCCACCGTGCCCGGCCTATGCATCAAATTTTCTATTGGCATCTATTAAGAATTCTCCCCCAATGCTGGCTTTCCATCACAGAAATGCATTCATTCTCAAGGTGAGCTTCCAAGTTGTCGGAAAGGATCCTTTTTAAGCTCGTAATTTTTTAAAAATATCCAATTCCCATCTTTGCCTCCCTCCCCCAACACACTCACACACACACACACATACACACACACTACACCATTCTTTTCAGATCATTTACTGGTGTCCATTTCTGTTCTTTCTTGTTTTCTCTGGATTGTTTTAAGCTCTTGTGTCATTCACTAACCTCCGTATTAAAGAATTTTACAATGAATTCTTGTCAGGCAAAAAAGCAGCACATTTGATTGTTCTATCAATTGCAGGTGTTTGTCATTTGTTACTTTGGAAAATAGGTAGGGGCAATTTTCTCTTTGGCCATGTTCGAAAGCCTAATCTCACTCCTTTAATTCATAAAAGAAGTAGCAGAATAAGGTTTTCTCTATTGAGTCCAGAAAGTTGATGTATCAACCTGCTGTTAAATCAAGGAAAACAAGTCTTGATTATCTGCATCAAAGATTCATTTAGGTGGTAACACATTTCCTTGGCTCTAAGTTGACTTTTTCTAAGATTCCACTGTCATATCTATATAGAAAATAAAAATTTAATCAAGTGCTGATCACAAATAAAATTAGAAGAGTTTATGCAAAACCTTCGGGTTGCATAAATATTCCTAATGAGGTTGAAAGAAAAAATAGCCAATAAAATAAGAAACCTTTTTTGAATAGATGATATTTTATCATTACCTAAGTTCAGTAGGGAACCATGTCAGGTAGTGCTCTGTTTCTTTTTCTAAAGATCTATTTTATCTAGCTAAGCAAGACTTATAAACTCTACTTAAATGGAGACAATAGAGACCTCAAAATATCCTCCAAGAGACTACTCACCAAATTATTTGCATTTGGCTTTAGAATTTGTTTTGAATTTCTGGGAATAAACTGCAAATGATATAGACCTAATTGTTCCATATTTATGTATTCGTTTCCATATCCAGGTGCAGTTCTAGGGTAAAGGGTGACTAGACCAAGTAAGTTTCCTGCACTACAATTTCTTAAAGTTGACTGGGAAAGGCAGAACAATCGCTCATTGATACGTAGGGGCGTCTATGGCCATACCACCCTGAATGCACCCAGTCTCATCTGATATCTAGGGGCTATGATAAAATTCTCTACACTGTTATGGAAATATAGAGGAAAGGTGTCACATCTAAACATGGGTCTGAAGAGCTAAACTAAGAAGGCCATATTTGAACCACATTTTAAAGGACTATTAGGTATCAGTGAACTTTGTGGAAGGGAGGAAATGAGGGGAACTCCACAGAAAGGAAATAAATGCACTTCCTACTTAGAAAACTAATCGTTCCCCCATCTCTACACTGGTCAACTCTACAAATCTGACTTGAACAGAAAAAGCTTGTTCCTGTAGGCTAACCAGAGATCCATGCTTTTGATCTTTGCTGAAACAAGCATTTAGGTGGTTTTGTTTGTTAGTTTGTTTGTTTTGTTTTGTTTTGATGGAGTTTTGCTCTTGTTGCCCAGGCTGGAGTGCAATGGCACGATCTCAGCTCACCACAAGCTCCGCCTCCTGTGTTCAAGCGATTCTCCTGCCTCAGACTCCCGAGTAGCTGGGATTACAGGCGTGCGCCACCACGCCTGGCTAATTTTGTATTTTTAGTAGAGACAGAGTTTCGCCATGTTGGCCGGGCTGGTCTCAAACTCCTGATCTCAAGTGATCGGCCCACCTCAGCCTCCCAGAGTGCTGGGATTACAGGCGTGAGCCACTGCGCCCGGCAGTGTTTATGTTTTAACTGGTTTCTCGTCTTCCCACTATTAAAAAAAAAGGGGGGGTGGGTGGGGAAGGTGGGGAAACAAAAGTCCGTGAAACATCAGCAAGGCCAGTTAAGTAGAAAGTCACGCCAGTTTTCAAGAATGAAAGCATCATCAAAATGTCTTATATTTTAATAGTTCTATAAATTTTAAATGACAATAAGGGAGAGTTTTATATTCTCTAAGCAATAGCCTGTAAGGGAAACATTTTTCTTCACTTCACAGCAAAGCATGTATTTAAGACGTTAATAAATATGAAAACAACTTTTATCATCAAATCATAGCAAATCTGCACAGAACATAAAAATTAGATAGAATTAAGAATTTCTGCTTATGCTGAAGACAAAACAGGATTATTTTGTCTACATTTTCCAAAGATTATTAATAAAAGCTAACTCCAGTGGGAACTAGATACAATGATTTATTATTTTCACACAAAAAAGTCTTACTTGCATCTTCTAATAAAATAACATGAAACTGATGCAGTGCTATTTTTAATTCTGCCACGTAATTTTGGGCTGATAGCATATTTTCTGTGTATATATATATATATATATATATATATATGATGAAAACTTTTTCACTCTGTTTTCAAATATAGCTCATTTTGGATCATTTAACTTTAATGTCATTATCTTAAGGGCTAAATTTAGTAAAAGCAGTAAAGCTTGAATCTAATTACTTAGTCAATAGGCATTTATTAAAGGCCTTCTATTTAAATACCTCTTCTCTGATCCCCTTCGAATCAGAATTAAAAATAGCACTGCATCAGTCCCATGTCACTGTATTGTAAGACACCATACTTTCCCCAGAATTCTGTGGAGAAATGGAAAGACACTGAAACACAGGGAGGAGCCACCATCTTTGACTGAATTGGCTTTGGACTCCCATCATTTTCTCTGCAGTCAGTCAACCCATTTGTCACATAATTCACCATTTTATTTAATGTCTAGTCTCCATTTGTCTTATTATTCCCAAATGACTTTCAATTTTCCTTTTGGAAATTACCAAATTTCTTCATTTAACTAATCCTCTATATAATGAAAACATTATTTGTGTTTCTAGTCCAGAGAAAAAGTTATTTACTCAATTAAAAATTTGAACATAGCTGCAAGCTATCTGAAAAAGGCATCTTAATGAAAAAGCACTTCATCATGAAGAGAAAAATAGAAAACTTTATAGAACCCTTTAATGTCTTTATTCTCCCATAATGAAATTTAATTATTTACACAGTATGTGTAGACTGAAAAGTTTGAAAGATAAAGCAAATTACAAAAGGCACTCGGTCTATGGGAAAATAAACATTTTAAAATGCAGTGGGTGGGTTCAGATTATTGCATTTGTATTGAATCTCTGTTCTGTAAAAAAAAAAATAAAAATGAAAGGTGAAAGATAATTTAGAGAAAAACACCAATTAAATAGTGATAGAAAAAAATTAACATTCAATAAAAGATTAAAAGACTTCAATACATAGAGCTTGCCTAAGAAAGAAGAATTAAAAAGCATAGTTGTAATATTTGAAAGGTGGTGACTGTCCAAAACAGATTTATAAAACCAAAGCTTTGTCTAAAAGTCAAAGAAATTCAGCTTATGTGCAGCAAAACTGTTAGCTCCAAGTATACAGACTACAAAGGTTAATACTTTTGAGGTGAAGTTTTAGGGCTGATCTTATTGAGCCAGATACTAGAAAATCATGAAAAGAATGGACTGATACTGTTTCTCACATTTTTCTACATGAACTCAGAGCTATCTCCAGCTGTTACAGGATGTCACTCTTGCTACCCTGCAAATGTCTTTCCCTCTCCACCCCAGGCATCTCCCTCACTCCTCCCAGACTCCTCCAACACACACTCATACACTCACAAAATATGACTACAAATGCACACTCACACACACTCATCAAAACTGCTGTGTGCACACACACCCACACATTACACATACAGTGCTATGCACACTCACACCCACATACTCACACACACTGATATACACGCACACTCACTCACTAACACACACATCATCATTTTCTCTCTGCTTGCCCTGATACTTTCACTCTGCTGAGCCTTTGGCATAGTTCCTCAGTTACTGCCTAGCTAGGCTAACAGCCTTCCAGAGCACCATATACTAAACCCACCTGCCCATCCCACTAGACTCTATGATTATTGAGAGCAGAAATGGTGTGTTTTTCATATAACCTCCTAGCACAGTGCCTGGCATATGGAGAGTTCACAATAAATATTTGTTAAAGGAATGAGCCCTGAATTGTAAGAATCTCTCTTCCTCTCTCTCTCTCTTTGAAATAGTTTACAGTTCAGTCTTTAGTGTGACAGTATGTACTCTACTTTTATTATTCTTGCTATTCCTATTCTTATATGCTATTACACTACTAAAATGCTGAAGCACTGTCTGCAAAAGACATCTTTATCTGCTGGTAGGAGCCCATGAATACCTCTCATTGCTGTGATGGGAGACTTCTTTGTTCCAGCACTTACAGAAATTCTGCATTTAGTTCTGCTTGAAAGAGTCCACTCCAGTTTCATAGAAGCCTTTTACTGTATGATTGCTTTCTTCGTCTCATTAAACCCTGGGACAAAAGACTTAACACAAAGAAGGAGTGAATTATATATTTCTTAAATGTCTGGGCATGCACCGACTTACTGCTTAAAGAGAATATTGGCACCAAGGTGCTCTGACATATTTAACGTTCTAATTTTTACTCCCAAATAGCACATTAGGTATTTTCATCCTTATCTGTAGAGAACTGGAAATACTATTACAAAGAATAATGCAAAAAAGATTTTAATTGCGTGTGACTTCACATTATTTTTACATCGTAGAGTCTTCTGAAAATTTTAAAACATTAAAAATTTAAAAGAAAAACATACCTAATGTTAAATGACGAATTAATGGGTGCAGCACACCAACATGGCACATGTATACATATGTAACAAACCTGCATGTTGTGTACATGTACCCTAAAACTTAAAGTATAATAATAAAAAAATAAAAAAGAAAAAAGAAAAATAATCATAGTGTCTCCCTTGACAGAAATTTCAAACATTTCTTGATACATAGCATGTAAATTGGTTTAACCTATACTATTTTGATTGACTGTTAGAAAATATTTTAAATCTTGTATACATTTTATAAATACTTATATATCTAATAAAAGTACGTTCAATAAATGCTTTTGTTGCTCTATAAATTTTTTCTATGAAGTCTGGCATTTGCTTCCTAAAAGAAAAAAGTTTTGTTTTTGTTTTTTGTTTTTTGTTTTTGTTATTTTTAGTAGGCCATAGCCTCCACAAATGGTGCATTTATTATATTGGTAGCCTTGTGGCTGGAAAGGATTATTTTCTGGGTTCCTAAGGAAATGCCTGAGCAGCTAATCCCAGGCCTCTGACTCCACTCAAGTGAGGGAACCAGGCCCTCTTGAAAATCTTCCTGATCCTTGACATAGTTTGATAGTATGCCTTACATCAGTGAGCGGATGGTCCCTGACACATGCAAACTGTACTTTCATAAATAAAAGTGCTTCTCATGATAGGAACATTGGAACTATTATTTTTATTAGAACAGGATCCCATGGGGAACTACATGTTCTTTCTTTTGTTATTTTTAGAAGTATGTCATGGTCTTGAGAAAACTAAAAATAAATGATAAGTTTGTCTTCACATCTCATTGATGAAACTTATTTTTGCTGCAGCATGACTAAGCTCAGAAAGAAAACATTACCCAAATTTGATGGTGTTGACCATCAAGGAGAGCCCAGTGTTGGTATTCAGATCCCAAAAGTCAAGAAAACCTGTCACAGATAACTTTTCATGGGGAGTTTAAAATGCCAAGACAAAGGGTGAGGTGTCATCCACAGAGAGCAACAAGAGATTTACAGAGAATCCATATTACACTATTCTAGTACAGATTTATGCTGTATGGAAAAGTCAGAAACTTCTCTGGGCAGACGTCAATGGAAAGTTCTTATCCAATTTCTGTACAGTGATATTGGAGCTTGGCCTAAAATATGAAACCTGAGACTGCTTTTCAAATTTCTGCGTAGTAAAATAGCTGGAAGACTTGGTTGATTTCCAATTCTGTTTTGATGCTGACCAATGATTTGAGACACAGATATGATCCTAACCCTTGGCTACCTCACTCGCACGGGGCTTACACCAAAGTCAAATTCATTTATGTTTATGAAAGCCTGTGAATACTTTAGATATGACAGGATTTTGTGTTGATGTAACACATTCTAATGTTTTAAGCAAGAGGAAAATGTGATTATAAAGAAATTGGGAGGTAATCATAGGAAAAAAAAGCAATGATCTAATCAACGTCTTAGGTAATTGGAATTTTCCAAAGAGAAGAGATACTTTTAAATTCTACCCCAATTTTTTTACAAAATAAGAATAGCCTAATTTGTATTGTTTACAAAGAAAAATGATCACATTCTAGAGCTGATTTATGATCCATTACAATTCAGAATGACTTGGGGATCAGGTCTTCAACTCATACAAATCTAAGTCCCTTTCAGGAAAACGTTCATTTGTTTAATCTAACCTGACATTTTTTAAACTATTCACTTATATATTTATTTTCTATTTTATATTTACTTACTTAATTTACATTGACATAAAATTAAATGTATTTATTATGCAAAGCACGTTTTGAAGTATATGTGTATATATATATTATATATGTGTGTGTGTGTGTGTGTATGTATATAAAATGTAAAGCATGATGGCTAATTTATTATTTTAAGTAAATTTTCCTCCCCAAATAAAATCAATCTAAACTATGCTATATAGGAAACAAATATTCTCAGACTATTATTTGTAAATAAGGTAAAGTACTACAAATAAGATAAACCACTTAAAAATATAATGTCAAAGAGTAGGAAATAATTTTTCGGACTTATTTTCACTTCCTAAATACAGTTTTTTGTTGTTTTTTAAAGGCAGGTTCTCAACTCTTGCCAGTTACCTGGGAAAACGGTTAAGGGAATATTCTTCTTCCATCATTCCTAGGGAGCATTGCTTGACTGGTGATGTTGTGGTTACTTTCAGAGCTGGAGGCCGAGGAATGGTGCAAGCACCTCTGCATGGAGTGTCTGGGGACCAGGCTCAATGACATAAGCCTTGGGGAGCCCGACCTTCTGGCCGCAGGAGTGCAGCGGGAACAGAATGGTAGGTGTGAGATTGCCTTCCATCACTTCAGAATACCCTTGTAATTGTAGAACTTTGAAACTGGAAAGGATCTCAGAAATGTTTCAGACCAATCATATTTTTTAAATCAAAAAGGCTGAGTGCAGTGGCGCAAACCTGTAATCCCTGCATTTTGGGAGACCGAGGGTGACCCATCCCTTGAGGCTAGGAGTTCAAGACCAGCCTGGGCAACATGGTAAAACCTCATCTCTACTAAAAATACAAAAATTAGCTGGGTGTGGTGGCCTGCACCTGTAGTCCCAGCTTCTTGGGAGGCTGGAGCACGAGAATTGCTTGAACCTGGGAGGCAGAGGTTGCAATGAGCCAAGATCACGCCACTGCACTCCAGCCTGGACAACAGAGTAAGATCCTGTCTCAGAAACATATATATAAAATAAACTGAACAGTTCAAGTTATTAAGGAACTTTCCCACAATGGTGTAACAACTGGAGAAAATGCTAAGGTACAACCCGGGTCTCCTGGCTTCTTGTCTGTGGCATTGCCTTTTATCCTAATAACTAATAGGTTAACTTGTTCTTCAGAAGGCTTTTGAATGGCTAGCATCCCTCCAGTTTCTTCTTGGAGACTTATTATAGATTTAGAGTCTATATTAACAGATTTGGCTTATCAGGTTATCGGTAGCTTTTAGGACATTTGGCTAATATTACAAGGAAGAAAGTAGTGAGTAAAATCTCAGGGTTTCACAAAACTGAGGTTTTTGTTTCTAATGGTGTTTACTTACTACACTGTTCTCTAGTTTAACAAGCGTTTCTAATGTCTCATAACAATTTATGCTGCATGTTCTTGACTAGCAACTCTAAATAACAGAATTGGAGTAATATTATTCAGCCTGTCAGTATTCATTGATTGTGAGCTCATTTATAAAAATATGATCATCACCACCAGATGATTGAATAGTGTGAAAATAGAAACTTTTTAGTGTTGCTAAGTTTTGATGATCGGTGTTTTGAAAGGTTGAAGGATATTGAGGAAACTTGACATTATTTATTAAGAAGAAATTCTGGGCCGGGCGTGGTGTCTCACACCTGTAATCCCAGCATTTTAGGAGGCAGTGGTGGGTGGATTGCTTGAGCTCAGAAGTTCAAGACCAGCTTGCACAACATGGTGAAACTCTGTCTCTACAAATTACAAAAATTAGCAGGCTGTGGTGGCGTGTGCCTATAGTTCCAGCTACTCTGGAGGCTGAGGTGGGAGGATCGCTTGAGCCTGGGAGGCGGAGGTTGCAGTGAGCCAAGACTGGGCCACTGTAGTCCAGCCTGGGTGACAGAGTGAGGCCATATCTCCAAAAAAGGAAAAAGAAAGCAATTCTTGAATTATCTGTGGGTCATAAACTAAATAGCATAGGTAAAAGAGCACATGATAGCACATGATGATTATATTCTCATTATTACTAATAACAATACTGTCAACAGCCATTGCTAGCTCATGGCCCATTGTAGCACTATTTTTTATTTGTTGCTAAAATGAAAAAAGTTTTTTTCTGCTCATGGATCCAGAACATGTATAATAAGTTCCAAATATTGCTTCCATTTGAGTTTTTAGAAAGTCACAAAAGCATTTCTGTAGCTCTTTATCTAGCTTCTGGTTTATATTCCAGTTCCTCTCCCACACTCTCTCAAATTTCATCTCTGATTTGTTTTCTGAGAGCAGTGCTAAGCAGAGTCCATAATCGTGCTGTTTAAAATGTATGCTCTCCATTCACAGTTTAAGAAAAGGAAACACCTCTTACTGATAAAAATTTGTCAAGTACTACATAAAGCAAATATGAAAAAAGTGAATAAATTAAGCTTGTAAATAGAAATACTGTGCCTCTTGTAGCATGGACTGTATGCTTTTTACTTTGAAGATTTGGAGATATATATGGTTTCCATCCAAATGTATAATGTACTTCTTTGGTTTATCATAATTTTATTTCTAATTTGATAATAAGGTCAAAGTAATTTGTCTAGAACATAAAGAGAAATTTTTAATATAGGTTTATTTTAGAATAGGACAAACACAGAATAAAATGCCAAAGCTACATAAAAAGCAGAAGGTGACTTTAAAACACACACACACACACACACACACAACACACATACACACACAAGTCAAAATAAAGAGAAAAAATAATTCCTGCGTATACTTTACAGTGGACCTAAAATTATATCACCAATGCTATAAATGCTTTTCTTAGATTAATTATGTTTAATAATCCTAACTTCAAACAAAAGGATATATGTGCTTTAAAAATATAGTTAACAAATCTATGAGTAATTTAGCTGGAAAAGGTAATACTGGGTTTATTTAAATGGCCCACAAAGATACATGCTATCCTATAAGGAAATTTGCAACTTTAGTACACATGCTGGGAGACAGACATGTCCCCACTAAGACTCTTCAATGTTCAGCATTAAAAGAAAATTCCTGGATAGGGAGGATTTCCTGTCCCTGGGAATCTCCTTCCCCTTGAAGGAAGTTCCTTATTTGACTGCCAAGGCCACGGATACAGCCATTGCTCAGGGTTCGTCAAGTCTGCACCCCCTCTTTAAAGAACTTCCATAACTTTTGATGATATCCCTTTTCTGTGTTCCTCTTGGCCCATTCAGAGGCAGCTAGAACTTTTTAAAATTTGCATCAACACGTTAGGAGAATAATAAAAGGAATAAACATTGAGGCAATATCAAGATTTCAGACTCTACTCTTGCTAGCTCAATAATCTAGTGTGTATACACAGAGACAACTATACACACACAGAGATTGGCACAATTTCTTAGGTGTATACCCCAGTGTTCTCACTTTCTAATCAACAGGCTTCCCCCATACTTATGATAATTCCAATTTAGAATGCTCTCTCAAAAAATTACCAGTAGGCTATAAAACCTCATGGTAAAGACTAAGATATCTCAGCCGTCAATTTGGACCCTCCCACCCAGTCCTTGGAGTAGGTAGCTATTTCTTAGACAATATACTCAGTTATTTTACTTAAATGTGTAGGGAAAGCATTTTAGCTAACTAAAGTCTTTAAAAATAACATTGACTTTTAAAGCTGTCATTTCACTGACTCTCAGTCACTCTTCCAGACTCTTCAAGCATAACACCTTTTAAAATAAAATCATTAACTTCCTAATACATGGTTGAAGTCACTAATATATATAGATTGAATAATCTTTTATCAAAGAATTAGCACGATAGATTGTTTATTAAGACATTTTAGTATTAAATTACATAGCTGAATCTTCATCAGGAACATGATTTTATTATTTTGCCAATAGTGTGCTTGGATAGTTTGAACTTCTTCTACTAAGAGATATGTGTGCAGAATTACTGTAATTAATTACATTAACGTGGTTTGTGGTGATCTTGTGTATTCTATCAGTATCAAGTCACACCGCTTAGTCTTTACCACAGCATTTTTTTGACATTCAAAATTGCTACTTCTCTTCTTGTGTTTTCCTGCCTCTTCAGACAGCCTGGTCTTATTTACCCTGAGACTAGCTAAGAAGAGACATTTATGCAAATAATTTTTAAAGGTAAAAGATAATGTGTGTTGCTGAGATAAAAGTGGTTATTGATTAAATCCTTTGCTGTAATCATCTTTATCTACTGCTGTCAGCTGTTTTCATATCGACCCAGAATCCCACGTGGTATGGGGAAAGTTACATGAACACAAGTTCACATGCACACGTGCATAAACAGACACACACACACACACAGAGGAAAATGTGTTCTGATTTCAGATGACACTGCCACAGGAAAGTACATACTTGGTAGACATTTCAAAGTTTAAATTCTTAAAATTTCCAGGATCTCCAGGTCTTTCAAGTAGTATTTAAGATAGCCTATGCTGACCATAAAAAAGATTAATATATGGCATTACAGTTATTTATAAAGGATTCACAACACATAGTAGCAATCGTGGAAAACAAATGTTGCTTATTCATCATGAATAGCAAAAGTGAACGTCGTAACCAAGAAGCAATTCACTTGTAGGAAATTCCTGCAAATGCAGTTGGAAATGGACACAAAGGATAGGTCCAATTTGCTACTGATGCAAGAGATCTCCATCTGGAACAAAAATAGTGGAACCTCAGACTTTGCCATCTGGTTTATTCAAAGTCAGATTGAAGGGTTTGCCTTTCTCTGGGACCCAGTGTCTCTGCTTATGAGTGGGCTACATACATTTCTTCTTTTAGCCTAAAGACCTGTATAACTTGTCTCAGAACCAAAGCAATATGCTAGTGTTGTTTCTAAATTATTACCTGGTTGCCATGGTAAACATGCTTCCTACATTCAACTCAGACACCCTTGAATGTCATTCATTCATTCCGGACTCATCAAACATTGTGAGGACCTATGATATGTAAGAACTAAACAAGAAATGTAAAATTGAACAAAATGCTTAGAAGCTCACAAAGTAGTAAAGGAGACAAACATAAACAAAGTGTATCAATTAATGTTTTGTAAAATAATGTTGTGTTACCAGTCAACAAAAATCTCAGTAGTACAGACCTATAAGCAGATCTTCGTTGTTCAGGCACAGGTAAAAAGGCTAAAGTTGGGCTGAGTTAGACTGGGTTGTGCTGAGACTGGCTCCAAGCTGCAGACAATGCCAGTGTCTATTTCATCTGTCTTTCAACCTCCTTACACTTGCAACTTCCCAAAGCGCATTTCTCAAAACAAAAGATAACAGTAATGCATGATAGTATACCCAGATTTGCAACACAATTTGAGCCTTTGAATATTTCATGTCCATTAACATTCCATTGGTCAAGGCAAATCCTATTGCCAAGCCCAAAGTCAAGAAGCACAGTACACCCCATCTATGAAGCCACAATAGCAGTTAGAATGTATGACATATGGAAAGGAAGTGAAAAGCTGATATAAAAAATGATACAATCTACCATCTCAGGTATAATAAAACATATGCCGAAATAAAAACAAAAGGAAAGAACTGTGGTAGAGGTGAGATTAATTCTAATCAAAGTAGCTTGCACTTTCCTTTTTATAATTATTTTTTATTCCTCTAAATTAGCTTTCTCAATCAGGCAAGTCTGAAACTCTTGATGTCCATCAATGATTAAAGCCAATATTAGCAGCACCTTACTCATGTGGGAAATAACCAGTTAATGACAAAACAATGGCCACAGTAACAATAGGCCTCTCTCTGTTTTGAGGATTTTCCCCCAATATCTTACTAAGGATCTGGGGTAAACCATATTCACTTATATACATATTCTTTATAACCAAACAAAAGAGTTTTCCAGGGCAATAATTTTATCTATGGGATGACACTGAACAAAACCAACTTTTGCATCAGGAAAAAAAAAAAAAACAAGCATACTCACGTCTGAGTTTCTAAAACGCCATTCATATGCTCTAGCCTTACCCAAAGTGAGTTCCTGAAAATACTCCTCTGACAATGATGACGACCTGCTCTCTGCAGTGAGGGAATCAATCTGTTGAACTTAACACTGTATCACAATTGTGTCCCTTCCAAGAAGATATGTTGAAATCCAAACCCTCCATAACTTAGAATGTGAATTTATTTGGAAATAGTTTCTTTGTAAAGGCAATCAAGTTAAAATGAGGTAATTAGGGTTGGCCATAATCCAATGACATCTAATATGTCACTGTAAAGTGGGAAGGTTTGGACTCAAAGATAGATATGGACAAGTGAAGATGATGTGAAGATGCACAAGAAGATGGCCATGTGGCTGGAGTGATGACACGTCCACAAGCCAAGGAACATCAAGCATTGCCCATTAACACCAGAAGCTAGAAAAAGCAAGAAAGGAGTCTTCCGTTGAGCAGCCAGAGGGGATGGCCCTGCCAGTATTCTGATTACAAACTTCTAGCCTCCAGAACTGTGAGATGATATATTACTGTTATTTTAAGCCAACCAATTGTTGGTACTTTGTTATGATAGCCCTAGGAAACAAATACCAGCCCTGTATGATAGTCACAATATACATTAGTAAAGCTGTTGAGAAGTCCTATAATAATCTGTTTAACTTTGTATAACCCAACATTTCCCAAACTCACGTGACCTAGGTGCCTCCTTCTGCACCTAACATGTATTCATATCCTGTGGGACTTGTGTTCCATGAAACACATAGTTACAAATGCTGATATAATCAGCAAAGGTTATTATCTACAGGGAAAGCTGAAAGGCAATGATTATGGAAGCAGCCCCTCTAGAAGAAATAAGATGACACTAATAGATGCAACACAAAGTCTTGAATGGACCGTAGCAATTTTGCCTGCCATTGTGTTGTACCATTTTACTTTTATTATTTGATTTATATAGACACCACATATAAATTTGAAAAATACAAATTATAACCACCACTTTTCTCACTTGGTCTTCAATACACACTACACCAGAAAAAGGTCAAAGCTATATTTATTTCTCCCTATACTTTGCCACAGATGCTTCAGGAAAACAAAAGATGTTTTGTAGTGCTTCTCTTCTCACAATGTCAAATCTAAATGATCCATTTGTCCATGTCTAACTGTACTGTTATAAAGGAGGTGTATATGTGAAGAAATATCTTGAAGCACCAAAGGACCGATCCTGGTTCTTTTGCCCTGGGAACATGCCCTCTGTACAGTAAGAATAAAGATGCAGATTTTGAAAGTATTCACAGCTATGTAAGGAGAAAAGCTTATGGGGGAGAATACTGAATCCAGAATTACTGCTCCCAGGTATGTGCAACAAGATGAAAAGAGTGGCTTGAAAAGAAGAGTTTTATGGAAAATAAGAAATAGATCCCTTCCTTGCCTTTCCTCTTTTCATGGGAGGTCAAGTGGGTAGTGACACGTGCTTATATCATCCCGTATAAATTGGAGGTTTCTTCAAAAGAAGACTAGAATGTGATTTTCCCTGTTGGGTTTAACGAAAGGCATAGGACAAGTAGCAGACAATGTTATTGGAAGCCAGAGAGATTTAAGAAAGTAAAGAGCCTCAATTTTCTCAAAACTGAGTGTGGCATGGAGAGGGTGCTCAACTTTTCCTTAGTTACAGACTGGACCCCAGATATTATCTGGAAGCAGAAACTGACATGGCACAGGAAAGCAGGGACAAGGAACTTTATTGGCATACAGGCGCATACAAATGAGATAAGATGACCCATTTTCCTCTGCCAGCTCCTGTGACTAAATCACTTCTGCCAGCTTTCAATTCAGCCTAGAGGAAAAGGCAAGGGTGCTCAGGGATTGAACTTTAAATAACAACAACAAAAAAATGGGTTAAGTGAGTCCTCATTTGACAGAAAATTAACGCAATTTAACACAAAAAGAAACAATATAATCTTTCTAAATTCAATATATAATATTGGGATTTCATTTTTTGGTATACGTAAGTTTCGATTATCCATTTTTTTTCCTGCTGTACTAAAACAAAATATTGTATGAAGCTGGAAAGTCAAATACGTAGCCTGTCACAAAAAAGTTGACAACTTAGTATGTCATCAAGTTCTATTCTAGTTTTTACATGCTATGGGGCCTTGGTCAGATTAGTGAAATTCTCTTAATCTCTGCTTCCTACTCTGCACATTGAGGATAATGATAGTCCTTATTTCAGAGGATTGTTGTGAGGACTAAATAAGATATGACTTGGAAAGCAGGCAGCACAATGCCTGGCAGGAAAGTCAGTTTCTCTGGGATGTGCGTGAACATCTCCATCACATTCACATCGGGTGCACATTAAACAAGGGAATTCTGGGCTCACCCACACCTACAGAGTAAATATCTGGAGGTGGAGCCTAGACATTTCTATTTTAACAATTCCAGTGATGCTCATATATACATTAAAGCTTGAAATTTGGGGGTAATGTACTGTCAATTATAATTGGCTTTAAAAAATCTACCATTGATTTTAGGAATTTGCCCATTGCTTGAAAAGTTTCAAAATTACTGGCAAAAGTTTCATCGTAGTATCTTTGCATTATAATTTTAACATCTTTTTATAGTATGGTGGCAACCTTTGCATTCATTCCTTTTGGTCATGTGTGGCTTCTTTTCTTAGTCGGCATCACTAGACACGTGCCTATGTGTTAAACCTCTTTTCTGTATTTTGTGGGCTGAATTTTGTTTCACACAAAATGTATATGTTGAAGTCCTAACCCCTGGTACCTCAGAATGTGATAGTACTTGTAGGTAGTAGCTTTAAAGAGGTAATTGAGGCAGAGGTGAGCCCTAATCCAATATGACTGGTGTCCTTGTAAGAAGAGGAAATTTGAACACAGGCAGAGACAGAGGGAAAACCATATAAAGATATAGGAAGAAAATGGCCCAGTACAAGCTGAAGAGAGAGGCCTCAGAAAAAAATCAACCCCGCTGGCACCTTGATCTTGGACTTCCAGCCTCCAGAACAGTGAGAAAATAATTATCTTTCTTTAAGCCACCCAGTCTGTGGTACTTTGTTATAACAGCCCTGGCAAACTTTGTATATTTTTTTTAATTTTATTAATGTTTGCTCTCATTCACTATTACTAATAATTCAGTTGCTCTACAGTTTTGGGCTTAATTGCTGCTTATTTTTCAAATTTCTTGAGATAGATATTTCAATAACTAATTTGTAGCTTTTCACTCTAGTATATTCTATAAAGCTCCACATTTTTCTTTGAACATGGATTAAGACCTTAATAGCAACAATATTATTCCCAAATCCCAGATGATACTACAATAAATATTAAATTTGAGGGGGGATCTAGGGGAGGAAGAAATGCCCTAAATTTCCCATCTGCCATAATGGAAACATCAAAATAGTATCTTACAGCTCTGGAAAATAAAGCAATATATCATTTATACCTCAAAGTTCACTGGATGAAGATAATTAAAATATAAAAAAGGAAACAGGAACCACACATAATAAAACAAGATAATATAAGTAAGACACTAGTTTTAATAACAAATTTGAATAAATTATTTTTATTTAAACAGTTTTTCTCAGATTGAGTTAAATAATCTAATTTCATATCATTCAGTGGTTTCAAATTACACAATCTTACTCAAGGAGAAATAGAAAATCCAAAAAGCCCTATAACCATTTAAAAAAAAATGTTGTTATGCAACTTCCAATACATAAACTTTAGTTCCAAATAGTTGTTAAGTTATATCAAACACTTAAATAAGAAATAATACTAATGCTATGCAAAAGTATTCAGAAAACAGAGGAGGAGATATCATTTCACAACTCATTTTATGAGGTCACTATAACCCAGATACTCAAAACCAGACCAAGTTTATACAAGTAAAGGAAATTTCACACAAATATCTTTCATGAATCTAAGCCTAAAATTACTTTTAAAATATTAAGAAATTGAATCCAATATTATACAAAAAAGATAATACACCCTGACCGATGTTGGCATAGCCCAATAATGCAAAGAATCCCAGAAATCCATCAAAATATTTCCTTATGTTAATCCACGGAGGGTGAAAAATTATGTGATTATTATAATTCATCTATAAAAAGCATTTGATAAAATTCAAAATTCATTTATGAAATCAACTCTCAAAAACCTAGGAATAGAGGCCAGGCATGATGGTGGCTCACACCTGTGATATCAGCATTTTGGGAGGCTGAGGCAGGTGCATAATTTGAAGTCAGGAGTTTGAGACCAGCCTGGCCAATATGGTGAAACCCCATCTTTACTAACAGCACAAAAATTAGCTAGGTGTGGTGGCGGGCGCCTGAAGTCCCAGCTACTCAGGAGGCTGAGGCAGGAGAATTGCTTGAGCCCAAGAGGCAGAGGTTGCAGCGAGCCACGATCACGCCACTGCACTCCAGCCTGGGTGAAAGCTAGATTCTTTCTCAAACACACACCCACAAAACCTAGGACTAAAATGAGACACTAACAGACTGAAGAACATCATTGGAAAGCCCTCAGTAAACATCATTCTTGAGAGTAAAGTACTCAATGTTTTTCTCCTAAGGTTGGGAATAGGGCAAAGATGTCTTTCTCATTACTTCTAATCAACTTTTTACTGAAAGTCTTTATCTATGTAATATGACAAGAAAATAAACTAAAATTATAAAAAATAATAAAGAAGTATAATCTAGATTGTGTACTCGGAAAACCCTAAAATTCTACCAGAAAGTAACTATAGCTAACAAGTGAATTCAATGATGTTGCAGGATAACAAGTTGGTATTCAAATTTTTAAATATATACTTATATTTCATATAATGCAATTAATATTATAAAATTAAATATTAAAATACCTTTTATAAACCCATGAAAAACCATCACATACTGAGGGATAAACTAGCAAAGGATACACCAAGCCCCCACACTGGAAACTAAATATTTCTGAGAGAAGTTTTAAAAGATCTAGGTAAATGAAATGATAAACCACTTTAATGATTGGAACACTCAATATCATTAAGATATCAGTCTTCAGAGATTGATCTGTAAATCCAACATAATCCCAGTAAACCAGACATGTTTCTTTCTAGAACTTGACAAGTCAATTTTAGATGAATTTGGAAGGCAAAAGACCAACACGAGCCAAATAATCTTGAAAAGGAAAAGCCAAGTTGAAACCGGTGTCTTTCCTAATTATAGCACTTACTACAAGTGATAACAATTAGGACAAAGGCTACAGAGATCCAGGGAACAGAATAGACAGAAGAAATAGACACACGCATATGTAGACAAATAGTTGTGGTGGTGGTGGTGGTCGTTGTTGCTGCTGTTTGAGTCGGAGTCTCGCTCTATTGCCCAGGCTGGAGTGCAGTGGGCAATCTCAGCTCACTGCAACCTCCGCCTCCTGGGTTCAAGTGATTCTCCTGCCTCAGCCTCCCGAGCAGCTGGGATTACAGGCACCCCCCATCACACCCGGCTATTTTTGTATTTTTAGTAGAGATGGGGTTTCACCATGTTGGCCAGGCTGGTCTCAAACTCTTGACCTCAAATAATCCACCCACCTCAGCCTCCCAAAGCAAGGGCAATACTCTTTTTCATAAGCTTATTAGTCATTTTAATGAGAATAGTAAAACATCTGAAAATAAGTTGTTCTAGAATGACTGGATATCTGTGTGAAATGATGAAGCTGAACCCCTATGCACACCACAGTTAAACATCAATTTAAGATGGATGCAACTTAGAGATATATAAAGATTTCTTATATAAAACACTGGAAGCACAAACTATAAAAAGAAATGTTGAACTTCAACAAAACTCAAACTATTGCTCATCAAGAAAGTACCATCAAAAAATTAAAAATAAAAAGGGAAGTGACAGATGAAATCAAGTCATGATGTGCGCATATCAGTCCACAAGAACCTTGTAGAGAATAAGCAAAACTGACCTAAAAGTGTTAGAAATCAGATCAGTGGTGGTTCTGAGGGCCTGGACAACTGAAAAGTGGTGTAAGATAACTTTCTGTGGGGACAGAAGCATTACATGTCTTGCTGTGCCTTTGTCAAAACTAACAGAACATTATACGTAAGATATGAACATTCCATTATATTTCACAATATAGTTCACTCTTTCAAGAATGAAGGACTTATTAAAAAAATTAAAGAAAATTGTTTTCTAAATAATGTAAACAAAACCAATGAAAATCTGAGATGAAGTATTTGTCATAAACATCTAAAGAAAAGTTTCCAATATACAGAATTCTCACAATCAGGAAAACAAACAGTAGATGTAATTTTTGATAAATCTGGCAAAAGACACTTATAATGACCCACTCTATATGTATTTTGAATATTTATTGGTAAGGGATTTCTGGAAAGCAATTTGGCAATGTGTGATTCTTATAAGAGTTTATAGTATTTGCTCCAGTGATTCAGATTTTAGTACTCAATGTAAGTTTATAATCAAAGATATTAAAAATTATCTAAAATTTATATAGAAGAATATAGTACAGTAAATTCTATGAACCAATATAAAAGGACTGAATTATTCAGCAAATTAAGCTAAAAATTGGTTATTTTATTGCATCTTAATTTACATTAGATTAAAACTGGCTTACTTTTAATATTCATTAAACAGATAATTTAAATAAATTATAGCACAGCTATATAGTGTAATATTATGCATTTCTTAAAAATTGTGGCACCTTAAAATATTTAATAGTGTCTGAAAATGCTTATAAGTGCAATATACAAGGTTAAATACTTTCAGTGTCATAATAATTGTGTGTGAATATTTTTGTATATTAAGATACAGTATAACAGAAATCTCTAAGGTTTAACAGTTAAATTTTTAATTTTTAAAAATAATTTTCTATATTTGCTGCCATGAACATGCTTTACTTGGAAATGCAGATAAAATCCATGCAATAGTCAATTTTTGTAAAGCGAAAAAGAAATTTCTGGGGAATTTTAAAAAGATACTGTGGAATTTTTTTTTTTTTAAGTACTGCTGATTGTTCAAGAAATGTAAGCATTCCAATTCACAGTGATCTTCGACACTGAGCAGATGGCACCTAGCAACTAAATCTATTGCTATTTCCACATAATAATAAAATAAATTTTGATGAATTTTAGTTCTGTGGTAGAGATGGAGTCACAGTTTCTGAAGAGTTCTACAAATTTTGACAAGCATAAATCATGTTTTGTTTATTCGTGGTTTAATTGCATTATACAGATCTAAGGATGGGTCTAAATGTGTAAACATCTGCTTTTTCAGTGTGGTTTCAGCTTCTAAAGCTGCTAGAATTGAAGAGTGACCACTGCAATAATCGTCTATTATAGAAATTTTGGAGATAAGATTATAAAGAACAGAATGATCTTGAAATGTCTCATCTTCTGTGTAATATCTGGCTCTATTTAATTCCTTTAGCATTTCAAGTAACTATTAAGAAAAAAACAAAGCAGACTGGTTAAACAATGGGATGAATCTAGATTCCAAATTCATATGAAACTCAATAATAAATCCCAAGCATTAGTCCAGTTTTTCTAATACCAGATTCTTGAGGACTTACTCATCAACACTTAATATTAGACTAATGTCTCTGGTCTTTTGCCTAAATACCATTTAGTAGTTTTGGATTCTTACTAAAATTTCATGTTTTAATTGGTATGTAAAAAGTGTTAAAGAATATAGAATTGGGCTGGGCATGGTGGCTCACACCTGTAGTCCCAGCACTTTGGGAGGCCGAGACAGGAAGATCACCTGAGGCCAGGAGTTCAAGACCAGCCTGTCCAACATGGAGAAACTCACCCTGTCTCTACTAAAAATTCAAAAATTAGCTGGGCGTAGTGACAGGTGACTGTAATCCCAGCTACTCTGGAGTCCGAGGGAGGAGAATCACTGCCTCAGGAGGCGGAGGTTGCAGTGAGCCAAGATCGTACCATTGCACTCCAGCCCAGGTGACAAGAGCGAAACTCTGTCTCAAAATAAATAAATAAATAAATAAATAAATAAATAATAATATAGAATTGGACTTTCTTGTTGTCTCTGTATTGTGGCCACAGAGCTGTGGATAGTGGGTGAAAAGAACCAAGAAGTGTTAAGAGAGACGTCAAGATAATTCATTGAAAGTCTTTTATAGGAGAAGGGCAGAAAGGAGGGAATATTCACCCCTCTCAAGCCCCATGAAAGAGGAAGGGCAAGAGAACGACTTGTAGAATTTGGTTGTTTGTCAGGAGGACAGACTGGCTTCTCACCTCACCCATGCCGGTAGAACTGTAGAATCAAGTAGTGCTACCCAAGCTGGTACCTGGGCAGTGTTCAAGAGAGTTTGGGGAAGAACTTGAGTTTGGGGAAGTAGTGGTTTCAGTTTTCACCATGGTGAACCTGAGGTCAGGATGCAAGATGGGTCTGAGGCTGTTTGTGATAGCCAAACAAGGAGAATGGGTCAGCAACTGGACAAGATACACTGCCACATTCAGTGGGACAAGTGCACACCTTATAGTTAGCTGAGCTTGATTCCTCTTGAAAAGACCCACACCAGGACAACTCTTGCCTGTGAGAAGGAGCTCCAGCTGAAAGATGATAAAGGTGGAATGCAGAAAATAGAAGCTAAGGGTAATAGGCTCCATGTCTAATCAAGGCACCTCCCCTTCAGGGAGCAGGGGAGATATCTGAGGTGTTGGGATGGTTTTTCTGAGGTGTTGGGATGGTTCTTAGGAACATACCATATGCCTCAAAGACAGAGGTAGCATTTGAATACATCTTGTCATTAAGAATTCAAAAGTAAAGAAGAATTTTCAATAGTAACTATTTAGAAGGAATTTACCCCCTTTTCTTTTCATTATTCTTACCCTGGAAAAGTCAAAAGCAAAAGAAAGTGGGGTGGGGGGGAGTCACCGTGGAAAGACGGTGATGGAACAAGCAGGAAAGAGCATATTCTATCTTTCTCATTCTCATTGCTGGACTCTCAGTAATGGACTTGACCTGAAAGAAGAGGAGAAACTTCCATTTATTTGAGACTTTAAAATTATCAATTACACCAGTCATCTCATCTGAGACAAAGTTGACAATATCCTTATAGGCAACAGTGAATTAAACACTAATCTCTGCCTGAGATACCGCCAGGGGCAAGAAGTGGAAATTTCACAGTTGTGTGAGAGCAGGGTTGGAAGAAAAACCATTTTCCTAAATTGCATCCTACTAAATCTGGGTCTTTTAATGAATTAGCTACAGTAACAGATTTAACCTAAACAATGTCTTCCATAAATACTGGGTTTTTTATCATGTGATATTTTGAAACAAATTTGAAGCCTCCTGCCATCAGAGAATCTAAGTTAAATCTTTAAAGTAATTTTGACCAGTTGATTGTATATAGAAGTGAGTCTTAACTTTATGGAATTACTCGTTAATAGAAACAATGAAGTGAAATTCTCCTATTTAGGGTTGACATTTGCCATTTATGCTCAGATAGGCCCAGGCCATCCAAGTTTTGCCTGTGACTCTAGTTATGTACACTTATGGGAAAAACAATAGATGGATATAAACTACAGCAGAATGAAAAAATATGTAAACAAATTATCCAATACTTACAGCTATTTTAAATCATTATATAACCAGTTTACAGCTACTATATATATTTATGTAAGTATTAATTTTATTTATGTTAGTTAACTTAATAATGCCTAGATATTTTAATTAATAAATTTTAATAAATATTTAAGCCTCATGAGGGATAAAGGTTCAATTTTACACAAGGCATTGTTTACAGCCTAAATCATTATGTCACCAACGATCTAAATCAAGAATGCCTTTCCTTTTGTACAGTTTCTTCTTTTGAGCCATTTTTGGCTTTTAAGAGGAAGACAAGCTACAAGTATAAGGAGTTCACATCTACTTACTTAGCTGAAGATATTGTTAGATTTAACTCCTCTCTGTGGAAAACCTAATGAGTTAATATTTATACATCTCTTGGTTTCTGAATATTTAGGTATAATACTTTGTTCCATGTTCCATTGTTTTCTTTTGACCCAACCTTCAAACCCATGACTTCTGAAGCAGAGGAAGAAATAGAATACAGTGGAAAAAAGTCTTCTTTGAAGAAAAAAAAAAAAAAAAGAATCTATTGGCTTCCAGTAGACATTTTTCAAATTTCTTCTAACATACAAAAATGCATTTTATGTGTATGCAGTCACAATGCACTGAATGTTCACCATGTGCTAGATGCACACTTATTTAATACATAAATTCCAAAAGCCTCTTTATATATATATATTTCTACTTAGTATAAGGGAAATTTAGCTGAACAGATATGTCTGTTTTCCTGTACGGTTCTCCATTAAACATAGTTTTCCATCTGTATTCTTACAAACGGGAAATTATCAAGGGGTTGTTTGAAGGACTTCTCACCCGTTTGTTTTCTGTCTGTTACTTCTTGTCAGAAATCCCCATCTCTGATCCTTTGCTTCTCCAGGCAACTGCGAGATCCACTTACCTCCACCTGCCAGTCTCAGACTCACAGCTATACTTGGATTTGTTCCTGCATAAAATAGATCTATTTAGGCCGGGCGCGGTGGTTCACGCCTGTAATCTCAGCACTTTAGGAGGCCGAGGAGGGCGGATCAGGAGGTCAGGAGATCAAGACCATCCTGGCTAACATGGTGAAACCCCGTCTCTACTGAAAATACAAAAAAATTAGCCGGGCATAATGGCGGGCGCCTGCAGTCCCAGCTACTCGGGAGGCTGAGGCAGGAGAATGGCGTGAACCCGGGAGGCGGAGCTTGCAGTGAGCCGAGATCGCGCCACTGCACTCCAGCCTGGGCGACAGAGCGAGACTCCGTGTCAGAAAAAAAATTGATCTATTTAAAAACTCACTGGCTGACAGGGAAGATTTCAGTTCTTCTCGGCACTGATGACCCATTCAGTCCCCTCTCGTTCCACCTGGAGCCTTGCTGCTCCTTT
This sequence comes from Gorilla gorilla gorilla, assembly GCF_029281585.2. NCBI lineage: Eukaryota > Metazoa > Chordata > Mammalia > Primates > Hominidae > Gorilla > Gorilla gorilla. The sequence goes on from NC_073241.2 coordinate 99,033,388, forward strand.
TCCCTGAGTACACAGTCACCCTGTCTTGCCAGACCTTGATCTATTCAATTCGTCTAAGCCTTGTTTTGTAGCCCTGTCTAGACTCTTGTAGTTGTAGCCTTACCCCTGTATCTCAGGCCTTCTCTGGGCATGGTCTATTCCTTTGGACCTCATCATTCAGCCCCAGTGAAAAAGATGCCCTTGTAAACATAATTGCAAATTCAATACTAGCATCTTTGTTGGATGCAATATTTTTATTATTTATTATAATAAAATCATATACTTCATTATAGTATAATTATATATTTATAATATTTAATAAATATTCCACCCTTGGTTTTGGTTTCAATCATTTAAAATAAAATTATACTTTCTCACATATTAGCTAATATGGGACTCTAAATTTTACCAACATACAAATTCACGGGCAATGTGTTTGGGACTTTTTAACTCTGTAGTTTTAAATCTTATATGAATGAATACATTTTGATTTGGTATTTGTTTCTACATAACCTTTTCAAAAATTTGTTTTTTCCATACATTCAGCAGCCTTCACAGATTAGCAGAATATTTATGTTTTAGGATATTATTATCATTATTTAGACAATTAGTTTCCTTTTCAGTACTTTTGGGTATTTGGGAATGGGTTTAGTTTTCTTTAATAATGTTTTCTTGTTATTGTCAATCATCTGATAAGGAAAATAGTTGGAATACACATATCTTGATAAATTGTAAACCATCTTCCATATATCTTTCTTTCTATGCTCCTGTCTCTTGTTTTGTTCCAATTAGCCTAAGAACTCTTTCTTACAAAATCAGACATGAATCAGTTGAGATGGGATTAATTTATTTGGGCAGATATTAGATAACACTTTTGAAAAAAGCAAGTGTTCTTTTGTGCTGCTGGTACATGGCATCATTTTCCAAAGTCATTCCTCATGATTTCTCTAATACTGCTACTTCCCTGGCAATATTTTAAAGTGAGTTTCACAAATCAACAGTTCTCAAAGTGTGGTCCGCAGAGCAGCAGTGTCAACATCTCTTAGGAATAAACAGAAAATGTAAGTTCTCTGGCTCCCACCCAGCCCTATTGTACCAGAAATGATAAGATTGGAGGGGGCCCAGCATTCTGTGTTTCAACAAAGCCTCCAGGTAATTTTAGCACACTGAAGTCTGAAAAACCAACAGTATAGGAAATAAAAACCGAACATGGGTTCTTAAATTTAAAAAGCAGCATAATTAGAGAGTGATTTAAAATGCCTGCTTGATAGAATTGTTTCACAAAGATAAACATTTTTAAAAAATCATTTTGATGGAGCCAATTTTAACCACTCCATTTTGAAATGGTCTTTCTAGCAAAGCCTTAACAAATTTTTCAGTAAAACAAAGTGTATTATGCTACTAAGAGAATACACTGATAGAGTCATTGAAAAGGCAGAAAGCTTCCTTCCTCATTATAATGGAATTCGGTTAAGTATAGTTAGGTAACATAATGTGCTGCCTTCATCTTTTTGTGCCTAGTTTTCTGCTGGATTAAATTTGTTCACTTTTTAATTGAATCTGAAATTCTTAGAAATTAGCCGTTAGGAGAGAATAGATTTTGAATATTTGAAAATTGAAAATATAAATATAATCTTAGTATAATGTCTTTCTAAAGTTGCAAGAAATAGCATCCAAAGGAAGACTGGAGAGTTCTAAACCACAACAAGAAGGGTTGACTTGAGTTGCTGGGTAAAAAAGTATGTGAGGACAGGGAAAACAGAAGACAGGCAAGAGGGTAGGGGCACCACGGGTAAATTTCACCTGCTTGTATTGACTAGAGATGGACCCGGAAAAACTCCCTTAGGGCAAGTTGTCCAGTTGCTTTTTTTTAAATGGGCCTTGATGATATACATAGAGAGAGACAGAGACGGAGACAGAGATAGAGATTCATAGAGCCCTATATCATGTGAATCTTATTAAATTTACTTACTTGATTTTTTTCAGCTTTCTCCAGTGTCCAGTGTGATGCTTGTACTCTCTCCTTGCCTATTTTTCCTAAGCTCTATCTGCTAACATTTGAGCACACAAACATTTCAGTGAAAATGTGATGGTCCTTCTGGGTCCACTGTTACAGGTCATGTTTCATGTACCATCCATTGGAAGGACACTCAATGTCAAGATCCTTTTTTTAAACATTCTATGTTTTTAACTATCAAACTATGGGCATGAACATCAAGGGTCAATACAGCCATAAGCAACAATAATACTGGTTAATGATGTTTACTTCAATATTTTGGAAGAAATGTTATTTAGTGGCATTTTGGCAATTATTTTTTCGGTTGCTAATTCCGACTCTGGAATTGATGGAAAGGAAAGAATGTAAAGAAATGTTTTACTTTCCATTTCTATAACAGTATTTTCTCTATGCACAACAGGTGCCACTGACATATGATTAATTCCAAATGTAGGAGCTGAACTTTATCAAAAGCTTCTGGGCCAAAGAAGAGAAGATTGATGTTCGGGCATTGTCTATATTCCTGTGTAAACCCTTTGGGTCCAAGTTTCATTTATAGTTTTATATGAGATCATGCCCCCTTTGATTTACTACTAATCCCATTGGAGTGGGAATTATGATGGGAATGTTCCTGATGTGTTTAATGCTAAATGTTAATACTTCAGTTGGTTGCACATAAGAATTTTAAGCTATTGGGAATATGTATATATTTGGGCTTTTCATTGCAGATAATTAATGAGGCAATGTTCTTTCTTCAGCTTTCAGCCATAGAATTGATTGCAATTTGTCGTTTCTTAGGAAATGAATGTGAAATCCATATACATATTAGTTTCATGGGTCAATAATCTAAAAGACTGAATTATTAGATAAGCTATTGTCCAAAATATCAAGACACATGAGTATAAATATTGTTTGTATGGCTAGTAAATGTTAAGCTATCATGATTATGTTAATTTGTAATTCAAATATTTTTTTTTGGCATCAGAGAATCCTTACTAAGTAAAATATCTGCCAGAGAGAAGAATCTTTCTATTATACAATTTCAGCTCAGTACCAGCAAACATGTAGCATTTAAGATTATGCTGTTATGATGTATAATAGTACATTCCTAAACATATCAATCATTTTCCATCTGCAGCTGCACTATTTCATCTCTCAAAATAATTAATTCAACAGCACTGACTTTAAAGCACTATTCACAATTAAATCCTAACCCACAGAGGTATATCTGCCGGTAATTCTTAAACTTTTTCCTATGACTTTTTTTGTAATTCTTCAATTCTTGCATCTCATAATTCATCATGGCATAGACGTATTTTATTCATACAGTTATCAAATATTTCTTGGACACTTAATGTAAACCAAGGATATGGTGCTAGGAACTAGGGATACTTTATAGAGTATGTTGTAAGGCATACCAAGTTCTTTTTACTTCCTGGAACTTGCAAACTAATCTTATTTTTCAAAAAAAAAAAAAATCTATTTAATGCATCTAAATGGGAATCAAAGGCAGCATAACTTTGCAATAGCCTTTAAGAAACACAGACAGTTACAAAGTAAGGTTTGGAATGATTGCCTAATAATTATATTTTCAGCCATAGGATATCCAGGAATGAAAAAAGTTAAGTATTTTTATTTTGCTTACCAAAGCAATGTCTTAAGTTCTGCGGAAGGCTGTAATGAATATCTGCAATTATCATATGCTAAATTTGACCATGACTACAATTTGTTTTGAGATACAAACTAAATTATTTTTGCAGTGCTTAAGTAGTTAGTGAGTCAGTCTGAGGGTGCATTAAATACTTCACATCAACAAAGGTAAAAAATCAAATAAGATCATGCCTAAGGAGAGCAAATAAGACATCCCTCACTGGAATCGTATCTGTGATATCCACTTAGATTGTGTGAAGGAACAGACCATAAGCACAATTTGGGCAGAGACTCCCTTAACTTTTGCCCTTATTTTTCCATTGTACAATTTAACTACTTAATCCTCACCATAGACAATACATGCAATGAAAAGTTGTTGAGTGAGTGAATGAATTAATGATTCAGAACACTTTAATGAACTCCTTTTCTCATACAAATTTGGAAATATGTCATGTTCTGTAATGTTTATCCATATCACCTAGGGAGGATGTGGTCATGTTTCCTGCAGTCTGTAGATAAACAAATTAAAATCGTATGGCCATAGACGGTCACACCTCTTTTCACTTAACCTTCTCCATTCTTCGTTTCTTCACAGAGCGATTCAACGTGTATCTTATGCCTACGCCAAACCTGGATATTTATGGTGAATGCACAATGCAGATCACTCATGAAAATATCTATCTCTGGGATATCCACAATGCCAAGGTCAAACTGGTGATGTGGCCTCTCAGCTCACTGAGGAGATACGGTCGGGACTCAACGTGGTTCACGTTTGAGTCAGGAAGGTAAGATCTAGTGCAGCAGCCAAGTGCGGGAGTTGTCTGTATAACAGACTCTGTATAACAGAGTCCTGAAAGAAAGTGCTGTCCATCATTGCCCCCGGTGAGCACTGTTTTCATTCAGGGTAAAAGTTACCAAATACATAATTTCTTCAGATTCTTAATAACATGAATACAATTCTGTTAGTTTTTTGGCAGGCTAATTACCCCATTCAAAATAATTTCAGTCTCTTACACTACCATCAAACTCAAACTGGTTTTGTAATTATTTTAATAATGTAATATGTTTTGCAAGATTATTACAATACTATATTTTTGGTGTGCCTGTAGGCAAAAGGATCTCCATAAAATTAAAGGCAGCATGTCCTTGCTTGCATTGTTTTTGTGAGTGTTTTTTAATAAGCAAACAATCTTTTTTTAAAGTTTTAAATAAATTTAAATATTGCTTTTAGGCAAATATACTGCTTTCTTGATCATAGCATATGGTTGGAATCCATAAGTGTCTGAAATGAATCCTTGCTTCACAATCATTATTAATAAACACGGATTTAGACATAAATTACAACCAACCAAATCATTGTCTTTATGCTATGACCCCGTTGTAATATTGTCACACATCCAAGATAAGACTTAGGTTTGGGGATTTTATATGAGGAGATGTTTAATGCTTCCGTCTTCACCCAGGGGACATGATTTATCACATTCTTAACATGAATTCATGGTCTTATAAGGCAATTATAGTGAGGTTTTATTGCATTTGATATAATATTTTTAAGTTTATAACTTTCTTCTTAAAAACTGCTAAATATTTACTCAATGTCACATTCTAATAATATCTATCTAGCCAGCTAGGGTAGGTCCCATGTCTCTTAAAATTTTAAGGAGGGAAAAAAAAAACAAAAAACCTGAGCTGGAGTAATTTTACCAGTCTGGGGCCGTTTTGCACTACGGTAATATTAAAGTCTCTACCACACTGATTTCTCTGAAAAGCATTAGATCCTGTGTTTACTTAGTAGTTATGAGCTTGTTCAACTATTTCTGTCTACCTAGATATTGAGAGTGCAATAGTGTAATCACATTCCGATAGCCATTGGGAAATACAAATTCTAATAAGAAAATGAATATTTTTAAGATACGTTTACTATTTTAAAAATTATGACTATGAAAATGAGTTGACATGTTTTAGAGATTCACTGACCTAAAATCTATGATGCACCTTATTTTTTTACTGGCTTTAAAAAGGTAGTATATTAATCCATTTTCACACTGCTGATAAAGACATACCCAAGACTGGGCGATTCACCAAAGGAAGAGGTTTAATGGACTCACAGTCCCACGTGGCTAAGGAGACCTCACAGTCATGGCAGAAGGAGAAAGACACATCTCACATGGCAGCAGACGAGAGAAGAGAATGAAGCCAAGCGAAAGGGGTTTCTCCTTATCAAAACATCAGATCTCGTGAGACTTATTAACTACCATCAGAACAGCATGGGAGGAACTGCCCCCATGATTCAGTTATCTCCCACTGGGTCACTCCAACAACACGTGGGAATTTTGGGAGCTACAATTCAAGATGAGATTTGGGTGGGGACAGAGTCAAACCATATCAGTTAGTTTTACATATATATATATATATATATATATATATATATATATATGTGAATTGAATGTTGTTGTTAAGGTTTTGTCGGGGTTGGGGTTTTGTTTTCTTTTTTGCATCATTTACCAGCACTACCTCCAGGATCCCTTCCCTTGGATCCTTCTAGATATACCTATCTTCCTCTTTCTATGGAAAACAATTTAACTATTTTGTCTGTTACAACGTTTCAATAGACTTCCACTCAAAATTTTAAATAACAAGTCATTTTCTTTCATGAAGAATGGTTATTCAGAATTTTCACTCCATTTATACCTGTCCACATTAGTTTTTTAAGATCTTTCTATTTGATAGAGGAATTTGGTACCTATTTTTTTCCCTCTGTTTATTTCCTTGTCTTTGAGATTAGAAATCTGTCCTTTGGACACAGTTCAGTTGTGTGTTTCTCCTTCTCTGAATTTTGGGTGTCATTTGCTCTTTAGTGACTGAGAAATTGTCCATAATTTTGTGCATCTGTTTTGTAAATTCCAGATGACTTCACTGTTGTTAAAATGAGCCAGTAGGGGAAGGTCTTGCCCATACTTGATCTAGAGAAATAAAAGTGGGACATTGTGTTCCCCAGGTCTGGACTGATGGGGTCACTGGTGATGAGACTGGGGACAATTTAGAGGGCAGATTGGCAGGTAAGGCATGGCCAGTCATGCTAGCAAACCAAAGCCAAAGGCCAACACTTTCTAGGTTTTATTAGCTCATTGCCCAAGGCTTATCACTTGGTATAAATTTTAGCTATTTATTTATACTACTATATGCACTAATAGTAGCATTAGTACAAATAATACATATGAAAATAATACAATTGGATATGTCAAAATACTTTTTTCATTGACACACTTTTTCAAATGCATTGTTAAATTCTGCTGTAAACCTGACATGTAGACATGAACAGTAGGAATGGATATACATCGTTTATTCTGGAGAAGCATCCTTCTGTCACCCTCGTAATTATAATTATATGCCATAAGTCTCAAGGAGCACTCACCTAGTGTGGGGCAGAAGGAGAACAAGGAGCAGGAAACTCTCCGTGGTAATCATCCTCAGCGCAGCATGGCACCTGGGAGATGTATTCATAGTCTCACATCAGCTCGGAGCAATTGCTCTTTTACCATAAGGATCATAACTTTGCATTTTAAAGGTAGAAACAACCAATTTGCCGTGCAAGCATATTTTCTCAAGATAATCACAAAAAAATACCAGACCTTCAGAGGAAGTGATAAGATTCATGATTATGTACAATTTTATCCTGTGAAAGACAAAACTCCTTTATTTAACTGCTGACTTGACATTTTTACTTCGTGTTACCTCATAAATATTGTAAGCAAAAATCAAGATGAGTGCAAATGCCTGCATGGCCAAAATTCAGGCGAGCCCCTGATCTTTTGTATGAATTATTTTTCAAAACCTAAGCACCCATATTCAGCATGATGTTTACTAGTAGAAAACTGGTGCTTAAAATATGTGTCTCACTAACTTTGATAATATTGCTTCCATTTAGAAACCTGGGAAAAACCCAGTTACTAATTTTTAACAATTAGAAATGCAAAATAATACTTAAATATTGCAATATAGTTATTATGAAAAGGTGGTTAGTGGAAGCAAATGTTATATGTCATACAATTAAGGATTCTGTGATGTCATAGGTAGGCTTAATTTATTCCTAAACCTTCGTTGGTCAGGGATGCAAAGAGAAAGAATCTTTTCTCTAATGTATAACCAAGTGGTTAAGAGGAAAGATAAAACAGAAAGTTCTTAAATGTGATACAAAAGCATAAAAATATAATTAATACATAATAAATATGAATTATGTTATATACGCTATAAGGTCTAAGTTAGTTAAGGAATTTCTCACATATGGACTCCAACATTTCTGTACTAACCCAGAGTTATCAATGCCCTTCTGGGTTTGTTTGTTTTTTTTTAAATATCATTTGATTTGCCATCAAGGGTGTTCGTGGTACACATTTCTTCATAAAAGAGTGTACTGCTGGGACTCTAAGATTTTCTTCTGAACTACTGATATCTGTCCTGCAAGATTTTTATGCTTGTTGGCACAAACTTTATCTACCAGAAGGTGTACACAGTAGGTTTTTAGCCAACAAGGTCTCGTGTTTCTCTTTCAAACGGTCCTAAAACATTTCTTGACTGAAACATTGAAGAGTTGCAATTAACTAAAATATAGTCAAACACAAGACATGAAGTGCCAACATTGCACAGAGCTTCAATTGAAGTGAGGAAATCCTGAACCTGTACACAGAGGCAACAGCAGCCACATCACTACCACCACCTGGCAGCCATCATTTGGAGGCTGCTGTTCCATAGACGATGTCATAACAAAATATACCCCAATTTCAGAAATACTAAAATGTAAAAACATGTGCTTCTGTTGAATGAAGGAATTAATCAATGAATGGCTTCATTGTTTGAATAAAGCCAGCTGGGGGTGGTATCCTGGGATACAGAAACCTAGGAGTGAATGTGGTGACGTTTCACAAATCACGGGAGGAGATCAAACCAGAACTTCACAACTCTCTTGACTTTATCTTCTTGATTCCAGAAATCATTCTTGATTTAATGACTATGAATGAAGTTTAGGAACTTTCCGAATGAGAATAAAAGAAGCCTAAAAGGCGACCGAAACTGTCATTGTGATTCCTACAGACCAATTAGTAAAAAGCAATTCACATTAAAGTATGTGTGGGTTCAATACAAATGTATTGAACTTTAAAGTTAATTGAGCAATAACGAAGATCAGAGTCTCCATTTCTCGATAAAAACAGTTTCCTAAGTCATTTAATTAATGCTCTCTCCGAGGGGGAAAAAAAAAATCAGACCTGGTACTATCATAGCAAGAGATTTACCAGATTAGACACACAGAAGGAAAAGGCACCAGGTTCCTAAACACTTTGTCTTAGCATTACCTCTTTGGAATTAAAGCAAGGGTTTATGTAGACCTATGATTTTAAAACATTGAAAACATCACTGATGCAAATTTTCTTCATGGAGGCCTGTGCTACTCTATACTTCGTAATTAAAACCCAATTAGATATTATGATTTAAATCTTTTTGTGGCACCAGAAACCTCATTTATTCTCTGGGCTACTTTATTTCATTTATTGAACACTATGGTAAGAACTAGAGAAATAAAGATAGGTAACACATAGTCCCTTCCCTTAATGAGCACATAGTGTACTTAGTAAGATAGATCAACTAATGATTTCAATATAATATAGGAATTGTAATAAAATACATCCCAGGAGGGTTATGTATTAGGAACATAGGTTAAGTTGTATCATTTTAAAAACGTTAATGATGTCAACCCCCAATCTCAATAGCTCAATACAACAAAGATTTATTTCCCACTCAAGCTATGCCTGATGCAGGCTTGGACGGATCACCAGGGCACCTGGATTCAGAAACCTAGGATGCTGCAGTCTTGTGATTCAGACATCTTCATGCTAACCCACCTCATTGCCACGCATAGCAGGGGAAGAAGGTGGGAGCATTCTCCAACAAGCATACTATGGACTCAATTGTTTCTCCCCAAAATTCATATGTTGAAGCCCTAACCCCCAAACTTCTTATATCTTTATGGCAAGAGCCAGAGATGATAGGTCCTTTATAGATGGAATTAAAGTTAAATGAAGTAATAAGGGTGGGGTCCTAATCTGATACGATCGGTGGCTTTATAAGAAGGAGAAAGAAACCTCTCAGTCCCTCTTCTCTGCCATGCGGAGGAAAGACCTCAAGAAGGTGACCATTTCCAAACCAGGAAGAAAGCCCTCACCAGAACCCAACCATGCTGGCACCCTGATCTCAGACTCCAGCCTCCAGATGAGAAAATTAATTTCCGTTGTTTAAGTCCCCCACTCTGTGTCATGTTTTTCTTATGGCAGCCTGGGCTAATACAAAACATTTAAATACTTTAGTACAGTGGTAATGCATGTTATTTCTATTAATAGCCCACCACTCAGAAGGTGGCCTCCACAGCCCCCCCACCCCACATCTGCGAGGGGACAAGTGGGGAGTATGTGGAATGTTTGGTAAGTATATTGTCTCTGCCACAGTCATATCTTCTGATGAGCGAAGATCCCTTTTCTCTCTTCTTCCTACACATTCAATTGTTCCTTAAGGGAAACAATCCAAAAAGCAGTCCAGCAAGCCACTGATGATAGCTCAAAGTCCAGAGTCTGCAGGCGATTTGTAGCAGTATGTACATCAGGTCCAGATATGACTTTTTTTTTTTTTTTTTTTTTTTTTTTTTTTGGAGACGGAGTCTTGCTCTGTCGCCCAGGCTGGAGTGCAGTGGCGTGATCTCGGCTCACTGCAAGCTCCGCCTCCTGGGTTGACTCCATTCTCCTGCTTCAGACTCCTCAGTAGCTGGGACCACAGGCGCCCGCCACCACGCCCGGCTAATTTTTTTGTGTTTTTAGTAGAGACGGGGTTTCACCGTGTTAGCCAAGATGGTCTCCATCTCCTGACCTCGAGATCCGCTTGCCTCGGCCTCCCAAAGTGCTGGGATTACAGGCGCGAGCCACCGTGCTCGGCCGATATGACTTCTTATACTTCCAAAAGAACGATCCAGAAAAAGATGCTTTTTTTCCCCCCTCTACCCACCCTGGCCCAAGGAACAGTGGTTTAAGAGATGTGGGATGCCTGCCCCTGCAAACACTCCCATTCAAGGGAAAGTTTGGGAAGCAAGCAGGCAACAGTCACTGGTCCTGGTAATTCTGAATTGCTGCTTGCCAGATATCTTCAGGGTCTTTATCCAGAATTAACAAGGATATGCGGCTGGGCCCTCATTCTGCTCTTTGGGAAGAACGTGCCAATCCTCTATTCCACTTGGTTCTGCCCTCGGCCCGCCAGGAGGATTTTCCTTTATCATTATCCTCCTTGTCCATATTCGAACTGGACATTGGGAAAATGTTCTCTTTGAAGTGTTGCACGTTCCTCAGTCCACATTCTACCCTGAGAAGTTGTAGTAGAGATCTGAAGGTTACTGAATCTTAACAAGTTATAAATATTTTTTATTTACGGCCTGTTTTCCCTGTAAAACTTTGTCAAAATATTACTAGATTTCTTGTGTATTTAGTGCCAATCACTTGTACCAAGGAAGTGTTTTCTTGGTTTGTTTTTGTTTTGTTTTGTTTTTTGTTTTTTGAGCTCTATTTCTCAGATATGCTCTGATTGTTTATTTCTTCCCTCAAAACTGTCTTTTGATTTGAAAGGTGCCTTGACTTTGTCAGGTTCTTGTAGGAGCAGCACTCACTTAATTAGATAAAAATGACCCAGGGCAAAGAATTAACAGATTATAATGGGTATCCTACCCTTGAGCTGCTTTTTACCTTGACGCACCTTAATTGAAAGGTTTTAGCAATAGGTGTGGAGATTACACTTAATCTGCTCTTTTCCTTGAGACTGCTTTAGCTTGCTTTTGTCACTTAAAAACATTAAGTGTCTGTCTCAGAGTTCTCTTTTCCAATTTTAGAAGGTTTTGAATTTTTCAAATGCCTTTCGTTTTGCTTGAAAATTCTCAATTTCTTTCTAAGATCCTTTCTTTTTAGTACCTTATCAGTCAACAAACACTGTTAACATTTTGTTATCTAACCGTTTTCCCTAGATGTTGTTGGAGGAATAAAATTAAAAACAAAATCTCCCAATGCAGAAATCTTCTCCATAAATGTGATTTAAAAAAAAAAACACTCCGTTATTTCTGCTAAGAAACTGCAGACAGAAGGAGAATCCCACCCTTTGCTATAGCCAACCAGGTACAACTCAATACATGCAGGTTCTCAAGGTAAACAATTACTGGTCTCAAGCGAGAGAACTTGACAGCACTGTTTGTCACACATGCCTCATCCTTGTAACTGGGGTAACCATTTGTGTTGGCTAATTGGCTTTATGCAGAGGAAAAACAAACTTCTTGTATCTTTATGACAAGAGACAGTTTTGCAAGTTGGAGAGAAGTAGCACCTGAAGTTAGGCACCCTCTCTGTCACAGAAACTAGGAGATGGGGGTGCATCTCCCTTCAGATTTACATGTCAAAGGCACGGTTCATGAGTCCTTGAGAAAGGCATTTTAGGGTCTTAAAGCTGACAAAAGACCTATCTGGTTTTCAGAAGAATTATTTACATTTCAAAGAGAGGAGGAAGTGCTTACAACCCAAAGTTTTCTAAAGTTATATGCCCTAAAAAACAGGAAGGACAATTGCCCATTTTCAACAGGGAGAACAGAGCCTCTTATTTTTAAATTTCACATTTGTCCATACAATCTAGAAACTCTTTTTTTAATTTTATTATTATTATACTTTCAGTTTTAGGGTACATGTGCACAATGTGCAGGTTGGTTACATATGTATACATGTGCCATGCTGCTATGCTGCACCCATTAACTCGTCATTTAGCATTAGGTATATCTCCTAATGCTATCCCTCCCCCCTCCCCTCACCCCACAACAGTCCCCAGAGTGTGATGTTCCCCTTCCTGTGTCCATGTGTTCTCATTGTTCAATTCCCACCTATGAATGAGAACATGCGGTGTTTGGTTTTTTGTCCTTGTGATAGTTTACTGAGAATGATGATTTCCAGTTTCATCCATGTCCCTACAAAGGACATGAACTCATCATTTTTTATGGCTGCATAGTATTCCATGGTGTATATGTGCCACATTTTCTTAATCCAGTCTATCATCGTTGGACATTTGGATTGGTTCCAAGTCTTTGCTATTGTGAATAGTGCCACAATAAACATACGTGTGCGTGTGTCTTTATAGCAGCATGATTTATAGTCCTTTGGGTATATACCCAGTAATGGGATGGCATGAGTGAACTCCTATTCACAATTGCTTCAAACAGAATAAAATACCTAGGAATCCAACTTACAAGGGACGTGAAGGACCTCTTCAAGGAGAACTACAAACCACTGCTCAATGAAATAAAAGAGGATACAAACAAATGGAAGAACATTCCATGCTCATGGGTAGGAAGAATAAATATCTTGAAAATGGCCATACTGCCCAAGGTAATTTATAGATTCAATGCCATCCCTATCAAGCTACCAATGACTTTCTTCACAGAATTGGAAAAAACTACTTTAAAGTTCTTATAGAAACTCTTAAGACATGAAATTGGCCTACCAAGTTATCACAAGTTCTACTAAGAGGCAAGAACTTTACCGAATATCTCACTGCTAAATATCATTTTCCCAGCTTGCTTACTAGTTTCCTTTATCCCTGGCCCAGCCACTATTTCAGTGCCCTGTATCTTAGGGCTATTTATTCATTTACCACTGCACCACTATTAGGATCAAGTATTAGGATCATCACTTATCCTTAAGTGATGAACAAAGTCTCAGTGGTTTATGCAACTGGAACTGATCTCTCACTCATGCTAGTCCACTCTGATTCTGGGCAACTATCCTAGGCAATTAGGACAACACTCACATCAAAAAATAGATGCTTTGACTTCAGCAGGTGTCCCTTCTGTTCATAGCCCTTTCTTGGGAACTAGTGATAAGGTTTCCAGATTGTGCTGGGTGCAGGAAATGAAGGGGGGAGCATGAGACATTTGGAGAACAGTCCTGTCTAGGCAAACGGGCACCAAATTTAATTGTAGGGACTCAGGAAAAGCTTCCTGAAGAAGACGATTTGCACGGCGAATCATAAAATATGAGTTGGACTTCTTCAAGGTAGAGTGTGAGGTTGGCATGAGGATAGAGGGGTCAGGTTACTCTCCACGACGCACAGCACAGGCAGAGCATGGATGGTTCCTTCTTAGCGGATTTTAGCTGCTGGAGATTAGAGTAAGAATAAAGTGGGCAGAGAGTTTGTTAAAAGTCAGATAAAGCTCAAAACCAGGAGTGTTTTCTATGTCATGTCAAAAAATAAATTGGACTTTATCTTATAGGCAGCAAGGAGTTGTTTTTTAATGTAGCAAGTAAACATAGATTTAAATTTTAGGTATGTCTATGTGATGACTCTGTGGAGGATATTTTAATAATGAATCCTTTAGGTTAATAATTTATAATACGCAATGTACCTAGGGCAATATTGTCTGAGCAATCGTGGTTTGAAATGACATGGGAGAATGAATCAGACCGCTCAGACTCTGCTTCTGCATGAGCCAGCACTTTCCCTGTGCCTTCAGTTATATTCTATTAACCTTTCCAAGGCTTGATTTCCTCATCTGTGAGAACCTGATAAAAATATACTCTGCTATGTCCACCTTCAGTGCTGATATGAGGATCAAATGAAATAATGTGCTTTGAGGCCGGGTGTGGTGGCTCACGCCCGTAATCCCAGCTCTTTGGGAGGCCGAGGCAGGGGGATCATGATGTCAGGAGCTCGAGACCAGCCTGGCCAACATGGTGAAACGCTGTCTTTACTAAAAATACAAAAAATAGCTGGGCATGGTGGCGGATGCCAGTGTCCCACCTACTCGGGAGGCTGAGGCAGAAGAATCATTTGAACCCAGAAGGCAGATGTTGCAGTGAGCCGAGATCACGCCATTGCACTCTAGCCTGGGTGACAGGGCAAAAATCCGTCTCAAAAAAAAAAAAAAAAAAAAAGTGCTTTGAAACAAGGGCTTTGAAAGCTGTAACACAGGTATAAGAGATGATTAAATTCGGCAAACACCTATTTTTACCTGCACAGCACTGGACAGGGCAATATAGGGAATCAAAAACGAGCCTTTCCTTTGAAGAAATCAACATTCTTTCATGAAAAATGCTAAAACACCAGAGCATGATTTTGTAGCTTGAGCTGCAGGAGAGTGATTGTAAACAATGAACCGAGTATGAACTCACAGCAGGGCTCTGTCTGTGGGAGAGCAATGCCAATATCACTGCTTTGTCCTTATTTAGAACATTTCGTGAAATCTTCTTTAAGGAGACTTTTCAAAGCAAGTTCATGTGCCCTTCAAGAACATCCATCGTATGACTCTGGTGTCACTTACTTTAATGGTGGTAATAACCACATGAATTAGCCTCACAACTTGTGAGGCTTG
The DNA here is from genome assembly GCF_029281585.2 of Gorilla gorilla gorilla. Classification (NCBI taxonomy): domain Eukaryota; kingdom Metazoa; phylum Chordata; class Mammalia; order Primates; family Hominidae; genus Gorilla; species Gorilla gorilla. Next base: position 99,048,444 of record NC_073241.2, read on the forward strand.
AAATCTAAAGTGCTAGGAATGGAGTCCTGAAACTATTATTTTTAAATTAAATAGCCAAAGTCTTGTCAAAATTCCTTATAAATGAAAATATTTTTCATTCTTAATTAGTCAAATAGATTAACTTATCCTTGACACAAATGTTAATTTTTTCCCATTTTTTATTGCAATATTTTTTTAAAAAATATGTTGATAGATGTGGATTCAAGTCATCTACTTTTGTTGGGAAAATGTTAAAACTCTCACAACAAAAGTCTAGGAGGAGGGTCAAAATTATAGTTGCCCTTGTATTTACAAGATTTTTTTCTTGGTGTTGAATAAATTCTAGACAAAGATTATAAATTCGTTATTATCTTTATCTTTTACAGACACACATCATATTATATGTACTCGATCATGGTAATTAACTCACAATGTCTTATGTTTTACTACAATTAAAGAATTTAAAATTATCTGGGTTATTTAGCATTAGCAAAAGAGTAAAGAAAAAAGATATTTTTCTTGTTATAAATAAAATTCAAATTGTGTTAAAATCTGTTCTTTCAAAACTATTTTTTCTCTTATATTTCCTTCTAATATCTTTACTTGCTTAGATTTTTCACCATCTGATTATAACTTCTTGGCCACTTGATTTTTTAAAAAATTATAAACTTACTGGCTAGGCACCACTGCTCAAGCCTACATTCCCAGCACTTTCAGAGGCCAAGGCTGCCAGATCGCTTGAGCTCTAGGAGTTCAAGAGCAGACTTGGCAACATAGTGAGACTGCTTCTCTACCAAAAATACAAAAAATTGGCTGGGCATGGTGGTGTGCACTTTTAGTCCCAGCTACTGCGGAGGCTGAGGTGGGAGAATCACCTGACCCCGGGAGTTTGAAACTGCACTGAGCTATGTTCATGCCACTGCACTCTAGCCTGGTCAACAGAGTGAGACCCTATCTCAGAAAAAAAAAAAATTATAAACTTACTATTTTTAATAATTTTCATTACTGTAAATGAAGCACATCAGAAGAGGTTTAACAAAACTTAAAGGGGAAAAAACTGACTTTTTGAACACTGAATATATTCCAAACATTTTTCTAATTTTTACATATATTATAGCACAAAAGTCCTACAAAATAGGTATTATTCTCATGCTTCTCACAAATGAAGGGAATACAACTCAAGAATCAAAATCAATTTGCACACACATAGTAAAACCAATCCAAACCTCATGGTGCTGCAAAAACACATGTTCTCATGATAACATAGCTTTGCTAATATGTCTCAGGTTTTGTGTTTGGAGGTCAAAGAACTTAATTTGTGTGGTAGAGGTTCCAACAGCAATTACTAATAGATGGGAAAACATATTATCTTTTGACCGGAGGAGATATTAGATTACAAAAAGCAAAATTAGTGCTAATGTAGAACAAAATTAGTGTTAAGTGTAGAACTTCCAGACACTAGATTTTTTTCGTTAATATTTCTAAGTAGATCATGGATTCATAATTGTCTTAAAAGATAATGCAGTCCGTCATAAGATATTCTGCCATGAGAACAAAAACCGATTAAACTACAAATGAAATTGGGTATTTTTTGTTTGCTTATTTTACCATGAAGAGTTGACTTAGATGAAATAGGTAGCTTGGTTTATTCAAAACAAGTTCTACTTTCACTTGACCCAAGCAAGGCTGTGTCTTAATAGGAGATACAGAGACACTAGAGGTGATGGGAGCATAAGGCTCAACATTTGCTGCTCATCTTAGATCTGCCCTCTAGCTTTGGTTTGTCTGCTGTTACTCTTCAGGCTAGGTCTACAGTTCCAGAGAAATATTTTAGAGTTAATCAACCCTTCAAATAGAGGTGAGAAAAAGCTTTCAAATTTGTTTTCCATATATGGCACCTGGAACACCGGCTTTATAAGACACCTCCAATTCATATCATTAGAGGAGCAAAGAAAACAAATGCACAGAGATCCTGAGTCCACGATATGCTTTCCCTCAGACCTATTTCCAAATAAATATTTTCATTTATAAGTAAAATTAGTAGGCAATTAGCACCTATGGAATTCATTACCTTTGGAAATACAATCCCGATGATAGTGGAATCTTTTAATGACGAACGAGGTAACATATTCAAATAAAATCATCCTTAATGAAGCTGTGCTTAAAAACCACTGCAATTTTCATACCGTTGTTAAAAATTATGTTACTTGTAGAACTTTACTAAATTTTACTTTTCATGTTGATTAAAAACAAAGCCATTAGTTGGTATATTCTCTGAATCATTTCTTTGGAAAATCAGCATCTACTTGGATTACAATTAGTATATATGAAAAAATAATGCTACTCTATTCTTTAATATGAAAATGTATTTGCTCCTTGAAATTCTGAACAATCCATTTTCCTTTCACATTTGTTTGTCCAAATACTCCTCAGGGCATCACATGTTTATTTGCTCATCTATTGCCTGATGTGTTTCAATTATTTAATTGTATAATACATGAAAAGTGCCAAATAATTAATTTTATCCTACTTTGTAGGGCTGATGTCAAGTCAGTTAGGAAAATAAACAATACCACTTTGTATCAGAAGAAAAAAACTTTCCTGACTTTTAATACTTTGTGAATTCTGTAGGCGAAACCATTCGTGGCAGGCCCCGTACTTGTTTTCTGTTAGTTTTAGGTACTTGTCTTTTTCCTTATAGTCACCCTAAAAAACTCAAAATAACCAGACAATTGATTATTAATCATTCACTATACTGGCATAAAAAATGAACCTTTTCTGAATCACATTTGTGTAGAAAATCAATTCTGTGAAGGAACACTTTTATGAAAGAGGCGATGGATATTATTGTGTTTATTTTGAAGGGTGCAATTTACAACTCAGAATAAAATAGGAAAATACTAATTTTCAGGTGAAAGAACACCTAGACAGATAGTGTATAAATGTATATAATCCACCAAACTCTCTGGGCATGCCAATTATCTTTCTATAAATGTACATTGGGGCCTGGCAAGGTGGCTCATGCCTGTAATCCCAGCACTTTGGGAGGCTGAGGCAGGCAGATCACTTGAGGCCAGGAATTTGAGACCAGCCTGGCCAACATGGCGAAACCCCCCATCTCTACTAAAAATACATAAGTTAGCCAGGAGTGGGGGTGTGCACCTGTAGTCCCAGCTACTCAGGAGGCTGAGGCAGAAGAATCTCTTGAAGCCGGGAGGCTGAGGTTGCAGTGAGCCAAGATCACGCTACTGCATTCCAGCCTGGGCGACAGAGTGAGACTCTGTTTCAACAACAACAAAAATGTGCATTGGAAGCTCACTTCTCCAAAATCCCCAATAAATGAAGTGCTGAATATAAAATTATATCTTTCCTGATTTGATTACATAGGTGGAAAAGATGCTTGAAAATATTGCTTTCAAGATACACAAGACTGACCTTGAAATTACAGCTACAATTTAGAAACTCGGATATTTTTTGCATGCCAGATTATCTAAAGGGTATCAGTTACTCTCTCACAAATGATCACTGAGTTTCTATTATGTCAGAGATATTCAGGATGCCCAGATCACAATCTATCCCTAGCCAGTTGAATGAGAAAGCTATTATTTATCATTTTAAAATCATGATTAATCCAGTTGTGGGAAAAGCACAAAGAAATGAAAGGTAGAACTTGTGACAATTACTCAACGAGATCTGAAATTCGTGAAGATTTTTGCTGAATTGGGGAAGAAAAGATTTAGAAGTATGCAGGGTAGCTAAAAAGTCAGATATGTTTATTTCTGTCATCATTATACCAAAATAGCATTAAAGAACTAATACTGTGGGAGGTAGCATGGATTGTGGAATAAGCTTCCTGCATACCAAATCTCTTTTATTTATGTGTATTCCAGAGGTTCCTAGCAACTGAATGCAACTCTCTTCACACAAATATACTTCTGTACAGGCAGAATTTGCTGAGATACTAACGAGCTATGGCTTCAGGACCCCTCTGTTAAAGGTGACCTTGCACCCTGTTCACATGTGATCATATATTTTTGTCATTTTGCACATGACAATTATTTTTCTGTTCTTTATATTTAAGTAAAACAGCCTCTAAAATTGTATAAGCTTTCAGCCTCACAAAACTTGCATCTGTACCTTCTTACTCTTATATCTGTTTAATTATCTTACTGAAAGGGGTGCTGGATTTCTAGAACTATATCATACCTTTTTTACACCTCCTCCTTTTCAAGTGGAACCCGTGAAACTCCCAGGATGGTAGATCTGCATTGGTGTTATGGTATATCACCATGAAACGTGATGCTGCTGAATCACATAGGATTAAGCTCCCAGTCTTGGCTCTAAGCTCATCAGTACTCCCAGCAAAGTGGTGAAAATAAATTATAGATTCAAGGATGTGTCCCACTATGGTAGAGGAAGGTACACACCTAATCTATGATCATTTCTGTCTCGAGTACCACTAAAGGGACCTCCAGCGGGACAGGAGGTGATGCAGTCTCATCTCTTTGTAAACGTGCTGGTGAGAAAACTCCTGGTAAATAGACTACTGATCTTTACTAAAAAGAGACTCCCTATATACAGACTGCTCTTAGCAGGATGCTTCTAGTTTAGGATTACCTATGGTAAACAGACCTACAGCTTCCGGATTTAGGAGGCAGAGCTTTCTGGAGAATGACAAACTAAATAGTTGGGATATAAAATAGATTTCCTAACTCACACACTCCTTGCTGGGGGCACTAGTGCAGACCTGGTGTAATCTGAGCCAGACAATGCACACCCGAAGGCAGAAGCAGGGCCCTGGGAGCTGCCTGGACAGCCTAGACCTCTCCTGCTTTGTCCTGGGCCTCCTGATTCTTTCTGTCAGTGTTTCTATATTTAGATTGTTTCTAAATATCAGTAACTTGATATTTAGTAAATTCTGTTGATAATTTCATCCTTTTTATTGGCTCATGCACCAATATGCTCAAAAATGGTTTATGTGGAATAAGTAAAATAAACTTAGAACAGAAATTATGCTCTGTTAATGTTCTTTTATAAATGAGTAAGCCATAAAAATAAATATTTTTTAGCAATATATCTGCCTCAGAAGAAAAAAACTAATAAACGTTGCAAAGAGATTGTTTTAAATACCAATATACCACAGAAGCTGAATAAAAAGAATTTAGAAGGAAATTTTGCAAGGCAATTCACCTTGATCATTAAATATTTAGCAATATTTTCATAAAAGTATTTTTCATCTATGCAGTGCAAAATGTGATGAGTGTATTCATATAAATTTAGGTAAGTTGGATTATACTTTCATTGACTCATAGAATTACTCCAATAATACACGAATCAAGAAAGATTTGGCATGAACAATACGTATATGCAGAAATCAAATCATACCATAGAAACTTACTTTGTATATTTATTTAATGTGTTTTTTTGTAATAAATACAATATGAGACACTCATTACCTAGGGAAAAGCTCTAGAATGAAAAATCCTTTATATATGACTAAATGTGGCACTATTACGTTATACATGTCTCACATTAAGGCCATGTAAGGAAGTGCTTTGAACAAGAATATAAAATCTACAAGCCAAAATCTACAAGATTCTCAGGATACTTCACTTCTTTGGGGATTAGTTTCCTAATCTAAAACCTGGAGATTAATTTTGCCCAGGCCACGCAGTTGTTTTTAGAATTAAGTGAGATGATGCACACGTAAAGAAATGATGACATCCTGGCAAAATGTAAGCACACCATAAATGGAAGCCACATTTATTATTAATTGGACCCATTGATGTCTTCTTTAAAACTTTAAGACAGTAGCAGAACTTAAAGGGCACCAAGGTTTTATATTTTTAAAGATAAAGTAGAAATCAGGTCCCAGGGCAGGATGCACACAGGCTAAACTAAGTAGCATATGGTCTGGCAACTTTTCAGACTGTAGAGGCAGAGGCATCAGCTCTCGCGATCTCACGCACCCTGTTGCATGACAGAGCTGTCAGTCGAGTGCATTGTTAACCACAGGCCTGATGAGGAGTGGGAAGCACAACTTTTGACATTTGACTTTGCGGATGAATGAATTCTTCCAACTTTACAGTCTTTGAAATAAAGGACTCTCTCTCAAGTTTTGTGTGGCAGACTCATGCTCCATTACTCTGGAAAGAGATTGTATTTGAAACAAGTCAGATCAGGATCTGAATTGGTCTTGTTGGCGTTGAAAGTCCCCCTTGACTTTCTATTTGCTTTCCTATTACTGCTCCAAAACCATTCTACTGGTTCACTTAGCGATTTTTGAGGCTGATGAAGGAAGTGATTGGGGTATGGACTGTGAATTGGTTGGTTTGCATTTGAGGTTGCATTCATTATATCACTACTCTATTAAGATAATTGGCAAAACTGTTCATTCAGCAGAGAACTAGAAAACAAAACCATTCGTTATTCTGCTGGAATTAATTTTTTTGTAAACATGAAGTCTAATCAAAAGAAAAAGGAATGCTTTAGCAACATCATTTTAGCAGCTGCGTCCCAGATCTATTCAAATCAAGTCATTGATATTTTCTCCAATCGTGCTAAGCAGGCTAAGATACTGATACATATCTCCTATGGAGGTCAGAGAGCAGCATCAAACCCTCCCAGATAAAGCAGGGCCACAGTGAGACAGTATTCTTTTCTACCTACTGGATTATTGAGGGAATTTGTAATTTGAGGCTCATTTAATCCATGTTATTCTGTAAAGCCATACTTTGAGGCATCAACAGGAAAAATTTAGTTGAGAATGTCACCATGCAATGCGAACTATGAGGCAATTTAATATGCAATTATTTTAAGCATAATTAAAAGTGGCAAACTATAAATATGTTGCAATGATGTTCTAATACGAGTGTTTCAATTTCCTCTTCACTTTGGAAATGATGAAAACCTTAACCCCTGAAATAGCTCGGGTTTTATTTTGTCTTGTGTCTTCATTTGTACAGGTTCTCTTAATTCTATACCGTGTACAGCCTGCTTTTCCTGTGCTAATCTGCCTCAAAATGTCCCTTTGTTTCAGAACCCTTATTGCCATTTAAAGAAAATTAGACTGTGTCTGCAGTTTTCATAGTTGTTTTGGATAACAGATTCTCTGCAGAATTGACAAAAAAAAAAAAAAGTCTTCTGGTTACCTATAACCAGGAACTGGCTTTTTAAAAGAATTGTTCTTGCGCCCTGAAGTGGTGTTTCAAATTCTGCTCCTTTTCCTAGGAGTAATTTCTTAATTATTTCTGATTTCCAAATGGGTACCCAAGTGATCAAAGCCATCCACTCCACCTAGCACCTGAGTAACACTGACTTCATTTCTATCCCTATAGTCTTGCTTTGTACTAGAATGTCATTTAAATGCATGTCTGGCTACTTTCACCCAGTGTAATGCTTTTTAGATTCTTCCATGGTATTTCACATATAGGGGTTTATTCTTTTTTATTGTCATATGAATATACTATAATTCCTTTACCCACTCACCAGTTGAGAATTTTAAACATATTTTAGTTGATTGCTTTATATAAACTCGTGAAATCTGGTCTAAAGAATAATTCTGTCACACCCTTCCTGCAGCACAGGTGGAGAGATTGACTCGTTTTATTCCATAAACTCCTAAAATCCAATGTAGATATATTTCTGGGTTTTAATATCTATACATGTTATTTTTATGACAAAAGTTTTTGTAATATAAACATTAATGTGTAAAAGTATTCATTAAGCCTATTTATATTTCTCAGTGGGTAAAACACAAGCCTTGAAAAACTTTTAAAAATATGAAAATGATAGAATATGTGAAGAAATATATTTCATATGGTACCTAATAAGTGCTTATAAACAAATAAAAAGTTGCTTAGAGCACATGGGTGATTGTTTTAATGGGTTTTATTATTATTTAAGCATGATGAGGTCAATAGATAAGGACATCATTTTCTTTGAAAATATAGTTTGTGACTCTGTTCCCAAGAGGAGGGAGCATGCCATGGCTCCAAGGGGCCACAAAGAGAAGTACTGGGTTTAGTCACAGGCAGAGAGAGAGGGAAACTGGTTAAGAGCCTTCATTGTGTAACTGGCAAGCCAAAGTAAGCAGGTTAGGATTCCTTAGTTTGAAAATTTCAGCATGCTCTGGAGCGTAGAAGCTGTGCCTCCTGATCTGATCCTTGGCCCTGGGGTGATCAGGGAAGAGAGATAGTATCTTAGAGTTAAAGAGTCTGATGAAGAAGGTGGTTGTGAGTGTGGGCTGTATATTGGTTGGTTTGCATTTGAAAAGCCCCTTCAGGGAAGTTATTTACTATCTGTAGGACTTGACTAACCATGGTAGGGGCAGTCCTTCCAGTGGCATCGAGGCCTTAGATGTCAAAGAATCGGAATATAGAAAATAAAAAAATATTAATAGAGTAATATGTTTTCTAAGTATGTTCCTTTAAGGAGCTTAACTCTTAAATTGGGTTAATGCCCTTTTAATATAAGTTAGAAAGTTGCCTTGTTTAATCTTCTGTGGCAGGATTCCATATCCAACAGCTGATGAGGACAGCAACAGAGAATCTGTGGAATCCACATTGAGTCTTAGAGACATTAAGGGGTGGATTCGCCTATTCTTGCATTTGAAATTCCCTAAGCAACCAAAGTAATTTTGAATGGGTAGAAGGGGAGAGTTGGGAAGACCCATTCAGGAACCTCCCTCTGTCACAGGAGAGAGAGCTATTCTACTTTCTCTTTCTGTTGCCTATTAAACTCGGATCCTAAGTTCCCAACCCCCCAAAAGAAGCTGAGAGTTGGGGTGAGAGCACACAGCAGTTGACTGAAAGATGAGGGAAACATACAGTTTCCATGCAACAAGAAGTAACATTGAGAAATTTAATTCTTGATTCAGAAAACAGTAAACTCTTATGTGAGTTGAAAATAAAAATAGGGCACATTTTATCATGAAAGGAATTATGAGGCAGGGATTGGAAATAACAAGTTAATAAAACAGAGAAATTGTTTCTCTACCATTATGAGGCCCCTATTTAGCTTAAAAAAGAAAGGATATTATGCCATTCTCAAAGAGTGAGTAATCACTTTGTATTATGTTCATAGCTTTACCTCTCATGAACAGAGGACAACTTGCTTCATGTTTTATACTAGTCATGAATTCTACTACTAAAATAAGCCTAACAACATTCACTGTGAGCACCTACTTCATCCCAATCTGTTGGATCTCTATTTGCCCCTAGTTTTTTTAATGGAACCCACAAAACCATTGACCTGGATAAATACTGGAAAAGAGAATCAAGATGACCATGCAAATTAATATATGAGTATACTAGATTCTAACAAAAGGAAAACTGGAATCTCTGCTCTAAATCTAAATAAAAGCTAAGAATTTGGTAGTATAATATCACAGTTTAATATATTCTAGATCTCAGTAAGTCTATGATCTTAGAAGTAGAAAGAATAGAGCTGAAATAGTTGGAAAAAAATGTAATTATTACAGCCCAATGGGTTCTTGCTCTTGGCACAGAAATGCCAATACACTGAGACAGTCGTGTTGCAACAGAGAAAGTTTAATTATTGCAAATCAGCCAAATCGAAGGACAGGAGATGTTTCTCAAACCTGCCTCTCCAAGAGTTCCAAAGCTAGGGTTTTTAAAGAAAATTTGGAGGGCAGGGGGCTAAGGAATAGGTGCTGCTGATTGGTTGGGGATAAAAATCATAGAAGTATTGAAACTGTCTTCATGCACTGAGTCAGTTTCTGGGTGAGGGGTCACAGGACTGGTTGAGCAAGTTCCTTGGTATGAGTCACAGGTCAAGTGGAATCAGTTGGTCTGTCCTAATGCAAAGTCTGAAAAATACATCAAAGACTTAGGTTTTACAATAGTGATATTATCTGTTGGAGCAACTGGGGAAGTTACAGATCTTGTGACCTTTGGCTACATGACTCCTGAGCAGTAAGCAATTATAGAAAGGCAAACTAAGGAACAATGGCTGGTTATCACTTAACTATGCCTGCATCTTAGCAGATTTCAGGCCCCTACCATAATTCTAACCTTGGGCCTTTCATTCATTTTGAAAAGGTACTTTTAGTCCTCAAACAAAGAAGGGGTCAGTTTGGGGAAGGGACTGTTATCATCCTTGCTTTAAAGTTAAACTATAAACTAAATTGCTCCCATAGTTAGTTTGGCCTATTCTCAGGCATGAGCAAGGACAGTTATCTTAGGAGGTTAGAAGCAAATATGGTGTCAGCTATTTTAGATTTTTCTGACTCAATTTTGCAAAGACAGTTTCATAATCAGTACCTGAAAGTCCCAGGCCCCATGTGGTTGAGGATTCACTTATATTACCATTAATTCTCACCAATACAACAGGCATCGAAATCATCGAATCATGCACTTTGGGAAGCCAAGGCAGGCAGATCATCTGAGGTCAAGAGTTCGAGACCAGCCTGGGTTACATGGTGAAACCCATCTCTACTAAAAATACAAAAATTAGCCAGGTGTGGTGGCACACGCTTGTAGTCCCAGCCACTCAGGAGGCTGAGCCATGAGAATCGCTTGAACCTGGGAGGTGGAGGTTGCAGTGAGCCCAGATTGTGCCACTGCACTCCAGCCTGGGCAACAGAGGGAGACTGACTCAAAAAAAAAAAATTTTTTTTTTTGAAGCATGAAACCATGATCTAACCAACACAAGACTTGCGTTGATGTTTAGGCCAACTTTCAACTCATTACCTTTACCTCCCAATGTCTAAAAGGAAAATTTGCTAGGCAATAAAATTATAGCAAGTGATCACCATCAGGGAAGGTATGTTTTCATTTATGTTTGCATTCCCCTTTTGATCCTATATGCTAATTCCATATTTAAATACGCTTAAGACAATGAAGAAATTTTCAAAAAATTGCTCAGGTGATGAATAGAATCTTAATCCAAAATGCAGATCATTTAAGTTTAAGTTGTTATTGGCACAAAGCTTCAAAGTCGACCGATTTCCTAAAGGGCTACTCAGATATGAATTCATATAGTTGAAAGTCTTCATCAAATTTTTTGCCACGATTTACATGGATATAATGCTGACTCAATCCTTTTATCTAATCAAATAGTCACAAAAGTTCGGTTATTTTATTTTGGTTTTGCAATATGCTTAGCATAGTGATTGTATAATTTTGTCCCCTTAAAATACTTATTTCTTTTAGTAAGTCAGCTTCCCAGGGCACAGTGCCAGATAGACAAGTTTTATTTTTATCAAAATAAAACGAAAAAATTCTCTGTAAGGCAGTTCAAAAGTGATCATTTTCATCAAATGTAGCTACTTTAAAATCTAAAGAGATGAAATATATGGATTCCTATATAGAAGACTAAATACAACCGGAATGGAGGGAATTTTTTACTTTTGTACTAAAATGCCTTATATACAGCCCACCCAAAAAGGATATTTGTAGGTTAAATCTTGACTTTATCATTTTTATTATTAATGTTGTTTGTGTTCACTAACATAAAGCTTACATACAAATTCCAAGTCTTGCCTTCTTCAGTTTATAAAAAAGAAGTAGCTATCCTCACATACCCATGATTATATACAAATGTTAGATGAAAGGTTCCCTTTTGTATTATTGTCAGGAGCTCCCTGCGATAAAATGTTATAGAATATATACCTAACATCCTTCTCTGAAAGTTCTTTTCTCCTACTAGCATATGTGTTCCTGGCACATAATAGGCCCCAAGAAATATATGCTTAATTATTTGAAGACATGCATAGCCTAAGCTAACTATTTACCTGAAGAGCGAGAATTTTATTCTGGCTTACTCCCTCTTCAAACAGCAGGTGCTTGATGAAGTACTCAGCAGAGGTTCCAAGGCAACTGGCTATAGATCTTTAACAAAAAATAAACATCAAAATTTCCATAAAAATATGCTTATGACAATATAAATTATAAAAATAGGAACAATCATGTTTTAGTTGTCAAAAACAAAATTATAAGTTTAATTTATTTTCTTCAATCACATTGTGCTATTGTTTGCAGTACACATTCAGGTGCATTCTTTAACTGCAATAAGCATTTTCCTCTCTGTGTCTTGACACTAGTCATCCATCAGAAAATGCTAATTATATTAGTTCTTTCATAAGCTGTCTCCCTTGGAAGGAATTTTTAAAATGCAGTAGAAGCACTATTATGAATTTACTTAAAGTATAATATTTCATACATTAATGAGAATAAAAATTATAGAGACTTACTGAAGAATTATTTTTCTTCCAGTTACAAAAGACAACCTAAAAAAATAAATAATTTAAACAGGGCTGTCTTTTTAAATAGAATGAAGCTAAAGGATCATTGAAAGTTTATTCTCCATAAGGCAAACTGTGAATATACCATATAAAACCAGTTTGCTTTGTCTTTAACGAAAAGCCTTAATTAATAAGAGAAAATTTAGACTGCAAAGGGTCACTTCCAGAGTTTGTATGGATTTGGAATATTATGATAACTCGTGGGAAACCGAAACCTCCCTCAAAAAAGACGTGGTGTTATTTCCAACCTCTTTTCAATGGAAATCTTAATTCCATATTATAAAATGAAATCATATGTTTGGGTCTATGTGTCACTTTTGATCACTGTTTGAAGAGCTTTGATATTCTTAATACATTCTTCAGGGAGGAAAAGGATGCTAATACTATTCACATTTACACCTTTGAACTTTTAGTTCATATTTATAAGAGAGGGTATTATCCCAGTAAGTTATTCTTATCTTCAAATGAGTGCTTTCGAAGAGCCTAGCAACTCCTCATTAGTGTGGGGGACATCCTCATTAAGTGTAAGCCTACTGTTTCAGCCTGGACATGTTTTTCCTTTGATCTAGAACTAGAAGGACATTAATGACCAAGTTTTAGAGACAGCTACTACATCCTCTCCCCAAAATGCCCATCGCTTTGGTGCCTGTCTCAGAGAGGCTTGTAGAAGTCAGCTTCCCAGGAGGGAAGCACCAGATAGACAAGACAAGGAAGGACAGAGAATAGATATCAGGGCACAGTCAAGGTCAGTCAAGGTCACGTAAGTCATTATTCACACAACCCTGAATATAAACCTCTATCTATGGAAACTGAATCCAGTATGCTTTTGTTCAACTCTGAAATTTAAATTGTAAATTAGATTTTCTTTGTCATGTGTTTGCATTAACAGCAAAATACTTCATATCTCTAAAGTTAAATTCAGTCACATTTATGTTAATTTAAAATATTAACAAATAATCAGCACCAAAATCAAAAATAACAGCCCAGGATCCTGAGGGAATAGATAGCATTCCTTTAGCTACTAGTAAGACTGGTTTAAAATGAACTCTGCAATAACTCAAAAATACTAAAGAAATTAGAAATATTCTCTAAAAGAAATTATGTTTTCTTACTCTTTGTGTTAAGGAAAAGTCATGTTTTAAAAAGAGCCCCAGAGAAAAATCCATAAAGTCAGCCAAATGCAAAATCAGAAATTAAGTATTTTTTATTTATTCCAATCCTAATCAACTATAAGTATTTTTATACTGCATTTATATTAAATATGCCGAAAGCTGACAATAGGTATAGGAATGGGTTATTTTGCCTGCAATGCTAACTACATCATCTGCATGCTCTGCTGCACTAAATGTAATGAAACTTGGTCTAGGTGGAAGACAGCACAGCCCCTGAGAACAAGAATGAATTCAAGAAGGCAACATTACTAGAGCTATATAATCAACACCTTCCACTGCACAAGAAACAGGTTGAGAAATGACCTTTACATGAGCTAGTGAAATAGCAAAGTGTTCTTTGTTCCCTTCTCCATTGTTGTCTGTGTTGGTGAAAGCACAGGCAGGTTTCCTCCGTGGAAAGCTGCCACTTTACCAGGGGAAGCAGTTTTTCACAGGCAAACTCTCTGATGGGGACAATTGCTAGTCTGATAGAACACACGCTCGGGTGTGATTGGGCCTGTCAGGGGTATTCTGGGTCACAGTCTAAGAACAGGAAACACCATCTCTAAACATAGAAAATGCAACACCATTGGGGAAGGTGGCAGAGGCCAATGATATTCTAAAGCACAGCAGGAAAATATTTGCAAAGGAGGATGTTTTAGCTCTCTAGGCAGTGTAGTGCTCCTGTGAAACCATTGCTCATAATCACACTGATAGTATCTTTTATTTCACAGTGCCTGACGATGTTCAAAATGTGTTCATATTTTCATCCTCATAGCAACCCTCTAAGGTGTGAAAGGCAAACAGTTTTAGAGATGGGCAGCCACAGACTTGGAGGTCAGGTGACTTTTCCAAGGCATCCAAGCTGAGCCCAGGGCCTTCGATTCCACATTAGTGTGTTTCCGCAGGATGTCACCTGCCTTCAGAAGGCAGTGTTTGAACTTTGCAGGGTATCCTTTCCACTGCTCTGTGCATCCTAGTGCACCACAACCTTGTAATCTGGTCTCAAAACCTTTACTTCTTTCTTGACATAATATTAATTGAAAAGAAACACAGGAGATTTGCTTTTTAATTCTCTCATTTTCTACCTTGCTAATTCCATCTCCCCTTCAATTTGTAGGAATGCTTAATGAAAACAGCGAGAGAGATTATCATTGGGAACTGAAATGTGTAATCAATCCCTGAATAGAAAAAAATAGTGGGAATTATATAAATAAGATAATTTTATAGCTCAAGTACTTAAAATCAGACAACAGAGCAATACAAAATTTTATATGATGGAGTTTCTATAATTCATCCTTACATACAATAAGAAGCGAAACCCTATAGATATTACTTTAGATATTGCTTAGGAGCAGACAATCTTTTGTTCATAGAGAAGATAGCATTGGAAATGAACATTTCATGGAGCTTTAACAACTAGCAAAGCTGAAAGAAATATTTTTCACTAAGATTGCTTTGATCCATGATAGGTATTTACAATATGCAGCCAAGGGCTTTGACCATTAAGAAAAATAAAATAAAATATATAGTGCTTGAATTCCCATTAGGTCTTAAGGGTAAAAGAGTAAATTTCTCTCAACAACTTTCCTTATGACATTTTTATCCCATTCTTTATAACAGTTGGTGCTGGGTTGAGAAAAGTAGAAGAGATTCCAGTAAGCTCCTACCTTCTTTACTCTTCCATAGAATTTCATCTCACGCTGGGACCGGAGCTAGAGAGGGAGTGAGACAGCCAGCTCATTCTGTCTTCTCCCCCATCTTATGTCACTGCTCAAGAAGCGGGTGTTTGGAGTCCAGAGAGGATCCAGTTGTTAAAACACTTACCTGAGGCACTTAAGACCAGCTCTCTCCAAGATTATATGGAATGCTAAGTTGCTCTTGTCTGCTACTGACGAGTGCTGTCTCCTTTTCTCCTGACCCACCAGGACTCTGATGTTGTCATAAAGCCCAGTGGCTTGTAAAACCAACATTGTAATGGCTCTTACTTCTAAATATCTGAAATTACCCTTTCCAGAAAACCAAAACTCTTTCTGTATAAATACTTCTCAGTTATGTACATGATTCATTCATTTCTACCATGAGCCCCTGAATTCTCCTGAAGGTGTTAATAACTGAAAGTATTTTTGGAAATATGAAATAACTTTATTTGGGTCCAGTCATGGAGATGTGGTGATCTGGAGGTGGTAGACAGAGGATAAACTACTCCAAACAAGCGTCAGAATCTTACTCATTCGGGCAGCTTTCCCGATCACCACCCATCAGCCTGCAGTCACATACTTGGCTGGGCAGAGCGCCTTGCATGCAACGAGGGATGGATAAGCGTTTGTTGAATGAGAACAAGCTAATGAGACTCGGGTTCTGTAAGGAGGCTTTCTGCAGCCCTTGGTTCTTTCCTCATGTTCAAAAGAACAGGAAACTATCCTGGGCTTGCTCTAAAAGTAGTTTGAAACTTAAATATGCAGAAGTCACCTAAAAAGTGTGTTCATTTTTATTTTTATTAATTTTTAAATATGTATTTATTGAGACAGTGTCTCACTCTGTCACCCTGGCTGGAGTGCAGTGGCATGATCTCGGCTCACTGCAGCCTCCGCCTCCTGGGTTCAAGCAATTCTCCTGCCTCAGCCTCCCGAGTAGGTGGGACTACAGGTGTGAGCCACCACATCCAGCCAATTTTTGTGTTTTTAGTAGAGACAGAGTTTCACCATGTTGGCCAAGCTGGTCTCGAACTCCTGACCTCAGGTAATCGCCCACCTTGGCCCCCCAAAGTGCCGGGATTACACGCATGAGCCACCCCGCCCACCCCTGAAGTGTATTTAAAATACTCAGTCCCCATTATCAGAAAACTATGGAATCTAAATATATGAAACAAAGTGTGCCTTGCATCAGGCAAAACTGAATGGAGAGCTAACAATGGAGGAAGGGGCTGTGCACCCTCACTAAGGACCCATCATCTTCCTTTGCTTCTCTTTCACAACTGAACTTCTCTCGCTGGTGGTTACTCCTGTGTCTTGTAGACGAAGTCACTCAGCAGGGAGAATTTGATTGTCTCACCAGCCAGCAGCTTAAGTTATCAGGAAAATGCAGTCGGTACACCCAGCCAGAAGTGTGGGCAGCATGGAGAGAGGGATGTCAAGAATATTCCATGAGGATGAGACTTTGAAAATCATTTTTATAAATTTAACTTCACTTCCTCTGCTAGTTCAGATCTTCACTCCCCTCTTTCTTGCTTCTTTGGCCTTTTTCTGTCTTCACATTATAACTAGCTAGTTCACTGAATAACGCTCTTGTTTGAGTCGTCACTCTGGACTCAATCCTTGTTGATTTTTATCACCATTTGACTACTGACCTTTCCCATTCATCTTTTGTTCTTTAATCTTTTGTTTATTTGCTACTCTCTCTTTCTCAACCCATACCGTTCCTCCAGTTTCCGGCTAAGCATTAATCTCACTGGGGAGAATATTGTTAGCCTCCAAATTCAAACTGTCTTAATGTCGCGTGTGAATGACCACAGCAGAAAGGAGCCCAGTGCCTAAGTATGCCTTGCCCTAGTGACCTCGCTTTGTTGTTGGACTCTTAGTCCATTTGGACTGCTATAATAAAATACCATAAACGGGGTGGCCTATAAACAACAAATTGTGTATATATATAAACACACACACATATATGTACATATATGTATATATATATGTGTGTGTATATATATTTTTTTTCTCACAGTTCTCGTGGCTGAGAGGCCTAAGAGCAAGATGCCACCAGATTTGGTGTCTGATGGGAGCCCACTCCTCTTAGGTGGTGGTTTCATGCTGTGTCCTCACATGGTAGACGGGCAAACAAGCTCCTTTGGGCCTTTTTGTTTTGTGATCCTTTTTAAAAAAAAAAAAAAATTGAGACAGAGCCTCACTCTGTCACCCAGGCTGGAGTGCAGTGGCACTATCATAGCTCACTGCAGCCTTGACCTCTTGGCCTCAAGTGATCCTCCCACTTCAGCCTCCCAAGTAGCTGGGGCTACAGGTGGATGCTGCCATGCCTGGCTAAGTTTTTTTATTTCTTTGTAGCAACAGGGTCCTACACTACATTTTCCAGACTGATCTCGAACTACTGGGCTCAAGCAATCCTCCTTCTTTGGCCTCCCAGAGTGCTTGGTTAACAGGCATGAGCCACTGCACCAGGCCTGGGTCTCTTTTATAAGGGCACTAATCCCATTCATGAGAGAGCTCTGCCCTCATGACCTAATTACCTCCCAAAGGCCGCACCTCTCACTACCATCACATCAAGAATAGGGTTTCAACATATGAGTTTTGGGGAACACAAACATTCAGACCATAGCAGACTGTTCTGTGAAGTGGCTGAAATCTAAGTCATTGGAGCCTGTTCTAGCACATATCATTCTACATGCTCAACATTTAAGAATACATTTTTAATTTTGGCTTTTTGTGTGTGGCTTTCTGACAATGAAAAGAGCCTCTTTAGTGATAATGTGAATCAAAATAAAATATATTCAGTTCACTCCATACCCCCAAGTGATTGTAGAAGGCAGGAATGAAGTAGTGGAAGAATTTGAAAGATGTGTGGGCAGAAACTTAGAAAAAATATTTTTCCCCAAATTTAGGGAGAGACTGTAAATCTGGCCTGATGACTATATAAATGTGAGACCACGGTAAATGAAAACCTTTGCCAATTAATTTTCACAGACAAGGGAGTAAAAGTTTTGCTATTTGAAATTGCAGATGCTTTACAACTGTAGCAGGTTCAAGAATTTAACACAACCTGATTCAGTTAAGAAACTGTAAATTCTTTGTTTCTTGTTGAATATTTCTCAGGAACCCCTTCTCACTGGGAAGGGGATAATTATAGCTTGCCATTTCAAATCACCTCTTTCAAATGACTCACCTTGGTGTGATACTATTTTCTGCCCCTTCTTCCCAGTTTTATGTAGTTTGATGTTTAAACATACAAAAATCTTACATGACCTTATGGAATAAAAGGAAACCCAGATTCAAGCCTCATCTGGTCTGGTCTGTTCCAGGCTGGCATCTGCTGTAGTAAATATAACTGAACTGATTTGGGCTTTGCAGGGATGCGCTGTCACGCTCCACTGAAACCCCTGATCCTGACCAGTTTCCTCGATCCTAGATTTCTCACACCCTGCTCTTTGACTCCAGTCCTCCACACTGGAATTTTTGGATGCCCTGAAGCCAGATGTAGGCACTGGGGAGTCAGGAGTGTAACCTTTAGCTCACCTATCTAGAGAGCAATTTATTTCACATTCCTGCATTCTCCAGAATTTTCACTCAGATAAGAGACATCCAGATATACAAGTCTCACCCAATGCTTTCTAACTTTTTTCCCCACAGTCACCCAGGTCCAGATGGAAAAAAGTTGCCTCTTAAATCATGTTCTAATCTCCGTCTAGCTCTGATTTATAGCAAAGCTGACTTAATCATCTAGATTTGGCTTTTACAAATTCATCAAAGTCTGCCTGGCTAGTGACTCAAATCTTACTCCGAATCTCAGAAGTGAAATGTTGACTTCCTATTTCTTTTGCTGTAATAATACTTTCCATAGCAAATCAAAGTCCTTGGTAGATTAGGGGAAAATGTCCACAATAATTTCTCAGTGGAGAAAATTCCTTAGTATACTGAAAAAAAAAAAAAAGTAAAGCCATTGTACTACAGTAACTTCCTGCCCCCCTTTACCCAAGTTCTGCTGTGTCTGTAGCTGTTTGTGGAAGAGAAAAGGTCTCCTTGGATCTACTGGGCAGCATTTTTCTTACCTTCTCAACTACAAGCTGGTTCAGAGAGTGAAAGTCTACCTGGATCTCAGGAGAAAGACAACTTGAAGAGTAATGTCTATAGTGATGCAAACACAGAAACAGAAGAAACTTCTTCATTTAAAATACAATTTTTCTTTATTCTTTGATCTCTCAAGAACCACCATGATTTTTGTGACATCAAGGACAGCCCCTGCAGTGCATCCCACTCATCCTACTCACCCCTCACCTGACCAGGGCCAGGATCAGATTTCCATGGGGTTAGCAGAGGGCTGAGAAGTCAGAAGACAAAGATCTACAAGCTATGTTAATTAGGAAGCCTCTAGAGAAACAGACCAAAATAATATGCATATCATATGTTATACATATACACACAAACACATATACATATATATAATACATATATACATGCACATATATACATGTGCACATTCATATATGCACAGACATACATACAACATACAAATACTAAATACAGGTCAATTCCCTTCAACCAAAGATTCTGTATTCTGTGAGTTAAACCTCGCTTTGTTATTTCATTTTTTCTTTATTCTATTAAAGGACTCAAGTTTTGTATTGTTTCTGCTTTTTTACCATTACCTGAATTAGCGTCAATTAAGAAATTATTTTTCCTTCATTATATCTTTCCCAGTTGTTCTTTCCTACCAACATGTTTGTCTTTCTAGCAAGAAGTGAAGGTTTTATTTTCAAAATATTAACTGAAATCAGCTTGACCAGACTTTAGTATTTTTTTTTCTTTTACAGTTAGAATCACGAAGTCTAACAGCAGGAGGTGGGAAACTATCTCAATTCCATTCCCAAAATGAGGTAGATGGGCACCAGTAAGAAATGAGGATTCGGAGCAACTCTGTGCATGTTGGTTGAGACTCCAACCAACCAAAGAATAGGAATTGGCTGTCACCGAAGTGAAAAATACACCCGCCAAGGGAAATTCCCACACACAATCTGTTCAAATACCAAATCTGGATATATGCCCCCAAATGTGAGGGCAGATAAAAATGTAAAAATGGGATCTAGGAAGCAAACAAATCAGATAGGTAAAAAAGACATCATTCTCAAATTTAAGAAAATGGAGTGGCTCTAAAAGTTTTATTGTAAAATCTAATAAAGGCTTTCAAAAAGAAGAATCTTTAAAGGTCAAAGAAGGAAGCCATAGGAAGAAATAAGAACAAAAGAAACATATGTTAAGATGATGGGAAGGACAAATATGACAAGGTTTTTCAGAAAGCTTAGAGAAAGGATAAATCAATACGGAAGGAAAAGAGGAAGATAATCCATAGGGAAGATACACTACATAAGAGATACAGCCAAGTAAAAAGCTAAAACAACTGGAGTCAAAACAACAATTAGGAATGCTCCTGTTTTTCCAGCCACCAAGCAGCCTGCTCTGACATCTGCAGGATCCTGGGTGGAAACCCACCACCCTGTCTCAAACACCAACATCCTCTTTCATGGACTGAGTTGCCAGCCTCTATAGGTTTTATTCTAAGTTTTATTTTCCTCCCTATCTACTTGTATTTTCAGGGGACAAGTCTAGTTGGGAAAACATCATGTAAAAATAAAGATAATGAGATATTAGAAGTACTATAATACAGATTTATACTTAATTCAGCAGGAGAAACAGAAGTGGTTGGTCCATTCCTAAACTAGAATTTGTTAGTATGAACTATAATGAGACTAATACTGTATAGCTAAGAAGATCAAAGATATCAAGGAACAATACAAACTGACTGATACTTTTATTTTTGATAGGGAGATATTTACTCCACTTCTTAGCTTCTACATTGAAGGTGATTCAAGCTATCTATTCACTAACATTTTCGATGAAGATTGTTTTAAGAAATACAATCTAATGTGTTAAAATAAGTTAAAATTTTAAGGTTGAAAATCCACTAAGCTGAAATGAACATTTGACATTTGAAATTATAGAACATCTAGGTGATTGCATTTGAAATTATTTAATGTTTAAAACTTAGATTCATTTTGTTCATGATTTCAGTAAATTTTAATTTCTGTTTCAAAATGAATTAAAAATTGGTAGTTTAGGCAGGATGTGATGGCTAACACCTGTAATCTCAGCACTTTGGGAGGTGAGAGAATCTCCTGAGCCCAGGAGTTTGAGGCCAGCCTGAGCAAGAGAAACCCTAGCTCTACAATAAATAAATATATGAAAGTAAAATGTTAAAAATTTAAAAAAATTCAGTAGATCAAACATATGCCTACATCTTTTATAATACCAGTCAGTATTTGCCCTGAGTATCTTAGAATGATTTGTGTTTTGTTGTTTTACCGGGTAGCTTGTTTTGATAATCCCAACTAAAAAAATGTGGTACTTTATCAGTGATCTGTCAACTGAAAATCTCTAGAGAAAACTGTAACACAATAAGGTAATAAATTCAAAAGTTCTTAATCTCCATATACATTTATGTAATCATCTACTCACTGAGTTTTTAAATAAAAAGTTAAATGCATATATATGAGAACAAATATAATTCATAAAATAATGGTAACTATGTTTTTAAAAATATGATTTTAAAAAATATTACATCTTCCATTGAAAAAAGTAATATGGTTATCTCTGAAAATCTAAAATCTAATACAGTGCCTGACAAGTAGACAAGTGGGTAGTGCCCAAAAATATGTTGACAAATGAATAATTATAACCTGAGAAGAAAAGTCAATCCTTAGTCAAATCAAATCCAGTCTTATATTTATTTTCTATTTGGCTATGATACTTCGTCTTTTTTCTATGGTCAGTTGAAATGCTGAAAGGATCTTTCACCTAATTAAAAAATTATCTTAACTACATTTAAAGCAAAAGAGGAATATGAATATAATTGTAAACCCTGATTACACATGATTACACATGCTCTTTTTGCTCTGAAGAAATATAATTCTTATTGATAGGTTCTCCTCAAAATGGTGAAAAAAAGCATAACTCTTCTCTAATGCAGAGACTAAATACTATTAAAATTTGGGACAAACTAAAAACTGTCCCAATCGTAACATGGCAGTTAAATTCACGTTAAAAGGAAAGTATACTTCATAAATGACAGAATTCAAGTTTCTGCTTGTCTTCTTTTGTTATTAGCTCTTCACCACAAAAATAGGTGTGAGTATAGATCAGTAGCTGTTCCATGTGATACACACAGATGCTCTCAAACAAGTTTAAAGTAGAACAAGTCTTCCACCCAGGATAAGAACGTATCACTTCTCTGTATTTAACTGTTTTATCTACCCCATTTGGAAGAGCACACTAGCACCAAGGCACCATTCTTCAAAACAATGTTTCTTTTATAATTTGTTTTGCTTTTTTTCCTATCAGAAACTAGAAAATCAATACTTTTTATTTAGCCATTATATTGATAATTTTCATTTGCTTGGGTCAACATTTAAGGAGTACACGAGGTGCTTTTTGTGATTAACATTGGGAGTTAAAAATGTTAAAATTCCTGATTGTCAGGGAATATCTGATATGTTTACAATAATGCCTCCAAGAGCTATGTATATAGGGCGAATATAAAATCATCTGTCAATCTTTTAAAATTTTTTTCCCATTAAACCCTCATTAACGTGTAACCATATAATAAGGATAATGGTAATTTGTGATCATATATTGAGGTAATTCAAGTCTTATGACTTACATCACATCTTCACATGGTGGGTTTTTTTGATTCTGAATTTTTGAAGCATAAAGATAAATAGAAGAGCATCTTATATGTATATATTTTCAAAGATTTACTAAAGCCAAACTCCAGAGTGTTCAAGGAGACTCAACTAGTCATCTTATTGAGTTAAAGTAAAAGAAAGAAAAGAAAAAATAAACAGAATAGGGTAAAATGAAAACTTTGGAAAGATGTGAAAAGATAGATTTTAACTAATGTGATTGTAATTGTGCCATCACTGAGTACACAGGTGGAAGAATTGTAGAGTTTGAGTACAAATGTGTACCTTAGATATGGTTTATGTTCACTCTTTCATTTAAAAGCTGAATTTTAGAGAGGGTTAAATGGCATTTCACAAAGCTACTTGGCAGCAGAGCCCAGACTAAAACCAAGATTTCCTTGTAGGCATGTGTATTAGTCCATTCTCACACCGCTAAGAAGAATTATCCGAGACTGGGTAATTTATGAAAACAGGTTTACTTGACCCACAATTTTTAACAGGCTTAACAGGAAACGTAGCTGGGAGGCCTCTGGAAACTTACAATCACAGCAGAAGAGGAAGTAAGCATGTCTTACCGTGGTGGAGCAGGAGAGAGAGAGAGAGGCATGGCAGTGTACGCCTGTACTAACAGCTACTCAGGAGGCTGAGGTGGGCAGATTACTTGAGCCCAGGAGTTCAAGGCTGCATTGAGCTATGCCTCTGCACTCCAGCCTGGGTGATAGAGTGAGACCTTGTCTCTATGGGAAAAAAAAATCATTTAATTTACTTTAAATAAGTCTATAACTTTCCTTATTATTTATGTAAAGATTTATTAGTGAAAATGTTCCTTCTATACTTAAACCCCATCTGCTTCACTTCACGCCCAATAAATAACAGTTAGTAGGTTTTGTACATTCTTCCAGAGTTTAATGTACATACATGCAAAGATGCATATAAATTCTTCCCACGCACATTTTTACAGTGACATAAAATTGTATTTATTGTGTACAACCTGATATTTTGAAGTATACCAACATGTGGAATGATTAAATCTAGCTAGTTAACATATGCATCACCTCACATAGTCATCATTTTCCATGGTGAGAACAGTTATCCACCCACTTTACATTTTTAAGTATACAGTATATTTTTATTAACTATAGTCACCATGTTGGACAATAGATCTCTTGAACTTATTCCTCCTATTTAACTGAAATTTCGTCCCACACATCTTTTTTACACAAACATTAGCACGCTCTACATATCACTTTCACCTGAAAAATACTTTTCGTAATTTTTTCATAGAGTTCTTTGAGCATTAAAAAATTAATGTGTGTAAACCCTAAAACCCTGTAACTTATCATCCTTCACTGTATACTACTATTATTACGACTATTACTGAAAAGTAGTAGTCTTCAGTAGTTGAATTTCTAAAATATGTTGCTAGATGAAACAAGAGAAATTAGTGTTTTGAGTTTCAATCTTTTTCTTGTTTTTGTCTTATGATACTTTTTAAAAATAATAGATATCAAAAGATATTTTCACTGGCAAATTCATCTATCTTTTCTTCTGTGACTTTATTTGAATCCTCGCTTGAAATCCCTTCTCCTTTCTGAGTTTATGTAGAAATTCTTCGATATTTTCTTGTAGTGCTTTTTTTACCCCATTTGCTTTCTCTGAAATTTATATCAATGGAGGAAGATACATGGATTCAAATATTTTTTTTTTCCAAATGACTACCATTCAACAGTTTATTGAAGAGGTCAGCTTTCCCTAACTGACTTGAGACTCTACTTGGACCATATATTTAACTATTATATGAACTGGGTCTATTTCTTGACTTTCTGTACTGTTGCTTTACTGACTTTTCTGTACTGTTGTTTTTTACAAACTGTCTGTCCATTTTGCCTGGAGTTTCTTAGATTAAAGTCTGACTCAGAGTAACCAATCTTTTCATAGCAGCAAAAAAAAAAAAAAAAAAAAAAAGAAGGAAAATTCTAGCATCGTTAAATGACAATAAAGATTAAACTGTTAACAGAATAAAAGTGTTAATTGGTTTTAACTGCTCTGTGGAAAAGCTGTGCTTTGAAGAATTTCATTATGTTCTATAATTAAACGTTAAATTTTAAATACTGAATAGAAATACCACTGGGTTTTTAGGAACATGCTCCTACTCTACCCCATTACTGAGAGTTTAAAATTTCTGTGTTCACAGAGACTAAATATTTGGTTATTAAATATGTACACAATATTGCAAAACTTACAGTGACAATGAAATTATACAGCTGTGAAGATGGACAAAATTGCCAGATGTCAACTAATTCATCTGCAGCAAAGTTAGACCCACAAAAAATTATCTTAAAGTATCTACACTTACTTTAAGTAAAATGTCTCCATAATTTTTGACTTGGTAAATTTCTTTCACACATCATGTGGGAAGAAAGAGTGGCATTTCAAAGTCACGCCTTCATAGAGAGCCAAGTTTGAGAGTTACAGACAAGAAAAAGAGGGCGTGGTCTAGTAGTTCAATGCTAGGAATATTTTCTCCAGAAAATTCCTCCACGCACCATGTTAGGGCTAATTCTGCCCTTGAAGGCAACTAAGAGAACCTTGAATAGTGGAGCACCTCCTCTGGAGTTCGGTTTCCTTCAAATATATACATCCACATGATCCCTGGTTATTTTTTATTTGTTAGAACATAACAGAGATAAGTCTGACAGTACTGTTATCTCAAGTGATTCTGGATGCGAGTGGTGAGGCTGGATAAAGAGGATATTCTCTTAGATTCCATAGAGGAATGTAATTTGACAAACAGACATTTAGGGAAAAGACTAGGAATTTTACACTCTTACTGCATTATTGACTCCTTAGCACATGCTGTCAGTGTCAGATGGAAGGGTTCCCAAGGCCACCCTCCAGCTCAATACTCCTCTAGAAGACTCACAAGACTCAGAAAAACACATTATGCTCACAGTTTGTATCACCACAGTGAGAAATAAGATTAAAATCAGCAAAGGGAAAAGTCACAAGGGATAAAGGCCAGGAGAGACCAGGCAAAAGCTTCCAAGGCCCCTCCCAGTGGGGTTGCATGGGGACACCCTTAATTCTCCCAGCAATGACATGTGACAACACATGCAGTGCCATAAACCAGAGAAGCTCCCCTGAGCCTCGATGTCCAAGGTTTTTATTGGGGGTCAGTCATGTAGGCATGCAGCACCCCCAGGACTGACTCAGCTATTCAGGCTCCAGGCTGCATCAGAGTAAAAACAGGCATCCCCGCTAGGCTGTCCCTTGTTGGGATTAATGTATCTGGTCAAATGGGTATAGCATGGCCCAAGGTCTCAGACTTACAGAAACAGGCAGAATATTCCAAAGGCCCCAGAAATCAAATCCCAGAAGCCAGCCATAGGCCTATCCTAAAAATGGGAATGGAGAATGTGCAGGGTTTGAATAACCAACTGGTGCCTACTAAATTAACCCCTTCCTGCCCACTATCACATATATTACTTCATTTAATTAAAAACAAACTGATAAATTCTTGTTGCCGATTTTATAGGTGAGAAGTTAATAGGTAAAATAACTGGCTCAGATTGATCCCCAGTTGTCCTCCTCATGGCCCTGTACTTCTCCCTGGTAGCACATATCACAGTAAGTTTGTGATTCTTGCTGGCCTTTCCTGACTACTCAAAAGCCTCAGAAGCAATAGGCCATATATATTTTTCCCTCCTATTCAGTTCCCAGGCCCAAAACAGTGCCTAGGTTATAGTAGCTACTTGAAAATTATATGATACATTTATATGACAGGCTAGAGCATTGTGGTTGAAATCGGTGCCCTAGTCTTTTGAATCCTATATTGTTATAATTTCCCTATATCACAATGTCGAAAACAAACAAAAACAAAGAAAATTCTGGAAACAAGTGTGCCAGTTCTGTTTACCTCTTAGAATTTTTATGAGGCCCTAGAATATTCCTCAGAGCTGAAAGAAACCTTAGAGATTATATTATCCAACATCCTATTTTAGATAAGAAAAAAACATTCATTTTGTACAAAGACATTGTTAGATATAAAGAGATTACAATTGCAATTGTCTACAAATATCAATAGAACTCTAGTTTGAAGTCAGGACAAACACACGTCATCCATATTTTCCCTGTTTCACAAAATAAATGCAATTGAGGAATATGCATCTTGTTGGCAAGGGAGTTGGGGGTTCAACTGTAACACCTATGTTTTAGCTTTTCCCAAGTTAAGGAAATAATTCTTTGCGTTCATTTGCCCTTTTTGACATATTTCTTTATAATATTAATTTTATATATCACAGTCTTAAAAAGTTGTGCAAATACGTCTTCTAATATGTCCTCCTGTGGGTCTCATGTGTCATCTCCCACTCATCTTCAATGAAATGGTGACCTGTGAAGAAGGTTCCAGAGTCTAGTCATCATCAAACATAATGTGCATGTGAGTCACCTTGGGGTGTGTTAAATGCAGATTTAGATCTGATGGTCTGGACAAGCTCCCAGGGAGGCAGATGCTACTGATCCGTGGACCATGCTTTGAGGAGCAAGTCAAATGCCATCTAAATTATTTCCTCTTTCTCCTAATTACATTCTCTAGTATTGGCTTGTTACCACAAGACTGTTTAGACAGATATGAAACAGTCTATCTGTTCCCTAACAGCCCCAAAAGAACACATTTTAAATAATAAGGGAAACCTAGAGTATTAGTGCATTTTCACACTCCTACAAAGAAATACCCAAGACTGGATAATTTACAAAGGAAAGAGGTTTAATTGACTTAGTTGCACATGGCTGTGGAGGCCTCAGGAAACTTACCATCATGGCAGAAGGTGAAACGGAAGCAGGGACCTTCTTCACATGGTGGCAGGAGAGACAAGAGCAAAGGAGGAACTTCCAAACACTTAAAAACCATCAGATCTCGCGAGAACTCACTCAATATCAGGAGAGCAGCATGGGAGAAACTGCCCCCTGATCCATTCACCTCCCTTCCTCCACATGTGGGGATTACAGGTCCCTCCCTGGACACATGGGGATTACAATTTGGGATGAGATTTGGGTGGGGACACAGAGCCAAACCATATCACCTAGCCCATTTATTCCAACATGGCTGACAAAAAATCATAAATATGACCTTCATCTAGGCTTAGGTACAAACACTGAAGAAAGAACATCTTCTACCTAAAGTTTCTTTGCTTTTTATGCTGTTTTAAATGCCTTATTTCATGATCAAAGGATGAAGTTTACAGTAGTTTTTACTTCAGAGACAAAAATCCCTCCTGTAAGCATGCAAGCTCTTGCGCGGGGCAGAGTCAAATCACAGGAAGTGGACAAGCACTCGACCTTTACATCTCAATGACTGAGTGTGAAATAACAATTTGTGTCTTCATTATCTCATTTCCAAAGACTAATAAGCACTGTTTTTCAGATGACTATGAACAAAGCTCAACCTCAAACAAGATGCACTCGCTACTTATCAATGGTTTTGTTGCTGCTGCTCCTTACTCCTCTGAATCAACAAAGAAAGCTCATTTGTTTCACTTTGTGAAAACTCTTCATTTTCCCCCCAGACTTTCCATTTCACGCTGTGTGAATTTTATTAAGATCTCTTTCAGAGAAGCTAAGTGCTGGCTCTATAGGGCCCTAAGGGATCACAGTTGCAGCCTCTGTAATGTCGGAAGCCTCTTGAGACATTTCTTTTCTATTGAAAACTTGGAGAATCATAAAGAATCTAAAATCTTTTTGGTGCTTAAAGAAATAGTTACCCTCATGAATATTTTTATGTTATAACTTGAAAATCGCTTGATGTTGTAATCTGAAAAATCAGCAACACAGAAATCCAATTAATATCCAATATCCAAATATTAACATATTGATATTGGGTGGGTCTTTCTGAAGACTTTCTTAAAAGCTAGCTTAAAATATTAAAATATTTTCCATTTTAGAGTTAGCCTTTGTTAATAAAACTTACCTATAATCCTATTGAATAACAACTTGTCAGTGGAGTTTTCCTAATTAAAAAAATGTTTTTAAAAAGTAATTCTAATTAGATAGTTGAAAAAAGAATTTGCATTCTGATTTTTCCCTGAATTGACATAAGAATTTTAATATTATATGCTCTCAGAAATGACATGGTGATAACTGCATAACAGTTTGCCCATAATATTGTATCATAACAGTCTATGTCATAATGGCAGATAAAAACACTAATTCATTTAAATATTGGAAAGCATCCACTGTCATTGCCTAAATCACCTTTTTTTCTGTTCCTTTACACTGTTGTGAATGCTTCCTTTTTAAACATCCAAATACACATGGATTTTTATTTCCATTTTCACGTACCATTTAAAGATGCACTTTTTGGTTGGTTTGGTTACGGCTGAATCAGCCTCACTAACTCCTGTGGAGGTCAGGAGGAGGAGGCACAAGGGCAAGGGCTTTGTCTACGTGGAAAACTGTTACGCACTTGAACACATGGAGACCCATCTCTTTCCCTATCTCTATTCTCACAGAATGTGTGACACAGGAGAAGGACTATTCACTTTTCAAACAAGGGAAGGAGAAATGATCTATCAGAAGGTTCATTCTGCGACACTGGCCATAGCTGAGCAACATGAAAGATTAATGCTAGAAATGGAACAGAAGGCCCGGGTAAGGCCCCTTCCTTGGTAACCTATCAGCTTGGAAATGAATGTCACTGGGATCTGATGTACACCGTGTATGTGTGGGGCCATTCATGTCAGCGCCTGGGTGTCCACCCTGCCCTGATCCTGAGGGCTTATCCTACCCTGTCATCTCTCTAATACCCTATTCAATATGTCAAAAAAGAAGTTATTGTGGCCACCAACTGTGAACCCTGCACTTCTGGCATCTACCTATGTAAGACCTGTTGCCTTGGATGTCAGAGAGTGGATTGCATGAAATAAGAAGCAATGCTGTCTGCATGTCCCCACATACAGTTGGACAATCAGATTTAAATATGGGCTCAAAATAACTAGGAAAATTAAGTTCTCACCAGGAAGGGTTCCACTTTTTTTTTAACCTTTATGTTTATCCTAGGTGCTCTAAAACTTCTAGCTCTTCCTGTATGTATAATAAAATGTTTACAGAAGGAGGTTATGCTGGTTGACAATAGAATAATTTGTCTATCGTCTTGTCCTGGAACTGTAGTCCAGTTTTAGGATCAAGCTAAAAAATAATCTAGTAAAGAATCTAAAGTAGTAAATTTTATTAATATGACAAGCTGAAAAATAATTATAAGCTTTATTACTAATTTGCTTGAAAAAGCAAACAATGAAATGACTATTGATTATGATCTTAAGAGATAAGTATTTTTTCTCTAGGATTTATAAAGACGCATCAGAGTTCATCTATAGAAGGACAGGTAGTGTTTGGGAAGCATCTATAATTCTCTTTGTGAAACATCAGTAAGTCTATTGTAGTTTAAGAAAGTTTTATATTACTATTATTTTAGTTTTTATCTCTAAAATTCTATGAAATATTTTGAAGTATAAAATAAATATTTTTAAAAGAAAGAACAGAAGTAGCTTAAAATCATATTTTACTCTTATTGCACTTTTAACTTTCTCAATACTATATTTATCTCTCCACCTGGGGTACGGTTAAAAAAGAGCCTTCCTAACACCTCAGGAGGGAAAGGGCAACACAGGACATTGGACTCCCCATGGAAATGAAAGAGTAGCTTCAGCATTTGTAGGATGATTAGGATGAGACTGTGGGATTGACTGAAGAATCATCAATTAGAGAGGGCTGGTAAAACAAACTTCTAGAAAGATTTGGGTTAACTTTAAACCATTGTAACAAGTATCTAACCAACGTGATGTTTTTCTAGCGATTAAAATCAAGTGGAAAAATATAACTATCAAATTTCAAATTATTTCAGAGTCATGCATATTGATCATCAGCCCATATTTTCAATCTGCTGGTTTTTGTTTTCAACCAAGATTTACCATGGGGCTAACCATGATGTCACTTGCTATTAGTTAACCTCTGTACTTCTTTACTTATAGTTGTTTTAAACAAGCAAAAGCTCATAGAGTGATTTAAATTATATTTTAATGATGGAAATTCCAAGAGCTCTTTCACATACTGTAATTATCTGCCATAAAGAAGAGTACCCCGTTGGTGCTCTGGGCTTGCATCCCAACACCACCACTTACTGGCTGTGTAATCTTGGGCAAATTATTTAACTCTGGTTTTCCTTTATCTGTAACAAGGGCATGTAATAGTTCTACTCATTTGGTTGTTATGAGGTTTCTGTGCATTCATCTATATAAAGTGCTGAGAATCAGACCAAGCACATAGAAGTACCATGAAAGCATTCATTATGGATGACGGTGATGTCGGAGTGACATTGAACAGTTATAAGAGTTGCTGTTATCGCTACATAATATCCTTCACAATCTTTCAAGTATTTCTAACAATGTTGTGCCAAAATATTTGCTAAACAAAACTTAATTCACTTTTGTTGTTGATGTTGTTGTATGTTTCTCGTGTCCTGTGCCACTGAGAAGCAAGTCAAAGGAATGGAGCCAAGTAATTGCTTTTAATGGCTCAGTGATGAGATAATGGATCCAGTCAATGTAACCACAGGCAGTCTAAAACTAGGGTGTACACCACAGGCGTGGGTGCCAATATCAGTGCTGAGACAGAGATAGAAGGGAGAGCGCAACAAATGTTTAAACAGCAGGCTCAGCAAGGCTCAACAGAGAAACAAAATGTTTCTAGAAATTACAAAATCAGAGACTCCATCACTTGGCCCATACATGTCAATAGAGTGTTTGATTTAATTCAGAAATAATTTCCCAACTATGCTTTTCTCTGCAGGTTAATGCTAGTAAGAACTACTCCATGGCTAATTTGTTCTTCAGAGTAAACTGAACCAATCCTTTTCAAGTGCAAGCTGCCTCAAGTTGATAAATGCCTAAATTTCCAAAATACTACAACCAAAAGCAAAGTTTTCCAGTTCTCCAGATACAATTTTTTTTATAGATACCTCAACATGCACAAAACTTTTCTTTGTTGCTGCTGTTTTTTGAGACAGGGTCTCGCTCTGTCACCCGGGCCAGAGTGTAATGATGTGAACACAGCTCACTGCAGCCTCAACCTCCTGGGCTCAAGCTGTCCTCCAGCCTCAGCCCCCAACTAGCTGGTACTACAGGCCTGCACCACTATTCCTAGCCAATTTTTGTATTTTTTATAGAGACGAGGTCTTACTGTGTTGCCCAGGCTGGTGTTGAACTCCTGGGTTCAAGCAGTCCAACTTCCTTGGTCTCCCAAAGTGCTAGGAATACAGGCTTGACCACCATGCCTGGCCACAGAAAACTCTTTTATAAAAATTTCCAACAAGTATGAAAGAATGTTTAAATACTCTCTAACTCTTCATTTGCTATTTAAAATAACAAAATTGTAACTTGAAAGTTGGATAAAAAAACTCAAATGAGAAATAATGTCTCAACAACCGTTTCTTACTATGAAAGAAAATTCAATATGATCTTTTCACATCATATAAGACCTTATTTTTGCCCTTGTTTATAACCTTCTTTCTTTGGGGGGCCACATGAATAAACATATTTAAGATATATCCATAGTCTGAATTAGGACATTTCTATTCTTGCTTGAAGAATTTGATGTTTAGAAAAATTTCTCAGCATTGGCCAGGCACAGTGGCTCATGCCTGTAATCCCAGCACTTTAGGAGGCCGAGGCAGACAGATCAGCTGAGGTCAGGAGTTTGAGACCAGCCCAACCAACATGGAGAAACCCTGTCTCTACTAAAAATACAAAATTAGCCAGGCATGGTGGCACATGCCTGTAATCCCAGCTACTCAGGAGGCTGAGGCAGGAGAATCTCTTGAACCCAGGAGGCAGAGGTTGCCGTGAGCCGAGATCGTGCCATTGCACTCTAGCTTGGGCAACAAGAGTGAAACTCCATCTCAAAAAAAAAAAAAAAAAAAAGAAAAGGAAAAATTTATCAACATTGTGAGAAAACATTACATTTGCCACTCAACAGTAACTGGACAAAAGAACCACTAAATTGGTAAGATAATTAGAAGTGAATGTCTTGATTTCCTTCACTGAGAAGAATAAAAAATTAATATTAACTGACAACATATTAAGGAGAGGTTATTGGTTTATTAACCATTCACAAGATTATAAAGTGCTTGCACTATGCTAACTACCCTGCACAGTGGTATAGGGAAATACAAGAGGAGAGCAAGAAAGTTCCTTCTCAAGTAGCCCAGAATTGTGTGGGATCAAATAATTTGTACTGCTCAGAACAAGATTATTGCATGTCCTTTGACCCCTTGAAATATCAAAAGTTTTCCATACCTCAATGTATGTATGGGTAAGACATCACCATCATTGAATTTTGCTACATGATAATAAACACACCATTTGAGCTTGTTCATATTGTCATGGCAGTAGAACCTGACAGATTATTTGGATAATCAACTTATTGGAGTCAGCCCTCCATAGAATGATCTCTGTATTAGAAGATGACATGCTGGCCATTTTGCATTCAGATGTACGGCAACAGCTTCTCATTCCTGCCTCCAAGTGAGAATCAGAAAGTGGTCTTGGCAGAAAAGGAGACAGCAATCTTAAGGAGTCTCTATACCTTCTTCATTTTCAAACTACAAACCAGTCTAATTTTAAAAGAGTTTTAAGATACATGGGAGAATTAAGCTAGGGTAATACATATTAAACTGGAACTATTTTTGAGGAATATGTTTCAAATATTTGAGAAAATGATTAAAGCTAGATATTTGAATACAACATGTTCATCTCTAGAAATGTTTCCATTTCACAGAGATCATTCTTGTTCTTAGAGCTAGCAGAGTTCTTTGGATTCCATTGCCAAAAGTATCTGTAGATGGTTTGACATGCATGTGCAACATTATCAAAGAAAGTTTTGACATTGTGATAGAAGCCACTCATCAGAAACTGTATCACAAATGCACCCATGTGACTTAGCCTGTTAAGGTTGAGTACAGGCTGAAATCATCATGGACACGGCCTCAACTGGATTGAAATAATTTAATTTTAGATTTTCATGGATCTGCTTTACACGCACACACATGCACATTAAATGAAAGGTGCTTTCTTTTAAAATGTACCTTTTATGTTCTAAAGCAATTTATTATAAAATGCTCACATGTAAAGAGCAGTTGAGAAGACAAGAATGAGAAAAAAAACAGATTTTTTTTTTCTGCTATATCCAAAATAAGTAAGCAAAAAGAAGTGTGGGGGGGATTGTCAGTAATTTCCAATCTTCTAACATTGCAAGTAATTTAAAAACATTTGTATACAAACACCCTCACAAAATGAGAATTTCAGTGTATTAAAAAAAAAAAACAGCATTTAGGATGCTCCTGTTCTGTAATCCCCATCTCCTGCTCACCAGAAAAGCTCTGTATACAGTGTAAGGACAAATAGCATGAGTGCTGATGAAACGCCAGGAAGATATCAAGACTTTGTCTAATGCCTTAAAAACATCATCAGTGGGACTTGTCAAATCGGCTGCCCTCCAGAGCTATCAATCCTGTGATTTTCCTAAGCTCTGGTGGACAGAAAAAGAAAGAACATTGGGAGGCCAAGGCGGGCGGATCACCTGAGGTCAGGAGTTCAAGACCAGCCTGGCCAACATGGTGAAACCCCGTCTCTACTAAAAATACAAAAATTAGCTGGTGTGGTGGTGGGTGCCTGTAATCCCAGCTACTCAGGAGGCTGAGGCAGGAGAATTGCTTGAACCCGGGAGGCGGAGGTTGCAGTGAGCCGAGATCGCGCCATTGCATTCCAGCCTGGGCAACAGAGCAGGACTCCGTATCAAAAAAAAAAAGAATAACTGCAAATAAAGTTATTATTCAGAGTTCTAGTCATGATTTTATCACTCAGTATTATCAATGTTAATCATAAGATTAGAGCTTTTGATTGCTGACAGTGATCACATTTGCATATTTGTGATTTTTTTTCTTTTTTTACTGATAGTCATGGATTGTGATGAAACAACACAAGCTGAATTAGAACAAATTATTATGGTTGATAACGAAAATGTGAAAATGGATCTGTGATCCCAATTAATCAATTCACTTACTGTTGTTCAGTTTCAGAACGCTAAAGAAAATTTAGTCTAAACAACAACAAAATCTCACTTGGCTGGGCGGAGTGGCTCACGCCTGTAATCCCGGCACTTTGGGAGGCCGAGGTGGACAGATCACTTGAGGTCAGGAGTTCAAGACCAGCCTGGCCAACATGGTGAAACCCTGTCTCTACTAAAAATACAAAAAGTTAGCTGGGCATGGTGACGGGTGCCTGTAATCCCAGCTACTCAGGAGGCTGAGGCAGGAGACTCACTTGAACCTGGGAGGCAGAGGTTGCAGTGAGCAGAGATCACACCATTGTACTCCAGCCTGGGTAACAATAGCGACACTCCACCTAAAAAAAAAAAAAAAAAAAACACCCACACATACACATGCCCAAGGAGAAACATGTATCTCTGCGTAAGGACACAAAGGAGGTGGAGATAGTGAGAAAGCAATGTGTAATTTATCTAACCAGTGGTGTTCTTGCATGATGTGAGTAAAAATTAGACTATCATGTTCTTTTTTCTTAAAATTTGTTTCCTTAAAATTGATACTTTAGATGTCACTTCAGAAAATGCATTTCATTTATGTATGTATGTACATGTATGTACTTCTCAAATGTAAATCAAATAGATCAGAGTTGGTTCTGTGTAAGAAAAATCATTGCCTAACACAAAATATTGCAATTTCTGTGTTTAAAAAAATACAGTTTTGATTCTTTGCTTTGCTGGAACTGAACAATATAAAGAAAGCTGCACAAGGATAGTTTTCTTAAATGAAAATAACAGATTTCAAAAGGTTCATCAAAATGACCCAACAGACAGACATTATGACAACATACACACATATAACCCAATGGCTCAGACTATCTTTTCTTTGGAACAATGCTATAAAACAGAAGTATTTTTTAAATGTAGGCCACGAAAATCTAAGGAGTTGATATAAGCATTGCCTGGGAGGATAATGAAGGCCACATCCAGTGAATGTGATAGGAAGTGTCAGTTCCTGGGATGTGTTCAGTGAACACAGATGCAGATTGTAGAAGAAACACAGTAGGATTTCGGAGATTGATTCCAGGGAAAGACTGCAACAGAGCTATGTGACCTTGGGCAAGTTACGTTCTCTGTGCTTCAGTTACCTGTACTTAAAAGGTGTTGAGTGAAGCACAATGATATCATAATATGTACTTCACAGTGTTAGAACACCACGTGGTCTTTAGTAAAAGCTCAGTAATTATGAGCTAATTCATAAGATGGCTAGCAAGAAAATTTAGCTTTAAGTGGGAAAAACTGTTTTAACCATCACTAAAGATTCATCCCAGCTTTCATTACGTGCAGATATTGGAAATTAATTTTATGAACTTAACGATAGCCTCTAGATATTTACATTTTTTTAATTTAGAAAGAGCCCAAAATTTGATTTTAAATCACTAAGAAATTTAACGTTTTATGTGTATTTATCATGTTCCTTATATTCAAAGAGCAGCTCTGTAAGTGTGTCTTACTTACAAATAGATAAACAGAAATAGAGATAATAGAGATTAAGAATATACATGTTGTTAAATGCATTACTGATTGCAGACGGAAATGATGTTGAAAGTGAACGACAGTTTCTGCTGTTATTCCCAAACTCAGCTTATTTTCAGACTTCCTGAAAGTATTTTGGTCCATACATGATTTTATTTATTTATTTATTTATTTATTTATTTATTTATTCATTTAGAGACAGAGTCTCACTGTTGCCCAGGGTGGAGTGCAGTGACATGATCTTGGCTCTCTACCTCCTAGTTTCAAGCGATTCTCGTGCCTCAGGCTCCCCAGTAGCTAGAATTACAGGCACATGCCGCCACGCCTGGCTAATTTTTTGTGTTTTAGTAGAGAGCGTTTTGCCATGTTTCCCAGGCTGGTCTCAAACTCCTGAGCTCAGGCAATCTGCCCAGATCGGCCTCCCGAAGTGCTAGGATTACAGGCATGAGCCACCGCACCTGGCCAATACATGATTTGAAATATACAATAACACTCATTTCTTCAGGTTTAATGAAAATATCCTACAAAGTTCAATTAAATGACATCTAGCAACTTTCATTCAATGACCATGTAAATATTGCCTTTTATTTGTCATTCTGGTTCCTTTCCATTTATCTTGAATAAAATGGAAGATTAAGGGTGAGGTGTCACTTATTGAAAATTAAGCCAAGTCTGTGATAAGCCAATTGGTGTTCTTCTTGAACATGAGAAGGTGTTCTGTCTTGAACATGAGAAACAGGCACTCGCATTCCTGCTCTGGTTTTGTGAAATTTACCCAATTGGTGTAATTCTCATCTTATCTGTATCCTGGAGAAGAGAGATCCAGTAATTTATTTTACAGTGAGTCATGGGGAAGAGGGAAGAATATCAAGACTCTGAAACCTCAGAGCCATCTCTCATTAGCCGTGTCACCATGAACAAATTATATTATCCCTCTGTACCTCATTGTCCTTGTCTGTAAAGTTCAGATGGCATATTTGTTGACAATTTATGTGAATATTCAGTAGTATAATATATGAAACCAATTTGCACATTGCCAGGCACATAGAGAATGGCTCATAAATGTCAATTTATAAATGCTGAATTTCTTCTCTCAGTTGTATATAGATTTGTCTCAACTGCTAATCCAATTTTTTAATTTTTAGGCAATCACTAGAGAGATAAAGAGCAAAAGGAAAGTCAGTTAACAGTTTTTTTATACAAATGAATTGTATGTAAATGAACACAAATTAGCATCAATGTTCATCACAGGGGGAAGAAAAGCCTCAAATCAACAAAGGAAAAAATTTCAGAGACAGTAAGATTACCTAGGTCATATTTTTGGTAAAAGCATGAAGAGGTGTGGGTTGCCAATACCTTCATAAAATTCCCAACATTTGTCAGCCCCACCTTCCTAGTAACTTAGGTCTTCTCAAGGGATAAGGGTAGAATGTCCACACTGCAATATATTAGGGAGGAAGCTCTTTCCGCTCCCCCCACCCCCCCACCCCCCCCCCCACCAGAAGATATCAGCATCAAAGTCTAAAGAGCAATGGGCTCAGAGTCTAGAGAACTGTTTTCTATTGGGAGCTCTGTAGTTGAGATTTACCTTGAGCAAATTCTTGAATTTTTCTGCATGTTGATTTCCCATCTGTAAGAAAATTGCTAGGTTTTCTAAGAAGGATTTAAACCTTGAATTGCATGACTTGTCCACATAGTTACTTGAAGCTTCCTCACTCCATAGCAGTCTTACATGTATGCAGCCTTACAAGGTGACTCAGAAGTGAGAGGAAGAGGAGCTGTCATAAGGGTCTTAGAAGTCATGTCCACAGCAGACATAATGTCACACCTACCATATGTTACACTAGTCAAAACAATCACCAAGAAGCTCAGATTAAAGGGAGGGAACAATCTTACATGCAAAGACACACATAGACTCAAAATAAAAGGGTGGAGGAAAATTTACCAAGCAAATTGAAAACAGAAAAAAGCAGGGCTTACAATCCTGGTTTCTGACAAAACAGACTTTAAACCAACAAAGTTCAAAAAAGACAAAGAAGGGCATTACATAATGGTAAAGGGGTCAATTTAACAAGAAGAGCTAACTATTCTAAATATGTACGCACCCAATACAGGGCACCCAGATTCATAAAACCAGTTCTT
This sequence comes from Gorilla gorilla gorilla, assembly GCF_029281585.2. Taxonomy (NCBI): domain Eukaryota; kingdom Metazoa; phylum Chordata; class Mammalia; order Primates; family Hominidae; genus Gorilla; species Gorilla gorilla. The sequence goes on from NC_073241.2 coordinate 99,087,067, forward strand.
AGAGACCTATAAAGAGACTTAGATTCCCATGCAATAATAGTGGGAGAATTTAACACCCCGCTGTCAATATTAGACAGATCACCGAGACAGAAACTTAAGATATTCAGGACTTGAACTCAGCTCTGGATCAAGTGGACCTGATAAACCCACCCACAAAACAACAAAATATGCATTCTTCTTGGCACTGTGGCACTTACTCTAAAATTTATCCCATAATTGGAAGTAAATCACTCCTCAGCAGATGCAAAAGAACTGAAATCATAACAGTCTCTCAGACCACAGTGCAATCAAATTAGAACTCAAGATTAAGAAACTCACTGAAAACCACACAACTACATGGAAATTGAACAACCTGCTCCCAAATGATTTCTGGGTAAATAATGAAATTAAGGCAGAAATTAAACAACAGATGCTGGCAAGGTTGTGGAGTAATAGGAATACTTTTACACTGTTGGTGGGATGTAAATTAGTTCAACCATTGTGGAACATGGTGTGGCAATTCCTCAAAGATCTAGAACCAGAAATATCATTTCACCAGTCATCCTATTACTGGATGTATCCCCAAAAGAATAGAAATCATTCTATTACAAAGATACATGCATGCATATGTTCACTGAAGCACTGTTCACAATAGCAAATACATGGAATCAACCCAAATACCCACCAATGATAGACTGGATAAGGAAAATGTGGTATATACATACCATGAAATACTATGCAGCCATAAAAAGGAACAAGATTATGTCCTTTTCATGGACATGGATGAGCTGGAAAGCCATTATCCCCAGCAAACTAACGCAGGAACAGAAAACCAAATACCACATGTTCTCACTTGCAAGTGGGAACTGAACAATGAGAACACATGGACACAGGGAGGGGGACAACACACACTGGGGCCTGTTGGGGGTTGGGGTGGGGAGAGGGAGACCATTAGGAAAAATAGCTAGGCTTAATATCTAGGTGATGGGTTGATAGGTGCAGCAAACCACCACGGCACACAGTTTACCTATATAACAATCCTGCACATCCTGCACCTGTACCCCAGAACTTAAAAATGAACATTTAAAAAAATGAAGGAACATAGGCGGTTTCTAAGTGCCAGCTTTTAAACGAATTTGCAGCCATCTTCAATCTTTCACAAAATAATGCAATATTTAATACTATTTATGATGTAACATTATGAGGAAACATTATACAGAATCTCTTGATGATGAAAAAAAGGACAAAAGCATAGAGCAGAATCATGATTCCAGTTTTGCTTCCACAGGATATATGGTCTTAGGAATGTCGATTGATATTAATCAATCAAAGCTTCAGCATCCTCTCATTTTAAAGAGGGATACTTCATCCCTTTCTTATCTTACAGGAATTTTATGAGGATTTAAGTAGATAAAAATCAATGAGTTGGCCGGGTGCAGTGGCTCACGCCTGTAATCCCAGCACTTTGGGAGGCCGAGGCAGGTAGATCATGAGGTCAAGAGATCGAGACCATCCTGGCCAACATGGTGAAACCTGTCTCTTCTAAAAATACAAAAAAAAATTAGCTGGGCGTGATGGTGCACACCTGTAGTGCAGCTACTTGGGAGGCTGAGGCAGGAGAATTGCTTGAACCTGGGAGGCAAAGGTTGCAGTGAGCCACCAAGATTGCGCCACTGCATTCCTGCCTGGTGACAGAGCGAGAGTCCATCCAAAAAAAAAAGTTCTGGGTCAAATACCGGGTAAAATGACTAAAGGGATATAAAAGTGTAGAATACTTGAATTTGGCTGAAAATAAGGAAAAGGCATTTTATATATATAATATATATATATATATAATATATATATATATATATATAAACATGTATGTGTTAAAAAGCTCAATAATTTCTACTAGAACAAGTGCAGATGAAACAAAGAAGATATTAATGGATGATGAACAACACTATTTCTTGAAAGGAAAGCCCAGACTTCCTAGGAGAAAACAGAGGAGATTCTTATTCATTTGGAAGGGTAGGGGCTAGAAGATGGAGGTGAGGTTGAACATTAGCCTGGGCAGAACTTTTAAAGGAGAGTTTAATAAAATAGCTAAGGAGGAGAAATGTAAGTTATAGAACCATAGAACAGTCAGAAAGCTTTGTGAATTAAATAAAATACCATTTTCATGTATAAAATAGTACTTGAAAAATGGGCAAGGAACATGAGCAGACATTTTTCAAAAGACATAAAAATGGCTAAAAAGGTTCATAAAAATGCTGTACATTGCTATTCATTAGGGAAATGCAAATAAAACCACAATGAGATATCTTCTCACACGCGTCAGAATGGCTATCATAAAAAGATGAAAGGTAACAAGTGCTGGTGAGGACATGGAGAAAAGGGGACCAGGACCCTGAACACTGTTGCTGGGAATGCAAATTAGTACAACCATTGGGGAAAACAGCATGAAGTTTCCTCAAATATTTAAAAATAAAACTACCCCATAGGCCAGCAATTCTATGTCTAGGTATGTACCCAAATGATTTGAATCAGTGTCAAAGAGATTCAATTCTCTTATATTCACTGCAGCATGTAAGTTTATGGAATCAGCATAAGTGTTTATCAACAAATGAATGGATTAAAAATGTGGAATACATACACAGTGGAATAGTACTGAGCCTTAAAAAGAAAAACTCATTTGCAGCAACATAGCCTTACAAAAAAAGAAAACTGACATTTGCAGCAACATAGACGGAATTGGAGAACATTATGCTAAGTTAAATAAACCAGACACAAACAGACAAATACCATGTATTCTCACCTACAAATGGAATCTAAATCAATCAACTCATAAAAGTAGAAAGTAGAAATGTGGCTACAAAGGCTAGGGGCTCGGGGACAACAGGGAGATGACGGTCAAAGGGTACAAGTCTCAGGCAGGAGGAGCATGTTTTATTTTGATTTTGAGTGTTCTATTGTGGCAAATATAGTTAGTAATGCTATATTGTACATTTCAAAATTACTAAGTAAATTTCAAATGTTCTTATCACAAAAAAGATAAGTATTTGAATTAATGGTTATGTTAGATTGATTTATTTCACTTGTATTCATAAATTATAATATCATGTGCCCCACAAATATATATAATTATAAATTGTCAATTTATAGTACAGTTAAAAAGTACTTAAAGATACAAGAGGAAATGGACAGAAACATGCTAATCAGTCAGTTGAAATTAACACTTTCATATCTTGATACAGTAGATTAAAAATTGAACAAATATATATAGAGCAGGAAATGCAGAGTGAATAGTGTTTATTATGTGTATATTTGAGTGTGTGTAGAGATTCTACATCAGTGTGTGTATCTTTTCAAGTACTTATAAGATGTACAGAAATTGGCCATATTAGTTAAAAATGAAAAATAAATTTTAATGTACGGAAACTACTCAGTGCATGTTCTCTACTACAAAACATTAAATAAAAAATAAAATTTGCACAAATGGCCGGGTGCAGTGGCTCACACCTCTAATGGCAGTGCTTTGGGAGACTGAGGTGGGAGAATTACTTGAGGCCAGGGTTCCAGACCAGCCTGGGCAACATAATGAGATCTCGTCTCTACAAAAAGGAAAAAAAAAGTGCACAAAAAATCATTACCTTAAGAAAATATACACAAGCAATACTTTATGTAAAAAAGGAAATAAAGCTACAATTTACAATTATGTAATTTTAGGAGAGAATACTTTCTGTTCTACTTCATTCAGAAGCAAATGCTTTTATTAAACAAATACAATTTTAATTAAAAATACTTAACTTGAGAAGGTAAAAAAAAAGATCAAGAAGATAACCTAAGAAAAACAGCAGGTGGAAATTAATTAGTGCAAGCACAAAATATAAGAAGAACTGAAAAGTATAAGTTATTTAGATAAATGAAAACACAAGTCTCTCTAAAAGATAAATATAAAAATATAGAAACATTATCCAAAGTAAAACCCAAATATATAAATTCAACATATGAAAGGACTTATAAAAACATGCATTTTTTTAAAAATCCTACAAGAATTTGATGGTTTTGTATTAAAATGTGAACACCAAATAACCTTAGGAGAATTGATGACTTTTTAGGGGAACAACGGTCATAATTCTACTTATACATACATCAGATAAAGTCCCTAGATGGCATAACTAACCTAAATGTTTAAAATTTTTCTCAAAATTTTTTAGTTTTGAGATTTTTTAGTTTTTAGTTCCAAAAGAGCAGAAATAAGTTAATGCCTTTCAGTATGGATATAGTGAATACATTTGGGGCATAGCAAGGTAGTCCTTTGTATTATTCAGGGTCCACTTAAGTAAATGGAGCCTGTGATAGAGTTCAATGAAGGAAATTTAATACAGTAATTTAGATTCAAGAGATAGGAAGAGTAGAGACAATCAAAGATTAGCAAAAGCAGGAAAGATGCTACCAGCCCTGCTTCCCTTGCCTATTAGTTTCATGGATGTTGGCAGAAAACACAAAAAACTCCTGAGTCAGAGACAGAGGACTTGATTCCTGAGGTACAGCGAGCATCATGAGTTTCACGCTTCCATAGGTTTTCCTGGTCCCCCCGTCCCACGGGGTCATGTGGAGCAGCCAGGGTGGATGGTGCTGCATATTACCACAGCCAAGGGATCTGAGTTAGCAACTCCCCATCTTATCAGGGGACTGCTAGCAACCCTGCCCAGCCTTTGCCTTGGAGGAAAATAGGATCTGTATTGTCCTGGTCAGGAAACAAATCTGCCCTCTGCCTGGAGGCTGTTTGCTGTACAAACATACTTGAAAAGATAGTAACAAAAGAGCAAAGCCAGAGTGACACAGGACTCATTGTTTCCTAAAAATGACCTTTTCAATGAAATGTGTTCAAAACAATCTTCCGAAGTTTAGGGGAGGAGAGAGAGATGAGGATTGGAATCTCTTCGATATCATCTGCGAATCTCAAGTATTTACAAATAAAAGATAAGTGTATTTATATATTGCCTAAATGGGAAAAACACAAGGAACCCACCCCCTTGTTTCTATCTTTACAAGAGCCCTCTAAATCTAAACTTCTTTTCTGGTTGGGGAAAAGGGTCTATTCTCATCAACTTGAGGACAGCATAACTCTCATCTGTGTTATACTCAAACAAAGGTATCAATGCAGTCTCCATACAGCACACTTGGGGGCTAAATTATTTTCTTAGAATGTTGGCTTTGTGATGAGATGTGTCGGTTGTCCCTCTCAAATAAAGCACAAATGTTTTAACTACTCTCCAGGCTTATTTGAGCTGTGATCCCTACTCTTTCTAGATGCTAAGTAACTCCTGATTCATTGCTCATATCCTAGAAAACTGACTGCTGTTTCAAAAGAATAGAAGGAAGAGAGAGTTAGAACCAAAAATGGCAAAAAGTGATGGCAAGTATATCAAGAACTGAATCAATGCTTCCTAATCTAGTTGACTTCTGCATGTATGCTAGAGCATCCTTTCTAAATCCTGACCCTATGCAAAAAGGAGAAGCATCGCCTACAGGAAATAGTCTTATAAATACCAAGGGAATTCTGGCACAAAGATTGCAGAATTTTGTATGGCTGTTTGAGACATTTTTTTACTAAGTCCACTGAAAGAATCAGTACAGCAGACCCTTGCAGAGAAGGAGTGAAAGAACTTCAAACACATGTATCCATCTTGTTTAATTTCTTAAAATACATTGTTTAGAAATAAATATTTATATAAAAAATTATATTATGAGATTATTTGCAATATAAGTTGTCTTATATATTTTGTTGATATACATACTTTTATGATCCTAAAAATCCTCCTGGTCAAATTGATGCATTGCTTTTTCAATGAAGGCATTACTATAGCATTTTGTTTTTTCTTAATACTTTTAATTGAAGCACTATAATATGAAAATAGTTAAGGATGAGTTTTAATTAAATAGTTAAGGATGTGTGTCTTCTTTGTTGAAGCCTGTCATCAAAAAAAGTTTTACACCTGTAATCCAGGCTACTCGGGAGGCTGAGGTGGCAGAATTGCTTGAGCTTGGGAGGCGGAGATTGCAGTGAGCCAAGATTGCACCACACTCCAGCCTGGGCAACAGAGTGAGACCCTATCTCCAAAAAAAAAACAAAAAAAAATTATCAAGAGTGCTTGAAATACTGTCTTAGTCACTGCACAGATCAAACAGGTCAATTTCTAATACATTGCTTAAAGTTCATAACAAAATTAAGAATTGCTGGTTAAATCAGACAGATTCTGCATTTCTTAGATTCCCCATGAGAGTACTCATAATAGTTTGCTCAGCCTGCTATAACAAAATACCACAAACTGGATGGGTTAAACAACAGAAATTTATTTTCTCAGTTCTGGAGTCTGGAAGTGCAAAAACCAATATACCCGCAGGGTTGGTTTCTCCTGAGGCCTCTCTTCTTGACTTTCAGATGGGCACTTCCTTGCTGTGTCCTTAATAGCCTTTTCTCTGAATATTTATCCGTGTGTCTCTTCCTCTTCATCTAAGGGCACAAGTCCTATTTGATTAGGGTCCCCACACTTACATCTTCCTTTAACCTTCATTAAGCTCTTTAAAAGCCTTGTCTTCAAATACAGTCATTTGGGGGATAGTGTTTTAACATATGAATTTGTGGGGGAACACAGTTCAGTCTACAGCAGTACTCAATACATAGGTACACATGGGGAATGGACTCTATTTTAAAAGTCCAGGGGAACATTTAGACATCTGAGAAATGGGGGACTAGATTTGTATCCCTGGCAAAGATCCCAAGAAAATCCATGATCAATTTTTTAAATACAAATTTTCCATTTTTCAGCAATAAATTATGGAAGTAGAATAAAGAGAAACCTAAAGAAATAGAATATCATTAAAAGCATCCTAGAACACGAAAACAATGAAGAGGGAAGAGTAGAGAAACATGAGGTGTAAAACAATACAGGGTGATTCAGAAGTAAATCATGTGGAAGAATTATTATCCAGTGGCTTCCAATTATATTTCCAGCAAACAAAAAATGCTTACTCTATTTCCCTGATGCTTAAAACTGACCATTTGGGAAGAAAAATGTCTCCCAGAATAAAAAAAGAGAAGAAAAAGCACTTTCATCACATTTTGGAAAAATTAATTTACCATCAATGATCTACTGTATGCTGAGTAATAAACAAATTATAATACATTAGAAAAAGGAATAAAGAGTAGACAGTAGGCAGAACGGTGATTAATATGAGACTGAATCTATGGATTGTTGTTATTAATGGGCATTGCTGACGTGAATTGAAGATTTATGCGTTTAATTAAGTTTATGCCTCATATGGGAAATTGGCTTTAAAGACGAAAGTCCTATCTTTTCTCCTAATAATCCTTTCATAAAATGAGCCTTGCCTCTAGTTCTTTATGGTGGTGGATGATGGACTTCCATCCATATGAGGGTGTAATGCACGTTTTTAACGTGCATAGCTCTACCTGCAGAGTCCCCCACTGTTAGGTCCGGGGTAAAACTGGAGGCCTCCATTGTTGATGCAGGATTTTTTTGCTCCTTAGTTCAGCTAAATCCAGGTTCTTGTCTCACAACCAGGAAAAATTAAGCATGTGAACACATTGAAGGGTGAGGAAAGCGGAATTTATTAAGCAAAAGGGGAGCTCTCAGCAAAGAGAGGGGTCCCCTGCCAGCCAGCTCCCACCTCACAGATTGAACACAAGGCCACCACACAGGACCTGAAGGGGCCAGGCTCCTCCCCTGCATCAGGTGTGATTTCCTGGTAGCTCCGCCCCATTTTTTCCAGTGCACATGTGGGCCCTTGGTCTGAGCCACCCCAATTCATTTCCTTTACTACGCATGTGTTAAGGGACAGAATATTTTTTACGTGGGCTTGTTTAGACAAGTCCCCTATGAACAATGACCCGGGTGGGTCAGAGGTTCCCCGGGGAGCCTTTCTTATCTGCCTAGGCATTTCGCCGTCTCCTGCCGTTATTATTGTTACCAAACCACCCAAAGATTCTGAAAGCACTACTCTATGATAACCCAGAAACTTGTCTCCTTAGAACCCCACCCCTATAAACACCAACCACAGGATGTGGATGTGGATAGTTCACCTGTTTATGTAATAAGCAGGAAAACTTTGAAGTCTACCAAATTTTGAAAATCAAAGAATGGCTGCAAAGTTACCATTTGGAGCCATCTTTAAAAAAAAAAGATACCTCAACAGTGCCCGACTTTTAAATAGACTGAGTATGGCACTTCTGTGACAAGACGTAGCAGCTCCAGAAATGCCTTACTACTAAGAAAGTAAAATGAAATAAGTAAGTTCAAGCTCTATAATTCCACTTTCTATTAAAATGTAAGAACCTCTTAGTTTTATGTGGCCTTGAACGACCCGGTGTGTCATATCAGGTACTTTCCTGATAGCATCTTCTATGAAGGGTGGTAAGAGTCAAATCCAATGCTGGATGCAGAAGTATGTGACCCATCCAAGCATCGAGGACCAGGCACGGGGTGTGCAGGTGCACTGTGGGAGGTACACACCACAGTAGCAGAAAGGCACGCAAAGCCTAGATTTGACAGAGATGAAATTGCAACTCAGTTTTGCCAGGAGTCAGGCATTACATAAAGAGAAAATGTGAGATTTTATTCATTAGAGGATTGCTCATTGTCTGTCAAAAAGTAAACATTTCCTCAGGTTGGGTCAGAGACATGTGTGCCAAGACTAAATAAAACCATTTCTGCATGCTTCTTGAAATTTCTTCTGCATTAATAAAAATAAAGCTATTTCTTGAAAGTCCAATGTAAACTATTATTTTCTTTGAACTAATCATGTGCCGGAGCACGTGATATTGTGTGAGTCTTCTCAGCAATCCTTAAAATGTATGTTTCGAACAAACATGCCACAATTTTATCACAGTGTTTCTCAGAGAATACCTTTTTTAATATGTACAAGATTCTATAACAGGGGCAAGGAAAAAGGTCTATTTGAGAAAATATCCATTGTGTAAGGTTGGGAGGAAGTGTAAGGAAAAATGTTTAGCGATTGAAATGGGTAAAAAAAAAAATAACGGGTATTCTGTAAACCTTTCATGGGTCTCTGCTTCTGAAGCAGCTGGCACCTTTATTTTTTGAGTTATTTTACAACTCTGTAAATTGTGGAAAGCTGAGAGTAATGCAAATAATTCTTGTCCATAGAAATGTAAATAACTTTGTCAGGTGGAGTGAGTACAACTGATCATGCCCTGAGTGTTTGCCAGCATTCCCCATTGCTACAAGTCATTGGAATCATTCGTACCATCTTAATGTTCTCTTCTTAATTAATGAGTAAAATTGTTTACAAGTATTCCTTTCATATTTTTGAGTAATGATTTTACTTTAAAAGTTATCCTTACACCGGGGATCATGCAGGTATCTATAGCAGATTCTATCTGTCACTCACATTTAACCCTGAATATTTAAAAGAGCAGATTTCAGTTTAATATTTTAAAACAAGGCCTAAAACACATTCTTTTCTCTTTTAGCTTCAGACAAGCTTGACTGAACCAATGACATTATCCAAATCAATATCTCTTCCTCGCAGCGCGTACTGGCATCACATCACTCGTCAGAACAGCGTTGGTGAAATCTACAGTTTGCAAGGCAAGTCACTTTAAAGTAAGAAAGCAGTGTCTCCATTAGCTTCCTCCAGGTGGACTGAGTCATGCAAATTGCTTTGTATTTGCATTGCTTGCTTTTCCTCCCATTCCCATTTATCAGCTGTCACTGGCCGCAGTGGGAGCTCTGAGATTTACAGTGGCTTTTTAAAAGCTATCATTTCATATACTCATGGTAAAAAATATTTCAAAAATTACTGTGAGGGCTAAGGACCCCATTTGGCATGAGAACTTGACTAAAACATTATACCAAGCACATTATCAGAAGCTAAAAGCTAATGCTGAGGTCTGCTTCATGCTGTTGTTTTATGAAGGATTTCTTTTTTCGCATCTTTTTTCCTTGAAAGGATTCAATATCAGTTCAGGAGGCTGACTTCAGGCTTTAAGGCTCTGCCATAAACTGGTACATAAACCTACCCATGAAAGTCTTAAAGTTTAGTCAAAGCCTTAATATAGAAACCATTCGGAGAGGGTGCAGGGTAGAAGGGGCCACGTGTAGATACTTTGCCTTTGTACTTCTTCTAATGATAAACGGTCAATTAGCTAGCATAGGAATAGCTTGCCAGATGAATCAAATTAATAGCTAGCAGATTTTTTGACTAACAGCAGCAAACAACCCAGCTTCAGCAGTTGTCTTCCTGTTCCTTCCCTTTTGTTTTAAACTGAATAATCTTACCCTTCAAATAAAATATTTGATTGGCTACAAGCAACTGACTAACAGCTAGCCAACACTGGAGGAAGCAAGAAACTAAGAAAATAAGGCTGAAACACACACAGCCAAGAGCATTTACTCATCCAACAAACATTTATTGAGCACCATAGGCTTGAATGTAATAAGCATCCAATAAATATCTGGGGAAAGAATGACCAAGTATGACCCTCTAGTAGTTAGACATTCAGACTGTTTTTCTTTCACACGTTAGCTTTTGCTCACAATTAACAATGCTGTAAGTTTTGACAAAAAGAAATATTTCCGTTGCAAGCAAACTGAAGTAATGTGTCTTTTTATAGCAATATTTGCTTGCCAGGGTTTCCAAACTAGACTAATGGAGTTCGATCATGGAAATTGATGGTTAAAGATACGTTCTACAAGGCAAAGCAGTTGGAATGGTTTTAGTCAATTACTGAAGGCAATTACATTTTATATTTTAAAGGGACTCTCTTACGGCCAACTTGACTGCCTGTATTTAAGAGTTATTATCTTTGTTATTTGTATGATAAAATATTTAATAGAATAAGGATTAGAGGGTTAAGAAAAGTGAGGAGTGGGGACTGGTTTGGCAGTTTCAAGAATCGGAAAGAGAAAACGAGTATCTTATGCTTTTATTTCCCTGTTCAAATGCCAGCAGCCACACACTCAAATTGCCTGAGTCATGATCATGCAAAATTAACCTTGCCTATTTCTGGGATGAAAAATAATTTGAAAGTATGCTTGTAATATAAGATTTTTGTCTAAACATAATATATGTGTAAACATTGATATTCACTTGAAAACAAACTATAAAATGTTTAAATAAAAAAACTATCAAATTTCTAAGCAATAAAAGTGAGATATTAGTGCTCTTAATACAAAAAACGTGGGAATAGGTCAGAAGTAGTATAATAACTCTAGTTTTTGTCAAGGGTTTGGCCTATAATTCCAGAAAATAAAAACTCTTGTTTTCATGGTAGTATGAAGGAAACGTTTTCTGAAGACAGAGCTAAGATTTAGACTGATACACAATTTCTGCAATGATTTGTTTTGCATCTGATAAAAAATTAGAATGCACTGGAATACCCTAAAACATTGCCAGAGACTTCTTGAAGATGTTGATTTATGTTGTATAGATATAATAACTGATCGAAATACTCTCACTGATGTTAACTTCCAGCAAAGTCAAAGGCTTGACATGCCTTTTCAATTACAATTTAATCTCAGTATTTCATGTTTCTCTGGTTGGTTGGTGGTGATTACAGAGTAAAAAATATGCATTGACTAAGGTAATTACTTAAGTCAAATATTTATAAAATGTATTCAACGGAAGTTACGTTTCACTATACTGTGGGTTTACTTTTTGTACTGTGTGCTTCTTAGAGCAATACAATTTACCACCCTGTATACCCCTCAGTGTTATAGATATAAAAATTTAAGTATCCAGATAAGGGGATAGAGGTTGATAGTAGGCAGTAGGCAGGCATATAATATAGAGATGAATAGATAAAGTTGTTAGTTATACTTTGATAATGGTCGCGTATTTTATTCTTCCTTTGTTCGGTTGTGATAGTCAAAACAAGTAGAGAGCAAGGAGCCTCAGTAGTTTACTAGGTGCTAGTCCCTAATGGAATCCGGGTAGAATAAAACTATTGAAAATAAGGAAGAAATAAAAAGAGAAATTCAGAACCTCAGCACCCTTCCACGAACACGTACGTTTTTCACAAAACTACATTTAGAAGTCTAGTTATCCACTGAGTACGGTGGCTCATCCCTGTAACCCCAGCACTTTGAGAGTTTGATTTTTTTTTCCCCCCAGAGCAGAAGCAAGAGTTTATTAAAAAGCCTTAGAACAGCAAGGGAAAGAAAAGAAGGAAAGTTCACCTTGGGAGAGAGCAAAGCAGGCGCCTTGAGAAACCAAGTGCGCGGCTTGACCTCTTGAATTCGGGTTTTATACTTCGGGTTGGCTTACTTCCGGGATCTTGCATTACTTCTCCCTACTCCTGAAATCTTATTGGGAAGCTGCTGATCAGTTTCAGGTGTTTTCTATCTAGTATGAGCCTGCCTTTCCCGGGGGCTGGCTGTGACCAATTATTACTACTCCTGAAATCTTATTGGGAAGCTGCTGATCAGTTTCAGGTGTTTTCTATCTAGTAGGCGCCTGCCTTTCCCGGGGGCCGGTTGTGACCAATTATTACTACTCCTGAAATCTTACTGGGAAGCTGGTGATCAGTTTCAGGTGTTTTCTATCTAGTAGGCGCCTGCCTTTCCCGGGGGCCGGTTGTGACCAATTATTACTACTCCTGAAATCTTATTGGGAAGCTGCTGATCAGTTTCAGGTGTTTTCTATCTAGTATGAGCCTGCCTTTCCCGGGGGCCGGTTGCGACCAATTATTACTACTCCTGAAATCTTACTGGGAAGCTGGTGATCAGTTTCAGGTGTTTTCTATGTATTAAGAGCCTGCCTTTCCCTGGGGCTGGCTGCGACCAATTATTACTTTACCAAAACAGTTAACAACCGCCTGACCATCAGCTGATTGTTGCCCAACACTCCTGGTGTGTGTTGGGAGTGGGGCTTCTCTCTCTTGCCCTGCTCATACATGACTAGCTACCTGCTGTAACATTTCTCACCTCAAGAGTCCAGGACCTCAAATCTTTGGATGAAGGTCTGTCATCCAAAATGGATGACTTCTGTCTTCTGTAACTGCTTCCTGCTGACAGAGGGGTGGTCGTGGTCGGGTGGATCTTGGCTCCTTGCTACCCGTCAGGGCTGAGTTGGCTGCATCAGTTGGTGAAAGTGGTATCCAGCCAGGTCCAAGGGAGACAGGGGCAGGATTTCACCACTGTCTTGTCCCACTGATGGGAAGTGCAGAGGTCCTCTCTAGAAGGGTGACTCTTGAATATTGAGAGGATGGCTTTCCTCATTGAGGATTGTCTGGAGCTCAATGGCCACTAGGAAGGTATCTGAGTCATGTGGACCAAATATGTTAGCAGTGGCAGATATCCGAGTTACGCAAGTTACCGGCGGCGAATCCATACGGGTCCACAGCAACCTCAGTCCTTGTCTCCTCAGAAGAAAGAATTCTACTGAGGGGCATAAGGCAGAAGGAGAGACCTAGGCAAGTTGCAAAGCAGAAGTGAGCATGTATTAAAAAGCTTTAGAACAGTAAGGTAAGGAAGAAAAGAAAAGAAGGAAAGTTCAACTTGGAAGAGGGCCAAGCCGGCAACTTGGCAGAAGGATTGCTTGAGCCCAGGAGTTAAGACCAGTCTGGGCAATATAGTGAGACTCCATCTCTGCATAAATAAATACATACATACATACATATTGCAGGGTATGATGGCACACGCCTGTAGTCCTAGCTACTCTGGAGGTTGAGATGGGAGGGTCACTGAGCCTGGGAAGTTGAGGCTGCAGTGAGCCATGATCACACTACTGCACTGTAGCCTGGGCTAAACAGCAAGACTCTGTCTTAAAAAAATAATTTTTTAAAAGTCTAGTTCTTTTGAATCTCGCTTTTTCAGCTATGCTCCTTGAAGTGGCATTACCTCTTCTTTACAAAAAGGAGAATATCGTCAGCCAACTGTCATCACTGATTTTACCAAATCAAAATAAAAGTCTGGCAATGTGGGAATATATCATTGTCAAGTAAACCGCAGGTAGCACTGAGGAATAAAAATATATCTTTAGAATTTTCAAATATTTTTAGGTGAAGCTGAGATCAATATGAATTAAATTTAGCAGACCTCATTCAGAAAACAGAAGCAGAAAACTTTCATATATTTAAAGTTTAAGAGATTAAGATTCATTAATAAGCAGCACATGTACTCAAATTTTTTTAAATGTATGGCATGGTAACAAATTCATTCTATAGTAAGACACCTATAACTTCAGTTGTCTGTCAGCCTCAAAGCTTTGACTTAGCTCAGTTTTGCTGTATTCATTTCTCTCATCCATTGCTAGATACATACGTAAAGATTGACATAGCAGGACAGAGATCCTGCATCTACCTTCATCTTTGGAGAATGTCTAATGGTGATTAAAAGTCAAGGTGAGAGCCCTAAAGTAAGAAAAAGTCAGTAATCTGATTTCCTTGTTTTTTGTTTTCTTTTTCTTTCTTTTTACCCTTTCCTGTGCTCCCCTCCTCAATTGGAGAATAAGAATCTCCAACACAATCTGCCTCATCTTTCCATGCTACTCCCAGAAGGGTGCTCTCAAAGAATAAGTTAATGTGATTTCCCCATTGTATTCTAGTAGTCTGGAATCAAAAGAGTGAAAAAGGGAATAATTAGCTTCTAACAAGCACATGTTGTACTAAGTACTTGGCAGCCACTGTTTAAAAATCTCTGTCCGTAAGTGGTTTGCAGCAGGTTGAGTTATGCCACCTCTTCTTGCAGAAGTGGCAAACAGACATTACTTTTCTTTTTTTGCCAGATTATCATAAGGATAGTTGATTTGTATTTGAAAGTAATTTCTTATTTATACTTCTCTAACTTCCTCTGTGCTTATGAAAAATGTTTATATCACGCTCATACTAGAGATGTTGTCTCTAGACTGAGAGAAACCTAAACCGTAAAGGGATGAACGTGATTTTAAACTCACAACTCTGAAGTGAATACATACTATTTGTTTTAATATTCATACAATTGTATTTCCAAGGCATTGGGAAATGTAGTAGGAATGTTTTGAAAGCCCTGAGGAACAATCACTTAAAAAAGAGAAAGAAAGAAATACAGAGAAGTTGAGGAGGGGAGCACAGGAAAGGGTAAAAAGAAAGAAAAAGAAAACAAAAAACAAGGAAATCAGATTACTGACTTTTTCTTACTTTAGAGCTCTCACCTTGACTTTTAATCACCATTAGACATATTTAGTTGACAGGCTATACAGCAGGGTTTTTAAGTCAGGATTTCTGAAGATGACAAAAGCATTTATTGAAAATGAAAAATCAAACCAGTAAAAGCCATTGACGGTACCAGGTGTACTGCAGGCACTCAGTAAAGCCTATTGAATTCTAAAGTGAATTAGCAATGCATTATAAAGCATACATGGAGATATGTGACATCAGGACCACATCCTCCTCCATGAGGGTGGACCTGAGAAAAATTCTCTTCTATATCAAGGAATCATGTCTAGTCCCACATGTGAGCCCCATGCTCTTCTTGTGCAAGGTGAGGTGTTTGTTGGCATTTCTGCTTTTTGCTTTAGGATCATTTTGACTGAGCACAGATACTTGCTACTACTAGTCTTTATTTTCATGAACACAGGGAGGACTGTGAAATGCTAGATCTGCCCCTTTAACATGATGGCTCAAAATCTGTCTCTCTGCACCTGCTGATTTCTCTCCGGTTAGTTCACGTTCTTCTTTTATAAACTAATGGTGAGAACAAGGGCCAAGAATATGAGCTGAACACAGTGCCCAATGAGCAGGTTTATGGGACTGCACGTGATGACTAAACTTTCTCTGATGTATGATGATATGGTCTGGCTCTGTGTCCCCACCCAAATCTCATCTTGAATTGTAATCTGAATTGTAATCCCCACATGTTGGGGGAGGGACCTCATGGGCGGTCATTAGGTAACGGGGGCAGTTCCCCCCATGCTGTTCTTGTGATAGTGAGTGAGTTCTCATGAGATCTGATGGTTTTATAAGGAGCTTTTTCCCCTTCACGCTCCAATTCTCTCTCCTGCCACCATGTGAAGAAGGATGTGTTTGCTTCCCCTTCTGCCAGGATTGTAAGTTTCCTGAGGCCTTCCCAGCCATGCAGAAGTGTGAGCCAATTAAACCTCTTTTCTTTATAAATTACTCAGTTTCAGGTATTTCATAATAGCAGCATGAGAACGGACTAATACATATGATAATCCCTTATTTTCACACAAAATAATGTGGAATATACTTTGACTGCTTTTTTTTAAACAGCTTGAACAACTACACTCTTTGAATCAAGAATGATTGTATATACCATTTGTAAAGGTGGTAGCTTTAGGAGTTCTGCTTTCAGTAACACTGATTAATATCCACAGGCCAGCTTTGCCCCTGTATATCCGTAATTAAGCTACAGACCACCAATGTCAGCACGGACGCATACCTAATCACCAGAAGGCATTTGACGCTCACGGAAAGGGTGTCTGTGGCTTCATTTTCTCAGAAGGACAGGATGGAAATAGGCAATTAGAATTAGAGATAACCTTCAGAAAATGGTAAATAGAGTTCTGCCATAGATTAAGGAGGTAAATCAAAGCCTTTGTTTCCTCTTTGCTCAGCAATGACCTTCTGTCCTTCTCTACTGTCCATTCAAACTGCATTGTATATAAATTGCTTCTATTGAGATTTTCTATTTTGTTTTTCAAGTTCAAAGCTAATAAAAGCCTCTGATAGCCAGTTTTAAAAAATATAGAAATTTGCAACAGAAGTAAAATGAAGCCTGGTAGCTGTTTGGCAACAGCCATTAAAACATGAGCCACTTTCTAGAAGCAACACTTCTGTCTATTAAACCTTATTTATAAACATTTATTGTATGCCCATACCTTAAGAAAGGTATGTCAAAGGCAGGAAATGTATCCCTGGATGTCAGTTTTTAGAGATAAATGAATCGGTTATTCCCTAAAGCAGACATCATAAAAATGCACAAAATATTCCCACTGTGAAATGATCCTCACATCCTGCAGTCTTAATTAATTGCCTGCTTTTCCGTGCTCCCAGAGACATTTGTGTTTAACTTTATTAAATGAATGTGCTTATTTACAAACCTGCTTATTCCACTGGATTGTGAGGGAGTAATTTTGTGAAAGATTTTATCAAACAAATTTTGGGGCTCAATTATCTTGAAGATGTTACCCCTAGAGGTTAAAATCTTGAGTTCTGGAGTCAAATATACCGGAGTTTGAATATTAACTTTACCACTACTGACTGATGTGATTTTTGGGCAATTTACTCAACCTTTCTAAGCTTATTCCTTGATATCTAAAAGAAGATAGTATTATCTCCCATGATCTCATTAAATGAGATCATCAACATAAGATGTCAACATTCAATAATTATTAACTATTATTAATATATTAAAGTACAGTTGACCCTTGAACAACATGGGGGTTGAGGTGCCTACCCTACCCCTGCACAGCTAAAACCAGTGTATACAATAGCAAAGACATGAAATCAACCTAGGCGCCCATCAACAGTGGATTGGATCAAGAAATTGTGGTACATATACACCATGGAATACTACACAGCCATAAAAAAGAATGAAATCAGGTCCTTTGTAGCAACATGGATGTAGCTGGAGGCTATTAGCCTAAGCAAATTGAACAGAAAACCAAATACCGCACATTCTCACTCATAAGTGGGAGCTAAACATTGGTTACGCATGGACATAAGTACGGCCATAGTAGACACTGAAGAAGGAGGAGGGCAAGGGTTGAAAACTAACTATTGGGTACTATGCTCACCGCCTGGGTGATGGGATCAGTCGTAACCATAACCTCAGCATCATGCAGTATACCCAGCTAACAACCCTGCACATGTACCCACTGAATCTAAAAGAAAAGTTGAAATTGTTTATTTAAAAAAGAAAATCAATGTACAACTTTTGACACCCCCAAACTTAACTACTAGTAGTCTGCTGTTGACCAGAAACCTTTCCAATAATATAAATAATCAATTAATGCATATTTTGGTTTACACATATTATATACTGTATTCTTACAATAAAGAAGCAACCTAGAGAAAAGAAAATGTTATTAAGAAAATCATAAAGAGGAGAATATATATTTACTATTCATTAAGTGGAGGTAGATCATTAAATTGAGTAGGTTGAGGAGGAGGAGGAAGAGGAGAGGCTGGTCTTGCTGTCTCAGGAGTGGCAGAGATGGAAGAAAATCCACACATAAATGAACCCATGCAGTCCATACTGTGTTGTTTAAGAGTCTGCTGTAAACCAAACTCTCACTATGAAGTTTCTTTTTTCTGGCAGAGGCAGATAGGCTGTCCTACTCTTATTTATTCCAGTGTTGATTTGGAAATATTATTACAGAGTTCTTACTGTGCTTGGGGAAATTTGTTTGGTTCTAAGGACTATGAAAATCTAGCTTTAGGCCAGGTGTGGTGGCTCACTCCTATAATTCCCACACTTTGGGAGGCTGAGGCAGGCAGATCACTTGAGGCCTAGAGTTCGAGACCAGCCTGGCCAACATGGCAAAACCCTGTCTCTACTAAAAATACCAAAAAAAATTAGCCAGGCATGCTGGCTCACACCTGTAATTCCAGCTACTCAGGAGGCTGAGGCACAAGAATAGTTTGAACCCGGGAGGCGGAGGTTGCAGTGAGCCAAGATTGCACCACTGCACTCCAGCCTGGGCGACAGAGTGAGAAAGTCTATCTCAAAAGAAAAAAAAAATCTAGCTTTAATAAATGGTTTCTAGTTTTTAAGGTTTTAGAAAAACTAAAGCTAAGCTTAACTCTCACTCTAAGTTTTTAATACAAGGAAAAAAAATTCAGTCTGAAGTCTTCATTTAAGTTTTTTCTTCTCATCAGTGAGTATAAACAAGACATGGCACCTTAAACAGATAAACCACCTCTCCCATGCCTTATATTGCTCAGTCCAGGTAGCCTAAGGCAAACTAGAGCCTCTTTTCCAACCCAAGGTTTGCAGAACTCATGGAAGGACTGTGTTTAGCTCAGCCCAGTGCAGAGGAGATGCCCCCACCCAAACATACTCATCCACACCCACCCTACTACTTACCCTCCCACCCCAAATCAGTTCTTACTAATTAGCTTACCCTAACTGCCCAGAAGCCTTTCAGAGACCTTTCTTCCTCCATGAGGCCCCAGCCTCTTTCCTAATGTGGACTAGCTTTGTCGAGCCAATTAATACTACACTGATTCTCTCTCACAGTGCATTCTACTGGCTGGACTAGAGGCGAGCAACAAGATTTACATTACTAATTGAATTCTTCTGCATCACCCAAATTAAAATCCGAAGAGGATTCACAGTGCAAAATATACCACATCAGCCATTTAATCACTTTTTACCAGATATGTACAAGTAATTACTAAAAGATAAAAGATTAAGAGTTTCCAGATGTTACACTGGATTAGTATAATCCACCAATGGTTTTATTAAAATGAATTGCTTCACTCTCTTTAATTCAAATTTGGTGGAAATTAAAATCTCTGTTCAGTCTCTATATTTTTCTCCATCAAGCTTCCCCTACTGAATTTTTTAAATAAAAGAAGTAACATACTGAGTTCTCTATTAATCAAATTTTGTGGGGAATATATATTAAAGACATGTCAAATAAATTATACATATATATTCGATTTTATTCAGAAGGGAATAAACAGTACATAATATTAGTTCAGGGAAATGTCAATACAACCAGATCAATTAATACAGACAAATGTTAATGCAGACAGATTTTAACACAAACGGATGCTCAACTGTCTTTGTCATATATATGTATATACACACACAAACACATATATACACAGAGAAAGAGAGGAGCATCTGGTTCACCATATATGGCTTCTCATATACTTCCCTCAAACATGTATGTATTAGGCTAAGCTTCACAAATTGTAAACTACAAAGAAGAACCTAGAGGGAAAAATGTTCAATTACTTTTTTTCTTCTTGGTCTCTATTTCTTGTTTGATTTTTCTTAATCTCATCTCTGTCTCTGGCCCTTCAACTAAATGTTCCCCATCCCTAATTATAGGTTCAATACATGTATTTTGAACAAGTTTTCCTTTATTTTCCTCTGCCTGCCAAGCAGAATACGGCAGAGACTTGATAATGATTGAAAGATAATAAAAGATGAGAAACATCAGGAAATTAACATCCTTAAAATTACACTTGCCAGAGAATAAACTGCAGAGTTGATGTTGATTTAACCCTGGATATGTCCTTCACATCTAGCACAGTGGTGGGCAGGTGTGAAGAACCTCTTTGAAAGTTCTAGCACCTGCCAGCTATCCAACAATTAATAGACACTAATTGGAAATTTGTTGCTTCGAACTTCGAACCACCCAATATTTTGAAACTCAGGAGCATGGTTATATGTTTATATAAGAGGAATTTATGCTAAGATTTGAAGCGCATGTGTGTGTGTGTGTGTATGTGTGTGTGTGTGTGTGTGTGTGTGTGTGTGTGTGTGTTGAATGCCTGTATTTAATTTAGGAAGAAGAATAGAGTTTGGGAGTGCTCTTAGAAATTTTTGGTTGCCATTGCTATATTATGTTGGTTTGGTAAGAAGTTTAGAACTTTTGTGTTATTTTTTGTTTTACTATTCATAATATTAGAAAGAGGAGTTTGATATGAAACTCTCAGTGACGTAGTATGTCATTTACATATATGATTAATGATAAACATTATCAATGTCTTTTACATATATGTAAAATTATTTTAGAACAAAATTTCTTACTGACAATTACAACTCTAAGACAAAAGCTGTACTTAGGTTTTATTCATCAGGAAAGTTCATTCGTCCAGATAAACATGGAAAGTTTCCTCTCTAGTGTATATTTGAAGAGTAGCCATTGTCTGTGGCTCTATCATTTCCAGTTTAGGATTCTGTATGTGCTCAAAAAAGATGTTGTCTAAGAAACATCCTGTGCTTGTATCTGTAACTCTAATATGATGAGTTGAAACTTTTCTTTGAGAATGATTTACTATTTATAAATTTCTTTTTAAAATATTTTTAAAATTGTCCAAACTTCTGATAGTATAATTTAGCATTGTTCTTACATTTACCAAAAACCCACATTTTGTGCAAAAACAACAATAGAAAAAGCAAATTGTAGAGCATAATCAGTTTTACTGTTTGAGGATGTCTCTACATTCATGTCCCAGCTTCTTTAGAGGCATGTCTAATAAACTGATGTATGTAAAATTAAAAATCCCAATAGTTAATTTCCTAATCTACTACTTATTTCCTGGATCTCAGCACTGAATTCATCCTTCTGAAAGCAATGAGACACTAAGAGTCAGGAAGCCAGAGATCTCACTCCAGTTCAGAATTTAACAGCCATTCAATGTTCATTTAACTTTTCCAATCAGTAAATGGGTGGGAGTGAACCACTTACCAGAGTTCAAACAGATTGCATGGTCTGAATAGCAAGAGACGAGGTGTAACATGTTTGAAAAGTTTTGTAGGAAGAAGAAGGGTATTTTATTGAGCAACCTTCTATGAACAAGATATTATGCTAGGTGTTATCACAAATATAATTTCATGTAAACCACAAAAACCCCTGAAAGGGTAGATCGTTAGGAGTGGCGTTTTTATAAATGGAGAGAGGTGGTGTCATTTTCAGCTTGGCTGATATTTACTCAACACTTGACAGTTTCATGATATTTAATCTTCCCAACAACTCTCCAAGGTAGGGGCTATTATTGTCCCCATTTTACAAATAAGATAACCGTGGCACACAAAGATAAAATAACTTGCCAAAGGACAAAGAGTGGGATTATCAACGCAGGCAGTCTTGATTTTCTAGCTAGATTGTCACTTGGATAGGAAAGTTACATAACTACCTTGAGGCAACAGAGTTTAAGCAGAGAGAAAGAAAACATGTATAATCTCTACCCTTCTGCCCAAGGACGTTCTCTTTGAACTATAATCAAGGTTTACAAGAATGATTCTTCTGAAAAGCAAGCAACAGCTCTTCTCAAATGTGCTTTAAATGAGACAACCCAGATGGAAGCCATCTAAGCAATTTGTGTAAAGTCCGTGGTGTCCAAAGATGACTTGTATACAGTTTGGGCACTGCTTTTAAAAATCTCGTATAACAGCCTTGCTCCTTTTGTGGAACAATTTAAAGCACACCGTATATGTAAATTAATGGGTTTAACTCATGAGGGTTAACATTACTTTTCATTATTGCTTTTCAAGCTTTTTAACTAAGCTTTATAGCACATTCAAATGTGTTCCTCCCTCATTTCAACTTCTTTAGAAGTGTCTTATTTTGGAGATTTCAGAATCACTTTTCCTGTTGCAAACCCCTTCTATTTCTTAAACTTTCCACTCTCCTAAATATTTCCTTTTCTTTTCTTTAGGCATTAATGCTGACATATGGAGCCTCCCTGTTGTTATTCTCTGTTGTTAGTTCATATGACTTCCATAACAAAAGTGTAAATGTCTTCTTAGACAAGCTTTATTTCCCTTAAACAATTTCTGTACCTTCCATTGAAAAGTAACTTTTTAAGTTAAGGCAGTATGATATCTGAAAATCTGATGGAATTCCAAGGTATAAATACATTAAATTTAGCTGAAATTAATAGTCAAATTTATAAATTGCAAAATAAATATAGCCTAGTTGAGAAAACTCAAGACGTGAAGAAATATGTGAATAAAAAGGTAAAAATCATCACTACCATATATTAACATTTTTAAATATGGGTATAGATACATAGATAAAAGTATAGGTCAAGATAAAATTCATATATGTATTTATAAAATTAAGATCATACTACATATGCACTTACTTGCTATGTTTTTGTATTCTGGTAGAATTGAAACAAAGTCTAAGTGGCAATTAAGGGCTGCATAATATTCTACTGCAAACTCTAGTTTATTTAACCATTACTCTATTGTTTAGCATGCTGTACCTTATCCTTTGCTTTTTACTATTATAAACAATGTTTCAGTAAGCACATGTGTATATAATATTTTACACATTATACATATTATATGTGTATAATGTTTATAATAACATTTCTAGAAGTGGAATTGATTTTTTTTCAATCAGAATTTATAGTGCTGTGTCAGATCCTGGGGATGTATCTCATTTACAGAGCACAAAATCACTGTGGTCACCAGCTCTATGTATATTACCATCTTATTTTTTAAAAAGGCACATAGCTAACTACAGCAGATTTATTAATTTGTTCATTTATCCATTTAACACCTATGCATTGAATTGCTTTATGTCCTATTTCTAGATAGCTGGAGACAGAGAGGTGAAGAAAAGAAATTAGGTATTTTACATGAAAGTAAATACCAAAAAAATTAAGTAAAGAAAATAATATGTGGGATAATTTCAGACCTTGATGAATGTTACGAAGAAAATATATCAAAATGATGACAAAGATAAAGGAACACTTAGGAATAAATTTAAGGATGTGAAAGACTGGTAAACTGAAAACATAGAACATTCTAGGCAACACACTGAGACCTCAGTAAAAAAAAAAAATGGTTTTTAGGTGAACACCGTAGTCCCAGATACTCGGGAGGTTGAGGTGGGAGGATCACTTGAGCCCCGGAGTTCCAGACTACAATGAGCTATGATTGTGCCATTGCACTCGAGTCTGGGTGACAGAATGAGACCCCATCTCTAAAAAATAAATAAATAAAACAAATATTGAGGAAGGAAAGTAAAATAGATACAAATAAGTGGAAAGACATCTTGTATTCACGAGTTGAAAGAGTTAATATTGTAAAATGTCTATACTACTCTAAAGCATCCATAGAGTCAATGCAATCCCCAACAAAATCCCAAGGTATTTTTCACAGGAATAGAAACAATTAGCAAATTCACGTATCACCACAAAAGACCTCAAATAGCCTCAACAATCTTGAGAAATAACAGAGCTAAAAGGATCACACTCACTGATTTCAAAGTATATTACAAAGCTCCAATAATTAAAGCAGTATGCTTAAAACAATAAAACATAAAGATAGACAAATAGAGTAATGGAACATAATAGCCCAGAAACAAATCGCAACATTATAAAGCCAACTGATCTTCAGCAAGAGTGCCAAAAATACACAATGGGGAAATGATAGTCTCTTGCTGGGAAAACTGGATATCCACATGCAAAAGAATGAAATTGGACCCCTATCTTACACCATGCACAAAATTCAACTCAAAATGGTTTAAAGACAAAGGTTAAGGCCTGAAACCATGAAACTCCTAGAAGGATAAGCTTCAGGCAGTGGTTCTGGCAATGGTTTCATGAATCTGACACCAAAAGCACAGGTAACAAAAGCATAAGTAGGTAAGTGGGATTATATCAAACTAAAAATCAACTGCACAGTAAAGAAAACAATAAACAGAGGAAGCAGTCAACCTATGGAATGGAAGAAAATATTTGCAAACTGTATATCTGATAAGGAACTAATTTCTAAAATACATAAGGAACTCCTATAACTCAATAGCAAAAAACACCTACACTAATAATTTTTTGTTGTTGTTGTTTTTTTTTTGAAAAGGTAAATAAAGGATTTAATTAGTATAAAATTTCCAGTTTCATTTCAAGTGCAGTTAGATTTTTGTGATTCCACTTTTAAACTGTTCAAAGAAAATTTTATTTTCATGGACATTTTACTTACCTTTTAACCCTTTACTATTAACTAATTTCTCTTGTAATATTTATATGTCCATACTTCTTCGCATTAGGGCATTGTAGTCAAAATATTAAAAAGCCAAGAAATGACAAAACAGTATACAGAAAACAGGAAAATTTTGATACAACTCTAAAATTATGCTAAAAAAGCAACCACATTTTCAACAAAATGCTTTAAAAAATCATTTCTGAGTGTCAGAACTGTACACTAATAATTTTTAAAACAGCAAAGGACTTGAACAAACATTTCTCCAAAGATATACAAATGGCCAATAAGTACATGAAAAGATACTCAGCATCACTAATCAGCAGGGAGATGCAAATCAAAATCACAATGAGATATCCCTTCACACTTGTTAGGATGGCTAATTATCTAAAAAACAAAAAACAAAGTATTGGTGAGGATATGGAAAAACTGGAACTCTTGTACACCATTGATGAGAATGCAAAATGGTACAGCTGCCATGGAAAACAGTATGAAGATTCCCAAAACAATTAAAAATAGAAACACATAAAATCCACAACTCCACCTACGGGTATTTATAAAAAAAAAATGAAAGTAGGATCTCGAAGCGATATTAGCACTTTCATGTTCATTGCAGTAGTATTCACAATAGCCAAGATATGGAAACAAACGTTCGTTGATGGATTAATGAAGAAAGAAAATGTGGTATAAACATACAATTGAATATTATTCAGCCTCAAAAAAGTAGAAATCCTGCCATATGCTACGTCATGGATGAGCCTTGAGGACGTTATGCTAAGTAAAATATGCCATTCACAGAAGGACAAATATTACATAATTCAATTTATGTGGAGTATATGAAATAGTCAAATTCACAGAAGCAGGGAACAGAATGTGCTTGCCAGGAGCTGGAAGAGGAAGAAATGAGGAGTTGCTGTGCAACAGGTATAAAGTTTCAGTTATGCAAGATGCACACATTTTACAGATCTGTGCTTAGTTAACAGTACTGTGTTGTACACTTAAAAATGTGTTAAGACTGCTGGTGGGAATGTAAACTAATACAACCACTATGGAAAACAGTCTGGAGACTCCTTAAAGAACCAAAAGTAGAATACCATTTGATCCAGCAATCCTACTATTGGGTAGCTACCCTGAGGAAAAGAAGTCATTATACAAAAAAACGATACTTGCACATGTATGTTTATAGCAGCACAATTTATAATTGAATGTGGAACTAACACAAATGCCCATCAATCAATGAGTGGATAAAAAATTTGTGAGAGAGAGAGAGAGATATGATATATATGATATATATATAGATATATATATATAATGTAATACTACTCAGTCATAAAAAGGAATGAATTAGTGGCATTTGCAGCAACCTGGATGAGATTGGAGACTATTATTCTAAGTGAAGTGACTCAGGAATGGAAAACCAAACATCATATGTTCTCACTCATAAGTGGGAGCTAAGCTATGAGGATGCAAAGGCCTAAGAATGACATCAATGGACTTTGGGGACTCGGGAAAAGGGCGGGAAGGGGGTGAGGGATAAAGAACTACCAATTGGGTTCAGTGTATACTGCTCAGGTGATGTGTGCATCAAAATCTCACAAATCACCACTAAAAAACTTACTCATGTAACCAAACACTCGTTCCCCAATAACCTAGGGAAATAAAATTTTTTTAAAACATGTGTTAAGAGGGTAGGTCTCATGTTAAGTGTTCTTACCACAGTTAAATTAATTTAACATTAAAAACTGAATGGTGAAAGTGGTAACTTAGTCACAAGTGCAGAGAAAATGAGAGAGTTGTAGGATAGGAGGAAATCATTCAGCATGCAACAGAGAGATATTAAGGAGATGGGAAATATAAAATATCTTTAGACATACAGAATAGAGTATGAATATTGAACACAGATTTAATAATCATTCCTAAAGGAGATGATACAGCAAACGGGGATGAGGTAAATATATAATAACTGGTAATTCTACAGACTAGACAAATGGTATGACTTGTCAGATTGAAGAAGTACATTGAGTTCCAGCATGAAAAAAATAAAAAGCAACTCATACTTTGAAACACGAGGGTAAAATTGCCCAATTCTAAATGCAAAAGGAAGTTTTAAAATCAGAGAGATGAGACAGATAACCTACAAAAGAACAGCAAACCAGATTGACATCAGATATCTCAATAGCAATGAGATAGAACAGGAAGTGATGAAATGAAATCCCTCGTTGGCCAAGAATTTTATAACCATTCAAGAAATGAGGCCAGATGCAATAAAAGCCAGAAAATAATGAAAACCATCTTCAAATAACTAAAAACTCTATCACCAACTGAAATATGCAAGAATAAATACTAAATTGATTCATCTTTGGAAAATGCTGAGTTTACCAAACAAAAATTCCCTAAAGAAAATAAATAATGGATGTACTTAATGGAAAATAAATTTGAACTCACAAAGAAGAACTGGAATACAAGAAGTAAAGATACTGTTAAACGTGACCAAACCTAATATACATTAACTTTAATAACAGTGATGGTAATAAAGAGTAAGTTTTAGATGTTTAAAAGAAAGGTAGCATTAAAATAGTTGATAGCAGTAATAAGAAATGGAAGGTAATAAAAAGAGAAGTATGGATACGTTTATATTTTACATTTGATATTACTTTTTGGTCAAGCGGGCACATTAAGTAAAATACTAAAAGATTATAAATACATCTAAACAAGTAAATAGGAGAAAAGGGGAAATTTTTAAATTAATGTAATTAGAAGTAGAGAAAATATAGAAAGAAAAAAGAGTAAATAAATATTATAACAGACACTATAAGAGAGAGAGAAAATATAAATATGTAGAATCAAAAGAAACAAAAATGATTACATTTGTCTGTTATAAAAGAGAAGGAAGAAAACCTTAGATTGAGTTTTAAAAGCCCAACTTTGTGCTGTTTCTAACAGAAAATATCGAAAGTTTAAGATACAGGAATGTTGAAAGTAAACTGAAGGCAAGGCAAAACACAAAGTTTTGGGAAAAGAGGGTCATTACATGTTATCATTAGAAAAAAATGATTCATCAGCAAGATGCAATATATCTGAACTCTTGATAAAATATTCCCTTCAGTATATTTTAAGATGGTACACACACAAAAATGGACACAATCATTAGGTGGAACCAATTGAAAGTGCCATAATTGTAGGTCAGTACTGTTAAATAACAACCATTTCATATGATTCAACCAAAAAAATTGAAAACATGACAATTATAATGAGACTTTTAAAAAGGTACAACTTATAAATATTAGACTGCATGAAAAAAGTTTCTAAGGAAATAGAAAATTAAACAGCATAAAACAAGCTTAAGCAAAAACAAAAATCAGAGACTATACATTGTTTTTAAACATTCTTGGAACATTAACAAAATTTGACAATATAAGATGCCACAAACACATCTTAACGTGTATAAAATAATCAGGAGCCTATAGAACATGGGCTCATGTTTTCGGATCATAATGCAATACAAATAAAAGCCAAAAAGCCTATACTTTTAAAATTAAGAACACGTCTGTAAGATCTTTAATAAAAGACAACACAATAAGGGAACTTATTACATATTGGAACTACACGATAATGAAAACACTACATCAAAATTTATGAGATGTGGCTAAGTTGGTAGAGAAAATTTTATAGACTTAAATACACGTATTTAGAAGAAAATAGGGATGGAAAATTAATCAGCTAAGCACTCAACCTTGTAGGTTAGATGAGGACAATACAAAAATAGGATAAAATCAACTAATCTCACAAACATCAATACTAAAGACATCATCACAACCTAATTATGTACAGTCCAGAAAGTAAGGCTACTTTAACAATAAAATATCAATAAATGATTTTATGTTAGGAAATGGAAGCTAAAATTATGAGATGATCTCTATAGCTACAGAAAAATATTTGATAAAATTCAGTATTCATCAAGAGGTATCAATATATTCTAAAGAAATGTAGGCATGTGAAATCTATATTAGACATGACATCAGTTTGCCTCACTTCTACTTTAATTATCATAGTTCTTTAAAAAGACTGCATGTTCTTACTCATAGGTGGGAACTGAACAATGAGAACACACGGACACAGGAAGGGGAACATCACACTCTGGGGACTGTTGTGGGGTGGGGGGAGGGGGGAGGGATAGCATTAGGAGATATACCTAATGCTAAATGACGAGTTAATGGGTGCAGCACAGCAGCATGGCACATGTATACGTATATAACTAACCTGCACATTGTGCACATGTACCCTAAAACTTAAAGTATAATAAAAAAAAAAGACAGGATAAAAAAGTAAAACTAACTTTTTCAAAGCCTCAGCATTCCATCACTTACATATCAATTTTTTGTAAACAAATTTTCCTTAAGATAATTATTTTCATTAATATTAAGAAAAATGTCTTACTGTATTGATGGAGATTTCTTTAAATAAATTATTCTTAAAGTTTCAGATTTATTTAATAGAAATAAAATTTTGATGAATTATATTAGAGGTATGATATTCTCAATAAGTCCTATTATTTATGCTAAAAATACCCTTTGGGTTTATACATAAAGTGCTTGGCAAAGCAGTTTTTCACTTTCACTTATAACTCCTTAACAATGTTCCTGACATCACCACCAACCTCTCTTTTATCCAGGCCTGCAAAATGACAGCCATCCTTAGTTTTTTTCTTATCCCAGCAATTGACTCAGTTCTATCAATACACATTAACAGACCTATCACAAAGGACTACCCAGTTTGGCCAGAGAGTTCTGAGATGGTATATTTAATTCAAAATGGCCTCCTTCCCAATCTCCCACCTCTTCTCTCTCCTCAGCCCCTACACTTCACAACAAGTATTAGGTCTAGACAGGACTGTCCCATTCACTGACAAAAAAAAAAAAAAAAAAAAAGCAGAAAGAATTCAACATGATATCTGTTGGTGGATGACAAAAAAATTTTAAAAGAGAAAATCAACAAAGGGAAAAATGAAGAAGAAACAAAATTTAAAAAATATTTATCTGTACATCCAGGAAATCATGAAAATCGGCACTCCGATTTAACAGGTTGAAAGAGTTGCAAGAAATCGGGGAACAGGTAAGACAATGGGAAGGATATAAAACAGACTAAAGTGCTCATCAAAGTAAATTGAAAATAATGATAAATGCTTCACACAAATAAAACAATTTTTATAAGCACTTAGAAATCCAATAATTGTAGCTGAAAAGAGACTATAGTAGCTTCAGAAAATAATAGGTATTAATAAAGTAACAAAGAAAGAAATTCAGTCAGAGAGACGGAAAATACATGGGTATGTGCACAAGTCAAATAATGGATTGAACATACAGGTTTTCCTGAAATAGAGAATAAATACAAGATGTATATAAAAGTCTTTCCTGAAATAAAGGAAGACCTATGGCTTAACTCAGGTCCTCCGAGAAGCAGATGCCGAGATGGGTTGAGATGCACGAGAGTTAGCCAGTTAGGGGTCACCAGATATTTGAGGAAAGTATGAAACAAAAAACAGAGGCCACAGCAAATAAATTGCGTCAAAAGGAACCTCGAAGAGACCGAGGCAGTGCAGAAAGCAGAATAAAACCATGCACACAAGCAGGCTTACAAACAAGGCAATAAACAACTCACTCAGAAGTTAACTCAGATGTTTGAGAAAAACAGACATGAAACCACTGTAAACTCCATGGCTGGCTTATAAATCATAACTGGATTGGTGATACTAATGCAAATGCTAAATACTGCTTTTGAAATGTACTTATTCTGAGCATGAAAGGAGGGAAGGTGTGTGTGAGGAAGGGAGTGGTTCAGACCACTAAATCATCATATTCCATAGTAGGAAGAAAATCTATAACGTCTAAAAATGAAAAATCAAAACCCAGCTTTTAAAACCATTTTCATTTAAGAATATGAAGGTCCATATCTGAAGAGATAGCCTAAAGGATTGTGACTGCTAACTTCTGAAAATATAGCATAGTACTGCCGTTGTTAGTATGTTTGTCTTGTTTGTTTTTAGACATGGAACTTCAAACTCCAGCCCCCTCATGAGTGGAATGGGGATGGAAGGAGCAGAGTGGTTAGAAGAATTTTACCGGCTCACTTCTGCTCTATTTGAATCTTTTACAAAAATCAAGTTATCATTTGTAATTTGGAAAATGATTTTAATATACAAAATACAAAAAAAGAAAGCATTAGATGCTTATTGCCATCAAGATAATTTCTAGATTTTTCTTGATATTTACGGTGCTTCATATTCTGACCTCATCTTCATGCTGTTGAAAGGGCTCTTTCCAGCGCTGTCTCCCTCAATAAATCTGTTGCCCAGGACTTAACTGTCCCAAATGGTCATGTACTTTCCCATTTTTACTCTCCTTTTATACCATTGCTTTCACTCAATGCCTTTTTCACAATCCCTACTTGTGATGTGGCTAAACGTACTTAGATGTCTGGATAACAGCGGATTAATTTTACCCTACTGCATATATGTCCCTGCACGCTCACTAGATATCAAAGCAGAGACTATCTCCACCTCCTCCAGTACCTACTGAGCATAGTGCCCTACACAGCTTTATGGCACACACACAGTCTACACACACACACACACAAAAACAGTATGTTTCTGGCAAGAAATGTCAGTGTTGTTAAGCTTGCTATTTATTAAATTCTTGTAATTATGTTGACTTGTAATAGAAATTGTAAATAGAGAGAATATGTATCCCAAGTTACTACTCTTTTGATTTGTAAGGAAAAAAATAAAAAATATTACGAGTGCTTAAAAGATAATTTAGCTGTAACAATAGGAGAGGTCTCCCTGCCCCGTGTGTGTGTGTGTGCGTGCATGTGTGTGTATTTTTGTGTTCTTAATCTGCCACTGTATCATAGTCCATTCAACTTCATATGCAGGGGACTTTTAATTGGTCTTCTTGGCAGAAGATACTATTGATCATGCAACACCTCTGATGCCCTTCAAACCTGGACTTACCCTTTTCTATACTGTGAATAAAATATTTGCCATATTTTTCATGTTTTCACAGTTTCATGAAAAAAATAACTCAAATTCATAGTATCCTATTTATTGTGTTATTACTGGAAAAAGAAAATATTTTATTTAGAATTGTACAAATAACTATAATTATATAAATAATAGAGCATGAAAATATGGTCCTACCTTCACATTTGAGAAAACAAAAATTTCTGAAAATATAATTGTTTAAAAAATTCTAAAATACAAAAGAATAAAAGCATTAGATACTCACTGCCATCAAGATAATTTCGGATTTTTCTTCATATTTTTGGTGCTTCTTATTCTGAGCTCATTTTTGTGCTGTTGAAAAGGCTCTTTCCAGCATTGTCACCCTCAGTAAATCTGATGCCCAGGATTTACCTGCCCCAAATAGCCATATATTTTCCTATTTGAAACATTGGCTAGGCGCAGTGGCTCATGCCTGTAATCCCAGCACTTTGGGAGGTTGAGGTGGGAAGATCACTTGAGGTCAGGAGGTCAAGACCAGCCTGGCCAACATGGTGAAACCCTGTCTCTACTGAAAATACAAAAATTAGCCATGCATGGTGATGTGTGCCTGTAGTCCCAGCTACTCTGGAGGCTGAGGCAGGAGAGTCACTTGAACCCAGGAGATGGAGGTTGTAGTGAGCAGAGATTGTGCCACTGCACTCCAGCCTGGGCAACAGACCAAGACTCCGTCTCAGAAACCAAACAAACAAAAAGAAACATTGAAACATTGAACATTATGTTTCAGTAATATAGAATATAAAGCTTTCATGGACACAATCTCTCTTTCTATACGGAATACAACATTAAACAATCAATTATCTTCTGCTATGTATGCGAGTATATTCATTATTCAATTGAGACCTTGGTATTGGCAAGTTACAAAACTGAGCTGAGATTTTAAGTGAAAATCATGTGACCATGTTATATGTGTCTGAAGGTATACAGGATGAAGAAAGCTCTGTGTTTCTGTTCTCTTTGTTTTTCAATGGACACCAAGATGTGGATATTTATGGGCTGTCTGGTAGAGCCATGTGTAGTAGCTATGGGATTTCTTAATTTAGCCTGTAGATCTCCACTGATTTCTCTGTTCACTGGATGATAGACGGCCATTTGTCAGAAATATTATGGTGCACACTGTGTCTTTGCAATCCCCACAAGCAATTTCAGCTACCAAGAGAAAACACTCTGAAAATAGATTCCAAAATTCAACTGATCATCTGCTTGTCTCCCTTTAAATTTTTCAGAGGAAACTGTCAGAAGACAGTTTTTTCTAGACTTCATCTGCACTCTTAAATAAAAGAGGATTTTTTTCTATAGTGCTATAAAAATAAGAAGGTTTGCC
Source organism: Gorilla gorilla gorilla (assembly GCF_029281585.2). Classification (NCBI taxonomy): domain Eukaryota; kingdom Metazoa; phylum Chordata; class Mammalia; order Primates; family Hominidae; genus Gorilla; species Gorilla gorilla. The sequence continues at coordinate 99,120,071 of NC_073241.2, forward strand.
AAAGGAAGAGTGAAGATTGTCTAGTTGGTAAGCCTGACTGATGTTTTCTCCCATGACATTCCTAGATTTCTTGAAGAAAATGCACCCTTGGTTATGTATGGCATCACTCACCATCTGTTCATGGATACTTCTACATGCAAAGTTGTACATGACTTGGAATAAACCAGCTCTAGTTTTATCATCAGTGTTAATTGTAAATACATTATCTGTAATCAGAAATAAATGTTAGTGATACCATGATTTATTTATGACATGACTTACCACCTAAACATATGAATATGCCAAGTAAGTGAAATTATAGTGGGTAAAGCTTATGAAAAGTACTCTATTACTAACTGTATCTGCATGGAAATTTGTATATTCTAGGAGTAATTGTCTCAGCTACAGATTGAAAAGCTAGGTTTCAAAGTAGATTTAAAATGGTGTTATGCAGGATTATATAACATTCGTTATTTTAATTAACATTTTCATATATTGAAATCATTTACCATTTTATGCAAATGACATCATTTGGAAGTTTAATTTCTAAAATTGTGAAGTTTTTCCTGTTAAATAAAAATTTATCAGGGTAAAAGTGATCTTTTCATCCAGACGAGTACCTTGACTTCATAGTTACCTTTGAAATAAAACTTTGTTATGGTTATAAACAAGTAAAATTATATATTTTCTAGCAAAAGAGAGATTTCATTAAAGAAAAATAATTACTTCTGGAACTGGGCAGTTTATAATTCACATTTGTAATACAGAATTAGCTTAGGGCAACTAAGAAATAAGAATGAAAAATATAGCAGTTCTATTACAGCCCATGGTTAATAAAATAATTACTGTGAAAAAAGTGGAAAGATTATAGGAAGATTAGCTATAGAGACTGCAGAAAGAGTGGATGTTTTGAAAAGTAAGTTCCTTTTTTTTCTGTCAGTGACTAGAGTTTTTTAAATCCAGAACTAACTGGAAATTTTATGTGTTCTAAGATTTTTTTTTTTTTTTTTTTTTTTTTTTTGAGACGGTGTCTCGCTCTGTCACCCAGGCTGGAGTGCAGTGGCGAGATCTCAGCTCACTGCAAGCTCTGCCTCCCGGGTTCACGCCATTCTCCTGCCTCAGCCTCCCGAGTAGCTGGGACTACAGGCACCTGCCACCATGCCCGGCTAATTTTTTATATTTTTAGTAGAGACTGGGTTTCACTGTGTTAGCCAGGATGGTCTCGATCTCCTGACCTCGTGATCGCCCTGCCTCGGCCTCCCAGAGTGCTGGGATTACAGGCGTGAGCCACCGCACTCGGCCGTGTTCTAAGATTTTCTAAAGCTTCATGCATCTTCCTGAAGAAACTATCTTAGAAGTTAGTTCCACAAAGACAATAGAACAAGTTGTGTTTCATTAAACTCTTGCAAGACAGGTGCAGTGGCTCACACCTGTAATCCCAGCACTTTGGGAGGTTGAGGCAGGAGAATCGCTTGAACCCAGGAAGTGGAGTTTGCAGTGAGCTGAGATCGCACCACTGCACTCCAGCCTGGGCAACAGAGCGAGACTCCGTCTCAAAAAATAAAAATAAAAAACTTGCAAGAAAATTCCTATTTTAAAAACATATCAAAACAGGTCACATGTGATTTAAAACACAAGCTTGCTATTCACTCCTACTATCCTCTCTGAAGTGTGACCCATCCTCTTTTTCCCTCTCTGTGGGTTCCAGATTGTCATTTCAGTAGCCAGCATGTGTGTGCCCTGTAGCCCACGAACTTTGGAAGAAATTGACAGCAACTCAATTCCAGGTGTGGCCACACTGGTGAGCTTAGTTGGTATATTTTGTTTGCTTGATCAGAGCCATTGATTCAGGGATAGACATGACCCAGGCAATGAAAGAGACTTGCATCTCAGCCTTTTGTTCAAAAGTACTTCTCACCCACCAGGCTTAACTGAGAGAGCAGACAGCTCCTACTGTGGCTGTGGCCAACCTCTTTCCAAAGGAGTGGCCACGCGACAGTGAAGCCAACACTAGCACTGTGCAATAACCAGTACAATAACCATTGCCACACGTGGCTGTTGAACACTTGAGATATGATTAGTCCGAATTGAGATATACTATAAGAGAGATACACACACCAGATGTGAAGATTTAGCATGAAATAAATGTATCTCATAATTTTTATATTGATTACATGTTGAACTGATAACATTTTGGATACATTGGGTTAAAAGATGTTACCAAAATTAATTCCACCTCTTCCTTTTTGGATTTTTAATGTAGCTACTAGTAAATTTAACGTTACATTGGTGTTTTATATACTGCGTGCATTGGGCAGCATTGTTCTGGGATGATCCAGGTGCTGATGGCATTCTTGAGTGGCCACATCAACCAACTGTGAGTTCCGCATGACCTCTGGATTTTCTAGAGACAATTCAAGATATTTCTTTATTTTCTAAAATCACTTTGGATTTGGATTTTTAATTATTTATAATTAAAAACATCCAAATCAACGCTCTGGTTTTATATTTAAGCACTTGATTTATCTGTACAGTTATTTGAAAAATACGAAGGCCTATACTCAATTTTTCTTTAAAATTCTTATAATTTTCAATGAATATCATTTAATTTTTCAAAAAGCATAAAATTTTAGTGCATTCATGTTTCTAAATTTATATTTAAAATATTAAATGTTCAGCAAGTGATATTTAAAGATTTTCTGCCCTTGGCTGGACGTGGTGGTTTATGCCCGTAATCCCAGCACTTTGGGAGGCAGAGGCGTGTTGATCACTTCAGCCCATGAGTTTCGAACCAACCTGGGTAAACCCCATCTCTACCAAAAAATACAAAAAATTAGCCAAGTGTGGCAGCACGCATCTGTAGTCTCAGCTACTCGGGAAGCTGAGTGGTGGGAGGATCACTTAAGCCCAGGTAGAGGCCGCAGTGAATTGCCATTACACCACTGCACTTCAACCTGGGTGACAGAGCAAGATTCTGCCTCAAAAAAATAAAATAATAAAAATTTTCCACCCTTTTGTTAATATCATTACCATCATAACGAATTACAAGTTAATTTTTGATATAAAAATGATAAATGTATGTGGGCATAATAATATTTGTATTCTAAAGTAAGAATCCCATAATTCTTAGGCATGAAATATGGACTTATCTTTAATTAAATTGTTAGCTTTGCCCTAGACAAAACATCATGGTTTTATATGGAGTTTTTTATATATAAATAAATTATTCTCATAATATTACAGTATCAAAAGAGCACACTTTATTTTATAATTTAATATAAAAAATATAAAATTTAATATAAAATATGATGCACTTGTAATTTATTATGCAAGTAAAATTGTGATTAATTTCTTTAAAAATTGCATAAGATTAAGTGAAAATGGCTATCCGTCATCACTTTATGTTGGACTACATTTTATTCCATCCAAAAAAATTCATTAGTTTAATTTAATTCCTAAGATATTCCTAAGCACTTATCAAATATGGCAATGTAGTTATTCCATAGGGAGAAAAAAATCTATTTCCACAAGATAGATAATTCTTGTTTTTATATAAGATTTTCATGCTGTGTTTTTCAAAAGTTAATGAGAGATTCATCAGATTTTCCATTTTCTTGGTCATGGATCATTAACCTTAAAGAAATGCAGGTAAAATTGACTTTACTATGTTTTTTATCATTGTAAATCTCAAAGTCATAGAGACTGTTTGTCACCCATGCTGGTGCTGAAAATGCAGTTCATAACCTGATTCCATAAACACTACGGCAACACTTTAAACTGAGAAGCATAATCTCATGCTACACGCTATAATTAAAGTACACTCAGTGTCCTTTTGATGGGATGGCAAATGACGGTCTGTGGTGACTTGCTTTTCCCATTATTGCTGTCATATAGGACACATAATTCAGCAAATGCTTCCATTTCTCAGAACTTTTATGTGTGTAATGACAGCCCAACATCAGCAATGTTCTGTTAATATAGTAAAGAAGATAAGATTGTCTGTTTGGAGCTGGACACTAAACAGATTATTTGGATGATGTCTTACTGAGCATCTTATTCATCAAATCTAGAATTTAATTCTAAGATGTAGGTTTGCAATTATGCATTTGGTTCAGCAAAACATTTTTATATACTGGGTCTTGAAATTCTGTTCGTCCTGTTTTTCCCAGACGTCTATAATTATCTCCTCAAATTATATAACTATGGTGGTCTCCGTTTCAATTCTAATAAAAACCTATGACCCTCGTTCTGCAGCCAAGGCCATGGTGGTTTAACAATAAAAAGGGATATTAACATGAAAAATATCGAAGAGCATCAAGACATTAAATCAAGGCAGGTTTTTTTTTCCCCTAAATTGTACCAGTTATTGGGAATCTTCTTTTAGGAATAGATTTGTCATTAGTTCATGGGTATGCAGATCTAGAAACCTCAAGAATTCTTTTTGTTCCATTGCCAGATTTGAAACTCAGTCACTGCCTTTTTATCTCAATGTGCTTTGTTGCCATATTTCTGATGTTTCTTTCCTCATTCCTGACATTACATTGTCCATTATATTATTCATTTCTCAGTTGCTTCCTTTCTTATGATTTATGCTATAAGTTACCATAATACTTTGTGGAAAGTCTTGGTATATAGTTATTAAATGTGAATGCTAATTAAATATGATTAAAATGCTCTTCTAGCTCTCTTTGTTAGAAAGGTAATGCTCTCTCAGAGTTAGACCTTCAAATTAAGTCATACGTACTCAGCTATTCTTAATGCCATTAAAATATCTTCAGGATTATAGAATTGGGGAAGTTATACTAAGTAAAAGACTTTTGCATATTTGGTTTGTTTATTAATTGTGCTTTCCTGTTGTATGTGTTTGATATTTAAAATACTCTTATGAGGAAGGGGAAAGAACACCTATATTTATTTCTTAATGGTTTCCACATGCTTGAAAAAATAAATCAAAACTTGACATGGAGACCATCTAAAAATTCATTGACTTACGCTTAATATAAAATCTGAGGCCTATATTCTCAGAAAACAACCAAAGCACATGATAATAATCTAGCAAAAAAATCCTATATTTGATTTTTGAAATATGTGTTGGTCTTAAAAATTATATTTTGATACAAGCATATTTCATATGTTAGACTGCTTCCCTTTATTTTACAAGTCTGAGCTTTCAATGAATGAGTCACTTGTGGCTTAACCTAATTCCTATTCTGAATATAATCTTTAATATAAAGAGTCAGCCTTATGGAAAAAAGAGATTGATGTAGAGTTGAAATAACGGTAATGTTATATTACAGAAAGTGTTGGGGAAAATTTGAGTGGTGAGATCAATTAATTTTCCTCAGAACTTAAACACAAGAGAATCTTGCACAATGAAGTGCTATTTCCTACTAGTAGCAAGTGTTCATTTTCTGGCTTTGACATACAATGTACAGTTTCAAAAATACTCAGAAGTTAGTGCCTTAGCACAAAGCTTGCAACAGTTGCAAAAGGCACCTAAGGAACATTTCCACTGTGATCAGTAAAACACTGAGACATGCACAATAATTAAATACAGTAAACTTTGACATTTTGCAGACATTTTGTTATATAAAATTCATACATATGGGTACATTATGTTGAACCATGTGATTCCTAATTTTGTAGGTCAAAAGTGATTAAGTACCAGCAATTTCAGATTGTTTGACCTAATTCAAAAATGCACAGATCCCAAGTGTACAATTTGATGGCCAGGCTTGGTGGCTCACGCCTGTAATCCCAGCACTTTGGGTGGCTGAGGCAGGCAGATCACTTGAGGTCAGGAGTTTGAGACCAGCCTGGCCAACATGGTGAAACCCCATCTCTATCAAAAATACAAAAATTAGCCAAGCATGGTGGTGCATGCCTGTAAACCCAGCTAGTTGGGAGGCTGAGGCAGGAGAATCGCTTGAACCTGGGAGGCAGAGGTTGCAGTGAACTGAGATCACGCCACTGCATTCCAGGCTGGGCAACAGAGTGAGACTTGGTCTCAAAAAACAAAACAAAACAAAACAAAACTTGATGAATTTTCTCAAACTGAAAATATTTTTATAACTAGCATCAAGATCCAATATACTTTTTTTGGTCATAATTATGTGTCTTTGTCAAAATAGGACAATATAACATATTTCCTTTTACAGTGTGTTAACTTTATTTGTAACATACGTATTTAGACAGGTGGCATGTCCATTCAGATTCTCACCTTGGGTCCACCTCTCTGATAGTGGAAGAGAAAATGGAATCAATACATTATAAGGAAGAATCATGAAAGTCATTTTATTTGTTTTTTTTCTGTCAAGGGTCACAGTCTTGTGCTGCCTGTTGTCCAGTGTGTGAAATCAATTGTTTTATATGTTGATACAGTTTTTTTAATTCTTTACAACCAAAAGGGAAAGCCAGCTCATTCCTAGATATTCCATTATGACCAGAAACAGAAATCTAGGGCACACTGCTAAACAACCTCAAAGTTAAAAGTAGTTCTAGTATGATACAGTACCTGTTTTCAAACTTTTTAGCTAAGACAGATACATGAAGGGAAGGAATATGTGCTTCTCTAGAGCCTGGGAGAAGACCCAAATGAGTTCCGAAAAAGACAAACTATCTTTATTGTCATACTTAAAAGGTTGCAATTAATCTGCTTTCTCCTCCATGCTCTACCTTTAGACTAAATATATATGCACTTTAGACTAAATATATTCAGCCTCGGCAATTAGCTTACTTTTGAGGGTGTCCATACCCAACAGGTGCTACCACTTATAAATGTATTTCTGCAGAAGTTGCTGAGTCAGCAGCAGCTCTAAGATATTATGAAATCCTCCAATGCCCTTCTGGAGCCACTTGGGGGACAAGGGTTTTAAATGGCAGAGAACTCTTGCGTGGAATCCTCAAGTCTCCAAACATCTGTACTTTGTCTAGAAGTCAACTCCCAAGTGCCTAAAGGAGTATTAAATAACCAGGGGTAATCTAGGTCTCTTCTGGATTAAACTGAGTGCCCTAAAGTTCTCCTCACAAAGCAGGATACACACCCAACAAGGTACTAGAACTGGCACATTACTAGTTGTGTGTGTTAATGTCTTTAGGAATCTAGAAATCTCCTAAGTCGTCTTCTCACTCACTTAAACAATTGTATAGTTCACAAACATGGAGGGATGACTAACTTCCTGCAGAATGCAGCCACAATTTGTAAGCATAAATGGGCTCTTTGTAATGAGAAGAAATTAGAGGGTTCTGTTCCATTTTTATTATGTAGAATGGAAGTTTTCAATGATATGTAACACATAAAAATTAAGGAGTAGGTGGAGATTCCAACATTAAGGTAATGTTAAGCATATGATCTATTTAAACTTGGCACTAAACGAACAGAGAGTAAAGCTATCCAAGGCGTCCTAACCGATCATTTGGAAGACTGGCAAAAGTGTTCGGCATAAAACAATATGCATTAGTGTAATCAGAATGTGTAAATTGTAATCATAATGCCTCTTAAATGTACCCATGTCAGTAACAGAATCGCTGCCAGGTAATGAAGACAGACTACTTGGTGAGAAAGAGCTATCTCATTTACTTTTTGTTATGTCCCAATCTGTAAATTAGGAGCACAAAAAATTGGTCCAGCTGCCCTGTGTTTTCACTTTCAGCAACACTATCTCATGAAATAATGGAAATGTTTTCCCGTAAATAACCAAAGAACAGAAATAATGGAACTCATTAAAATACAATAGTGTATATGACTTCAACTCGTCTTAACAAGGTTGTTATTCCCAATAAACAGTTCTGTAAAACAGAAAATTAGTGGGCATTTATGGAAGTTCTTTAAAGATAAATGATGTTTTGTTATTACTTTTTAAGAAATTCTTTCCAATAATAACCAAGACCATGTATTTGAGTTACAAACATCACCATGATTCAAAGCGACAATTGTGAAAATGATGCTAGTACAATTTTGTCTCCCTAATTCTGAATTTCTTCTTCCATAGTGATTAGTACTTATTCATAGGCTTAATGGAAATTATTAAATATTTGTTAAATAATATATGGTGTATATGCATATAAAATCTGTCTTTACAAGTAAACTAAATACCTCTTATAGGACCTTTTACTCTTATTTCATTCAGTTTGTTCTTTCAAACCAAAAATTAATGCTTGCATTATATTGATAAATCTCCCTAAATGTTCCCAACTCAACTATAAATAAAGTGGATGACCCATTATATTGGGTCAGGTGTGTGTATGCGTGTGTGTTTGTGTGTGTGTGTGCGTAAGTAAAATAAAAAAGAAATTCAACAAATAAAACTAAAATTATTATCTCTATTTTATAATACCACAAGAAACTGCTGGTCACTGTACTCCTTTTTATAGTGGGGTGGTAAGCAACTGAGAACCTGAGATTGTTTATGTTCCCAAAGATGACATTAAAAAGAAACTTTTTACAAACATTCTTGGCAGTATTTCTTTTGCCAAAATTTGTATCAATTTATTAACTACATGAAACAGATTAAATGTATTAAACCTAGTATTTTCCAAACCTGTCCATGGCTAACCATTAAGATACCAGCTGGAACTATTTGAATATCATCTTCAGAATAAATTTGTAAACACTTTTTCTTCTTTACTTGATTATCCAGCAAGTTTTCTGCCACTAAGTCCTCCACACAACAGTAAGCACATTAGGGGAGGCTGCAGTGTAAGTCTGTGGTGATATTCCACTATTTCTGAAACACAAAGACACTTTTGATCCCCTATGACTTCACATGCACGTTACTGAAAAGGCATTATTGACTTCCCTTTGTTGCTACAATGGAGTAACAAGATCAAGGTCCTCAGAGTTGAACAAGAGGTACAGACTAAACCCCAAGTCCTCTATTATCTGTGACCAGAGATTTTGTCAAAGGAGAGGATGTCTCTTAATCCATCAGGAGAGGCACCAGGCACCTGTGCAATTTTAAAAATTGCTGTGTTTCACCATGTTTCACTCATAAGCGGGAGTTGAACAATAAGAACACATGGACACAGGGAGGGGAACATCACACACTGGGGCCTGTCGGGGGGTGGGGGGCAAGGAAGGGGAGGGATAACATTAGGAGAAATACCTAATGCATGCAGGGCTTAAAACCTATGATGGGTTGTTGGGTGCAGCAAACCACCATGGCACATGTATACCTTTGTAACAGACCTGCAGGTCCTGCACATGTATCCCAGAACTTAAAGTATAATTTTTAAAAAATTGCTGTGTTTCTGAGAACCACTAAATTATAAAGTCTAGAATGTGTTTATAATTAATTATGCAATCTGAAGCGTGCGCTAAATAAGAATTTTTATATTCTTAAAATACTATATGGACAATATTAAGATCTTGGTTTTCTATATTTAGTAATATGTGCAGTAATGCAGGGTTGCATTGCTACTGGGCTTTTTTCTTTTTAGAAATTTTATTTTATTTTTGTAGGTACATAGGTATATATATTTCTGGGATACATGAGCTATTTTGATATGGGCATACAATGCATAACAATCACATCAGGGGAGTATTTATCACCTGAAACATTTATCTTTTCTTCATGTTACAAACAATCCAAATATACTCTTCTAGTTATCTTTAAATGTTCAATAAATTTTTGTTGACTGTGGCCATCCTGTTGTGCTATCAAATACTAGATCTTATTTATTCCATCTAACTATATTTCTGTATGCATTAACCATCCCACCCCACCCCCACCCTTCCCATCCTCTAGTAACCACCATTCTACTCTCTATCTCCATGAGGTCAATTGTTTTAATTTTTAGCTCCCACAACTAAGTAAGAACATGCAAAGCTTGTTTTTCTGTGCCTGGTTTATTTCAGTTTAAATGATGACCTCAAATTCTATCCATGTTGTTACCAATGACAGGATCTCATTCTTTTTTATAGCTGAATATGTCTTTATCCATTTGCCTGTTAATGGATACTTAGGTTGCTTCTAAATCTGGGTTATTGTCAATAGGGCTGCAATAAACATGGAAGTTCAGCTATCTCTTCAATACACTTATTTCTTTTCTTTTGGGAATATACCTAGTGGTGGGATTGCTGGATCATGTGGTAGCTCTACTTTTGGTTCTTTGAGGAACCTCCAAACTATTCTCCATAGTGGTTATACTAACTTACATTCCCACCAACAGTGTGTGAGGATTCCCTTCTCTCCACATCCTCACAAGCATTTGTTATTGCCTGTCCTTTGAATAAAAGCCATTTTAACTGGAGTGAGATGATACCTCAATGTAGTTTTAATCTGCATTTCTCTGACGATCAGTGATGCTGAGCAGCTTTTCATATACCCGTTTGCCATTCGTATGTCTTCTTTCGAGAAATGTCTATCCGGATCTTTTGCCCATTTTAAAATCAGATTACTAGATTTTTTTCTATAGAGTTCTTTGAGCTCCTTATATATTCTGGTTATTATCCCTTATTGGATGGGGAGTTTGCAGATACTTTCTCTCATTCTATGAATTGTCTCTTTACTTTGTTGATTGTTTCCTTTGCTGTAGAAGCTTTTTAACTTGATGTGATCCCATTTGTCCATTTTTGCTTGGGTTGCCTGTGTTTGTGGGGTATTACTCAAGAAATATTTGCCCAGTCCAATGTCCTGGATTGTGTCTCCAAAGTTTTCTTTTAATAGTTGCATAGTTTCAGGTCTTAGATTTAAGTCTTTAATCCATTTTCATTTGGTTTTTGTACATGGTGAGAGATAAGGATCTAGTTTCATTCTTCTACATATAGATATTCGGTTTTCCCAGCACCATTTATTGAAGAGATGGTCCTTTCCCCAATGCATGTTCCTGGTGACTTTGTCAAAAATGAATTCGCTGTAGATGTATGAATTTATTTATGGGTCCCCTATACTCTCCCATTGGTCTATGTGTCTGTTTTTATGCCATTACCATGCTGCTTTGGTTACTATAGCTCTGTACTATAATGTGAAGTCAAGTAATGTGATTCTTCCAGTTTTGTTCTTTTTGCTCAGGATAGCTTTGGCTATTCTGTATCTTTTGTAGTTTTAATAGAATTGTCTTTTCTGTTTCTGTGAAGAATGTTATCGGTATTTTGATAGGAATTGCACTGAATCTACAGATTGCTAGGTAATATGGAAATTTTAACAATATGGATTATTCCAATCCATGAACATGGAATATCTTTCCATTTTTTGGTGTCCTCTTCTATTTCTTGCATCAGCAGTGTTTTATGGTTTTTGTTGTAGAGATCTTATCACTACTTGTTTAATTCCTTTTTCAGATTGTTTGCTGCCGACAAATAGAAATGCTACTGCTTTTCATATGTTGATTTTGTATCCTGCAACTTTATTACATTTTTAAATCAATTTTAATAGTTTTTTGGTGGAGTCCTTAGTTTTTTCCAAATATTAGATTATGTCATCTGCAAACAAGGATAATTTAACTTATTCCTTTTGAATTTGGCTGCTCTTTATTTCTTTCTCTTGTCTGATTGCTCTAACTAGGTGCATTGCTACTGTGACCCAAATTCCAGTATGTAAGAGAATCTCACCCATCAAAAATAAGAACAATAAGTCCTTTGAACCTTGTAATTACAACATATTACATGCTTTTCCAGGTTTTGCTGTCCTTGATCAATTTGCTAAATCGTCCTTCAGGAGATAATAAAAAGTGATGCAAATTATAGAAAAACAAGAAATAATAGTCTCCATTGAAAATTAGTAATGATCTATTGAAACAAAGACTGACATTGAAAATGAAGAATAACTTAGTGACAAAATGCATTCAAATTTATAGCCAGTCATCTCTAAGAAATAGATAAATATCCATATTAGAAACAATTATTTGCAGCAGAATTTTACTTTTATTGTATTAAAATCTCCTAGTTTTAATAAATAGTACCAGAGGATCTGGTAAACTGTATCATTTGTATACAGCCTGAAAGCTGTGACCAGTAACTCAACAGATTGACTTATAGTTTTCTGGTGAGTTTTCGGACTTTGACCATGATTTTCAGGTTATAGAATTTTTGAAACAGTAACAAAAACAGACATATCCATTTAATCTAGAATAGCATCCACAAATAGTTATCTACAAATACAAGGCACTGTCCTAGGCATATACTATTTTTACCTATCTCCAAGGAATTTGTGTCCAACTGATGATCCAAACATAAAGAAAGTGTTGGCTAATGGTGAGATCAAGGTGTTGACAGAAAGGCCAGCTAGTTGATTACTGCACCAGAGTTTCATAAAGTGACAATGCTTTAGTTCCACACAACTCCAGTGCCACTTTACATGTGTAATTATGGTTGCACTGACACCTATAAAATAAAAGTTTTATTTTAAATACAATCTTTTTTAAACAGGGGAACTTAAGACTCCTAGGGATCTGAGGAAAGGGTTCAATGTAAAAATTTTCTTATGTTTAGGAAACATTGAATTAAATCATATAACTGGAACGTGACAGAGCCAGAATTTAAACCCAACTTTTCAGAGTTCTTTTCACTACCAGAGAGAAAAAATTTCTTAGAAGAGCTAGCACTTTCCCAACATCTTTTGCACATCTAGAGAGAAAGAAATAAGCACTATGGGAAAAATAAATGGTATTTTCATTGTTCCTTGAAAAAAATAACCCTACACCAAGAATTATAGGACAAAAGCCCAATGGGATATTAAAGTAAAAGCCACACTCAATGAAACTGAGGACTCTTTTCTTGTTTTGTTGAGATGCTGTGATATCATAAACATTAAGTTTAGCCAAATACTCCTCTTCCTATTTATTTTTATTTAACATCCCTGACAGAATTATGAAGCTTCAGATGAATACTCAGAGTGATAAATGACAGACCGCTCTCCCAACACCCTGAATGGGTATTTTTCATTTTGCTCAGTACATTTATGGAATAATCCTGTTATGTGTCTTATGGTGGTCATCACTTGGATCCTGCCTACTTTCCATGTCATTGGGGCCCCATAGTCATGTCTTCCTTCCCAAGCATCCCCAGTACTGTTCAGCTATACATAATTCTATCAAATACTCAAATTCCTTTTAGCTAGCTTTCTACAGAAGTATCTGCCTGTTGCACTGTTCTAGGGTAAGCACCCTGCCAGAGGTCTGCATTGATGTCATTAGCGAAAGGAGAAAGTAATTAAATGGAAAATGAATGCCTATTTTCAATTCCACCAAAATATGTTTTTTTAACCATTATGATTTTTCAGCTATAATATCCATTGTTTCTGTTTCGTTAAATGAGGTAGTACTTTCCCTTAGGAATACTGGCAGTGGGAACATTGACAATGTCTCTTATTTCACAGAATGGGATTTCAGAACAGATATGCCAAGTAAGTTGAGTAAGATTCCACTCCATCACCATACTCATCATATTCTACTTCCAGATAGGATGCAAAGCAGGGGTCCCAATCACCAGGCCAAAGACCAATACTGGTTTATGGCCTGTTAGAAACCAGGCCACAGAGTAGGTGAGCAGCGGGCAAGCTAGTGAAGCTTCATTTGTATTTGCAGCCGCTCCCAACCACTCACATTCCTACCTGAGCTCTACCTCCTGTCAGATCAGCGGCATGAGATTCTCAAAGGGGCATGAAGCATGAACCCTATTGTGAACTGCGCATGCAAGGGATTTAGGCTTCGTGCTCCTTATGAGAACCTAAGGCCTGATGATCTGTCACTGTCTCCCATCACCCCCATATAGGACTGTCTAGTTGCAGGAAAACAAGCTTAGGGCTCCCACTGATTCCACATTATGGTGGGTTGTATAATAATTTCATTATATATTACAATGTAATAATAGAGATAAAGTGCGAAATAAATGTAATGCACTGGAATCATCCTGAAACCATCCCCCACCCTGATCCATGGAAAAATTGTCTTCCATGAAACTGGTCCCTAGTGCTAAAAGGTTGTGGGCATCTGATATAACTTCATTTACAATAACTCCATTATTCTTGGAGTTCGGACACCTGGGTTTTCAACCCAGTTTGGTCACTAACCTCTTAAACAACCAAGACAAGCGGATGATCATCTCTGAGCTGTACAATTCTCATACAAGATATACACCAGATGATGGCAAAGGCTGTTTAAGCTTTAAAGTGCTTAGCCCTTCCATTTTTTTCATTCAGAATATGTTTTACAATGGGCATAGAAATCTTTCAGTCTTTAAAAACGTGATGAAGGATATGAGACTATTTCTATAGAGCTAAAAATATATTTACATTTTGAATTATGAAACAGTGTGTAGGAACATCTTACAAAACTTAATAGTAATATATTGAAAGACAGCATAACCCAGTTGCCTGAGAAAGCAGAAATCAAGACAAAGATCTTGGAACAACATTGTTTAATGTGAGAACAAGGTTCCAGTTCTCTGACGCCTGTATTCATTTAACAAATGTTTACTAAGCACCAACTGTGTGCTAGGCAAAAGGCCAGGCCCTCTTTATAATAAAGTTCGTTCATGATACACACTGATTGATTTAATGACAGCCCGTTTGGGAATTTTCTCCATTTGGCAAGCAGGATAAATGGAATGTCTTGCAGCACTCACAGTAAAGGTCTTTAAGGAGAAGTTTTATCTGCTTTTAACCACCTCCTAACAAGCGGGAAAGAAGAGAGAAACAACTCTATGTGTCTGTTCAGGTTTATTTTTCCTCTGAGTAATCAAACTGTGGAAAGCAGCTTTGACCACGTAGGGAAAGAGCCAGCCACTGAACTGTGATCCGAGCTCATCCTGTAACAGAGGGCCTGAGGCACTTTCTAGAAGAATGAGTTTTCTGCCTGAGTGTTTCAGAGAAGAGAGAAATGAAATGTCACAGCAATTATCTGGGCAGCGGCAGTGCAGGGAAGGCTGGCTGTGGCCAGAGTCCCAATTACTGGATTAGGCAGAGATGGATCCCAGCAACTCCTGTTGCTTCAAGGTGAGCTCAGTAACAGCGTGATGGAAAGGATGAAAATTCCAAAGAAGGGTCCTGGAAACTCACAAACGAGCCTGGCTTGCTTTTGTGAGAAGGCTTTGGGATCCACATTTACAAACAATTTCTCTAATCCCGTTCTGCCATTCCACATAATGAGAAACTGTTACCAAGGATCTGTCTGCAACAATAATAGCAGAGTGCCCTCCTTGTCCATTCCTTCCATTCTAATTAACTTCTTATTAATATACATAAGCCTAATACATGCTGGCCACAAGACAGCAATTTCTATTCACTTTCACCTGTTTGCCAGCCTTCTAAGAACATGAGACAGCAGCATCTTTGATGGTACTTTGTCAGTAAGAGTTCTGATAGAGTCCTTAAAAATAGAGTGTGCTGTGCACAAAACATAGCACACACCAATTTCAAAAAAAGACCAGTCTTTCTCATGAAATAAAGTTTATGGAAAGATTAAAGTCACTGGCAATGCCCCATCATGAATGAATTTAAAAAGTGTACCTGTCAAATGAGCTCATGTGTACAAATACTAGACAAAGCACACATGTCCAGAAAAGAGGCACAGTCAATCTCCACAACTGTGAAGCCAGCTGCAGGACTCTGTGAGGCATTGGCTTGTAATTCTCATATGCTTGTTTCTTGAGTAGCCTAGAATATTGAAGTTATTTGATGTTACATAACTCCTCCTAAGGCTGATGTCTTGAAAAGAGGGTAAAGTTTAGATGAAATAAATCCTGAGTCTGATTCAATGTTTTTCTTTAGTAAGATTCTTGAAAAGAGCTTATATTTGATGAACTGACTAAGCTGGACTGTAGTGATAACTCTTTCTAGAAATTGTATCTGTCAATCTACTAATTTCTTTGAAATTAATCGATTATTTCCAATTACTAACTTACCTCCTGATAGATGAAATTGCCTGTATTTATCAGGAAATAATTAGAAAGCAATACTTTACACCTGCACAAAACCTGCCCCAAATGATAGGGCTTCTCACCAACCGAAAGGAAGAATATAAATGATTTTAAATTTAATTATGTGTTGGCATTGCTCAGATATAACTCGTCTAAGATTCTTTGAGAAGAGTTACATCTTTTTTATGGTAATGAAATGCCACCATCACTGTAGTCGGATAATTTTACCCACTGAAAATGCATATTAAATGTGAAAAATATAAAGTTGTAAAGTTGTTAGAGTGTTGCCTCAGGAAGTTAACATCTTGAGATTATATTAACCTTTACAAAATACCCTCATACATTAAGGCAGAATATAAACAAAAGCAGAGGCAGTAATCCTCTATTTTAATAACACAGGAAAAATAATAGCCCAGTTTTTAGTCTACTAATTTTTAAAATAATATACAGAATAAATTTGACATAAGTAAGTATTATTGCAAATCAGATGTCTTCTACTTATTTTATTAAGACTTTATCACTGTTTTCCCAATGAGATGTAATTTTTCCTCTTTTGAATTGCCATAATATTTTTTTCCTTCTTTTCTTATTTGGCACTTACTGTTTTCTATTTGGTGTTACAGATAACATTGCATAGAGCTCTTAGGTTGTAATATTTTCTTACTTCCTCACAGTGCTATCACTAAGCCTTCTATTGTATTCATTTCTTCTTACTATTCGTTCTTTCATCAAATATTAAGGCAGGCAGTAGTGCACTAAAAAAAGTGATTATTGCCTCTTTGCAATGTTCTCTAAATAGCAGTTGTTAATATCAAAGAAAAGGAGTGAAAACCAGACTGTGTGCCCCAGGTGAAAGAATCTAGAACTACCAATAGCCTTGACAAAGATTCAAAGCCGAATCTAATCAAGACTCTATATCTGCTACTAATTTTCAGGAATATAGAGAGGAGAAAGGAATATAGGCAGCAAAAGTGTGCAACAGCAAATCTAGTCTGTGGACATATCCGCAAGTTAGTCAGTCTGGGATCTTTGACAGATGAATTGCAAGGAAAATAAAGGGATGAAGAGGGAACCTGTAGATTAAAAGAGACATGCAAGACATATAAATGGGTCTAGGGATGCACACTTAGGTGGTAAAACAATGGAGAATTGCAAGGAAGTGATTACCATAAAGGTCAAGACTAGTTATTTTGGAGAGAAGAAGTCTATGATAAGGATGGACCTACTGAAGGGCTTCTGGGTAGGAGGGCAAAGTTCCATGACTTATCGTGAATGATGGTTATACAGGCTAAAGGATTGTAAGAGTTACAGACGCTTAAGATAATTCATTAAGCTATCATTTAATGTGGTTTTCTGTATCTGTGTCTTATTTTAAATAAAATGGTTAAACTCTTGTATGTGTAATACCAAATTATACATACAACAGTTTATCTACTGTTAAATCTTTTTTAATTTTAATCAGCTGTATTTATTGTATAGCATTTGTGCATTAGATCGTGTTTTCAAATCTCTGTGAAAGTTTAGGTTATCTGAAATGCCAGAAGTTAATCTTACCAGATTTGGGGAGAAATAAAAAAGGTTTTTGTTTTCTGTTTTATGTTATTTTTAGAATCTCTTAAATAAATTAAATCAATTGTATCATATGTTATTTTAAAATTATTATTATTATTTAGAAATAAATGTTCTGCATATTACCATTTACAAGTTTTTATGTTATAGAGACAAGCATTTTCACTTCATGATCTGTTCTTTAGCTTCAACTTATTCCTACTGTTATCCTTCATAGCAGAGAGGATGGTTTTGAGATGAGACCAACTTCACTGGAATCCTCTGTCAAGTACTAGCAATACAACTGCAGGCAGGACACTTAACAACTGTATTGTCTCTGTTTCTTAATGTACAAAATAGAACTAAAAATCGTTTTAGCAAGTCACTGGATTGTAAACAGAATTTAATATAATTATTGAAAACATGGACCCTAGTACATAAAAAACTTACATTCAGCATTAACTGTCATCATTTTTGCTATTATTATTACCAAGCATTACTATTATTACTAGTATACTGACCTATAAGAAAAAAAAATGGAGTCGTGAGCTAAAAGGAAATACTTCTTCATTTGACATTTTAAATGTGTTCAGATTTTCTATAATCGATTAAGATGTTTCAAAATTAGAAATCCCTATTCTTTAAGAAGTTTATCGTCAGCAGCAATATGCTGAAGACTAGCTAAAAAAGATTAAATATTTGAAATTTAGGAACACCTAACCTCATTTTGTAAATGAGGTTATTAATCTTGACTCGTCTTTAACCTAAAAACTAACAGAATCAACTATGAAAAGCACCTATCATTCTGAAATCACTAAAATTGTCCATTATTGGAAAAAAGTGAAAAAAAGCATAAAATGTTTCTTCGTTAACTCCGTATAAAAAGAAAGGTGCATATAGTTCTTCAGCATTGCTTATCTCCAATATTTTCCTGACAAGCATTCAAGATCATAAAATGCCCCTAGCAAGTCAGTAAACTCTATAAAGAAAACTACTTCCACAACAAGTTTTGGCCATGGGTTATAAATGTGATAGCTTTATCAAGCAGAATCAGTGTCTTCAGTAATCAGACTGCTTCAGCCATTTGTGGAAGATACAGCATAATAAATCTGAGGTGTGGTTCTATTCCGAGAATCAATCAGTTTTAGGGTGCCCTCAATGACCGAGGCATTTTATTACAGTTATCTCACACTTCAGTGTCTCCAGTCTCAGATATCAGCTGAGCAACTCTAAACTTAACCGCACAACTTGATTCTCCAAGCCATTTGACTTTAATATAAAAGCAAATAAATTAATTATAATAGCTGTCTTTCAAGGGGTGGGAATCGGTTCCCAGCATATACAATTTTAAGGCAACAAATTGAAATCAGCAGGAAAGAAACATTTGCAGTTCAGCTTATTTTTATGGAGTTATTTTTACTATTTTTAGTTTTTCTTTATTTCTCTACGTTCTATTAAAAAAACACACACACAAAAATGGAGCCATTCAATTTGGCTTATTTTTTCTATTGCATTGAAACAGTAAATGAAATATAAAGCCACTAATCTATGGATTTACCTAATTTCAGAGTATTTTAATATTTTCCTTTAGATACTCTGCTTACCAAATGGCTTCTCGTTAAGTGGGATTTAAAAATTTTCCTGTATTACAGTTAGTTTCTTCTCTTCCCCATTATATTTTCAAATTGCTTATAACAAAGAAGCTAAATCATCCTGCACTTATTTTGTTTCTTTTTAGTTCTTCTTTTCATAAATCACTTATGCTAGAGAAATTACCCATTATGCCTCTGGAAAAGATATTAAGTGCTATTATTAAACATGATTCATCCAATGTACTTTATCAGTATACAATTGCTTTAACACAATACAATTGCTTTAACACAAAAAGCTTTGTTAGTTTATTTTGTCAGAACTGGTTATTTGGGGGGGAAAGGGTTCATGTGACTATTTTGCCTTCTTCAGACTTTTTCTATTTCAGTTCTATAATAGTTTCAGAAAGATAGATTGTTTTTCTTATTTATGAAAGTGACCTCTGAAAAGCATGGGACATCATTTTTACAGTGGTTCATATCACGTGCCCTTATTTAACC
Source organism: Gorilla gorilla gorilla (assembly GCF_029281585.2). Taxonomy (NCBI): domain Eukaryota; kingdom Metazoa; phylum Chordata; class Mammalia; order Primates; family Hominidae; genus Gorilla; species Gorilla gorilla. The sequence goes on from NC_073241.2 coordinate 99,139,544, forward strand.
TGGCCTCTCTGAATCAACCACTGAGCAGTTTGGACACTGCACAGATTAGAAATGTTATCACTATCATTTTGATGAATTTTATTCTTCAAGAAATGTGTGACTTTACATTACATTCTTTTCAGATAATGTGATACATGACTTCTGAAATATTTCTTTAATGATTTTTCTTGTTATAACAAACAAGTTTATTTTAAAGCACATGTTCTTCTGAGTAAAATAATGCATAGCCACCAAAGAAAGTTTGGAAAAAGAAAAGAGCACCAAGGATAAAATGAATTTTTTTATTTTAAAATTGATTCATATCTCCCAGAGACAATTGTATTGGTATTTGGGTATAAACATATGCCCAGCCTTTTTCTTTACTTTGATTTTCTTTTGTTTTGTTTTGTTTTGTTTTGTTTTGTTTTCAGTGACTCATGGCTTTAAGACTACTTTTTAATCAGCCTTTTCCTTAGCAACATGCCTTGGGCATTTTCCCCAATCATGAATGTTCTTAAACAACATCATTTATAATGGCTATATAGTATTCTAGTCCATATGTCTGTAGCATAATTAACATAACCAACACTCATTGTCAGGCATCTAGGTTGTTTCTTGATCTTTTGTTTGTTTGCTTGCTTCTGCTATTAAGTGCCAAAATTAAAAATCATTAATTAATTTTTAATGAATAGTTCTAGTTTTAAATGATAATTTCAAGGCCACCAAATATCGGAAGATTATGTAAACTATTAAAACAGCCACATAAGTGGTTTCCCAAACTCGTCTCCTCCTCTACAGCCTGCTTCAATCCATCCGTTGCTTTGCAGCAAGCATGATCTCAGTAGAAATGACTGCTGTGGTCCCATTGTAATGACTCCCTTTGGTCATTGTGTTAAAGTCTAAACTGCTTTCCAGGACTTTTAAGGCCCTTTACACTGGGGGCTGTATTTTCTCTCCAACCCCTTTGTCCCACCTCTTCACACGGTCCCTCTGGGCTGCCAAGTCAGCCATACTGATGTTTTAATTACCAAAAGTTACTGTTCTTTCTCTCAGATTAAAACCATCTTATGTGCTTTTCCCTTGCCTGGGCAACCTAACCCAGGCTCCTTATCTCTGCTGTAGGTAAAAATGATCAGAACTGTTCTTGCAGAGTGTTGAGTAAAAGAAAGTAGGGCTTATATAGGAAACAATTTCTGTTAGCTATTGTCAATACATATTATAAATAACATTGGCAAAGGAAGAAGGAAAAATTCAAATTTCAGTCCTCTTCTTTAACACCATCACTTTCAGTGGCCTTTTATGATGCTCTAGTTCTGGGAACCCTTTTTCCTCCATCCTATGCACTCCATGGCCCACCCATGCCAAGGGTTCTTTCATATCATCTGAACCCCACCCTCCCATGATAAGGCACATAATGTTTTATATGAATATATGTTTAATGGTGCAATCATCTCTTTCTACAGTAGATCACAAGCCCCCTGAGAACAGAAATGGTGTCTTTTTTCTCCTGGTAAAGAGTGCCCACAACAAATAAATATACATAGTGTCTGATTTACCATGGTTCAACTTGAAGATTTTTCAACTTCATGATGGCAAGAAAGCCACATGCATTCGGTACGCTCCTTGACTGATAATGGAGCTACATCCTCAAACTTTTCCAGAAGTTACCCCATAGTAAGTCATGGAGCATCAGTACTTGTTACAGAAATAAATCTTATCTCAAATTTCTAAAAAGAATTATGTCTTTCTTATTAAAATTAAAATGCAAGATGTTATGGTTTGGATGTTTTGTCCCCTCCAAATCTCATGTTGAAATGCAAGCTCCAGTGTTGAAGGAGGGTCTAGTGGGAGATATTTGGATCATGGGGGTGGATCCTTCATGAGTGTCCTGGTGCTGTCATCACCGTAATGAGTGAGTTCTCACTCTGTGAGTTCACACAAAATCAGGTTATTTAAGAGTCTGTCATGGCCTCCCTGTCTTGCTCTCTCTTTCTCACCATGTGATATGCTGGCTCTCCCTTGGCCTTCTTCTATGATTAAAAGCTTCCTGAGGCCTCACCAGAAGTCAAACAGATGCTGGCACCATGCTTGTACAGCCTGCAGAAATGTAAGCCAACTAAACCTCTTCTTTTTTTTTAATTAAATTACCCTAGTCCTAGGTATTCTTTATAGCAACAGAAAACTGACCAACACAGAAGATAAATTACAATATTTTTCTATAAAATTTAAGCCAAAGAAAGTAGGAATTGATATAAGAAACTATCTCCTTTAGCTCTTATTTTTAATAACATTAAAAATGGAAGAAATGATAATTAGTAGCTATTAAATGATATATGAAAGATAGATTGAAAGTCCATTATTAAAAATTTGTTTGATTTTATGATGTTACATATACTATTTTTGTATTGATTTATCTGATTATAAAGCCTCCATTTTCACCTAACAAACACTTTGCAGAAGCATTTTACCATATTATTAAATAATTATTGAATTTAAAAGTAATTATGTTGTTGAATTAAAATTTCTAAATGTAAATCTGGTAATTATAATAACAATTTTATGAAATGCTCTTTTGTTAATATTAATTCCTAGCAATATCACAGACATTTGATAATGGTTTCCCAATCACAATATAGTAAGGCAAGAAAAAAGGAAAATCCATTTTGTACAACATTCAGAAAATTCTTCTTAAATAAGATGCAAAACCACCTTCAATAAGAGGTTAATATGTCAAATGCAAGAAAACTGTATAAAAATGCACCAAGCAGGAAATAAGATGACTCACAATTTTATAGAATTCATTTACTCTTGATAAATCTAATGAAAGAAATTCCAAAGGGAAGATTTAGTGAGTAACAGAGATTTATTTTTTAAAAATAGCTATGACCAGGTGGCTCACGCCTATAATCCCAGCACTTTGGGTGGCCGAGGTGGGTGGATCACGAGTTCAAGAGATCGAGACCATCCTGGCCAATATGGTGAAACCCCATCTCTACTAAAAATACAAAAAAGCCGAGTGTGGTGGTGGACGCCTGTAGTCCCAGCTACTCGGGAGGCTGAGGCAGGAGAATCACTTGAACCCGGGAGGCAGAGGTTGCAGTAAGCCAAGATCACGCCACTGCACTCCAGCCTGGGCACAGAGCAAGGCTCTGTCTCAAAAATATATATATATAGCTATGACCCACACTGTAGAAGAAGTATAGTGCAGAAAACTTGAAGGAAGAAATAGAAAGTCACTTTAGTTTAAATTACCAAAAACTCTACCTTATTTCTCTATTTCACATGAGTTTTGGTTAAATATAAACCAAAAACAATTCAGCCAAATGAAAACAGAGGTAATTCAAACTAGAAATGTCAGAAAGAGGATTGATTTTCCCTAAACAAAATTTTTGAGGTTAATGTCTGGGTTCCCAGAAGAGAGCAATACAAAGAGAAAAATGACCTGGGGGAGAGCATGTTTGTCTGTTGTTTTAACTTGGTGAATAAAGATTTAGGTTCAGATGACTTGAGGAGTCTCATTGAAAACTTGTTTTCACTGAGACAATGAAAAAACAAGACTTTTAACTTTATCATTCATTATCCCAAAGTGGGCTTATGATTTCTAAGAAGGTCAGTTGCTCAGAAAAATGAAGACATTTTGTGCTGTTGAGGTTTAGAAAATCTCCTTTCAATTATATTGACAAATGGTTTAATTCTTCAATTTACTATGTGATGACAGAGTTTTCATAATCTGTAAGAATAGAATATACACATATATACAATCATCAATTATTCCTTTTAACTCTGATTTCAATTAGAAACAGAGATACTTTTTAAGGAGATACTATGATAAATTATACACATTATATGAACTGTCCATGTTTTCTAAGTCTGTAGGCTAGAAAATCGGTGGCATGTATTAACAAAATTGTTATTTATCTGTGTTTATGGATGAACACATTAACACATTTGGGACAATGATTTTTGTGACTGTTATTTCTATCTTCATTCTATGGCCAGAATTATGCCATAGAGGATGAGATTCAGGACCAAACCAGTTCAGCCTTCAACGAAACTACTTAAGCTTCCTCAGAAAATCTTAAGTCAAATGTTTTCATATTAACACATATGCTTGTTCTGCAGCCTCAGTTATGGACACAGACTACCAATTGGTATTGGTGTTGTGTAGTCAAATTTTCCCTGACTTTGACTTTGGTGACGAGTATCTACCAAAGGGAGTATATGCCCTGTTGGATAAATAACGTATGAAGGAATATGAACAGGGGAAAGGTCAAAAAAATTTCTGCTCAGAGAGTAAGGTGGAGTCCTTGTACTGTGGAAGCAAAGGCAGTAATTCCCAGCAAGCTACATTTAAAAAATTTCATGGCTGAAACGGAGGCTTATGATGGAGAGATTCGAAACCCACTCACTTAGTGATTATTATGATTAAGAGCTATGAATAAATCAGGAACTACACAGCACATAAAGAGATAAGCTCCTGCATTTATGGTTTATTCTCTAACAGAGGCAAACATACTGTTGAGACAGTAAACTCATCATGAAGAAAGTTTTTTTTATCTCAAAGGGTAAAAGTTCATGAGCATGTATAGGTTGGTTTTATTTCACAGGTTGTGTCCTTTTATAGAGGGTGGAGATGGGGGACAGGGTGTGAAGGTGCTCTTGAAGGCCCTTGTGAAGTTTTATGAAAGCAGTGAGTAATGAGAAATAATGGCCTGAGATATATTGATTAACTAGTCTATGCAAAATAAAATACATGTAATCCTTTTTACAATACCTATTTCTGTATTCTGGATGTGTTCAAAGTAATAAAAAATAAAACAATTAAACTGCAAAGTAGGTGGTGCTATAATTTTACTTGAACCTGTTTCTACAGTTTGATGTTCTTCACTTGATATTCCATAAAACCATAACACTGTTAAGAGCCGTCTCATGCATATGTGGGGAAACAAACAAAATAAACCAAACAGACCATAGTATTTCCAAATAGATTTCTCACCACAAAATCCTGATCTAATGCAAAGCATATATATGATAATGTTTGAGAACTGTCAATTAACAAGCAATACACATTTTCTTGAAATACTGGCTGAAAGTTTACAAGCTTAACTGAAACTTCTTGCAGTACGAGTATACAAATAAGCAGTTAAGAAAAGTAATATGAATGGTGCCTATCCTTTCAAACCCGTTTTTTACTTTATTATGAAGGTAAAGTCTATTATAATAATTTATCTTAATTATTAATTATATGGTTTTTGGAACTAAGATTATGTATGCATATGGGAAGTACATGTGTGTATTTAAATTTCTGCTTGAAAAAGTATAGGTTTTTTGCTTTCTTGTTTTTTCTTCAAAGTTTCTTGGACACATTTTGAAGTTTTAAACCGAAATTTTTATTGTACCCATTTAAATCCCTTTCTTTTCTGGGATCATTTTTAGTCTTCTAGCCTTGTATAGCCCCAGCCATAGAGAAGTACTTGTTCTATTATAATTAGTATAATAAATGATGTCATTAATGGTATCCACATAGCTTAGAAAATTAGTTTTACTTATGTTTTCTTAAATGGTTTTGCTGCCAAGAAATTCTTATTGGAAGATAGTTGAACAAAATATAAAAATGTTCAGAAGCATGCTAATTCTATTTTTGGATTTGTGCTGTATGTTAAATTTTGGCACTTTCTAACTTTTAATAATGTAAAAGGTCAAACACTCAATGCAAATATATTTTAGAGTATCTACACTAAATGCCACATTAATCTCAGTGTAATTAATGAGCTTACCCTGTATGTATTAATCAGGAAAATAGGATTATTTCCCTCAGAACTCATGAACCTAGCAGAATAACAGATAAGAAAAATAAATTTTGCAACTTCTGTCCTGACTAGAAACAAACTAGATGGTCCATAAATGCATTTTGATTTAATTTTCTGAGATACAGAAGTACAGTATAAATCTCATTTATCCATCACTATAGTTCCATTATCATCAGCCTAAGGGATCAATATTTTACAAGGAAGGTTAGGTAATCAGAGACTCACACCACTGGGCAGGTTATAATATAATATCATTATGTTAAATGACAAGCTCATTTAGTAATCAGATTGCATGCAAATTGACTGTTATGTCTACAAATTTCTAAAATGTAAACACGATCCAATCAAGTACATCATGTATTCAGATGGAAAGTAGAATCAATATTGGACTTACATGAAGTTTTATACAGACCTTGTCAGGAGATGCTGATGAATATATTATGGGCAAACTATATCTTAGTTGCTTATTATCTAAAATGTCAAGTTACATAGTTTTATTGTCAGTTTATTGATAATGACCACTATTTGTTACTCTCAATCACAAAATGTCAAAGCCTATAGAAATTTAGAAATGTTCTAGGTCAGTAGTTCTTAGAGTGTGGGCCCCAAATTAGCATCATCAGCATCACCTGGGACCTGGTTAGAACTGCAAGTCCTCAGTGTGGAGGTTTTTTTTTAATGCAATCAAAGTTAAGCTGTTATCAGCTTAAAATAACCTGTTATAACTATAAGATGTTTTATATAAGCCTCACAGTAACCATAAAGCAAAAACTCCTATAGTAGATACACAGAAAACAGAAAGTAAGAAATCAAAGTATGTCACTGGAGAGAATCGTTTAATCACAAAGGAAGACCACAAGAGATGAAGAACGCAGCAAATGATCTACAAAACAACCAAAAAACAATTAGCAAAATAGCAGTAGTAAATCCTTGCTTATCAATAATTACTTTGAATGAAAATAGATTAAAATTGTCCATCAAAAATATGGAATGGCTGAAGGTATTAAAAAGAAAGACACAACTATATGCTGCTTATAAGAGACTCACTTCATTTTTAAGGACACACATAGACTGAAAGTAAAATGATAGAAAAACATGTTCCATGCAAATAGAAACCAAAAGAGAGCAGGGGTAGCTATACGGGTATCATATAAAATAGACTTTAAGTCAAAAACTGTAAAATGAAACAAATAAGATCATTATATAATGACAATGGTGTAAATTCATCAAGAGAATACAATTGTAAACATATGTGCACCCCAAATTGGAGCACCTAAATAAATAAAGCAAATATTAATAAATTCTTGAAGGGAGAGATAGACTCTAAAACAATAATAATAAGAGACTGCAATATCTTACTTTTAGCAATGGATAGATCATCCAGAGAAAAAAAATCAATAAGGAAACATTGGACTTAAACTATACCTTAGACCAAATGGATCTAACAGACATATACAAAGCATTCCATACAATAGCAGCAGAATATACATTTTTCTAAGCACACATGGACCATTCCATGTTAGATCACATGTTAGGCCACAATACAAGTCTGAACAAATTTAAGAGGATTGAAATCCTGTCAAGTCTCTTTTCTGACCACAATGGTATAAAACTATAAATTAATAACAAGAGGAATTTTAGAAAATTCACAAATACATGGAAATTAAGCAGCATGCTTTTGAAAAACAAATGGACCAGAGAAGAAATTAAAAGAGAAATTTAAAAATACCTTGAGACAAATAAGGGACACAGCATACCAAAATTTATGAGGGGCAGCAAAAGCAGTTCAAAGGTTAGCTAATACCAATAAATGCCTACACCAAAAAAGAAGAAATGTTTCAAATGACCTAATGTCACACCTCAAAAAACTACAAAAAGAACAACAAAATAACCCTAAAGTTAGCAGAAGGAAGGAATAATAAAGATCAGACTCAAAGTAAATGAGTTAGAGACAAGAAAAACAATAGAAAAGAGCAACAGAACTAACAGTTGGTTTTTTTTGAAAGATAAACATAATCAACAAACTTTTACCTAGACTAAGAGAAATAGAGAAGAGACTCAAGTAAATAAAATGAGAACTGAAAGAGGAGACATCACAACTGATGACATTACCACTACAGTAATGCAAAGGATCGTAAGACACTGCTAGAACAATTATACACCAACAAATTGGATAACCTAGAAGAAATGGAAAAATTCCTAAACATATACAATCTATCCAGACTGAATCATGAAGAAATAGAAAATGTGAACAGAACAATAACAAGTACAAAGATTGAATCAGTAATAAAAGTCTCCCATCAGTGAAAACCCTAGGACCTGATGCCTTCACAACTGAACTCAGCCAAACATTTAAAAAATAGGGAACACTAGTCATTCCCAAACTCCCGTCACTTCCAAAACACAGAAAAGAGAAAATACTTGCAAACTTATTTTACAAGGCCAGCATTACCATGATATCAAAACCAACGACCTACAAGTAAATTACAAGCCCTTATCTTTGATAAACATAGATACAGAAATCCTCAACAGAAAACTAGCAAACAGAATTCAACAGGACACTAAAAGGGTCATTCACCATGATCAAGTGGGATTTATCCCAGGGATTCAAGTGTCATTCAACATAGGCAAATCTTATACTCACAACATATGCAAATGTAACATACCACATTAACAGAACGAAGGACAAAAATTATATAATCATCTCAGAATGCAGAAAAAGCATTGGACAAAATTCAATGTCCTTTCATAATAAGAAAAACCTCAATAAATTAGGTATAGAAAGAATATACCTCAACACAAGAAAGGCCATCTATGACAAACCCACAGTTAACATCATATTCAAGAGTGAAAAGTTGAAAATTTTTCTCTAAGATACAGAACAAGACAAGGATGCCCCACTTCTCTGTAACATAGTACTGGAAAAGCCTAGCCAAAATAAGCAGGAAGAAAAAAGAAATAAAGGGCATTGAATTGAAAAGGAAGAAGTTAAATTGTCCCTATTTGCAGACAACATGATCTTATATATAGAAAACCCTAAGACTTCACACATACACACACACACACACACACACACACACAAGAGAGAAAAAACCAGACAAAACTGTTAAAAATAATGAATTTGGTAAAGTTGCAGGATACAAAATCAAAAGTCAGTAGTGTTTTTATACACTAACAAAAAAATCAACAAAATAATCCTATTTATAATGGCTATAGAAAATTAAATAAATCAAATACTTAGAAATAAATTCAACCAAGGAGGTGAAAGACCTGTACACAGAAAACCACATAACATTGATGAAAGAAATTGAAGAAGACACAAATAAATGAAAAGATATCCTGTGTTTATGGATTGGAAGAATTAATATTATTAAAGTGTCAGTACCATTCAAAGCTATCTACAGACTCAATGCCATATCTATCAAAATTCCAATGACATTTTTTATAAAATTGAAAAAACAATTCTAAAATTCTGACAGAATCACAAAAGATCCTGAATAGCCAAAGTAATGTTGAACAAAAGGAACAAAGCTGGAGGCATCACACTACCTGACTTCAAAATATACTACAAAGCTAAGTAATCAAAACAATATGGCACTATTGTAAAAGCAGACACACAGACCAATGGAATAAGAGAGCTCAGAAATAAATCCACACATTTATGGTCAATTGATTTTTGACAAAAGTGCCAAGAACAGTTTCTTCAATAAATGGTATTGGGAAAACTGTATATCCACATGCAGAAGAATGAATTTAGACACATCTCACATAATATACAAAAATCAACTAACAATGGATTAAAGAATGAAATGTAAGACCTAGAACTGTAAAACCACTAGAAGAACACATAGACGAGGAGCTCCATGATATTGGCCTATGCAATGATTTTTTTGATATTATATGACCCAAAAACCACAGGAAATGAAAATGAAAATAGACAAATGGGATTACATCAAACTAATAAGCTTCTGTACAGCAAAGGAAACAATCAACAGTCTGGAGAGACAACCTACAGAATGGTAGAAGATATTTGCAACCATCCGTCTGATAAGGAGTTAATATCCAAAGTATATAAGGAACTCAAACAACTAAAAAGCAAGAAAACAAATAACCTGATTTTTTTTTAATGGGCAAAGGTCCTGAATAGACACTTCTCAAAAGAAGAATGGCCAACAGGTACATGAAAAATGCTCAACATCACTAATTATCAAGGAAAAACAAATAAAAGCCTCAATGAGATATCATAATGGTTATTGTCAAAAAGACAAAAAAGAATAAATGTTAGTGAGGATATGTAGAAAAGGGACCCCTTGCACAACTGCTAATGGGAATGTAAATTAGTAAAGCCATTATGGAAAACAGTATGGAGGTCATTCAAAAAATTAAAAATAAAACTACCATAGGGTCCAGCAATCCCAGTATTGGTTATTTAGCCAAAGGAAATGAAATCAGTATATCAAAGATATATCCATACTGTCATGCTTACCATAGCATTATTCACAGTAGCTGAGATAAGGAATCAACCTAAGTGTCCATCAAGAGATGACGAATGGATAAAGAAAATGTGGTACATACACACAAACGAGTAGAGTAGTATTCAGGCTTTAAAAAGAAGGAAATCCACCATGTATTACAACATGGATGAACCTGGACAATATTATGTTAAGTGAAATAAGCCAGACACAGAGCAGAAAAAAATACCATGTGATCTCACTTACGTACGGAATCTTAAAAAGTTGAACACACAGAAGCATAAAGTCCAGTGGTGGTTACTAGAGGCTGGTGGGGAGCTGAGGGATTGGGGAGAGGTTGGTCAAAAGATACAAAATTTCAGTTACATAGGAGGAACAAGTTCAAGAGATCTATTGTACAATATGATAACTATAGTTAATAAAAATGTATTCTTGAAAATTGCTAAGAGAGTGGATTTTAAGTTCTGTCTCTATAAAAAAATGTTAAGTATGTGAGGTAATGCATATACTAATTATCTTGATTTAACCATTCCATTTTATATATATATATATATATGTATATATATATATTTCAAAACACTATGTTGTACACAATCAATATATACAATTTTGGTTAACTAAAAGTGAATTAACTTATAAAAAGAAATGTAAGTGCCACCCAGACCTCCTGAGCCAGAAATTCTATGGGTAAACCCCAAGAATCTGTGTTTTGCAAACCCTTTGGGTGATTCTGATATATGCTTAAATTCCAGGCAACACTGTTCACTTCTTCCAGTTTTGTGAGAAAAACGCAGAGGTACTGGACAGCAAAGTCAGAAGGAACCTCAGATCTCCTGATTTCCCTAAGAATATCCCACTGCCATTTAAGTTACCTTGACTTGACTTTGTTATGGCTCAAGACAAAATAAATGTTTAGTGAACATCTTCTATGTGATATATATGATATACAAAGTCTGCCTTCATGGAGATATATTTGCAAAGAGGAGGCAGGCAACAAACAAAAAATATGGAGACTACAATATATTTAACAAATACATACATACTCGAATAAATTTAATAAATTATATATACACAAGAATATATTTAATAGAATGTTAAAGAGTGCTCATGCCATAAAGACAAATAAAGCACAGTGAAGGGAAAATTAACCACAGAGGGTGGAATCTTAGCGTTGTCAGAGAGACCCTCTCTGTAAAAGTAATTTCATGTTTGTTGTTCCAGAGTTACATACTCTCAGCCTGTATCTTGGTTAACTCAATTCAATTGCAAGATACTTTTACCCTGTACTGTGTGTTCCAGTTAATAGGAAATATAGTGATAATACTGTACTGTCTCCGCCATCCAACACCCTTTTTTGTGATAATAAATTATATCATTTTTCATATATTTTTGAAAAATCTTTAAGAACAAATTGCCATGCAAAACTGAGGAATGGTACATCTCCTAGATCGGACAGTTGTCAGTGGCAACAAACGGGCTGCTGTCAGCTCCTGAGGATCTGAAGGCAAATTGCAGATGTGCTGTGATGGACAGCTCCTTACCAGAACCTACCTCTTGAGGGGATGCATAGTTGAAGGACAACACTACCGGGTTTGAATAATCAGCATGAATGATCCTGACTTAATGAGTCAAAGCATCCTACATTCTTCATTCTCACACTGCTAAAAACCTGAGATTGGGTAATTTATTTTAAAAAAGAAGTTTAATTGACCCACAGTTCTGCATGGCTGGAGAGGCCTCAGGAGACTTAAAATTATGGTGGAAGGTGAAGGGGAATCAAGGCACCTTCTTCACAAGGGCAGCAGGAAGGAGAAGTGCTGAGCGAAGTGGGAGGAGACCCTGACAAAACCTTCAGATTTCATGAGAACAGCATGGGGGAGAATGCCCCCACGATTCAATTACCTACATCTGGTCTCTCCTAGGTGGGGATTATGGGGATTACAATTCAAGATGAGATTTGGGTGGGGACACAAAGCCTAACCATATGAACGTGACACGTAAAAAAATAAATTGCAAGATACCAGTATAGCATCAAGCACGTTTCACCTGATTACTAGAACACAGTAGCTTCATCTTACACAGATAGACAGTGTCAAGACTCTACTTCATGCCTACCTGACTTCCAAACTTGCACCTGACAAGGGCACTACTTTATTTTACAGATGAGGAAACTCAAGCCCAAGAGACATTAAGTGACTTGTGAAGTTCCAAAATTTGAGGTGCCCTTATCAGCCATTGTTTTACATAGTAATGAAAAAGGATCATACCAAGGGAAAAATATACATGTAATTAATTGAAAGTTGTCACTGTGTGGGAGTTTCCAGGTTGAACATATGTCCTTATGGGGATGTTCAAAATAGTATTTAATAAAAGGCTGTGAGAAGGCTAGATTGTTGTCCTGCAGTGCCCTGGGAGTATAAAAATGTTGTCCCTAATGTTTCTATGCTTACTGATCCAGTGCAGTATGATTGGGGAGGCCCAAAGAGAAGCATGGTTTATGCCAAAAACAAGAAATAAATAAATTAGGAGAAAAGGAAACCCTCTAACCTTGATGGGCATTTTCTTTAGGTGGAAATTAAATAATTTCTAGAGATTGCATTTTTTTTAATAAGCAAGCTGGGTTTCATCTTGGGGGTTAAGTGATGGGATAGGGGAACCTAAGGAAAGCTTTGTCTTTAAAAGGATCATGGTGTTTCAGAAGCTACAAAGCACAGCACAGAGGACATCTAAAGCATGGTACACAGGAGCAAATACACAAACTAGGAATTGGGCAATCTGGGTTTTAGACCTTACTGTAACCTAACAATCCTAGCAAAGGCACTAGCAAAATCATGCAAACTCCTCCAGGTTCAGTTTTTCCGAGTGCTAAGTAGGAACAAGGCTTACTCTCATTTCTCAATGCTATTTTCAGAATTAAATGAAGTAATTATATGTGAAAATATTATGAAACTTAAAAGCAATATACATACATGTTACTACCTCGATTAAGCATGTGACCTGCCACCAAGAGGATGTAGTGCCAAAGGGAGGAGACACCAGCAGAAGAAGGCCAGGAGTGGCAGGTGTCTGAACCAGGGAGGGCTCTGGTAGCAGAGTAGGGATGGGAGAGACACCCAGGGAGGAAGTCAGAGAAAGCCCATGGCCTGGAGTGTGTGACCTTGAGAAAATCAATAAAAGAAAATCCAAGGAAAAATACAGAGGCCAGTAGTCAGCAGCAAGAGCCAACTGGAAAGAGAAATGAAAAAGGTCGCCTAGACCAGATACTCCTGATCAGAAATCTGCAGTGCAACCAAAGTGTATGTGCACTTTTCAGGCTATGTTGGCCCTGAGTGAGGTGAGGGAGGCAAAGTGTGTTGCCGTGTCATTTGAGGCAAAGGCCCCTTCAGGTGGATAGATGGTCCCATCTGGAGGTGATGGGAGACAGTGACAGATCATCAGGCAATATATTCTCATAAGGAACACACAATCTAGATCCCTCTCCTGCATAGTTCACAGTCGGGTTCATGCTTGTATTAGTCCATTCTCACACTGCTATAAAGAACTATCTAAGACTGGATAATTTATGAAGAAAAGAGATTTAGTTGACTCACAGTTCCACAGGATTAACAGGAAGCATGACTGGGAGGCCTCAGGAAATTTACAATCATGGTGGAAGGTGAGGAGGAAGCAAGGCACGTCTTCTCATGGTGGCAGGAAGGAGAGAGAGTGCAAGGGGAAAGTGTCACGCACTTTTAAACCACCAGGTCTCATGAGAACTCACTATGATGAGAACAGCAAAGGGAAAGTCCACCCCCATGATTCGGGTATTTTCCACCAGGACCCTCCCCCAACACATGGAGATTACAATTCAAGATGAGATTTGGGTGAGTACACAGAGCCAAACCATATCAGGTGTCATGCGACTAGCAGAGTTTGAGCATCCAGATAAGAAAAAAAAGGTAAGATGGAGAGGTGGCGAGGTAATCCCTCTTCTCTGATATTTTTTTTCTGAGGTCATTGTGGTCAAACCTGACACCCATAGGAATGAAAGGGGAAGGAGCTGCGTGCTCTGTTCCCTTTAATTCCTACCCCCAGAACAATAACTTGCAATGCAGTAAATCAGGGGAATCAACACACTGCATCAAGAAAAGCAAGGCAACAGTTAATGGGAAATGAAAGACAGCACAAGGAAGAAAGAAGGGAGGGAGGTGGGCCACACATCCTCCTGTGAGATAAGATTCCCCTAAGGGAAAACTAAATAGAGATGTAGAGATACTTCAAGGCTGACATAGAAGGAAGGGAGGGCAAGGAGGGAAGATTCACTTTGCCTTTGTTCACCTTTATATTGTATTATCTCACTTGTTGTGACAAATGTGCATTCCTTCTGTGATTTGGAACTCATCAGAGGAAAAACGTTAAATACAAAGCAGTAATATACGATAGAGATAGGTGCTAAAATTTGCATTGTGGCAATTACTTGGGACTACGAATAAGGTTAGACCCATCTGCAGTGTCAACATGATTAGTGCTGCAACTCTGTTTATATTACGATCATGCTTTCACATAAGAATGAAGCTGCAGGAAAAAAATAATTTAAATAAAAGCAAATGAAATGACAAGTAAGAGAAAGTCTTATAATAACCACCTAATTCTTTATTCTGTCTATGTATTTTAAGTTGAACTGTGTGAAATTACTTATATTTTACAGTAGAGGTGTGATCCACTGTAATTTCATAGGATTCAATTTTATTTTTTTATCTAGACAGACCGATGGGTAGATATAGATAGTAGATACATACATACAAGCATACATGCACATATATATGTATATATACAAACATATATGTGTCATTTGAGGCTTTTAATATTTGCTTAAAATTGTTCGTTTTGGTCCTACTTTCTGTTTCATTAAGTATATTTACATAAAGATCATCCTGCCAGTTATATGCTTATCCACTTGCACTTTCTATCCTACATTTTATGTCTTCTAGGATTTATGGAAATCACAAGTTTCTGTGGACATGATTATGTTTTCCAAAAATAACACACTGTGACTTAAGAGGAGAAATGGAGCAGAGCCAAATATATTGATAATAATGACAATGTTAGAAAAAGACCAAACATAGCAATTCATCCTCTATGTAGTGATATTTTCAAAACATAAAATAGGCTCATGAATCCATTAGGAGGCCCTCTCCACTCCCACTGCTCCTATTTTGGGTTATTGAAGAGTCAAATTCCAGACACGAAAGGCCTACGGCATTGCCAGGCCCCTTTCCAAATCTCCTGATCTACTGGACATTGAAACGACAGCAGCTGCTCCTATATTTTTCTCTGCCAATAGACTTTACCCTTTTATGTCTCTTGTGCTATATGTTCCTCTTCGAAATAATAGGAACTATGCGTAATGACAGTCGTGACCACACATCTCATTATACATAGACCACAGTCCCTATGAGCAAATTAGTGAATTAACCATACAACCTTAAAACAGATTAGCAGTAAAGAGACTATGTTTTCAGACCAAAGTCTGGAGACTTGTTACTTTGGAGTATTATATCTTCCTCCACGATAAACATAAATATTATGTATGGAGCATTTACAGGAGTAAATAAATACTATACTTTTTACTTAGCCTAAGCCATGAAGTAGGTATTATTATCCCCTGTTTTAAAAACACAAAACCTGGAGCCTTTCAGTGACTTCTCATTAAAGGCAAATTAGGGTTTAAACCAGATTAGTCTACATGGGAACCCTGTACTCTATCTTAGACTTTGACTTGGAGGTTAACTTCAGAGCCGCTGGTGGTGGAACTGTTCTTGACCATTGAATGAAAGCAAATAGGACACACGAGGAGAAGAGAAGGTCAAAACCATAGCAAATTTTAACAGCAAAAGCTTCAACAGGGTCTTAGCAAAAATTGCAGCAATATCTACCAGTAGGAACCTGAAGAAAACCCCAAAAGGAAAACATTCTGTATTTGGTGCTTCATGTGAAGAGGACAGCAGCATTCTCACACATTTCTTTTTGCCCATGTAAGTAGTAAGTAGACACATACCTTCAATAAACACCAAAGGATGTGCATGTTAAACTGCTAGAGGTGTTATCTTTTGACTATTCTTGAAGAGTAAGCTTTAGTTCCTCGAGTATGGAGCCCAATTCATCCATTTCTTTCTTATTCTTTCATAAAACATTTTTATACAACTATGGCAGCTGTTCAGTAAATGTTTACGTCTTGAACTGACTCTTCATTTGTGATCAGTACCATTGATCATTTCAGATATGTTTCAACTTTATTTAGTGAAAGAAGTCCATTTTTCTTCTTACTTAAAAAAAATGAAAATAATAAAAATAATCCTTAAGGTTATTTGACCCTAAAAGAGGTATCTCCAACATTTACCAAAGTCAGTCTTTGTCTTGCTCTACTCAGATTGTCATAACAAAATACCACAGACTGGGTGGTGTAAACAACAGAGATTTATTTTCTCACAGTTCTGAAAGCTGAAAGTCTGGGGGCTCTCTTCCTGGCTTGCAGACAGCCGCCTTCTCACTGTGTCCTACAGGGCCATTCCTTTGTGTGTGTCATGGAGAGAGAGAGGAGAGAGAGAACTGCATTCTCTCTCTCTCTCTTTCTCTGCTTCTTATAAAGCCATCACTTCTATAGCCTTAGGACCCACCCTTGGGACCTCATTTAACCTTAATTACTTCCTAAAAGTCCTGTCTTCAAGTACAGTCACATTGTGAGTGAAGGCTTCAACATATGCATTTTGGAAGGAACGTGATTCGGTCCAGAGTCATCCTCTAACAACGGAGTGTAGTCCAAGATGCCAGTAGTCACACGCTAGATGCAACATGAGCATCCAGAGACCAGTTCACCACCAGCTGCAACATCTCAGAGAAACTGCCTGGCTACACTTAATCCAATTATGGATTTTATTTCTAGACTAAAGCAAAGGCCCATTTAAACTAAGAAAGCTTGCCAAAAATCAAAATTCTGAGGTTTGGACTTTCTTAGAGAACTGAGAAACTCAGGAAGATTCCTTGGGACTCCAAACAAAACATACACCGTACACCTCCTTCTCCTACAAATACCTATGGAAGGAAGGATCCCCTTCAAGTTTAGAACCCATGAACTTTGAGTACCTTATAAAACCACCAGACTCCTGACACTTGCCCAAGATACAAAGCATCCCTGGCCTGCGAACAGGGGGCATTTTGGCAGCAGGGGCTCTCCCAGAATCATTCTCCTTTGCATGTCCCATTCCAGTGCAGTTCCTTCACATCTTGGGACATCTCAACCAGGAGGGAGTGGTGAGAGGAATGTGCTCTGAGATGGCTGAGTTTGTTCTCAGTGGACACCCCTGTGCACCAGGCATGGTTCAGGCAAAGAAGCAGAACCAATAGAAGATAAATATTAAGAGGCTTATTTCAAAGAACTGGCGTATGTGATTGTGGGGTAACACTAGGCAAATCTGAAGTCCAGGGGCCAGGCCTCCAGCAAGTGTAAGCTGGATATGGCCTGACGTTGCTGTCCACCTGAAGGATTTCTCCTTCACCAGGAAATCCTCAGCCTACTTTTCAGGACTTTCAACTGATACAATCAGGCTCGCCCAAATGACCTAGGATAATCTTCCTCATAATGGACCTTAATCACCTACAAAATACCTTCAGAACAACACCTACATGAGCATTTGATTGAGTAACTGGGGCTGTAGCCTAGCTATGTTTACACATCCAAAGACCACCACAGCCTGTATACAGTCCCGTGACACTGCTGAAGGCTACCAGGCCCCAAGCCAAAAACTGGAGCCACGTAGAGATGATAAAGGCCCCCTAGTTAGATCCTGAGAAGCAACGAGAAAAGCCACAGTCATAGCCCTGGGATTTGGCACAACCACCAATAGTCACACAAGCCTCCCACCATCACCAGAAAAACCTGAAGGATACTTCCCATTGGGCTTGCCTTCAGCAGGCTATTGTAAGGGTTAAGTGGAAGAAATTTTTTAAAATACGGTGAAAACCAAAGTTTTACATACATATAAAGGAGTGCTGTTTTTACTATTATTATTTTTTGCTATCAGAGAATGTTCACTTTTCATCTGGAACCTAGGAATGTCCTCACAAGCACACAAGGGTATTAGGCAGTATCATCTCCATAAGAGTAAACTCTTTCTCTATTGTGGAGTTCCATATATTTCTTACTTTTAACCAGTATCACTCCATCTAATCCATATCAGTATCTTAATCATAGGATAGTAGCCATCTCTTTTAGCATGTATTTCTCTCAATGGATGAAGAGTATGCATACAATCAAGAAAAAAAATCCCGAGTAAAATGTCATTAATGCACATTTTTAAACCCAAAATGTTTTGCTGCTCATCAAACAAGCAAGCAGCTCCTCACAATTCTGCTATCCTGGCTGCAAGAATATGTGAATATCTCTCCTGGGGGAACTCATGCAACTTGCCCAGGATTCATTTTCATTCCAGCATGTACAATCCCAGAAATTTAATAGGATTTCAGGCCATCTTTTTGCTTTCTAACTGTGGTAAGAACACTTAACATGAGATCCACCTTCTTGAGAAACTTTTAAGTGAACAATACAGTGCTAAAAGGACAATGTTATACGACAAACCTCTAGAACTTATTCGTCTTGCATAACTGAAACTTTAGACCTGTTGAACAGCAACTCCCCACTTCCTCCTCCCTGTAGACCTTGAAAAGCATCATTTTACCCTGTTTCTATAAGTTTGATGATTTTAGATACCTCATATAAGTGAAATGATGCTGTATTTGTCCTTCTGTGTCAGGTTTATTTCACTTATTATGATGTCCTCCAGATTCATTTGTGTTGTAGCACAGGGGTGTCCAATGTTTTGGCTTCCCTAGGCCACATTGGAAGAAGAAGAATTGTTTTGGGTGACACATAAAATACACTAACACTAACGATAACTGATGAGGTTTACAGAAATTGCAAAAAAAAAAACTCATAATGTTTAAGAAAGTTTATGAATTTGTGTTGGGCCACATTCGTAGCTGTCCTGGGCTGCAGGTTAGACAGGCTTGTTTTAGCAAATGGCAAGATTTCCTCCTTTTTTAAGGCTGAATAATATTCCATTTTGTGTATATAGACATATAGTGTGTGTGTTTACTATATTTTCTTTATTCATTCATCAGTCAACAGACAATTAGGTTGTTTCCATATCTTAGCTATTGTGAATAATGTTTAGGCCATGATCTTACCACTACCTAGTATCCTATACTAATACTTAACACTAATACCCCAATCACAAATACTTTAATGAACAAAAATTATTATGCTTGTATTTTCTGCTACATAGATTTTTATACATGCAAACTTAATCAATCTCTGTAAAATAGCAAGTGTCAGAAGAAAGCAAAAAGCAGAATCCCAAATAATTTTTCCTAGTAATACACACCAGTGGACTTCAAGCAAGAATCAAGCTGCCTCTGTGCATGGGATCATCTCCATAGGGTGCGTAGATTACTACTAAGAATGAAAAGTAACAGAGACATTTGGCCTTAAACTTGCTATTTTTATATCATGTATCTTCCCATCCAGAAACTTAAAGCAGTATTAACATATAAATTTAAACATACAGCAGCAATACGAAAATATCATCAGAATGTATTGTTATTAAACTAAAAAAAGCTAATTCACTCAATAGTTTCTAAATACCAAAATAACATACTCTATACACCATGGAATACTATGCAGCCATCAAAAAGAGTGAGATTGTATCCTCTGCAGGAACATGGATGGAGCTGGAGGCCATTATCCTTAGCAAACTTAGGCAGGAACAGAAAACCAAATACCGCATATTCTCACTTATAAGTGGGAGCTAAATGATGGGAACACATGGACACATAGAGGGGAACAACAGACACTGGGGCCTATAGAAGGATAGAGGGTGGGAGAAGGGAGGGGATCGGGAAGAATAACTAATGGGTACTAGGCTTTATACCTGGGTGATGAAATAATCTGTACAACGAACCTCCCCATGACAAAAGTTTACCTATATAACAAACCTGCACATGAACCCCTGAACTTAAAATAAAAATTAAATTTTTAAAAAATATTCATTGGCCATTACTTGATTATATTATCATATTTTTGTTAATACAATCATGTGAACCATGCTATGAAAATTATATATATATTGGTTAAAATGGTCTAGAATCCTGAGAAAAGTCAATAATTGAAAGTTACCGATAGGACATACATGTCTGAGTCTCGACTTGCTGCTCATACTCCCTGCATCACACTTCCTATGTGGGCCCACATTTCTCTGCTTTCTATTGCACATTCTAACAGCCAGTACCAGATTTCCCTAAAATACATTATGTCTGCATCTTTTAGGTTCAGTTCAACTGTCTGTTACGGGGGTGGCAGTGAAGGGAATAAAAAGAAGCTCTCTTAACAAAAGAATTCTGATAAGAGATATATTCTCTAGTGAATCATCCCCTGAATGTTAACCATCACAGTTTATAGGATATTTACCCCGTAATCTCTTTATTTTCCATCTTTAAAAGTACCCTATTGTGGTATAGCAGTAGACTCTTAGAGCAATTTTATGGGGCAGCAAATCTTTGAGAACAATTTTCTATATTCAGAATTAAAACACGCTTCACTCTTTTTAACAATGGCTCTAACAGGATAAAAGCTTGATTCCAAAACCACAGGAGTCATTCATTTTCTCTTCTTTGTGTCGGTCCTAAAATAATTTTTCCCCTGTGAAAATCACATGAGCTCTCTGATTTTTTTCCATTTCATATTTGTTGATAGCATGCTATTGTTTTTTTTTTTTAAATCCTTTGAAGACTCTTGCCATCAAAACAATAGCACCAACAAAACTCTATGTGTCTTACGAGAAATAATTTAAACAACACTTCTCAGGTAACTGAACTATCCTTACCAGAAATTAATTGTGATTAATAGTTTAATTCAGTTCTCTGAATTTTATTGGTAAGAGGGCCACTTACCTAATTTTCTCTTCTCTAGTGAAAAAAACATTGTCTGTATTCATTCTTTCTTTCTCATATATCACGAGGTTATTCAGCTCTCCCTATGAAACTATCCAGTTGGTCACTATTACATAAATTATCTCATCAAGACTTGATATGCATTTCATATAAAGGAATGATGGCACTGAAACTTACCAGAGTCTTACTAAATAATGGGTAAATGTCAAATCCAGCAAAATTTTGAAGCCTCCACCTTTAGCGTGGGAATTGTTAAATATCACTCCTTATTGACATTGTCAAGAACTATGAAGGGCCTGAAATTTTACCCTACTTACAAGCTAACAAATTAGCCTGCCACAGTTTCATGGATGTTGGCAGAAGACATGAGACTGCTGGGTCAGAGACAATGGGCAGTTTATTACTCATAGCAATTGCATTAACAAGAGTATTAGCCTTTTTGATGGCTAATTGAATCCCAATTCCCAAAAGATGATGTAGAAAGGTTCAGGTGGCACCTGCACATGAAGTAGCTTGTGTCACAGGAGGGAAACTACAAGTTTGGGGAACCCCAGTGTTTTATAATAGGCAATAATCCAGCCTGACATTTCCCCAGAAAGAGACATTATCTTTTTTGTACTGGAATAAACAAATCTTCCTTTGGCTTCAGAGGAAGACCTTTGAAGGCCTATGTTTCTTGACATATCCTCAAAAAGATAATCCAGAACAAGGCAGTCATTGCCTTTGCTCACAAAACATGCAGAAATGCAAAAGACTCACGGAGAACAGTCTATCAAAAAACGTTCTTCATTTTCTCACTAAATCTGCATCTGTTTACATTTTTTAAAAATACTTTAAATTGTTATACTTGTTGGGACCAGTGTGTTATAATGAAGTTATGAAAGTTTTTTTAAAAAGGAAATAGTAATTTCCTTATTCTCATACCTATAGCATACATTGACAATCACATTTAGCTTTATAGTATTTTTACATTTTTATTTTATAAAGGATTGTCATTTCCCCATGTCAGGACCAGGCTAAATAATTAAAGTACTTTGATTCAACAGGTAATGATTAACAATCAAAAATGTGCAGGGC
This sequence comes from Gorilla gorilla gorilla, assembly GCF_029281585.2. Taxonomy (NCBI): domain Eukaryota; kingdom Metazoa; phylum Chordata; class Mammalia; order Primates; family Hominidae; genus Gorilla; species Gorilla gorilla. Next base: position 99,161,865 of record NC_073241.2, read on the forward strand.
AAGATGAGACATCTGTACTTCATTTTGTGTTCCACTCTATCTGTGTACACAGGAGTGAGCTGCTGCATCCATTTTTCATAATTTTACTCATTAATATTTATTGAGTGCCTGCTGTGTGCCTGGCATTTCACAAGGCTCCAAAGACACAAAAGTAAATAAGCTTCCTCTTCTCAACTCAGTATAATCTTATAGAGGAGAGACAAAAGCAAGGAGATGAGAGATGAAATAGAGGTATGCAGAGGATGCTAACAGACAGAGTGAAGTGGCTTCCAACTCAGGCCGGGCAGGATGGTGGGGAAGAGCGTGTAAGCCTTCCTAGATAAACTCTTAAGGAAAAAATGGTAATTAGCATGGTAGGAGTTGAAGTTCAAATGAGTGTGAGGGCGAGCATTCCTAGTAAAGAAAGAAGCCCATGCCACAGCTCAGAGAGCCTGCTTTTTCTGGAAACTGTGTAGTTTCTAAGAGGGCCATTAGAGCAGAGGGTGTCAGGATGGTACCGGAAAGCTGAAGCTGGAGAAGCACATTTCAAACCACAAAGAGTCCTTAGGAGAAGGAGAAGTGTGTGTGTGTGTGTGTGTGTGTGTGTGTGTGTGTGTGTGTGCGTGTGTTTTAAAGACAAAGGAATTAATTGTGAAGCAGGGGTATTCTCCATTCTCTTATATCAGCATCTTCCTGGTGCCTTCCTTCTATGACTCTGTACTTTTAGCTCCCCTGAGACCCGTTTGCGTTGCTTCACTCATCTCTATCAAGGTTCTTCTATGATCATTTCATAGGATTTATATTTGGAAAGAACTGTCTACAAAAAAAATAGCATTTACTCTAAAAATACAATTTGTATTTCATTTGCACAAGTCAGAAACTTACATGTTTGAAGATCAAAAGTTATAATCATTAGATGATAGTGCTACCAACCTGACCTGTGTGTGGTATGTGTTCCAAAAAAAGCAAACAGAAACTTACATCAGACAGCCTTGTTATAGCAGTTATTTTTCTTTTTTTTTTAAATTATACTTTAAGTTTTAGGGTACATGTGCACAACATGCAGGTTAATTACATATGTATACATGTGCCATGTTGGTGTGCTGCACCCATTAACTCATCATTTAACATTAGGTATATCTCCTAATGCTATCCCTCCCCCCTCCCCCCACCCCACAACAGGCCCCGGTGTGTGATGTTCCCCTTCCTGTGTCCATGTGTTCTCATTGTTTAATTCCCACCTATGAATGAGAACATGCGGTGTTTGGTTTTTTGTCCTTGCGATAGTTTGCTGAGAATGATGGTTTTTAAAAAAAAAAAAATTTTTTTAAGACAGGGTCTCACTCTGTTGCCCAGGCTGGAGTGCAGTGGTGTCTCAGCTCACTGCAGCCTCAACCTCCTCCTGGGCTCAAGCAGTCCTCCTGCCTGAGCTTCCCAAGTAGCTGAAACCAAGGCACGTGCCACCATGCCAACTAATTTTTGTATTTTTTGTAGAGATGAGGTCTCACCATGTTGCCCAGGCTGGTTTCAAACTCCTAAGCTCAAGTGATCCTCCCACCTTGGCCTCCCAAAGTGCTAGGATTACAAGTGTTAGCCACTGCACCCAGTGTCCTTTAAATTTTTAACAAAAATAGTTTACAAACCACTTCAAACCCATTCACTGTCATGACCCCTTGTGAATCCAGGCTGAAGTGTTAATGAACACCCAAATGGTAGTTATTAAAGGAGATTGGTACCGCCCTGTCCTGAGAAAGCCACTTTAAATTGAGGCTCCGCAGGACTGAATGAAGTGAAGACTGAGAGGAGTTATACCCAGGGTATGATTCTTTTAGTCTTAGTCTTGAAAAATGACAAATGACCATTCATTTCAACTTCAACTGCTTTTGTACTTAGAAAAATCTCACAATTCAAACTATTTTTCTAAATTTCTTTCTAATGTTACTTAATGCTTATCTACTTCCTTATTTCTCAAGGTCTTTGTAATTTCTTTTCATCTATAATGTAGAGAGAGAACATAAACTAATATGTTTCTCCAAAGAGCTACCCAAATTTCCCAGTACCGGAAGTTTTTTTCAAATTTGATAGAGGTATAGAGACTTGTGTGTAGGCTTAGAGACAAAAAGACTCGAACAAACATAAACTGTTTCTGTCTTTGATTTAGTAAGATTTAGAAAAACTTAATTTATGTGACTTACCAATTTCCACTAACTCAATGTTATTAATTATGTAAACATAAATGGTTTACATTAAAATACTCTTATCTTCTACTGCAGTAGTGAGAGCACAGAGTGAATTTAGGAACATTAGCCAACCCATTGTCACTGATGTAATCCAAGAATCCAAGAACATTGCAAATGGTTTATCAATCATAACTTCTTTTTTTTGTTTTTGAGACGGAGTCTTGCTCTGTCACCCAGACTGGAATGCAGTGGCGCGATCTCGGCTCACTGCAGCCTCTGCCTCCTGGGTTCATGCTATTCTCCTGCCTCAGTCTCCCGAGTAGCTGGGACTACAGGTGCCCACCACCACGCCCGGCTAATATTTTTGTATTTTTTAGTAGAGACGGGGTTTCACCGTGTTAGCCAGGATGGTCTCGATCAATCATAACTTCTATTCAAGATTTAACTTTCTATTCTATTAAATGATTATTACTCATAAAACAAAACAGAAACACTAATGTTTCTGACTTTCACAATTATGAAACGAAAGTAAAACGTAAAGAGATAACAAATGTTTGGGAAAAAATATTCTCATAGTCAAGTACATACAAAATACAAATAATTCAGATTATGCTGTGCTCTTTTGAAAATCTTGTAACAGTGTGGCATTAAAAAAAAAGCACGATGCTTGCCTTGCACCTTTGCCTGTAAAATATGCTTTTATTTGCAAAATATTGTCCTTTTCCCCAATCACTGTGCTGTATGGCAGTGTTAACATTTTGGAGGTCAGTGAAGAGTTTTGAGCTGGTGGCCTGAGTTCCACCATTACTGTCTGTGTACTTCAGTGTCCTCATCCAAGAATGAGCATAAGAGCACCTCTCCTGTAGGCCTATCAGGTCTATTAAGTAAATTGACATAAATGGGATGTCTGACACTGTTAGTGCTCACTAAGCTTTCAGTATTATCGCGAGCCTAACACTCTGCTACCTGATATGTGATTATATTTGACCCAAAGTAAGCTGGTAAGTGCTAGGACTGGCCTTGGCATCTGTACTCTCAGCCTTTTCCATATCCTGCAGGCTTTCAGTTCCATCAGAACATGGACCAGAATATTGTAAAGTAGCAGTTACTCTGAACATACATTTTTTAGCCAAAAACATTAGTATTTAATATGAAAAATAATTCATAAAAATATATCTCAAATATATTCTTCCAATTAATTAAACATTAAAGACTAATAAGGGGTTAAGATGACAATTTTTATTGCTGCCCACTGGCAGAGTGGTACTATGCCTAATAAGAGTTGCTAAACCCACCTAGAAAAGTGTTCTCCTAAAACATGAGGAATGTCAAGAAAATTCCTTCTTTCTCCTACAATCTTGACTCCATTTTCATGAATCTCTGATCTCTTACTTTCTATTGGGATGGTTACAATACTAGTAGAAACATATTGCAATATCCAGTCCAGTAGGTGTTACTAACTAGAAAATTATTTAGATTTCAGATTTCTAGGCTCTGAAATTATTGCATGGTTTATTCATTGTATAATTCAGACCTTAGAATCATGAACTTAACTGTAATAAATAATTATAGATTTTTCTCGGTAAGAATAAACTTTTTCAATTCCCTATCATACCCACCCCTTCTGGTCCCATTCTTATATAGATCTGTGTCCACAATTCTCAACTCTCCTATTGGATGCTAGAGGATTATAATTTGCTGCAGAAAATGGGGAATTGTTACTAAACCTTGGGAAATGCAAATAAAACCAGAAGCTTCTTTTTAATCTCTGTACTAGTCTTGCATAAAAACAATTGTTTGATCTAGGGATAAATTGTTACTCATCAGATATAGTATAGTGGAAACAGAGTTGAAAGCAGCTACTTGGTAGTCCCATTGAATGAGCTTCCAAACCATAAATCTGATCCAATCACTCACTTTCTTAAAATCATTCAAAGCTTCCTATCACCTATTAGAAAAAATTATCCAATCTGTTTGGTAGAGTATAACAAACTTTCCATGACTGATTCCCTCTCCATTCCCAATCTCATCTGCTACTACTTGCCATTTGGATTTGGGTATAATTCATAATGGTGAAACATAAAAAGTTTTAAAGCCATGACCATTTGGACATTGTAGCCTTATAAGAGTGACAAAGGGAATATTTACAAATATGAAAGTCAAAATTTTGTTCCTGATGATCAGAATGCTTCCCAGATCTCTGAAAATTAATCTAATCAGTTATCAGAAAGAAAAGCCCTAGGCAAACTTCTTCTTTGGTAATTCATTTTGATAATTACATATTAAACTTCTAGAAAGTAAGACGAAAATTCAGATCTTTATCAAGTTAAGCAAATTTTTTTAACACATATCATCGAAGTCATTTCAGAAGCCCTTGGACTAAATGCAAGCTTAACCTTGTATCCACCACAGAATAAAATTGTGCTACATTATATGAATGCCAGATAGTAAATTTTAAATAATTTCATGATGTTTCTTATATGTAGCCTGAGCTTTCTGCATACTGACTCCTCTGTAAATGTACGTAACATTCAATAATTTTGTCTATACTATTTCTTTTGTAACAAATCTTTAAGTATATATTGCGCAGAGAAGTCTCATTCTCATGAAAATGTGTTTTCTTGCATTCACTTAAATTTTTAGAAAAGAATTGTAGCAAAATTTTCAAGTTTTTTCTTAATATATCGTTTTAAGAACTATAAACTTACATGTATTATTCTTGTTATTGATCTGTAGGACATTAATGTGTTGTTTCAGTAAATTTCTTTAAATAGCTCACTTTATAGTTCAGATCTCTATCTAAACCGGGAATGCTGTACTTCATCATCCTAAGTAGTTCCTTGATTATTAAAACTCTCTAATAATATGTTCAGAAATTAAAACAAAGATACTTTAATATAATATTCTTTATAACTGAGCCTTTGAAGATAGCAATGAAATATTTATAGTTTAAAAACTAAATACCTGAATTTTTCATTATGATCTATTTTCCCATTCCTCTTGTTAATCAACATTAGTGAATTTTTATTTCATGTATTCTCCAGTCTTTATATAATGTTTTCACTTAGATTATGCCATTTTAACATTTACCATTTTACTGGCTGTCACAGATTGCTTATAAACTTCATAATTATTCAAATGAATTATCTATTTGCTAATGGTAAAGAATTCATCTAATCTTTGCAAAGAGATCGCAGTTGTAGAAAATTAATATCTCACTAGGTAATTACAATAATTAAAATACAAGAGAAATTAAATGCAAGCAACAGAAACAAATGAATGCTACATTGACTAAAATAAGAGATATAAGACTATTTTTATTATGGAGAATTTATAAAATAGCTATGAAAATATAATTCTATTTGAATCAAATTAAACCATCTTCAAGACAAATCAAATTATTATAAACTACATTATATTCACTATATTTTAGTGTTTGGATATTGTTGTTAACCTACCAGTCTTTTTATAACTGTGGGCTGAGCACTACATAAAATTAAATGATAGGCAGTTTTCCCACTCAAATATTTCTATCTAAGGTTTAAAGATATAAGTAAAGAATAGTTGCATATCCACTTATGAGATAAACAAAAAAGAACCACAGCTTTGAGATGAAAATCCCATTGTTAATAGCAATACATTTATGTGTGTGTACGTGTGTGTATATATATAATGTATGTACGTTAGAGAAAGGAGAGGGAGAGAGTGAAGGGAGAAGGGGAATAAAAGCCTTTATAAATTAACATTTGGGTAATAGAATGTTTTTTAATTCTGTAAATCTCAAAGATGAGGTTAAGGAAATCACAAATCTCCCACATAGTAAAGCGGCAAAAAGGAGAGTGAAAATAGACAAGATTAGAAAAGTACCAGATCAGTACAGCACTTGAACATATAATTAAGAAATGATCCAGAAAAAGAGAACAGAGGTGGAAAAGAGGGAGAGAAAACAGAGAAATGGAAGGAAATAATTAACAGGAAATTATTTTAATAATTCTAAATATTTCTTGGAAATGAGAGACTTTGGTTCCTTAATTAAAAAAAAAAAATACAGCTTTTCATCCTGAAGCTTAAAATACTGGAAACAAAGAGAAGTTTCTAAAAATTCTAAACCGGACAAAAACTAAAACAGTTGTTATCTAATAGTATCCTGCACCATTATGTACTAACTCATTTAATACATGATTCTATTAGTAGAAACTATTATGATTGCCATTGTACAGCTGAGGAACTTGAGGGAAAGAGTAAAGAACTTTCTGGATGTCACCCAGCTGGTAAGTAGTGGAGCTGGAAGTCAGACCAAGTAGTCTTTTAGAGTTTATACTATTAACCATTACACAATATAGGAATCCTTAATTTAGGGTGAGAGCCAAGATAAATTCCCAATGAATTAAAGAGCTAAAATTAGAAGAAATTTATGAAAGTATTAAGAAGAAAGTAGGAGAAAATATTTTAATATTACTGCAATGAAGAAAGACTTGTTATCAAGACAAAAAAACCCAGAAAACACAAAGACAGATTGACCACGAGAAATGAAATACTTTATATAGGAAAAAAAAAAGAAATTAACAAAACAATGAGATGTAGTTTTTTGTATTCAACTTGGAAAAAAGATTTTTAAAAATCTAATAATATTCATATCTAATGTTAGGAAAGAAAGTACTTTTATATCTGTTAGGTGGGAATGTAAATTAGTGCAATGCAATTTGACAGTTTATATCAGAAACCTAGTGACATATAACAGCCATTAAATTAAAAATAATTTTTTTGACAATTTGAAGAATCAGAAATTACATGCCATATTTAATCATTGTATGTAATTTTAAGCCAAATTATATAATTTCACAAACAAGTGCAAATACCTCCCAGAGAAAAGGCCAAGAAAATAATTGTTCCAATGTCCAAACCCACTAAATTATGTACATTAATTATGTTCAGTTTTTGTTACCAATTATACCTCAATGAAGCTGGAAGAAAAAAAATCCCTAGAAAAAGAAAAGATGTTATGAATTAATGTATCCTGATTCATTTTGATTTTTATAGCTTGTTATAGACTGACTTTATCCCCCCAAAAATACATAGGTTGACTCCCCAAACCCACATACAACTGTATTTAAAGATAAGATCTTTGAAGAGATAAGTAAGGTAAAATGAGATCATATGGGTAGAACCTCATCTGATACAACTGGTGTTCTTATAAGAAAAGGAGATTAGGACACTGACATGCTCACACACAGAGGAAAGGCCGTGTGAGGACACAGCACAAAGATGGCCATCTGCAAACCAAGGAAAGAGGCCTCAGAAGAAAGCAACCCTGCCAACACCTTGATCTTGGACTTCCAGCCTATAAAACTTTGAGAAAATAAATGTGGCTGAAGCTACCCAGTCTGTGGCATTTTATTATGGCAGCCCCAGCAGACTAAGACATAGCTTTACCTGTTTGAATTGTTTTTTGTTATTCAGCAACACACTTCACAAGTTTGAAGGAATGTGAATCAAGTCTTAAGCCATTGAGTTGTGAAAACTGACATTACTTCTTCTCTGAAGCTGTACTGTATCCTAAAGTGACCCATGTGTTTAAAGAGCTTCTGTAAGGAAAAGGAGAACATGTTCAGGGCAATGCTTTGGCTTCTGTTTCCAGGAAACCTAGGTCTGACTTCTTCTGCACTATCCAGCTTGGCAAGTTGTTAAATACCTCTGGGCTTCTAATTTATTTTTTTTCCACATGTAAAATGAAGATATGTGTATGAGTAAGGGTTTTCCAGAGAAATAGAACCAGTAGGATACATATAGATATATAAGAGGAGATCTATTATGGGAATTGGCTCACCTTATTATGGAGGCCAGGAAGTTCCATGATCTGCCATCTGCAAGCTGGAGACCCAAAAGAGCCAGAAGTGAGATACGGTCCAAGTCTGAAGGCCTGAGAACCAGGAAAGCCAATGGTGTAAGTCCCATAGTCCAAAGGCCTGGAGCTCTGATGTCTGAGGGCAGAAGAAGATGGATGTTCCAGCTCGAACAGTGAGAAAATGTGCCATTCCTCCTCTTTCTGTTCTATCCAAATGGACTGGATGATGCCCGCCCATATTGGTGAGGGCAGATTTTCTTTACTTAGTCTACTGATTCAGATGCTAACCTGCCCTCAAATACCTACACAGACACACTCAGAAATAATGTTTCACCAGCTATCTGGGCATTCTTTAACCCATTCCTGTTGACACATAAAAGCCATCACAATATGCAATCTCACTGTACAGAGTTGTTATGAGGATTTTTAAAATATGATTTCTAAGGTACTTAGCACTGGATCTACATGAAATACATGCTCAATGAACAGTGGTTATTATATTATGGCTTTTCTACATCACTGTCTTTATGGATTGAAACCATTGATCTTCATTCCCCATTTCTCAAATGTGCTGAACATGAGCCTGGACACCCCCAACAAATCTACTTAAGGTCATGAAGCTACTGAGACCCTGAGATCTCCAAAGGAATTTCAGAAGCACTCTAGGAGAGCACAGTGATCAAATCATAACCATACTAGTCTGGTTTGACTTATAATTAAAACAAATTGAGTAAAATTCAGACACAGTTTATAGAAAAGATGTTGGCAATAAGTCCTAGTATTGCTAAGCATAATTAATATATGGTATATTGATTTTGTATCCTGCAACTTCAGTAAATTTGTGTACCACCTCTAAGAGTTTTTTAGTGGAGTCTCTAGATTTTTCTAAATATAAGATCATAACAACTTCAAACAAGGATAATTTGACTTCTTTTACAATTTGGATGCCCTTTCTTTCTTTTGCATAATTGCTCTGACTAGGGCTTCTAGTACTATGGTGAATAAAAGTGGTAAAAGTGGGCATTCTTGTTTTGTTCCAGTTCTTAGTGGAAAGGCTTTCAATTTTTCCCCATTCAGTATAATACTAGCTGTGGGTTTGTAAAAAATAGCCCTTATTTGGTTGACATATGTTCCCTCTATACCCAATTCGTTGAGGGTTTTTATAATGAAGCAATGTAGAACTTTATCAAGTGCTTCTATAGCATCTATTAAAACGATCTAGTTTTAGTTTTAGTCCTTGATTTTGTTGACGTAATGTATCATGTTTATTGATTGTTAAACCATCCTTGTATCCTGAGGCTGAATCCCACTTGATTAAGGTGAATGATCTCTTTAATGTGTTGTTTAATTCTATTTGCTACTATTTTGTTGAGACTTTTTGAATCTATGTTCATCAGAGATATTGGCCTGTAGTTTTCTCTTTTTTTCTATATTTTTCTGGTTTTAGTATCAGAGTCATACTTGCCTCATAGAGTAGGTTTGGAAGTATTATCTCCTCTTCAATTTTTTGAAATAGTTTAAGTGAAACTGGTATTACTTCTTTACATGATAGGCAAAGGTTGGCAGTGATTCCACTAGGTCCTGGGCTTTTCTTTGGTGGAAGACTTTTATTACTCCTTCAGTCTCATTATTCATTATGGCCTGTCAGTAGTGTTTCTATACACTAACAGCAAACAATCTGAAAAAAAAATAAAGACAGCAATTTCATTTACAATGGCTACAAAATATAAAGAAAACAATTTCATTTACAATAGCTATTAATACAAATATAATACCTAAGAATAAATTTAACCAAAGAAGTGAAACATCTTTACAACAAGGGACAATATAAAATACTGATGAAAGAAATTGAAGAGTACAAAAAAATGGAAAGATATTCCATGTTCATGGATTGGAAGAATAAATATTGTTAAAATGTCCATACTACCCAAAGCAATCTACAGATTCGATGCAATCCCTATCAAAATACCAATAACATTCTTCACAGAAGTAGAAAAGACAATTCTAAAATTCACACGGTACCACAAAAGACCCCAAATAACCAAAGCTATCCTGAGCAAAAAGAACAAAGCTGGAGACATCACAGTATCCCAATTCAAATTGAACTACAATGGTATAGTAACAAAAGCAGCATGGTACTGGCAAAAAACAGAAACACAGAACAATGGAAAGAGTTGAGGACCCAGACATAAATCCACGTGCTTACAGCCAACTCATTTTTAACAAAGATGCTGAGAACATACCTTAAAGAAAGGACAATCTGCTTAATAAATGGTGCTGAGAAAACTGGTTATGTATACACAGAATTAAACTAGAGTCCCATCTTTCACCACATATAAAAATAAACTCAAAATGGAGTAAAGATTTAAATGTAATACCTAAAACTTCAGACTATTAAAAGAAAATATTGGGGAAATGCTACAGGACATTGGTCTGGACAAAGATTTTGGGGAGTAAGACCACAAAAGCACAGGAAACAAAAGCAAAATAGACAAATGGTATTATATCATGCTAAAAAGCTTCTGCACAGCAAAGGAAAAAAAGCTAACAAATCAATGAGACGACCTAAAGAATGGGAGAAGATATTCCTAAACTATTGATTTGACTAGGTATTAATAACCAGAATATATAAATAACTCAAACAACTCAGTAGCAAAAAAAAGCAAAATGTAAAAATAAGCAAACTCCTGAATAGACATTTCTCAAAATAAGATATACAAGTGGCAAACAGATATGTATATATAAAAGCTCAACATAACTAATCATTAGAGAAATGCAGATCACAACTACAATGGGATATCATCTCACCCCACTTAAACTGTTATTATCAAAAAAGACAAAAAATAACAAATGCTGTCAAGGATGTGGAAAATGGGAATGCTCAAGTGTTGTGGGAATATTAAGTAGTACAGCTATTATGGAAAATAAAATGGAGATTTCTCAAAAAAACTAGCAATCCCACTTCTAGGTACACATCCAAAAGAAAGGAAATTAGTATGTCAAGGAGATATTTGCATTCCCATGTTTATTGCAGCGTCATTTACAATAGCCAAGATAGAGAATCAACCTATGTCCATAAACAGATGAATGGATAAAGAAAATGTGGTACATATACACAATGCAATGCTATTCATTCATAAGAAAGAATGAGATCCTGTCATTTGCAGTGACATGGATGGAACTAGGGTCATTATGTTAAGTGAAATAAGCCAGGCACAAAAAGACAAATATTACACGTTCTCACTCATATGTGAGAGCTGAAAAAGTGGATCTCCTGGAGATAGAGAGTAGAATGGTGGTTTCCAGAGGCTTGGAAGGGAAAGTGGAAGAAGGAGATAAGTGAAGTTGGTTAATGGAAACAAAAATACAGTTAGATAGAAGGAATAAGTTTCAGTATTCCATAGTATAGTAGATAAATTATAGTTAACAATAATTTATTGTATTTTTCAAATTAGCTAGTAAAGAAGAACTCCAATATGTCCAACACACAAAAAGAGATAAATGCTTGAGATGATGAATATCCCACTTACCCTGACTTGATCATTACACATTCTATACATGTTTCAGAACATCATGTGTTCTCTCAAAATATATGCAACTGTAATATATTAATAAAAAATATATAAACCATACATTTAAATAGTAAGTTTATTTATTACAAGATATTGTAGAGAGCCCTGGGTTGCTTCTACTTCCATCTGGTTTTCACATTTACTTAACTGCCCAATTATTAGATACTCTGTATGTATTAGTCCATTTTCACACTGCTATAAAGACATACCCAAGACTGGGTAAGTTATAGAGAGAAGACATTTAATTGACTCACAGTTTTGCATGGCTGGGGAGGCCTCAGGAAAGTTACAATCATGGCGGAAGGGGAAGAGACACATCTTCCTTGGCCTCAGGCAAGAGAGAGCAAATGATCAAAACAGGAACTTGCCAAACACTTATAAAACCATTAGATCTCATGAGAACTCACCCACTATTGCAGGAACAGCATGGGGGGAACCAATCCCATAATCCAGTCACCTCCCATCAAGTCTCTCCCTCAACACCTGGGGATTACAATTCAAGAGGAGATTTGGGTGAGGACATAAAGCCTAACCATATCACCATAAGAAGCTTCTGGGCCGGGCACGGTGGCTCACGCCTGTAATCCCAGCACTTTGGGAGGCCAAGGCGGGTGGATCACGAGGTCAGGAGATCAAGACCATCTTGGCTAACACGATGAAACCCCGTCTCTATTAAAAAATACAAAAAAAATTAGCAGGGTATGGTGGTAGGCGCCTGTAGTCCCAGCTACTGGGGAGGCTGAGGCAGGAGAATGGCGTGAACCCGGGAGGTGGAGCTTGCAGTGAGCCAAAATCGCACCACTGCACTCCAGCCTGGGCGACAGAGCGGGACTCCGTCTCAAAAAAAAAAAAAAAAAAAAACAGCTTCTGGCCCCCAATTCATTGCAGTAAGAGCCTGTGAAATAAAAGGGCTCTCTTCTGTACCCAAGTCGTTCCTTCCATTCTGTCCTCCACCATCCATCCATGCTTACATCTGCAGCCTGCCTGCTCCTTTTTCCTCTAATGGCTACAAGCTACTTGTTAAAGGATGACAGCGTCTCCTCTGTGTCTATCTAGGCCCATCTGTTAATGCTTTGACTCTGGGCTGCTTGTGTCCTCATCAGATGACTTTGTTATTTATTTATCACATTGTTTGTTGTTTTCTTTGTTATTTATGGGGACAGTACCCTTTTATCTCCCCCAGATTCTAACAAAGTAATAAAACACATAAATTCAAACTATTAAATAGCTTTACCAGGCTCATTGTCTTTTACCAATTAATACTGCAAGTTTTATGCTTTGGGATCTTTCTGACTTTCTACAAAAACAATTTCCTTCATAGTGTATATCAAGAATAAAATCAGTGTTATTAAGGTAAAAACTCAGAGACTAGCCAAAAGGGAACCCTTGTTGGTCATTCTGTGTCAGCAACAATGCATTTCTTAATTCCTCGGGAAGGAGAGGATATTCACAATGTGCTGTCAGTCTCCATCTTTTCTTCCATTCATAATGTGAATCTCTGGTCTTGCATTTCAATTTGATTGTTATTTTCTACTGAATTTGTGCTCCTTCTAGTTCATTACTGGTTTGGATTTTTTATGATACAGCAGGGAAGGTTCTTTTTAAGGCTAGAGTGGTTTTGCTTTTATTGTGTGATACTCTTGAGTTCCTGGAATTAGAGAGAGGGTCATATAATTTTGGCAGAATAAAGCAAATGTTTTAAATGTCTCTGTAGCCAATATATTTTCTTATTTATGGAATGGGACTACATTTCTAGGGCATGTATACATACCCTAGTGAGAAGCTGGCAAGTAGTGGTAGTATGAATGTCATTTCAGAGTATACTTGAACTACGAGATAAATGTGATATGTTTTTTTTTCCCCCAGATTGTCAACATTACCTAGATATATGGGTAGAAAATAGTATTTTCTATTAAAACAAACATGAATACACAATAGATTAGAAAAGGTAAGAGGACTTTTAAAATAAACCAATAACCATTAGCAATTTTATTGCTTTTAAATTGTAGCATCCCTTAGATTCCAAAGGTACATATTTGCCTTATTTGTCTTTAGTGAGTGATCTGGAGGAAAAGTTTAGGAAGCATTTAACTAGAGTCCTTGTATAGTGTGATGAGCAAGGCTATTGCATCAGGTTTTTAATTTAAGCCACAGAGTTGATTTTTATTTTGTTTTGCTTCCATCAACACTGTCTAGGGGCATAATTCAAATGAACATTGAAAAAATGCTTAATTATTTCTTTTTTATTCTCATACTCATTGTTGCCAAAATCAGACAGCATTTACAAAACCTTCATATATAGAGTACTGACTGAGGTATGCTATTTTTGTAATATGTATTAAATAGCATCATTTGTGAATTATCTGTAAAGAAATGGTTGCAGTAAGAAAAATCATAATTTTATTTCTAATTAGACTAGAAATTCTTCACAGAGGAGGTGAAGAAAGCGATGCTGACCTTGAGGGGGAAAATATTCTAAGTATTTCATAGTGAATGTCTTAGTCTTTTTTGTGTTGCTATAACGGAATACCACAGACTAGGTAATTAATAAGAAAAGAAATGTATTTGTTACAGTTCTGGAGACCGGGAAGTCCAATATTGAGGGGCCCACATCTAGTGAGGTCCTTCTTCTTGCATTATCCTATGGTGGAAGGCTGAGGGGCAAGACAGGATGAGACAGCAAGAAGGAGCAGAACTCACTTTTATAGCAAAGCCACTTCTGTCATAATTAACCCACTTCGGTGGCAGTGAAATTAACCTATTCATGATGACAGAGCCCTCATGACCTAATAACCTCTTATTAGGCCCCACTGCCCAACACTGTTGCATTGAAAATTAAGCTATCAACACACGAACTTTGGAGGACAAATGTGAACCAATTACCAGTGAGAGACAGCATATTGAGATGGTGGAGAAAGCACAGGTGTTGAGCAAAAAAAAAAAGTGCAAGAATATCACCCCTTTAGTGCAGAAAAAAGAAAATTAACATTTATTCCCTATCTATCATACTAGGTGTCTCCTATATGTTGTTTCATTTAAATCCTGAAAATACATTGGGAAACTATATTCTCCCCATGCAGAAAAAATGAGGCTCCAAAAGGCATGGAAGAACTCAAGTCTGTCTGTTTCAAAAGCCCATGGTAGTGGGGGAGTTTGCACACTGTGCAGGGGAAGTTATTTGTGATTATTGAAGTGACATGTACAGTTTTATAACATGCTTTTCTAAGCCCCATTGGCTTTCCTCTGTGACCCTGTATAGCACTGGCTGTATGGACTCTTGATTTGATGTTTATTGTTGTCTGTCTTTGACCATCATTCAAAACGGCATGTGGACTCTAAAAGTCATACTTCCACACTTTGCCTTTCCTGTGGAGCCCGGAATTTTTTAATAGATGATGGTCAATATTAATCGCATGATTGACTTTTTACATCTAAGATTCTAGGATTTAAAAAAACGTGTTAATAAGCAAAGTCTAATTTGAATTTTCTTTTTTAATTTTTTTATTATAACTTAAGCTTCAGTTCTCAGCCCACAAGTAGTGTGAATTAAAGCTGCCTCAGCATTTGTTCTCTTTCAGATACGTCTAAAACTTTAAAAAAAAAACAGGATAAAACCAAGGCCAGGAGCATTATCTTAATATTATACTTTCCAGCTATCTTATGCTGATAAATGCCAGTATCCCCAATTACAGAAACTATGAATTATCATCTAAAGTCAATGGTAAGATGAGACAAAATCATCAAAACTTTTAAGTGCTTTTTCCCATATCAGCTTAGTGTATCAGAACTTTGTCATTTCATCATGCCAAAATGCCACCTCCTTAGGGAGGCCTTTGCTGACCTCCCTAGTTACCAATCCTATTTGGCGACTACCATGACATGGTGGCAGCACTTAGCATGGATTAACTCATTGATTTAATACTCAAAAGGATCATATAAGCTAAATGCCACTATACCATCCAGAATTTTTAGATAGGGAAACAAACCCAGAGATGAAGTAATTCCCTTAAGATGGGTTACAAGCTAGGAAGTAGCAGAGGCAACATATATACCTGGTGTTCTAGCTCCAGAGATCCTACTTCTAACCTCTAACTACTCCCTTAAAATCTCCCCTAGCCCCTCCCCTAGAGCCTCCCCAGCTCCTCCCCCTTCCCTAATCCCTTCCCTAGCTGCTCCCCTAACTCCTCCCCTAGTTCCTCCCCTAATTCTTCCTGCAGCTCCTCCCCTAGTTCATGACTGCTTCTTTCCCTAGCCCCTCCATTAGCTCCTCTTTCCCTAGCCCCTACCTTAGTTCCTTCCCTAGTCCCTCGAACTCCTCCCCAAGCCTCACCCCTAGATTCTCCCCTAACTCCTCCCCTAGATGTTCTCCTAACTCCTCCCCTAGCTCCACTCCTAGTCTCTCCCTAACTCCTCCTCTAGCTCCTCCCCATCCCCTCCCGTGTCGCTCCCCTTGTCCCTCACCTAGACTCTCCCTAGCTCTTCCCCAATCTCTCCCTAACTCCTCCCCTAGCTTCTCCCCGAGCCTCATCTCCTTAGCTCCTCCCCTAGTCTCTCCCTAACTCATCCCCTAGTCCCTCCCCTAGTCTCTCCCTAACTCCTCCCCTAGTCCCTCCCCTAGTCTCTCCCTAACCCCTCCCCTAACTCCTCCCTAGCACTTCCCCTGGTCCCGCCCCTAGTCTCTCCCTAGCTCCTCCCATAACTCTTCTCTAGCACTTCCCCTGGTCCCGCCCCTAGTCTCTCCCTAGCTCCTCCCATAACTCCTCCCCTAGCCCCTCCCCTGGTCTATCCCATGACACCTTCCCTAGTCTCTCCCTAGCCCCTCCCCTAACTCCTTCCCTAGCCCCTCCCCTGGTTCCGCCCCTAACTCCTCTCCTAGCTTCTTTGTCAATCACTACCTTAAACCATCCTTTAACTCTCTTAACTCCTCCCCTCCTCTGCCCTGCTGCATTTTTCCTTCACTATATCATCAGCGTCTTGCAGGAAAGAAGATGGACTCAGCTGAGATTAAAAGAATTTGATGAGGAGGCTGCTTCAAGAGCTGGGGGAACCGATGAGAAAATGCAGACATGCGCAACAGCAGGAAGCATCACCACCCTCAGGCCTGCGGGCCAGGCGAGGAGTGCGGGGCAGGACCCTGGGAGCGAGGGGAGGGAGGGACTAGTAGAGCCTCCAGGCGCCGTGGGGCAGAAAGTTCTGGAAGCTCAGAGGACTGGCGGCGGCAGAGCCAGGGGCGTGGGACAGGAGGTGCGAGGGAAAAGCCCCTCTTCTCTTTGATCCCCTCTTCCTGAGCCTGGTGCACTTTCCTTGACGTGGACAGCAACAGAATCCAGGACATAGTGAATCTAAAACAACTTTTTTTTTAATGCAAGATTTTTCTCTCAGTATTTTGACATTTAAGTGGTTCTACCGCTAAGTGGTTAGGTGGTTCCGTTCTAATTAGCCTTTTACCACCCAGTTCATCTGAGTTTCCTCCCTGCATCCCAAGCTTCCCACAGTGAGAGAGTATTTTCCACGTCGCCAAACACACCTGGCAATAAAACAGGCTGAAAGCGAGTGACATTGCCAAGGACAGAGCCACCTGCGGAGCCTGACACAGAGATAGTCGGTGCTCGGCGTTAACAGATGGTCTTCTCTGTGTTCCTCGCCCAGGCGATCAGATGACACACAAATCAGACTCAGCACAGCCCCTCCTTTGGGTAAAATAGAAACTCTGAAAGAGCATGACTTACCACATCTATTTTTCTTCTCCCTCTAAGCTCATCCATTAGATACAAGTCATTCTCAAGTATGAAGAATAATTGCTGGCTTAAAAAGGATGAGGGGGAAAAAACAAATAAAGATGAGGAAACGACTGGAAAGTTCATCAGAAGCCTTAGTTAGCATGCATGCGTTTCTCTGTACATTGTTAGCATTCTGAAAAGTTTTCGGTAATCACTTCTGTTTTTGGTTTGCGATAGACTATTTCTCATGGCAGGGGTGCAGCTGAACAACCGAAAGCATAGACAGAATTTTCTTTAAATGTATTTTGTATGGAATTTAATTTTTGGCCATTTTGGTAGCCATCGAGCTTAATTGTTTGGGTTAACCATATCATGAAGTGAGTTCAGTGACGGTGACTCACACACCGGCTAGGATAAGTCAGAATCTCTACCTCTATCATTGTAAAAGCTTTCTTCCTGATAATTCATGGTTACTGGTTAGGGTAAAGCACAGCTTGCCTGTTCCCAGAGATTTTAAGAAAGTGTGTAATTTGCTTTTATATGCTGAAATTGAGCATAAAGGAAAAGAAAGCAGCTTATAGGCTCTCCATTAAAAACAGCTTTTTCTGGGGAAAAGCTTTTCTGCTTTTATTTCAAAAGTTGAAGAACAGCAGAAGTTTCAGATTCCCTAGAAAATCTACCTAGCTCTCTGGCATCCAGAATTTTTGGCAAAGTACATTTGGAGGAAATATTGAGCTCTGAATACATTTTAACTCATCAAGGATCGAGGCAACAAAATTGCTCAATTTTTACCAACTTATCTTGAGCTCAATATTGAGGATATGAAAGCTGCCTTGTTTATTGTTCTTAAAAATATAGATATATAGATAGATAATAGATAGATGATAGATAATGTATCTTTTGTGCTTCTGAATCTGTTTCTCAGTAGAGCTCTCCTTTCTTCCTCTCTAGGTCATGGGTTTGGTTCGTCAAAGATGTCTCGTGCACAGACATTTCCCAGCTACGCCCCAGAACAGAGTGAAGAGGCCCAGCAGCCGTTGTCACGGTCCAGCAGCTATGGATTCAGCTACAGCTCCAGCCTCATCCAATGACACACAGAGAGCCGCTGTTGACTAGAGAGACAGTCTGTCCTGGACCCGTCTGCGGGGTCATTACCCTCTGCCTCCTGGAAGACCAATTGCAGTACAAATTGAAATGGGTCGGCTCTAGCCCCAGTCCCATTGGAAGGTTAAAAACTGGAGTTCTGCTTCCTTGATTCAGTGGCTAAGTCCTTTATTTATTGAATTTCTTTGGGGGAATCTATGTTTTACATAAATAGAATCCAAATCGTATGAACAGTTATTTAAATAAACAAAATTCTTTGGGTCTGACAGTAACAGAAACCTCAGCACTGGGAAAAGTTGCCCACGCTGGGGTATGCCTGGGTGATGGGCAACTCTCACTGACCTCACAGCGCAGTCCGCCCATCTGAGCACAGGGTCTGTCCTTAGACATAATGGTGACCCTCCACAAGCTCTGTGGCTTTTAAAGTTCTGACAGGGATAAATACAGTAAGCTCTGCAAATGACATCATAGCTGCATATAAATAAACCCAGTGACAATTAAAGGAACATGAAATTCAAAACACACTATTAAGCAGGGCCCTGTAGCTCTACTCGTGTGTGTGTGTGTGTGTGCGTGTGTGTGTGTGTGTGTAGACAAATGGATATTGCTATATCCATCTATATATAACAAGTATATATCAAACATGTGCTGAGGGTGACAGGATATGCTCACTTAAATTGTTGAAAACCATAATTTGGTGCATTAAAATTAAGATTGTTATGTTGAATAGCTATTTTTAAAATAGTGCTGTAAAAAAAAAAAAAGGCTTCTTATTAGCAAAAGTATATGTAATCCAGTCTGTTCCTAACAAGTGTAAGCAAAAATGTGAGAAGGGGAACATTCAGAAGCAAAAGAACCAGTCTAGCTGTCCTACACATCATGTCATACCCTGTCTTTCTGGTGAGCGTTTCCTTGTTGTTGACATTGTTGCTCCCTGTGGCCATCCATCTGAGCTACGTGAGGAGGATTCCATGTGAACGCCGATCAGCTTCCATTTAACCTTGAGAGAAAAGAGAGGTTCTAAATGAAGAACTCTTTAAGAAAGAAATAATACACCCATAAAGAACTCAGCTATTTTGCAGTAAAGAGAAGAACAAAATGGACACAGGATTGTGGATATCAATATTTAAAATGTCATAGATGCTGTTCTCAGACAACCACTGGGGGCTTGTAATTTACTGTGTAACCAGAACTTGCAGGGCTTTATTTTTTCTTTTACTGGACACAGGTGGTCTGAGATTATAAGAAATAAAATAGATCAATAATTTTCATCATCCCTGACACTGATTACAAACCTACAGTGTTTAAAGGGAGGTAGTGAATTCCACGGAAACTGAAAGAGTTTGGCTAATTCAGGTCAACAAAGATATATTTGCCCTTAATTCTGGAGTTAAGTAAAAATAAAAATTATCCTGCCTGAATCATCTGATGCTTTGTGCCTAAGATGGTTATCTCTCAAATACTCTAGGGTGGGTTTAAAGAACAGTGAGCTCAGGTCACGCAAGATGAAAACCCAGGTTTTTTTTTTTTTCTTAATAGGAAAATTTTTTAAACTATCCAAATTAGTCTGTTGAAAGGGTACCATTTTTGCTGATCTCTGATGAGTTGTCTTTTCATCCCTATCTGTAGCTTGAGTGCAGATTGACAATTCATTTCAGTGAATTACTACCGAATAAAAGTGGTTCCGGATCCCTCCTAGATAAATGTGCACTTACAGCAACTACCTAGGCTCTCCAAATCACTCCACTAGGTATGAAAACCCCATCAAGATACTAATCATAAGAGTTAATGTGGCTGCAAAAAACAATTATCCTAAGCTTTCAGGGATAAAAAGAAAATTACCCAGGTTCTCTGCACTGTGAATTTTGCTGACACAGCGGAGGAGCAGATGACCAGTTCCTACAACTGTACAGCCTTCCTTGAAATCACAGCTTTTGGGGTTAAACCTTGTGAATTTCTTTTGCACATGGCATTTGCTTTTGAAATGCCTTTAGTCAAATACACCAGAGCAACTCCCAGCTGAGACCATTTGAGCACAGTTCCTAGTGGGGCCACATTCAGAGCAAGCCTCTCGCCGGCTCACTCAGTTGAGCTGTTGCTTAGACACCACAAGTTTCTACAAGGGACTTATGGGGAACGGCCCTCAGGGGTCCTGGTTCACATCTCAGCTTTATTCATGTGCTGGAAGCACAAACAGCGAGTCCAGGGAGGGATTCTGCTAATTAGATGAGTCTGCTCTTGTGTCTCTTTCTTAGGAGACAAATACCTGTATGTAATTGCTTCAAGAACTCCATTTGGTTCTGATCATTACCAATGAATATAACTGAAGGAGCACCAAAGATCAGGCATAACCTCGGGCCAGTTCATTCTGAAAATGATGTCGTAAAAAGAGTATGTGTGAGAGAAATCTACTTCCGAAGTTTTTAACCAGATCTCATCACAATGAGGAGAATGCTATAATCTATCTCATGGTACATTTTTGGAGCTTAATTCTAGCATACTCCTCCAAGTACACTCACAATTGTAGCTGAGTCAAGACTGCTAAATGAACAGATAGGAGAACTTATATTAGACTAATATATTTGACATGAAGCAGGGTTCATTGTAATAAAAATGGCAAACAGATAAATCTTCTACCAAAACCAAAGATGGAAAGTCACTGCACCAGTCTCCTGGAACTTCATAAAATCAATTTCACTGGAGCAACCAGAAGGGTCATGGATATGTATACCACTCGCTTGGGCTCGTAGGTTTTTGACTGGGGATGCCTCTACACTTTGTAAGTCATTTCTCCCTTCAAAAATTGTATTATATCTTTCATATACGTGTATTTTTCAATGTGAGGGAGGAATTACTACGAACCAAAGATATCTTTTGGCTCCTTCTGAAAGTGACTCAGTTTGAATTCCATTCAGATTTGTACAGATAAATAGATGGTCACCATTTCTGCATCAGGTTGGAAGAGACCAATGATAAAGGAACCCAACGTAAGGAATAGCAGTTCTGAAAACAGACAAAGCCTAGAGGAGGTATCCATTTCACTGAGAGATTACATGAGGGGACTTATTTTTTATGTTCCCAATTTTTTCTTCTGATAATATTAATCAATGTACACATGATTGATGCATGCTTAAAATGCAGGAAAGTACAAAACAACCTTGATCCAATAGTTTCCTATTCTGGGGGGTGGGGGCAGAGGCGGAAAAGAAAACACATCTTTCACTTACTTATTGAACAAACAATAAGCACTCAGAACTAATTTATTTATGCAGGTTGCAAATATGTACGAAGCAATAGGTTCTGGCCACTGCCACAATTTGAAATCAATAAAATAAGAAATATATATTTATATATGAGGGAAGATGCTGTTTGATAGAGCATGTGAAATCAATGGAAACATATTTATTAAACGTAAACCTCACCTTTTTCACCAAATAGTAACTAGAGAACTAGTCCTAGTATCTTGCGTAATTCTTCTCCGTCTTCATTGGGAAATTATGTTTGAAAATCTTTCATCACCTATAAAATGGTGAGCCTCTTGTACTTTCTATTCAGTATAGAAACAATGGACTGATAAATAACTTTACATTGTTGGTAGTAGTTTCTACAGATCCAGTTTATTGCATGTCGTATCTTTATTGTAGATATTAAAAACACATGATAAAAATTGATGTGTGCCCCTCCTTGTTTGGCCAGTATCTCAGAAAACTTTGTAAAAAAGCATGGGGACCCTACTCCCTAGATTATTTGAGCCATTTACTAAAATTGGCCATTAGCGATACAGTGAAAACAAGCTAAGGAAATGATATTCTCCTAAAAAGTTATATTCCAGTTTTGATTATTATAACACAGCACAATAAATGGGCAGTATACATCTAATGGAACTGAGATTTAAGGCTTTAACAATTCGTGTTTTAAAATATTATATTGAAGACTGCACAAAGAGAAAATTATACATGTTTCTCCAATCCTGTGATCATGTCTGTAAATACCTTGCAATTTCAAATTACTTCATCCGTCATTAACTATATGATCTCCCAAACACAGCCTTCTCAAAATCGCTAAAAATTTGCCACTGAATATGCATTAATAGCTATAACAATGGGTGACATGCCACACAAATTTAGCTTATGAAATTTATGGGGTGTGTGTTTGTAGACTATGAAATTTATGAAGTGCAGTTTCCCATGGAGAGAATAGAGAGGAAGGATGGCAACTAGTCATGAAAGCAACAATTTAGGTTAAATGAAAAAGAATACAATGAAATGTCGAGAGTAACACTTGGTCTCTACCTTTCTAACATTCTAACCCAAGGCCGGTGTCATGGGCTTGGCTTTCTTCCCTGTCGCCTCATACTGAGTATGCAATTTACAGAGGACATCTGTTGCTTTATGTCTTAAGGCCACTAGAGGAAGTCACTACATTCCCAACAAAGATGTGTCTTTCGGCTTAGTGAAAAACATTTAACAAGAAAGAATGTGTAACCAAGTCCCCATAGTAAAATGTGTCTTCAGAAACATGAGAATCACTTTTATATAGCCAACCTCATTTGAACTTTATCATGAACATAAATTATCGGTGAGACTGGTGTGCGGGGCTGGATCTGTGAGACGAGCTCACACTCTCATGTGTGCATTCTCTATAAACATATTTGGAAGATTACCCACATTTTCTCTGTGGACCTGCCACAAATCCTTACCTTCTTACTGAAGAATGTGAATATTGTAGCATTCGTGCAATTATGCCAGCAGAGGAGGCACTAGACAGTTTATAGACTCTTATGGAAGTTGGGCACATTTCCCAGGCAGGTGGAATGCTAGCTAGATCTAGAAGCACCCTTAAAGGTCATGTAGAATCAAGGTCCCACTTTATGTTTCCCTTGGGAGAAAACTGAAACCCATGGATGCTGTAATTTGTTTAATGGCAAAGAAAGAGCCAAGAATTGTTTCTCGTAGTTCCAGGCTCCTGATCTGGGAATGTTTCCTTGGCTCCATGGCATCTCCCAGTTTGACATAGTGGGAGCTGAGAAATGCCATATGGCCTCAAAATAAATAAACCCTTGTACATGTAAGTGTTTTCCCAGATTTTCAGATGCCTCTACTCTTGCTGAACTCATCACCAGCTGTATCAGTAGAGAGGTGTTATGGGGCAATTCATTAGATTTCTGGTAGGTCATGAATGGTTGGTATAAGCTTTATTTACTCGTATATTGTCATCCAGTTCTTTGAAATTCAATCTTATCCTAAAGTGGTAGTCAAACTAAAACACATTAAGTAGGTGTTTGTGTTTAGCAGTCCTACTAATTCATCACAATCACATAGTAATTGTGATTATAATTTTTGGAATCTTTATCACTTTCTAGCACTTTACGGTGTCATTATTTATGGCATTTTTAACAACTTTGTTGCATAATTGATAACACCAGGGCTACATTTTTTTTCATGTGAGCCTCAAGAAGCTTCCATTATCAACAAGAATTGGGGAAATGACTTTTTTACATTATAATACCTTATATATTAGGTTTTTCCTGATAATCTTCAGTAGACAATGATTTAAATTAACTGAAGTTTAAATAAGAAATATGTTAAAATTACTAAATAATATGAAAACCACATTATACTTGTAATTTTCAGACACTTTTCTCCTACCTTAAGATTTTAACATCTTGTAAATATTAATATTTGAAGGGGAGAGGAAAAATACATTTCTAGTAGAAATATTCCCTCTAACAATTCTGTTTAACTAGTAAGTTTTTTTTAAGTTATCTTCCATGCCTGCTTCCCTAGTCTGAACTCCACATTCCAGTTGTCAGAAGAATGAATGGATTTAAATTTTCTAATCATTATTTTGGGCCCATGTTAGCAGTTGAAACAATTAAGTTCCTCACTCTTTCCTGCTTTTAGGATGATTTTAGACTGTGAGCATAAAATCAACCCTTTCTGTCAGCACAGAATTGAACATCGAATGGAGCAAGGTCTACACTCTCAGCCTGTAGCAGTGCTAATGTTAGGATTGAATTGTTATATTAATTCCCTCAAGAGACCCACAGCCTCAAAAGAGTTGCTTATTATCAGATGTCCGAAATTCAGAAACCCAAAGTCAGGCAAAGAAGGAAACTGAGATAATGATTTAATTTTTTTAAGTCACTGCAGGATTTCTCTCAAAGAAAACATCTGAAAATGGTTGAGAAAGTAGTTCCAGATCATTAACTATTTTACAGAGGGACTGAAAGCCAGGGAAAATAAAGAACAGAATGATAGTAGTATCTTGATATTAAATTTGCATCAGAAATGAGCAAAATATAAGTCAATATGAAATAATTTGAAATCAAATTCAGATTCACATGTATAGTGATAGTTCAAGAAATAATGCTTGCTCTTGCAAAAAAAAAATATATATATATATATGTATCAGCGGGTAGAGCGGGGGAGCTCCAACTTTGTTGTGAAAACTGATAACAGAGTATGATTCTTTCCAGTTACAAAATACTGTATTACTTTAGTTATAGCAAGCAGTACATAGATGACATCAACAACTCAGGCTGCTCCCTGACATAAAAGCCAGTTCCATCTTTACTGCAGATGACAGGAGACTTTCCAAGACCTGCAGAGGCCCCCTCCACCCCAACCTTAGTGCATGCTCACACACACACACACACACACACTCACACATACACACACATTTTTTGGCTTTTCACCCACTCTGTGTGTTCCACTGAAGTTATCTTTTCCTTAATAGATTCACACAGAATTACCCCATCCTGCAAAATCCTTATCCCTATGAATCTCTAAAATATATTAAATAATGTGTTATATATTTGCTTTTTGTAAATCTTTATTTAATTAATTTATATATACTTTGTGAAGTCTTATACTGTACATCATAAAGCAATGTCATCTGTAGTTGGTTCAATATAATGTTTATGATCATTTTGATAAGAAATAACTTTGGACATTAGGCCCTTGTTAAGAAATAAAACACCCATTATAAATTTGCTTCTGTTGGAAAATACATGATTTGGCATACTTCATTTTTAGTAACAATCTATTCTAGATAAATGATAATTTGGGGACATCTGTACTTAAAAACTAGCTGAACTACGTTTTGGGATGAGATGCAAAGCAACAGCTGTCCCTGGAACTGAAATGTGAATTTATGGCAGAACAGAAAATATTATAATAATGAGGCAATAATAAAATTAGGAAATTAAATTATTTTTAAATCTGTCTGTGTGATTTTTTTCCCCTTGGTAAAAATACATGAAATACATAATTGAAAAATTACCTTCTTCTGAAGTCATAGTTTTTATCTTAACCATCAATAAATAAACCTAATCTATTGTTAACAATGTCTTATTCATAATTCTAAAAAATTTACAAATGATATTGCTATGAGGTTGTGCACTATTAAAGTTTGCTCCATCACTTAAAGGTAAAGCAGTTCAAAAATACTACTTTACATCACAACTTTGCATGACTGAGATTTTGAACAACTAAATTGATGGTTTTACCCACAAGTTATTTCATAAAGCTAACACTGTAATATTACTTGGTTTTCTTATATTTTTGTTATCATGTGATGAAATGTAACTATGTAATTAAAGAAAATTCTGACAATCATATTCTGCTAATGTTTAAAATGTTACTTATTCCTTCACTTATTAGCTTGCTATTTTGAAAATAAAGTGAAAGAAGGCCCTTTATTAAATGAAAGGTTACCGATAATTTATTATGTATTTCCAATGTTTTCCTAACTCCATCTTTTAATATAATTGAATTTTTATTAGGTTGACTCTGGTTTGAAGGAATTATAGAATTTAACATGGAAAATGACACTAGAGATTAACACTTTTGGATATCCAGGCCGGGCGCGGTGGCTCACACCTGTAATCCCAACACTTTGGGAGGCTGAGGCGGGTGGATCACTTGAGGCCAGGAGTTCAAGACCAGCCTGGCTAACACGGTGAAACCCCGTCTCTACTAAAAATACAAAAATTAGCTGGGCACGGTGGCAGGCGCCTGTAATCCCAGCTACTCAGGAGGCTGAGGCACGAGAATCGCTTGAACCTGGGAGGCGGAGGTTGCAGTGAGCTGAGATCGTGCCACTGTACTCCAGCCTGGGTGACAGAGTGGGACTCGGCCTCAAAGAAAAAAAAAGATATCCAGAGAGCTTAACTGGCTTGCATAATGTTGCACAGCTAGACAATGGCTTTTCCTACAGAACTCTGCTCACTCTCTAATAGGCAAAAAAAAAAAAAAAATTTGAAAATAAACATCATTTGGTAGATAAAGATTTAACTTCAAAAGTGAAATGCATGCAGCTGTGACTATCATGCTGTTATCAATGGCTTCTTTTATTTTTCAGCCCATGATTAAGGAGCCTTTGCCACTCAGATTTAGACCTGTTTAGAAATACACTTACAGAATCTGTTTTTCAAACTTAACCTTTAAATATTAGCTGGGCATTTCTTACGGGCTTACTAATTTGTTATGAGTATTTTTCCTTTTAGAGAATAATGCTTTTAAAGAGATTGTGAAGCTCCAATAATATCAGAGAAATCAAACTAGGTGAGAGAAAAGGAATCAAGCAGTCAGTACTGTTAAAAATGCCCTTCAATAGGTAAGTCTGGGCCAAATTCATGAATTGAAGAAAACAATGAAAAATGTATGAGACCTTTTCATTTTATGCAGCCAATAGAAATTTGAAAAATGTTCAGGGGTGGCAATGATGATGAAATCACCCATTCTTTGTCAATATTGAATGAAATACAGCTTATTCTGAATATGAATTTTTAGTGATACATTTTCGTAACAAATTGGTTGTACGAACTTGATGAATTTTCTTTCCTTTTTTGTCACTATTAAAATCATGGAGACTATATTTACTTGTGAAAATGTATTTAGAAATAATGTAAAGGTTTATATAAGCTTAGAGCTAACATCAAAGAAGGTATTTAATAAATATATGTCACGAGGCACAGCTCAATAGCAATTATGCTGCTATTTTCGTAATGTACAAAGAACATCAACTCTTTCTACTTCCAGTTTAGTCAAGAAATATATTTTTAAAAGATTTATCTAATTTTAGCATCCATATGGTGAATTATTAAAATAAATATTTGAGTAAGAGCTGCATAGAATATCAAAACATTCATGGAAGTATGAATTACACTAATATGTAGGTATCTCTAGGATATTAGCCTGCTGATTTCATCTGATCTCAAAGGCCAGTCAATCACTACTTTTTGAGTAATTGCTACCTCCAAAACATGAGTGGAGGACAAACAATATCTCCTGATCTTTGTTCTTGCCTCCTTTTAATTCCATTTGATATGCATCAATGACAGTATGGAGCTGTGACAGCAAATATGTACATGGCTTTCTGTAGGAGACATGAAAATGGATAGAAGTAAGGAAGGAAGGAAGGCAAGAGAGACCATCCTCACTAGCTCCCTAAATTCCTTTTTCAAAGCTATGTCTGAACTTCTCTTTCCTTCTTCCTCCTCCTCCTTCTCCTCTTTCTCTTCCCCCCCGGCCACCCCACCCAACAAATAGGCTGCATTTTAATCACAAAAAAATTATTAGACACACAGTCTAACCTAACTCCAAAATTGTCTCTTGTTATTTGAATTGTATAAATGTTTTAAAGCCTCTTTTTTTAAAAAAAGAAAAAATTTATTAGATGCCATAATCTAACAGAACTCCAAATGTATCTGTTGCTACTTGAGCTCTATACATTTTTAAAACCTCATTTTAAAAAAATCCTCTATTTCTTCCTCTCTTGACACAAACTTGCATATAAGACAAACATACACTCATTGTAATTTTTTTTTTTTTTTTTTGAGATGCAGTCTCCCAGGCTAGAGTGCAGGGGCACGATCTTGGCTTACTGCAACTTCCACCTCCCAGGTTCAAGCGATTCTCCTGCCTCTGCCTCCCAAGTAGCTAGGACTACAGGCAAGTGCCACCACAACCAGCTAATATTTTTGTATTTTTAGGAGAGCCGGGGGTCTCACCATGTTGGTCAAGCTGGTCTCGAACTCCTGACCTCAAGTGATCCTCCCACCTCGGCCTCCCAAAGTGCTGGGATTACAGGCACGAGCCACCACTCCTGGCCTCATTGTTACTTTCTATTCATGTGTGAATTACAGAGATCCATTCTAAATATTCAATACTCCCTGAATATTTGCAAACTTTGGTTACGAGAAAGCCAAAGGGGGAAAATGTTATTCCGAAATTCAATTTTAAAAGCATGAGCTGAATGTTCTAATTACTGGGAATTCAAAAATGGGTAAGATTTGGTCCCTTCTGTAAGATTTGGCTCACCATCCGGAGAGGAAGTGTATTCCTCAAGCCATGAGGCAGATATACTTAGTCTAATCTTGCTTAATGACTGTCCTTTGAGTACCATTTGACTTAAGAAATTCCTTTCTTGTTCCAGTATCTATTAAAAGTTACAGATAACCTGCTGTTTTTAGGTAACCTGCTGTTTTTGAGGCTTACGGTTTTTAACAAATCCAAGTACATTTCAAAGAACCAAATATAGAGCTAGAAATTCATGCTACCCCCCAAAAAATAAATTATTAAGACCACTACTCAGAAATAACCCATTTTACTTACTGTAACTAGTCACTTTACTCTCATCAGAACAATCTAAAGAAAAATGTTACAAGAAATAGATTTAAAATGTTCTACTCAGCTCTCCTCTCCTCCCTCCCTTCCTCTCCCTCCTCATATCTGACCCTTTTTCTCAATAGTGAAAAGGGATGGCATTCTAAATTCTAAAATGCATGGATCATCAAGAGATCTGACTAGGAAATGTAACTAAAATGGAATTGTTGTAAGTCTAGAATTTGTAAGTGGGATGAGTAGGCATTTAATGGGAGATAATGTCCATTGCACTTTTAAGATTATGCACAACTTAGACTGATTTGGGGTGACAATTGATATCTCAGGTAAAACCAACATTACATATAGTATAAAATGTTCTCTAAATTCATGAACAAAACATAACTCCATCCTTCATGTGACATTTGTAGTGTCCAACTCTTTAATGGAGATGTTAAACACATAGGTATCTAAGAGACACTATACGCCAAGAGATGTTACATTATGGTGTTTTACCTTGTAAATGATAACATGTTGATGGTATATTTAACCATGTGTTTAACTTAAGCTTATGGGTGGGGTTTGGGACATTATTTTTAATATATAAGAACACTGTGATCTCTCATGTAGTTCAGATCATTACCGTTCACTATTTAGTAAAAGAGATCGCATTTGACTTTTTTTGTTTCTATCTAGACACAATATTCTTCCTGAAGCTAAAATGCCATGTGATTCTTACTGGTCAGTTATTATTTAAGCTTTTTCTTAACCTGGAAAAGATAGTAACATGTTTTGGGCAGTATTGGGTTTGTTTGTTCATTTGTTTATCTATACTAACAGAAAATATTCAACACTACTTCCACTAAACTGTAGAGAGAAAAGGGGTTCAGCTTTAAGAAATTATTAAATGATCTGTTTATAAAAGCTTTGCACTATTTACATATGACCATATGGAGTGAACAAACTATGAGGCAAGTCTGTAGACGTAGGTCTTTATTTCACATTAAAATGACTCTCACACATTCTTAAAAAACATTCCACAAACAAACATTGCATAAAAGGCCTCAGGACGTATAGACCTTCTGCCCTCTGTTCTGTTCGTCTTCCTTCCTATTGTGTTTTTTTCTCAGAAGCCTAATATTTAAATATATAGACATAGAACCCTTGACAATGCTTTACTTCTGTGGCTCCTCTTACCCATGGAGTCTTCTAATTCTCATTTACCTTTTGTGCAACTAAACCTTAAAATGAATTAATATTGAACACATATGATGAGTGAAACACCACCATGTGTCTCATATTTCATTTTAACAGAATTTCCCCCAAAAAAAAGCTTATGAAATCTGGTGCTTTAGACTGAGCTCTGTGATGAGTGCGCATCCCCAGCAGTTCATCGTTAGTTTATTTCCAATCGCATAGACTTGACATGTTATCTCCTTGTGGCTTGTGCTACAAATTTTCCTTATTACCTTTTGCCTCTGGACTTGAATATTTGTATAAGGCCTGATGTTGATCCAAGCACAGACAGTGAAACTCAGTATGATCTACTCATCTTCAGTTTGATGTCTATACTTCATTTCATATTTATTTAAAAAATAAATATGTTCCTCATTTTGGATCATGATTTATAAAGATGAGCCAAAGAGCAGCCTAGGCGAGAGCAAGTCATACGGAATGGAGTCCAGCAACAGGAACCCTAGTGCAGTATCAGAAAGTCAGGGCAAAGAGACAGGTCAGAAACCACGATAACAAAAAACATACGTGTTAAAATGTTTATACATGGAGATTGACTTCTGCCTTTAGTGTCATCATGTTAAGAGCATGGAAGATGTTGCTGCCATGCTTATAACAAGACAAAGCTGGAAAGCTGAAAATCAATGACTTTTCTTAGACCTATTAGAGAACCAAGGTCCTGAGCAAACTGCCACCCCAAAATCTGGAGATACAGATACATCCAGAGAGATACAGCAACCAATAGCCATTTATCTGGAGTCAAAGCACTGGAGCCATAAACTAGTATGAGCCTTTATATGGTAAGTTGGGTGAATTGCTGGCATCTGTTTGTGGACTGGTGCGAGCAAGAAACCCATGGGGGCTGTGCTCTTGAGGCACTCCACACATTCAAGGGCTTTTCCAGTAGGAAACTCCAAGGTTCTCATTATGAGGATCCAAGAAAAATTTCCTTGTGGCTCTGGCAACAGATAGAGAGGTACATCCATTGAGAAACAAGCCATGAACCTTCTTGGTAACAAAGATGGAAAGGACTCTGCCAAGCACGATTCCCAAACCTCATCCCAGCCCCTGAAGTCTCCCTGTCCCACTTAAGGAAAGAGGGAAAATAACAGTCAACAGGGGGCAGGCCTTCAAAGAAATACGTTGGGAATGCTGCAGCCAGGAAAGGGAGTTGAGGATGAGGAAGCAATACCACTGGAGACGCTCTGTGAATGTCCCAGACACAGACCCACTAAAAGACTGAGATTTCACTGTAAGATTACAGAGCACTCTCCTTTCCCACAGCTTAGTACTACACCAACAGGGCTCCAGTATAGTAACAGTGAATTGCAGAGGAAAGAGCTGCAAGACAGAAAGTCTCTCTGAAGAGGAGCACTTAGGGAAGCCTGAACTCATGAAGGGGAAAAACACATAAACAAACAAAACAAAGACACTAGAGGAATTTGAAGAAATTTAGCACCTATGGTTATAACAGACTTTAAACACAGTCTAATAGTTAGTCAGATTAAGATAAGTCTGCAAGCTAAAGACCTATTTACCTGTTCCTATTACATAACACACCAGATCTGGCTTGCAACAAAAAATTCAAAAGACATGTCAAAGAACGTCAAAAGGCAAGAAAAGTCATGCTCTGAAGAGATAAAGCAATCATTGGAACCAGATAGAGACATGACACGTGTCAGAATTATCAGACATGGAACTTATCATTAATATGTTAAGAGCTCTCATAAAAAAATAGACAACAGATGGATAATGTAAGAAGAAAGATGGAAACACTAACAAGGAATAAAAAAGAAATGGTAGCAATAAAAAACATAGTAATAGAAAGGAAGGATATCTTTGATGCAATTATCAGTTGACTTGGAACCCCGAAGGAAGAATCAATGACTTTGAAGCTAGGCCAATAGAAACTTTTCAAACTAAAATTCAAAGAGTGGGAAAAACCCAGAACATTCAAGACTATGGAATAATTGAAAAAGAAGAAAGAATGGAGCAAAAGAATGTTAGAAGTAATAATGTCTGGGAACTTGCCAAAATTAGTGATAGACACCAACTCAGGTAGCTCAGATAACACTAAATAGAATAAATACCAAAAAAAAAAGAGGGGAAAAGGAGAAAAACCTAGGTTGATCAATGAAAGATATGCCAAGAGAGAAAATTAAATCATGTAAAAACCCCAGTTAAAATCAGAGAACACAGAAAAAGAAGCGAGGTTAAAAAAGAAAGAACGAGTGCAAGGATAGAAAAGTTACAAACATAGTCGATATTAATCCAACTATATCAATAATCACTTAAATTTGAATAATCTAAATGTACCAATTAGAAGTGGTGGGTTTAAACACACAAAAAAGATGAATGTTAGAGGTGATAGATATCACGATTACCCAATATGATCATTACATATTGTATACAGATATCAAAACATCACATGTACCCCCCAAATATATACAACTCCTATATAACATTTTTAAGTAAGAAAAGTGGGGAAATTACAAATAGACGCAACTATACATTGTCTATAAGAAAGGCACATTAAATATAAATATTTAGATAATTTAAAATTAAAAGGATAAAGATGTGAGATGCTAATGTTAATTTTTTAAAAAACTGAAAGTTATGTTAATATCAGAAAAAGCAGACAGAACAAGAAAGATTATCAAGAATAAAAGGGACATTACATGTGGTAAAGGGGTCAATTTTCCAAGAAAACCTAACGATTCTGAAAGTATATGTACTAACAAGAGTATCAAGATACATGAGACAAAAACTAACAAAACTGCAAGGAGAAATAGAAAAATCCACTATTATACTTGCAGTCTTTAACGAGACTTGATCACTTGATCTGTCAGTATGTGATAGATCAAGAAGAGGGAAAATCAGAAAGGATATAGATAATCTGAACAGTGGTATCAATCAGTTTAATCTAATGGACATTTGTAGAATATTACACTCAACAGCAGAATGAACATTCTTCTTAAGATCACATGAAACATTCTGCAAGACAGACCATATTCTGGGCCATAAAATACACCTGAAAAATTTAAAAGAATAGAAATTATACAAAGAATGTTTTAAAAACATGATGAAATTTAGAAATCTGTAAGAGATATAAAGTAGAAAAATTCCAAAATATATAGAGATTAAACAACACATTGTAAATAATTCATGGCTCAAAGAAGAAATATCAAAAGAAATTTTAAAATATTTTGGACTAAATGAAAATAAAAATAGAGCTTACCAAAACTTGTGGAACAAAGTGAAATTTATAGCATTAAGTGCCACTATTGGAAAAGAAAACAACATATAAAATCAATAATCTAGGCTTCCACCTTAAGAAACTAAAGAGGCCGGGCGCGGTGGCTCACGCCTGTAATCCCAGCACGTTGGGAGGCCGTGGCGGGCAGATCACGAGGTCAGGAGATAGAGACCATCCTGGCTAACACGGTGAAACCCCGTCTCTACTAAAAATACAAAAAATTAGCTGGGCGTGGTGGTGGGCGCCTGTAGTCCCAGCTACTCGGGAGGCTGAGGCAGGAGAATGGCGTGAACCTGGGAGGCGGAGCTTGCAGTGAGCCGAGATCGCACCACTGCACTGCAGCCTGGGCGACAGAGCGAGACTCCGTCTCAAAAAAAGATAGCTATTCATTAGACATTGAAAGAATTATAAAATAGACATACAAAATTACAGAAAGGTTAGAAGAGTAATCTATATCTCCAGAAGCTACTGAGCCATTACATTTCTTTGTACATTTTTTATGTGAGCTAAAAAGAAATCAAAATTTGCTTCTGAGGACCATTATACGATAAAAATAAAGTGTGGGATAAATCAGCTCAACTGAAGCCACATCCAAAGCTGTTACTCAGAAAACTTAGTATCACTAAGAGTATATTGGAGAGCTCAAAGTCTTACTCAGGCAGCTGATCAAAGAATAATGCTCTGTAAGTACTTTTGGATACCTGGCATAAAGGATGTAATGAATACATGATTGAAAAAGGATATATCTTAAGAATGCATTTTCATAAAACCATAAAATCAGTTGAGATTATGTAAATTTTGAAGAATGAAGAAAGTAAGTTATCATAGCCTCTTCTCAAGTTTTATTTTTATGTCTTACAAATATGGCTGGGCAATACAACACAAGGCTTCCTTTTCAGGAATTTGGAGAACTTATGCTTGGTATTTTAAACTCATGAGAACTTAGTCTACAAAGGGCCTCCACTTATTTGACCACAGGTAGAAGATTGGCTCTGCTTTCTTCCTGTAATAATATTGGTTTCTATAGGTCAAATGATACACAGTATAATTTTGTGGCATTTTGATTACAAGTTTTCCATTTAAAAATGGACAAAAATCAACTTCTTACTTGAAATTTTGGAGGTAGTATGTTACCAAAAAAAAAAGGTAGTTCTTGTAAAGGTACACCTGTGTCTAGACATAAGTTGCAGGTTTAAAAATCAATAGATTTTAATAAAGTTAAAGTCTAGAAAAATATGCAATGTATACATGCAGATGATTAGTAAACCCTAATATCCAAATGCAATGTCAATAGTGTTACTAAAAATGAACTATCGGCCATCATTGCAAAACTGCCAATTGAGAATATTGATATAGATACTAACTGTATTTATTTGTTTCTTCAGCAATTTATTTTAAAACAATCCTGGATATATTTAGTTACATCTGGAATAAACTCAGGTATTACACAGGGCCTTGAAACATTTATAAAAGGGTATATTAAACCCTGCCTTTAAGAAAACTATCATCTGGTCGAGTAGGGACATTTGTCAGCTGAAGTTCTTCAACGAGCCTGGAGGGAATGTTGCAGTGTGTTCTGTTTGGAAAGTAAGTTGTACCCTCACTGCCACTATGGAAGCTGAAGGGGGAGATACCAGCTGCTGCCTTCCAGATATATTTAAGAGACACTGATTTTGGAATAAGTCAGTGAATAAAAATAGGGGCTCAGGACTCATCCGAACGTGGGGTACTGATGCTGCTCAGATTCACTGCCCTGTGTTCTAGGGAGGGTGTTGAAGCCCAAATTGTTGTTTTCTGCAGGAAACAAGTGTTTCCTGCCTCGTTTCCCACTGGAGTTGCCACATGTTGTATTTTGCAAGCCTACTCCATCGGGCGTCCTGGGAATTCTATGAGCCACCCCTATGTTCAAATACTTAACTTTTTTTTTTTTTTTTTTTTTTGAGACAGAGTCTCACTCTGTTGCCCAGGGTGGAGTGCAGTGGCGCGATCTTGGCTCACTGCAACCTCTGCCTCCCGGGTTCAAGCGATTCTTCTGCCTCAACCTCCCAAGTAGCTGGGACTACAGGTGCGTGCCACCAGGCCTGGCTAATTTTTCTATTTTTACTAAGACAGGGTTTCACCATATTGGCCAAGTTGGTCTCAAACTCCTGACCTCGTATTTTTTTTTCCTTCAACAGTCAATATCTGTTTTCGTGCTTACAACCAATACCCCCAACTTTTACAGACACAAAAGCAAACATAATAGACTTATTATTCCTTGTTATGGGCACTTGTTAAACATTTACAACGTGGAAACACATGTCCTTTTGTTCTGGAAAATGTTTTAGAGTGGATTCTAGGTTTCATATATTCCTCCCCCTTTTTCTGGATGAAGGGAGACACCAGGATGGCAGTTTTGTGCCTCTCCTTCTAGCCCCAAGTCAAGCTTCTAATGGAGTCTTTCTAAGGAAGTTGACATTGCTAGAATTCCTGCTGCATCACTGAGGAGTTTCAGGTCAATTTATGGTAAATACAGAAAAAGTCAGTCCCCAGAATGACAATTATTAGCTCTAGGTGGAAAAAAAGTTATGTAGGAGGGAAAGCAAAATCATTTTTACCATGTAGTTTAACTAAGAGCACTGGCAAGGTCATAAGAAATAAATGCCAAATATTGATATAATCATATTTTAATACAAATATTTCTGAAAGAGACATGAGAAGAGTATTTTATGTGGTGAGTCTGGGGAGAGAAAGACATCTAAATGAATAATGAATGTCTAAAATTGAAAAAAAAAAGTATTAGTGTCATAAGCATGCTATTCAGAAAAGTGAACATAAATAAAATAATGAGTTAGAAGTAGTAAAATTTGTTGTCTCAAGGTAACAAAAATGAGGAAGGGCAAGGGACTACTATGTTTCGGGAAAAACAAACAAACAAACAAAAACCTGTAAAGCCCTTTGATCCTTTGCACTACATGCACTTATAAAATACAAAGAACAAGGCCAGGAGTGGTCGCTCATGCCTGTAATCCCAGCAATTTGGGAGGCTGAGGCAGGTGGATCACCTGAGGTCCAGAGTTCAAGACAAGCCTGACCAACATGGAGAAACCCCATCTCCACTAAAAATACAAAATTAGCCAGGCATGTTGGCGTATGCCTGTAATCCCAGCTATTCAGGAGGCTGAGGCAGGAGAATCACTTGAATCCAGGAGGCAGAGGTTGTGGTGAGCCGAGATTGTGCCATTGCACTCCGGCCCGGGCAACAAAAGTGAAACTCCGTCTCAAAAAAATAATAATAAAATAAAATACAAAGAACATTGCATTGAGATAAAAATTACAATGTATCATTGATTTGAATTTTTTCTGCATGTAATTCATCAGTTAATTTTATTCTGTAGAAATTTTTCCCTGCTATTTCTCTATGGCAAATGAAAGTAGTGAGCGTGAAACATTGTGTTTTATTCATTCAAAACAACAGAATACAAGACATCGAGGAAAATATTTCTATACCCTACAAGAACCAAAAATCCAAAAGTACACACTAACACTAGAAAAAGTGTTCTGAACAGGTTGACCATATAACTTATTCTAACAAGGATAATACGAAATAAACCAGAATTATCCCAGACATTTATTACTCATACTTCCAAATAGACCTTTTCTTACATCTTACAACATAGTTAGTGCTCTGAATCTGGAAAAATATGTGTAAACCGACCTTGAGGATTTATAAAATTTCCTTAGAAAGCATTGCAGTTAATTCTAGAAGCTATTTTTCTACCTATTGAATCACTAGAAATAGAGAAGCTTTCAAAAAAATAAACCTGTTTTTAGTTTTCAGATACATGTTTTAAGAGCCCAGAGTCTTGGCTGGAAGAATTCTAACGAACAGATCAGTGAAAAAATATACTTATACAGAAGTCTGAAGGTGGAGGTCAGTACTTTCTAGATGTTACATTTTAATAGTAGCTAAACTAATGATGACATGTTTATATTGTCTTATATTTTTTAAAGATATTTTCTTATCACTGTTGTGAAAAAGAAACTTTGTACTCACAATTTAGCGTCTCCGCTTACACTTTATAAGCATCTTTATAATATCGTCAATCTTGCTGAAATTTCATATAAGCAGTACAAAATACAGTACATCATTATAAATCAAGGAGAAGCATTTTGGTCACAGTGATCTCTAATTACAATGTGGACTCTCTCAATTTAGAAAACTACAGTTATACAGCTGTAATTTTTACTTCATGCCGTTCTATACAAACCAATATAACTTGGATGTTCACAATCAAAGAATGCCTACTAAAAGTATTTTTACTTTGTCTTTTAAATTGATAACCCATGTATTTTAAGTTTATATATATAGTATTTTAGTAATACACTGAATTACTTAAAACGTAAATTGGAGTTTTTACTAAAAATTATATCCTCACCTACCTGCCTCCCATTTTAAGCATGATTACAAGTAAATGAAATTTCTATTTTATTTTCTCAACATATTATACCTAAAGTTCTTTAAATAAAGTTTGAATGTATCTCTTATAATAATATAGTCAATGCATTAGTCATCATAGTTCAATAAGATGTGCTCTTTCCCTGACAAAACTGTGTACTCCATTAACAAGTCTCCCTATCTTATTATAACAAAGTAATTTCCTTTCATTGGTTACTTTAACATAAATATTAATGGCATTCAAAGGAAGCATAGATTCTTAATGTATTATCCATCAATATAAATTATATGTGTATATATATATATGTATATATATATATATATGTAAAACTTAAGAAGCATTTTGCTTCCAAAGCAGCAACTTGTAAAAAGTATCTGTATTTAAAATATAATTTACTGGAATTCTGATCTTTTATTCTGTGGATCTGTTTTTAATCTGCTTTCTTAGTAACAATCAGAATCATAGGTGCAAAAGAGTAGAGGGGGAGAAACATATACTAGGGAGAGTTCCAAAACTATCACGAATTAGGGATGATGTTAAAAAGATGACAATGAAAGTGCTTTGGTAAGTAAAGATGTCCAGAGAAAGAAAATGAATGAATGGAATTTCACAAGCATTACCCCTGAGGGTATAACAGGAGCATCAGAAGAGGTCAGAGAATTTTCGGGAGGACTTAGGATGGCTCCAAATTCCTGAAAAAATCCTACACTCTGTAGAGGAAGAATATATAGAGAAGAAAGGACAGAGTAAATAGTTCTCACCAATATTTTGAATGAGAGACCAAAAACACAAACACACACAAGGAAAAAGAGACAAGTTCCAAATGTTCTGGAGGCTTTGCAATACTGCAGTGGTTTGCTACAAAAGTCTTTCATGAAGTTCCCAGTAAAAACCACCATGACAATTGTATCTGACTATACTGTCCCTTCCACACCCAGTCATTATTTTCTCTCTTAAAATTGGATTTATATGTCCCCATACTACAACTGTAAAAATGTTTTCCTGCTCACATACACTAATCATTGAGAATTTGGTTATTGGAGTTTTCCAGAAAGTAATATTTTGATTGTCTTTACCATTCAGAAAAGAAATTATTTACCTTTTAATTGATGTTAAGCTTGCTTCACCATGCAAACCAATAAATTCACTCACGGAATCTTTGATTGATCTGATAGTAGTGTGCTTTCTTGTAAACTGCCTTTCAAGTTTGTTACACTAATATATTTGTGGAAACATTTCATGAATCCAGGTATAAAAAGATCTTTAAGCAAACATAATAAAAATGAGAGTTTACCCTTCTTGCATATACTTAAGTACAACCAGGAAATGGTCGTTTTTATTTTTTCACTCCTGAAAAGTGTTAAAAGAAACTCACAAATTTTATAATTCACAGAAATGTGGGCACTTACCATTTCTGTAATTCACAAAACAAGTGCATTATTTGGCATACATGGTATTTAAGGCTAAAATCATAAAATTCTCACTAATTAGCTTAAAAGTGTAAATTACATCTTAGAATCTGTCTAGGCAACAGGAGAATTTGGATTTGCTTCATTTAAGATTATCATGAAGTCCACAACTTTGATATTTAAATACAGCCTTCATAATGCATCTTTTCTAGATGGTGGTCTTTAGAAATCTTTAGAGATAAATAATGAATCTTTTAGACATGAATGATCACTATATTTAATAATAACCATTGTCCTTTCAAGGTAACCATGACAGTTTTATTCAGTTTGGCAAATACTTTTCATTGTTTGCCTACATCTAGAATTTAAACAATATTAGGTATGGTCTCTAATTGCTTTGACTGTTGGTGATGTCATTAGGGCTGTCTTTGTCTGAATAGTGAAGCAGAAGTCTCCCTTTGTATTTTTCTGTGGTTTGACTCCTTTCTCCTGTTGCCTGTACCCTCCCAATTTCTTTTTTCCCTCCCAAATTTCTACCCTACCATCCTATGCCACCACTTTCAACTGTCACTTTTAGTGGTATATTATATTCAACTTTCACATAATCGTTAAAAAATAATAACTAGGTGCCTGACCCTTTTGAGAGAATTTACATATTAAAAATAATTCTCAAAAGTAGACAAAATATGTCCAAAACATTAAGTTATTTATTATTGGACTATCTACTACATTTGCTCCTAAGGCTAGACCTGGGATGGCGGCAAGAATTCTATACAGAATGAGAGATAAATATATATGAGAATAGTAAGGGATTGCCCTCTCACATTTATCTTTCTCTTGAATATTCATTTCTTCTATTGCCAGGTACTCTTCTGGACTATGCTGATAGAGTGGATTCTAGAAGTATGGACAGAGATACCCCATTTCTAGAATCCATCCCATATTTCACTTTTTAGTTAACCAAGAATGTCTTGGTTAATCACTGCAGTCAATATTTGTCTCCAGTTTTGAGACTCCCCTTCCCTCTTCTAACCATGCTCCGAATTGCCCAATATTGTGCTTTGACCCTGCTTCTCAGCTCTAGAAGTGAACCCTTAGTTTACTTAAGCCATTCCATCCTTTCTGGTCATGATGCCTATTTAACAATGAAAAAATAATCAAATTTGTTTGCTCCATTTGAGAAGCAAACTCTCTACCAGACAGAAACAAGGATGTATGAATTGCCAAGAGTTGGCAGCCATCTTGCCAACACAAGAGGAAAGCCTGCATGAGAGTGAGGCCAAGACCAGGGAAATGGATCCAACACTCTGGAAAGGGATTCAGAAGCCAGTTTATGCCCATACTTAATTCTAGACACAACATTTAAGCCCTGGTAAATAGCCCTTGCCCAAAGCTTAATCTCCCCTGGATCATTCTGTTATATGATACAGTAAGTTTTCTTTTGTATATAAACAAGTTAGAGTCAGGTTTTCTGAAACAGTTCTATGAAAAATGATTTTAGGTAATGAAGTATTTTTCCTATCAAAGGAACTCAATTCAGACAACTAGTATCTAAGGTAGACCTTGGGTAGTGGAAAAAATTGCATAAAGATCCATGCATGAGTACATTAAGAGTCATTACTAATGCACTCATGTCAAGAATAAGCTTAAACTCTAGTCTTTGGTCTGCGAGAGAAGGTTGGATAGTTGACATAAATATCCTCTCTTGTATCATCCATGGATTGATTGGTAGGTTGACTGGTAGAGATGGGACTTCTATAGTTATTGGGTGCCTAGAAAGACAAACAGCAGAGAGTGTCAATAATTCACTGCATTTCAACAACTAATGAAGACATTCAAAACATATCTCTCATAAATGCAGGCATGATATGGGACAAGTTTCCATTATAATTAATTTGATAAAACATTCTCATTGTATTGAACTTCTGTTAGAAATCATATTCTTGACTGAGATGCAACAGAAATCTAGTCTAGATTAATACTTGCTGTATTGTGCTATGAATTACCTGTTTCAATGTAGAACTCCCTCTCCCAATGTTAAGCTATTTTGATAAGAGCAATTATTACCATTTTTATATGGAAATTCTAACACAGTGTCTGAACTTTAAAAAATTAGCAACTTAACATACAAAAAGTTAACAAAACAAAACTGACATCAAGATGATATTGTATAATCATTAATCTTCTCTACCGTAATCAAGTCACTTTGACCACATATGTATGTATGTAACAGAAAATATGCAGGTGTGAAAAAAGAAAGACAAATTAAGAGACAAAAGAAACTAGAGAAAGGTCTTTTGATGAGTAATTTAAAAATTTAGATTGACCTTAGTGTTGTTGGTTTTTTTTGAGTCAAAGTCTCGCTCTGTTGCCCAAGTTGGAGTGCAGTGGCGCAATCTCGGCTCACTGCAACCCCCACCTCCCAGGTTCAAGCAATTCTGCCTCAGCCTCACGAGTAGCTGGGATTACAGGCAAGCACCATCACGCCCAGCTAATTTTTGTATTTTTAGTAGAGATGGAGTTTCGCCATGTTGGCCAGGCTGGTCTCAAACTCCTGACCTCAGACGATCCGCCCACCTGAGCCTCCCAAAGTGTTGGGATTACAAGCGTGAGCCACCATGACCAGCCAGACGTTAGTGTTTTTAAGAAGAAAGCAAAATGAAAATTCAAGTGCCATGATTCCTTATACAGGTTATCTTTTAAAAAAGAGAATGAAGTAGTTCTAATGTCTTTTTTTGACAGTCCAACCTATTAACTCTTTAATAATCCTTCAAAATATTATTCTACAAAAACCTGAAAAAGTTGGATACCTAATATAGACAGTTGCAAAGCTCCCTTTCATTCCCCAAATTCACAACAATAAATGTGACTGGATTGGCATGAGTAGACAAAGGCTAAGGATGAAGAAGGGAATCCCAAAATTGTGTATGACAGAGCACCAATTTATTTCTTGCTGAAGTGGCTGATGAAATAAAGCAAGGTTTCTTGATTCTACAGTTGGCATCAAGAAGCAATCCATGTTTTTTGCCAACAAACAAAAAAAATATTTTTTGCAAAAGTAACTACTTAATAAACAAAAAGTTAAACTGATAAATTATGAAGGCATCTGATGAACACATGTTGGATTGTCAGAACCTTTTTAGTACTTGGCTTTTGGCCATGTAGAATTCCATTGCAAATAGTTAAAATGAAAAGAAATTTATATACTTTTGGCTAGGAATTGGGGAATTTTTTGTCTTAGTTTGGGCTGCTGTAACAAAATACTGTAGACTCGGTTGCTTAAACCACAAACACTTATTCCTCACAGTTCTGGAGGCTGGGAAGTCCAAGATTAAGAGAATATTTTCCTAACTTGAGAAAAAAAAAGAGTCCAGTGAGGGCCTGCGGGCCTGTTTCTTGGTTTGCAGACAACTGTCTTCTCAGGATCCTCACATTGCAAAGAGCAGAAAGAGGAAGCAAGCTCTTC
Source organism: Gorilla gorilla gorilla (assembly GCF_029281585.2). Taxonomy (NCBI): domain Eukaryota; kingdom Metazoa; phylum Chordata; class Mammalia; order Primates; family Hominidae; genus Gorilla; species Gorilla gorilla. Next base: position 99,204,675 of record NC_073241.2, read on the forward strand.
TGTCCTTAAAAAGGCACTAATCCCATTCACGAAGATGCCACCCTCATGATCTAATTACATCCCAAAGTCTCCACCTCCTAATATCATCGCATTAGGCATTAGGATTTCAACATATGAATTTTGGGAAGACATAAATGTTCAATCCATAGCAACTTTTTTTGCGAAATTTCATAAACAGGATGCTATGCATTAAAGAAAGAGATCTGAAGTATAGTGGGGATAATGAGCATGAAAATACATATCCCTCTTATCTGCAAACCCAGAAGGAAGTTTCTAGTCTTTTAGTTAAACACTAAGGGGCAGGAGCAAGGCAGAATAAGGAAGAAACTTTTACAGCTCATCAAACTCCTGCAGCCCATAAGGAAATAAAAAAGTTCTTTGGCTGTATAACATAAGTATACACTAATTAATAACTTAACTCCAAAGATAATAATAATAATGAATATCATTACGTTCTTCTACGTGCTTGCTACGTTTCTGGTTCTTTTATGCAATTTAACCATCACAATAACCTTATGACATAAAAATATTATGTCCTCTCCTGGGTTGGATACTGTCCCCTGCAAATTCATGTCCTCCTCAGAACCTCATAATGTGACCTCATTTGAAAATAGGATCCTTGTAATTAGCTAAGCTCAAACAACGCTGTGCTGGAGAGGGGTGGGCCTTTAAGTCCAAGATAACTGGGGTCTCCATAAGCAAAGAAGGAAGGCAGATACACACACACAGCTGAGAACAGTGATGAGAGGGGCAGAGACTGGAGCGATGTGTCTACCAGCCAAGGATCGACAGCTCCACTAGAAGCTGGATAGAAGCATGGGATGGATTCTCATCCCACGAAGAAACCAGTACTTCTGACACTGTTTCTTGTACTTCAACCCTCCAGAATTACGGAAGAATAGATTTCTGTTGTTTTAAGCCACCCAGTTTTGGTAATTTGTCATAGCAGCCCTAGAAAAGGAACAAAGATTTAGGGAAGGCATAGTGTTGATTGTTATTACGCCAGGGTAATTGCTCCTTTATTTATATTCATATAAAAAACTTAGTTTCAAAGGGTATTAAAAATAGAATAGTTCAGAAAATAACTTTCTCCAAATAGCCGATATTTAAATTACAGGCAACTGCATGGTCAGGTTACTGAAAGGACAATAAAATATAAGATTGCTAACTGCAAAAGAGACTGACTTTGCATCTGTAAATTACAAAAGAAAAAAATGACAGTTCCGTATAAACTTACCTTCTGTGTATCCCAGGACTCTGTAAATAGATCTCTTCTCTCTCTCCTTCTCCTTCTGGAATGCATATTCAATAAAGGATATAAAGATATGATATTCCAGCACTAATATTATTTTGAAGACTCTATACCTCACTGTACCCCTAGCCCACATGCACTTTCTAATATGTTGAAGTAGCTTTATGCACATTTATCCAAAATTCTGTTACCCTACAGTTTTTTTCATTTTCCCTGTCTTCTCCAAATTGCTCCCAGATGGTGAGGGCAACTAAATGGATATCTAATCACTGTGCATTAGTAATTAATCTCAGTGGTTTTACTAAAGAATGATTTATAGTGACTTATTACATAAATGACTTATAGCTTTCTCCAAATAACCTCACATTTAAGACATTTTCCACAATTAAAATTTCTTTTAAATGCCAGCAGTGTAACTTCTTGGATGACAATATAATGAAGCTTTATAAAATCTTTTGGGTGTTATTCTAAATCACTCGTATGGATTATTTTATTAAATCACTTATGTAGATTATTTTATTAAGATTTCATATAAACAGGTTTAGAAACTAAGGTGTGAAGAGGAAGAGTAACTTGCCCCAAATCACATGATCGGTTGGTGTAGTGCTGGAATTTAAATCCATCGCCCTCCCTCTTGACTATTAAGCTCTACAACTTCTGGAATCACTTCGCCGTGGCTGAAAGCACCACCTGCAACCACAGTATTCAATAAACTCTCCACAGTTCCAATGAAACCCATAAAAACCTAACCAGAGGAATCATAGAAGAGAAAATACCAGAGAAGAAGAAAAGAGGCTACTGTAACTGAATGCAAGAGCTGATATAACTGTATCCAACTATATAAAATAGTTATTATAGGGAGATGGTGACTCTTTTTATCTCCCTAAAGAAAAGATTCTTATTGAACAACAGACTCCTCTGTTAGATACAGAAGATACAGAAATGTAATGTTTTGGGAGTTCTCTTTAAGGTGAGGTTGTAATTCCTTTGTGAATATCTTGAAAATAAGATGGTCTTTCTCCAGGGAAAGGTTATGCAGGAAATGGATATTGACTCCAATTGTCTCTTCTAGTTGCTTTGAAATCTTCCTATCATGTCAATATAATCTTACCTTATTCTATGTGCATTTATTTATTTTCTTATTTATTATTTTGACCAATTATTCATTAATTAATTTATTTATTCTATGTGTAAATTTACTATACACAAGGCATATGGCTAGGTGTTTTATATAAATTAGATAATTTACTCCTCAAAATAAATCTATGATATAGATGCTATTATTATCCTCATTTTAAAGATGAGGAAAAGATCTATGATCTTTGACCTTTTGTTAAATTGTGGTTCACAAGGCTTGCTATCTCACAACGTGCAGTTAACGTTCCCAACCAGGTCCAAATGCATGCACACGCACATGTGCACACGTGCGCGCGCGCACACACACACACACACACACATTTAAATAAGCCTGGAGCATACAATGTGATGAAACAAAAGAGAACATGGAACTTAGAGTCAAATGATCTATGTTTAACTTGCACTCTGCAATTTACTAGCTGAGTTATTTATGTCTTTAAAGTTCAGTCCTCTCATCTGTATTATTAAAAAGTCAAAAAATATTAGATGCTGGCAAGGTTGTGGAGGAAAAAGAACACTTTTACACTGTTGGTGGGAATGTAAATTAGTTCAGGCATTGTGGAAGACAGTGTGGTGATTCCTCAAAAACTTACAGACAGAAATACCATTCCACCCAGCAGTGCCATTACTGGGTATATGCCCAAAGGAACATAAATCATTCTACCATAAGACACATGCAAGCATGTGTTCATTGCAGCACTATTCATGATAGCAAAGACATGGAATCAACCTCAATACCCATCAATGATAGACTGGATAAAGAAAATGTGGTACACATATACCACAGAACACTATACAGCCATAGAAAGAAATGAGATCATGTCCTTTGCAGGGACACGGATAGAGCCGGAGGCCATTATCCTTAGCAAACTCATGCAGGAACAGAAAACCAAATACCACATGTTCTCACCTATAAGTGGGAGCTAAATGATGAGAACACATGGACACATAGACGGGAACAACACACACTGGAGCCTACTGGAGGGCAGAGGGTGGGAGGAGGGAGAGGATCAGGAAAAATAACTATTGGGTATAAGGCTTAATACCTGGGTGATGCAATAATCTATACAACAAACCCCATGACACGTTTGCCTATGTAACAAACCTGCACATCCTGCACATGTATCCCTGAACTTAAAATAAATGTTAAGAAAATAAAAATGAAAATAAAAAAATAAAGAGAGTAAACATATCACAATTGGATTTACGTTGACCAGCCACTCTGGTTTGCCTGGGACTAAGGAGTTTCCCAGGATGAGAGATTTTTTTTTTTTTTTTTTTTGTGAGATGGAGTCTCGCTCTGTCACCCAGGCTGGGATGCAATGGTGCAATCTCAGCTCACTGCAGCCTCCGCCTCCAGGGTTCAAGTGATTCTCCTGCCTCAGCCTCCTGAGTAGCTGGGATTACAGGCGCCCGCCACCATGCCTGGCTAATTTTTTTTTAATTTTTAGTAGAGATGGGGTTTCACCATGTTGGTCAGGCTGGTCCTGAACTCCTGACCTCATGATCTGCCCACCTCGGCCTCCCAAAGTGCTGGGATTACAGGCGTGAGCCATTGCGCCCAGCCGAGAGATTTTCAATGCCAAAACCCAGAGAGCCCTGAAAACCAAGGTTCCCTATCCGTTAATGCCAGTGTTCACAAGGAATGTAAAAATATATATCTAACATTTTTCTCCCTAAATATTAAATTTCTTCCTACACTCAGGTGCACATCTATAGAACACAGTTTGGCTCCTTTTTTTTTTTGGAGACAGAGTCTTACTCTGTTACCCAGACTGGAGTACAGTGGAGCAATCTTGGCTCACTGCAACCTCCATCTCCCGGGTTCAAGTGATTCTCCTGTCTCAGCCTCCTGAGTTGCTGAGACTACAGGCGCCCACCACCACGCCCAGCCAATTTTTGTAGTTTTAGTAGAGATGGGGTTTCACCATGGTGGCCAGGCTGGTCTCGAACTCCTGACCTCAAATGATCCACCCACCTCATCCTCCCAAAGTGCTGGGATTACAGGCGTGAGCCACCATGCCTGGCCATATTTTGGCTCCTTTCACACTTGCCAATGCGAGGCCCTTTCCCTAGCCATGGTCACTTAGTCATGTTACTGTTGCTATCTCTGCATGAAAACAGCACAAACCAGGAGCAGAGAAGCTGCTGCCAATTCCTCCAACACACAGGCTACCAGGCACTGAGTGTGAAGTATTCAGTTTTGTTCAGGGACACTGTCTGATTTATGTTGGCTTCTATCCAAGTCAATACATCTGAAGCTGCAGGATTATTTTAAACAGTCAGTAAAACGGAGTTCAGAAGGTCATTGTTGGAGCCCTTGGGTCATCTTTTGAAGCATTTCTATTGGAAGTAACAACCACAAACAGATACTAGTGACAAGGCAGAAGGAACAAGTGCTTTTCCCTTGTGGTGTATATCCATGATTACAAATTCAAGTCCACTAATCTCCTTTTATCACATTTAACCAAGTGGGACAATATATTCTACCATTCAATTTAGCTATTCATGTAAAAGTAATGCATAATGCATTTTCATGAAGCAAAATTTTTCATGAAGCAAAATCTATCATGTCCAACATCTGTGACCCTGTGGAGGTTTGTCACCACTCACTGTCTCTTAGTCACATTTGCCCGGTTCCCATGTGCTCCCTCTGCCATCTCTGCCCCCAGGATGTGTCCCATTGCCAAGGTGAAAAAGTGGAAGAGTCCGTGGTGCTACTAACACCTCGGTTCCTTACTTCAATTTGCTAATTTCTGTTCAGGGAAAGACTTAAGGGCAGTCCGTGATGGGGAAAAAGGTGAAATGACCTGACCTCCTGTTTCAGTTTAATTAGACAAATGTTTATTGAGCATTATTTGGACAGATTAGTGCTAAACGCTATCAAATGCTAAAAAATGAATAAAACACAAACTCTGCCATTATGAATAAAAGGGATGGCAAGCATGAAAGTGATTAAAATACAAAGCAGGATGTGAGGAGTAGCAGAGACGTACACGATGATTCCAGATGGTGACATCATGTCTATTTGCAGGGACGGAGAACAGCACAGAGCTCACAGAGGGGACAGGTGGTTCACACCTTGAATGATACATAGGAATGCAGCCAAATGTGGGGAAACAGCACTTTGGTAGCAAACCAGATGGGGAGAGCAACGGGTGTGCTTCAGTTTCCACAAAATTTATCAAAATCCGGGAGATTAAATAAAGTAGAAAGTATGAATAAAAATTAGGCTTCAGTCAGAATATAGGGCAACTTCAATGACAGGGTTAATGAGTTTTAACATTATTCTGGTAGGAGTGGGAAGATAATCAAAGATATTGAACAGGAAGATGACATGCCAACCCAGCTTTCCGAAGAAGACCCAGGGAAACTGGATGGGTTAGAGAAAGAGGCCATAGCTGAGAGCAGGCTGGAGACGTTACCAAAATCAGGGAACAGTGATGACAGCTGCTAAAGAGCCAGAGGTCAAGGATGAAGAGACAAGATGGAGAGACACTGGAAATCCTATTAACAAGGGGTGTGTGTGTGTGTGTGTGTGTGTGTGTGTGTGTGTGTGTGTTGCATTTGGTAACATTACTGAAGGAGAGGAGTGCAGATGGACATATTCACTTACCCAGCAAACATATATTAAGTATCTATGATATGCCAGACATGAAAAATATAGACGTCAAAAGTGTGGTCCCTTCCTCCCTTAAGAAGATAACACTTTAGCTGTAATACATTATAAGGAATAATTTCAACCTGCTGTGATTACAGCAAGGATATGTAACAAATACCTACACAAGTGAGTTGATAAGCACAGGAGAACTAGAAGGGGAAGAAAAACTCAGCCAAGAATATCCTAGAAAATTCCCAACTGTGCTACAATACAGTAAAAGGTTTTTTTTAATTTTTAATTTTTGTTATTGACAGGGTCTTGCTATGTTGCCCAGGCTGGACTCGAACTCTTGGACTCAAGCAATCCTCCAGCCTCAGCCGCCTGAGTAGCTGGAACGTCAGGCACATATCACTGTGACCAGCCAATAAAAGATACAAAAAAACTTTAGTATAGGCCAAATGGCTCCCTGCTGTCTCTAAGGCAGCACCCTCCAATTCCTTCTTCTCAGTAATTTTAAGCACCTAGATTTCTTGGTTCTGAGAATATACAACTATTTGAAATTATGCTGTTTGCTTATTGGGATGTGAGCTTCATTATGTCTTGTTCACTGCTGTGCACAATAAATATTTGATGAATGAATAAACGAAGGCTTTATCACTGTTAAACCTTCTTCTTCCCCTTCTCAGAATCTGTATCCATCTCGCGCTGTGTCATACATGCACACACACACCACCCCCTCGCTGTCAGCTTTTTCCTTGGAGGAGGAAGACAGGGCAGGATAAAGAGCAGAGGCATCAGGCAGAATATAACAGGGGCAGACCACCAGCTTCTACCAATTCTTAAATGAACTATTCCAGCTCTCCCTGTAACATTACCACAGCTACTTCTCCTCCTTTGTGTTAGAACGGTACTCACAAAAATGTATATGTGAATGCTGAGACAGCCTGACAAATTACTGGGTTATTAATAGAGAATCTCTAACATGCTGAATAAGATTCAGGATAAGTTGCACTACTCACCTGTTAAGGAAAATGACAATGATGGTGGTAATTGAGATAACAAACAACAACAATAAAACTGTCCCTCCAGCCACAAAGAGGGTATATTGGTTATCGGTTTTACCTAGGAGAAAAAAAAAATATTGTAGGAATTAGGAATTCAGCCAAAGGCAGTAAAAAGTAAGGCAGGAAAATAAAGAAAAGATACATTAATTATTGAGTAACAAAAACAAAGAATCCAACGAAAAAAATAGAATGAGTTACAGGAAAAAGAGAATTTTTCTTTTAGAGTCTCCTAAATATTTCTAACTCCTAATAGATTTTTATTTGTTTTTTGATTAAGCTGAGTTTTACACATTAAGAAGAAAAAAAATATAAAGAGCATGTGTTTGCCAAAGACCCCATTCAAATAAGCTGCCAATCATATACACAAAACCTTTTGTAGAAAAAAAAAACTATTAAAATAGTAAATAGGCCAGGTGTAGTGGCTCAGACCTGTAATCACAGAGGTTTAGGAGAGTGGATCACTTGAGGCCAGGAGTTCAAGACCAGCATGGGCAACATGGTGAAACCCCATCTCTACTAAAAACACAAAAAGTTATCCCAGTGTGGTGGTGCATGCCTATAATCCCAGCTACTCATTAGGCTGAGGCACGAGACTCATTTGAACCCCAGAGGCGGAGCTTGCAGTGAGCCCAGATCTTGCCACTGCACTCCAGCCTGGGCAACAGAGAGAGACTCTATGTAAAAATAAATAAAATAGTAAATAAACAAAGATTATCTTTTATGCCTGATATATTAAGTACATTCAACATACAACAGAATATAACTTTGATGTTTATAAGTATAATTTAAGAAAACTAGATATTTTCTATTCAATTTGGTAACGATACAAAAAATCAGAAAAAAAAAATGTTACTCCAACTCAATGTCTGAAAGTTTACCATGGTCCAGTAATCTGAAATTCTCATCCTAAATCTTTCACAATTCAACTGACCGACTCCAGCAAATTCCTTACTGTGTATGTGTCTCTTCATTTGTCAACTGATGGCAATGGCAGCAGCCCTAATTACATCACAGAATTGTGATGAGACTCTCATGAGTCAATATTCACAAGAACAATCAACTGCGATTAGAGAAATGTCCCCTCTGGAGTGTGAGCCCAGTGAGGTCAGAGAACATTTTATCTTTTTGTTACATCCTCCTGCCCACAACACACCTCTCACCCCCCAACCCACAGAGCATGTTGTGAGCGCCTCCCACAGAGAAGAATCCCATCAACATCTGCTGCTGGGAATAGGACTGAATTGAAACCCAATGGTCTTCATTGCTGTCTCTCTTCGGGAAAGCGAACCTGTCCATCACCCCACCATTAGGATGATGCCAGGCTCTGAGAGGGCAGCACAATTTCCCTCCCTCCTGAAATCAGAGCTTGAATGTTTGTACTGTGACACCCCGGCTGTCTGGAACCCTATTGCAGCTTGAAAACCATGACTTTCAACCAATTCTTCCCCATCTTTTCCTCAGATAATTTCTTCTCACTTTATCCACTATGTAGCTGCATTTTTTTCATAAGAACTCAAAGTATAGGCCCACCTATTCCTTTACAAACTTTACTGCAAAGAGAAACTAAGACAAATAAGCAAACATTTTATTTTTAAACGTTTTAGACCTAGATTCCACAAATAAGTGAAGTCATACAAAATTTTTTCTTTTTGTGTCTGGCTTATTTCACTTTTCATAATGTCCTCAAGGTTTATCCACCTTGTCACAGATGATATGATTTCCTTCTTTTTTAAAGGGTTAATAGTACTACATTGTGTCTATGTACCACATTTTCTTTATCTATTCATCTGTTGATGGACACCTAGGTTGCATCCACATCTTGACTACTGTAGACAATGATGCAATACATACATGGTGCAGGTATTTCTTCAAGATACTGACCTCATTTCCTTTGTATATAATACCCATCAGATTGCTGGTTCATATGATAGTTTTATTTATTTTACTTTAATTTTATTTTATTTTTGAGACAGAGTTTCGCTCTTGTCACCCAGGCTGGAGTGCAGTGGCACAATCTCAGCTCGCTGCAAGCTCCACCTCCCAGGTTCAAGCAATTCTCCTGCCTCAGCCTCCAAGTAGCTGGGATTACAGGCACCTGCCACCACACCCAGCTAATTTTTGTATTTTTAGTAGAGATGGGGTTTCACCCTGTTGGCCAGGCTGGTCTCGAACTCCTGACCTCAGGTGATCCATCTGCCTCGGCCTCCCAAAGTGCTGGGATTACAGGCATGAGCCACCGCACCTGGCCTATTTTTAATTTCTTGAGGAACCTCCAACCTGTACCAATAACGAGTGTACCCATTTCCATTCCCGCCAACAGTGTACAAGGGTTGCCTTTTCTCCACATCCTCACCAACACTTGCTATCTCTTGTCTTTTTGATAACAGCCATTCTAATAGGTGTGAGGTGGGAGCTCACTGGGGTTTTGATTTGCATTTCCCTGATGACTAGTAATGTTGAGCAGCTTTCCATATACCTATTGGCCAGTGTTATGTCTTCTTCGGAAAAATGTCTATTTTTGCCCACTTTTTAATTGGGTTATTCTTTTGCTGTGAAATCCTGCCATTTGCGACAGCATGGATGAATTTGGAGGACATTATGTAAGTGAAATAAGCCAGACATAGAAAGATAAATACTGTATAATCTCACCTGCATGTGGAATCTAAAAAAGTCAAACTTATAGAAGCAGGGAATAGAACAGTGGTTGCCAGGAGGTTGGAGTGCAGAAAATAGGGAGACGTTGGCTAAAGGGTACCAACTTTTGGTTATAATGGGGACCTACTATACAGTATGGATGGTGATACATGAGTTAATTAATTGTGGTGATTACTACACCATGTTTATATACATCAAATAATCACATTGTATGCCCTGAATATATTCAATCTTTATTTGACAGTTAATTATTTAAAAAAAAATTTAAAGCAATTGTTTTCTTTGGGATTTTTTATATTTTCCAAATTTTCTAGACAATGTGTTCATTTTGTGATCAGGCAAATACAGTACCAAAAAAAATAAAGATCTGCAGGCTTAAAAAAGAATATTTTATCAAATCTTAGTGGTTAAAGGACAGGACGTAGAAATCTTTTCTTTAGAAATAGACTCAGAATACTTAACAATTAAGATGGCTTTCTTTATGAAGGTCTAATTTATATGAATTTAACAGTATAATCCCCTTGAAAGTACGACCACTTGTGACACACTGTTCAATTATAAATCCAAATTTCAGATGCATTGTTTCATAGGAAATATGTTACCTATTTGTAACCTGTTTTTAGTAATGTTTGGCCTCTTGGATCAGATCCATTTATTCACTCAGTCTTTAAACACAAAGTATTTCAAGGTGTACTGTATGCCTGGTACTATAGACAAAGTGGTAGGTAAAAACAAGTTTGACACCTGTGTAGAAAAAAACTCTCAAATTGTGTTTTTCCTCTGCTCTCACACTACCACAGCAATCGTCAACAGACTTCTGTGACCAAAGGTGTGGGTGGTTTTCCCCCACAGTAACAGGCACCAGCTGAGTGTCCGCCAATTCAATTCTGACACGATCTACCCAAGGACAGTATCAGATCCCACAGGTTGGGGGCTCAGTCCCAAAGACATCGCACCCCCTCCTCCATTGCCAACCCTGCCCTTCAGACACCAATTGCAAGTCCAGGCCTCTAGAACTTTTTTTTTTTTTTTGAGACGGAGTCTCGCTCTGTCACCCAGGCTGGAGTACAATGGCAGGATCTCAGCTCACTGCAATCTCCGCCTCCCAGGTTCAAGTGATTCTCCTGCCTCAGCCTCCGGAGTAGCTGGGATTACAGGCACCCGCCACTACGTCCAGCTAATTTTTGTATTTTTAGTAGAGACGGGGTTTCACCATGTTAGTCAGGCTGGTCTCGAACTCCTCACCTAAGGTGATCCGCCCTCCTCGGCCTCCCAAAGTGCTGGGATTGCAGGCGTGAGCCACCGTGCCCAGTCCCAGGCCTCTAGAACTTCTGACCAATGGGCCTCAAGCTGGGGTTCCCAAGACCCCTTTTTCAGGTTTGGTTAATCTGGTGGAGCCAGTTATAGAGCTCAAGAAAACACATTTGTCAGTTTAATATCAAGGATATTGCAAGGGATGCAGATGAAGAGATTGGTAGGGTGAGGCATGTGTAAAGGGGCACAGAGTTCCCATGCCCTCCCTGTCCACATCACCCTCCAGGAGGCTCCACATGTTCAGCTGTCCAGAAACTCTCCAAACCCCATCCTCTTGGATTTTTATGGAGGCTTCATTACGTAGGTATGACTGACAACCTTGTAGAAATGGGATTGGGCAAAAAGCGTATCATCTAAACCCAGCAAGGCCTGTCCAGACTTTAGGTATGGGGTGGGATCCTCTCTGGAATGAGGGTCTTTTGACCCATATTCAGATTAGAGTCTTACCTTGGTCAGGAGAAAGGACAGGAGAAGGTCAGAGAGAACTTCTGTTTCCTGAGGCCTGAAGTGCCCCAACATTATAACAAGGACCATGTGAATTTTGAGCCAGGACCCGTGGATGCAAACCTATAGATCTGCATATCCTAATACCACAATACCTGATTTAGTGGAACATATATTGTTTTGAAAAGTCCTAGACAATTTAAAAGTAGTTAGGGAAAAAGGATTTTTTCTTAAGAAATAAAGGTGAAATAAAGCATGGAGTCAGGTAGAAATTCAATCCAGAGACATTTCAATCTAGAGTGGCCCAGCCTGTAGCTGACATGGCTTCTCAGTCCATTCCCTGCCTTGCCTGCAGCTTCCACATGAATGACCACTGGCCCATACAGGGCTTGCACCTTGCTGGGCCCTGTATGGCTGGGGAAAATAAAAAGGAAAAGCAAATGGGTATGGATGCTTTGGGAGTTAATCAACAGTTCATAACATTTAGTTTTTTAAGTTTTGCTAATAGATCTCAGATTGAGTAATGTCAGCCCTGAAGCCCTTTTCTTTAAAAAGGAAGCCCTTTTCTTTAAAAAAGAATTGTTTCCAGAAGCCATTTTTTTGCTAACTTTTTTCACTTATATCCCAATGCTGTGTTGATTCATAGGAGGAGAAGTGTCTTGAACTGTAAAACCATTACTTTTCCTTACATCACAGAAGATAAATACAGTTAAAACAATTTAAAGCAAGTCAGTGAAATATATAAATGAATAATTTACTCCAGGATTGTGACTCTCTAGGCTAAGTTTCTGGCAGTGACAAGTATTTATGGCTGAGTTATAAACTCTTAGAAAAGGCTCATGATAGAAATATTGCCAGTCCCTTCCCTCAGAGTTCGGGAGGCAAGAGTGGCCATTAATGTCTATAGTTTATCCTCTATTAGGGTGGGGGTGGAGTTAGGGAGTGAAGAAAGCAAGTCACTTAGAACCTAAATAACTGGGTCAAAGACCATGCCAGGGAAAACCCGCAGGTCCTGACTCTCTAACATCAAGCGTTAGGCTGGAAACTGCAAATTAAAACCACAGTGAGACCACCTCACACCTTTTTGAATGGCTTTTCTCAAAAAGATGAAAGAAAACACGTGGTTTTTGCCGCCATCATGGTATGTGTGGTTGACTCCATTCCTCACCACGTCTTCTCCCAAGACTTTCAGGGTCAAGCAATTCCTGGCCAAGAAACAAAAGCAAAATCATCCCATTTTATCGGGGGAACCTGCCCCTGATAATTCAATGTAGGTTCTTTTCTATTTTCCCTAAGTGTTGGCCAGTCTGAGAAATAAAGGGAAAGAGTACAAAAGACAGAAATTTTAAAGCTGGGTGTCTAGGGGAGACATCAGATGTCGGCAGGTTCCGTGATGCCTCCTGAGCCGTAAAACCAACAAGTTTTTATTAGCAATTTTCAAAGGGGAGGGAGTGTATGAATAGGGTGTGGGTCACATAGATCACATGCTTCAAGGGCAACAAAAGATCACAAGGCAAATGGAGGCAGAGCGAGATCACAGGACGGGGTGAAATTAAAATTGCTAATGAAGTTTCAGGAACACATTGTCACTGATAAACATCTTAACAGGGTTCAAGAGCAGAGAACCAGTCTGACTAGAATTCGCCAGGCTGGAATTTCCTAATCCTAGCAAGCCTGGGGGTGCTGCAGGAGGCCAGGGTATGTTTCATCCCTTACCTGCAACTGCATAAGGCAGACACCCCCCCTGAGGGGCCATTATAGAGGGCCCCCCCCCCCCGGGAAAGCATTCTTTTCCCAGGGCTGTGAATTATTAATATTCCTTACTGGGGAAGGAATTCAGCGATATTTCTCTTACCCGTTTTCGATAATAAGAGAAATATGGCTCTGTCCTGCCTGGCCTACAGGCAGCCAGACTTTAAGGTTATCTCCCTTGTTCCCTGAAAATCACAGTTATCCTGTTCTTAAGGTACCCAAATTTCATATTGTTCAAACACACATGCTTTACAAACAATTTGTGCAGTTAACACAACCATCACAGGGTCCTGAGGTGACACACATCCTCAGCTTATGAAGATGATGGGATTAAGAGATTAAACTAAAGACAAGCATAGGAAATCACAAGAGTATTGATTGTGGAAGTGATAAATGTCCATGAAATCTTCACAATTTAAATTCTGCTGCCATGGCTTCAGCCAGTCCCTCTGTTCAGGTTCCCTGACTTCCCACAGCACCATTTCCCAGTGGATTCAGATGAAAGCTGGTAATAAAACCAGGTACAGCTCCAAAACGGAGCCACTGAAGAAGAACCAAGCTGGGTTTATACAGAATTGTACGTGAGATGGCACACAGGTTTACGCTGTGTCAAAGTCATGATCATGTCACCATATCGATCTGTGAATGTCACCACTATCTGGACAGTAGAACATGTTTTATTGGGAATATGTTTTTTCTCTTTGTTTATATGCTCTGCACTAGTAGGTAGGTTCAGTAATAAATATGTGAGAACTTTTGTTTCAGAAAAAGAAGAAAGAAAGAAAGGAAAAAGAGAGAGAGAAAGAGGAAAGGAAGGGAAGGGAAGGAAAGTGGGGGAGGAAGGAAGGAAGGAAGGAAGGAAGGAAGGAAGGAAGGAAGGCAGGCAGGCAGGGAGGAGAAAGAAAGAGAAAGGAAGTAAGGAAGGCGGAAAGAAGGAAGGCAAGGGAAGCGAAAGGAAGGGAAGAGAAAGAAAGAAAGAAAGAAGGAGGGAAGTGAAGGGGAGAAAGAAGAAAGAGTTGGCAAGGGTATGGAGAAGAGAGAACCCTCGCACACTGTTGAAAGACAAATACCACATAATCTCACTTAAATATGGAACCTAAAAAAATTAATGTCTTAGAAGTAGAAAGTAGAATGATGGTTACCAGAGGCTGTGCAAGAGAATGGGGAGGGAGATAATGGGAGTTGTTGGTCAAAGAGTACAAAATTTCAGATACACGAGGGGAATAAGTCTTAAGATTTCTTTTTTTTTTTTTTTTTTTTGAGACAGAGTCTCGTTTTGTCACCCAGGCTGGAGTGCAGTGGCACGATCTCGGCTCACTGCAACCTCTGCCTCCTGGGTTCAAGCGATTCTCCTGTCTCAGCCCCCTGAGTAGCTGGGACTACAGGCGCCCGCCACAATGCCCAGCTAATTTTTGTATTTTAGTAGAGATGGGGTTTCACCATGTTGGCCATGCTGGTCTCGAACTCCTGACCTCAAGGGATCCACCTGCCTCGGTCTCCTAAAGTGCTGGAATTACAGGCGTGAGCCACAGCACCTGGCCAAGTTTTAAGATTTATCATACAGCAGAGTCTCTATAGTCAATAATAATGTATACTTCAAAATAACTGAGTAAATTTCAAATATCTCACAGTAGAAATCATAGGTAAATGAAGTGGTGGATATGTTAACTGGCTTGATTTAATCACTCTACATTGTATACATATGTCAAAATATCACAGCGTACCCCCAAAATATGCACAAATATTATTTGTCAACTAAAATAAAATTAACTTTTTTTAGATTTTAAGAAAATAAACTGAAATATTAGACCCTGTTTTGTGTACAGATGGACCATAGTGAGTGAGTTCACACAGAGCAGATGTGGGTGAGCTGACAGATTCTGCATTATCAGGTCATTCCAAGTTTTGACTTTCTATATAATGTAAACAAATATTCAACCTTTGTCCCACTTTAGACATTGGTTTATTGAAAACAGAGATTGAGGAGAAAAGCCTTGGGGCCTAGTCCTGTCTTCTAATTCTTTCCCCTGGAAGACTTCACATAGGACACTTAATGTTTTAAACAGTTTTTTTTGGCAACTGCATAATGATGATAAAATTAACCACAAGGGTAGCTATGAGATTTAAATCAAGCATGCAGAGGTGGTTTCAACATTTTAAGCGCCAAACGATTTAAGTTATTAATCATGCATATTTAATATGCATTTATATTTTACGTAGACACATTCCAAATGAGGGTTAATCAGATAACTTGTTTCTATTTTTTTCATGTTGAGATGTCACACTGAAGTAGTCATGTACAGCAGAGCATGCTTGCTCCTGCAGCTAGACTCACCTTCCTGGGGAAAGGCACAGGTACTGTTGGTAAACATCTATACAATAACTGTCGCCTTGGCAGACCACCGGAAATAATAGTAGCACAAAGTGTGTTGAACTTTCCTGTATGCCTGAAATACACATCACGTGGATATTGGTATGGTAATATTATTCCAAGTTTTCAAAGGTCAACTTTCTTTGTCCAGATAAATCAGTTTTATACTCTGTATTTCAGAAACCTTTCTGTGTTTTATAGCTAGAAGGTCCTAGAGCGTAAATTATTTTCAGAGAATTAAAGGGCCATGGCTTCAACCTCTAATCCTTCTTCTGAGTAAATAGCAACTACTTTTCCTCAAAATAAAAGTATTATCAGGTTTTAACTAAGAAACATAAGGCCCAGAGAATCTAAATAATTTTCCTGTCATTACAGAGCAAACCAGTGAGGGAAGCAAACTTCCTACCTGATGTAGAAATTTTGCTACAATTTGCCTCTCTTGATGGCAAATTATAGCAAAATTAGTATATCAGGTGGGAAACTTTCTTTATGTTGAAAATACTTGTCCCAAACAGTTTAAACACTAAAGGTTTATGTCAGTTGAGAAACATATACCCTAAGATAGCTTGTGTGTACGTTTTACCTACACAATATAGAATGACTGTATTAGCTACTTCTTCTGGTGCGATAATGTAGCATCATTCAGTACTGTGGGCCATAAGTTCTCTACAATGATTGGTGTATGGCAAGGATATTTAAGTCAGCACATGAGGACAAAGAGATGGGAACATCTTCAAATTGACACATTTATTGAGAAAAATGTTACGGCTGACTCCTTTGTATTAGATATCTCATACTTTTACCCAAATATTTCTGAGTCTTATACTTCTTGCACATTTACCTCAATTTTTATGAACATATTATTTAAAGAGACTATATAGATGCTTCAAAAGTCAGAATGTCAAGAGCTGCACATACCTTTCTCACTGTCTTAGTGAATTAGTGTGCAGAAAAGAGTTCATGTAGCAGGCTTGGATTCTGAGTGATCCTCCTGCCTCAGCCTCCCAAGTAGCTGGGACCACAGGCACATGCCACCAGGCCCAGCTAATATTTTTTTAAATTTTTTGTAGAGACAAGATCTCGCTATGTTGCTCAGGCTGGGGTTGAACTCTAGACCTCAAGCAGTCCTACTGAATTGGCCTCCCAAAGCATTGGGATTACAGGCAGGAGCCACCACGCCTGGCTCCAAGGGATTATTATGGACACTTGACTCTGAGTCAAAGCCTAGCCAAGACTGTTTCTGTTTAGCTTTATTTCTAGTGCTCTTGTGTTCATGACTGTAGACATGTCTTGATTGAAATCAGGAATTAGAAATTAAATGCCAAGTCCATAAAAAAGAAAATGAAGTAGATGCAACAAGTTCTCTGCTTGGATAAGCATAGCAGTGAGACTGTCATGTAGATGCTGTCACCTTTGACTCATAAGGTGTCTCTTGGGAATCTGGCTTCCTGTCATAACAGAAGTTATTTTTTAACTTTAACTTTAAAACCATTGTTTTTTATAACAATAAAAAACTAGAAAAATGGCAAAAAATAGACTATGGAATATTGAGGAAAACAAACGAGGTAGGTGAAGCTTTGTAGTGAGCGAGGGGACCAAATTCAACCAAACAAACAAACATACAAGAGTATAATGGCACAAGGTAATTTAAAGCGGGGATTAACCATCTTGCTTCTCATTATAGCCCACCACATAGAGCAAAGCGCAAGACTTGGTGCTCAGAGGACACCAGGACAGCCACAGGATGGTTATATCTATTGTCCTCTGTTTAGTAAGGCAAAGAAACATGCTATCCAGCTTTGAATTCTTTCCATCTAAAAATGATAATTTAAAAACTTGGTACATAAAAGGAATAAGCTTTACTAAACTTAGAAGATGTATGTATATAAGACATGTCATTACTTATTGCCTACAGAAATAAGGCCTATTGTATATGTAAACTGTGTTTCAAATAAAACAAGTATGAGAATGTATATGTTCTTATAACAATAGAAATATCATCTTAAAATGAGCCATCAGTATTAAAAGGCAACCAACACACTATTTCACAGTTGTGTTCAGGGTGCTCCCTCCCCAGGATCTGGGATTTGCTGGAAGGACACACAGCTTTCAGCCTGTAGCCACGTCACAGCTCAGGTTTATGACAGCAGAAGGATCCAAAGCAAATCAGCAAAGGGATAAACTGCCTGGGCAAAGTCAGAAGGACTGGCTGATGTCCCTGAAGAAAAGCAGGTGTTTAGCATAAACCACATGGGTTGTATAAACATTTAGACAGAATAAGCCACCCCAGCAGTCAGAGAATTGTCGAAAGCCTCCAAAAATCCAAGTTCCCACATGCCCACAGAGAGCCAACCTTGCAGGCAGGCTGTCCTAAGGACTGTAGTCCCAGGCCTGGATGACAGAGCAAGACCGTGTCTCTAAAACAAAACAATACAAATGACCACATGGAGCCTTGTGGAATATCACCCTGATTCCTAGGCCTGGGAACAAGTCCCAGGAATCCATGTCTTTCAGCAAGCACACCAGATGATCCTGATGTTGGTGTTCCACAGAACGGCGTTGAGAAACACTGCTCTACTCTAGAAAGCACCTTCCAGGGGAGCTCCAGCTGCTGAGCCCCAGCCTGCAGTGGATTTCTCCTCCCTCCTTTCTTAGGGTATTGACTTTAGAAAACTTGTAATTGGCAGTTCTGTCTCTCTCTCTTTGAAAGACATGCACATCTTTTTAACAGCCAGATAAGTCTCTCGTCAGCTTTTGATGGAGAAATGTCTTTCTCGAGGACCTGGGAGCCATCCCTTTGAAATGTAACCATCAAGGAAGACAGCACCCTTACCTCCCAATTTCTGAGAGGGTAGAAAACTACCACAAGCACCTCACTCAAGGTTCAAAAATACCTCCTGTCATAAAGATGTGAGAAGTTTGTTTTTCCTTTGGATAAAGCCAATTATTAGCTAACACACACAGTCATCCCCAATTACCAGTTGAATCTAGGATGAAGCATGTGTGACAAATGTCTGACAAGCCCTCTTACTTGAAGACTAGTTATCATTCATCTTTAGAGCATGTATGTAATGGGTTGTATCTACTTGGCTGTATGAGAGAGTGAGATTTCTTTGTCTTTGCAGTCTCTTAGGAGGTTGCCTGTGACATGCATTACATTCTGATTTAGTGCTTATTCAATAACAAAATTATTTTGTTTTTTACCTTTGTGGAGCAGTTTTCTGGGTAGGGAGGAGATTTTGCTTCTAATTATATTTCTCCGGCACATTTTTATTATTACTGTTGTTTAATCAGGTATAACTCTACATTACAGTGTTACCATTATGCTTATCCTCAGGAAATAGGAAATTTTCCAAATGCTGTAGTGAAATCAAGATAAACAACCTAGTGTCTGCAGGTTGCAACAAGACACACAATAGGCATACCATACCATTTAAATATATTATGTATTTAGCTGTACAATATAAACTACATAAACATGAGAGACCATAAGTGTTCAGAATGTTTTAATATGGAAAATAAACTTTTGTTTTTGGAAGGGAGATTTTAGAGGTGAAGCCCTCACTGTCCCTAAGGAAGGAGGGACTAGTATTCTGATTACTCCAGCTCTGGTTTCAAGAAGCCATTACGGTCTGGGCACAAGAGCAAGAGAGCAGGATTTGACAGGAAGAGAAGAAGGGAGAAGCCTCAGAAGGAGGAAGGAAGGGCGTGCTTGGGAACTTCTAGCAGATTCCTGGAAAGCTGTTCAAGGGAGTGGACTTTCCCACACAGGAAGCGTCCAGTGGGTGGATCTGGTGAGGCCATGAGAACAGGTGCTTTGTAGTGGCCAGAAGCTGTGCCTATGAGACCTGAGCCATCACCAGGTCTCCTTTGCCCAGAGGCTACTCCTAAAGTTCCCCTAATCTGTTCCTGGTGTGGATTTGACTTCACCAGCAACCAGCACCTCCCCTCCAGGCCTTCACACCTGCTACCTGATTGTGCCTGTCCCTCATGGCACTGTGTGGACAGCCTGCCTCACGTGACTCCATGACATGTGCACAAGCCCCTAGAAGGAAGACAGGAAGGAAGGGGAGAAGGTCCCCTCATAGCATTGGCGTCAGCGAAGGATCCCGAGCTGAAATAAAGTAGCTGGAGACCACGCACCACCCCCGCTCCCCGACTCCTTTGCCTAAACTCGCTCTAGACATTGGTTCAGCCTGAAACCTATCACTTGTATAAACCTCTTGAAGAAGGACGCTCTGTAGCTCCACCGTCACCAGCTTCTGTTGTGATGAGTCTCCTGATGAGAGTAGTTTTTCTCTTCCACTTTGAGCAGAAAAGTAGTGCTGGGGCCAAGAATAGGAACTCTGAAGCCAGTCAGCCCGGATCTGAATCCCTGCCCCTCTATTTATTAGTTACCAAGCCTGAGATAAGTCCCGTCAACTCTCCATACCTCACTCTCCACAGACGTCAAACGTGGGCAGTCAGGGGGCTGTGACAAGTAAATCAGTAACTACGAGTAAATTCTCAGAACAGCCACTGGCACACATAGAAACATGGTATGTGTGTTTATCATATAGCGACCAAGACAAAGCCCTGTGACACGTAATTCTTAGAACAGCTACTTATAACTTTTTCCCTGGGTCCTTAGAAAACTTCAAAATGTGACCAGGTGCAGTGGCTCACGTCTGCAATCCCGGCACTTTGGAAGGCCGAGGTGGGTGGATCACCTGAGGTCAGGACTTCGAGACCAGCTTGACCAACGTAGTGAAACCCCGTCTCTACTAAAAATACAAAAATCAGCTGGGCATGGTGGCAGGTGCCTGTAATCCCAGCTGCTCGGGAGGCTGAGGCAGAAGAATCGCTTGAACCCAGGAGGAGGAGGTTGCGGTGAGCCGAGATCGCGCCACTGCACTCCAGCCTGGGCAGCAGAGTGAGACCCTGTCTCAAAAATAAATAAATAAATAAAAATAAAAGTAAAAATAATTTTTTTAAAAAAGGAAACTTGACAATGCAAACCATATAGCATTTACAAAGACTTATATCTAAAGGGGTTATAAATGTTGTACAGATCTTTTCAAAATATGAAATTCAGCAAGCCTTAGGCTGAATACCTCCAAATAGTCTATCCAATTTTAAACCATTTTATGAAAAAAATTCCCTAAGTGCTCTACAAAACATGAAAGCCTATGCCTGGCTATAAGAAATAATAACTAGGAATAATTTCAAAATCTGCTGCTTTATGCTCTAGAGTTTAACAACCCATCTCATCTCTCTTTTTTAAAAAGAGCCAATAATTTAAAAATGAATTATATGATTAGATTTCAAAACTGATACCTTTATTTGCTGGATCAGGACGAGAAAATAGTCAATATAAAAGCAAAATGACTTGTCTGGATTAAAATATATGGGATTTGGCATGTGTGCATATGGTAAGTGTGGTTATAAAGTTGCCCACACAATCGTGTGTATTTGTTGAGTGTTTACCATATGGCAGGTTGAAAAATAAACTTGTTACTCCTCCTAACAAATATTCATAGATATCTCAGTTCATACACCTACACATACACACACACACACACAAATTAAAAGAATGAATAATCAATCCTAATGCTCCACATAAGATGTGAAAAACTGAAGACACAGTGACATCAGGATAACTGTACTTGGTGACCCTGTATTTTTCTGTATGAACTTCCCTCCCATGGGTTCATTGACACATTGCGTCCCACAGAAAATACCCCACCCTTTGTTAATGAAATCTTCTCAACTCAGCATCTACTTTTTATTTTACCCGTGTCCATCATCATCACAATAAGGTTTTTTTATTGTTTCACTCACTGTCCAACATAGCTAAAGCCAATTTCACTTTCCACCAATCCAACTGAGAGTATTAACATTTCAACTTGATACTTGTGAAAGAATCTCTCCCTGTGAGTTAATTAATTAAAATGCCACTCATATCTAAAGGATTGTGAACACCATGGCCTACCTTTGAGTTCTACCAAAGTTAAAAACATTGAATTAATCCTGGAAATGAATTTTAGAGTGCTCAATGAAGATTGCAAAATATTTATTTTATAAAAGTTGTACCAAAAAAACTTATATTCCTCTGTTGAATAAATGTATTTTTAAAATCCCTGAATCATTTTAGTATAAATAATAGCTTAAAGATACAAATTGGGGTTCAAAGATATACCTCTACTTATGACAGATCTGTTTATTCTTCATTTTCCGTCCTCTTAAACAACATAGTCCTCCACAAACCTAGTACATCACCTTTGAATATTTATCAGGAGCCATGTCAATAATGTTTGAAATACTTCAGATGAAGTTCAAAGTAATCGACTGATTGAGTTGTAACACTTAAATTAGAATTTCTATTAAGAATGAAATGCTATTAATCTTATAAGAATAACTTTTTTTTACATTTTAAGTAATTTTCTACTTGCCTTTGGAGAAATCTTTGCACAATCATTTATGTTCAGTTTTTAATAAGGCTCTAAGAGACAACCTCAAGCTGTTAACAATTCCCAGGTGCTTTTAGAATGTAAATTCCATATACGACAATAAAGTATAAATGGTTATTTCACAGTCGGAGTCATTTGAAAGGTCTCAAATAAATGTAGCCATGCATTGACTATTTTTTCCTTTCTCTTTTTTTTTTTTTTTTTTTTTTTTTTTTTTGGAGACAGGTTCTGGCTCTGTTGCCCAGGCTGCAGTGCAATGGTGCAGTCATAGCTCACTGCAGCCACTAATTCTTGGGCTCAAGGACTCCTACCGCCTCAGCCTCCCAAAGCACCATGTGTGAATTTTAAGTAGGAAGAAAATCAGTACATTTGTCTGAATTTGAATCCTGACTTGCAGTCTAAGTTCCCAGGGAGAGAAAAACTTTATGAAAAGAGTTGAAAATTCAATCAGAAGATAAAGGTCCACCTGTAGAACAGCAGTTCCTAGGATCAACTGCTTTCTAATTCTACAAACTTGCATTGTTTATAGTGGTGTTCTGTTAGAACTTACTTTATGTACATGAGGTAGCAATGTACAGTCAACAATGTTCTTCAATATAATAGTGTCATCAGATAAATTCAGCATGTAACCTTTTAGAGTTTCATTCCCTCTGACAATGACTTATCACTATTATTCAATATCTTACTTATCTATACAATAATAGTATGTATAAAAAATGACTTCAGGCAAACATTCTAGGTTTTTGTGTGTTCAAAAAATGAATAGATCAATAGTACGGCTTACAAAACAAATTAACTGACCGGTTGCATTTTTCTGAATGCAATAGATCATTAAAAAAAATGATCTGGGCAGAGGCAACAGTAAAGTAAAGATTCAACCACATAATAGCCATGATTAAGTAATCAACTCACTTGTGATGCTGGAAACTATGTTTCATCTGGATACCCAGTTTCACCGAGAAAACTAAATTGGGCTGAAAATTGTGGTTGATCTGTTTGAGTAGAGGTTATTTTAGCTTTTGAGCAGTGACACGGTGCTCTGGGATTCTGGTCATGTTGCTCCATCATATAAATTAACTGTCATGGACATTTTACTTTCCATGTAGGTAAAGATAATAAAAGGCTGAGGTTCACCACACAATGTCATGGAAAGGGACATATCTGTCAGCCCAGTGCACACCAGCTCAGACAGTCCTCATGTCTACAAGCTTTATATCTATTCTAAATTCATAGGAGTGGGACAGAAGGTTCTGGATTAATGGAATCCTTAAAAAAAAAAAAAACTGTCTTGTCTACAACCTGAAACTCTTCTGGAATCCAAATGGACTGGGAGCAAACTGGTTGGTTTTTGACAGAAATAAAAGGCCAAGGAAATAAGCAAAATTTATTTCCTTTCTTCAATAATTTTATAATCCAACTCAGGAGCACAGAGTCTCAAAGTCAGTAACCTCCCACAAGCCATCTACAGGCAAGATTTATAATCTGTATAAATAAGATGTATCATCTATATAGGGATGTATTTATAACTTACAGCACTCTATTCCCCTGTCCTTCCTCCTTGTCAATCCTATACCTCACATCGTTGCAGAGGAAATATCTGGGAAGATTCTCTTAGCTGTGGCACTATGATTTCCTAGTGAATAGTTTTGTAATCTTAATTTACTAATCCCATCCTTCTATTCAGATGACCAGCAATTATGTGCCACTTATATTAAAAATTCAAAATAAGAAAATGAAAGTTAAAAAAGTAAATAGCCCTATCTGAAAGTTATATATGTAAACAAGAGTTCATGAAAGTTTTTTCTCCAATCATTGCAGTTGATCTTTTGAAAGTTTAGTTTCTTTGATCAAGAATCAGTAAACCTCAAAGGTTAAACATTGAAGGAAAAAATCTGGAAAGAAAAGAGGTAGAAAACTTAAAATTAAAATGGACACAGTCCCTACTAGAATGAATAGAAACATTAACATAATCAGTCAAGAACACTTACTGGGCATATTCTGAAAAGATGCTTTGACAACTTTAAGCAGACGCCATAATCCTTAATCTCAATTAATTTCTGATAACCAGAGTTTGGAACATTACAAATAGATGCAGGCCAGGTGTGGTGGTTCACACTACCAATCCCAGCACTTTAGGAGGCTGAGGCAGGGGGATTGCTTGAGCCCAGGACCATCCTTGAAACCCCATCTCTACCAAAAATACAAAAATTAGCCAGTCTCATAACCCGGTCTCAAAAAATAAATAAATAAATACAAATAGATGGAAGTTAATAAGTCACTTGAGGGTAGCAATTTTCAGACTATAAAAGTTTGAGAAATCCAAGATGCTTAATATTTCAATGATGGGGAAGCAGTTTGGTCTGATGTGGAAAAAAACATAGACATTGAGACCTGGCTGAAACTCTATAGGAAAGAAAGCAAATGTGGTGGAAACTTAGTCAGTTAGAAAAAGGAGAAAGTAGGAAAGTGTGAGTGTTTTGAGGCAGTGGAAAGCACAAACTGAGATTCAAATCATGCTGACAGTATCTCTCTACCCTGTGTAGGACACCTTTGTGCCTACAAAGGTAGGTGGATCAGGGGCCTATGACCCATCACTGATCCCAGGACCAGATGGCTTCACAGATGAATTCTATCAAAAATTCTAGGAATTAATGCCAATCCTGAGTTTAGAAACAGTTCTACATTATCATGTGTAATCAATAAATGATTTAATTTTTTAAAAAAAGAAGCAGTTCTAAACTCAGTTTATGAGACCAGCATCACCCTGATACCAAAACCAGACAAAGACACCACAAAAAAAAAAAAAAAAACTACAGGCTGACATCCCTAATGAACACAGATGAAAAAATCCTCAACAAAATACTAGCAAACTAAATTCACCATCACATTAAATGGATTGTATATTCTAATCAATTCTGATTTATCCCTGGCATGCAAAGATGGTTCAACATACGTAAATCAATCAATGTAATACACCACATTAACAAAGTGATATAAAAAGGCCACATGATCATCAAAATAGAGCATAAAAAGCATTTGACAAATTAAACATCCTTGTGTGATTAAAAAAAAAACTCTCAACAAATTAGGTACAGAAGGAATTTACCCCAACACAATAAAGGCCATCTATGAAAAGCAAACATCATACCAAGTCATATAAGACTGAGAACTTTTGCTCTAAGATCAGGAAAAAGTCAAAGGTGGCCACTTTCAACACCTCTGCTCAACAAAGTACAAGAAGTCTTAATCAGAGCCATTAAACAAGAAAAAGAAAACAAAAGGCATTCAAATCAGAAAGGAAGAAGTAATATTATCTCTGTTTGCCGATGACATAATCATATACGTATAAAACCCTAAAAGTGCCACAAAAAAACCTGTTCAAACTAATAAATGAATTCAGTTAAGAGGCAGGATACAAAAATCAACATATAAAATATCAGTCAGGTTTCTGTACACAAACAGCAAACTATCCAAAAAAGGAATTAAAACAAAATCCCATCCCCAATAACAATAAAAAGAATAAAGTATTTAAGAATAAACTTAACCAAAAATGTTAAAGACTTGCACACTGAAAATCATATAGCAACTTATTCTTTCTTGATTATTGTTTTGCCATCTTTGCTCAAGAACTAATGGTAGCTTTGCTTGACAATTATATGAGATGCAGGTTTTCACTGTCATCACTTAATTTAACCTACCTCGTCCCATATTAATACATAACTTAGACTCTCCATACCAACCTAGTCATTTGACTACAGTCTCCCATGCACCATCTCCCCATTCCTCCTGCATATTTGGGGTTACTCTTCATAACCTGTTTCATGTCATTCCTCAGCTCTAATCATCAATGCCTCATTTGAACCTTGATGGTCCCACCTGACTGGTCTCACTGGTGGAAGACGATTATACAAGGACATGAGTAATTATACTTATCAATGGCAAACAGAAGTTTTTTCAATATTAGCCTCCTCCAGAAACTTTCTGCAAGAGCTGATTTTATTTCTTTTGCCTTCATTCTTTTTATAGCCAATAAGGTCAGTTTAAACAATAGTAGTCTGCAAATCATTCAGCTAATATTAAAATATTTGACAAACTATTTTAGTGGCACCTAAAATACTTCTCTTATGACAAATGAAAATCGAGAGGATGTTAAGGGCCAAAAATAACTGTAGTCACTGTCAATAAACAGACATTCCCCTGTGCTCCCCCCGTCCCCACTTTCCTTGCCCTTCAGTTCAGGCAAGTTTCAAATTCAGAAAAGTCAGTCTGGAATTATTTCATTCTACATTTCAGGACATAAGTGCAAAGGACAAGAGAAATGTATTTCTTTTCATTCAGCAAAGAAAGTCAGTGGTAAATGTGAGTTCAGTTCTTGCTTCTGCCATTTTCTCCTCTGTTCAAAACCAATCAAGGCCTGGATACTTGACCTGCTGGTTGGCAGGGGTCCTCTGTTGAGTGACCTGGTACTTGTCTGAAGATGAATGCAGGCAGGTAGGAGTCAGAGGAAGAGCCCCTCTCTGTGTGTGTGTCCATGTCTGTGTGTGCGTGTGTGTGTGTGTGTGTGTGTGTGTGTATGAATATGAGAGTCCTAAAAATCTCTCTTTTAGATCCAATACTATGTGCTATAAAAGAAGTCATTGAGAACTAACAAAAGTATGTACAGCAATTTATAAAATCTGCCACAATCACCTTTCCCTTGGCAGTTGAAATAAATTAAATCTGTCCCACATCTTATATCTGTCTCTCTGCTTTAATCTCCACATTGATTTTTGACCAAAGAGCCTCAGGACGTGAAATAATCAAATTGCACCAGAGAAAACACAAATGATCTGTTTTGCTTTGCATCTAAGTTTTATATTCAATCTCTCACTTATAAAAATTGAAAAAAGGAATTAAACTTCAACATACAGTCAATGGCTGTCATCTTCTGTCAATGATAACTCTTTACTAATGGATACAAGGTCCAGTTGACATTCTTTCAATCTGTCAACTGAATGTCAAAAAGCCATTTGCAACTGTTCAAAACACACGGACACTAACAATACTGACCATTACATTTAGTCATCTTCATTTCATTGGCAGAGTTTGACACTGTTTATAATTTACATACAAAGAAATAGTTTTGTGCAAGAAACTTAGTCATCTTTGGACAGATGAATGACATTTTTATTAATTAGTAAGAGTTAAATAACCATATCTCCTAAAAATCTGTTACCTTCATTTTCTCTATAATTTAAGATGTTTACAATTACTTTTTCAGCATATAATGGGCAAAATCTTATACGTGTTTGAAAGTGATTCTTTATAACACTTTTCTGAATAGAACATTTTTTTCTTGCCTTGGTCTCTAATCTGTTTTCACTGTTTCTTTTTCCTGACCAGTTTCAAAAAATACTTCCGTAATGCAAGGGATTTTTAGGTAAGAAGTACTTTTTGTCTGTGTCTGAAGGAACAGAGTCAACATTTAAAATGAGGAGTCTCTGCTAATTTTTCCTCCCCCAAATATTTCACCAACCACTCATCATTTTCATTAAATTCTAAGTCCAATGTATGTCTCACCACAGTTCCTAGAGGAACAAGGGAGGCTTGATGTGGTCCAAGGTGATTGTGTATGAAAAGATGCTATTCCCTGAAAATGCTCTCCTTATTATACACAGAGCTATAGTGGAGGCTTCTGTTTATACAAAACCTTTTCTTCTTCATTTTCAACACAGGAAGAAATATCAGTTTGCAATATGAGCAAAGTCTATAAAGGGACAGCCAAAGCCTAGCAAGCATTGGCTCTACAAGTCTAACTAAGTCAAAGGTAAATTAGCTGGCTGAAAGCATGTGGAAGGGAGAAGGGAAGGAAGAAAAGAAAAGGGAATGGAACAGAGTGAAAGAAGGAAGGAAGGGAGGGAGGGGAGGGAAGAGAGGGAGGGAGGGGAGGGAAGGGAGGGAGGGAGGGGAGGGAAGGGAGGGAAGGGAAGGGAGGGGAGGGAAGGGAGGGGAGGGGAGGGAAGGGAGGGGAGAGGAGGGGAGGGGAGGGAGGAGAGGGGAGGGAAGGGATGGGAGGTGGGGGGAGGTGGGGAGGGGTGGGGAGGGGTGGGGAGGGGAGGGGAGGTGGGGAGGGGTGGGGAGGGGTGGGGAGGGGAGGGGAGGGGATGGGGGCAGGGGAGGGGAGGGGAAGGGGAGGGGAAGGGGAGGGAGACGGGAAGGGGAGG
Source organism: Gorilla gorilla gorilla (assembly GCF_029281585.2). NCBI lineage: Eukaryota > Metazoa > Chordata > Mammalia > Primates > Hominidae > Gorilla > Gorilla gorilla. Next base: position 99,232,917 of record NC_073241.2, read on the forward strand.
GAGATGGGGAGGGGGAAGGTAGGGGAGGGAAGGAAGGGGAGGGGAGGAGGGGAGGGGAGGGAGGAAGGAAAGGAAGAAGGGAGAACAAAGTGAAAGGTTAAAAATAAATTATTTTCTCTTCCATGTCCCGACAGTGAGGAAGCTGGCCCAGAGGCAGAGCTGGGAGAGCCTCGGATGGCCTTCCTCTCTCTCAACTGTAATACAGGCCTCTACACAGACCTCTGTATGGGCCTCTCTATATTAGCACTTCTGTAAGTGAAAGAAATTACTTTTTCTCATACTCATGCAAAGTGGATCTAGGTTTTGCAGGTCCTGAAACACAATGAAAGGCTTCATTGTGACAAAAAAAGACAAATGCCTAATACACAAATAGTGTGGTGCCTTGGAGGAGGCCTTGGAGGAGGTGGAAGCCCCAAAGGCCAATTTCACCAGCACAAAGATTATACTCAGTAATGGTCACCAAAGATCTAAGTCAGTGGTTCTTATAGTGTGTTTGGGGGTCCCTGAGGATCCCTGTGTCCCTTTTGGGGATCTGCAAGGTCAAACCTATTTTCCTAGTAATATTAAGATGCAACATCAGTCTGTTTCTGCATCCACATCTGAAAAAGACTGAGAGAAAAAAAGGCACCTGTCTGGCAAACTGGCAACCACATTCTCAAACACCTGCTGAATTGCACTCAACGCAGCCCTGATTCAGCCATATCAACCTAGCACTGTCTTGTATTGCTGGGGTATGTGGGGATTCTAACACCTTATCACCACCATCAAAAATATTCATGTAATTGGGAAGATAGGAGTTCTACAGCTGAAACCTGAAGGCTGGTAATACCATATGTTTTTCAGCCCTTTACCAATTTCTTTTTAAGTTTCAGGATGGTGGCAGATAAGAAAATTCGAAAGATTTTTATCAATGTATCTGTGATTGATGGATTCACAAGATAAAGACACCCTAAATACTAGAATAATGGCCAACTCAACTAAATTCAGCCATTTAAAAAAATGCTGAATATGCGCATTAAATGAACATGTTTACCATAAATAAAAACAGAGACCAGCCCACGGGGCTGGCTTTTTCCATGTTTGACACTAGAAGATGTCTGGTGCTCACTCACCCTCGGCTACAGTCAATCTCATCACGAAGGTTTCATTTTCTCCTGCGCTGGCCTTCAAGTGGCAGCGGTAAAGCCCCGAGTCTGAGGCCGTGACATCAGGGATGACGATGACGCTCCACCTTCCGTGGCTGCAGTTGCTCACTATTTGTCTTGGGAACTTGGAGGTGAAATTTCTGCCATGGACCAAGTTGCAGTAAGTTAAGAGGTCGATCTGACGGGGCTGGATCTTTTCCCACCTCACTGCCTGCACAGGCCATGTCATCTGAGGCTGACAAGTGAGTGTGACATTCTTTCCAGGTTCCGAGACAATGTGTCTATTTGATGGCACAGCTGCCTCAAAACTATCTGAAAAGAAGAAGCAAATGATTAGATCCAGGTTGTCAAATTTTGGGACACCCAACTGGAAGATACCTAATCATAAAAATAATTGGTGATGTTACCTAACACAGTTCTTCCATTGTGAATGACCTCTTTATACTACTTTTTTTTTCTTTTTTCTGAGACAGTCTTGCTCTGTCGCCCAGGCTAGAGTGCAGTGGTGTGATCTCGGCTCAATGCAACCTCCACCTCCCAGGTTCACGCCATTCTCCTGCCTCAGCCTCCCGAGTAGCTGGGACTACAGGCGCCCACCACCACGCCCGGCTAATTTTTTGTATTTTTAGTAGAGACGGGCTTTCACCGTGTTAGCCAGGATGGTCTCAATCTCCTGACCCTGTGATCCGCCCACCTCGGTCTCCCAAAGTGCTGGGATTACAGGCGTGAGCCACTGTGCCCAGTCGTGAATGACACATTCTTGTAAGACAAAGGGTTTTTTTTTGTTTTTTGTTTTTTGTTTTTAAGTCCGGGAGATAAATAGAAAAGAGGATATGATTGTTCACACATAGTTCCGTAAGTGTTACTTGGTTAACCATGTAGTGAGAAACACAGCCAAAACCCCTGGTGCTTTTCTTGGTATCATATCAAGAGGCTGAATTTTACAAAGAGACTGTTAGACAATAATGCTGGGCTGGTGTCTCTGACACTGACCTACAGTATCAAATGTTCAGGTTATAATCATTCTGGCTAAGACTCTGACAGTTATAAAAAAGATACCATATCATTCTCACTGAATATACACATGATCTCATTCTTCAGATATACAGGGTTGTCTTACACATGAGTAGTAGGGCCCCACATGTGGTATCAATTCTTGATACCGTGAAAGTCCACCAGTATTCTCCCACCTTCCTCACACCATTTCTGGAATTCCTAGCATAAAGTACTCAGTAATTGTCACTAAATATCTAAGTCCATGGTCCTTAGAGTGTGTTTGGGGGCCCTGGGCATCTCTGTGTCCCTTTAGGGGATATGCAAGTTCAAATCTATTTTCCTAGTGATATTGAGATGAAATTCCCCCTCTTCACTCCAGTTCTCTCACAGGTATACAGTAGATATTTCCAGAGGCTCTGCCAGCTAGTGGTATGCATGCTTGAAAATTCTTGTGTTTTAAATTTTGCTCAATATTGATTTCTAATACAGTAAACATGACAGATATAGCCTACATAAACAAACACTCCCCGAGGGCCTTTATAATTTTTAAAATAGCATAAAGGGGTCTTGAGACCAAAAAGTTTGGGAATCTGATCTAAAGAATAAACTGTGGTAATTATTTCTTAAAATTAAGATAACCCAGCAAGGTAACAAGTGGATCCATTTATTAGTGATGAACACCTTCTTTCTTCTGATGGCATCACTAATGCCAACAAATCCTGACCTGCTATTTCAGTAGAGTGAGGCCTGGGCAGTAATGATGTCACAAAACTCTCTGGCACTAAGGGAGAAATGCAAAAAGTGGGAAGTCATCTGTCACTTCAACTATGTGACAGTTACACTCAGGACTGGCCCAGGAGCCATTGTCTTGGCATACAAACAAAAGAAAAAAGAAATAGAGAAAGAGAGAAAGGAAGGAGGGAAGGAGAAAAAGAAGAGAGAAAAAGAAAAAAGGAGGGAGGAAGAAAAAAGGAAGGAAAGGAGACAGAGAAACAAGAGATGTCACATTTCGAAAGAGAGAATGAAAGCAAGTCTAAAGTGCAGTAAGATTTGCCATCTATTGAACTAGAGTATCATGTCTACGATAGTTTCAGCCGCACCAAAAACTAGCTTCTCATCTTCAGCATGTGGTTCCATGTGTCAAAATGTTGTAAAAAGAAAACCACAGCACTCCAGCTTTCTCCTCTGTACAACCGTTTACCAAAGGTAGCAATTTACCCACATAACACACACCCGGAAAACATTTCGTCTCTAAGTAATAAAGCAACACAAGAAAAGGGGAAGAAAGAAAAGCAAAGGAAGAAAATTCATTAAAAAAGGGAAAAAAGGAAATAAAAGCTTAAAAGAAACAAAAGGAAAATTAAAATAAAAATTAAAACAGGGAAAGGAAGATGTGAGAAAAGAAGGAAATGCGTGACAACATAAAATCAGATGCTAGCACACCATGTGGAGAAATGAAAGAACATAAAAGAAATGAAAAAAAGAAGGAGAAATCGACTTTCATGTGAGCCCTTCTGGTCCCTGGGAAGTAAGAGGCAGTGTGGATGCGTGTCCTCAGTGCTCACACGCACAACTGTTTTGTGTTTTTCTTCTTCTTCTCTCTGGATGCCGCCCCGTCCAATCTCAGGAGCTTCCTTTGTCTGCCTATCTAACCAAAACCATGCTCTCAGGCCCCCGTGAACCTGCCGACTCAGGTAGAAACAGGGGTCTACTCATAGCCGTGTCTGCATTTGCACAAAGGACAATGCAGGAAGCAATGGGGAAAATCCTAGAGGGGATGCAGCTGTCTTTGGGGAGCAAAGTGCAGGGAGGTTACAGCAGAGGCTCCATGTGAGGACCTAGACCCGCCTCTCAATAGACTCAGCCTGGAGGTGAAAGAAGCGGTTCCCAACCCTAGAGCCAGGTGGTTCAGAAGCTCAGAGTAGCCCCTGATTAAGCTTTCCTGACAAACAGAGTAACTGAGTGGTGTTAGATGAAAATCAAGACCTATTACGAGGTCGGCCAAACCTGCCTTGCCTCAGATATTGCTTGTGGCTTCTCAGACCACAGGCTCTTCCTGCAAAGCTCAGTGGAAGGCAGCTCAAAATGACCTTGAAAAGAACTGCCAGAAAGAGCCCACACAAACAAGAGAACCCTGGGATCCTGATGAACTTGGAATTGGAAAGTGGATTCACGTGAAACAGAGACCAAACTGTCGTAGTTAATTGGGAAGAAAAAAATTTGATTTCAATAAAACAAATACAAATAATGAAAACCAGCTTATACTTATATGTGGCTATGTATTAATACTTAGAATAAACATTGAATAGACTGTGTTGTTTTCCCATGATTTTTATTGCAGGATATCATGATTAAATATTCTCTATTTTGTATGTGGCTTCTCTGGCTTGACCACAAATCATCCTTGGAAATTATTTCAGTGCTTCATCACTTTTCCAACCACTGCTCATGCCCTGGGTACCCCAAACATTGCTGGGTACATCTTCACATCATGCCACTGCCCCTGCCCACTAGCACCTCCCTGGCTACTGACCTGTCCTCCTCACCATCCTCACTGGTCAACAGTTCTGCATGCAGTTTGAGCAGCTCTGCAAAATCCCTCACCAACTTCACAAAACCCTGAGTCATTTTACTGTCAGCTTCGTAAACCCAAGCCTTTGTATAGCTAGACCATTTTATACTACTCTGTACTTAGCACCTAGAACCATGCTTGGCATAAAGTAGAGAAGTCAATCAATATTTTTTGGATAAAAAATTTGCCAACCTAAAGAATGGGAGGAAATATTTGCAAACTATGCATCTGACAAAGGTCTAATATCCAGCATCTATAAGGAAGTTAAGCAAATTTACAAGAGGAAAATGACCCCATTAAAAAGTGGGTAAAGGACACAAACAGACACTTCTCAAAAGAAGACATATACGTGGCCAACAAGCATATGACAAAAAGCTCAATATCACTCATCATTACAGAAAGGCAAACCAAAATGACAATGAGACACCATCTCATACCAGTCAGAATGGCTATTACTAAAAAGGCAAAACATTACAGATGCTGGTGAGGTTGCAGAGAAAAGGGAACACTTATACACTGTTGGTGGGAGTGTAAATTAGTTCAACCATTGTGGAAAGCAGTATGGCAATTCCTCAAAGAGATAAAAGCAGAACTACCATTTGACCCAGCAATCCCATTCCTGGGCATAAACCCAGAGGAATATAAATCATCCCACTATAAAGACACATATGTACATGAATGTTCACTGCAGCACTAATCACAATAGCAAAGACATGAAATCAACCTAAACGTCCATCAGTGACAGATGGGATAAAGAAAATGTGTTACATATTCATCATGGAATACTATGCAGCCATAAAAAAGAATGAGATAATATGTTTTGTGGGAACATGGATGCAGCTGGAGGCTATTATCCTCAGTAAACTAATGCAGGAATTGAAAACCAAATACCACATGTTCTCACTTTCAAATGGGAGCTAAAGGATAAGAACTTATGAACATAAAGAAGGAAACAACAGACACTGGGGTGTACTTGAGAGTGGAGGGTGGGAGGAGGGAGAGAAGCAGAAAAGGTAACTATTAGTTACTGAGCTTAATACCTGGGTGATGAAATAATATGTACAATGAACCCCTGTGACACATATTTACCTATGCAACAAACCTTCACATGTACCCACAAACCTAAAAGTTTTTTTAAAAAATTTTCTAATAAAATAAAACTGTATTTTTGACTTTAAACACTTGAAAAAATTAATTTGCAATTCACTTTGCACTCAATGTGATTGTATTTTTACTGATTTTGGGGGAGATTTACATCTATAATAACCCTAATATTAAGAAATATATTTAAAATAGTATTAGTCATGCCTAAACGAATTGATAGTTCTAGGCAACAATCCTCAGTGTCTGCAAATTCACAAATGCCATTTATGTTCCCACAGTACCACCTTGGAAGCCATAGCCTTGTCAAAATAATCAAACCTGATGCTAATCAAGCCTCCAAATCTAACCACCAACTTACAGAACTGCAAAGAGCAGAGAAACGTATCAAATGCCACCATGGGAAAGCAGCCCATGGGAATATGAAAAACTCAAGGTGACAACAACAACAAAAAAATGAAAGGTGGAGAGGAATAAACCTACAGGTTAAAGGGAGGTATTACACAGTAAAAATGTGTGGAACTTAAAAAGGAAAAATTTATAGAATCGGAGAAATGCAAAGTAGACACTTAATAATTTTAAGAAATTATTGCTGTTTTGTGAGGGGTGAAGGTAATGATGGTATCATGTTTATGTTAAAAAGAACACTCATCTTTTGAGATTCAGGCTAAAATATTTATAGATGAGATGACTTAATGGCTGGAATTTGCTTCAAATTAATCAAGGGAAAGAGAGAGTGTGAGAAATAGAGAACAATAACACTGACCCAAACTTGATAGTCGGCGAAGCTATATAGTGGTCACAGGGGAACTGATTATGCTATTCTTTCTATTTTTGTATATGTTTGAAACTTCCATTAAAAAAGCTTTAAAAGTATTTGTTTGTGGCCGGGCACAGTGGCTCACACCTGTAATCCAGCACTTTGGGAGGCCGAGGCAGGCAGATCACGAGGTCAGGAGATCAAGACCATCCTGGCTAACATGGTGAAACCCCGTCTCTACTAAAAATACAAAAAATTAGCCGGGCATGGTGGCAGGTGCCTGTAGTCCCAGCTACTCAGGAGGCTGAGGCAGAAGAATGGCGTGAACCTGGGAGGCGGAGCTTGCAGTGAGCCAAGATCGCACCACTGTACTCCAGCCTGGGCGACAGAGCAAGACTCTGACTCAAAAAAAAAAAAAAAAAAGTATTTGTTAGTACAAGATTTGAGAAGCAAGAGAAGGAACCTAAATTGGAGTCCCTGCCTGTGAAAGGTACTTCACACACCCAATCTCTAATCTTAACAATAACATCCAATCAGTATTAATGTGCCTGTTTCACAGTTGAAAAAATATATATACTGAAGTAGCTTTCCCAAAGAGCTGAGCTGGCAAAGAACAGAATCAGAAACGCGACAAACTAATTTGGTTTTAAAGCTCATACATTTTTCATGCCAGAACACCACAAATGCTAAACTCTCCTGTATCTTTAACCTCCAATTCTAAGTGGACTGTTCTCTCTCTCACCTCTAAACAGGATCTTTCTCCCACTCCTGAAAACCAACTTTGGACCTTTTGGCGCCATCCAGTCCTTGTTTCTTCTTCCCTATTCATTCAAAATTCCAGGAGTGGGTTCCCATCCTGCTCGGCCTCATCCTTTCCCATGTGTGCTTCGACACAATCGAGCATCCATTTCCACCCTTCTACCAAGACTGCAAATGTCATCAGTGTTCTTGACCTGAATGCTGGATGTCCAGCCCTCCTGGAAATACTCCACCCCTTGGCTTCTGTGACATTGCACTTGCCTGCCTCTCCTCTCTCCTTTCTGACCTCCCTCTGCTATCTCCTTCATGCTTTCTCTTCTTCTGCTTGTCCCTAAAAAAAAATGTGTGTTGTGCCCCCAGGAGTCCACTGCCCTTCCCTGTCTACTCACCATTGCTGAGTGAGCCTATCTACTCTCCTTGTTCAACCATCTCTTAGGTGCAGATCAAGTGCAAATCAATAGCGCCTGCTCAGTCAGACCTCTCCCCAGGGTTTCTAAAGCATGAGACGATAACTTGTTCTTACGATGCTTCAAATAGACTAAAAATTAAACAGCCCAGCATTGCCCTAAGCCATCTGCAGGAGCACTATTATTACACTAGCTAATTAGAAATGATGATAGTAGTAGCTCCAGTAGCTTCACGTATTCCCAACTGTGCCTAGACTATGAATATGCTCAATTAAGAACTTTTCTACAAACTCTTACTAGTCACCCAAATAAATGCAAAATGAAATGTTGACTGCATGATGACTAAGGAGGTCTCCTAAAGTGCCTGAGATAAAGTTCTCAAAAATAAGCAAGCAAAAGAAATAGAAAGGCAAATTCCCAGTTACAAGCAAGCAACAAAGTCCAGAAAGTGGAAAAATGGCACTTTTGAAGCTCATAGGGCATGCAGTGTGGGAGGACGTACTGAGGACAGAAGGAGAAACACAGACACAAAAGGCAGAATTTTCCAAGGATGCCTTTGCCTCCCTCATAGTTCTGGCTGTGACAGCCAAAAAGTGAAAAAGACAGTCGTGGTGGACACTGAACTGAGCTGTCAGGCAGCTTCAAGCAGAATAGAAACAGAAGCCTCTTCCCTAGAACGCATCAGCATTCCCAGAAAGAGAATGCAAGCTCCTGCCTACACTGTAGACTCCCTATGTGCATTCATTTCAAACACAGACAGCAATGACAGTATTGGATGGCATTTCTCTAAAAAGCTGCAATGTTCCCAGATGGCCAAGTTTGGGGATGTTACAGGTGGAATTGTCTCCCCCAACATTCCTATGGTGAAGTCCTAGCCTCCAGTACTTCACAATCTGATCTGATTTGGAAATAGGGCTGTTGCAGATACAATTAGTTAACATGAAGTCATCCTGGAATAGGGTGGCCCCTAATCCAATATGACCGTGTCCTTATAAAAAGGGGAAATTCTGACACAGGCATGAATACAAGCAGAACGCCATGTGAAGATGAATGCAGAGATTGGGTTGATGCTTCCACGGGCCAAGGAAGGCCAAAGATTGCCAGAAATTGCCAGAAGCTAGGCGAGACCTCTCCTTGCAAACCCCAGAGGGAACCAACCCTGTTGACACCTTCACTTCGGACTTCAAACTGCAAGACAACACATTTCTGTTAAGTTACCCAGCTTTTGGTATTGTGTGCCAGCAGCTCTAGGACACTAATAGGGAGTAAGGACCATCAGGATGACATCTTGGGTACAGTCTGGGCCTCGCCAGCACCCACCAGAAGCAGCAAGTCCACCCTGCTGAGAAAATCGGCTGTCTTCACAACACTGCTTCCCACGCATTGCCATTTCTGTCTTTCATCGAAAGTGCAGATAAAAGGGAAAGGACCAAACAAGATAAAAAATAAGCTAAAAGACCGCTTAACTGAAAGGCACAGATAAAGTGGGAAGAATGAGTTACAATAAAGAGATAAAAACACAACCCGACAAAGCCATCATGAAGGAAAGCCAGGCAAGGCCATTTGTGGAAATAAAAAAAAAAGGGACTAGATTCAGGCTGCGTGTCCTGCATGGCAAATCAGGATTCAGCCCAGAAAATCCATATTAAGAGATGATTTGCAGTATGTCCAAAGAACGATTCCCCTGTCTAAGCACTGAACAGCAAAGGACTTGCAATGCAGGCCCCGGCAGGTTTGTGATTCAGATTACCCAGGAGTCAAAGCAACTGCTGAGACCACCTGCCTCCCCAGCTTCAGAGCCCAGGCTGCCTCCAGGGGCAGCTCCATGGAGCTCCAGAATCTTGAGATTGGCTCCTGAAAGGTAACCGTGGGTCCCCTTGGTGTAATGTGTGTTCAGGTTCTAATTGTTAAAAAAAATAACTTTCAATCTCTCCACCACGGTACAATGAGAATGATGCTTTTTATTATAGTCAGTATCATAAGATTTGCTGAATCACATGGAAAAGTCAAACTTTGGAGCCATTCTGCAGTTTCTCTCAACCAGAAAAATTACTGACTAATGGGATATAAGAATTTTAAATATAGGTAGTACATCTCTGAGGTCTCATAAAACCAAAAAAAATAAATAAAATGCCCAAGAGCATTGGTCTGTTTTCTACTAAAATGTTACCAATTGGCCCCCCAGGTTAGACAATTTAATGTAGACTTTCTGCATGGCAGGTTTTTAACAGAAAAAGACATCAAGAGATTAACACCATCTCTAATGATTCCCTACTAGAGAATAGATTGTTAGTGATGGTCCCTGGAGACTACATTAAGCATTTTGTCCCATATACTTAAAAATATTTTCAGTATATTTTTAAAGTAAAATAATAAGGCTTGAACGAGTCCTTACTAAGTGCCAGCATTAAATGCATTACCTAAGCTAGTGCATTTAGTCCCCACAAATAAGTCACCCAGCTGTGAATGGCAGGACATTCTTACCTAGGCAGGGCGTCTAGGGAGCCAGTCTCAAACCAGCCCTGAGAAGGGACTCCAGTGACAGCCAGAGTTTTCTTTTCTACCCTGCAGCAGGGCAGGATCTCAGAGGCAACATCAGCTCCAAGGACGCCTCTGCTCCTAGATAGCTTATTTTCTGATGCCTTAACTCTTATAATTAGAAATCAATTTCTGCACTTGTCCTTGTTAAAATGCATATAAAATTTTCAATTCCTGGCAGGCACCAACACATTAGTGTGAAATTGTCCATTAGATTGTTTTCCAAGTAGAAAGCAAGGAAGATGTTTCCCACAGGAGAGTGGCCAGCAATAGACTTGCTGTGGCAAAGGAGAGACAGGAGAGCCCAGAACTAGCCTTGTCCCTGCCAAGGTGAGTGCACCACGGGGCAGAGGGCGGAGAAGGAGAGTGAGTGGAAGTGCGGGATTGGTGGGAGACTCATGCAGAAAGATGGACTGCAAACCAGAGGCGGTGAAATTTTACCTCCTTTATTTTTCCTTCCTTTATTCATTCAACATTCATTCCTTCATCCACAAAGATTACTGGGTGTAAATAAAACACAGACTGGGTTAGGGGGGAGACACACAAGCAGATAATTGCTGTAAAAAGACGATAAGTCCTCCAAAGAACAAAGTGATGAAAGCACAAAGAGAGCCTGTAGAAATTCCCCACTAACGCCCTGATGGCATCTGCAGAGATCCAAAGAGACGGAGCTGTGAGTTTCAGAAGCAGCTATTGCCCGACGGTGCTCACCAAGGTCTGTCAAAGATTCTCTCACCAAACACAAGGGTATTTGCCAGAAGAAAATCTATTTAGGACTCCAAACTTAAGCTGTTCGATTGCATAAGTTTGATGCCTTCAGAGCATCTACTCCGGGTTCAATTTCCTTCCTCTTCTCATATTTTCTGACCATGTCACTATTTTAGTATCTACTTCATTACATTTCTTTGGTATTTCCAGATGGCTTTGTGGAGAACAAATAAGTACCATTTGTGATGCATGACATATGAAAAATGACTAAGAACCAACTGATATAATGTTAGAAATGGGAAACCAAGAAACAGTACCTGCACACCCTCAGAATGTACTCTACACATACTATATATGCCTAGATGTGAACTTACATATTTTGACTTCCACTGAAAAAAAAGATGTAATAAAATTAATTCTAAAACTAAGTTTTAAAACACACTGCTCAGAAAATCAGAGGTTCACCATTGCTAACAGTGTGATTCCTATCCAATTAAAATTGCTCTGAAAATTGGAAGATAATTTCTGCAAATTTCTGCAGGCAAAAGACATGACCTATGAAATAGAAGCCATTTTCTGTAGGGAAAGGAGAACACAAGGTCCTCTGGTCTTGCTCAGCGCTGCAAAAATCTCCAGTCAGGAATAGCAACAGGACTTAAAGAAAAGCAAACTAAAAATTCACCCTTACAGCTCTCTCCTGAAAATGTGAATATGAGTCCTATTTTGCCTAGCAAAATATTTCACGCTGTAACTGGCCGCAGGCAAGAAAGGTGAGGATTTCTTGGAGGACTTCGAGTTTCAGACAATATTCACGTTCGTTGTAAGGGAAAATGGCAAATGACGAATGGGAAGAACTGAAAGATGAAATCTTTGCTTGGGTTTCGCTAAGCAGTAAGTTCCAAACACCCTGCAATGCAGGGAAGTCCATAAAAATGGAGCAGGAGCCAGGCTTGACTCGGACAGTGAGCAGATGCTGTCAAGCTCTATGGACACCTCCTGGGACCTTTCTGCCTTCTTGAAACACCCCAACTTCTGTGCTCTCTTCTCCCCTAACAGCCAGCACCTGCCCCGCTAGGTTGGAGCACTGCCCAGGGTGGCTGGAGCCTGCCTGAGAATGCACACACTGATCAAGGGACCCTGATCCAGTGACTGACCCTGGTAGAGTTTGCTTTTCCTGACCAGGCAGCTTCCCTAGACTTCACTGGATCCTGTGCCCTTGCTGGATCTCTCCTTCCCTTTCCAATCCAGATCCCCTGATGGGTTTCCCTGCGAACACTTCCTAATGGGTCCTTTTCACATTTATCCTCTTCTCAGGGACTGCTTCTGGTGAATGTAATCTAAGGCAAGTACAATTGTAGAACTTTACTAAATTGTACTTGGAGCCTAGAATCTAAATTTCCATCAGTGTGCCTGGAACCACATTCCTAAATGTCTTTTTTGTTTGTTTTTCAGATGGAGTCCCACTCTGTTGCCCAGGCTGGAGTGCAGTGATGGTATCTTGACTCGGCACCTCCTGGGTTCAAGCAATTCTGCTGCCTCAGCCTCCTGAGTAACTGGGATTACAGGCACGCACCACCATGCCCAGCTAAATTTTTTGTGTTTTTAGTAGAGATGGGGTTTTGCCATGTTGGCCAGGCTGGTCTCGAACTCCTGATCTCAAGTGGTCCGCCCACCTCGGCCTCCCAAAGTGCTGGGATTACAGGTGTGAGCCACCACACCTGGCCCTTGAATGTCTTCTTGATAACATGACCTGAGTCAATGAAATCTCTCTTATAGAAGCAGGAGGTAGGATGGTGCTTACAGTGGCTGGGGATTGGGAGAATGAGGGGATAACGGTTAAGAGGGTACAAAACCTCAGTCAGACAGAAGACATAGGATTCTTCCTTTTTTGAGCTCCGTCACACAGCTTGATGCATATAAATAAGAGAGTATTGCTCATTTCAAAATTTCTAGAGAGTGAATTTCAAATATTCTCACCACAAAAAAAGTTAAGTATTTGAGAGGATGGATACGTGAACTAGCTTGATTTAATTATTACACATTATATTTATAAGTTATAACCTCTGTTTGTACCCTATAAATTTATAGAATTATAAATTGTCAATTTACAATTTAAAAATTAATAACAAAACAAAACCGACTCTGTCTTTGACTCTCTGTTTGGCTCTATCACTCTCTCAAGTCCCAGCTTGACCTATCTCTCTCCCAGGACTTACCCACAGTAATCTCTCAGCCACTGAATCCTACGGCTCTCTCTTTCCACACTTTTGTGTAATTGGATATAACAAAGTACTGCACTTGCAAAATATAAACTGTCGTGTTTTCTATTTCTGTGGCTATGTCTTGCTTTTCTCAGTTATGCCAAGCTCCTTGGAGGCAAAAATAATTTCTAAAATATTTGTTTGTTTCTTGTTACTCCACCATGTTTCAAAAGCTTGCCAGTTAATTGTAGGGTGAATTGTACTCCTTCTAATCTCAGGAAAAACCTTATATAATAGCTTGTACATATTGGATGATTAATAAATACTTGAGAATTCATTTACTACCTCTGTAGGAGTTAAGCACAATCTCAAAGAAATCTGCACAACAGCAAGAATGACTAACACAAAGATGATGAACGGTGTTCTTAACCAAACAGAATGAAAATTTGAGATATGGTTATTAGAGGCTTCCCTACATTTTTTCAACTGGACTATTAAAATAGTTGTCAAAATGAACTCTAATTGTAGCCCCTTTTCCCTCCAATTCATATTGCATCAAAGACTATATAACTAACATATAAATCTTATCAGGCGACAGCTGTACTTTGAAAGGTTCAGATGTTTCCTATTCCTACTACAGGACAAAGCACATGTTCTTTAGCAAAATCCTATATGATTTTATTCTTGCCTTTGTCTCCATTCTCATCTCCTACTAGAATCTGCCATATACTCCAGTTTCCCCAAGAACAATATTCACCTTTATGATCTTGCATCAGCTATCTCTTCTTCTGGAATGCCTTCATATAATCCTTCCACTTCATTCCAAGAACACTGCTATTTATCCTACAAAATTTATCCTGTGATGCCACCTTATCCTGTGATATCACTTATTCTGTGACATCACCTATTTCAAGGAAGTATTTTCTTACTCATTTCAAAATAGGCTAACTACTCCCTCCTCTGTTTTACCTCTACCTTCTATTGTGTTGTTTTTTATTTGTTGTCATTTACTTCCTGCCCTAAGAAACTATCCACTCCTTAAAGACATTGTACCTTCAATATGTCTAATCTTAGCAAAATGCCAGGCACATTAAGTCTCCCAATAATTTTGGGGGGACTAAATGGACGAGAAAACATCTCCAAAGATGATGTGTTGTAAATTTAGCGAATGATACCAGGAACTCAGAGCAATATTTTCCACTCCAGGCCCTACATGAGTTTGGGTCTCCATTCCCACTTTTGCCAAATGGAAACCCACACAGCAGATTTCCCTCCTGGCACCACACACCCCTGAGCATCAGCCAGCACTGCAAATTTATGGTTTTAATACCTCCTCTCCAAAGAGCTCCAGGTGCTTTTCAAACCACAGAAAGATCAACAGTATTTCTCACAACTCCCTGAGGTAGAAGAGGCTGAAATTATTTAGTTCAAACCATAATGAAGTTAAAATGAAAAATATAACAATATTAAAAAACCAGTGTGAGTACAGCTATTAGCAGGGATAGTTGTAATCATCACATCGATTCAGAAAAGCAAGTAGCCCAGAAAAAACTAACAGCAAGAGGGAAACAAGAGTGTCCGTGGTATTTATTTTGGATTTGCAATGAAATTTGGGAATTAAAGGAGATAATAATACATGTATTCAGCATTTAATTTGTGTTCTTTATACGTCAGAGGAAATGTCTGCAAATTAATCCTACGCAACAATAATTCTTTAAAGCATTAAATATGTGAAGATGACTACACCAAGCATTAGTTGAAATAGAGAATACTGGAAAGAATCTAAATGTCCAGAAACTTAACAAGGTGAAGCAAATTATGAAAAGTAAAGATCAGTCTATCAGTATTGGAAATGCTTATGACATAATGTACAAAAAAAATTTATCAACAACATGTATGTACACTTTGCTAACAGTTAGAACATGTGTGTACTCTGAATGAGAGTTGAACAGGAAATGGGAAGAGGAAACACAAGAATGGCAGCCTGAACTTTTTTCATTTATTTCTTTTATGCATTTTAAAATTTCTGTAAATGTTTTGATACTCTTGGTGCACTGTGTTAGTAGTTTTCTAAAGAAGGAGGCAGCCCTGTGAGGATGGGCACACCTTGGAGACTTGAGTCCAAAGACTAGAACACAGAAAGGAAAAATAGGAACTTCACTTCACAGTGGGAAAACGTGGCAAACACACCTTAACCACATGATGGAGACCAACATCTCAGTGACGCTGCGTGGATATGAGGTACCCCTTGATATGATGTGATGAGAAGGGGTTCATGACTCTGGTATTCTTTCCAAAATTCCATATTCCCAGTCTAATCATGAGTGAAACATCAGACAAACCCTAATTGGGAGATGCTCTGCAGGACACTGGGCTAGTATTCCTCAGGCCTCACAGGGTTGTGAAAAGCAAGGAGAGACAGAAACTGTCACAGATCAGAGGAAACTGGGGAGAAGTGGCAACTCAATGCAATGTGGTGGCCTGGTGAAGGAGACCCTGGAAAGGAAAGAGGACAAAACATAAACACTTTGGATCCAAATAAAGTCTAGAGCTGAGTTAACGGTAGTATACTAGTTTCAGTTTCTTTGGTTTAACAAACATACCGCAACAATGTGAGATGTTAACAATGGGGGAGACTGGATAAGGGGTATATGGAAACTATCTGTACTAGTTTTCCCACTTTTCTGTAAATCTAAAAATATTCTAAAATTTAAAGATTATTAGAAGGGTAAGAGGGCCAGATTTGGGAGTCTATAAAAGAAAAGAAACACAAGACAGATGGTAGAGCAGAAGGAATGTTTTTGCAACACCATCTTGAGTGGTACAAGGCAATGGAGTAAACACCACGAGACGTTGGGACTACACTGCAGTCGGTTAGGAAAGAGGAATAATAATGAGTTCTCATGGGTGGAACCGAGGCCATAAATAGCAAACTGGGTGTTGGCGAAGTGAGTTAGCTCAACATACTGGTGCACAAGAAACAATGTTAATTGAAATGGTCCAACATTTTGCTAGCTAAAAAGTATAAATTTCTCTGTCTTCCTTGAGATAGGTCTATGTTGGCACATGTGAGTTAATCTTATTTTTTAAAGTGAGTACTGTCAAAAAATTCAGAGAAGGCTCAGTGGAACAGGTTTGGGGTGCTGGAGATTGCCACAGAGCCCCATCTTTCCCTTGAGGAAGGGCAATAGAGTGGATTAGCAAAGAGCAACTGAACACCGGCATCCTTTCTCCAAATGCTGACATTTATCCAACTAGAATATTGAGCTATTAAAAGTCTATTAGCCTAGCAAGCCCTGGGAACTGCCTTCTTCATTTTTGGAAGTTGGGACCAAAACAAATTGAAAATAAACCCTAAACAGATATTGCTACAAACCACATATGAAGAGCGACCTTAAAGTCCATGTTCATAGAGTGGGCACAACTGATGCGGCCAGGCACTCCACTTCACCCATCCCCGCAGGTCGGCAATCCTCACACACACGAGAATGCTAACACTCATATAAGTTTGGAATAACACCCAATTGACTCAAAATGAGGCCAGAATTCTCAACTCTAATCCAAAGCAACTCTTTTCACCACACTTATCTGCCCCATGTATTACTTTTTCATGTATTTTCTAATCACTTGATTAAAATAAAGAGGTAAATACTTTGGTATACATTTTTAACTGTGATTTTTATTCTTTTCTCAAAATAAAATAGAATATGCTCATTTTACATGTGTGTATGTGTGTGTGCATATGTGTGTGTGTATTACTAATAAGCATACTGAACTAAGAGTCTTTGCCCACAAAAATATATCTCTTAATCATATTTCTTGGCTGTGGACTTAACTTTTTGTTCAACTGAATACAGTAAATTCTTCATTTTCTTATATCTATTCAAAGTGTTTCTTTCTTTTTATTATACTTTAAGTTCTAGGGTACCTGTGCACACATGCAGGTTTGTTACATATGTATGGTGCTGGGAAAACTGGCTAGCCATATGTAGAAAGCTGAAACTGGATCCCTTCCTTACACCTTATAAAAAAATTAATTCAAGATGGATTAAAGACTTAAATGTTAGACCTAAAACCATAAAAACCCTAGAAGAAAACCTAGGCATTACCATTCAGGACATAGGCATGGGAAGGACTTCATGCCTAAAACACCAAAAGCAATGGCAACAAAAGTCAAAGTGTTTCTTTCATTTCTTCATTTAAACATAAAATGGTTGAGCCTTCTTACGGGAAGAAATTTGTGAAAACCCAGAAGACATCAAAATCTGCAATGTTGTCATAAAGTGAGTGGCTATTTTTAAAATGATGCCTCTTCTATGTTTTTGTTTGTTCGCTTATATCCACATATCTTTTCCTTCCTGAGTTCTGAGAAAGGGTATACAAAGCTCTGTACATTTTGAGATTGAGATGTCTAGACTACAAAATTCTTTAAATTTTTGGACACAAAATTCCTCTCTACTGAGGGCTAGAACAAATGTCACCTCTGATTTGCTCAGGGATTTGGCTATATTTCATGATCCTTATTAAGAAAGATGATAATAATCTAGTCTTTAGGTCTGACTAATAATAACAGCTATAGTTTGAGGACTTATTATCTGCTTGTGACTATATTCAATGCTTTGCATATGCAGTACTATTTCATTTTCACATTTACAATTCAGTGAAGTATGGATTATTGTATCATTTTACAGATGATGAAATTCAGGGTAGAGAAGTAAAGAGAAGAATCAGTCTTTGGATCTAATCACTTGTAACAAATGGGATCTGTTTCTCTCTCTCTCCTCAGCTTTAGGAAAGGAACCACACAGCACAAGCAGGAGCTAGCAGATAAAAAGCATTTAGGGAACTCAGTGCAATAAACAGTTTGTCTCAGTGGTTTCTTATAACTAGAATAAGGTACTCTCAGATCTAAATGACACTCTGCTTATTATGAATAGGGACAATAGAAAAGATCACTTCTGATGGGCAGATTCCTCTAGCACCAGCACCAGACAGTGGGATAAACGGGCTCTGGGATGCGCCGTCATACCTGCCAGCCCAGCAACCACAGCCATCTTCCCTGTCTCCACCCCCTCACCTTTCCCAATAGCAGTGGATGACAGAGAGAGACATCACCAGAATACCAAGGATATCATAGAAAGAAAAATGAACGTGGAAACATTTTAGAAAATAGATCGCCAGAGCTCTGAAAACCAAAAAAGTCCTTATTGAAGAGATAAGTGTGCCTAAAGGATTTGTTATTGTCACAGAGCACAGATCAAAGATGGGATTATTTAAGCTTTTTATTTCTCAGAGTGAGAAAAGGACAGGTCTGGTCATAATTAGAAAACAAAATAAACTTTTTATTTTCTAAACATGTGCTTTTTTCTAAATGAAAAACTGCCTAAAGCAACTCTAGAATTTTATTAATCTATGTTTATGCATTACATGTGAACATTATTTAAAAAAAATAGATCATCTTAGAGCGAACTCAGTAAACATATGCCATACTCTTAGAGTAACAACCTTTGTAAATTACCGTTTAAATTACAAGCGTGGGGTAAGTTGGTGCTTAGAGTAGTTGGGAAGGAGGCAGGAGAAGTCTCTGCAGGATGGACCTCACGAGCAGTCAGGAGTTCAGTGTGCGCAGAGAACTCTTTTTGCAGGGCTCAAGTGTCCTAGTGAAATGCTAAGCCTGCATATTATGGAGTAAGGGACCAGCCCTCTGAAAGATGGGCTTCAGATGTGCTAAAAGAATTGGAGAATTATAGACAACCTCACAGGAAAGGGAGAAAAAGGAAGAAGATGTTTCTTATTAAAGTGTGAAGGGGAAAAAATGGCATCCCATGACTTCTCTATCATTCTATTGATCTTAATGAGGTTTCTGGAAACAAAATGAGTTGGGGGAAATGCACTACTTCTATTAGAGAGATTTCCAAAATTTGGAAAGCTGTCTCACTGTGATCATATTTTCATAGCATGATTTTGGAACAATAATCTAAAATGTCCAGTATTTATACTACCATCTATGAATTCGGTTTGTATGTATTATGTCAGAATGTGAAAAATCTCTGGCTCTGAAATTCTACCTTTCTATATAATATTTCAGATCACACCTGCAAAACTACTCTATGACCTTGACATTTTTGATGAGTTTGATGAGATCTTCTTTGACTGCTTCAAGTCAATCACCTCATATCAGTGCCATTGGCAATTCGAGGAAGACAAAGAGGAGCTTGGTTCAAGCTGATTAGCACTACCAGAAAAGAAACTCACAGTGAACACCATATATCAATTATTCCATTGAGTTCATGGACCAAGAGGAGAATATTTATTTTCAAGTTTTGTGGTTAGCAATTCCTTGTGATAGTTCTGCCAGTTTCCAATTTTCTCACTGAAGGGCTACAGAGTTCAGCATTTGTGCCAAGTCCTATATATTGCTCCTTTACAAAAGCATTTCTACTGAAGTAAATTGGAAAAAGAAGAAAAGGCAAGATAGACTAGACTTTTGGCCCTCCTTCTAATTGAGAATGACAACCACAACCATTTCAGTTGCATTCAGCTGTCATTCTGTTACTCCCAATAAAACAGAAATGTTCATGCTCTAAAGTAACTAACACACAAATAACCATCAATTGAGGACCTACTATATTTAAGACAATGTCCCAAATTCTGAGCCAAATCTCAAGGAAATTGCAAAGGAAAGTCAAAGGAAATAAAATCAATAATGCAATAGGTCCTCACTCGCCTGAAAGTAAACTGGCACAAGAAAACACCCAAAAAAATATTTTTTTACTATCTTAGCATACTCTGATTTTCTAGAAATTCTACTCTTGTTCAGTTTAAAGTGAGGGAAGATTTTACTTTGAAGTATTAGAGCTTTACCAGAGTTGTTCATTTTGGAAACAGTATCGTTAATGATTGACAATGCCATTCAGGGTAATCACATCTTCTAGTCATAGTTCACAGTGATTCTAAATGGAGGTGAACACATTTCACCATTTCATTTTATCCCTCTCACACAATAGCACCTGGACATGATTTCAAAATGGTTAAGGAGACTTATAAAGTATTTATTACAGAAGAGAACATTGGATCTGATAGGGTTGATAATCATTGCTATTTGCTTTATTAGTAACAGAATGAGTAAAAATATGCAGAAATGCATATACACTTTAGCAAATGATCAAAGAGTCCATATGATGTATTTTTAATCTAATAAATGAATTCAATGTTAATGTAACTAACCAAAGGTCCCCAGGTACTTTGTATCATGCCATGGTTCTCCATTTGCCAGAATTCATCTAACAGCCCCATTAAAATTGTAAACACTGGAAGCAAAGATGAAATGGAGAAAACAAACAATTCTTTTCCAGATTACAGTTAGTTCTCAAATATACCGTTGGAAGCTAGGTCAGAAAGAACTTAGATAAATATACTTCCTATGAATTGGTATATGTCCTATTGCTACGTGCCATTTTTTAAATGCAGAAACTAATTGAAATAGTTGCTTTGAAATATTTAAGCTCAGTGTTTGCCATTCTCCTTGGCTCTTTTATCTCACTACACACTCTTTTTCTAAGTTAGGGATGACTTCCATTTCCCCTGCATAGTACGCACTTTCCCCAAAGTCTGCAATTTAATTTCCACCTCCATAATTTTAAATATTTTAAAGTTATCATTTTACACTCTCAATTTTCCTCCACAATTGCCTTCAGTAATGGCTTCCTAACTCTATTGTCTTGGAATTACATTTTTCACATTTATAGGTTTGTCTTTTAAAAGCAAAACAAAACAAAAAAGCCATAAAATTTGGGGATCAGAATCAAATCACAGGATGTGCCAGAGCCAGTGGTAATGATTACAGATATACCCTAATGTGAGGTTTATTGCAGTTGTGCTATTTCATTTCAGAGGTATATTACTGTAGAATAACAGTTAAGAGAACAAAGCATATTTTTTGCCTGTGAATAGATTCAGTTGCATTTTACAGCAAAAATAATTTACTCGCAGGTTTAAATTAGACATCTAAGTGATGCAAATAAATAAATCACTGATGATTTCACCAATCAGAGATAACCACACAGATACTGATTTGTGATTTATTTGTAATATACCACAAACAAAACTAAAAACTTCAATGTATATTTCAGGAAAAGATTAATTTGGTGTGTGGTTACTTATAAAATCATGTAAGAGTAACAAGACAAAACCAATTTTAAATAATAGAATTTAAGAATGCTCTAGCCCTAAGGAATAATTTAGTATGACATTGACCATCTAACCATCCCTCTATTTCCTCTCCCAAAATATAACTCAGATGCTGAAAGTGAAATACATCTTAAAAAATAAAAGGTAAAATA
Organism: Gorilla gorilla gorilla; assembly: GCF_029281585.2. Classification (NCBI taxonomy): domain Eukaryota; kingdom Metazoa; phylum Chordata; class Mammalia; order Primates; family Hominidae; genus Gorilla; species Gorilla gorilla. The sequence continues at coordinate 99,254,446 of NC_073241.2, forward strand.
TAGGCTGTCAGACTAATCTGTACTGAATAAAATATCCTCCAGAAAGCCATGACTCAAAACATTTATCATCTCAACAAGAAACAATGATGTGTTTGATTCATAAAGTAATACAAAAAGTATATTTGTTTTCCTGATGTTTAGACAAGCATCAAACCACACAATATTTTTTAATGAGTCATTGGACTAGAAATCTTAGCTTTATTTTTCATACTGAATACATGGTTCATCCACTAGGGTATCAACCTACTAGGGGCACGAACTGTCCTTTTTATACATTTTGTACATAAGGGAACAGACGAGATTCTTATACTCAATATGAGCACCCAATGGGCACTCATTATATGCTCATCAAGTTTGCTTTAAGGGATGTTGAGAGAGCAGTATAACTTTCTGCATACGAATTCTCAACCTTTGTGACATGGTATCCTTCTGACAATCTCTATCTCGGTTAATACCATCTCCCCACATGACCTGCTATCAAGATTTGAAGCCAAGCTTCACTCCTTCCTTTGTGCATCCCTCCCATTTCACTCACACCCAAATCCTGTCACTTCCTCCTCCTTAATAGCCTTACATCTGCCTACTTCTCTGCTCTCCCACTTGAACAGGTTCTTATCATCACCTCTCCCCAGGTGGTAATGACAAGCGCCTTGTCATAATTCTCTATATACATTACATAGTACAGCCAGAGTAATCTTTGTAAAACAGATCTGGCCCTGTTAGTCCCTAGCTTAAAATTCTATGTATCCCCAAAGCCTCCAGGATAAAATTCAAACTTCTCAGCACATATTCTAAGGCCTAATAGAAGTAGTCATGGTTTCTCCAAGGGTCAGCTCTGGTCCACCACTCACCTTGCCCCTGGGCTCATTCTCAGATCCTCCAACTCACCACATACACTCCATCTCACATCTGAACTCTGGACCAGGCCACTCCCTCCCCCAGCACCGTCTTTCCTTCCCTCCTTCTCCTACTTTCTGCCTCTTCCATTGAGCTTTCCTGGGTTGCTCCTCCTCCTCAAGCTAGGTTACACACACCCCCAACACACGCACTTTATGCTCATATTTTAGCCTATATGCACCTCTTCATTTACAGTGCTGCTCCTAAGATATGCCTCTTGTGCAGCTGTTGACTTTTTAAAAATAAAGCACAGGAATTTATATGTTCTCCTACCTGATTTTAGTGTGTTAGCGCTGTTAGTTTAGTTTAGTTGTTAGTTTGAGTTTACTTTTCCAAATGGGTGCTTTCGTCTATCATTGAGAACTTCAGGTATGACCTGAGTTATGTGTATAAATATATCTTTAACTCTTCATACAGCTTCTTGGACAAGGGGGGAGTCATTGAAAAGGATCAAAGATTGAGTCTCCTGTCTAATACTTAATCCATTGTTGATTATGCTTTGAGATCACAGAGGGAAGTTATAGTGAAGGAAAATGAGTGGTTTGAATTCACTCCAAAGAGGAGCAAAAGAGCTTTATAATGACCAAGAGCCCCTGGCTCTAAAACCTTGAAAACAAGTCAGTTACCCACTGAACCCACCTACCCAAGGCCATATGAGATGAAATTTGTGTCTCACCAGCCACACCAAGCAAGGAGAAGGGGACAGCCAATTTAGTCTTCAACATGGAGATGAGTTCATCTCAATTAAACAAATCTACTCTTAACGGTCTATTGTAAAATATGTGTGAGGCAATGTTGATGGGACAAGACCTATCATGTCCCTGAAAGAGCTTACAAAAAGAGTCACCTACTTCAATTACAAATTCAGTTCAAAAATATTTGGTAAGGGCCTAGCACATGAGAAGTACTAAAGAAGCTATTAGGGCCAGGCACGGTGGCTCATGCCTGTAATCCCAGCACTTTGGGAGGCCGAGGCAGGTGGATCACCTGAGGTCAGGAGTTCGAGACCAGCCTGGCCAACATCGTGAAACCCCATCACTACTAAAAATACAAAAATAAAATTAGCCAGGTGTGGTGGCAGGCACCTGTAATCCCAGCTACTTGGGAGGCTGAGGCAGAAGAATCACTTGAACTTGGCAGGTGGAGGTTGCAGTGAGCTGAGATTGTGCCATTGCACTCCAGCTTTGGTGACAGAGTGGGACTCTGTCTCAAAAACTAAATTAATCAAAAAGCAGCTATTAAGGATAGAGTGGATAATACCTCAGGCATGGTCTCGGTCCTCACGGGGCTTAGGAACTAATAAGGAAGCCATAAAACTAAACAGATGATTACAACGTAAAATGCACTGTGAGCTCTGTGCAGGGGCACAGTAGGAAAGGAGCCAGATGCAGAGCAAGGAGCAATGTCTTGACTTGGGGCAGAGCCACAGCCATCAGCAGGCATCCAGGGCACTTATAGACACCCCTGTGCAAATAGGGGAGTCATGGAAAATACAGATGGAAAGTGGAAGGCCTGGACTGTTGCCCAATACGCATCTGTATAATTTCGTGGACTGAATGTGTGGGGCAGGCTAGTGATACTTCAGGAAGGGCTGAGATTGTTGCTGTACTGATACAGACGTGGGATGCAATCAGAGGAGGCGGGGGCCATGGGCCCTCCCAAGGCCTAGAAATGGAAAGATGAAGAAGTATTTAGGAAATAATGTCACTGCCAGAGGACCTGGCAGCCAAATGAAGAAAAAAGAGCTGAAAGGAAATAAATGGCAAACTGAGAAAAAGGTTAACACTTTAAACAGAAAATGTTCAGACAGTTGAGGCTTCAAGCACTGCATCCAATGAGTATTGGATATTATCTCAGCTAATTTGCCACTTCGTTTCTCAAGGATAACCAAGAACTGGTTGTGGCCTCTCTGTTTCCATAATGCTCAAACTGAAGAAAAATAACGGAGCAACCCAGGCAATTAAACATTCCAGAAACGCTGTCAGGGAGCTTTTTTCAAACATAGGAAGGAAAAAACTGACCGTTTACATAGCTACAAAAAAATATCTAAAATATTGTCAAAAGAAGTCTTGAACCAAGGAAATTTATCACATAAGACAAACCATTTCATTTTCACCATAATATTTAAAGGGTCATCCAGGAAGTAGACAAAACTCTTCAAACAATGTCTAGTATCAAAAGAAAGTGAATAACTCTACTTTCTGAAAGAACTGAAGGCAAGGAGATTACCTAAATTTTAAGAGTAAATAAATGCTGAAGAGACAAAACATAATATCTGTCTGTGAAGTAAATGGCACCAGGCAAAGCACATTTTCATCTTATTTCTCTGAACAATGCAGGCCAGGGTTATTAAGTCTGACAAGGCAAATTGTTTATCATGACTGAGTCATAAATACTAGTACCAAGACATGTGATTTACTAAACAGTACCAAACACCGAATGAGGATTTTTTAAATGAAGTTATTTCAAAAAAGAGTCAGTTACTATAAGAAGCATGAGTTATCCTCTTACTTTCATCTACTTTTGTTGTCACTCTTTTTTTTTTTTTTTTTCAAAGACAAGGTCTCGCTCTATTGCCCATGAGCAATCACAGGTCACTGAAGCCCCGACCTTTCAGGATCAAACCATCATCCCACCTCAGCCTCCTAAGTAGCTGGGACAACAGACATGTGCCACCACACTCAGCTAATTTTTATATTTTTTTGTAGCAACAGGGTTTTGCCAAGTTGCCCAGGCTGGTCTCGAACTCTAGGATCAAGGGATCTGCCTGCCTCAGCCTCCCAAAGTGCTGGGATTACAGGTGTGAGCCACCATGCCTGGCCTTGTTGTCACTCTCTACACAGGCTCAAACCCAAAAATAGAAACAGGAAAAACTGAAGATATTTTTTAAACTGCTTTGCTTTCCTGGGGAAGATATTACAAATGAACTTACTTCTCTACTTCCATTTGCTTTGATAAAAAGAAGACTAGAGGTCTCTTTGTTCTTCACATTATGAAACAGGAATTTTCCATAGAAAATCCATCCCCTACTGCCTTGAAATGTCCATTTATATACAAGATAAAAACAATGCTCCATGGAGTTTATAATATAGAATCACTTATTGTCTCACCAATGCATTCATTTCATTTTTATATAAGAAAACTTGACACTTCTCCTTTTTACTTACATGAAAATTCATTCCTCTGTATTTTTCTTTATACCCAGTAGTACTTATAATTACTCCTCAAAAGAAAAATAACTTTGCTTCATTCTTCTTTATGTTGTTATTTGGGCCAATTAATCATAATAAAAAATTTAATATATACTAAGTATTTATAATGAGGCACGATGTGTGATAAACACTTTGCAGCGGATGTTTACTGAATCTCACCTTTCACTTGAGGCACTGTTATTATGACTCTCATTTTAAAGATATTGTAACAAGGGTTATGGCTAGCGAAGACAGAGGCAGTATTTGAACACAGAAATTTGACTGAGTTTCTTAAAAGAACAAAAATAAAAACTTATGTACCCAAATAGTAGATGAATAGCATCTAGCACAACATGTTCCCTAAAATGATAACTACAAATTATTAATTCTGGAATCCTTTATACAAAAAAGTCATCTCGCTTATGCAGCACAACTCAGCCCTGTGTATTTGTCTTTTTCCCATCTGCAGGTCACTGCCGTCACAGGATGCAATTGCTCAGTTCTTCATGCCGAGGCAATGAAAACTTATACCCAATGTTTCCTCTGGGAGGGCAATTCTTCCCAAATGTAAATCTGATCATGGACCTCTCTGCTTGCAAACCAGTTTCAATACTTGGAGCTTCTTAGACTCATGCAAGTATAATCTCTCTCTAAGCCTCCTTCTCTCTGCCCTCACCTCTCACCACATCTGTCCATGCCCCACAATCACCACCATTAATCACCACCACTCCAGGCCCTCATGTGTTCACCTCTCTTGTCCACACCTCCATGCCCCGTGCAGGTTGTTCTGGCTGCTGAGATCCTCAAACCCTCAAGGCCTCCTCACATGGGATCATCTGGGAAGCTTCGCCAGCTTTGAGTGTGCAGTTTGCATCCTATCCTATCTGCACTCTGGCCATCTCTGTGAGAAGCTAACACATCTTATTGGGCCACTGGATTGTAAGCATCTCCACAGAAGGAATGACTTCTTAGTCATATAAGAAGGCACCACATCTTTTAACCTTCCTACCCAATCTCTTTAATAAGGTGGCTGTCCTCCTCCCCCCAGGCCGAGCCACAAGGCAGAACATCACACCTGCCTTGTGGGAAGACCCATGAGGCCCTTCGTGGATTGGTCTTATCTTTTGAATATTATTTTAAATCACTTGTCTCCTTGTTAGTCAGTTTAAGTAACTGTAAGTCAAAGGAAAGGATGCAAATCTACACACTCCAAGTTTTATCCAATGCTCTTTGGCATAATTTGCCTCCATGATATTCTTTATTCTTAGTCTTATTGCTCTACTGACTTCTTTCCTCCGGGTTTTCTGTTTTGATTTACTTTGGGCTTTGTTTGGGGATTTTAGGGGTTTTTTTAATTTGAATTTTTGTTTCTTTGTTTCTTTTGGTAGAAATTAAAAACAAGCTCCCATTTTTGTCTTTGGAAAACTCCACTTGAGGAAGTACCAAGAATCTTCACTGTTTTAGGGACCTCGTTATTACCAGTCACATCAAGCATAAGATAAGCATAAGAAATCCCCATGATAAAGGACTAGTTACACTTACTAAACGGAGCACTAAGGTGTACAAAAGGCTGGAAAAATAAACATGCAGGAGGTTTTTCTAACAGCATCAGAAATGTGGCAAATGTATTGCAAATGTTTTTATTTGTTCTATCTAAAAAGCATAAATATTATTTTAAAAATATTAATATAGGCCTAATACAAGGAATGGCAAATGATTTCATTGTCAAGAAGTAAGGCCTTGAGTATTTGTTGAATGTCTATAATTTTTGTTTGTTTATTTTTTGAGATAGGGTCTCACTCTGGCACCCAGCCTGGAGTCCAGTGGTGCGATCATAGCTCACTGCAGCTTCAAGCACCTGGGCACAGGCAGTCCTCCTGCCTCAGCCTCCCAAGTAGCTGGGACCACAGGTGCATACCACCACAACTGGATAATTTTTTATTTTCAATCGAGCCACAGTCTACTATGTTACCCAGGCTGGTTTCAAACTCCTAGGCTCAAGCAATCCTCCTGCCTCAGTTTCCCAAAATTCTGTGATTACAGGCATGAGCCACTGTGCCCAGCTTTGTATAATGTTTTACACTAAAATCAGACTTCTGTAAATAGAACAATTATGGAAATGCTGGACTTGAGAAATGAGGACTCATCTCTCCACAAATCTTATCTAGTCAAGAAACAGACCAGGCCATTGTGAGGATGCACAGTGCTGAAAATGAACCCCCTGGGAATGGGGCCCTTCGCAGTCTACCCAATTCCACCCTCATACAGCTTTCAAGTAGTGAGAGCTGATAAACACTGGCATGAGAGCAGTTTTGAAAAGCAAATCTTATAACTGGCCAGGTCTGGTGGCTCATGCCTTGTACTCCCAGCACTTTGGGAGGCCAAGGCAGGCAGTTCACCTAAGGTCAGGAGTTCGAGACCAGCCTGGCCAACATGGTGAAACCCCCATCTCTACTAAAATTACAAAAATTAGCCAAGCATGGTGGCGGGCACCTGTAATCCCAGCTACTCAGGAGGCTGAGGCAGGAGAATGGCTTGAACCCAAGAGGCAGAGGTTGCAGTGATCCGAGATTGCGCCACTACACTCCAGCCTGGGCAACGGTGAGACTCTGTCTCAAAAAAGTCAAAGAAGAAAGAAAGAGAGAAAGGAAGGAAGGAAGGAAGGAAAGGGAGAAAGAAAGAAAGAGAGAAAGAAAGAGAGAGAGAAGGAAGAAAAGAAAGAAAGAAAGAAAATCTGATAACAAAATAGCAAAACATGGCATCATAATGTTGGAAGGCAAGTGTCGTGTTGCAGGAAGACAAGAATTGGGGGCCAGGAGTGGGATCAATGCAGGGCTGAAGTTCTCACTGGTTAGAATCCTGCCCCCTCCTCAACACCAACTGCGAAAATGTCCTCTTTTTATCCCTGCCTTACCCCATCAGCTCTGGCCTTTTTAAAAATATTTGTTGTTCTCTAGTGAAGCCTCTATCACCTTCTCTATCTGAGAACTGACCAATGGAAATTCATAACTTTATCTCCAGAAATCCCAGAGGCCTAAAAAAATTAAGAGGATTAATGGGAAACTTGCAAGAAAGTGACAACCTCGATAGAAGTGACACATCTGATTTAGGATGGAAAAAGGTTAATCAATAAAAATCAATGGAGTATTGCGCCCTCAGACTTCAAAATAAAAACAGATGCAGCATCATTTATCGAGGATGGCTTCCACAAAACTCATACCTAAATAGCAACTGCCAACAGAAACCTCAAAACTTTACAAGGGAGAAACGAGCTTCTTGAATTATACCATAGACCACCGAGCCAACGTCATAGAAGAAAATATTATGCAAAATGAGACAGATGGAAAAATTAAATTAGGAAGGACTAATGGACTACTTCCATTATCTGCATCGTATCTTGAATTCCACCTCTGAAAAAGCTATAGACACATTACATTTGTACTGCACATAACTGGCTCCTGAATTTATAGGAATAAAAATATATGGAAATTTATATTGCATTGTGGAATGAAATAGATATATACAATATGCACTTTGAAGCATCTGTCATGATCAAATGACAAGAGGCGATTCTGACTAGAAAGGCAAAGTCAAAAGTTCATTGGAAATTTTTGCATAATTACAAATGAAAACTACAATAAAATGCAAATATTCTGGTTAAAAAAGTAAAAGTATAGTTGAAAAGGTAAAAATCCCAAAGAAACCCCTAGACTTACCAAAAAAAAAAAAAACCAAAACATGTTTTTGAAAGTCCAGGGAAAATATGTGCCAACAGATCTAAAGGGCCAAGTGCTTCAAATAAAACCCCTTATGGCTGAACTGACAAAGTCAAAGGGCAACAGTAGGATGAAGGTATTGCCAAAAAAAAAAAAAAAAGAATCATTCAAACTGGGGAGAACTGCAAAGCCCAGAGGTACAAATAAGCAGTGAGGCCGGAAGAGTGTTTGAAAACTATCTCACATAAGACTCCAAAGTAAATGCTGAAAAGTTTTTCAGCACATCAAAAAGAGAAAGAGAGGGAGAGAAACTGCATGGCATTTGAAAACAACATACACAACAAAAGTTTTTCAGTGAATAAAAACAGAGTAACAAGGACACTAAAGGGATTCCTTTCATCTTTTTGGAAAAAGTGATTAGAGAATTCCTGAATTTTCCATTAGAACAGATAGGCAACATATATTACTTTAAATAAATAAGCCTTTGACCTAACTCATGAACTGAACAAAATGTTCTCACCAGGAACAAAAATCCTCCACTCAGCTTGCTTTGCAGGTGCTACAAGACAACCTGTTGGACAAAATGCACTTCCGATATTTGCAAATGGCCACCATGCTTCAGAATGAGTGCGTTTTCAATGGGTGCCATCCAAAAGGGGAACTCTAGGTAGGTCATGAAATTAAAGCCAGAGAGTCTCACTGCTATGTCTAAAAAACTGAGAGAATGTGCTGGGACAAGTACTTTGTGCATAACCAAATACAAACTAGGATCAGAAATGCAGAATGATCTCTGCAAAGAAAAAGAATGCAAATTCACCTGCTAGAATTTCCTGAGTAGATAAATCACGTCAAAGGAGAAACAAAAGAAAAAACTCATTTAGATTTTCAAGCTCTTTTTTTTTTCCACTTTCTATTCACAGATATTCCAAAACCATATTCCCCTCTCCAAACTGGCTCCTTTTTACTCTCCCCACTGTTCAGAAACTGGGTATCCTTCTTAACACCTCTTCCCTTTCTCACTCATCCAATCAGTTGCTGGATCCCGTCAACTCTACCTTTGAAACACCTCTCATACATGGACCCTACACTCTCTATCCAAATTGCCCTATTCTGCTCCATCCCTACTATATTACTAAAATAGACTCCTGCCCAGCCTCCTTCACTCCAGTCTTGGTCCCATATGAACGACGGTCCACGATACCATCAATCTGATCTCTCTCTCTCAAGACATTAAAACCCTTCAATAAACTCTCAGTCCCCTTATGGTGAGTATGCACTTCTCACCACAGCACATAGCATCACTTAGCAGGCTGGAAACAGTGGATCCTGCCTGTAATCCCAGCACTTTGGGAGGCCGAGGCGGGCAGACCACCTGAGGCCAGGAGTTCGAGACCAGCCTGGCCAATATGGTGATACCCCATCTCTACCAAAAATACAAAAAGTAGTCAGGTGTGAGGGCGCACAACTGCAATCCCAGCTACTCGGGAGGCTGAGGAAGGAGAATCACTGGAACCCGGGATGTGGAGGTCGCAGTGTGCCAAGATTGCGCCACTGCACTCCAGACTGGGCGACAGAGTGAGACTCCATCTCAAAACAACAATAACAACAAAGAACCACTTAGCATCAGGTCTTTGCCTACCTCTCTGCTTGTATCTATCCCATTCCCCCACCTCATACATTATGTTTCAGGATGATGGGCTGCTTTTCCATCCTCTTACATCTCCCGCTTTGTTTTTATTCTTGGGACCTTTGCACTTGCTATTCCTACTGCAAGGACACCCTGCCCTTTCTTTGGCTAACTCCTACTTCTTTAGTTGTCAGATGTGTTTTCCATCCAACTTGAACAATGAGGAACGACAACAGTCATCTTAAGGACTCTGAGAGTCCCCTTTATGGCATTATCCCCATGAGAGCATTATTTCATACCATCATGTAATGTCTACTTACATATGATAGGGAGGAGGGCAGGAGCTATAATATCTCATTCATCCTAATATTTCCAGTTCCTGATGGAATGCCTGGCAAGTGGTAACAGCTAAATATGTGTTAGTTGAAATGAGTTGAAGTTTCAGACTCAACAAGATATCTAATTATTCAGGGAACATGGAAAGGGAATTCAATGGAACCACCACGTGCTGAGCAACTTCCATGTGCCAAGTATTATATAGGATCTTTGTATATTACCTCATTAGCTCTCATGCCTCCCCTAAGGTACATATTATACATGAGTACTTTCTATACATGAGTAAACTGAAGCTCAGAAAAATGAAGAAACTTTTCAGACATCACTAGATGAGTTAGGAGCAGGACGGAACTCAAAGCTCTGTGTCAACAAATCCTTTTTTGTTTTTGTGTAATAAAGACAAGAACCAAAACAATAGATAGCAGGAATTTCTCTAAATAAAGAATTGTTAACAATGAAATTTCCCTTGAAATAATCCTGGAACTAAGCTCACTGCTATGATCTGAATGTTTCTCAAATTCATATTGAAACCTAATCCCCATTGTGGTGGTATTAAGAGATGGTGCTTTTGGGGACATCATTAAGTCTTGAGAACTCTGCTTTCATGAATGTGATTAGTGCCCTTCAGAAAGATGTTGAAGGGAGCTGCTTTGCCCCTTCCACCATGTGAGGACGCAGCAAGAAGGCGCCGTCTTGGAAGCAAAGAGCAACCCCTCACTAGACAGTAAATTTGCTCGTGCTTTGGTCTTGGACTTCCTAGCCTCTAGAACGGTGAGATATACAACTCAATTATTTATAAATTACCCATCTAAGGTATTTTGTTATAGCAGCCTGAACAGACTAAGACACTATACACACACACACACACACACACACACACACAAACACACATACACACACACACATATACCATCTTAGCCCTTTTAAAATGTACAGCTCAGTAGCATTAAGTATATTCACATTGTTGTAAACCCAATTTTCAGAACTCTTTTTATCTCGCAGAATCGAAATCCTTCCCATTAAACAACTCCCTGCTCTCCCATCCCCCACCCCCGACAACTACCATTCCACTTTCTGAATCAATGAATTTGACTACTCTGTGTACCTCATATAAGTGGAATCATAAAGTATTTGTTGTCTTGTGACTGGCTTTGTTCATTTGGAATAATGTCCCCAGGGTTCACCCATGTTGCAGCATGTGTTCAAATAGTCCTCATTTTTAAAAATGAAGAATATTCCATTGTATATATTCTACATGTTACATACATTTTATATACATATACGCATACTAGATATACACTGTAGATATTCTGCATTTTGTCCATTTATTCCTCCGTAGACATTTAGGTTGCTTCTTCTTTTTAGCTGTTGTGAATAATGCTGTTATGAACATGAGTGTACTAAGTTCACATAATATGTTTACAAATAATGTGCTAATAAATATCCCTATCAAAAACTTGCAAATGACACTAAACCATTCTGAGTGGTAAAATAACAAACTAGTGGGTGAAATACTGAAGAATCTCATTAAGCTATGAAATATGCAGAAAAGCGGTAGATAAGTTTCAAACCATTTGGAAAGACAAATTCACATCCAAATACACTTCAAACCATGTTTCACATATGATGAGCTATAAACCTTTGTTACCACCCAGGGGAATACTTTTCACTTACTCAAAAGTACTCATAGGCAGCTGTTCTATTCTACTTAATTACATATGGAATTGATACGTTTCCTATGTACAGATCAGCAATTGGTGCTGATCATTTTCTATCACTCCCCCTACTTCACCCCAACTCTTTTGCTGTTTTATTGAGCATGTCTCCTAAGGGCAAAGCTCTGTTCCCAACATTATTGAGATCATAAAGAGGGAAATGGGATGTGGCCTGCCCTCATTCAGGACAGGAGGCGGTGAGGGAGATGGCAATGGTAATCACTAGATGGAATGCAAGGAAAGTAAAATATGTTCAATGAAAAGGTGGCCACAAACAACATCTGGGGGAATGCAGGAAACATGGATTCCTGTTTTAGGGGTGGGACAATGTTTCCTTAGCTGAAGGATGAGTACAGGTTGAGTATCCCTTATCCAAAATACTTGGGAACATAAGTGTTTCAGATTTGGGATTCTTTTGGATTTTGGAATATTTACATCATACCAGCTGAACATCCCAAATCCAAAAATCTGAAATCTAAAATGCTCCAATGAGCATTTCCTTTGAGCATCATGTTGGCATTCAAAGAGTTTTGGATTTTGGAGCATTTCAGATTTCAGATTTTTTGATTTGGGATATTCAGTCTGAAGTACACAGAGTTAAAGAGTATTTAAGGGAAAGAAAAGGCACAAGCAAAAATACCTACAATTCAGAAATGCAGAGGATGCCTAGGGAATTTGCACTTAACCATGTTTGGCTGAAAAAAAGGAATGCAAAGGTGACTTTGGAAGGTATGCAGGGACCAAGCCTTAGAAGACCTTGAACAGCACTTGTAAGAATCAAGATTAACCACGTAGGTGAGGGCTGCAAAGACAAATTCCCAGAGGGTCCAGGAAGATCATGGAAATGTCCAGAGCCAAACGTATTACAATAGGGAAGAGTGGGGATTGTGGGTGACTCAGGAATATATTATTTACAGAAAGGTTGCTGCTACCCAGCCTAGAAATGCTGCCAAGCAGAAAACTTATGGCAGTATTAATAGTCCATCCAGATGTGTATATGAGTGTTTCTGATCTTCCAAAAATGTGTTGGTCAAATGAAATGGGTGTTACAGGCCACTTGTTTGCAAACTCTGGTGTGGATCGTGAGGACACCCTGGATCTAGTAACATCCCTTCCATCTTGATTTCTTCATGTACTTGTAACATCATTTTATCAAGTCACTCTCACGTGCTAGGTCCTTTTTCTCCCTATATGCTCCATAGTCTATCCTTACTTTTTTAATTTTGCTTTTTAAATTATGTATTAATAATACTATCTCCTTCATAGGGACAGTGTGAGGGTTAAATGAAATAATCAATGTAAAGCCTTTAGAGCCCTGCCCAGGGCTGCCACATAATAAACATTCAATAGTTATGAATGTGAAGGAAGGCTAGCCAAAGCTCTCTGTGCACACTTGTACACACCCATGACTTTACCACATTTGCATCTCCAACCCAAGTTCTCTCTTGGGTTCTGATTAAAAAATCCTCCTGCCTACTAGAGAGCTTCACTTGGATGTCTAAACCTAAATGATTCAACCCCACTCCGGAGCTTCTCATCTCATTCTCCCTGATGCAGTCAATGACAGCACCATCTACTCAGGATCCCAAGTAAAACCTGGTGCCACTCTTGAGTCCCTTTTCTATTTCACACGCAACATTGAATATATTATGAAATCTGTCATTTCTCAATTTCTCTCTCTGTCTCTGTGTGTCTCTCTCTAGCCTATTGTCTGAGCTCATTCCCAGAAATATGGAAATTCCACAGGCTGCATGCCATCTCTGGAGGTGATCGAGAATGAAGGAGGTCTGGCATCTCTCCTGTGCACCATGAGCACGGGCAACTACCAACAAAATCCTACTGGGACTGGAGAAGAGTCCAAAAACTGGGGTATTTGATACATCATTTCTGGGAAGATGATGGGCTACATTATTCAGATCAGACTTTCAGGTAAAAGCATCTAGATGACAAATACTTTTTAAAAAATACAAAGAGGTAAAAGATGAGTGTTTTGAATGAAGGCTGTTGCAATATGGTTTGAGATAAATGGATATGAGGTGTCTATTTTGCAAGTCTAGACACTTAGATGTGAAAAATGAGGCAAAACAAACCATAAAAGATGACTTCTATGTTTTTAAGATGTGGGAATATTGACTCAAATGAGAAAGACTGGGAGCAGGACAGATTTGTGAAAGGAGCAAATGTATTTGTGAAAGGAGCAAATGTATTTGTGAAAGGAGCAAAAGCATCAAATCTCTGAGAACACAGGGACCACCAGAAAAATCCAGGTAGAAGTGAAAAACTAGAGACATAGGGACGTGGAAGCCACTTCTGCCCTGAGCACACATGCCAGTCTAAGCAAACGTGAACTCTGATTTTTGAACCTCATACAACACGAAAGAAATAGGTGTCAAAACCCAGGACCTACCTGAAGTGAGAATTAAAAAGAAGACCTTCCTCTTGTCGAGACTCTAAGTGATACTCCTTCATGGTAACAATGACCTGGAAATAAGCATGCGCTCACCCGCATCCCCAGGTGAATAAGGGAAAGAAAGAAAATCCTTGAGTAGTTCTAAGCACAAATCAGTCCTCATGTGGATTTATAGCCTAAATTCCCATAGTACAGGTGCTCCGTAAAGCTCAGGCTGAAAGTAATCCAGGTTTCGACTCCTCTGAGAACAAAGGTCCCTTCATGTTAGACTTCAGAGAATCCACAGAAGGCTTTATCAAGGACTATGAGCAGCACACAGTGAAAAATAACCACAAACTTTGCGGCACTATTCACAGTAGCAAAGACTTGGAACCAACCCAAATGTCCAACAACGATAGACTGGATTAAGAAAATGTGGCACATATACACCATGGAATACTATGCAGCCATAAAAAATGATGAGTTCATGTCCTTTGTAGGGACATGGATGAAACTGGAAACCATCATTCTCAGCAAACTATCACAAGGACAAAAAACCAAACACCTCATGTTCTCACTCATAGGTGGGAATTGAACAATGAGAACACATGGACACAGGAAGGGGAACATCACACACCGGGAACTGTTGTGGGGTGGGGAGAGGGGGGAAGGATAGCATTAGGAGATATACCTAATGCTAAATGACGAGTTAATGGGTGCAGCACACCAACATGGCACATGTATACATATGTAACAAACCTGCACGTTGTGCACATGTACCCTAAAACTTAAAGTATAATGATAATAAAATTAAAAAAAAAGAAAAGAAAGTAATGACAGGAAGAAAAAAATCTGAGTAAAGAAGAAAAAAAACAGACAATAGAGATAGAACTACTTTAATATTACAGCATCAGACATAGATTACAAAATAACTAAGTGTACTAATTCTGGGAAAGATGGTGTGTGCACTGCAAAACACAAATTTTTTTTTAATTATACTTTAAGTTTTAGGGTACATGTGCACATTGTGCAGGTTAGTTACATACGTATACATGTGCCATGCTGGTGTGCTGCACCCACTAACTCGTCATCTAGCATTAGGTATATCTCCCAATGCTATCCCTCCCCCCTCCCCCCACCCCACAACAGTCCCCAGAGTGTGATGTTCCCCTTCCTGTGTCCATGTGATCTCATTGTTCAATTCCCACCTATGAGTGAGAATATGCGATGTTTGGTTTTTTTGTTCTTGCGATAGTTTACTGAGAATTGGAAATCATCATTCTCAGCAAAACACAAATTAAGGTAGAGAGACAGACAGAACCATGAGTGAAACTTTGACAAAGCAAGTAGGCGGGGAGCAGTGTTCCAGCAATTTCTGAGCCAAAGCTCTGGCAGTTGTAATAGTTTTTTAAAATGTAAGACCTGAATCTTCAAGAGGGGAAGAATTCAGAATAATGAAGAACACACTAGGAAGAAAATTCATCCTGAATATGCCCCATCTGCTTTATCCCCACTTAAGCTGCCTCAGTTTAATTCTTTTTCATCTCTTGTCTGACTTATTCCCATCACCTCTGCATTAGTTTGCTAGGGCTGCCATAATAAAGGACCACAGACTGGATGGCTTAAACAACAGAAACTTATTTTATTGCAATTCTGCAGGCTAGAAACCCAAAATTCAGTTGCCAGCAGGGTTGATTCCTTTTGAGGCCTCTCTCCTTGGTTTCCAGATGACCCTCTGTGTCCTAATCTCCTCTTCCTATTTGGAAACCAGTCATATTGGATTAGATCCCACCCTAATGACCTCATTTTAACTTAATTACCTCTTTAAAAGCCTCATTTCCAAATAGTCACCTTCTGAGATATCAGGAGTTGCGACTTCACCAAATAAACTTGGGGATACAATTCTCCTGACTTGTCTTTCCTCTATTCTCTCTTACTTCCGATCTCTCTTCTAAACCCTGTCTGAGTGCTCTTTCTAACTGCAGACTAATGGAAATCCCTTGCCTAAAGCCTAAAGTCAAAATATCTTAGAATAGTGTACATTTGTGACATGACACGACAATGTAACTAGAGGGAAGTAAAGCTCCTACTCCCAGCCCACTGCAAAGAAAATGCATCTAAGTAAGCATGTGGGTTTGCTGTGAACATGCAGTTCCAAATCAAGTGTTCTGAATGCCCCCTCTTCTAAGCAAAAATCTGGAGCTCCTGCTGATCACACATCAAATTTCTTTATCACCACTATCCACCCCTCCAAGTTCACCACCTGGCACCTCTACCCACTTAAATTAGCTTTTACTCAGGCTTTATGATCCATCCTGCAATTCCCAAGCACACCAGCCTCATTTTGCTTTTGCGCCATTAGCATGATTTCCCTCCAGCAGGAATGCCATCCAGCTAACAGCATGACCACCCTTCAGTCCGTTCTCATCTTCCCTCATGAGTAAGCTCTAGTGTCTTCTGATCTCTGAAGTTCCTTGAATGACCCCTTCCCTCACTCCACAACCCTCCTTCCCACATGCACACACATACTGTCACGACCCACTCCTAGCTCCACCAATTCCCGTCCTCTGCACACGAACAATGTAAGCATCAAGTCACACAGTGCCTTGAGCTTGAGATGAGGGACTGGGACATTTCTCCTATATGCCTCCAACCTCACACAGGCCCAGCATATGACAGACATTCAATAAACATTTATAGAATTAAAGAGCGGGGAAATGGGAAGGAGAAACTTGCAGCAGGGGAGCTTTCCTGGTGTGTAATTTGGAAAGACTGCTCTGGTGGGCTGCACCATGGGGGCAGTGTCCTCCCTCACTGCAGGGCCACAGGCCTCCCACTTTCTTGCCTGCTTTTGTGCCTCCTATCTGCCTGCTTTCGTGCCTCCTATCTTTCTGCCTTCCTACCTCTACATCATCCTCCATGCTGTTGGTAGGGTCATGGCTCCCAATCATGGCCAACATGAGACTTTCACTATTTGAAAACTTTACTAACAACCAAATGAAGTCCAAAATCTGGACCTTCCACCCTCCGACCTTCCCCTAAGCCTCTGGCCAAATTTGTTTTTCATGTGCCTCAAACACAAAGAGCATCTCCCTGGTATGCGATGTTTCTTGTGATGCACTTTCCTGTTTGAACTTCCTCCCTCTTCCTGCCAGCCCTTGTCTCCATTCATCCAAATTACACCTATATTTCCAGGCCATGGTTTCCCCAAACCAGAAGTAACCTCTGTCACCTCCAACTCCCCAAGCCTTGCTTTAAGCTACTTTCCAAATTCCACCTTGCATTACAGTCACTTGGCCCATACGTTTACATGGCGTATAGGCATACATTCTTTCTTTTCCTCACAGCAAACAATATTATCTATTCAACAGATTTAGATAAGATTTACAGGGATTTTTAAATTACTGTTATCATCCTTCATCCAATAAAGCAGATTCAAATACCTCTGTGTCATTTGAGCAACAACAAGGTTTAGCCATTTTCCCTTTAGTTCAATTCTGCTATTTTCACTGAAAACAGAATAATCAGACCATGTTAAGAATGAAAATTCAAACACTGTGTCAGCACAAAGAAACACAATGCGAGTAGTTGAAAATATTTTCATCTTATTAAATGTTTGCTCTTTCCGGAAACATTTATAGGATTTAAGGAGAATAAAAGGAAGAAGTTACAAGCCCTATGTTAAGTATTCTTTATTTCACTTAAATGAGCAACTATGTTTCTTAAAAGATAATAAAGAGATATTTTGAGAAATCTGATGTCAGGAGTTAATGGGACTTTACAAAGGATCTCTTTTGGAGACATATACTAACATTACCAATACAACAACTGATTTCTTTGGCTGTTTCTCACATGAAAAAGGTATACATTCAACTAGAGCTTCCAGTTTGCAAAGAGAAATAAATGTATCCTATTAGTGAAATAAATTAGGTAAATGACTTAAAATTTGCTATAGTCTCCAGTTCTTTATATATCATGAAGGAAATGATCCTGTCCACACAGATACACACACACACACACACACACACACACACACACACACGCACATGCCTTCACTAAGCAATTCTGGAAATATCGGTGTTGGTAGCATATAGAATTTTATGTAGCTGGCCAAGAATTGGAACAAGTATGTTCTTAAGAGCCTGTCTGCTAAAACGAAAATGTTAAGTTTCTTAGGATTCTGCTCATTAAATGGTGCACCTAAATGCTCCCAGAATTAATGCGCAGATTTTATTCTGTTTGGCCACGGTCATCACTGTGTGCAGATATGATGCACATAGCTATTTACAACAGTAGTAAGTATGAATATTGTGTATTACACCTCCATCCTTGGAAGTCTTCTTATATCAGTATTCTACGAAACATGGCTCTTTCTCTCGAGGCAGATTACAAAGAAGATTTTTTTAAAGTGTAAGTTGGTTAAATAGCTGAAGTCAGGAAAAATTTTCTCACATTGAGAGTTATTGGATTGTGAATAATCTCTCAAGGGAAGTGCCAGAAGCCCCATCAACTGAGTTATTTAATTAAAACTGCTCAGGAGTAAGTAGAAGAGATGTTGCCTGAGGGAATAATTTCACACTGATCCCTGAAGGATTGACTTGATGGTCTTGAAATTCTTAACAGTTTCAAAATCTTAAATGTCTTCAGAAATAGTCTCCTACCATTTTCTCCATGGAAAGAAAAAGCCATTCTGCCTGCAACCTCCTCTCCCTATAAAACCAAACAAAAACAAAAACCAGCAACAAAAACCGTAACTTAGAAACCAGATCTTTTTATCGACTCTACCTAAACCATCACAGGACAGCATTAACTCAAAGAGAAAGCCACAGAGGAGCTCCAAGCATCAGTAAAAACTGAGAGCTTTACCAGCCAAGAGCTTTTGGACTTTCTTCAGTTACTTATTTTCTTTTTATTTGCTTTTGAATATCTCAAATCTCACATTTTTTATTTTATAAAATGCAATTTATAATGTTACTTTCAGTTAATAATGTGATCTGTTAAGAGGTAAAGTCCTATAAGGCCTTTTTGAAGGTCACTCACACCTACTCGCTAATCCTATAAGGAAGTTTCCCAGAGCAAGTGCTGGAGAACAATGCCCACTATCTGCAGCTCTCAACCTTTGAAGTGAGGAATTTTTTAAAAGATCACTGAAGCCGAGAGATGGTCTGAGGAGGAGTCTCAACGTGTGTGGGCTGAACATGTTCCACAGTTATTTGACAGGCATTGAAGGCTATAGGACACCAGCTCTTACTCATGTGTGAGGCCACAGTCCCCACGCTGCATTGGCACCCACACACCACCAACACCCATTCTGAAGAGGAAATGTATTCCTCATGTTGTGGTTGGCAGCCGCCTTCAGTGCTGGGTAAACAGCTGTTGTGGTAAAGGTGTGAGTTGTCTTGATCACTGAGAGTTGAAGGAGGAAAAACCAAGAACTGTGTAGTTTCCAGCTATACTCACAGAATGTTCTGAGGTCACAGGAGAATCAGTGTCCGAAGCTTCAGCTGTAGCCCATTCTCTATCAATTCAGCCAAGCATACCCCTACTCTACAATCATCTTGAAAATATAAATACCTACAATAAGAAGGGTACAGTTTCAAGTTTACATAGGCAGTATAAATAAACAAAATGGCTGCACACAAAGATGGCAGCCAATTCCACTCCCTGCTCTGGCTCGCCTGAGTGCATTTGACAACAAGCCCAAAGTAAAAGTTTCCTCTGGATTTTGCTACAGCTTAGAAGTGTCAAAGACTGGGGTGTCTCACGGGGCATAAAGGAGGTGAAGGAGGTAGAGAGAAACCCAGGCATCAAGACAGACAGACAATCTCACTCCCCAAAAATCCAAGCCTGTACCCATGCCTGTACGTGAATTCCACTGTATCAGCCATTCGATTATTGAATTCAATTGTGTACATAAATTTAGTATTATCTTGCTTTAGAGAGTTTTTAAACTTTCTCTTTTTTTTGATTTTTGATTACAGAGCTTTACCTGAAAGCCTGAGGGTTGATTCCCACAGTGACATGTGTTCTTGTGCCTGTTCCTTCCTGGGCTTAGCACAGGGAAAGCACGTCGATAAAAACAACCTTGGCACACGTTCTGGTAACCATCCACTTTCAGTTTCCCATTTACTTCACCCTTGAGAAGTGCAGTGACCATAACCTTGCTTTCTGTGAGTCTTAAAATGTTTTTTATCGTCTGCCTTCTTTATATACTATTTTATTTCATTACGGAGTGAGATTTTTAAGCCTTTAAAATGTTTCTGCTTCATCCCTTGTGGATTCCTTGTAGGTACCATTTAGTATTTTTTTCTTTAAATGAAAAACTGCTAAAATGTAACATTTTTTAGTCTTGTGTGTGTGCATGCATACACACACACACGGATATATAAAACCTTTATGACTTATTTCTAATCTCGCCAGAATGGGCCTGAAGAGAGAGCTTATGGCTTCATTCTCTAAACAGTTGACTTGAAATGACATTTTTTCATATTTCTCCATCTGACTTAAGAAAATTAAAAGTGATAGATCACACTCTGGGGACTGGGAATATCACACTCTGGGGACTATTGTGGGGTGGGGGGAGGGGGGAGGGATAGCATCGGGAGACATACCTAATGCTAGATGACGAGTTAGTGGGTGCAGCGCACCAGCATGGCACATGTATACATATGTAACTAACCTGCACAATGTGCACATGTACCCTAAAACTTAAAGTATAATAAAAAGAAAAAAAAAAGAAAATTAGAAGTGATAGAGATACATATGATAGACAAAACTGAAAAAGGTCTACACAAGGACTAAGGAAGCTAGCAGGAATTGGTGACCCTTATAACAGGAGAATAAGAAAGACTCTTTCTCTGTGGCCTTCTTAACCTTGTTTGAAATTTCCTTTGACAGGCAATAGCCTTTCAGACCAAATCTCCTCCTCCATCACTTTCACCTGTCATTAATAGATATGATAGTGTCATTTTCGTATGTTTTCTTTCTTCCTTCTGAATTTGGGATAGGCAAAACAAACGCCAAAATGAAAGTGTGCAAATACCGTTAGATAGGTTGTAAAATACAATTGCATAGTGCATCTGGCTTCCCTTGCCTTTTGAAGCAGCAATTCAACATGTCAACCAAGCCATGAATTGTAAACCGGAATAAATTGCATTAATTTGTTGATCAATTCTATGTGTTGGTTCAATTTTAGAGGTTTTTGTGGTTTTGTTGTTGGGGTCTTTTTGAACAATGAAAATTATCTTCCAAAGTAGGTTACGCTGGAGCCATAGACGTCTATTTTCTAGATAATTTTCTAAAGCAATTCTCCTGGAATAGTGCCTACTAATCTCAACATCCAAATTTTCTGGGTTGGAAGTTCAAATTCCACTTTTTCAGGGACTCTGCCCTGAATTTCCTAGGTAAAATAAAATTATATCCTCTAGACTACAATGCGACTTATTTTTTTGCCTCAAATAATAATTTGTGATATACAACTTTTCTCTCTCCCAATATTCTGCATCCTATTTAGAGCTAAGATCTATGTCTTTCTGTCTTCCAAACCACTGAACATTACATTGCACATTGTAGATTCTCAAGAAAGACTTGATGAGTGAATTAATGGGTAAGTGGGTTCAGCTCCTGCAAATCAGCACACCCATTTATAAAAGCCAGATTTGAGACACTTCCCTCTCCCCAGCTTTAAATCAAATTTAAAGGCTGAGATTATACCCCAGCATTAGAAAAATGTTGGCCATGCTGGCCTCAACTAATATATAGGCCAGCATGATCTTTAGTATCCCTTTCATCATAGGATTCCTCAGAACTGCCATCAATTCTGGAGCCCTTAATATTAAAGGAATCTCTTTAGTGCCACTAACCAGCAGATATATACAAGAATGAAAGAAAACTTTGGCTGCTATGTCAGCTGCTGGGAACCTGGACAGAGAACACTTGTCCCTGAAGGGTATAGAGATAAGAGCCTTCTAAGAATGTGCATGGATGGCATATAAGGAGCCTCATCCCACCTGGGAGAGAATGAGACTCTTAAAGGGAAACAGTGAGGAACATCTCTGTGCCCAGTTTGAGATAAATGGACTGGAATATGGGAGATCACAGAGTCAGCAAACATACAATACAGCCAACACAAAGTACCTGCATGTGTGGAGCAAGAAAATCTAACCCTCTACTATAAATATGAGTTCTATGTGTCTTCTGCTCTCACATCAATAATTCGCCTGTTCACTTTCCTCTCCCTCCCGACTCTCCCTCTCTTTTCTCTATGCCCTCTACATTCTTTAACGTGAACACCTTCTTTAACACACTACAATGTGACCATCCTCCAAGCCACAAGCTATGACCTTAGACTTCTGCCCCCATCCATTGGTACTTTCTTAGTTAACCCTCTTGTTCACATGTGCTGGATGATCATTCGGATGACTTCAAATTGGATATTTTCAATCCTGGTTTGTTGTTCCATAATTTCAATTGTCAGCTGGTCAAAGGCTACTTTACAATTTAATACTCCTGAAACAGACTTAGTTCCACTCTTGCTAGCCAAGTTGGTCTCTTAATTTCACATGTTTTTCACTAAAATCATCATTTTTTAGTCCTTGGATCATAAAAATTTGAAACCATTGCTGAAACTTACCTCTACCTGGCCCCCAGGCCATATCAGAATGAAGATTTCATCCTTACCTTAGACCTTTGAACTGCTCAAAAATTGCAATTGCATCTCTTTTCACCATTAGAAATCAGTAGATTTGGCCAGGCAAGGTGGCCTATGCCTGTAATTCCAGCACTTTGGGAGGCCGAGGTGGGGTGGATCACCTGAGGTCAGGAGTTTGAGATCAGCCTGGCCAACATGGCAAAACCCCCATCTCTACAAAAATACAAAAATTAGCTGGGTGTGATGATGCAGGCCTGTAATCCCAGCTACTCAGGAGGCTGAGGCAGGAGAACCACTTGAACCCAGGAGGCAGAGGTTGCAATGAGCTGAGAACATGCCACTGCACTCCAGCCTGGGCAACAGAGTGAGACTCTGTCTCAAAAAAGGAAAAGAAAAAGAAATCAGTAGATTTGAAAGAAATCTTGTAAAACATTTTGAGACAAATGCGAAATAAAACACCTGTATAAGGAAAACACCCTGACTATGAGCCTTAAAGACCCTTTCAGCCCTTCCTGATTCTATTCTATCCCCCACCTACCATGTTTCTGCACTTTGCTTTTCTTTATGGTTTTACCACGTTTGTATCTATAAATAACGTATTGTTTAATTATGCATATTTCTAAAACTTTTAAAGAAAAGGAACCCTAGTTTGCCTATCTTTTTGGTAACTTGCTCTTTTCTTTCAACACAAAGTTCATGAGCTTCATCCATGTCGGCGAGCAAGTGATAATTCACTCATTTTAGTGATGTAGAGTATCCTAATGTGTGAATAGACCTCAGTGTGCTTTTCTGTTCTACTGTTGATGGGTATTTGGGTTGTTACCAATTTTTTGCTGTTGCAATCACTGTTGCTATAAATATTGTCAGGAATTTTCCCTATAATGAGAGAACTCTTGGATACCAAACAGAGTAGAATTATTGGATCATAGGATTTGGGGTTTTTAACTAGCTAATGCCATATCATTTTCCAAAACAGGTATGATGGTTAATTTTACGTGTCAATTTGAAGGGGGTTTTGGGATGAGATTAACATTTAAATTGGTGAATTTTGAATAAGCAGTTTGCCTCCATAATGTAGGTGAGCCTAATTCAACAAAAAGACCAGCCTCCCCAAGCAAGAGGGATTCTGCAGCAGATGACCTGGGCTTCATCTGTACCATCGGCTCTCCTGGGTCTGCAGCCTGCAAGCCCACACTGCAAATTTGGGCTTATCAGTCTCCATGATCATATGATATAATTTGGCCGTGTGCCCACCCAAATCTCATCTTGAGTTGTAGTTCCCATAACCCTCACGTGTCGTGGGAGAGACCAGGTGGAGATAACTGAATCATGGGGGTGGTTTCCCCCATCCTGTTCTCATGATAGTGAGTTAGTTCTCATGAGACCTGATGGTTTTATAAGGGGCTTCCCCTGCTCTGGGCACTCATTCTTCTCCCTGCTGCCATGTGAAGGACATATTTGCTTCCCCTTCCACCATGATTGTAAGTTTCCTGAGGCCTCCCCACCTATACTGAACTGAGAATCAATTAAACCTCTTTCCTTTATAAATTACCCTGTCTCAGGTATGTCTTTATTAGCAGCATGAAAATTGAGTAATACAGTAAATGAGTACAGCAGAGAGTGGAGGGTTGCTGTAAAGATATCCACAAGTGTGAAAGCAACTTTGGAACTGGGTAACAGGTAGAGGTTGGAACAGTTTTGAGGGCTCAGAAGAAGACAGGAAAATGTGGGAAATTTGGGAACTTCCTAGAAATTTGTTGAATGACATTGACCAAAACGCTGACAGTGATATAAACAATGAAGTCCAGGCTGAGGTGGTCTCAGATGGAGATGAGGAACTTTTTGGGAACTGGAGTAAAGGTCACTCTTGCTATGCAAAGAGTTTGGTGGCATTTTGCCCCTGCCCCAGAGATCTGTGGAACTTTGAACTTGAGAGAGATAATTTAGGGTATCTGGCAGAAGAAACTTCTAAGGGGCAAAGCATTCAAGAGGAAGCAGAGCATAAAAAATTTGGAAAATTTGCAGCCTGATGATGTGACAGAAAAGAAAAACATCTTCTGGGAAGAAATTCCAGCCAGCTGCAGAAATTTGCGTAAGTAATGAGGAGCCAAATGTAAATCACCAAGACAATGGGGAAAATGTCTCCAAGGCATGTCAGAGACCTTCATGGCAGCCCCTTCCATCATAGGCCTAGGAGGGAAAAGTGATTTCCTGGGCCAAGCCTAAGACCCCCTGCTCTATGCAGCCTCGCTGCCCTGCATATGGTGCCCTATGTCCCAGCCATGGCTAAAAGGGGCCAACATACAGCTCAGGCTGTTGCTTCAGAGGGTGCAAGCCCCAAGCCTTGACAGCTTACACGTGGTGTTGGGCCTGCGGGTGCACAGAAGTCAAGAACTGTGGTTGGAGAACCTCTGCCTAGACTGCAGAAAATGTACAGAAACACCTGGGTGTCCATTCAGAAGTTGCTGCAAGGGCAGAGCCCTCATGGAAGACCTCTGCTAGGGCACTGCAGCAGGGAAATGTGGGGTTGGAGCCCCCACACAGAATCCCCACTGGGGCACTGTCTAGTAGAGCTGTGAGAAGAGGGCCACCATCCTTCAGACCCCACAATCTGAATCTGATCCACAGACGGCTTGCACCATGCAAATGGAGAAGCCACAGACACTCAACACCAGCTTGTGAAAGCAGCCAAGAGGGGAGGCTGTACCCTGCATAGCCAGAGGGGTGGAGCTGCCCAAGACCATGGGTGCCCACCTCTTGCATCAGCATGCCCAGGATGTGGGACATGGAGTCAAAGGAGATCATTTTTGGAACTTGAAGTTTTAATGACTGCCCTACAGGATTTCAGACTTGCATGGAGCTAGTAGCCCCTTTGTTTTGGCCAATTTCTCTCATTTGGAATTGGTGTATTTATCCAATGCCTGTACCCCCCTTTTATCTAGGAAGTAACTAACTTGCTTTTGATTTTACAGGCTCATAGGCAGAAGGTACTTGCCTTGTCTCAGATGAGACTTTGGACTGTGGACTTTCAGTTAATGCTGGAAAGAGTTAAGACTTTGGGGGACTGTTGGGAGGGTATGGTTGTATTTTGAAATGTGAGGGCATGAGATTTCAGAGGGGCCAGGGGCAAAATTACATAGTTTGGCTGTTTCGCCACCCAAATCTCATCTTGTAGTTCCCATAATCCCCATGTATTGTGGGAGGGACCCGGTGGGAGGTAGTTGAATCATGGGGCCAGTCACCTTCATGCTGTTCTGGTGACAGTGAGTGAATTCTCACAAAATCTGATGGTTTTATAAGGGGCTTTTCCCCCACCTCACTCTGCACTTCTCCTTCCTGCTGCCATGTGAAGAAGGACATGTTTGCTCCCCTTTTCACCATGATTGTACGTTTCCTGAGGCCTCCCCAGCCATACTGAACTGTGAGTCAATTAAACCTCTTTCCCTTATAAATTACCCAGTCTTAAGTATTTCTTCACAGCAGTGTGAGAATAGACTAATACATCATGTGAGCCAATTTCTTATAATAAATCTCCATGTATATACACATTGGTTCTCTTTCTCTGGAGAAGCCTGACTAAAATAATAGAGGTACCAATTAATCCTCCTGCTAGCAGTATGTAAGGGTTCCAATCCACAGATGCCTATTTGCTTACCTTGCCTGCAAACTCTTACTCTCCTACAAGGCTGCAGCTAGTGTAATCTTTTAGGTGGTGAAAGAAAAATCTGGTTTTATTTTGTGTGTCTCTCTAAAAACTAGTCAGAGACGTCCCCTGGTCTGCATTACAGACGGAAGTCAAAATTCCATTAGGCACATCAATAACTTTTCGGGTTTATTTCTGACATTCTGCTGCCCTAGTGAGCTGCAACTCCTTTTTCAAGCACAGAATCTACTGTACTAAAGCTTTTCCTGAAACTCTAAAGTATCATAAGCTGAGCCCCTTTGCTGGTGCAGGCAGGGAGAGAGTCTCACTCTCACAGTGTCTTCCTTTCCTGGGAGGCTGCCTCTCAGGCCACCTCTGTGGGTGTAGAGGGCCTCAGAGCCCAGGGTGAGAACCACATCTTATCCAAATCCAGTGCCCTAGTCAGAGAAGGCCAGGCTCTGCCTCTTGCATGAACTTTACACCTCCACTGTGCCCTTCTTTAAGCCATCAGTATCTCCAGGACACCCTTCCCTCTCTGTCTTCTCTCTTCCCCAGACCCCGGCCTCTCTAATTAAAATATTCCTTCCAATTCTTCAAGGTCCAGCACGACTTTTCTCTACCATGGCCCTCCCTGGTTCATTCCGCTGGAGTTAAGATCTCTGGCTCTTCAGAAAAATCAACTGGGGTCATTCTGGTGCTGTCACTTGGCAGCTTGATAACCTTGGACAAGTGAGTCTGCCACCCTGAACCTCAGTGTCTTCTGTTGTATTACGGGAACACATTACCTCCCCATACTCCTTCATAAAGATTAAATGAAATGACACTCAGTTGCATCCTACAGAGCAGGCACCCAGTAAACACTAGGTGGCAGAGCATTCTGAGTGGGTCACTCATTTTGGGGGTATTTCTGTAAATGCAACTATATTTGCTTTAACTGACTAATAAAGCCAGAGACACGTAGGTGACAGTAGTTTTCTCCATGACCTCACAAACTCTGCTAGAAAGGGCTACCTTGAAAATGTGGTCCCCCAAGTCATCTCTGCATATTTTCTCACAAACTAGGTAAAAACAAATGCATTTATTCTTACCATCAGAGTCTCTAAATCAATTGCTAATGAAGAAATGCCTGTTCTGGAAAGAACACATATTTTCAAATAACTTTGTATTAGTAGTACCATTTATTCAGAATAAGATGTCCTGTTTGCTCCTAAACTCTAGGCTGAAAGCTGGAGAGGGGTAGCATTGATAGGAGGTACAATGGCCAAGGTCTCCTTCTTCAAGGGCCCTGGTGGGTTCCCATGTCCCCCAGGCTGACAGTTACATCAATTTGCAACTTTATCTGCTGGGACATATGTGAAACTTAGGGCCTTGGAAAGACTACTAGACCTCACTGCACTTCAATGTCATCATCTGTAAAATCAGGCAATACAAACGTTCAAATGCACACAGGAGATTCAAGGAGGAAGTCTATGAAGATTCAGACTATGTAAAATTCCGCACATAATAAGCTATCAATAAATAGCAAAAAATCAACATATTTACAGAGCATAGGGCCCAACTCCTTCATCCTTCTGAAGTTCTTACAATCCATTATACAAACTAGGATTTCTAGATTCCAAGTCTGACTTTTTTTTTTACTATTTAATGTATTTTCAACTCCCCCTTTACAGTATACAAAAGTACAATATTTGCAATCCCAGTATGTTGTTACTGAAGTACATAAGAAAATTTTAAGCACACCTAAGGTTAATTTTGAAATACAACTAATATTTTTTAAACTCACTATCATTCTTAGTTTAAAAAAGTGAAGCTCTGAAACTCTCAAAATAGGGTAGAATGCCCTCACTAGCCCATTGCATCAATCTGCTCTTTAAAATACAAATAATCAAAACAAGAGCAATGGATCATGGCTAAGGATACCATCATGAAGAATTCAAACTAGATGGACAGCTGGTATTCCTTCCTCAGACTGATAACTGCTGAAAATCTCCACATTGTATTTTTTTAAGCCCCATGAAGGGGACAGCTCTCTTTTCCTAACCTCAAAAACTAGCAGTAATGACAAATCTGGATGAAAACAACAGGAAATATTCCTAAGACTATTCATATGTGATGTTAAAAATCCTACCTTTGCATAACAACCATCATTTAGTTCTCTACAGGTTAGCTCCATCCTCTATCCTGAAAGGTTGAGCTGTTTTCAATTGGTTGTCCTGTGACAGAAACCAAAACAGCTAATTTGGAACCCAAACTTTAAAGGCACACCACACAAGGCAGCAGTGGGGAGTGCATCCTGTTCTAGCTTTGGTGGCTCAGGCCTTGTTTCCAATGGCTCACTCTACGTTAAAGGCTTTGCCAATCTTCTACTTTGCCTGCCTGACTGATTTATAGCGAACTACACAGTAAAAACTTCCAAGCAGGATTTAACAGGTGTCTACATACAACAGCAAATGAGGACTTGTATGGTGAAACAGAGTCTTTAATAAATAAACATTTAACTAAAGAAACATTGTAAACTGACACTCTATAAGCCTCAGCTATATACACAAAATTAGTCTTCACCCTAGCTACACCTAAAGAGAAAGGGAAAACTAAATATATGAAGATGTTTCTTACCTCCTGACCATTTGATATTCCTCATATAATTCTGTACTTGTTCTTTTAGAGCACAGATCCCTTAAAAATAAAGCACTATTATGTCAGATGTCATAAAATGTTCTTCTCTGTACAGCCATGAGTATAATTTGAGAGACACCACACAAGAAACACACAGTTCCAAAAATATTCCCTTCTTTAGATTGTCACTAATATCTGAAAATTTCATTATTAGTCCTTTTGGATCACAAGCATAGGAAATAATAATAAGATGTATCATTCTCTGACTACCATGGACCAAGTTCTTCAAATATATCGTCCCTCAGCCATTCAACAAGTAGAATGGCACTACCAACCCCATTTCCTCTTCAGGAACCTGAGATTCAGAGGGATCGAGCAACTAACACCAGGTTGATGGAAAGTGATGACTATAAACCCAAGTGTTTCCAATATACTACAACCAGTTCATGTAGTCATCACTAGAAAGACAAAACCACAATCTCTGGTAGATAAAGCAAAAAACACTCCAAGGGATCATTGGGTTCTTTCTGACACCACAGCTCACAATTTATGAAGAAAGTGTCCTCTCTAGCTAAACCTGGATGAGGTGAAAGATAGAGCCAGGGCCAAACTTGGTGGTTCATGCCAGTAATCTTGGCACTCTGGGAGGCCGAGGCAGTTGGATCACTTGAACTCAGGAGTCCAAGACCAGCCTGGGCAACATGTTGAAACCTCATCTCTACAAAAAAAATAGAACAATCAGCCTGGCATGGTGTATTAGTCTGTTTTCACCCTGCTGATGAAGATATTCCCAAGACTGGGCAATTTACAAAAGAAAGAGGTTTAATTGGACTTACAGCACCACATGTCTGGGGAAGCCTCACAATCAAGGTGGAAGGCAAGGAGGAGCAAGTCACGTCTTACATGGATGGCAGCAGACAAATAGAGAGAGCTTGTGCAGGGGAACTCCTCTTTTTTAAACCATCAGATCTCATGAGACTTATGCACTATCATGAGGACAGCATGGGAAAGACTTGCCCCCACGATTCAATCACCTCCCACCAGGTCCCTCCCACAACACATGGGAATTCAAACCATATCACGTGGTGGTGCACGCCTGTAGTCCCAGCTACTTGCGGGGCTGAGGTAGGAGAATCGCTTGAGCCCGGGAGCTGGAGGTTGCAGTGAGCCAAGATCACGCTACTGTACTCCAGCCTGATGACAGAGCAAGACTCCATCAAAAAAAAAAAAAAAAAAAAAAGAAGGAAGGAGAAAGAAAGAAAGCAAAGAAAAGAAAGAAAGAGAGAGAGAGAGAAAGAAAGAGAAAAAGAAAGAAAGAAAACAAACTTAGATTTGGTACTGTAGGAAGAAACCTTGAACACACAGGGGTTGATGTGGGTGCTGAGTGTCCAGCAGAAGGGAATGGTGCTATGTCACTGTGATAAAACCCTGAAAGGATCCTGAACCCATGTGTTGCCAACATCAGTTTAATCAAGGCTCAGGTTATCATTAAGACAACATAAAACCTGTGCTTTCTTCTACTACATTCAAATTTGAAAGGCACTTCTACTCGGACACAACAGCACAGTCAGAAAAATGAAACAGACTCCCAAGATTGCTCCTTCAAAGCAGTAACATCAAAGCATCTAGAAATGGAATTGGAGAATGCCACAGAAATACGAGAAGACATTCTATAGCTTCTACTTGGGCTTTATAGAAACAAATGTTGTAGGTGGATAAAAAGGGATTTAAAAAAAAAAAAAAACTTGCCCTTACCTGACTGAACCACCCGTATCACCTTCTGCCAAGTTCCCTGTGGGTAAGTGTAAAGAGAGCAGGAATAGTAGCCAACATCATCTTCAGAGGCATTCCGAAAGAAAAGAGTCATGTTATTGGAAGCCATCGTTGAATTCAAAAAATAAACCCTCTCAGCATAGGGCTTCCTTATGACCATGCCATGAGTAGGGCTGAAAATGGCTATGGAATCCTTCTTGGTCCCGATCTTGAACCACTCCACCTGTGTTAAGATGCCCATTGATGGATACACACATTCTAGAGACATGTTCTCGGCAAAGGGAACTGATGTATGCCAAAGCACCTCTTCACATAGAGCTGAAATATACAACATCACATTAATCGTTAGCCTTGATGATGGAAACACCAAATCAATATCTTAAGCTTTTGAAGACCTAGTGCGTTGAGATCACAGTAAAGGCTGACAGTTTCTGCCTTTGTCTAAAAAGGTGTCCTGCTGATAATTGGAAAATGTAAATTTAGTTTTTCTGAACAAGTGAGAAATTATCCTAGCCAACCAAAGAACATTGTAAATTCTGGATATGCCACAATGTACAAACAAAAACAAGAGCAAAAATTTTAAATGAAGATATCAAGATCATCTTTACCTCTGTATACATGAAGAAGAGCCAGAAGTAAAGTAGGATAATCCATCTCTGGAAACTGTTTGAAACGCTGGTCTATTAAAAAAAAATTGCTTTTTATAATGTGACATGCAGATCCCCGGCACAATGCAGTTTCCTTCCTCTCAGATGTTATCAGTCGTGTCTTCTTTTTCTAAAGTATGAACACAGGAAAAAGGCCTTAGCTTAAAAGACAGGTTTGCTCCTTTACGAGGATGGGCAGATTTGAGTTTCTTCTCTCTCGGGGAACCAGTCGGCTTATTTTCAGGCTTTCATTTTCTACAAGGAGTCATTCATTCAACAAACATGTGCTGCACGCATTCTCTGTGCCTAACTCTGCTGTAGGCAATGAGGATACAATAATACAAAAAAAAAAAATATCGCCATGATAGAACTTACATTCTATGCGGAGGAGGCAGAAACTAAAATAAAGATGTAAAAATATAAATAATAAGTGAAAGGTGGTGCATGCATGGAGCAGAGAAGTCCTCACTGAGAGCATAAGATGAGGCAGAGGCTGAAGTGGGTGGAGGGAGCCTACGCCCAGCGCTGACAGCCCATCCTGTGGCCTTCCTTTCACCTCTTCCTCCTTGCTGATCTCAGGCATTTGCTTTGATGAGGACCAAAAAACAGATCAAAAGCCCATCAGATACAAAAGTATGGTGGCCCAGGGCATATGCAGATCTACCATTATGAGAGATTTAACTTTTGATTTTGAAATAATTATAGTCACAAGAAGTCACAAAGAGAGTACAGACAGGTCCCTGCGCCCAGGTTCTGTCAGGGGTCATATCTTACATAATTATAGTACAATATCAAAACAGGATTCATTTTTCAGGTTCATCATTGCTCTCTTCTTTCTCTTATAAAATACAAGTTCCAATTCTTAAGAACTTGTTAGGTACAAGTTCCAAGTCTTAAGAACTTGTTAGGAACATATCAGCATGTCAGTATAAAAAGTATACCCCTACAAAAAGAGGAATTGTATAAATGCATTTGACCCTGGTAAGACTGTCAAAATAGAAGATGAGTAAAAATTGGGAAAAGTAGGAGCAGAAACCACTGAAGACAATTTTATCTAATGCCGACCCTGAACTTGTTTGTGACTCAGTCTCAAAGTGTATCAGCAAGTGTCGACTACTCAGCATGAATATCTAATGTGGGAACTTTCTCAGGGAACATAAAATCAACAATGTAATGATAATCAGAACAAAATTGTAATGTGTACCTATAATCAAGCACGGTGTCACCTTGTGTTTATACGGCATTATATTTTCTAAAAGTTTTCACACCTATGATATTATCTGTGCCTCTAGTTGTTTTGTGATGTAGTCAAAAGAGGTATCTGTTATCTCTGTTTTGTAAATCAGTCAACCCAACAATTCCTCCAAATTGTACTGAGTTATGTCAGGTCCTCGCTTAGTCCCTTGGAAATACAATCATAAAGAGGACACATCTCTGCTCTCAGGTTATGCATAATATAGTGGGTCATATTAATTTTAAAAGCAATTTATTGTAGCAAAACATGATCATCTCTATACAAGTCATTTTCTAAGTTTTATGAAAGCCACAGAGAACAAATCATTCTAATGGATTGTGGAAAAGGTTTTACAGAAAAAGTGGGGGAAAGCCAGAGGCGTGACTATGCGGGTGTTTCAGGAAATGGTGTGACTACAGTCTAGTGGGTGGGGAAGTGACCGAAAATGAGACTGAGTCTGGACTGAAAAGTGACCTGAGTGACACACACAAAGGAACTGAAACGTAGCAATCAGAAACCGTGGCGTCATGCTAACTTCTGTAACTCCAGCACCCAGCACAAGTCCTCAGGCAAAGCAGGCTCTCAGTAACGCCTGTGACGTTAACACATTCCTGAGAGGAACATGGAGCCGCCGAGGAGCTGATGGAGAAAGCGGTGCACACAACTTCGCGTTTTGGAAAGATAATCTTGGTCACTGTACAGAACAAACTGAAGTGGCAAGGACATGGAAGACTTCCATCAGAATTGGAAAAATTAATTTCATCTATTATGTCCTAATGACAAGATTTTCCCCTGACAGGCACCAGCAAAAATGAAACTACAAATCCCGGGCTAAACCAAGTCCAGAGAATTCCTGACGTCCTGAGGACAGGGTCCCCCTAAGTACTCCTCCTGCACTCATATCTTCTGTCTCAGACCTGTGTCCCTTCACACACACACGGATACATGCACACACTGACACACACACTCACGTGCTCAAATGCATGAACCCACACATGCTGTCTCCCAAACATGCATGCACTCACACACACATGCACAGTCTCACATATGCACTCACACATGCTCTAACACACATTCACACACACAACATGCACGCACATACACATACACCCACACACACATGCTCACAGTCTCAGACACACAATCACATGCATGTGCACACATACTCTCACATCCACGCACACTCACTCATGCGCTTACACGTTATCACACTCACATATGCACACTCACACACTCATACACTATCTCAATCACATGCATGTGCACATATACTCTCAAACACACATCCACACACACACGCATGCACTTACACATGCTCTCACACTCACATATGCACACATTCACACTTTGTTTCTCACACACTCACACACTATCTCACACACACAATCACATGCAGGTGCACACATACTCTCAAACACACGTATACATGCACTCACACACATGCACACACACACGCATGCACTTATACATGTTCTCACACATGCTCACATATGCACAATCTCACACAATCACATGCATCTGCACATATACTCTCAAACACACTCATACATGCATACACTCACATGCACGCACACATGCATGTGTTTACACATGCTCACACACATGCATGTGTTTACACATGCTCACACACATGCATGTGTTTACACATGCTCACACACACATTTGCACACACTCTCACACACTCTGTGTGTCTCTCTCTCTCACACACACATACTGCATCTGGCGTGATCTCAAAACAGAGTGTATGGCCGAAGTCTAACATACCACCTGCTCTTTTACAGAAAAACTTTTTCATGCCCCTAGTCTAGTTGGAAAGACAGACATCAGACGAACATACAAATAAATGCACAGTTATGAAGTGCATGTCACGTTATGAAAAGGAAGAAACACAAACAGGCATGGGAGAGAATGGCTGGGGCTGCAGCCAAGCAGAGGCTGTGTCAGGTTGGTGGTTGGGAAAGGCTCTCGGGCAGTGAAGTGTGTTCTGGAATCTGCAGAAGCAGGAGGCTGTGGCCACAGGCAGGGTGTGGCCAGGTGTGTGAACGAGCAGTCCAGGTGGATAGGAGAGCAGGTGCACAAAGTCAGAGACTTTGTGGAAGTTTTTCAATCATTGTAGCTGGATACATTGAGGGGAGATGGAAACAGAAAGATGTAGAGATGAGTGGGGTGGGAGTACATTTGCCTTATATACTTCCTGGTACAATTCTAAGAGCAATTGGAGATTGTTAAGCACCAGAATGATATGATCAGATTTCAATTATTAGAAAGATAACTGACCATCACCCATTTCACTTTCCTCACTCCTAGCAGTATTGTACCTGAGTTTGAGTATCCACCCCTTTCCACAGGCCACAGAGATATTATGACAAATCGAAGCTATTGTACTGAAAACTATGATTGTGTGTGTGTGTGTGTGTGTGTGTGTGTGTAGAGGTGGGGACTTGCTATGTTGCCCAGGCTGATCTCAAACTCCTGGTCTCAAGTGACCCTCCCACTTCAGCCTCCTGGGTAGCTGGGACTATAGGCGTGAGCCACCACACTCAGCTAATTTTTTAAAATTTTTTTTTTTTGGAGACAGGGTCTTGCTACATTGCCAAGGCTTGCTTGGAGCTTCTGGACTCATGTAATTCTGCACTTGTACATGTTGGCCTCCTAAAGTGTTGGGAGTACGGGCGTGATCCACCATGCCCAGCCTGAAAACTATGATTGATTTGAGGGGTCAGAGAAGCCAACTATGGCCTGAGTTGGCCCATCAAAGTGAAGGAAGTTATTCACATTCCATGCCAGAAAAACAGCATGGAATGTGAACAATTTCTCTTCTCTCCATCCCTGTTTCTATCTTTATCTCCTCTCATTATGCATGAACAAGAATGCTGTCCTGGTTACCACAGGCAGCCATATTGAAGGAAATCAGCCTGAGGACAAACAGGGTGGTAGAGAGAGACAGAACGAATGTGGGACTCAGATGGCATTACTGAGCTACTGAATCCACCAACTCTGAAGTCTGAACATATTACATAGAATTGCAAGGGGTCCTGAATAGCCAAAATGGTATTTAAAAAGAAGAAAAAGCTGAAAGACTAACATTTCCCATTTCAAAACTGTAGTACACAGCTACAGTAATCAAAACAGTGTGGGTATTGGCATATACATAGACAAATAGACCAAGGAAATTGAAATGATGATCAAAACAGATGTTAGGTAGGATGTGGAGGAAAGAGAACATTTATACACTGTTCATGGGAATGTAAATTAGTACAACGTCTATGGAAAATAGTATGGCGATTCCTCAAAGAACTAAAAATAGAATTACCATTAGATCCAGCAGTCTCACTACAGGGTATCTACCCAAACGAAAAGAAATCATTATATTAAAAATATACCTGCCCTTATATGTTTATTGCAGCACTATTCACAATAACCAAGATATGCAATCAACCTAAGTGCCCATCAATGAAGGGTTAGATAAAGAAACTGTGGTATATATCCACAATAGAATACTACATAGCCCTAAAAAGAATGAAATCATGTCTTTTGCAGCAACATAGATAGACCAGGAAGCCATTATATTAAATGAAACAACTCAGACACAGAAACTCAAAAACCACATGTTCTCACCTATAAGTGGGAGCAAAATAATGTGTACCCATGGACATATAGTATGCAATAATGGACACTGGAGACTTGGAAGAATGGGAGAGTAGAAAGGGGTGAGGGATAGAAATTACTTAATGTGTACAACATATATTATTCAGGTGATGGTTATATTAAAAGTCCAGACTTCACCACTACATAATAAAACTGCCCTTGTACAAAACTGCCCTTGTACCCCTTGAATTTATACAAATAAAAATAACAATAAGCCCATACATCTATGAACAATTGATATTCAACAAGGTGCCAACCCCACTGAGTGGGGTAAGAATAGCTTCTTCAATAAATGGTCCTGGGACAACTGGATAGCCACATGCAAAAGCATGAAATTGGATCCCGACCTCCGTGAAACACAAAAATTAACTCAAAATGGGTTGACCTAAATATAAGACCTCAGACTGTAGAAATCTTAGAATAAGCACAGGGGTAAATTTTTAAGATCTGGAAGTTGGCAACGGATTCTTAGACATGACACCAAACCTATGGGCAACAAAAGAAAAAAATAAATTGGACTTACTAAAATTAAAAACTTTTGTGCATCAAAGGACATTTTCAAGAAAGTGAAAAGTCACCCTACAGAATGCAAGCAAATATTTGCAAATAATCTATCTGATTATGGTCTAATATCCATAATATATAAGGAACTCTCACACTTTAACATAAAAGAAACAACCCAATTTTCAAATGGGCAAAGTACTTGAATAGACATTTTTCTCCAAAAGATGCTCAACATTATCAGTCAATAAGGAAACACAAGTAAGAACCACAATGAGAACTCACTTTATATTTACTAGGATGGCTATAATCAAAAAGAGAAAAATAAATATGTTAGGGAAAATGTGGAGAAATTCGAACCCTTGTGTACTGTTGCACAAGCGTTGTAAAGAAATGTAAAATGATGCAGCTGCTGTGAAGAACAGTTTAGAGATTCTTCAAAACACTCAACGGGATTACTGTATGACCCAGAAGTTTTACTCCTAGGTATATACTCAAAAGAATATACTCAAACCAATACTTGTAGACCAATGTTTATAGCAGCATTATTCACAAAAGCCAGAAGGTGGTAACGATCCAAGCGTCTGCCAACAGGTGAATGAATGAATGAAGAAATTGTGATCAAATCCATACAATGGAATATTACTCAGCCATAAAAAGGAATGAAGGGCTAATGCATGCTACAACATGAATAAGCCTTGACAACATTATGCTAAGTCAAAGAATGCAGAAACAAAAGGCCACATTTTGTAAGAATCCATTTATATGAAATATCCAGATAGTTAAATCCATGGAGATGGAAAGCAGATTGGTGATTTGCCAATTGATTGACTGTTGGAAGGAGGGAATAGGGAGTGACTGTTTAAGGTATGGGGTTTTCTTTAAAATGATGAAAATGTTTTGGAATCTGATAAAAGTGGTCATCACAGAACACTGTGGATGTACTAAATACCACTGAACTGTATATTTTAAAATGTTTAATCTTGACCTGGTGTGGTGGCTCACACCTGTAATCCCAGTACTTTGGGAGGCCAAGGCAGGTGGATTGCTTGAGGTCAGGAATTCAAAACCAGCCTGGCCAACATGGTGAAACCCCGACTCTACTAAAAATACAAAAATTAGCTGTGCGTGGTGGTGCGCAACTATAATCCCAGCTACTTGGGAGGCTGAGACAGGAGAATCGCTTGAACCCGGGAGGTGGAGGTTGCAGTGAGCTGAGATTGTGCCACTGCACTCCAGCCAGGTCAACAGAGCAAGATTCCATTTCAAAAAAAAAAAAAAAAAGTTTAATCTTATGTTGACTAAATCTTAGGTGAACAATGTTATGTGAATTTCACCTCAATTTTAAAAAATTATTACTAGTGAATAGTATGAGTCCACATTCACCCCAGGTCTTACCAATGAATGAGGCCACCCCATCTTGCTGTTGGCCACGTATTAACTGATTTCATTTGATCCCCCAACCACCCCGGTCCAAAGATGCCAAGTACATTCTAAGAATACAGTGCATTACCATAGTACAGTCTAAGCACAGAGTCCACAGACACACTCTGTCACAACTTTGTGATAACAGCTGGAAATCAATAATGCAAAAGATCATGATAGTCGAGGTTGTCAGATAAATGATTTAAGATATTTTAAAAAATCATTATGTGCTTATTAAACAAATGCCAAAACATATATATTTTCGGAGGGAGGGGTCAGGGTTGGGTAAAGTGGGGTAGAGGTGCAGGTAGAGAGGTAGAAGGGCTGAGGGCCAAGCAGGCATCTGCAACACCGTGCTGCCTCAAATCCTAAAGGAAATGAGATGAAACCTAGCATCATCCACTCTCAGTGGCTTCTATGATCAGGCCCAAAGTGAACTTCCTCACCCAGGATAAAGAAATGAGGTTCATGAGAGGAGGATTGGAAAAGGGGTATTAACTGGTAATAACTTGTACGAACTCCTTATTCCCAAGGCATCCAGAGCCAACTAGTCAAGAGAGGAAGAGAACTTGTGTATTTGCACCCTGGAATCGAGGGTCCTAGAGGTCAAGGATTCGAATGAAAGGGGCAGAAAGACTTGCAGCTGAAGACAAAGTCCAGCTGTTACGACTTTGCTAGAGATGAGCCCTATTTATCAACATCTAACCAAAGACAAATAGAGACAGCGCTTGAGCTATTTTTGTTGTGTCAGCAGCCATTTTTTGCATGATTTATGAAGGGATTTTGGCTTGAGGTTTTTTTTCTAATAGAGCTGTCTGTATAAAAGAGCTTTGTCCTCAAGGAAGTCATTAATCAAAATATTACTGGATTTCTCTACTATTAAAAATGTCTCAGCTAACCACATGAGCATGAATTCATCTCACTAGCTTGCCTCTGAATGCAGACTCCTAGGTGGCCTGGGTGGTTGGGGACGGGGAACACTCTTCAGCCACACTGTTCTTCTTCCCGTAGGCTGTCCACGCAGGTAGAACCTTCCCTGTCACCTCAGTTTCGTTGTTTCTGCTACCTACAATATGTCCTGCTTCCCCAGATGTCTCTATGGTTTCTGAGCATTGGGAGGAGTCTCCTAGTGTCTACTCAATGACCCCACCTTCCCCAGTTTATGCAAAAACACCTGATGTGTGTGATGGAGAATCTGCCCTGATACCTTTCGACACTTGCTTGGAAAACTATTCACATGTTGGAAAGCAGAGGACTGCAAACAGAAAATCTAGCTAAACTCAGAACAAGTGACTGGGGCTGGGAAGATTATAGTGTGAGAGGTCGTTTGCTCCCTCCACTCCTTCTCAGATGCGAGGGTTTGCCTGCCTTCTGCTGGGATGCCCCAGCTGTTAAGAGGCTCATACTTCCAGTAAGATTTCCACAGGAGGCCGGGCGCGGTGGCTCACGCCTGTAATCCCAAAGTGAAGGCCGAGGCGGGCGGATCATGACGTCAGGAGATCGAGATCATCCTGGCTAACACGGTGAAACCGCATCTCTGCTAAAAATACAAAAAATTAGCCGGGTGTGGTAGCGGGCACCTGTAGTCCCAGCTACTCAGGAGGCTGAGGCAGGAGAATGGTGTGAACCCGGGAGGCAGAGCTTGCAGTGAGCCGAGATCGCGCCACTGCACTCCAGCCTGGCAAAGGAGCGAGACTCCGTCTCAAAAAAAAAAAAAAAAAAAAAAAAAAAATTTCCTCAGGAACACAATAGTCTGGGTTTCTGCTCCCTTCCTCAAATAATCTCATTAAGAGAACCTTTCCAATGTGGGCCACATGGTCTCCTCTAGACCATGATACCCTTAGAACCTTGGCAAGTCATACACAAGTCCCCAGGAGTGAGGCTACTGCTGAGTGACCAGTAGAACCCCACTTCCAGTCAACGCAAAGACTCCAGTTGGGGTTCAGCAGGGATCCTCTAAGACAGGGTTCTGAAACTATGGCCTGAGGGCTGAGCGTAGCCCACTGTCTGATTTCCATAAACAGTTTGGTTGGTGACAGCCATGCTCATTTGGTTACATACCATCCACCGCTGTTTTTGTGCTGCAATGCTGGAACCAAGAGGTGTTAGGTCACAAATGACAGACACCACACAGCCCACAAAGCTGTAAATATTAACTATCTGGCCCTTTACAGAAAAAGTTTCCCAACACTTGAGTAGGATAATAAATCTTTGGATCATGGACATTTATTATTTAAGTTCATCCTTGTTCAGTCTTGCTGGAGAGAAGGAAGATTTAGCTTGGCAGACCAGATGCCGGTAAAATTAGCTCAGTTTTCTTATTCTCAAGAACTTTACGATCAGATCTATTATAAATACAATTCTAGAGACAGACTGAGAAAAAGTACTTAACTGGCACCCTTTTACTACAAACTGCACCCCTCATTAAACTAACAGTTCACAGAACACCGAGCACTTAACTTACTCCAGCTTTTTCCGGCAACTCTCTCGTCCTGCTGCATCAACTTGCCATGGTTTCACTGGCAGCCCCCACCCTTTCGCGCACGATTCATTTAAAAAATTGAGCTCAGACACATCCAGTCTTTTTTCTGAGAAGGTTACTAACCTTGAGATGTGAGTGCTGCTTGCTCTAACGCTTCTTCCCATCTGTGTCTTGGTTAAGGGCTTTTATCGTATCCTGTTTATCGTGGCCTCTTAGCCTCAACCCCCTCTTGGTCACTGCAAGCTCCCCGCTGCTCCTTCCCTTAATTAGCACTGCAGGAGCTGAGGGGAGCGTTCAGCCCACTCGGGAGCTGACTCTGCCCATGCTCTTGAGCTCTTCTCTCTACCAGAACTTCTTCAGATAGCAACTGAAGTGAATCACTAATATTTCGTGAAGCGGGGTTTTTTGAAGTCAAGTTTACCTGCTTCTGGAAACAACTTTACTATTGCAGCTACTCAGACTCATTCCAAACTCAGATAAAGTTCTGTCCCTCTTTTCCCCCAAAGAATCTATAATTTGAAAGGACGCACTTCTCCTTTGTTCTAGCTCTAAATAGAAACTACACTCCCCACCGAAATGAGTTTGTTTCTTTGCCTTTTCTTCCCCGTTTCTTTTCCTGCCAATCAAAGCACATTAGATTCAGCCGTCTCTTTAAGTCAAGAAGCTTCCTTATCTCTGCCCATATCTAAGTATGTTTCGGTCTTACTTTCTAGATACTCTTTTTTTTTCTTTGTCTCCCATTCTCCGACAGAAAAAGTACACAAGTCGGTGTTTCCTGAGAACTAACCCTGCATGTTTAGCAGCTTTTGTCTCTTAGAAACACTAGGTTTTTTGCTGCACCAGGCCATGGCAACGTTAGTTTTATTGATTCCTTTGATTTATTAGGTTATGGAGGTTCCCTGCTGGTTAAACCACCATGAAGGATTGTGGCTGAGGCTTTAGTGTGTAAAATTCATAGAAAGACTAGGAAGGAAGGACCACGTTTGACAGGTGAGAAGGCACTCATGGGGCTGCCCTACCCTGCACATTTAATTATGCATCGCAGGTACAGGACTGGTCTCTTCTGCTGGACCACTGCATATACGAAAGCAAGGGAGAAGAAAGTGCAGTACGGCCTCTCATGACACAAGTGTTTACTGAGCCTTATTGTGGGCCAGAGGTAGCCAGAGTAGCCTTCTCAAACACCTGCCTGACTCTCGTCACTCCCTTCAATGCCTCACTGTCCCCAAGAGAATATCCAAATGTCTTACTGACTTGCAAGGCCTGCGTCATTGATCACTGCCATTTTCCCAGGGTTATGTCTTATAAGTCTTCTGCTCACTCCTAGCCTTTATTGCTCATCCAACTTACATTGTGTAATTTGAGGACAATGCTCTAATGGGGCAGGGCCTTTGCACGTGGAGTTTCCTCACCTCTTATCCCTCTCCCATCCAGCAGGTCTCAGCTCCAATGTATCTTATACTCTCCCTGGGGCCCACATCTGTCCTGTGAGTTTCCTGAGAACTCCAAATATGTCCTCACTGAAATACTTGCCACATTCTATTATGCCTATTCACTCGCTGCATTTTTTACTAGAGCCTGACAGGCACTTCCAGGCCCAGGTAAAGTCTCTTATCCCTGCTCTATCAGATCCTTGCACAGGGCCCTTGACCATGTCAGGTGCTCAGTCAGCACTTGTAGAATAGGACGAAGCCATGCAATGACTTCCATCTGTAAGGTTTCCATATTGTGATCACAATCCCAATTCCATCTTGTTTCCAATCTGCCATCGTTGGGGCTGCTTTTTTGCCTCAATTTTCGATTTTCTCAAGGAAAAAGACAAAAACAGTCTTGACCCAAAACACCCACTGATTTTTGCAGGACACACCCAAAGACAAGTTTTCTTTTGAGTCAAAACTCTTCCTCAAAATTATTCAGTGGGCCCTGAAGTGAACCTCACACATCGGCTGAAACAGTCACCGTCTACCCACATGCTTCACAACAGGGTGAATGCAAATCCTATCTATCATGACAGTAGCTGCTGCTCATACCTACAGGGACCTGGCTTGAAAGTATCTTTTGCTTACTCCCTGACTCACAAAATCCAGATTGATACAGGCTGGGGGGTTTTCCCAAATTACTTTTTCATGGTCACTCCCTAATTCAGTGTTCACAGGCAAACACACACACACACACATACACACACACACACACACATCCTTCTCCTTCTTATCACCCATAATAAAGCTATTGCTATTTTGTTTGTTTTTTATTTTTATTATTTAGCTATTGCTATTTTTAAGGGAGGCACAATGGAGATATTTTTTGTTGTTTCTCTGTAGAGGTTTATCCTCTCTGGTTTATTTAGCTTCCTCTTGGAAGCTCTCGAAATCTTGTAATAAATACAAAGAACCCAAGACTTAGCTTTGAATCATTTCCAAAGAAACACAGGCATCCCAAGATCTTGGCCCCAAGGATGCAACATTGTTCCCCCAACATGGAACTACAGAATTTTACTCAGCAAACAGGGGAAATGTTGAAATATCACATGATCGATAATAAATTACAAAACAAACAATAAAAATAACCTGAGACAAATTAAATTGCCCTATCCCTCCAGAGAATAGATGTCTTAAATGTTCTAACCAGCAGAACAAATGGACGTAAAGACGGAAAGTAGTGAGATAGAATGAAGATTACCACTCAGAGATCAACAAGAGCCCTTTCTCCAACATTTTTTCATGACCCTTACAAAAGGCTTTTTGAACAACTTAAAGCAAAGACACTCTTTAACCTTACCAGTTGTTGACAGAAGCAGGAAACAGCAAAAGTCATCACATCCCTAGTTGCAGCAGCGCATCAGCTACCTCCTTCCTCTTTTTTTCTAAGGTCACCAAGGCACTAACTTGCTGTTCTAACAAAGGGTAAGGAAAGAAAGAATCAAGCATTTACTCTGCCTTTCCTGTACAAATTATAATTCAAGGTGACCCGAGTTTCTCTTTATAGGAAAATTCAGCTACTAAGTGGAAAAAACAATCATAGTTATTTTTTAAGTCACCATTTTGCAACCCCTATTAAAATAACAGATGGAGACAATTGTTAATAGATGCTAAAACCATGAGGTGGAAGGTTAATGGGGAACCTTATAATGAAAGGTGCTGCTGATTGACAATACCTGAGCCCTCAGATCAGCTGTAATCTTGCTAAATATGGCACAGCCAGGCATGAGGGGGGACTCCCAACACGATGCAGGAGGAAGAAAGCAGCGCCACCTAGGAAGTCCTCTTCCCCGAGTAGCTGAGCCTGAATGCAGCCAAGCCTCTAGAAGTAACCAGCAGTGCACAGAAAATACAGGCAATGGCTGGGCACGGTGGTTCACACCTGTAATCCCAGCACTTTGGGAGGCCAAGGCAGGCGGATCACATGAAGTTCGAGACCAGCCTAGCCAATATGGTGAAACCCCGTCTCTACTAAAAATACAAAAATTAGCCGGTTGTGGTGGTGCACGTCTGTAATCCCAGCTACTTGGGAGGCTGAGGCACGAGAATCACTTGAACCTGGGAGGCAGTGGTTGTAGTGAGCCAAGATTGCGCCACTGCACTCCAACCTGGGTGAC
Source organism: Gorilla gorilla gorilla (assembly GCF_029281585.2). Lineage (NCBI taxonomy): Eukaryota > Metazoa > Chordata > Mammalia > Primates > Hominidae > Gorilla > Gorilla gorilla. The sequence continues at coordinate 99,298,531 of NC_073241.2, forward strand.
AGAGCGAGACTCCATCTTAAAAAAAAAAAGAAAAGAAAAGAAAAAGAAAATAAGAAAAATACAGGCAATAAAAGACTGAGTTAAAGGACAATACGAGACCACAAGGAAGCAATGAACTGAACATAGAAAGCAGGAGCTACTGCAGAACAAATATCTCAGTTTCCTCCAGCAACAAAAGGCAATTATGATGAACACAACCAGTAAATGCCAAAAAGATACTTGACAATTTTCGTTGTTGTTGTTGAGATGGAGTCTTGCTCTATTGCCCAGGCTGGAGCACAGTGACACGATCTTGGCTCACTGCAACCTCCACTACCTGGGTTCAAGTGATTCTCCTGCCTCAGCCTCCCAAGTAGCTGGGATTACAGGCATGCACCAACACGCATGGCTAATTTTTGTAATTTTAGTAGAAACAGGGTTTTGCCTTGTTGGCAAGGCTGGTCTTGAATTCCTGACCTCAAGTGATCCGCCTGCCTCGGCCTCCCAAAGTGCTGGAATTACAGGCAAGAGCCACTGTGCCTGGCCAGATACTTGATAATTTTAAATATCCTTTCCTGGGAAAGACTCATAGCAATTTTACAATTTCATCAGCATGATAAAGAAAATTTATGAGAAACTAACAGCAACCTTGATAGTGAGACACTAGAAAAATCTCAATTCAATTTTGAAAGAAGACAAGGATGGCCACAATCACTGTCAATATTTAACATATTCTGGAGGTTTTAACTAAATGTAATGGATTTTAAAGAGGAATAGGAGCTGTAAACCTTGAAAATTATTTAAAATGTAGGATTTGTAGGTGATCCACCTAGAGAACATGGTCAAATAAAACAGAAAAGAATTTAATAAGCTGCCTAGCAAAATAATTTTATAAGACTCAGTAGCTTTATTGTATATCCTATCCAAAAGAACAGCAAAATTTACACATGTGTATGTATATGTAGGTATAAATGTGTGCCTGTGTGAATATATATGAATGTACCTCAAGAATTTGTAGGATTTAAACAAAGAAATTTACTAATTTATCAAAGGAAATAAAAGAAGTCTTGAACAAATGGAGGTATGTCCTATGCTCCTCTATGGCAAGACCCAATTTTGAGAATGCATCAAAAATATTTTTTTAGTTACCTGGAATTTTATACTCTTTTACATTATTAAGCAGGTCAGGCTATGAATGGCTATTCATGAGGCACTTATCGACGGCACTCTGCAAAAAGGTCTTCACCTAGTATATTGTGGAAATGTTATATGTTTGCACAATCAATCACTGAAGACCTTTTACAACACACATATCCCCATGAAAGTAAGCAACGGATGAACTGCTGTGAAAGGTGCTCCCTGGAGCAGAAATCCACACCCTGGTTCTTACCTGGTTTTAGCATTGCCAAGGGACCAGCAAACTTCACCCACGACTCCCTTAGCCACTGTTCTTTACTTCCTCCACTGTTTTTAGTCCCCCTCTCTTGAGGGTCTCAAGGTTTCAAGGAAATAAGTACTTACACACACACCTTAAGGACTCCAGACCTCAAGCATCAGGCCCGGGTAAGTGCTAAGTTCTTCTTTGGGAATTTTTCTAAATGACACCAGGAAGCAGCAGCCAGCAGTACAGCTATATGGACAAACAGGGACTTGCAGATACCCACTATCTCTTTCCCCCAGTCCCAGTTCCCTGACAAAGCTCATGCCTTTCTCCTCTGCATTCCACATCCCTTTCTGCTGCAACTATTTGATAACATTGCACACTGCATTGTGGCTACTTAGTAAAGTGGGCGAGAGCTGCCATCCTGTAAGTAAAAGAGTGTGAGCTTTGCAGAGAGACTTGGGTTCAAATCCTGTTCCACGCCTGGCTAGCTGTGGGACCTCCAGTCCTCAGCACATTGATGGCAGCGCAGATCCCAGCTAGGCCACGGCTGATCGTCCAGGAAGGCAGCCCCCACCTCATGTTATCCGTGGCCCAGTGGGCTCCACTCTTGTCGGGATCCACTGAGAGTCTTTTAACACTCTCAGTGTCAAAAAGGTTGTTTTGCCTCCTGAGTTCTCAATACTGCTGTATCTCAGATTATTTAAAGAAAATTTCATTTTCCAAAATGGCAGAAACCTCATATTGTTTAAATTAAGATATATTCTTTCTAGAATATTTTACTGAGAACATTTTCATCTGCAATTGGACAATGTAGCTTATATCTGAACTGCTTAGTTAGCATCTACAGAACAGTCACTGTCCCCAAAACCCACCACCTTAGCAAGGTGCCTGAATGAGGGAGGGTCTCCAGCCTCAGCCACACATTGGCTGCACCTCCCTGGAATCTGAATCTGGTACAATGTTATCTAATGTGGTTAAGATCACATCTCTCGGGCTCCCTGAATCCAGTCCAATATACACCTTGTTGTATGTATTAACAACCTTGCATTTCACTCTCCAAAGTGTCTTGTTTTGGGTGACAAACTCTTTGGTCACCCTAAGAGCCACCAAGGGGGCTGTGGGTTTGAAGGAAACCCCTCAGTTCTAGGAAAACCAGGACAGTGGGTCATCCTTGATATAGCAGGGACCAGGAATCCCTGGGTCCAGCCCACATTCCCTCATGGCCAGCTCACTTGAGGGGATGGGGTGTGTCTTCTACCCACTCCTCAGTAAGGATTGCCCTCAGCCATCAGAAAGCGTCTAACAATTCTGGCTCCAAAAGGGAGCAGTGCCAGAGTCTCACCCTCCTCTTCCTAGGACATGTGGCCTATTTGAAAAGTTGCCTCCTTGGCCCCAAAGACTACACGGATTCAGGAAGGGCAGGCTGCATCAGCCGGAAAAGGTCCTTCCATAGACTTACCCCAGGCAAGGGCATTTATTCACCCTTACCTGCACCTGCTTGAGGCAGTCAACAGTGGTTCCGAAAACCAAAGAGTGTGCTGAGGGAACCAGCTCTTTCATCCACTGGAGAAAGAAGAAGACAGCTCATTTTATAAAATAAACAGATAAACCAATATACATATAAATACTTTAAATTCTTCCTAACCTGCTGGCACACTCCATGTAAAGTTGTGCCCTTTGTCTTATGTTTGTATTTTGTGTTCGTCTCTGGACCCTCCAACTTGAATATGTGTTCCTTGATGTGAAGACTGCCTCATTCACCACTGTAACAAACCAACCGTCTGTGTTTGCCTGGTGCCAGGTAGTTTCCCAGGACTCAAGACTTTGAAGTGCTGACTCCAGGACATCCCCAGGCAAACCCAGACAGCTGATCACCCTAGCTGTATCCCCAGTGCCAAGAGCAGTGCCCAGCATATAGTAAGAGCTCACAAAACAATTGCTGCCTGGCTATGATCATAACTCTTATTTTGCAGTTTTGTTCTTAGAATTTAAAGAGCGGAGAAAAGAACTGAAGGAGACAGAGACACAAAAAACTATTCAAAAAATCAATGAATCCAAGAGCTGGTTTTTTGAAAAGATCAACAAAATTGATAGACCACTAGCAAGACTAATAAAGAAGAAAAGAGGGAAGAATCAAATAGATGCAATAAAAAATGATAAAGGGGATATCACCACCAATCCCACAGAAATACAAACTACCATCAGAGAATACTATAAACACCTCTATGCAAATAAACTAGAAAATCTAGAAGAAATGGATAAATTCCTCAACACATACACCCTCCCAAGACTAAACCAGGAAGAAGTTGAATCCCTGAATAGACCAATAACAGGCTCTGAAATTGAGGCAATAATTAATAGCCTACCAACCAAAAAAAAGTCCAGGACCAGACAGATTCACAGCCGAATTCTACCAGAGGTACAAGGAGGAGCTGGTACCATTCCTTCTGAAACTATTTCAATCAATAGAAAAAGAGGGAGTCCTCTCTAACTCATTTTATGAGGCCAGCATCATCCTGATACCAAAGCCTGGCAGAGAGACAACAAAAAAAGAGAATCTTAGACCAATATCCCTGATGAACATTGATGCAAAAATCCTCAATAAAATACTGGCAAACCGAATCCAGCAGCACATCAAAAAGCTTATCCACCATGATCAAGTGGGCTTCATCCCTGGGATGCAAGGCTGGTTCAACATACACAAATCAATAAATATAATCCAGCATATAAACAGAACCAAAGACAAAAAACACATGACTATCTCAATAGATGCAGAAAAGGCCTTTGACAAAATTCAATAGCCCTTCATGCTAAAAACTCGCAATAAATTAGGTATTGATGGGACGTATCTCACAATAATAAGAGCTATTTATGACAAACCCACAGCCAATATCATATGGAATGGGCAAAAACTGGAAGCATTCCCTTTGAAAACTGGCACAAGACAGGGATGCCCTCTCTCACCACTCTTATTCAACATAGTGTTGGAAGTTCTGGCCAGGGCAATCAGGCAGGAGAAAGAAATAAAGGGTATTCAATTAGGAAAAGAGGAAGTCAAATTGTCCCTGTTTGCAGATGACATGATTGTATATCTAGAAAACCCCATCATCTCAGCCCAAAATCTCCTTAAGCTGATAAGCAACTTCAGCAAAGTCTCAGGATACAAAATCAAAGTGCAAAAATCACAAGCATTCTTATACACCAATAACAGACAAACGGAGAGCCAAATCATGAGTGAACTCCCATTCACAACTGCTTCAAAGAGAATAAAATACCTAGGAATCCAACTTACAAGGGATGTGAAGGACCTCTTCAAGGAGAACTACAAACCACTGCTCAACGAAATAAAAGAGGACACAAACAAATGGAAGAACATTCCATGCTTATGGATAGGAAGAATCAATATCATGAAAATGGCCATACCGCCCAAGGTAATTTATAGATTCAATGCCATCCCCATCAAGCTACCAATGACTTTCTTCACAGAACTAGAAAAAACTACTTTAAAGTTCAAATGGAACCAAAAAAGAGCTTGCATTGCCAAGTCAATCCTAAGCCAAAAGAACAAAGCTGGAGGCATCATGCTACCTGACTTCAAACTATACTACAAGGTTACAGTAACCAAAACAGCATGGTACTGGTACCAAAACAGAGATATAGACCAACGGAACAGAACAGAGCCCTCAGAAATAATACCACACATCTACAACCATCTGATCTTTGGGAAACCTGACAAAAAGAAGAAATGGGGAAAGGATTCCCTATTTAATAAATGGTGCTGGGAAAACTTGCTAGCCATATGTAGAAAGCTGAAACTGGATCCCTTCCTTACACCTTAAACAAAAATTAATTCAAGATGGATTAAAGACTTAAATGTTAGACCTAAAACCATAAAAATTCTAGAAGAAAACCTAGGCAATACCATTCAGGACATAGGCATGGGCAAGGACTTCATGTCTAAAACACCAAAAGCGATGGCAACAAAAGCCAAAATTGACAAATGGGATCTAATTAAACTAAAGAGCTTCTGCACAGCAAAAGAAACTACCATCAGAGTGAACAGGCAACCTACAGAATGGGAGTAAAATTTTGCAACCTATTCATCTGACAAAGGGCTAATATCCAGAATCTACAACGAACTCAAACAAATTTACAAAAAAAAAACCAACCCCATCAAAAAGTGGGCAAAGGATATGAACAGACACTTCTCAAAAGAAGACATTTGTGCAGCCAAAAGACACATGAGAAAATGTTTATCATCACTGGCCATCAGAGAAATGCAAATCAAAACCACAATGAGATACCATCTCACACCAGTTAGAACGGTGATCATTACAAAGTCAGGAAACAACAGGTGCTGGAGAGGATGTGGAGAAATAGGAACACTTTTACACTGTTGGTGGGACTGTAAACTAGTTCAACCATTGTGGAAGACTGTGGCGATTCCTCAAGGATCTAGAACTAGAAATACCATTTGACCCAGCAATCCCATTACTGGGTATATACCCAAAGGATTATAAATCATGCTGTTATAAAGGCACATGCACACGTATGTTTAATGCGGCACTATTCACAATAGCAAAGACTTGGAACCAACCAAAATGTCCATCAATGATAGACTGGATTAAGAAAATGTGGCACATACACACCATGGAATACTATGCAGCCACAAAAAATGATGAGTTCATGTCCTTTGTAGGGACATGGATGAAGCCAGAAACCATCATTCTATGTCACATGATAAAGGAAAAGGAAATAAAATGAAGATATTTTCTTAGTACAAGTGTATACATGCACAAACATGTTTTTAACAAAAGAAGGAGGAAATATGACAGTTACAGTCCTTGTTTCTGCAGCTGGTCACGTGGTTGTTGCTGGTGTTGATGACTACCTTCTTCTACTACCCATTCCGTATTCCCTTTGCCTTCAGCAAGGATCTCAGCAGGTCATGGCTTTTTTCCTGGTGAAGTGACCCAAACCTTCAATCCTGAGGAGTCTGGACCATTTGTAGCTCTGCCTGGATTGGGCTGTTGTAGTTTTCCATTGACCTTAATCACAGGGCATGGTAATCATAAGGGATGCCCTAATGGATCTGCTGTATTCCATGCATACTCTTCCTTACCTCCATCGAGGAGAAGTAGACTGATTCGACCTTGATAGTCCAGGTCAGCCACCCCGGCCAACACTGTAATTCCCTTCTTAGCCTGTTGACTTAAAGGTAGGAGGAGCCCAAAGTGTTCAGGTGGCAATCTTAACTTCCCGTTTAATGGAATTGTTGTTGTATCTCCCTCTGGAACTAAGACTTCTAGGCCAACAGAATGTAATGTTGTGGGAACAGGAAGCAAAAATTTTGCTAGTGGATCACTAGGGGTCATGGTGAGTGGTGCCACTTCCACTTCCACCCCTTGATTCCTGGACCCATGAATCCTGGCTATAGGAGACACAGTACCATATATTGGATGCTGATTCAGAGCACACACGGCCTTCTGGAGAATTTTGCCCCAGCCCTGCAAAGTATTGTCACCTAGTCGGTATTGTAATTGTGACTTCAAAAGGCCATTCCACCATTCTATCAATCCAGCTGATTCAGGATTATGGGGAACATGGTAAGACCAGTGAATTCCATGAGCATGAGTCCATGCTGCACTTCTTTAGCCATAAAGTGAGTGCCTTGGTCAAGAGACAATGCTGTGTGGAATACAATGACAGTGGATAAGGCATTCTGTGAGTACATGGATGGTAGTCTTGACAGAAGCATTGTGTGCAGGATAGACAAACCCATATGTGGAGTAAGTGTCTATTCCAGTGAGGACCAACCTCTGGCCTTTCCATGATGGAAGAGGTCCAGTATAATCAATCTGCCACCAGGTAGCTGGCCAATCACCCCAAGGAATTGTGCCATATCAAGGGCTTGGTGTTGGTCTCTGCTGCTGGCAAACTGGGCACTCAGCAGTGGCCATAGCCAGGTCACCCTTGGTGAGTGGAAGTCCATGTTGCTGATCCCATGTGTAACCTCCATCCCTGACACCATGGCCACTTTGTTCATGGGCCTATTGGGCGATGACAGGGGTGGCTGGAGAAAGAGGCTGAGTGGTGTTCACAGAATGAGTCATCCTATCCACTTCATTAAAATCCTCCTCTGATGAGGTCACCTATTGGTGAGCACTCACATGGGACACAAATATCTTCACAGTATTTGACCACTCACAGAGGTCCATCCACATACCTCTTCCCCAAATTTCTTTGTTACCAGTTTTCCAATTATGCTTCTTCCAAGTCCCTGACCATCCAGCCAAACCATTGGCTACAGTCCATGAATCAGTATATAATTACACATCTGGCCATTTCTCCCTCCATGCAAAGTGCACAACCAGGTGCACTGCTCAAAGTTCTGCCCACTGCGGAGATATTCCTTCACCACTGTCCTTCAGGGATGTCCTAGAAAGGGGCTATAGTCCTGCAGCTGTGCACTTTTGGGTGGTGCCTGCATATCGTGCAGAATCCTCTATGAACCAAGCCCTAGTATTCTCTTCATCTGTCAATTGATCATATGGAACTCCCCATGAGGCCATCAGTGCAGGATGGGGAAGAGAAGGCAAGGTGGCAGAAGTGGAGACCATGGGCATTTGAGCCACTTCCTCATGTAACTTACTTGTGCCTTCAGGACCTGCTCAAGTCTGATCACATATATACCGCTTCCATTTGTTGATGGAATGCTGCTGTGCAAGATCTACTTTATGGCTAGGCACCCAGTTCATGATAGGGGTCCAGGTCACACGGTGACCTGATGACCCATAGTCAAATGTTCAGTTTCCACCAAAGCCCAGTAACAAGCCAAGAGCTGTCTCTCAAAAGGAGACTAGTTATCTGCAGAAGATGGCAGGGCCTTGCTCCAAAATCCTAGAGGCCTCCACTGTGATTCACCTATGGTGGCCTGCCAAAGGCTCCAAACAGTATCCTTATCTGCCACTGCCACTTCAAGCACCATTGGATCTGCTGAGTCATATGGGCCACGTGGAACAGCAGCTTGCACAGCAACCTGGACTTGTTGCAGAGCCTTCTCCTGTTCTGGACCCTACTTAAAACTGGCAGCCTTTCGGGTCACTTGACAAATGGGCCTGAGTAACACACCCAAATGAGGAATGTGTTGCCTCCAAAATCCACATAGGCCCACTAGGCATTGTGGCTTCTTCCTGGTTGTAGGAGGGGCCAAAGGCAGCAACTTATCCTTCACCTTAGAAGGAATATATCGACAGGCCCCACACCACTGAACTGCTAGAAATTTTACTGAGGTAGAAGATCCCTGAATTTTAGTCGGATTTATTTCCAATCCTGTGGCACACAAATATCTCACCAATAAGTCTAGTGTGTTTGCCACTTCTTGCTCACTGGATCTAGTCAGCATAATGTCATCAATGTAATGGACCAATGTGATATCTTGTGGAAGCAAAAAGTGATCAACGTCTCTCTGAATGAGATTATGACACAAAGCCAGAGAGGTGGCATACCCCTGAGGTAGGACAGTAAAGGTATATTGCTGGCCTTGCCAGCTGAGGGCAAATTGCTTCTGGTGGACAGGAATGGAGAAAAAGGCATTTGCCAAGTCAATGGCTGCATACCAGGTACCACGAGATGTGTTAATTTGCTCAAGCAATGAAACCACATCCAGCACAGGAGCTGCAATTGGAGTCCCCACTTGGTTAACCTTACGATAATTCACTGTCATTCTCCAAGATCCATCTTTCTTCTGCACAGGCCAAATGGAAGAGTTGAATGGGCATGTGGTGGGAATCACCACCCCTGCATGTTTCAAGTCCTTGATGGTGGCACTAATCTCCACAATCCCTCCAGGAATGCGATATTGTTTTTTATTTACTGTTTTTCTAGGTAGGGAGTCAAATGGCTTCCATTGGGCCTTTCCCACCATAGTAGCCCTCCCCCTATCAGTCAGGGAGCCAATGCAGGGATTCTGCCAGCTGCTAAGTATGTCTATGCCAATTATGCAAATGACCACAGGATGAGTCTGGGGGCCCACTGGACCCACTGTTAAGTCAGACCTGAGCTAAAACTTGGAGAAGGATGGGAGAAAGAGTCACTGCATAAATTTCTGGTAATATAGTGGGGTCCTTCCTCAAGAGCACCCAGCTTCCCTTCATTCAAGGGGTTCTGGGTGTGTAAACTGGCTCAAGTCTGGAAACTGACTGAGGGGCCACGATTTTCTGTTTTTATAATTCAAATTAGTCTTTTGTCCACTCAACCTAGAAGTTTTCTTCCTATATAGATTAAGTAGAAATGCAGTAGGCTTCCTACCCATTTTACTTCTAGGAACATTGTGATTAATTAGCCAATGCCAGAGCTCTACACAAGTCAGACTATTCTGATTGCTGCTTTGTCTCTGCTGTCCCTTATAGTATCTATGCCTGCCTTGCCTTTGATGGTTGAGTGCTGCCACTTGGCCCCTGCCACCTCAGGATCCAATTATTCCCATTGTATTTAAATTTTCTAGTTGAGTGACTGTGGTTCCCACTGTTAGATCTGACATACAGAGAAGAGCAATTTCAGGGCTCTTCAAAGATGAAGGTGCTGCACTCAAAAATCTATGTTGCAAGGCATTGGTCAAGGGTATATCTTCTGGACCCTCCTAGCTGGGATGAGTAAAACTAAAATGACTAATCCACTCCACCATCCCGATCTCCCTAAGCCTTTGGATCCCTTCCTCTACATTAAGGGAGATCAGGCATTTCCAGCTTACCCACAGTGGGCCATCTTTTAATCCATATTTCAGCTAACCAAGCAAATAAACTATTAGAACCTTTTTAAACTCCCTGAGCTGCAACATTAAATGCAGAGTCCCTACTTAGTGGACCCAAATCAATAAATTCAGCCTGATCCAACACCATGTTCCTCCCACCATTATCCCATACCCTTAATATCCATTCCCATGCCTGTTCTCCAGATTTCTGTTTATATAGATTAGAAATCTCAAGGAGTTCTTATCGAGTGTAGCACACCTGCTTATGGATTACACTCTCAACCTCACCTCTAGGGGCCTGCGAGGAGTTTAGTTTAGTTATAGGTCTAGAAGCAAACAGGGGTGTTGGGGGTGGCACCTGAGGAGAATCAACATTATTTTGCCTGGCAACTGCTTCAGGGGAGGCCGTCACTGTTGCCTCAGGCAGTGAAGGGTTTATCTCCTCAGACAAAGGTGGAAAGGCTGATGGCAGCATGGTAGGGGAGAAGGTGTTGCCACTACTGGGGATGGGGAAGCTGTTCCTTCTGGCAAAAATGGTTCATCAGAGTTTACAAAGTCAGGGTTCTCCCACACATCCCCATTCCAAGTTGCAGGGTCCCATTCTTTCCCAATCAAGGCCTTCACTTTAACCGTAGACACCTGGGGAGGCTGTGCATGCACCTTCCATTGCAGGTCAGCCACTCACATGATAAAAGTTTGTGTCTGTTTTACCATAATTTCAGCTCAGGATAATCTTAGCAGATTTGCGGCTCAGTATCTGCTTCTGAAGCCAGAAGACAGAATCCCTGAGTTCATCATTTTCTCTCATCACTTTGTCCACTGAACTGAGGAGCAACCAACCAGCTTCATTATGTTCCTTGGTTCCCCACATATGGTCAAAGATATTACGTATAGAGTCACTAAACTCCTTGCCTCTCATGAGCAGTGAAGCAGGAGTGTCATGTCAAATGCATTTATTTTGCATAATTCTCTAAACAGTTCACACCAAAGACTATCAGTGTTTTCCACACTATTAGAAGTACTTAGCATTTTTTATATATATATATAATATATAATATTCCTATATAATATATATCCTATTATATATAATGTATATAGGTGTATATATAATGCCTATGTGTGTGTATATATAATGTATGTGTGTGTGTGTGTATATATATGGGAGTTTATTAAGTATTTACTTACATGATCACAAGGTCCCACAATAGGCCATCCGCAAGCTTGAGGAGCAAGGAGAGCCAGTCTGAGTCTCAAGACTGAAGAACTTGGAGTCCGATGTTCAAGGGCAGGAAGCATCCAACACGGGAGAAAGATGTAGGCTGGGATGCTAGGCCTGTCTCTCTTTTTCACGTTTTTCCACTTGCTTTATATTTGCTGGCAGCTGATTAGACTGTGCCCACCAGATTAAGGGTGGGTCTGCCTTCCCCAGCCACTGACTCAAATGTTGATCTCCTTTGGCAACACCCTCACAGACACACCCAGGATGGCTACTTCGCATCCTTCAATCCAATCAGGTTGACAGTCAGTATTAACCATCACAGAACTAAAGTTGTATCTGCTTGTCCTTGGTAATAGCACTCATGTAGTAATTCTGAAAGCACTTTGTTCAAATTGCATATGACAGAGGAAATGAGTAGATACATTTGACTCTGGTATTACAAGGAACCAGGGTTCTCACTATGGGTAAGAGATACAAATATGCAGTGGGGAAGGGAGAAGAACTCTGAGTTACTGGACTGAAACTGAAGTTATCGGTGGAAACGTATGAATTTTAAAAATGTATTTCTAGTTCTGGTTCTAGTTCCACTAAAAGGGTCTAGAAGTAGCATAGCCCAGTAGCAACACCCACACCTACCTACTTCCCATAACTTAGTTGGTAGATGCCATCTCCCACTAACCAAGCCAGGGCTCCTTGGGGAAATTCTGATTACAATCTGGCATGGGGAAATACAAGACCACAGTGTAATCCTTTGTGGGCACAGACAAAAACAAAGTCCTTGTGCTACAGCCATCACCAAACACTGCCCTCTCCCAGATAACCTGAGTGACAGCTGCTTCTGCTCAAGCTGCAGCTTTAGCGTCACTCTATTTCCCTACCTCCTCTCACACCACACCTGATCCAGAACAAACTCCTCACCTCCTCAGCACCCCACTATCTCCTAACACAAGTTAAATCCTCACAACCAGGCCAGGTGCTGCCCCACCCTTTGCCATCGAGAGTGTGTGTGTGTGCGTGTGTGCGCGTGTGTGTGTGCGCACGCACTCTCCATTGCTGTTGCAAGCATCAAAAAGCCTAACTTTGTTGTGGCTGTGGTCTTGACCGAAGGGTGTAAAGCCTTGTGTATGTATATGAGCTGAGAGGCTTTTTGTCCACAATCGTGCTGAAACTCATTCCTAGAACCTCCTAGAATAATGCAGCCATAACGGCATTTCAGAACCTTACTCCACTCTGCACCTCTCTGCCTTGCATTTCTGCTCCTTAGAAACAACAACTATCAAATCCTTTGGCTGTTTTTCTTACGTCATGTTTCTAAATAATATGCTCATTCTGTTACTTCTGGATTTATCTATTTTATGCATTATTGCTTGCCTTCCTTCAGTATATTATTTCTCTTTCACAGACCAAATAAAAACTTATGCAAACTGAGAGCAAGACAAAATGCTGATTTCCTGATTGTTTTGAAATAAAAAAGGCATTTTCTCCTAAAACTGTTTGACCCTCATCTTATACTCTTGGGGAAGGTTTTACTTTGTTCAAAAAATATTTGATTGGTAATTCACAATAGATGAGGTGTTTCCTTTTACACACATCTACATTCACTTCCTCCTCCCCCCATCTTCCCAATACATGTTAATTGTGATTTTTAAAATACTGATTATCAGTGTTGACATCATTATGGCTATATAAATGCTGATCATTTCTTTCCTGAACAATTTCTTTAGCCAAACACCACCTCTTCTCTTCTCAAACATCAAAAATCCTCGTTTGGGCCATGGCGTCCTCACACAATGCACCATGCTCTTGATCCCTCCTGAAAATATCTCAACTTGGATTTGTAGTAATGTACCATAGCTGGAAGGGTGTGATTCCCTGCAGACGACAAAGGATCATGGGCTTCCCTATGATGCACATGGCATACAATGAATGGTGTCTCTGCCAAGTGGTCTCAGGCACCCTGGACTGGAGTCTGGTAAAAATCTCTCTCTTATCCATCCATCTTTGTTTGGTGGATTGATTGAGGAGAAGCTGGATTTAGATGATCTGGCCTCATTATTTAAGTACATTTGGTATTAGATAGAATGTCACTCTTCTCTCTTGTATTATCAGTAGGTGAAAGATAAGAGCCGACACCAGTTCCATGTGGGTTATGTAGATAAGATTTTATCTTTATCTTGCAGAGCTCCAAGTATATTAATAGCATCCTATATTTGATTACATAATTGGGTACTGAGGCTCCTTTTACTTCCACAGGATAAGGTTGAATTCATTTTCTGAGACTAATTAATCTGAGACCTTTGAAGAGGAAGTGGGGTTGAACGTGAAGAAGGAACCATTATTGACAGTATCCCAGGAGCTACGCATTGCCAGGCATATTCAATTATGCTATAGTTTTCATAAGGTCAGCAGATATGAGAGCAAAACTGTTGCCCATTTAAGATTTGGAAACATTTCAGAACAGGGGAAAAACATGAACTTCTAGTGGTATATTTTATTCTTTTTTCCAGCTCAATCATTTATCTCTTCATTGTTCCTTAATTCCCATAACTTCTTTTAAAATATCTGTGACAAGAAGATCCAAAAATTCCTTCAAATTTCATTGAGTGATCTGTTGCAGTCCCTATACCTCCTGCTGTGGCTCTTTGTCAGGAACTGTGGTTGTGTGGTTGCTGCTGTGTCAATTTGAGCAAACTGTACTTTCAGGGATAAAAGAAAATGCTAACACCTGGATAATTCTTAAAGTTATTGCATGGCATGTGGAGGAAACTGAAATCCTTCTGCGGGGAGGGGATTATTTAGATCTAAAAGGGCTTGAGAAGTCAGTCATGGAGGAGGCAGATGGATAGCGGGAAAAAGCAGTGAGGAATTAGACAAACTGTTTCCAAGTAAATCTGGAATCTTCCCAATAGAAGTAATAACTAAAGTCAAAAGAGGTAATGCGACTTCCTGGGGAAAGCACATACAGGAAAAAGAACTGAAGAAATTTACAATAAAACTAAACCAAATATAACACAAACCAGATCGTAAACCTCAAATTTCTAAGGGGTCCTTGAAAGTTCAGAAGACAGGTTTTACAGTGGGTTCAGGTTCTCAGAAATGAGAACTAGTTCATAGCTGAATAGAAGTAAAAGTGAAACATCACATCTTGTCAGAAATGTTTCAATTTAGCTATCATTCTACAATGAACAAGAAATAATAATATTGTTCTTCTATAAGACAGAGTATCAACCAGGTGTGCTAAATAAGATCTGGAGAGTAAATTATAGAAATTTATCCATTCTAAAATGCCAGAATAATATTAAAGCGCCACAAGACAGACAGACAGACAGACACACACACACACACACTAAATTCAAATATATGAAATGTGTTACCTATATCCAAGGGAATAGGTAAGCCAAGGGAATGAAATTAGTGGCTGTTTCAGAGCACCTAGAACCTACAATTCTAAGTATTAAATAAAAACAGATCTGCAGTCATTTTCTTTTTAATTGAATACTTGCATTGACTTGATCTATGCCCTTAGCTCTAAGTAGGCAGGAGACAGACCTTTAACTCTGATCCAGCTGTAGAATAATGATTCATAATTCAGTTGTTCCAGGAAGTGAGATGGGTGTACGTGTGCAGGTTGTTCTATAGATAAATTGCGTGTCATGGTGGTTTGGTGTACACATTCAACCAAATTATTTCTCAGTTTCTTTCTGTGTTCTGCATGAAACAGTACTTTATTCCTGTGCTATTCATATGTAACTGGAATAACGAACTGGGCAGTGTTCAGTCAAGCAGTATGCTGAAGGGACTTGCAGGCCCTATCAGTATATATTATCAAGGTTTGTTCTGTGAATTTGTGACATGTGAACTTTTTCAAACCCATTACTACACCATTATATAGCTTGAAAAGGTAAACTGAAGGGATTCTACAAAATCAATGAAATAAAAAAACTACAAAATCAACGAAATAAAAAGTACGAGTGACTACTTTTATAGTTCGCAATGCAAAAGGAAAAGAGAAACTTCCACTGTTAGTACACACATATCCACTCTCACCTAGAGACTGAGCAGCTCCTGCAGACAAGGGGATGGGGCACATGATCAGCACATTTGGGTCACAGGCCCACCCCTGTAGCCACTGGAATTACTATGGGAGGAGAGAGAAGGAATTGTTTATACAAAAGGGTGCTGAGACAATCTAAACAAAAGGCGTTCTGCAGACACCTTGTTGTTGGAGGTTAGAATGCTATTCAGTCTTACTGGCCTGGAATTTTCGAAAGGTTAATATTGCAAGTTCTTCCTACAAACCTGTATGCCCCCTGGCTTCCTATTCACCCTACCTACATAGCAGTTCTATTGTCCATCGTAACAATGGCTCACCAAAATTTACCTCTAATTCTCATATGCATATTTCAATACCTCCCTGCATGGCATAATTAGGCAGCAATTAGAAGAAACTTTGGAATATAAATTGGTACTATTTTCTAACAGCAACTTTACTGAGTTGTATTTTTTCTCTGTTCCTCAGGTGTACAGATATGGTTTACTCACAAGTCTTAAGTGAGGACATATTTCCATCACTGATTCATACAGTGTCGGTTTTTTTAATTAATTACTTAATTGATTACTGAAAGTAGTATAATAAGTACCCTGAACCCGTCACCCTAAACAAAAACCAGGATCTTGGTGCGACCTACATTTACTTGCGTTCTCCCCATGTCAAAACATCCCACTGCTATTCCCCTGCTAAAGTCACCATCGCCCTCTTGATTTGCCTTTTTATGTAGTTTTTGTGCACATATGTGTGGTGAAATTGTTGTTGTTGTTGTTGTTATTGTTTTAGCTTTCACCTCTATGAAAAGAATATATAAATATTTAAGACACATTTTTCTTCATTGAATATTCTACTACTAACAGTGATGGGAATGAGATGGCAGAATAGGAAGCCCTAGACCTCCTTTCCTCCCCACTCCCCCACAAGATGCAACAACTATGCATGGATGAATTTGAGAATTCCAGAAATGTGAGAAATAAACAAGACGGGGTTCCCCGTCTTGTTCTGTGCTGGGCGGCAGAGTCTACTTGAGAGGCTCCTGTACCCTGAGCAAGCGTGAAACCAGCGGTCTTGAAGCCAGCAGAAAAATTGGTGGCACCCTCGCTCCATAATCCTTTCTCTGGCACCTCTCACATGATTGGGAGGAAACCCCAGGTCATAACTTCTCCCAGGGGAGGGAAGGAGGGGACTTGACCATATGTCCCATGTTCTGACATTCTGGGGGGCTTCCCAAGGGACTGATTTCTGTCTTGCCTGAATCTGAGAGTTGACAGAAACTGCCCTAGGTTGGGAGCCACTGAGAATAAAGGACATAGTTGACACTAGTATGCACTCACCAGTCATACTTTCAGCAGCCCAGCACTGAACGAGAGGGAGAACCCCCAAATCCTGAGTTCTCCCTGGGGTGGGACAGAGCTGCAGCAAGTGTCCGATGTTCTGGACTTTCCGGGGCTGCCTGGAGGACTGGCTCTGCATCACCTGTCCTGGAGGAGGGACAGGTTTGGCATATTCTAGACACCTGGGGCTGCTGAGAACAAAGCCACCATCTGGACTAGCACACACTCGCTGCCAGAGCCCCTCACCTGTGCTCAGTGTTTCTGTTCACCTGTATTGTTCCAACAAAATACCTTAGACTGCGGAATTTATACTAACACAAAAATTTATTTCTCACATTTCTGGAGGCTGTGAAGTCCAAGATGAAGGAACTGGCAGATCCAGTGTCTGGTGAGGCTCGTGTGTTGCTTCCGAGAACTCTGTCTTTGTTGCTGGGTCCTTACATGGCAGAAGCCAGGAGGGCAAAACGCACCAGGCACTCCCTTCAACCTCATTTATAAGAGCAGCAATCCATTCATAACAAGCCGTAACGCCTTCATCACTTCTCAAAAGGCCTCACTTCTTAACACTGTCACATTGGGCATTAGGTTCCAACATGTGAATTTTGGAAGGCCACATATATTGAAACGATAGCACTCCACCTCTGGCTCCCCAAAATTCATGTCCTTCTCACGAAGGACAAAAAAATGTGTTCATTTTATCACAAAAGCCCCCAAAGCCTTAACTTGTTCTAGCACTTAAAAAGTCTGAAGTCTCATCTAAATATTGTTTAAATCAGATAACGGTTGACACCCTACGTACAATTTATTTTTTTATTATATTTATTATTTTTTTGAGATGGAGTCTTGCTCTGTCGACCAGGCTGGAATGCAGTGGTGTGATCTCGGCTCACTGCAACCCCCGCCTCTGGGTTCAAGCAATTCTACTGCCTCAGCCTCCCGAGTAGCTGGGATTATAGGTGTAAGCCACCGTGCCCAGCCAATATACCATTTATTCTGAGGCAAATTCCTCTTAAGTCGTAAGACTGTGGAACTAAACAAGTTACATTTCCAAAATACAATGGTGGGACAGATGTAGGAGAGATATTCTCATTCCAAAAGCAAGAAATAAAAAGGAAGAAAGGGGTAACTGGCACCAAATTAAGTCCAAAACCCAACAGGGCCAAACCAACACTAAATCTTAAGGCTTCAGAACAATTTTGACTCAGTGTTCTGCCTTCCAGACATACTGGGGCAAGGGTTGGGCCCCCAGGCCTGGGCAGCCCCACTCCCACTCCCACTCCCACTACTTTGCTAGGAGCAGCCCATGCGGCAGCTTTCACACATTGCAGTTGCATGCCTATAGCTCTCCCAGGCTGGAGTCGTCTGCTGGTGGTGCTACAGTTCTGGAGTCTCAGGGGCAGCCCCAACCCCATGGCTCTGCTGGCCATTGCCCTAATAGGGGGATCTCTGTGGCTGTGCATGCCTGTGGCAGTTCTTCTTGTGTGCCCTGAGGTTCTCTGAGGTAACTTTTGAGAGCTAGAAAGCCATGTCTCCACACCTTGTGTACTCTGTGTGCCTACAGAGTCAGCACCATGTGGATGTTGCCAAGGTTTATCACTTACACCCTCCAGAGTGGTGGCCCAAGCTGTACCTGGGCCCACTTGACCACAGCAGGGAGCTAAGGAGCTCTGTGCTGGAATGCATGGAGCAGAGACTTGAGGTGACTCTAGGCAGTGAGCCTGAGGTCCCAAAGGTACCTGGGCACTTCCCTTGAAACCATTCTGCTCTCAAGGTCATGGCACTCTGGCCTGTGATGGGAGTGGCCATGATCTCCAGAATGCTTTTGGGGTCATCCTTTCATTGTCCTGATGAATAGCATCTGGCTCCTTTCTATCCATCCTAATCTCCTGACAGTCACTGGGCCACACCCCCTGGACAGAACTTCAATTCTCTACAGAACATGTCTTTTTATTCTTTACAAGTTGGCCAGGCTGAGAATTTTTCAACTCTTAAGTTCTGCTTCCTTTTTAATTAGAAATTCCATCTTTAATTCATTTCTCTCTTCTTACATTTTACTATAGTCAAAAAAGCCATGCCACACTCTCAATACTTTGCTTAGAGATTTCTTCAGTCAGATATCCTAGTTCATTTCTTTTCAGTTCTGCCTTTCACAAAGTACTGGGACACAGAAACAATTCAGGCAAGCTCTTTGCCACTTTGTAACAAGGATGGCCTTCCCACCAGTTTCCATTAACATATCCCTCATTTCGGTCTAAGACCTCATCAGAAGCACCTGTACTTGACTGAGCATGGTGGCTCATGCTTGTAATCCCAGCACTTTGGGAGGCCAAGGCGGGACAATTGCTTGAGACCAGGAGTTCCAGACCAGCCTGGGCAACAAGGTGAGCCTTCATCTCTACAAAAAACTTTTTAAATTAGCATATATAGACCCAGCTGCTTGGAAGGCTGAGGCAGGAAGATCACTTAAGCCCAGGAATTCAAGATTAGTCAGCTGTAATCTCACCAATGCACTCCAACCTGGGTGACAGAGTGAGACCCTGTCTCAAATAAATAAATAAACAAACACCTTTACTGTTCACATTTTTACCTATATTCTGATCACAACCACTTAATCTCCAAGAAGACTGAGACTCTTCCTGCAGCTCTCCTTTTCTGAATTCCCTCCAGAATCCCCCTCTATGGTCCACTCATGGCAATATGGGCTTTTTCTAGTCTGCTCCAGCTTCCACCCATTACCCAGTTTCAAAATTGCCTCCACATTTTTGGATATCTGTTATAGCCACACCCTACTTCTCAGTACCAATTTCTAAGTTCATTCAGGCTGTTACAACAAAATGCCTTAGACTGGGTGCCAGCAGATTCAGTGTCTGGTGAGGGCCTGCTCTCTCTGCTTCAAAAATGGTGTCTTGTTGCTGCGTCCTAACATGGCAGAAGGGGGAAAAGGGACAAATGCTCTCTGAAGCCTCTTTTATATGGGCATTAATCCCATCCATGAGGGCAGAGCTCTTGTGACCTAATAACCTCCTAAAGTCTTCCTCTTCTAAATCCATCACCTTGGTTGATGAGGCTTCATCATATGAATTTTGGAGGGCCACGTACATTGAAACCATAGCACTCAGCAAGGCAAGATCATGGAAACACACAGCCCCTGGCTTCTCCCTTAGGATGGAAAGAGAAGACTGAAACATACTTCCAATGTTCAGACTTTTTGGAAGGCTGTTTGAGGGACTAGCTTCTGTTTATCCTGGCTCAGAGCACTGATGAGACTTGGCAAACTTTAGATATCTGAGGGCTTCTGAGATAAACAACAAAAAAAAGAGCTGGGTAGTATGCTAGTGCTTCAGAGGACTGCAGTACAGCAGACAGGCAGCAGACAGAAAAGAGATTATGAACTTCTAAAAAAAGAAACTGGGAAATCCTTCTACTTATGATCTATATACAAAAGTCCAAGGAAGTCATACCCATAGAAAAGATTTAAGAGGACCACAGAATCACTAGCAAGGCTGACTGGTGAAGGTCATCACCTATACAAAGCCAGGCTGTAAAGACTGGGAGAGGCAGCTGATTTTTCCAATACACAGACCCTAATATAAAGGGTTAAGAAACACAAAGGAACAGGAAATCATGGCCCAAACAAAGGCACAAAGTAAATCTTCAGAAATGAAGGTGAATACAGAAATGAAGGACCATACACCATGAACAAGTGAGATTTATCTCTGGGATGCAAGGATAGTTTAACACAGGGAAATCACTTAATATGATTACCTGACAAAGAATTCATAATTATCATCATATATATACTCAAGTAGCTTAGAAAAATGGTGCATGAACAAAATAAGTATTTCAACAAGATAGAAAATTGAAGAAAAAAATCCTAAAATTTTGGAGCTGAAGAATACAATAAATGAAGAAAAAAAATCACCAGAGGCCTTCAACACCAGACTTGATGTAGCAGAGGAAAAGAGTCAGCACACCTGAAAATGGGTCATTTGAAATTATTCAGTTAGAAGAGCAAAAACAAAAAGAATAAAAAAAGTAAAAACTTAAGGGGACCAATGGTACATACTATAATATACATGGTACATTGCAATGGCACCTCATAAGGACAGAGAGAAAAATGGCAGAAAGCTTACTTTAAGAAATAATGACTGAAAACTTCCGAAATCTGAAGAAGGAAATAAACAGCCAGATTCAAGGAGTTCAAATGTCTCCAAATAGGATGACCCAAAGAAGTCTACACAGAGACACATTATAATCAGAGTCATGAAGGAATAGAAAATCTGAACATATCTATAGCCAATAGGGAAATTGAACTAGCAACCAAAAACCTCCAGAGAAAGCTCAGGACCAGAAGACTTCACTGGTGAATTCTACCAAACATTTAAAGAATTAATTTCAATATTTCATAAATGCTTCCAGAAAACAAAGTAAAGGAAGAGGGAACATTTTCAAACCTATTTTCTAGGGCCAGCATTACCCTGATACCAAAGCCAGACAAAGATATACAAGAAAAGAAAACTATAGTTCAATATCCCTGATAAGCATAGATGCAAAAATCCTCAAAAAAGAAAAAAAGAAAAAAAACTTGCAAACCAAGTTCAACAGCATAATAAAAGGACCATACACCACAACAAAGTGGGATTTACCCTGGGATGTAAGGATGGTTTAATGCAGGTAAATCAATTAATGTGATTAATAGAATGAATAATGAAAATCACACAAATATCTCAATAGACATAGAAAAAGGATTGGATAAATTCAACACTATTTCTGATAAAAACAATCTCAACAACCTAGGCACAGAGGGAACTTACCTTTACATAATAAAGGTCATGCGTGACAAATCCACAGCTAACATCATACTCAACAGTGAAAAACTGAAAGCTTTTTTTTTGTCTTTACTTTTTGAGATGGAGTTTCACTCTGTTGCCTAGGCTGGAGTGCAATGGCATGATCTTGGCTCACTGCAACCTCCACCTCCCAGGTTCAAGCAGTTCTTCTGCCTCGGCCTCCTGAGTAGCTGGGATTACAGGTATGTGCCACGATGCCTGGCTAATTTTTGTATTTTTAGTAGAGACAGGGTTTCGCCATGTTGGCCAGGCTGGTCTCAAACTTCTGACCTCGGGTGATCCACCCGCTTCAGCCTCCCAAAGTGCTGGGATTACAAGCATGAGCCACCGCGTCTGGCCTGAAAGCTTTTTTTTCTAAGATGAGGAACAAGAAGAATGCCCACTCTCAGTACTTCTATTCAACACAGTACTTGAAGTCCTGACTAGAGAAATTAGGTATGAAAAAGAAATAAAAGGCATTCAAATTAGAAAGGAAGAAGTAAAATTGTCTCTGCAGACTACATAATCTTATACGTAGAGAATCCTAAAGACTCCACACACACAAAAACGTTAGAACTAATAAATGAATTTAATCCAGTTGCAGGATACAAAACAAACACATGAAAATTAGTAGTGTTTCTATACACTAGCAATAAACCATCTAAAGAAGAAATCAAGGAAACAACCCCATTTACAATAGCAACAAAAGTAATAAAACACTTAGAAATAAACTTAACCAAGGAGGTAAAATATTTATATACTAAAACTACAAAACATTAATGAAAGAAACTAAAGAAGATAGAAATAAATGGGAAAATATACAGTGTTCATGAATTGGAAGACTTAATTAGTGAAAATTTCCATATTATCCAAAGCAATCTACAGATTCAATGCTATCCCCCTCAATATTCCCATGGCATTTTTTTTTTACAGAAAAAAAAAATCCTAAAATTCATATGGAACCCACAAAGGTCCTGAATATTCAAAGCAACCTTGGTAAAGAAGTACAAAGCTGGAGGCACTAAACTTACTGGTTTCAAAATAGATGTATTATAATGTTACAGAATCCATAAAAACAGACATATAGATCAATGGAGCAGAATAAAGAGACCAGAAATAAACCCATACATATCTGGTCAACCAATATTCAAAATGGTGCCAAGAATACACAATGGGGAAAAGTTAGTCCCTTCAACAAATGGTGCTGAAAAACTGGATATCCATATGTAAAAGAATGAAATTGGAATAAATATTTAAAGGTAAGATATGAAAATGTAATGCTTCTAGAAAAAAATCGTAAGAGAAAAATTCCATGACATTGGTCTAGGTAATGATTTCTCAGATATGACAACAAAAGCAAAGCAACAAAAGCAAAGAACTAATAATAATAATAAGTGGAATTACATCAAGCTGATAAGCTTCTGAATGGCAAGGAAAAACAACTAACAGTGAAAAGGTAACCTACAGAATGGAAGAAAATATTTGCAAACCATATATCTGTTAAGGAGTTTATATCCAAAATATAGAAGGAATTCCTACAATGCAATAGGAAAGAACCAAAAAACCCAATTAAAAAATGGACAAAAAACTGGAATAGACATTTCTTCAAAGAAGACATACAAACGGCCAACAGAAATAGGTGATCAAGCAGCATTAATCAACACAAAAATGCTAATTAAACAATATCACCATTCCATTAGGATGACCATTATAAAAAAATAGTGCTGGTGAAAGTGTGGAAAAATTGAAACACTTGTGCACTGTTAGAGGGAATATATAATGATGCAGCTACTACAGAAAACAGTACAGAGATTTCTCAAAAAAATACTAAAATAGAATTATCATATGATCCAGCAATCTTACTTCTGGTGTTTATCCAGAAGAATTGAAATTAGGATCTCTAAGATATTTGCACTCTTATGTTCAGTGCAACATTATTTAAAATACCTAAGATGTGGAAACAATCTAAATGTCCATCTACAAATGAATGGATAAAGAAAATGTGGACCAGATGTGGTGGCTCATGCCTGTAATCCCAGCACTTTGGGAGGCGGAGGCAGGCAGATTGCTTGAGCTTAGGAGTTTGAGACCAGCCTCGGCAACAGGACGAAGCTCTGTCTCCACAAAAAATACAAAAATTAGCCACGCATGGTGGCACAGCTACTTGGAAGGCTGAGGTGGGAGGATTGCCTGAGCCCAGGAGGCCGAGGTTGCAGTGAGCTGAGATCACACTACTGCACTCCAGGCTGGGTGACCATAATGGAGTATTATTTGGCTTCAAAAAGGAAGGAAATTCTACTGTATATAACAACATGAATGAACCTTGAGGATATCATGCTAAGTTAAATAAATCAGTTACAGAAGGACAAATACTGAATGATTACACTTTTATGAGGTATCTACAGTAGTTAAATACATAGAAAAAAAGCAGAATGCTGGATGCTAGGGTCTGGGGGGAGGGAGAAGTGGGGAGTTGCTATTCAATGGGTATAAAATTCTAGAGATCTGCTGTAGAACATTATGCTTATAGTTAACAGTACCACACTGCACAATTAATTATTTAAAAGGGAAGGTCTTACATGATTTTTTTACAATGAAAGATTCTACTATTACAATCCATTCATACTGTTGAAAATTGTTATTGTTCATTCATTTTGACTGCTGCATAATGTTCCACTGAGTAAACTGAATCATATAAACTGCTTATTCATTAACTATCCGATTGATGGGCTTTTGGGATGTTTCCAGGTGGTCATTACTGTAAAGAATACTGCTATTAACACTTTTTTACATGACTCTTGATGCTCATATTCTCTTGAATATTTTGGGGATGCATACCAAGGACTAAAACTGCTACATCATAGTGTATGTTAATGTTGAACTCTAGAAATAATGTCAAATTGTTTTGCAAAGTGGTTGCAACTACTTCCATTTCCACCGGGAATGTATAAAAACTCCCATGAACTTATATGCTCTCCAACATTTTTACCATCAGACTTTTAACTTTTTGTCATCATTTGAGTGTAAAGGTAACTCACTGTGGTCTTAATTCCTAATTCTTACTTTCCTAAATAAAAATTACATTGAAGACCTTTTTATATGCTTATTGGTCGATGAGTTTCCTTTTCTTGAAAATGCCTGCTCATGATTCCTATTTTTTCCATTGGGTTATGTTCCACTTATTGATTTGTAGAAGTTCTTTATATGTTGTCGATATTAACTCATTGTCAGTAACATATATTGCAGATATTTTCATCCAGTTCATAACTTAACCTTTTTAAATTTCTTTATGGGTGTTTTCCAATTAACAATGTTCCTAATTTTTATATATTGAAATTTGCCAATCTTGTCTATTATAGTCAATGCATTTTTTAAATTCTAGTTGAAAAAAATCTTTCCTAGCCCATGGTCTAAAATAAGTTTTCTACTAAGAGTGTTAATATTTTGTTTTTGACGTATATGTCCTTAATCGTTTTGAATTGATTTTTGCATATGTTGTAAAGAAGGAATCCAATTTCATCTTTTCTCACATGAATAATACTTTTTCTCACTCTATTGATCAAGCAGTCTCTCCTTTCTTCACTGATTGCACACCATTTTAGTCATATATTAAATTTCCATGTTTTGCTTATCCCTGCCCCAATATCAAACTGTTTTAATCACCATAACTTAATATTGTTCTAAAACCATTGCTCTTCAAAATTCCTCTTCTAAAATGTCTTGGCTATTCTCAGATATTTATTCTTTCATATAATGTTCAGAATAATTGCATAAAACTCTATAGTAATATCCTGTTGAAATTTTGACTAGAATTGTGTTAAATCTATCAACCAGTTTGGGAAGAATTGACATTCAATGATGTAAAAGAGCAATCATTTTATGATGCTCAATGATTTTGTGGGCCATGATTGAGCAAAAGCCCAGCAGCAATGGTTCTCAATTTACCATGACATCTGGGACCTCAGTGGGAAGGCAAAGGCTGGGGTGACTCAATGACTGGGAGCTGGAGTCATCTGAAGGCTCATTCACTCATGTCTGGGGTTGAAACTCAGCCATGACTGTCATGCAGAACTCATGGCCTCCTCGTGTGGCTGCATGGCTTTCTCACAACACGGTGGCTTGGTTCCAAGGGAACCAGTAGGAAGCTGCATCATCTTTTATCATCTAACCTTGGAAGTTATATCATATCACCTTTGCCATAGAATTACAGACCCCACCTCTAGAGTGGGGAAGCATCAAAGTCACTTTTTAAGAAAAGTAAGTGGGATAGGAAATACTGTCCTGGCTATCTTTGGAAAACAAAATCTAAGTAAGTCTCCCTCTCTATTCACACAAAGCCTAACCATATCAAAAAACAATCTGTCTTGTTTTTAATAGGAAAATTATAATCATGACGTTGATTTCTTTAATAGCTATAGGACTACTGAAGTTTATTTTTGAGGCCATATGTAGCAAATTATATTTTCCCAAGAACTCATCCATTTCATTTATGCTTGCAAATATTCTAGTATAGAATTGTTGATAATATCCTAGTAGTATCTCTTTAATCTCTATCTGTATGTATGTCCACATTTACCTTCATTGTATTATTTGTACCTTTTTGCTTTTTTAGTTGATCATTTTTGGCAGAAATTTGTCTAATTACTGCTCTTTTTTCCAAATAACTGATTTTTTTTTGTTTGCTTTGTTGATTTCCTACATTGTGTCTTTGGTTCTATTTCATTGACTTCAGCTCTTGTTTTTTCATTATCTCTCAAACTTAATTTAGGTTTAGTCTTTCATTATTTTTCAAACTTCTTAAAATAGACAAAAATGTAGCTCACTAATTTTGAGACTTTCTTCTTTTATATCATTTAAAGCTAAAAATTTCCCACAAAGATTTTAAAAAGGGAGAAAATTTTCACTTTTACTGCATCCCACAGGTCTTTAAGTGCGGTGTTTTCATTATCATGCAGTAAATTTCCATTGTGGTTTCTGCTTTAACTTTTGGGTTATTTAGAAGTGTGTCTTTTAAACATTTCCAAATATGTGAAGATACTATCTTATTGTTAACTTAATCACATACTGGTAAGACTTCTTCACCTATATGGACCTATTCTTTGGAATGTATTGAGACTCTGTTGCCTAATACCTGATAATTGTAAATTCTTCATATGAAAAAAGTAAAAATGTGTTTTCTTTAAATTTTGGTTGCAGAACTCTGTATATACCCATTAGATCAAGGTTATCAATTGCATTATTTAGATTTTCTATATCCTTTCTGAGTTTTTACCTGCTTAACCTATGAGCATGTGCAGAAATCTAGTCCCTGTGATGGCAGGTTTATCAAATTATCCTTGTATTTCTACCACTTTTTCCTTCATATACTTTGAGGTTATTTTATGAGATGCATGCATGTTTAAAATTGTTACATCTTCTTGGTGAATTGAATAGTTTATCATTATAGTGGTCTTTCTCATCTCCATTTCAAAAAAATCTTGAAGTCAATTTTATTCATGTTAGTATCAGTTGACAGTAACTTCCAATTTTATTTGGGTTACTTTTTTTCACTCTTTTATTTCACCCTTGTAAATAATATATATTTAGATTTTAAAACTCTATCTTTCAAGTAAGTTTAGTAAATGGACTAAACTCATAAAATCAAGTTAATCTTTCATTTATAAGTTTAGTCCATTTACTTTTACTAATATGCTTTTAAGTTTCTGTCATATTTATTCTTTTAATTTGTCTGTTTTTTTCATCTTTTCTTAAAAAAAAAACCCACCTCAATAACAAGGTAGCATTTTCTTACATCCTTTGTCCTTCCCTTACCAATGTCCATCATGCTGCTATCATCTAGTTAATTTTCTTTCAGTACCTTATTGAATAATGTACATATAACATGCACAATTTTAAAGACATTTTACATATGCATACACCTGTGTTACCATAACCTGAATCAAGGCATAGAACATTATAAGTCAAGGTATAGAAGACATACGGTTGCTTTGTACCTTTGGGTCAATACTCCACCTCTAAGTTACCGTTATTATGACTTCTGTCACCAGAGATTAGTTTTGTCTGTTATTGAACCTCATATAAATGAAGTACGTATAAACTTTAACATCAAGCTTTTGATCAGTTTCTGATTTTTATACATAATGTTGTATTTCTCAGTATTTTATTTTTCATTGTTGAACAGTATTTCATTGCTTAAATATATTGCAATTTATCTATCCATTCTTTTATTGATAGGCATTTGGGTTGTTTCCCAAATCTGGGGCTTGGGACTATTATAGTATCATTTCTATTTAGTATATATCTAATTCTCAGAGATTTCCTCAATCTTGTTTTCTAATTCATTAATTCATAACTCAACTGTATCTATTCTTAGTTCTACCTATTGTAGTCTTTCAACTTTTATATTTGTTGCACATATTTTCTGCTCTTTTTATGTTTTCTTGTTTGGGGTTCATATTTTTAATTTCTTTCTCATCTCTTTCAATGACTTTGACTAATTTTAAATTTTTGTTTCATCTGTTTTAATGTTTCTGCTTCTTTTTGAAAACCTATTTTCAGCATGTTGTTTTCCTCAAATGTCCTGTTATTTTGCCCGATAAGTTCATTTTCCTCTGGAGTATCAGGCAGGTACAGTGGAAGGCCAGCCCTTAGTTGTACGAGTCCAAGACAGATCAAGGGGTGCATAAGCCTATAATAGATAACTAGATCTAGGCTTCAATCAGTCACTCCCCACTCCCAAAGCACCTTCTTCTCTGTCAGGTCCTCACCCTTTGCTCCCCCAATGAGAAGCATTAGGAAGAAATGTTTTGAAACTGTAGTGTCTATGTCTGTGGGGGTCTGAAGTGGCAGAGAACAGAAGAGCCTAATGGAGATCAGGGAGACCCACCCTTTTTCCCAGCTCCTCACAAGCACACAGGTTGTGTTGCTGCCCAGAGTTTGCTCATGAGCACACTTGGACCAGAAGTCTAAACTGCCAGGGGCAGGCATTGTTTTCCCCAAGGCAATGGATGGGAGAAGTAAGAACAGCTCCCACTACTGCCTACCCCCCTTACACCTGTCTTCCCTCTCATAGTCTTGCTGGGCTGTCTGCAGCCCCTGAACAAAGATACATCCCCCACCCCCAACACAGCAGTTCCAACAGCTCCCCCATGACTCAGTTGGTTTCTTAAAATTCTCTCTCCATCCTAAAGAAAATTTTGGGAGAGGGATCAGCAGTCCTGATAGGTCAATGTCTTGGTCAGCACTAGCCCCATTTCCCTAACCATTTCAAGGCTTTAAATCATACCTAGCTCATGCTATACATGTTGGATCTACCAATTGTGAATCATACTTTGTATTTAGAGCTTCTTAATTTGGGTCAAAACTCAGAATCACCAAATGAGAGATGCAGTATCCTCATTCTTCCACATAGCAGCTGCTGCTAAGAAAGATTTAAAGTGATACAATGAGAGATGTTATTCCCTATTGTGATGGTACCAAGAGAATATGCATTTCCACCAGTTTTCATTAAGTCAAGTTACTACGTTCCCTTTCAGCCTTTACTGCTGCCCCGTCCTCTCTTTCCGTGCAAAGAAAATACTGTCACATTTATTTTAGTCAAAGTCAAGTTCTTACAGTGCCTGCTGCTGCACACTAAGCAGGGCCTGGAAGGAAGCTGACAGGTGATCTGTTGATTTGTACCTTTCACACAGCATGGGTAATGCAAATTGCCTGCTTCTGTTTTCCCACACTGCTGGAGTCGCAGCTTACACATTTTTCAGAATTTACTGTTGTTTCAAAAAGCTGATGCCTACACTCTATTCCCCAAAAGAATGTACAAGTAAGATTCCTAGTAAAAAAAAAAAAAAAAAAAGGATCCTTAAAGTTTAGATTGGCATCTGTTTCATGTGGGTGCTAGTTTTCAAATCCTAGCAAAAATATTGTTTTTTTCTCCCTCTTCATTGAACTAAAAGATAGTTTAAGAATTTTAAGTGTTTTAAGCTGTACTTTTTTTTTCAGTAGACAGAAATCTATTCCATAAAAGAAACACTTACGGTTCTGCAAATTTTGAAAAAGTCAATAAATTTTGAACCTAACTTACAGGTGAAATTCTGTAGCTTTGCCTAATAAAGTCATATTCATTCATTCGATATATATTGAGCACCTGCTTTGTGCAAGGCGCCATGAGAGGTGGGGAGTTACAAGCTCAGTCAAAGGTCATGTCTTTATGGAGATAATGGGAACAATGTATGAGAATCAACATAATATGAGGGCAAAAGGGCTAAGGGACATAAAGATTTAAAACAACAACAAAATTAAAATCTAAAAGAGTTGTGGAAACTCAGAGTGAACCATTTCTTCCCAGGTGGGGAATCTGACACAGCTTCATGGGAGAGGTGACATTTTGGCCTTTTACAACAGGCAGAAAAATGTAAATGTGAAAGTGGGTGGAGGTGCACTCTGGGGGAGGAAAGTTGAACAATTAAAGAGGTAGGAGAAGAACAGGCATAGGATGAGCAAGCCAGAGAATCTGAAGAGGGCATGAGGGTAAAAGGTGAGTTGAGAATAACGTCCAGGCAAGTACACATATCCTCGGGAAAACTTTGTTCTAACAATAGGGAGCCAGGCAAAGGAGTAACCACGAAAACAAACAAAAGGCAGTTCAAAGTTTGAAGAAATCTCAAAAGGTCATAGAATGGCATAGCCTCTCTTACTTGGCCACCACAGAACAGGTTTGCTCAGATTAAAGAATTCTCTCCATTCTCCCAACAAAACATCCTGGCTGATGCCAGAGCACATGAGCAGGGGAGGGACAAAGTGGGTGGGCATTAGTGCCACTCTCTCTGGCTTCCCTTAGGTGAGTTTCATGCTTACAGAGATTTGGCTGTGCTTGTTCCGACACTATTTACATCACTTAGACTTGTTATTGGAATTACAGAATTTGGTGAAATATTAATGACAGAAGTGATCAGAAAAATAATTGTTACTGTAAGAACTAAGTTGAATGTTTTGCAAAGAATTGGTAACAAGGAGTCACTTAAAAATTGCTATTGAATCTGGTGTGGCAAGTCAACTACAAAATAAAGTAAAAAATGGTAGAAATCTGGAAGAATTCTTATAGGAAAGAAAAAGATCTGGAAGAGGTTAGTTTGGGTTGCTTTAATATGTGCCTTATTATTTGCTCCACTTTCAGAAACTGAAACTGGAAATTGTCCAAATGCATTAGGTGTGATTTATGATAAAAAAAAAAAAAACAGTATTAACACCAATAAGGGAACTATACTCTAAAAAGGCCTCAGCCCTTAATCAAAAGTTTGTGGAATGAATATATATTTACATACATAAAATATATATATTTAGATACATACATATGTATGTAATATATATTTAGATACATATATATGTATGTAATATATATTTAGATACATATATGTAATATATATTTACATACATAAAATAAAATGTTAAAGGTACATATTTAAAATGTTGCAATTAATTTTATTTTTCAATTAGCCAGTTTTAAATTACTGTCTGTGAAAATGCTGGCAATCTGTTCACATCAACCATTCTATTTCCCAGCCTCATTTCTCCCTGAGGAGAAGGTGGATCCTGACAGCTGATGGCTGCATTTCATAGGCATAAACTCCACAGAGGGCATTTGGCTTTACACTGGAAAGGCAACTGACTTCTTTCTCTGACACTAGTATTTTTAGCTCTGAATGCAGCTAGAACTAATCACAAAGTCTAAATGCAGACTGAATAAATTCAATAAGCATCTAATCTTATTTACTTGGGAAGATAATATGTTTTTTTTTTTTTTTACCCCTAATTACATCAGTTTTCTCTCAAATCAGGAACACTGGTGGACACTGGTGGTTGCTGAACCAAACACCACCTCCCCTTCTCTATTAGCAGTGGCCTGTGCTACTGGATCTGGTGATGTGCCCAAATGAGGGACTACAATTCTTGGCCTCTCTTGAAGCTTTGAGTGACCATGTGCTGTTCTGTCTGAGATGTGAGCTCTAGTTATTGGACCTGTCTTTTGGGAAGGCTCCTTAAAGGGAAACACAGCTGAGGAAGTCCTTTTCCAGCCTTTCTCCTTCCTGATGTCCATGAGGTAACTTCCTAAAGGAAACGTGCAAAGACAGAGAGAGCAGAAAAGCAGGCAGTTGAGTCCCTGAGGACACTGTTAGCTATAGACTGCCCATGTGTGCATTTCCTGGGACGCAAACAACAACAAAAACAATAAAAATAAAAAGAAACTCCTCTCTTAGTGAAGCCATTATTATTTTGGAGTTTCTCCTCAGTGAAATGTGGCTATTCCTAGCAGATACAGAATATAACTTTAAACCAGGTATTATACCCATAAACTGATTCTTTGCAATTTGATCTTTATGAATATGACCAGAAAACAATTAAAAACAGTAAGTTCCCATTTTATAATCTGTTTACTTCCATGGTAGGCCAAAGAAAGAATGTTCCAATAAACTGTTTGAAGAAACAATGATTTCAGAATTTACACAGAACTGCAAGCAATCTGCTACCAGACTACCAAGTTATCGCTGCCCAGAAGAACCCAAATGGGTGCAGATACTCCAAAGGCACAAGCATTGGCAGAGGCCAAAGTGAGGTAAGGATGCCACTGAAAAGTAGAAATGTGTCAAAGAACATTACCTTGGAGTCTGTACTAAAACACTTTTTTTTTTAGCTTTCATGCAAAATTAGTTAAAAAGAAATTTATTGAATGTTATTACCATATGGGTATTTTGTAAAACATGGATTTAAAGATTTATTTTTTTCTGAAGCAGATTCCTCCAATGTGGAAGGAGCAAACAAAATGCAAAAACGAACGTTGTTGGACACATTTAAAGTAGGATCACACTGAGCTCCTTCTGTGTTGCTGCCAAATCTCAGACTCCCGGGGTCTTGGCATAGTCTTTCGTACATCTGAGCCTTGAGGCCCGGCGAAGTCCCACACAGCCCTAGGTGCGGGACTTGAGTTGTATAAGGAAACTTGAGTTGTATAAGAATTTCCTAAGAGAAATTTTAAGTTAGGAAGAATAAACTCCACATTCCCCAAAACTAAGTTTCCTAATTGACCAAAGCAATAGCATTTTATCATCCATGCCGCTTAGTCTTTGGATAACAATGATCAATGGGAAGAAAAAAAAAAATAGCTACTCCCAAATTGAAGGATTTTTTTTTTAAGCTAAGATTTTGTTTTGGTTACTAAGGTTATAATTTTTAAATCTTCCATTTACATAAGTCGGATGGAAAAAGAGCAAAATTTTGCCAACTGACACTCAATCAAGACAATATGACAAGCAGAACAAAATGTGCACACCCCAGGTGTATATAATGCCTGTATGCAGTGCTTTGTGAGACTCAGGTTCTCAATGGCGCCTTGCCAAGTGTCTGGGCAATCAGTCATCCCAGGACTGTGGACATGCACTCCACCAGGAACCAACAATCCTTTTGGGATGCTGGAACCTTAGTTTTCACAGCCCAACTCACTTTCCAGCACATCCCCTCCCAGAGGGGAGGAAAGTTTGCAAGGACACAAAAGATTTAAAGTTTTTGCTTAAACAGATGTTTTTGAGAATTTTGTAAGAATAAAAAATCACTGATAACATCTAAGGGATAACTATGTACCAGGCTAAGCACTCAGTCCTCTCACCAACTGCACAAGGTAGGTGTCCTCAACCCCAGTTAGCCTTGAGCCTGTTCCAGGTTTCCAACAATTGCAGTGGTGAGGCCAGGGTTGATTCCTGGTCCACAGGACTCAAGAGCCCTCTACTCTTAATCGCTCTATTATGCTCTCTCATTCACTGAGATAACTGCAAGCAGATCTTAATGCAGAAGCGGGGATGCCAGTCATTACTCTTACCCATCACTCTGGCAAATCCGAGGAACATCACGGGTCAAGAAGCAGACTTGGGGCTCTGGCAACCTCAAGAAATGGGGAATACACAAGGTGCAGCCCCAAAGACTGATGATGCAAAATGACACGGATGATGAGTCCATTTAACACTACAAAGGAAAATTGGTGATCTGGAGTTAAATAGGCAAAATTCTGTTTTGTTTTGTTTTTTTTGCTCCATTCTTTACAGAACACCAAAAAAAGAGGTACATTCAGCTATTCATTTCTGTAAGTGTTTTTAGGAAGAGTGGGAAAAGGGTCTAGCCAGGTCTGCTAACACCACTTTCCTACTAGCTTCCTGTTTTCAAAACTAATGGCTGCCTCCTCCCTCAAACTGCTCAAGTCTTAAGCCCAGAAGCCTCAATATCAATGTCTGCACTTCATGTGTGACGTGGCACTACCTTTTTGTGCTTCCATAGCGCACATACACTAACTCAGCCCACCAAAAATGCTAGGATATGGAGAAATTGGACACCATGAAGTATGAACTAGTCCCCTGCACCTATTTCCTGGATCCTTGCTTAAACTTGGGCAGGTGTGAAAGAAAAAATACTTGGTTCACATTCAAGACACCCAGATTCAAGTCCTGATTTCATCAGGCAGCAGTTAAGTGATATGAAATAATTTTCGTGTTCTAGGCAGTTTTCTGTAATCATGGGGATTAATCAGTGGTTCTCAAACTGTGGTGAGCAGAACCTGGAGAGCTTGCTAAAAATTCTCCTAGACACAAGTCTGCCTCATTGAGCCCAGGAATCTGCATTTCAATGCACACACCTGAGGATTCTGATGCTGGTCCGCAAGGGAGAGGCAGGGCAGCTGCTACAGCAGTGGGCCAGTCACCTCAAGGCTCCTGCTGAAACGTCTTCCCCACTGGCTGACGGGGCACAATCCCAGGAGACCCAGTTGCAAGGACTGTCCCCCAGGATCTGGACCACAGCGTGCACCCAAGCTTCACATTCCTGGACACGAAGAGAGGCAAACGCAAGTTCCCCCAAAGCCATGGCCCCTCTCCTTTCTCCAAGGTCTGCAGTCCTCCTGGGCTTTGGCAGGTAACATTTCTGGGTAGTTCTGACTACTAGGCTACAAATCTCCCTCTGGTACTACTGTGAACTGCTAGGGAAAATGATCAGTTACAACAATTCTTCCTGGTTCCAAGAAGATGAGGTAGTGCCTACTCTGATATGTGAATCAGTCAATCAATGAACCGTAATATAATTTCCCTGAAGAGAACAAATTTTTGTTGAAAAATGGTGTTTATAAGATTCAAACACAAAAAGAGATATTTCAGTGGGGGTGGTAGAGGGGCAGAATAAATGGTTTATAAAGAAAAGTGGTTTATAAAGAAAAGCCAAACTTCTTCGCAGTTATCCTGGGTTCCAACCTCCACTTCACTGATAACCAGCCAGTCAATGAGCACATTACTTAACCGCTCTGCGCCTCCGCTTATTCACCTGGAACACAAAGACATTAGTAGTATTTTAGAAAAAGATAGATTAAATGATAAAAGTTCCGAGAATAAT
Organism: Gorilla gorilla gorilla; assembly: GCF_029281585.2. NCBI lineage: Eukaryota > Metazoa > Chordata > Mammalia > Primates > Hominidae > Gorilla > Gorilla gorilla. The sequence continues at coordinate 99,333,495 of NC_073241.2, forward strand.
AGCTGGGACATAGAAGGAGAAGTTATAAAGGAGTTATGAAGGGAGTTAGAAATTCATTTCATTTATTTATCAGTGAGGGCTGATTAGAGAATTCCAGAAAAATGGCAAAAAATATAAGACACCGGGAGAAAAGGGAAAAATAACTCCCAAGATTCCTGCTCTCAGAATTGACGAGTTTTCCGCTACGCATTAACTTGGGCGGCTCAGAAACTTCTGAGCTTCCTAGATTTATTTTTCAGATCTCGAATCAATTAATTCTCAGACATTACAAACTTAACTGTTACTATTTCTGTATTTAACATAAATTTTGTCATACTTCCAGCTTAAATAACATCATTGCTTATTTTATTGCTGTTAGCAATTTAACAGCACTTAAAATGATTTTCTTTCAGTTTTTCTGAAAACATTATCCTAAATGAATATATATGTATACATGTATATGACATATATGTATATACAAACATATATATTAATACTTCACCTTTTATTTCTCTTACACACAATTTTGTCACTTTCAAAAGTGTTGGGAAAGTTGCTGAAAGTGATTAGTACTTGATTTTGGTTTAAGTGCGGAATTCAAAACTACAGGTTAAGTAAGATTATGTAATAGAGTATAGAGCTTGTTCCTCCTGCATTTTTTTTTTTTTTTTCTTTTTTTGAGACAGAGTCTTGCTTTGTCACCCACGCTGGAATGCAGTGGCATCATCTCAGCTCACTGCAACCTCCCTGCCTCCCAGGTTCAAGAGATTCTCGTGCCTCAGCCACTGGAGTAGCTGGGATTATAGACGCTTAAGACCAGGAATGGCTAATTTTTGTATTTTTAGGAGAGATGGGATTTCACCATGTTGCCCAAGCTGGTCTCAAACTCCTGGCCTCAAGTGATCCACCTACCTCGGTCTCCCAAAGAGCTGAAATTATAAGCATGAGCCACCAAGCCCGGCCATCTTCTGCATTTTTCAGTCTTACTCTATTCTTCATGATGTTTTGGGCTGAGCTAAATTTGAACCCAGGCTTATACAGCCCCAACTCTATTTCTTTCTTCTTTATTACACAGCCTTGCAGAAGACAACGGTGAAGATTATAAATCTAATGATTTAAGAGTCATCTAGAAAGAAGATTACATCACTAAAACTTGCCTAAGAAAGCTACTTACAAATCATGTACATTTACTTCCACACAGCCCTTTAAAAATAATGCACACTTACTTCTACATAGCCCTTTTCCAGTGTGGATGCTCTGGATAACAGAAAGTTTTGAAAATAGGGATTTGCACTGACAGAGCCAAATTTTACATCAGTTAAAATTTAAAAAAAAGAGAGAAACAACCAGGACACAATGTCTTATTTCAACTCCTAAAATTAATATTCATGAGACTGATAAAAGTCTGTAAGCAGCAATTATTAGTCAATTTTTAGTTTCTAAAAATATTGTTTTATTAAATAACTGTTAAATAGGATTTTTACAAAATAAATGGCATAGAAAAGGGTAAAAATGTTTATGTTCCCAGAACTTTCTGTGCCTTTTCAACAGAAAGGAAAAGGCACAGAAAGTTGTCAGCTGCTATTACTTCTGGAGAGCTGCCACAACTGGACGGTGTTGGAGTATCACCAGTTCTCTCTCTCATGGGAAAGAAGGGGATCAACACTTTGTAGAGAGGTAGCACATCTTCAGGTAACAGCTGCTACACACAGCTGGCTTCAACTTTAGCTCCCCTGTTGATGACTGTCAGCTTCAAGGTGTAGCATCCCATGGCACTCAGGAAGAATTAAGGAGCTGCACGAGGTTTTCAAGACATTTCAAATAATAGGCATTTAGAGGGTTTGCTTCTGAGTTTGGGAAAGCTGAGATAGAAAAATAAGAGTACAGAAATACTAGTTTATGAAACTTGGTACTATACTTAAGAGGCACACACATAAACAAATACATATGAACAGGATTTATATATAATTTAAAGCTCTAAGTTCTTGATGTAATAGCATTCCAGAATATTTTGCATTTTTAAAAAAATAAACAAGTTACAAAATTAATATTTTTAAATTAACAGCTTACCAAGAGCATTTTTTAAAAAGTACCCCCCATAATGGATACCATTAACTATAATTCCAAATGAACGCCATTAATCTTTTTTTATGTACCATCCTTCCTAAAGCATAAACTTTAACTTCACTAGCTCCAGAAATTCATGGTCACAGCTAAAACAAACTAAAACCTCCCCTGCTTAAAAAAAAATCAGACTATAAAAACACAAATAACCAACAGATGTATTACAGTACAGGAAAGACACAATTCAGTGTTTTAGCATAAAAAATGTTCAGAGAATAACGCTCACTGAAATTTGGTGTCACTAAAAATTAATAATGTGCTTTGAAAAGAAAACCGTCTCTAGTATTGTGACCACATCACAGGGAAACGTGGATATAAGGGTAACAGGATCAATTCTTGGAAGACTGTCCTCCAGCTCCCTGATGTTAGATCCAGGTTTTCTGCTCACAGTTAATTCTAATTGGGCCAGTTCTTATCACTAAGAACATACTTCAGCACAGTGGTCACTGTTGGCAAAGAAAATTTAGTACAAAAATAAGATGAAGATCACAGATGCATTTTTAGAAGCAATCACATCTTAAACCTTCATCTATCTATTTTATTATTTTTAAAAATGATATAATTAAAGCACATACTGAATATTGGCACATTTTACAATGCCATTTTGCTGTGGCCTGTCCAAATATCTCATTAATCGGAAAATCCATTTAACAGCTTCTAAGTTTAACTATAATCTCTTTCTTATTGCAACTTACTTTTCTTTGCTAAGGAGTATGCTTCATCCACTCTTCTTTTTACTGATGGGCTTTTCAAAGCTGTTTTTGCCTAGAACAATCCATTAATTAGGTTTCTTGCCATGTGTTATGGATCATGATAGCAAAACACTAATTCTGCCCATTGCTAACTACAGTATTAAACAGAATATTATGAAATATAATAATATAACTAGAGAGTTCTATCTTAGCATAATACATCCTATTGAGCCAATCCCCTTGCACATTCTGAAGTCTTGCCCATATCCTCTTAACTAACTTGATTCTTTCTCTATTCCCATTTTCTTTCTTCCCTTCTCTTTCACTCCTTCTCCCCTAATCTCAATTTGCTATTTTAAACTAGTCATCCTTGGTTTCAGTTTTTCATATTCCCTCGAACCCCAGATTTCTGATCACATATACCAAATATTAGCAGTTGGCCAACAAATATTTACAGAGTGACTACAAAGTGCCAAATCCTGTGCTAAGCTCTGGGGATACCCAGGTGAGAAAGAAAACAACACCCTCTTGTCCTTGTGTACGTGACTCTGGCCAGCAGGGAGAAAACTAGCCCCGGCAGAGACAGTCAGCTGAGAGAACACCATTCTAGGATGGCTGTCTATCCTGACACTGTCACTTGGCTACTATTTAATCACTAGATACTTATGGGTATTTCTCTTGGGAGTGAGATGTCTGCAATAAAGTGCAAGTCCAAAGGCCAGAGAAAGACTAGAACACAAATCTCCACGTTGCCTGCCCTTTTCTCAGAGCAGGCTTTGTGCTGCAGTCGTACAAGAACTGAGCTAGATAAAGGGGAATTGTACAATTGGATAAAACTTTTGTTACTCAGTTTTACTTTAAGATGTGTTTTCCCTTGATACATCTTTTAGAAGAAACAATCTATACTAAAATTGCAATAATACAGTAAATCAATTTAAATTAAGAGGAAAAAGTCAGTTCAGAGATTCTCTTCTAAACTGAGACATTCTGTTGAAATGATTAAATAAAAAGATTTCAACTGATGGTTTACTAATTGTATGAATCAGCAAAGGGAACATGGGTCTTTGATTTTGTCTTTTTTCTTTTGCTGTAAATCTTGACACCTTTGGATGTATCCTAAGAGTTTATACCTGGGTTATACCTTGTTGTTTGCTCCCCAGGTGTAACAATGATTTTTAAAACTGACCTTCTGATAATTGTAAATCAGAGCCCAAAGGGCAGCTGCTCCAATCCTCTGAGCATTTTGATTCTCACTTTCCAGACAGGCAGCAAGCACAGTAATGACTTTTTCTAAAAATGAACATATATATTTTAAAAGTTCAGTCCCAGACACTGCATTGTATTCTTATCTTGGCCTAGTCAGACACCCTCCTCTTTTCCCATTAGAATGCATACATAAAGTTGGTATCACTAGACTATGGCAAAACCAATCTTTTATGCCATGTGATATATGGGAGGACAACCTCAAAACATTGTTTTCATGTCAGGCATAGAAGGGTCAAAGACACTGAAGCTGCTTCATTTTTTGGCCAGAATTCAAGAAAAGGCACATTCATTTAAAGACCACAAGTGTGCAAAAATAAGTATACAATTAGTTACATTAATGAGTTACTCAATTACAGCTAACATTCTGGCAGGCAGAAAAACAGATCTGCTTTCATGATAAATTATAAAGACTATCATACAAACACATCAGTAGCATGAGCTACTATATAAAAACGATCATCAAATATCACACTGGTTGATGTTTTTTAAAAATGACTAGGGTGGCTGGCAAGATGGCTCAATAGGAAGCTCCGGTCTGCAGCTTCCAGTGAGATCAATGCAGAAGGCGGGTGATTTCTGCATTTCCAACTGAGGTACCCGGCTCATCTCACTGGGGCTGGTTAGACAACGGGTGCAGCCCATGGAGGGCGAGCCAAAGCAGGGTGGGGTGTCGCCTCACCCAGGAATCACAAGAGGTGGGGGAGCTCCCTCCCTTAGCCAAGGGAAGCTCTGAGAAACTGTGCCCTGAGGAACGGTGCATTCCGGCCCAGGTACTATGCTTTTCCCATGGTCTTTGCAACCCACAGACCAGGAGATTCCCTTGGGTGCCTACACCACCACGGCCCAGGGTTTCAAGCACAAAGCTGGGCAGCCATTTGGGCAGACACCGAGCCGGCTGCAGGAGATTTTTCATACCTCAGTAGTGCCTGGAATGCCAGCGAGACAGAGTTGTTCAGTCCCCTGGAAAGGGGGCTGAAGCCAGGGTGCCAAGTGGCCTAGCTCAACAGATCCCACACCCATGGAGCCCAGCAAACTAAGATCCACTGGCTTAAAATTCTCACTACCTGCAGAGCAGTTTGAAGTCAACCTGGGACGCTCGAGCTTGGTGGGGAGAGGGGTGTCCACCATTAATGAGGCTTAAGTAGCCTGTTTCCCTTCACAGTGTAAACGAAGCCACTGGGAAGTTCAAACTGGGCAGAGCCCACCACAGCTCAGCAAAGACGTTGTACCCAAACTGCCTCTCTAGATTCCTCCTCTCTGGGCAGGCCATCTCTGAAAGAAAGGCAGCAGCCCCAGTCAGGGGCTTATAGATAAAACTCCCATCTCCCTGGGACAGAGCACCTGGGGGAAAGGGCGGCTGTGGGCGCAGCTTCAGCAGACTTAAATGTTCCTGCCTGCTGTCTCTGAAGAGAGCAGTGGACCTCCCAGCACAGTGCTCGAGCTCTGCTAACGGACAGACTGCCTCCTCAAGTGGGTCCCTGACGCTCATGCCTCCTGACTGGGAGACACCTCCCAACAGGTGTCGACAGACACATCATACAGGAGAGCTCCAGCTGGCATCTGGGGGGTGCCCTCTGGGATGAAGCTTCCAGAGGAAGGAGCAGGCAGCAATCTTTGCTCTTCTGTAGCCTCTGCTGGTGATACCCAGGCAAACAAGGGCAGGAGTGGACCTCCAGCCAACTCCCAAAGACCTGCAGCAGAGGGGCCCATTACAAAGAAAACTAACAAACAGAAAGGAACAGCATCAACATCAACCAAAAGGACATCCACACAAAAACCCCATCCGATGGTCACCCACATCAAAGACCAAAGGTAGATAAATCCATGAAAATGAGGAAAACCCAGTGCAAAAAGGATGAAAATTCCCCAAACCAGAATAACTCTTCTCTTCCAAAGGATCACAACTCCTCACCAGCAAGGGAACAAAATTAGACGGAGAATGAGTTTGACGAAGTAACAGAAGTAGGCTTCAGAAGGTGGGTAATAACAAACTCCTCCGAGCTAAAGAAGCATGTTCTAACCCAATGCAAGGAGGCTAAGAACCTTGATAAAAGGTTACAGGAAATGCTAACTAGAATAACCAGTTTAAAGAAGAACATAAATGACCTGATGGGAGCTGAAAAACATAGCATGAGAACTTCGTGAAGCATACCCAAGTATCAATAGCAAAATCGATCAAGCAGAAGAAAGGATGTCAGAGATTGAAGATCAATTTAATGAAATAAAGTGTGAAGACAAGATTAGAGAAAAAAAGAAAAGGAACGAACAAAGCCTCCAAGAAATATGGGACTATGTGAAAAGAAGAAACCTATGTTTGATTGGTGTACCTGAGAGTGATGGGGAAAAATGGAACCAAGTTGGAAAATACTCTTCAGGATATTAAATGCAAGAGAACTTCCCCAACCTAGCAAGACAGGCCAACATTCAAATTCAGGAAATACAGAGAACACCACAAAGATACTCCTCGAGAAGAGCAACCCCAAGACACATAATCATCAGATTCACCAAGGTTGAAATGAAGGAAAAAATGTTAAGGGCAGCCAGAAAGAAAGGTCGGGTTACCCACCAAGGGAAGCCCATCAGGCTAACAGCAGATCTCTCTGCAGAAACCCTATAAGCCAAAAGAGACTGGGGGCCAATATTCAACATTCTTAAAGAATTTATCTTTTTTTTTTTTGTGGGGGAGGGGGATGGAGTCTTGCTCTGTCTCCCAGGCTGGAGTGCAGTGGTGAGATCTAGGCTCACTGCAACCTCCGCCTACCAGGTTTAAGCAATTCTTCTGTCTCAGCCTCCTGAGTAGCTGGGACGACAGGTGGGCACCACCACACCTGGCTAATTTTTTTGTATTTTTATTAGAGACGGGGTTTCACCATATGGGCCAGGCTGGTCTCAGACTCTGGATCTCATGGTCCGCCCACCTTGGCCTCCCAAAAGGCTGGGATTACAGGTGAGAGCCACCGCGCCTGGCCCAAGAAAATAATTTTCAACCCAGAAATTCATATCCAGCCATACTAAGCTTCATAAGTGAAAAATAAATAAAATCCTTTACAGAAAAGCAAATGCTGAGAGATTTTGTCACCAGCAGCCCTACCTTACAAGAGGTCCTGAAGGAAGCACTAAATATGGAAAGGAAAAACCGGTACCAGCCACTGCAAAAACATATCAAATTGTAAAGAACATTGATACTATGAAGAAAAACTGCGTCAACTAACTGGTAAAAAATAACCAGCTAGCATCATAATGACAGGATCAAATTCACACGTAACCATATTAACCTTAAATGTAAACGGGCTAAATGCCACGATTAAAAGACACAGACTGGCAAATTGGATGAAGCGTCAAGACCCATCGGTGTGCTGTATTCAGGAGACCCATCTCATGTGCGAAGACACACATAGGCTCAAAATAAAGGGATGGAGGAAGATTTACTAAGCAAATGGCAAGCAGGGGCAAAAAAAAAAAGCAGAGGTGGCAATCTTAGCCTCTGATAAAAAAGACTTTAAACCAACAAAGATCAAAAAAGAAAAAGAAGGGCATTACATAATGGTAAAGGGATAAATGCAACAAATAGAACTAACTATCCTAAATATATATGCACCCAATACAGGAGCACCCAGATTCATAAAGCAAGTTCTTAGAGACCTACAAAGAGACTTAGACTCGCACACAATAATCATGGGAGACTTCAACACCCCACTGTCAATATTAGACACATCAACAAGACAGAAAATTAACAAGGATACTCAGGACTTGAACTCAACTCTGAGCCAAGCGGACCTAATAGACATCTACAGAACACTCCACCCCAAATCAACAGAATATACATTCTTCTCAGCACCACATTGCACTTATTCTAAAACTGACCACATACTTGGAAGTAAAACACTCCTCAGCAAATGCCAAAGACCTGAAATCATAACAAACAGTCTCTCACAGCACAGTGCAATCAAATTAGAACTCAGGATTAAGAAACTCACTCAAAACCACACAACTACATGGAAACTGAACAACTTGATCCTGAATGACTACTGGGTAAATAACACAATTAAGGCAGAAATAAATTAGTTCTTTGAAATCAAAGAGAACAAAGACACAATATACCAGAATCTCTGGGACACAGCTAAAGCAGTGTTTAGAGGGAAATTTATAGCACAAAATGCTCACAGGTGAAAGGGGGAAAGATCTAAAATCAACACCCTAACATCACAATTAAAAGAACTAGAGAAGCAACAGCAAACAAATTCAAAAGCTTGCAGAAGACAAGAAATAACTAAGATCAGAGCAGAACTGAAGGAGAGAGAGACACGAAAAACCCTTCAAAAAATCAATGAATCCAGGAGCTGGTTTTTGGAAAAGATTAACAAAATAGATAGACCACTAGCCTGACTAATAAAGAAGAAAAGAGAGAAGAATCAAACAGACACAATAAAAAATGATAAAGGGGAGATCAGCACTGATCCCACAGAAATCCAAACTACCATCAGAGAATATTATAAACACCTCTATGCAAATAAACTAGAAAATCTAGAAGAAACGGATAAATTCCTGGACACATACACCCTCCCAAGACTAAACTAGGAAGAAGTTGAATCCCTGAATAGATCAATAACAAGTTCTGAAATTGAGGCAGTAATTAATAGCCTACCAACCAAGAAAAGCCCAGGACCAGATGAATTCACAGCCGAATTCTACCAGGCATACAAAGTGGAGCTGGTACCATTCCTTCTGAAACTATTCCAATCAATAGAAAAAGAGGGAATCCTCTCTAACTCATTTTATGAGGCCAGCATCATCCTGATAAAAACCTGGCAGAGACACATACAAAAAAAGAAAATTTCAGGCCAATATCCCCGATGAACATCAATGCAAAAATCCTCAATAAAATACTAGCAAACTGAATCCAGCAGCACGTCAAAAAGCTTATTCACCAAGATCAAGTCGGTTTCATCCCTGGGATGCAAGGCTGGTTCAACATACGCAAATCAATAAAAGTAATCTATCACATAAACAGAGCCAACGATAAAAACCACGATTATCTCAACAGATGCAGAAAGGCCTTCAAAAAAATTCAACACCCCTTCATGCTAAAAACTCTCAATAAACTAGGTATTGATGCAACATATCTCAAAATAATAAGAGCTATTTATGACAGACCCACAGCCAATATCACACTGAATGGGCAAAAGCTGGAAACATTCCCTTTGAAAACTAGCACAAGACAAGGATGCCATTTCTTACCACTCCTATTCAACACAGTTTTGGAACTTCTGGCCAGGGCAATCAGGCAAGATAAAGAAATAAAGGGTACTAAAATAGGAAAAGGTTCAAGGCAGGGTCTGTGAGCGTAGCATCTGCTCACTGGTATTGGTTAGAGGGCAGTGTCTGCTCACTGGTATTGGTTAGAGGGCAGCATCTGCTCACTGGTGTTAGATAGAGGGCAGCGTCTGCTCCTGGTATTGGTTACAGGGCAGCGTCTGCTCACTGGTATTGGTTACAGGGCAGCATCTGCTCACTGGTATTGGTTACAGGGCAGCGTCTGCTCACTGGTATTGGTTACAGGGCAGCGTCTGCTCACTGGTATTGGTTACATGGCAGCGTCTGCTCCTGGTATTGGTTACAGGGCAGCGTCTGCTCACTGGTATTGGTTACAGGGCAGCGTCTGCTCACTGGTATTGGCTACAGGGCAGCGTCTGCTCACTGGTATTGGTTACAGGGCAGCGTCTGCTCACTGGTGTTAGAGGGCAGCATCTGCTCACTGGTATTGGTTAGAGGGCAGCGTCTGCTCACTGGTATTGGTTACAGGGCAGCGTCTGCTCACTGGTGTTAGATAGAGGGCAGCGTCTGCTCACTGGTATTGGTTAGAGGGCAGCATCTGCTCACTGGTATTAGTTACAGCACAGTGTCTGCTCACTGGTACTGGTTAGAGGGCAGCGTCTGCTCACTGGTATTGGTTAGAGGGCAGCATCTGCTCACTGGTATTAGTTACAGCACAGTGTCTGCTCACTGGTACTGGTTAGAGGGCAGCGTCTGCTCACTGGTATTAGTTACAGGGCAGCATCTGCTCACTGGTACTGGTTAGAAGGCAGTGTCTGCTCACTGGTATTGGTTAGAGGGCAGCGTCTACTCACTGGTATTAGTTACAGGGCAACGTCTGCTCACTGGTATTAGTTAGATGGCAGTGTCTACTCACTGGTATTAGACCAACCACAATGCTAGTGTATTTTAGGAGCTCAATAAATATTCGTTGTGTGAAAGATTCCAGAATAGAATAAACAAAAATTTTGTCTACATAATTCAATTTTTTTTATTTTAAGGGATTTTAAATATTTAACAAAAACAAAACAAAAAAAGTTGCTCCCTAAAGTGAACTGGAAATGTGCATCAGGACAATGTGAAAGGCAGGTGCAGTGATGTTACGGGCACGCTGCAGCCGACTCCCTGAACACCTCATCTGCACTATCTGATGCCCTTTGGTTGTCATGTATCATAACCTACCCAGAACCAAGCCATGTACATAGCTTGCAGATGCAATTTATCACGTGAGGTTATGGCTGCAAGTGCTACTCATTAGGGCACATCAAATGTCCCCTTATTAAATGGGAGGGTGACTTCCTTATGTTCCATCTGAGTAGCATCAAGTGATGTTTTTAAATGTTGTCTCAAACACTCAGAATATATAACTCCTCTGATCTAAGTAAGTTTATAACTCCTTCAACCAGCTGCTATCCCTTAAAGCATTTTTAATAAAGTACTGTGTGTGTATGTATATATACATATGTGTGTGTGTGTGTGTGTGTGTGTGTGTGTGTTAATTAATGTGGTGGGCCCCTCTGATAATGCAAGTGGATCGACTTTTTTAACAAAACAAATGTTATTGTGAAACATGCATATAACAAAGCGATAAGACAATTTTGAGTTTAACAAGTAGGTCTGAACTCTCATATAAACATTTAAATAACCTAAAGTGAATACACGGTAGTAAAATGTAAATAATGAGAAAGTATTTTTGAATATTTGAACTGAATATTACCTTAATATAATAATTGAATATTACCTTCTTAATACAATTGGTTTAATTATAAGTTTAGGGATGTCGGTTTGGTAATTACAGTGAGTTGTCAGTTATGGTGACATTAATGTCTTAGAAAAGTTCTTAAAGTTTTTACCCATCATTTCTTCAAATATTTCCTCTCCCATTCTCCTACGACACTTCATTAAACACAAAGACTGTCTTGATATATCTGCTGTGTCACTTACCTTTGATTCTTTTAATCCTTTCTCATCTTTTTAGCTTTCTCTGCTGCATTCTGGACAATATTTTTCTAATCTATCTTCTAATTCCTAAGTTCTCTGCTATACCTAACTTGCTGTCAGACATGTATATTAAGTTTTCAATTTTGGCCACTGAAGTTCTAGATTACTGTTGTAAAACAGAACTTCCTACAATAATGGAAATATTTATATCTTGCTATTTAATAAGATAGCCACTAGCCAAATGTAGTGAGTACAACTGAATAATTTTAATTAGTTTAAATTTAAATAGCTACATGTGGCTGATTATCATACTGCACAGTAAAGTTCTTGAAGTTCTGTTTGGTTCTTTTCAAATATTTCAACTTTTCAGTTTCCCATTTCCTAAAATTTTCAAGCTTGTCATTTATTTATCTAAATATGGTATAATTAAAGTTATTTTTAAACCCATGCTTTGTAATTCCCATATTCAAAGTCTGGGCAGATAAGCTGGTATTTTTATTCTTCTGCTGTTTCTTACTACATGTTGCCATGTCTCCTAATATGCTTGATTATCTCTAACTTTGTACTGGTTAATGCTTTTGAAAAATTATTTGTAGAGGTTCCCTGAGGCCCAGTATGAACTTGTCTTTCATCCATCACCAAGGCAGTTTGCTTTCTGCTAAGTACCCACAGGCACCATCAATCGAAGACACCTCAAGCCAAGTTTACAGCCAACTTTGGGTGCAGAGCCCTATCAGAAGCAGTCTGTAGTACCCATTCTCACATTTTTTTTTTCCTTTTCTTTAGAGTCCCCTTCATGAAGTTTGGGAAACCAACTTATTTTTGACTCATCCATCTATTAAGAGAATGGTTCTTTGGAGGTCCAGCTTAATACAAGCAGGATAGCCAGTAAGAATCCCCACTTTGGGGAATCGCAGCTTCTGTTCTCTCACCCCTCGATACTCCTCAACAAAAACCAAGCATACAACCTTGGCAAATGCACTTGGGGCAAAATAATTTTCTATATAATTCTTCCTTGTCTGGGCAAGACTTTCAATCAAAACTGGACTGGAAGTTTCTATCTTTTCAGTTTTTTTGATTATTTTGAGGTGCATTTTAATACAGCCTGTCTAGCATGTTACTGTCGTTTTCAGAGACTTAGTCTGGCATTACCAGAAACAAGGAATGTTCCAGATCTTTTTTTTTTTTTTTGGAGACGAAGTCTCACTCTGTTGCCCAGGCTGGAGTGCAGTGGCTCGATCTTGGCTCACTGCAACCTCCGTCTCCCCAGTTCAAGCAATTCTACTGCTGGGGACTACAAGGTGCCCGCCACCATGCCTGGCTAATTTTTGTATTTTTAGTAGAGGCGGGGATTCACCATGTTGGCCAGGCTGATCTCAAACTCTTGACCTCAAATGATCCACCCACCACGGTCTCCCAGAGTACTGGGATTACAGTTGTGAGCCACCATGCCAAGCCCCAGATCTATTTTTACCAGCAAGGTCAAGCTCCACTGCACACTCCACTCCTGACCATTTAAACCAGATGTGTGGGTGCTACCGATCAGAGGCAGCCTTTCCTGGGAGACTTTTAAGCTGGCTGACTCTGCTAAGGCCTCCTCCGTAAATCCCCAAGTGGAAAGCGAGGCATAGCCTGTGACATCCCTTTATAGTTCCACACAGAAACTGCACAGCTGATGTCTCTTATCTTACTCCTGCCTGAAAAGCCCACTGATCTCTAGTCTGTGGGCTAGGGGAAGCTTCTCACCAAAGTTTATCCATCTGCTTTAAGCTAATGAAGGAGAAAAAGCATTGCTGACTACAAAGAAATGCTAAAAATAATTCTAGAGGGGTCTAGAAGTGGAAAATGCAGACTTCTCTCCTTCACTTCTCAAAAAGCTTGACCTTTTTCCAACTCTCAATAATAAACTGGAGTAAGTAGTCCCCAAAGAAAAAAAAATCATTCTAAGAAAGGTGAATAAACAATAACAGATGTTACTAAGTAGCTGCTATATACCAAGAATGGTCACAAACACTTCACAGGCTCTCTCATTGCCCTGAGGAGGGATTATCATCACCCTCATTTTACAAATGTGAGGGCTGAAGCAGCTACAGTGGGAGAGGATGGAAATAAAACCAGTGATGTACATCACGCAGCAACAGAGAACGCAGCATCAGCACAGCAGCCACCGGAAGGCAGAGTGCAAAATCCACAGTAAGGTTAGGTCTGGTACAAGCTAACTGAACTTTAAACATCTTTCTATATCATATCTAGCAGTTGATTATCAGAATGCTTATCAGAAAAATAGAATCACAACTATATACACCACAAAATGTAAGAAGAATCATTTTCGTACACTTAGAAAACCCTTGATTTCACAGAAAAATGCTTCTGAGAAAAGTTTAAGTGAAAAACATGAAAGAACAAGAGAATGAATCTATCTTAAACATTTATCATGTACCAGAAATAGTGCTAGGCACTTTATGTGTGTTTATAAACTGATTCTTACCAAACCAAGAAGAGTGGGCTTCTTTTATAGATGAAGAAGCTGGGCCCAGCGAGGCTGCACCAGGCGACGCTGGAGTGATGCCCTGGTGCTGGCATTCAAGACCAGGTGTGTAGGGGTCTGGAGCCCACCTTCTGTTTTTCACTAGAACACATGTCTTTTATAAAACTCACTCCCCACGAAATTCACATACTCCCCACAGAGATAACACATGGTTGCAGAAAAAGATCTTTCCGATTCTTTTTGCTTCAATTTTTTTCTGAATCCTTACCAATCCTCGCCTCCATCTGTCCTACATCTCAGAGAATGAAGTCTCTGCGAGGCTAACTGCACCATCTGATCTCAAGCCCTTAACTCTCTCCGGTCTGCTTGGGATCTCTCTCAATCATCAAATATTTATTGAGTGCTCGCTAGTTGCAGGCACAATTCTAGGTGCTACACATAAACAAAGCAGACAAAAACCTCCTGACCCCATAAGAGCTTACCTTCTAGTGTGGGAAGACTAGGAATAGACAGATACATGAAACACATAATCTACCAGATGGTGATAATACTACGGAGGGAAATAAAACCAGGAAAGGAAATAGTGAGTAGGAGGAAAGAGAAGGCCCCCTGGGTGCGGGGCTATTATATTAACACGTGGTTCCCGAGAGGCTTCATTGACATAGTAGCATTTGCTTGAAGATGCAGAGGAGGGGAGCTTGAGTTAGAGGAAGAGCAAGGAGAGAGGAGAGGAAGCAGAAGGTAAGGCCAGGGAGCCCTCGTCCACGGCTCCCCTTCCTCCAGGTGTCCAGTATGTGCACTGGAATGACTTGATTTGCTAACCTCAGGAGACTCCTGGAAGCCCACGGAAGGCTGAAGCCATGCCTGATTCATTCCCATGCCTTCCACAGTGCCTTGAACACAGTGGGTGCTTAATAAATGCCTAGAAAATTATTTATAAAATTATTTGGTGTTGACCTGAACAGTCTATGAATAACTACATATATAAATGTATGTGTGTGTGAATACTTACCATTAGCCAGGATCTTGGGTTTATTAGAAGGACTGAAGCAAACATTATGAAAGATAAGAAGAGGCAATAAAGGGCTGCTCTTGTGCTTGTATTTGCTCATCTCTGTTAGTAAGTCTAGACAGCCATCAAGCCTCAGAATCATTTGTTGCCCATCTTCTCCAGATGATATATTCAGGAGTAACTTCAACCAAAGAATAGTCAGATTACTTAGATGTTTATTTCCTCCTTTTGGCAATGCTAGAGAGAGGAAGTTCTGTAAGAAGTTACTCTGTGGATAAATAGAGAGAATATTATTTTCTTCTCATCTTTTTCATTATTTTCCTAGTCCCTTGGTGACCAATTAACTAACATTCTGATATACTCTTCCCCTACATTAATTTCTCCTTCTTTCTAATAGCTTCTGAATACTCCATCTATATTATTTCCAAGCATAAGTGAAAAAGGTAAGAAGAACAAAATAGTGCTCAAGTTTTAATTCCTGCTAATTATTTCCTCATGATGGATGAAGTATACTATAGTTAACTCTTAATTATTTAGAATTGGTAATTAAGTTTGGAGATTATTTCAGGGCTCTTGAGTTTTCTCTTCTCTCTGCCTTCTGGTGATTTTGCTATTCATTAAAAGCTACCCTATGGAAGGAAAAAAGGCAAAAATCCAAATCAGTCTTGAATACTAGTTAACAACTCTGGAAGTAGTGAGGGTATTTTGAATTATTGTAGCTACAGGTGTTGTTGTTGTTTTTATCAAATCTATAGATACATCTTACATTCACTTTATCCCGGGTACTTATCATTACAAGTAAGAATTTCTGATGGCTACACGTCATTCTATTATGCTTACAGATGAGAAAGCTCTATTATTTGAACTGTAAGAGTCTTTTCAACCTCCAAATAAAGCCCCTTCCAAAAAACCCCACCAAACCCTTAACTATAAGAAAGATAATAAATTATTGCTTAGACTAATCTATATGCAAAGTATAAAAGTGCTGCATCAAGCTGCAGCCCATGGCAGCATGGAAACCACAGTTAGGTGGACATTTTAGAAATGAAATGCAATCACTTAACTTTTATGATTGCACAGAATAACTCTTCTCTCTCTCTGTTTAAATCTACTCCAGTTTATCTCTTAGGTTTTCCTAGACCAAAATCAAGATGTTGGCTTTAATCTATAAAATAAACTTAACATTTTTATACAAAAGGACTCTGAGTGTTAAGAATGAAATGAGCTACAGAAATATTATCAACATTACCCACACAATAAGTAAACTGTAAAATTACATGCCCACTTTCAGCTGCATTTGCTGTCACTCACACCTACTCTCAGCCAAATTGACAGTTTTTAGATTCAACCCTTGCTGGATTTGGGACTGACAAGGGTGATAAAGTAGATGTCAGTGCTCTCAAATATAAATGTGCTGTGGGCACTCCTTTTTTTTTTTTTTTTGCTGCTTCTAAGGATGTTTTCAGACAATTTCCTACACCAGGTAGAATATGTAGAGATGTATACCATGGTAGAAAAAAAAACAAACAAGCAGGATATTTCGGAGCCTGAGTTGTACAATAGCACCTGCTGCATTTTCTACGTCCTAGAGATGAGTAATGAAGAAGTAGAAGTGTTAAGTGTCTGGGCTCATTATTACTTAATGCAGCAGAGGAAGTCTCAGGCATTTCCTAATTAGAGCAGAGGAAAAAGACTTGATTAATCCATCCCTGGAAAGAGAGTCTGATCACACTTCATCAAAATATTCTTAAGTATAGCACTAGAATAACAGATTAGGAGTTGAACATATCTTAGAGATTATTTTGTTTAACCCAAATGAAGCTGAAAGAGAATAGGTCTCCAGCTCAAAGTCACAGACCAGACTCGAGATTGGCACTTACATTCCTTCTGGGTGCTCCCACTTAGCTTCCCACCAACATGCTCTATAAGGAAGTGGTGGAAAGCACTGCCCCCGCTCTGCTCTCAGATTCTGCTCTGCATATGCAGAATCTCTCATTCTTATGGATGCTAATCACATATATCCAGTTCAAGAGAATGTCTCATTTTGGAAATGATGCATGTATATGAATACATATATGAAGAAAATATATTCAAATATATATACATATATGACATACATGAACATATACATGAAGAAAATATCCAGCCATGTGCTGGTAAATAAACAACTGATTGTGGTGAGGGTAGAAAAGATCCATGATTTGTACAGTTCGCTGAATTACGTGGTGTGATATGCCCACTGTGGCTGATTTCAAAATAACAATGTAACATCAACTGGAACTTTTATAAAATTCCTGCAAATTTAAGATGACACTCATGAGTCAGTAGGAGGCTGGCTCCAACGTGCCACTGAAAACATCTTTCCTTGGTAAGACTGATCTTTCCATTTCCTTAGAAAGACCGATCTTTCTATTTATGTGGTGATAACAAAGTATCTTCTGAGGAGTTCAGGGAGAAGAAACAGTAGAGGAAAAGGAGACTCAATTCTTATAAATGCTCTCAACTTTTGCAATTTATCTTGGCCTTCAAGTAAAAGAAATGGAAACACTCAAATTACAATACTAGTAAGTAATACATAATCTGAATACATTCAAATTTGAAGGGATTTTCCCAATTAGGGATTCTGTTTATACACATCTAAATACAGAATATAAGTGCACATGTGTACTAGAATTTATTTAACTCATTACATCCCTTTTAAATTACCTTAAGTTAAAATCAGTGATGAGAAGTCTAGATTGGGAACTGGAATCCTAGAGAACTCATAAAATTGCTTAATATGCCATAAGGAAGTTAAGTCTAACTGGGGGAAGTGGGCTGTGATTTCATAAACCATTTTGTCAATGAAATTAAACTGAAATTGTTACTGCCCAATTTGGTCTGTTTAAAAACCAATATATTACTTTTATTATTTCCAATAAATGTAAGACGGCTATCTTTCTAAAACCCTCATCTTTGAGAATGATAAAATACAACCCAAAAGCTAAGAAGATAAATGAGAAGGAAATGGTATGACTCTACTCTAGCTCCTGTCCCTCTGCACATGTCATCTATCAACTGATGAACAAAGTGAACCTCTTAACCCTTTTATAAGCCTTTAAAATAAAATGCCTCAAAATCATAATATATTACTCTTAGAAATTGAGTTGTAAACTTTTGATTGGAAAGATTATTTCACTGAGTACCCTTTTAAGATATGTGGGGAGTTTAAGTGCGTACCTTCTGAATTACTCCTTTACAGTCATGCGACAAGGCCAGGTTTGAAAGAAGCATAAAAACCATCTGCTGAACCGTGGTGTTCTCCAGTGGCATCTGGGAAGCCAACTTTAGGATACACAGCATCAGAGAGTTGCTCACGGCTCCTCTATGTGTAGCTTGAACAGGGTGTTGTCCACAACTTGACCAACAAAGAGAACTGCAACCTTCAAAAATAACAGCCTATCACAATGTCTTCTCAGTTTCCCTGTTCAGTTTTTGAAGACACTAAGTGGCAAAGCATATCTGTCTAACAAAATGACTTGGCCATTAACCTGTGAACTGCAAATTAGCAATGGAGGCTAATGTTGGTGTCTACAGTCAACCTAATAGATATACTGTCCTCACTGAGGGCCTAATTATCTCACTAAAGCACTTTAAGACACCAGGTTTATTTTTAAAAAAAGAATAAAATAAGCATACTAGGGTTTTTAATAGTTGCTAAAGAAAACATCTAAATAAGGGCCTGTGTAAAGGAACAGAATTTTAGAAATGGGAGATAACTTGTCTAATGCCTTCATTTTACATAACATACAAATAAGGAACATAATATCCCTGGGAAAGCGGACAAAACAAATACTATTTTCTATATTTGGTCAACAAAGATATGGAGCTCAGAAAAGCCAGTTTGTTGTTCAAGGTCATACAGCTTAGCATGGCAGGAGCCAAAAGTGGCATCTACAGGCTTTCCAGGGTTCAGTGTTTCTCAGGAAATTAAGTAACTGAATGAGACTTATTGAGGGAGAAAAAAAAATTAGAAATACATTTTAATGTTAAATCAATAAGACTGTATTATACATAAACCTAAGGTATAATTGACTTATGAAAGTTCATACGAGGAGGCCAACTTAAGTATAAACTGATCAGAATCAAATACATTCTGTAAAAGAAACTCATAAAAGATGAGTAAACAAACAAAAGATATACTAGTGGAGCTGGAAAATGCACTGAAAGGAGACATTCCCACCAGACCTAAGGAATGGAGAAAGTTAACAGCACAGAATGAAGGCAAGGACAATCCTGTACACATATGCTTCAATGACAGTTCAAGTTCAAGAGCTTGAAGGTCTATTTATATATCTCTTTGTGCTGACTGGAGACAACCTGAGTTGGGTATCGAAATGGACAGCTCCAGAGATGTCAGATTATTCAAAGGAATAAGCCATCATCAGCATCTGGCAGATTATTCAAGGAATAAGCCATCAACAGCAACTGGCAGTAACTAGATGGGCTCCTTAACTGTTTTGAGTTCCAGTCCCTTCTCTGTATAACCTTTGATATTCAGAGACCCCAGTTGCTGGGCTACTGAGTGTTGTTAGAAGAAAGCACAAAAACTTGCTAGTCAAATCTTAAATTTATGACCATAAATTATGACCATAAATTCTAATTTATTTTCTTAAATTTATGACCATAAGTGGTACTTAACACTGCCAGCAATCCTACTTTGCTTCTCTAGTGTGTTTACTTTCCTTCCTCTAAAAACAGCTGCTTCACACTTTCTCCTCTTCTCACATCACCTCTACTCCTTGTCTTTGCTCATTCTTAGTGGTCAGTGTTCTCTCCTAAATGAAGAAAGCAGAAGTATTCAAAATGGGAATTTTCTCATCATTCCCATCAAGTCTACCAGCCCTCCTAAATCCACATCCTTCCTCTCAGCCTTCCCTCTGCTTCTGTTGTCAGCTGTGCTCTAGCTCTCACCATTCTTACCCACTCAGGCTGGGCTCTTACCTACACTCTTTCCTGCACCTCATTCTCCCAATCCCTTAAGTTAATAAACATGCCTTAAAAACATACATCTTTAAAAACGAGCAAAAACTCCTCCTTTGACTCCACATCTGTCTCTCGCTGTTGCTCCATTTCTTTGTCCTCTTAAGAGTAGAACATTTTGGAAAAGCTGTCTTCTCTACTTCTTCATCTTCTCTCCTCAACTCACACTAAGTAGATTTCTGTTCTGGCACTGCACTAAAATTACCCTCAAGGTCCAAAAGAACATCAATACTGCTAAGTCCAACAGCCATTTTTTCTATCCTCACTTTAGCAGAATCTTCGATAGCATTCCACACAACTGAGCATGCCCTTCTCTGACTTTCTGTGACTGTGTACTGTTATCTCATTGGCTGCTCCTTCTCTTTTTTTTCTGCTGGTTTCTCATCTTTTGATTAACTCCAAATGTTGATGTGCCTCAGAACTTGGTCATGGGTTTCTGCTTCTCCATCTACACATTCTCCCTGGGTAATCGCAAACAGCCACATGGCTTTAAATACAATCTACATGACAACGACTCCTGTGGTAGCCAGCCTCCAAGATGGTCCCAGTGGCGCCTGCCTCTGTACCAGGGTTGGTATGTGTGACCCACAGGAGCTAGGAGTGCTGTTCAGTTACTTCTGAGACTGGATTATAAGAGACTATAACTTCTGCCCTCAGCCCTCTCATTCTGGGTCATTTGAGACAGCCCTAAGTAGCAAGGAATTGAGGCTCCCATAGTCACACTGGATCCTCTATCCCAGTCAAGACTTCAGATGATTGCAGAGACTCTGAGCGAGGACCACCCAGATTAGCCACTCCCAGATTCCTGAGCCACAGAAGCCGTGGCATAATGAAATGATTAATGTTTGCAGATGCTAAATTTTAGAGTAATTTCTTTTGTAGCAATAAATAACTAATAATATTCGCAACATTTTAAATCTTCAAACTTACCTCTACACTCCATTGAATTCAACTCCAGCTTACTATTTTCACTTGAGTGAACATCAACACCTTAGACTTAACAAGACCAAACAGAACTCTTGATTCCTACTACTTTCTCACTTCAAGTCTGCTTCTTTTAAATCTTCCCCATTTTAGTAAATGGCACTACTGTGCACTCAGGCTCATTTCTCCAAATGAAGTTCACCCCGGACACCTTTTTTTCCTTCCTACCTCCCACAACAGGTATCCTTGACTCTACCTTTGAGCTATATACTGAATCTGTCTACTTCTCTCAATCTCTCCAGCTACCACTCAAGCCCAAGCCACCATTATATCTCCATGACAAGTCTCCCTGCTTCTAGACTTGCTCCCAATCATTCATTCTCCACATACCACCCAGGGCAATTTTTCTTTTCTTTTCTTTTCTTTGTGAGACAGAGTCTCACTCTGTTGCCCAGGCTGGAGTATACTGGCGTGATCTCGGCTCACTGTAACCTCCGCTTCCTGGATTCAAGTGATTCTCCTGCTTCAGCCTCCTGAGTAGCTGGAACTACAGGCATGCACCATCATGCCTGGCTAATTTTTGTGTTTTTAGTAGAGACAGGGTTTCCTCATGTTGGCCAGGCTAGTCTCAAACTCCAGACTTCAAGTGATCCGCCTGCCTGGGTCTCCCAAAGTGCTGGCATTACAGGCATGAGCCACCGCACCCAGCCTAATCCTTCTTAAACACAAATTAAATCATGCCACTCACCAGCTTACAACTGCCCGTGTCATCCTGTTACACTCACATAAAAATCCAAACTCCCTACTCTGGCCCCTGAGGCCCTACATGACCTGTCCTCCTATCTCATTTCAGATCACTCTCACCAGAACTCACAATGCATGGCCCACCACAGGCTCTTGATAAAATGTCTATCAAGTGCATGAGCGAAAGAGGAGCCCTAGTGATATCAAGTATCACCAGACCAACTGTTATGAGAACTAACTTTCAACATGCCAGTCTCCTGCTCTAGAATCTATGAGAAGTTCTAACCTTCAAGTGGCTTTTGAGGTCTTACATCATAATTTTTATCCTCTCAATTTTCCTACTAAACTCAATTTCCCATTGCTAGATAATCAGACCAGTCCTCCCTCTCTATTCCCTGCACTGCCAACGACTCTCTCATGTCAACAAACACACTAAAATATCTGTCTGCTCTCATAATACCTACGAGAAAGCTTGCCTTTGCCCATCATATCCTCAATAAATCAGAGAAATACTTCAAAATATGTATTAGTTTTTCCAGTCCACCTTAACAACATTTATAAAACTAGTATTTTGGTATATTATTGAAAGGCAGTATTGGATCCTATTACCATTTGGAAAATTTGCAGTATAGACACAAAGGAGCTGCAGAGAAATTTGCATCAATGAATCATCCATCAAAATCCAAGGCCAGAGAGAGTGCAAGACAGGGACAAGGTGAGCTTCAAGAGCTGCTTCCTGTTGAAGGAAGGGAAAAAGACAGCATTAGTCTGAATATATGAAAATATAACATTAAAATCAAAACAACAACAAAAAGCCATCAACATAAGACCCAAGGAGAACCCTGTGGATGGCTTCAGCATCCTGCCCCAGCCCCACTGGGCTCCACACATGGCTGCCCTGACCACGAGCCTGACCAATCTCAGGACGTCACTTCAACACCAGGGTGGTTAAGATGTACCACTAAGGTAGGAAGCATAGAAAATAGCCTGTGTAACATGTAAATTAAACAGCAAAGTGATATCTCACAACACTGAATACATTCCTGTAAATGCTATGAACTGGCCAAGAAGTGAGAATTTCTGGTTAAGTAAACATTCTGATCAACTCTGAGTCCTCTTTGCCCACCCTCTCTCCCTCTCCTTCTCTCTCTCTGTGTGTGTATGTGTGTATATACTCAAAGTAAATTACAGTTTTTGAGTAATTTGAATATATAAAATTCAGTCTAAATATTATGATCAATTGATAAATTATGAAGTAACTCACAGTCTTTATTACAAAGATCAGTTACCCCAGGATAATATTGCAGATAAAATATAGCTGCTTAAGTGCAGCAATATCTATTTTAAATGAACAAGAATTCCGAGGTAATTTGTAGGCCCATGTTTATGCACGTGAGCATGCACATAAATACACACACCCTATACAATTTCACATAGCATCAAGTGGCAGAAGAGGAGAAGTGATTCCCAATGTTCAACACTCTCCGTAAGCACTGAAGTCATTCCCAGTGCTCTCCCTAAAGTTCTTCCCTTGTTCACCACTCTCTGTGGCACACGGCCCTCCATCTGCAGCAGATGACCTTGTTTACTATTTCACAGAGAAGACAGAAACGATTAAGTACAAACTCCTTTATCTACTCTGCCATTCTGTCCACATAGTTTATCTGTATTTTCATCCATTCATCCTTCCTGTCTGCCTGGTAGTGACAAAGAGGTGTTCCACTTCTTGCCTGCCAGAGATTGATACATCCATCTGTGTTCTGAAACACAGCTCTTCCTGCCTCCTCAGGGATCTTAATCCACCAGTTAGTTCTCCTCTTGCTATCTCTTAAACAACTCATCCCCAATTTGCTCATTTCTGTGCCTGTATTCAAGTAGTTTACATGTTAAGAGAAACACACTCATTTCCTTTCATCTTATATGTCCTAAATTATTAATGCCACTTTTCAAGACCAAACTTCTACATTATTATTGCTGTAATTTCCCTGCCTCACATTTAATCTTTAGCTCATTTCCGTTTATTTTCTGCCCTGATGATTCTATTGAGGCCACTTCTACTTTTGTGGTTGCCAACAATGCTTAAGCACGGTGGCATTTGCTATATGTCTTTTAATTTCCATGCTGCTGCTCTATCCTGGATCATTTCTGATAGAGTCTGGATATTTGTCCCTGCCCAAATCTCATGTTGAATTGTAATCCCCAGTGCTAGAGGTGAGGCCTGGTGGGAGGTGTTTATATCTTGGGGGTGGATTCCTCATGGCTTGATGCTTTCCTCAAGACAGTGAGTGACCTCATGAGATCTGGTCATTTAAAAGTGTGTGGCACCTCCTCGCCAGCTCTCTCACTCTTGCTCCAGTTCTAGTAATGTGATGTGCCTGTTCCCATTTTGCCTTCTTGTCATAATTGGAAGCTTCCTGAGGCCTCCCCAGAAGCAGACGCCACTGTGCTTCCTCTATACCCTGCAGAACTGTGAGCCAATTAAACCTCTTTTCTTTAATAAATTACCTAGTCTCAGATATTTCTTCATAGCAAGGCAAGAACGGCCTAATGCAATCTCCAAATTCCTTCTCCAGTATTCCCTTCTCAGTTGTTTTCTGCCCCCTCTTAAATGTTCCTATTTTCCAAAGATATGACCTTGGTTTTCATTACATACTTTCTTGGGAAATTTCAACAATAGTGAGGACCACAAACACCATCTACACATTGATAACTCCTAATATCCCCAGCTTGTATCACTCCTTAGAGTCCCAGACCCATAAAATCTATAGGCCACAAGCCATTTTTCACCTGGATGCCTCAAAGACTCTTGAGGCTAGCACGTGCAAGCATGAATATCGGGTCTCTCACACCTGCGATCTGCTCTATCATGCACTCTTAATGCATGATAATGCAGCGGCTTAAACTGGAGTTTGGAAGTCATTCTACATTCCCCCTCTTCTCAATGCCTCAAATTTACTCCCTACCCTCCTTCTCCTTTCTACCTGCTCAAGTTAAGGTGTCATCATCTCTTGTCTGGACTATGACAGTCCCCTCCGTCTAACCTTGTCCACTGTTTAATTCATTTACCTCACAGCCACCATGCTCCTTCCAGTATGAAAACTGCTTAATGTTATGCATATGCAAACAGCAGGGTGGGGTGGCAGTGGGTGACCTGGTGAATTACCCAATAGTGGCCAACTATTAATAATGAGAACATGCCATACACCTGATAAAAGCTGAAATTGAAATTAACAATCTCTACCTCCATAATATTATATTTATACTCAAGGATAATCTTAATATTCTTTGGATTAACTTCTTATTAAACAACTTAGAAATATAGAAATACTTTGACTTATTGAGATATTACACTTTTATAAATGGCTAATGTGATACAAATTGAGGACAATATTTATAACTAGTAGCCAGGTTAACACTTCATAAATCTTTATAGGTAGATCCCACATGTAAAGTATTCCAGAGTATTTCCCTGAATAAGGTGTCATGAATGAATATTAACTGCACATACACATGAAATTTATATATTTAAATTTACACACAAATACTGACTGTACATCCAGTCACAAGCATAATATCATAAGCATGAAGGAATCATTAAGTTTATTAATGGCACTTTTGTCTTGAGAAAAAGTTCATATAAATTCATATATAGGGAATTTTAATAAATTGCATAAATAAATACTTAATTTCCATCAAACTACTTTGAAATATAAATTGTGAGTCATGTATCTGGCTTTTTAACATCGCTTAAGGAATAAGTGTGTTCAACATGTCCATTTTCCAGATGTGGTATAGTTTTTCCAGCTGTGCTCTTACCACAAGTAAGAGCAAAACAGGTAAAAATTTATAAGGCAATAAAAGCTTCTATAATTTATCTTTGCTTTCTGTATTAAAGCTTTAATTTAGTATTTTTTAAAATTTTTATTTTCGTGGCCAGATTTTATAAAGAATAATCTAGTATTTCTGCATTAAAGCATTAATCTAGTGTTTCAAAAGTGTTGTAAAACTATAGACAAAGCAAATCAGAGTGTTCAAAAGATTATATCCTCTATAGTAGTGCTGATACAATGGTTTAAAACATCATCAATGCTTACAGACGAAGCAAAACATCTCAGTGATTTTTAGACAGAAGGGCCATGTAAATGGTCACAGGGAGTCAGCAGAGCTAGAAGAAACTTCCTCTCGGTGGATGTGGCCACACTAGGTAGCAGCACTAACTATCTTCTCCTTTGAAGCAGGAAACTCTTCATTTTCTTTCCTTATAGATACAGATAGCTTCACTTATTTCCTTGAAGAGTTGTTTTGACAACCCGTTTTGAAAGAATCTACCTTATAAAACACATCCAGCCATTCATTCCATATGTAAAACATTTAAAATACCTAAGAGTACAGAATGAGGCTGAAGTTTGCGAAGTTAAAGTTTCAATGATAAATCAAAACACTGATATACACAAGAAATGTAATCAGTGTTGATGAGTAACGATTAGATACACAAATTTCTGACAATTAACACTGAGTTTAAGGACCAATCAACTGTGTGTCTAAAAATTTAAAAGTCAGAGCTTTCCATTTTTCCTACTACATTATCTCACATAAAAATTAAACTGCTTAATACCAGTACTCCTATTAAAATTTTGAAAAGTAGTTCTACTTACTTTACATTCCTCATTTTGATAAAGACAGTTTCTTAGGAGCTGCATGGCAATGCTTAACTCTTTAATAACACCATCCTCCTATTTAAACAAAAAGCAGTTGAAAACTGTGAATGCAACAGCATACTTCACTTTTTGTGTATAGTAATTCCCTCCCCTTTGGGTCACGGGACAATGCAGGTGTGCTCTAATCATGCCCAACCACTGTAACTTTGAGGGAACTGACAGGCTAACGATCTCTGAAAGATGACCATATCTCAAGAAGCACATTCACCATGAAAAAGCTATTTCTGTTCTATCAAGCATGGAGGAACTCTGTTATATGATAGCCTCCATGTTTCATCTCAATAAAGTGAGGCAGATACTGAGAGATTTTCAATCATATCAGGTGTTGGCTGACTTTCTCAATGATGAAGGGCCTTTGGCTAGGGAGGAAAAGAACTGATAAACATACAATCAATCTCCTGCATCAATTACATTATTAAATAAGACTTTGTCTTGGTTTCTTATTAAATGCAGTAGAAACAAGTTATTACATAGAGTGCTGCTATAACGGCCTTACCTACACACATATATGTATATTTATATATTTATACTATTCACACACTTTCATTTGTTGAATAAGTGGGTGGCAGACCTTGTTAACCACAGTAGTTATTGTTAATCATAGCTACTATATAATAACCATGTTATTTTCAGTTTACCTGAGCATGCAGTTTAAACATGAGTCCAGCAGATTCAATGCTAGAGGAGATATTCAGAAGGCACAGGAGGAGATAAACAGAGATGAGGAATACCAGCTCTGCAACCACCCAGATTTGGGGCAAATATTCGCTCCATCAATTACCAGTTGTGTGACTATGCTGTAATGAGTGTTTGTTCATGAGATAATAAATATGAAATGTTTCAATAGTGGCTGACATATAGAAAACTCTTAATAAATTATAGTTGTTACAGATCTCATTCCTAGTTAACCTATGCTTGTTTTGAGATAAAGATTTTCTTTTTGTAGTATAAAAAATTTATCTGGCATAGTATCATGTATATGTGGATATTTCCAATGTTTATAATAACAACAGTACATAATAGACAGATGTTGTCTAAAGATCTTCAAGTAAGAATTAAGACCAAAAAAAGCCAACAATCTGCTAATGTAGAAGTCTCATTAATTTATCCATCTGTACCTTTCTTCTAAATGAGACACTCATTTCAAGCTCGTGCTCATTTCTAGGCACAAGAGGACTGGAGAATGGTCTCTATATATAGCCATTCATTTATCCCAGAATGTTACCTTTTTTTTCAATGCTGCTTTCCCAGGCCTCAGAGAATCTAGGTTCAGTTGTGCATTTATGTGTTTCATCTGCTCCATGCAATTGTCTATAAGATTGGCTGAAAGACAAAATCTGCAGTAGTCAAAAGGATATTCTATTTCCAAGCAAGTTATAACCACATATACCAATCAGATTCTCAAAAAGGTAACATTTTCTATTTCTGACCCACTTCATTTTAGAATTTTCAGTCAGAGATTAATGAATCAGAGGGGGGAAAAGTAAGAGGACTAAAATGCTGAAGTCCACTTGTTTTCAGTTTTTAGTAAGATACTACCCAAATCCAATTTACAACTTGAGGAATACATCATTTGTTGTAGTCGCAAATCACAATTGATATTAATGGACTTGATGTTGCCATTATTCTCTTTTAATTCTCAGATCTACATTCTCCGATTCCCAAATGAGAAATTACAACACTCAAGAGGGAAATTTATACGAAAATATGGAATCATCTGTTGCTGTTTTTACCATCAAAACTATGTGGGTTTTGTTCAGGTATGCAGTGAGTGCTTCTGGATAGTAATATTTAATTATAATGAAACTCAATGTGTTATCTTTTAGCTTGCCTAATATTTACATATAGGTTCTTTAGAGCAAGAACCATCACATATTAAACAAACAAAAACAAACTATGTCTAATCTTTTTATTTGAAAAGTAATGCATATTTACTGCTTCTGTATGGAAAAAAATTATTTTTAGTGACACTGAGATTATACTATATGTTTTTTACATTTTGAGTCCAAAGAAAATTAACTTGAACAAGCAACAAAACATATGAATTGATAATGCCATCAAAACACCTGATGTGTCATGTGGCTCACCTTTCAAAGCATGTTTCTGTGCTCTTCTACTGACAGCCAGCAGTGACATCAATGCATTTGCAGCTACTCTTTTCAGGATATCTTTGGAGGATTTCCCTTCATAGCACTGCAGAGAATATAAATCAAACTGCCTTGAAGAAATATTTAATCTGGAGCAAAACTGTTGTGAATAAAGAACATTTTCCACTTAAAAGATATTGCTAGGTTTCAACTATCATGTGAAATTCACTGGATTTTGATAAATCATTAATATTTGAGAATGTTCTGCGTGGATAAGACTGTATAAGTTGCTTATAATATGGAAAAGAACAACAATCATTCTTAAAGACTCATCATCTACAGAAAAAATCTTTATTTAGCTTTCACGTAGCAAGCTCATATACTGACTCAAATTCACCAGCGCATATTGTATATATATGTGTGTACCTTATTAAAATGGGTCCTTGTAAAACTGCTGAACAGGAGAACTGTCATCAATTTCCTCCTTTCTCCTTCTGGGGACACATTCCCCTCTCTCCATTTCTATCTAAACTACCCCTATATCTCAGGTGATTTGGTTCTTTCCATCTTTCGTTTCTATGGTAACATGCACCTGTCATATAACATTTTCTCAAAAAATAGTGCATAACTTTTTTGACTTTCAGAGAAATGGAAAATCATTTGTAATTCCGAAACTACTATTTCTGTATATTTCCTTTATACATTTAAATTTATGAGCTAGAAAAATTTTCACTTAAAAATTTCTAATACGTACAAAAGTAGACACAATAACAGATTCCATACATTTTTATTAAAAAACAAAACTAGAAATTTCTGCTCCAAGATGGCCAACTAGATACAGCCAGGAGGAACATCTCCCACTGAGGGACTGGGACACCAGGAAGACTGGCACACTCCTAGCAGATCTTCAGAGGGAGGGCATCGAGAGCAGATGGAGGGAAAACACAGAGCTGGGGCTGAAGGGGGAGGAAGCTGGGGACCCTGCTCGGGGCTACCAAGCACCACAACTTGTTCCTGGCCCCCAACAACTCCTGCAGAGGGGGAAGTTGAAAAGGCAAGGAACAAAATTCGCTCTCCCCACAGGCCTCTGGAATCCTGGTAGGAAGGAACCCCTGGACCACCATGGACATTTGAGTTGTCAGGGAAAGCTGCTTAGGGAAGCAGTGGAAGCAGAACTCCAGCTGGGGCAGAGCCCAGAGAGTTTGGTATGGGAGTGTCTACAGCGGAGCACAGCCAAGGATGCCCATCCCCTTAGGCTAGACTTGCTCCCATAGGAGACTTTATCCCTAGGGGAACTGTGGGACCTCAACTCTGCAGGGTGGTCTTGCCCATGAGATGGGGCCAATCTGGTCCACCCTTTGGTCTGCTGGCTTCTCCCAGAGCCCGAGCCTAGCCACACCTGCTTGGAGTGAAGCTCCCAGGTACGGGCCCACACGGTAGCTCCTGCACTGGCAGACTGCCTGACTAGCAGAGTGCTCCAGCAGAGTGACCCCAGTGGACACGCACCAGCATTCTTCCCCCACTGCAGCCTCCTTCATGCTGCCTTGCCTGCAGGCATTCACCCATCTCATGCAATGACACACATAGACTCAAAATAAAGGGATGGAAAAAGGCTACCAAGCAATGAAAAACAGAAAAAAGCAGGGATTGCAATTCTAATTTCAGACAAAATAGACTTTAAACCAACAAAGATTAAAAAAAGACAAAGAAGGGCATTACAAATAGTAAAGGACTCAATTCAACAAGGCAACCTGGCTATCCTAAATATATATGCACTAAACACAGAAACATCCAGATTCATAAAGCAAGCTCTTAAGAGATCTTCAAAGAGATTTAGACTCCCATAGGGTAACGTGGGAGACTTCAACACCCCATTGACAGTATTAGACAGATAATCCAGGCAAAAAATTAACAAAGATATTCAAGACCTGAACTCAACACTGGACCAAATGGATCTGATAGACATCTACAGAACTCCCCACCAGAATACGACAGAGTATACATTCTTCTCATTGCCACATGGCACATACTCTAAAATCAACCACACAATCAGACACAAAACAAATTTCCGCAAATTCAAAAAAATCAAAATTATACTGATATGGTTTGGATCTGTGTCCCCACCCAAATCTCATGTTCAACTGTAATCCCTAATGTTGGGAACTGGATCATTGGGGTAGATCCTTCATGAATGGTTTAGCACCATCCCTTTGGTTCTGTTCCTATAACAGAGTTCTCATGAGATCTGGTTGTTTAAAAGTGTGTGGCATCTTGCCCCTCTCTCTTCCTCCTGCTCCCACCATGTGAGATGCCTCGCTCCCCCTTCTGCCATAATTGAAAGTTTCCTGAGGCCTTCCCAGAAGCTGAGTAGATGCCAGCACTATGCTTCCTGTACAGCCTGTGGAACCATGAGCCAATTAAACCTCTTTTCTTTATAAATTACTCCGTGTCAGGTATTTCTTTACAGCAATGTAAGAATGGTCTAATACATATACCATCCACACTCTCAGACCATAGCACAATAAATACAAAGAAAATTGCACAAAACCATTCATTTACATTGAAATTAAGCATCCTGCTCCTGAATAACTTTTGGGCAAATAATGAAATTAAGGCAGAAATCAGTAAGTTCTTTGAAACTAATGAGAACAATGATAACATACCAGAATCTCTGGGACACAGCTAAGGCAGTGTTAACAGGAAAATTTGGAGCGCTAAATGCCCATATTGAAAAGTTAGAAAGATCTCAAGTTTGCACCTAACATCACAACTAAAAGAACTAGAGAAGAAAGAGCAAACCAACCCCAAAGCTAGTAGAACACAAGAAATAATCAGAATCAGAGCTGAAGGAGACTGAGACATGAAAAACCATTCAAAAGACCAATGAAGTGAGGACCCAGTTTTTTGAAAAAAATAATAAAATATATGGACCACTAGGCTAGATTAATGAAGAAACGAGAAAAGATCCAAATAAACATAAAGAGAAATGACAAAGGGGATATTACCACTGACCCCAGAGAAATAACCATCAGAGACGATTATAAACACTTCTATGCACACAAACTAAAAATCTAGAAGTGGATGAATTCCTGGCCACATATATCCTCCCAAGACTGAACCAGGAAGAAACTGAATCCCTGAACAGACCAATAATGAGCTCTAAAATGGAATCAGAAATAAATAGCCTGCACACCATAAAAGCCATGGATCAGATGGATTGACAGCCAAATTCTACCAGATCTATAAAGAAGAGCTGATACCATTCTTACAG
Source organism: Gorilla gorilla gorilla (assembly GCF_029281585.2). NCBI lineage: Eukaryota > Metazoa > Chordata > Mammalia > Primates > Hominidae > Gorilla > Gorilla gorilla. The sequence goes on from NC_073241.2 coordinate 99,365,076, forward strand.
ACACTGTTCCCCAAAAAAATGAGAAATAGGAACTCCTCCTCAATTCATTCTATGAGGCTAGCATCATCCTGACCCAAAACTGGCAGAGACACAACAACAAAAAAAAGGGTCAATATCCTTGATGAACAGCAATGCAAAAACCCTCAACAACATACTAGCAAACTGAATCCAGCAGCACATCAAAAAGCTAATCCACTACGAACAACAAGGCTTTATCCCTAGGATGCAAGGTTGGTTCAACATACGTGCAAACAAATAAACATGATTCATCACATAAACAGAACTAGAAACAAAAATAACACGATTATCTCAACAGAGGCTTTCAGTAAAATTCAACATCTTTTCATATTAAAAACTCCTAACAAATTAGGTATTGAAGTAACATATATTAAAATAACGAGAGCCATCTATGACAAACCTGCTGTCTACATCATACTGAATGGGCAAAAGCTAGAAGCATTCCCCTTGAAAACTGGCACAAGACAAGGATGCCCTCTCTCACCATTCCTATTCAACACGGTACTGGAAGTTCTGGCCAGGGCAATCAGGCAAGAGAAGGAAATAAAGGGCATCCAAATAGGAAGAGAGGAAGTCAAATTATCCCTGTTTGCAGATGACATGATCCTATATCTAGAAAACCCCATCATCTCAGCCCAAAAGCTCCTTAAGCTGATAAACAATTTTAGCAAAGTCTCAGGATACAAAATCAATGTGCAAAAGTCACTAACATTCCTATATACCAACAATCAAGCCGAGAGGCAAATCAGGAATGCAATCCCATTCACAACTGCCACCAAAACAAAACAAAATAAAATAAAATAAAATGCAATACGTAGGAATACAGCTAACCAGGGAGGTGAAAGATCTCTACAAGGAGAAATACAAAACACTGCTGAAAGAAATCAGTGGTGACACAAATGAATTGAAAAACATTCCATGAACATGGCTAGAAAGAATCAACATCGCTAAAATGGCCATACTGCCCAAAGCAATTTGTAGATTCAATACTATCCCTATCGAACCACCAATCACATTCTTCATAGAACTAGAAAAAACTTTTAAAATTCATATGGAACCAAAAAAGAGCCCAAATCGCCAAGGCAATTCTAAGCAAAAAGAAAAAAGCTGGAGGCATCAAGCTACTTGACTTCAAACTATACTACAGGGCTACAGTAACCAAAGCATGGTAATGGTATAAAAAATAAACACATAGACCAATGGAACAGAATACAGAGCCTAGAAATAAGGGTGTACACCTAGAACCATCTGACCTTAGACAAACCTGACAAAAACAAACAATGGGGAAAGAACTCCCTGTTCGATAAATGGTGCTGGGATAACTGACTAATTATATACATACATTGAAACTGGACCCCTTCCTTACATATATACAGAAATAAACTGAAGATGGATTAAAGACTTAAATATAAACCCCAAAACTATTAAAACGCTGGAAGACAACCTAGGCAATACCATTCTGGACACAGAAACTGGCAGAGATTTCATGATGAAAATGTGAAAAGCAACTGCAACAAAAGCAAAAATTGACAAATGAAATCTAATTAAACTAAAGCGTGTCTGCACAGCAAAAGAAACTATCAACAGAGTAAACAGACAACCTACAGAATGGGAGAAAATATCTGCAAACTATGCATCAGACAAAGGTCTAATATCCAGCAACTACAAGGAACTTAAATTTACAAGAAAAAAACAACCCCATTAAGAAGTGGGCAAAGGACACGAACAGACACTTCTCAAAAAAAGACATACACATTGCCAACAAGCACATGAAAAAAACCTCAACATCACTGATCATTAGAGAAATGCAAATCAAAGCCACAGTAAGATACCATCTCACACCAGTCAGAATGGCTACTAAGAAGTCAAAAAATAACACACGCTGATGAGGTTGTGGAGAAAAGGGAATGCTTATACACAGTGGGAGTGCAAATTAGTTCAACCATTGGGAAGGCAGTGTGGTGATTCCTCAACAAGCTAAAAAAAGAACTGCAATTCAACCCTATAATCTCATTACAGGGTATACACCCAAAGGAATATAAATCATTCTATCATAAAGACACATGAATACAAATGTTCACTGCAGCACTATCTGCAATAGTAAAGACATGGAATCAACTTAAATGCCCATCAATGGAAAACTGGATAAAGAAAATGTGGCACATATACACCATGGAATACTATGCAGCCATAAACAAGAGTGAGATCATGTCCTCTGCATGAACATGGTTGGAGCTCGAGGCCATGATCCTTAGGAAACAATGCAGGAACAGAAAACCAAATACTGCTTGTTCTCACTTATAAGTAGGAGCTAAATGATGAGAGCACCGGGACACAAAGAGGGGAACAATAGACAACGGGGCCTACCAGTGGGTGAAGGGTAGCAGGAGGGAGAGGATCAGAAAAAATAACTATTGGGTACCAGGCTTAGTACCTGGGTGATGAAATAATCTATACACCAAACCCCCATGATACAAGTTTACCTATATAACAAACCTACACATGTACCCCGAACCTAACAGTTAAAAAAGAATCGGCTGGGTGAGTGCAGCAAGGTGGCAGAGTAGAAGCCTATACTGTTTGTCCTCCCCCGACAGGAACACCAAATTTTAACAACTATATGCACACAGAAAAGCACCGTCACAAGAACCAAAAATCAGGTGAGCAATCACAGTACCTGGTTTTAATGTGTACGGCTGAAAGAGGAACTGAAAAGTGTTGGAGATACAGTCTTGAATCACCACCCCTCCCCTATCTATCAGCAGCAGCTGCCTGGTATGGCGAGCTAACTTGCACACTTGGAGGAGGGAGAGAGCAGCAACTGGGGGACTTCACACTGAATTCAGTGCTGCTCTGTCACAGTGGAGAGCAAAGCTGTGCTGGGCTCAGCCAACACCCATGCATGGAGAGATCATTTAGATCAACTGCCCAAACCAGCAGTCAGAAGTGGAGTTTCTTGGCAAGCCTTGCCACCGTAAAGCCAGTGCTCTGGGGTCCTAGGTAAACTTGAAAGGCAGTCTTGGACACAAGGCCTGAAATTCCTAGGCAACTCCTAGTATTAGGCTGGGCTTAGAGCCAGTGGACTATGGTGGCATGTGACACAGGGAGACAACAGCCAGGGCAGCTAAGGGAGGCCTTACACCATTTCTCCCTCAATCCCAGGCAGTGCAGCTCGCAGCAACAAAAGTGACTCCTTCCTTCTACTTGAGGAGGAGAGTAAACAAGACTTTGTCTTGCATCTTAGATACCAGCTCAGTCACAATAGAACAGGGCACTGGGCAGAGTCGTGAGACCCCCATTCCAGGCCCATTCCTGGATGACATTTCTAGACAAAATGTGGGCCAAGGGAACCCACTGCCTTGAAGGGAAGAAACCAGTTCTGGCAGGATTCATTACTTGCTGACTAAAGAGCCCTCAGGCCCTGAATAACCAGCAGCAATATCCAGATAGTACACCACAGGCCTTGGGCTCTGGGACGTGCTGACTTTAGGTATGACCCAGCACATTCGCAGCTGTGGTGGCTACAACAAAAGACTCCTTCTGTTTGAGAAAAGCAGAGGGGAAAGTAAAGGGGACTTTGTCTTGCATCTTAGGTATCAGCTCAGCCACAGTGGGTAGAGCAACAAGTAGGCTCTTGGGCTCCCTGAATCCAGGCCGAGGCTCTTGGACAGTATTTCTGGACCATCTCTGGGCCAGAGGGGAACTGACTGTCCTGAAGGGTGAGCCCCAGGTCTGGCAACATTCGTCACAGAATGATAGAAGTGCCCTTGGGCTCTAAGTGAACATTGGCAGCAGCCTGGTAGAACTCCCATGGGACCGTGGCATTGGTGGCCAAAAGGAGAGTCTCCTTTTCCTGTGGAAAGGGGAGAGAAGAGCAGAAAGGACCCAGTATTGTGGTTTGAGTGCCAGGTTAGTCACATTAGAATAGAACATCAGGTAAAATTCTAAGGTTTTTGACTCTAATCCCTGGCTCACAGATAGCATCTCTGGACCTGCTCAGGGTCTGGGGGAACTTACTGCTCTGAAGGGAAGGACAGAAACCTGGCTGGCTTTGTCACCTACTGATTATGAAGTCCTAGGGCCTTGAGTGAACACAGGTAAGCAGGTAGCGACTGCAGTGGGCTTGAGAGAAACCCAGTGTTGTGTTGACATCAGGACTAATCCAGCGCAGTTCCAGTGGTGGTAGCCACAGGGATGCTAATATCACCACATCCCCAGTTCCAGGCTGCTCAGTATATAGAGAGAGACTCTGTTTGTTTGGGAGAAAGTAAGGTGAAAGAACAAGAGTCTTTGCCTGGTAATCTGGAGAATTCTTACAGATCTTATCCAAGACCACCAAGGCAGTACCTCTACAAGTCTGCAAGAAACGAAGTGTTATTGGGCTTAAGGTCCAATTCCCTTGGAATGCCTGGAAAGCCTCCTCAAGGAGGACACACACAAACAAGCCCAGACTGCAAAGACTAAACTAAATACCTAACTCTTCAATGTCCAGATACTGACGAACATCTAAAAGCATCAAGATCATCCAGGAAAAAATGACCCCACCAAATGAACTAAAATAAGGCATCAGAGACCAAGCCTGGAGAAACAGAGATATGTGAACTTTCAAACAGAGAATTCAAAATTGCTGTGTTAGGGGAACTCAAAAGAAATTCAAAATAAGAGAAGGAATTCAGAATTTTATCAGATAAATTTAACAGAGAGATTTAAATAATTAAGAAGAATGAAACAAATTCTGGAGTTGAAAAATTCAATTGGCATACTGACAAATACATCAGTCTCATATTAGTAGAGCTGACCAAGTAAAAGAATTAGTAAACTTGAAGGCAAGCTATTTGAAAATACAGAGTCAGGGGAAGGAGACAAAAGAAAAAGGAGAATGAAGAATGAAGCATGCCTATAAAACCTAAAAAATAGCCTCGAAAGGGCAAATTTAAGACAAAGAGATAGTGGTAGAAAGTTTACTCAAAGGGATAATATCAGAGAACTTACAAAACCTAGAGAAAGATCAATATTCAAGTACAAGAAGGTTAGAGAACACCAAGCAGATTTAACCCAAAGAAGACATTTAAGATATTTCATAATCAAACTCCTAAAGGTCAAGGATAAAGAAAAGATCCTAAAAGCAGCAAGAGAAAAGAAACAACATACAATGGACCTCCAATATATCTGGAAATGTTACAGGTCACGAGAGAGTGGCATGACATATTTCAAGCACTGAAGGGAAAAAAAATAAAACAAAACAACAAAAAAACTTTACCCTAGAATAGTACATACGATGAAACTATCCTTCAAGTATGAAGAGAAATAAAAACCTTAGACAAACAAAAGCTGAAGGATTTCAACAACACCAGACCTGTCCTACAAGAAATAGTAAAGTGAGTTCTTCAATCTGAAATAAAAGGATGTTCGTGAGCAAGAAGAAATCATCTGATGTTACAAAACTCACTGGTAATAGTAAGCACGCAGAAAAACAGAGACTACTGTAACACTGTAATGCTGTTGTGTAAACTACTCTTAAGTAGAGAGTTTAAATTATGAACCAATCGAAAATAATAACTACAGCAACTTTTTAAGACAAAGACAGTAAAATAAGACATAAAGAGAAACAACTAAAAGTTAAAAAGCAGGGGAGATAAAGTTAAAGTGTAGAGTTTTTATTAGTTTTCTTTTGCATGTGTGCTTGTTCATGCCATCAGTACTAAGCTGTCATTAGTTTAAAATAATGGGCTATAAGAAGGTATTTGCAAGCCTCATCATGGTAACCTTTTACCAAAAACGATACAAATGGAGACACAAAAACTAAGAAGAAATTAACATACTACCAAAGAAAATCATCTTCACTAAAAGAAAGACAGAAGGAATTAAAGAAGAATGAGATCACAGAGCAATTAGAAAACAAATAACAAAACGGCAGAAGGCAGTCCCTATTCGTCAATAACAACATTCAATGTAAATGGACTATGGACTAAACTCTACAATAAAAACACACAGAGTGGCTGAAGGGATGAAAAAACAACGCCCACTTATCTGTTGCCTACAAGAAACATATTTCACCAATAAAAATATATACAGACTGAAAATAAAGGGATGGAAAAAGACATTCCATGCCAATGAAAACAAGAAAAAATTGGGAGTAGCTATACTTAGACAAAATAGATGTCAAAACAAAAACTGTAAGGACAGACAAAGAAGATCATTATATAATGATAATGCAGTCAATGCAGCAAGAGGATACAATGATTGTGAGTATATATGTACCCATCACTGGAGCACTGAGATATATAAAGCAAATATTAGAACTAAAGAGAGAGCGAGATCTCAAGACAATAATGGCTGAAGACTTCAACACCCTACTTTCAGCATTGAACAGACAGATCTTCCAGACAGAAAATCACCAAAGAAACACTGGATTTAATCTGCACTAAAGACCAAACGGACCTAATAGATATTTACCGAACATTTCATCTAATGGCTGCAGAATACACATTCTTCTCCTCAGCATATGGATCATTCTGTAGGATATTCCATATGTTAGGTTCACAAAACAAGTCTTAAAACATTCAAGAAATTGAAATAATATCAAGCATCTTCTATGACCAGAGTAGAATAAAACTGGAAATCAATAACAAGAGGAATTTTGGAAACTATACAAACGTATGAAAATTAAACAATATGCTCCTGAATGTCCAGTGGGTTAATGAAAAAATTAAGAAGAAAATTGAAAAATTTCTTGAAACAAATGATAATGGGGCCAGGTGTGGTGGCTCACGCCTTGTAATCCCAGCCCTTCGGGAGGCCAAGGTGGACGGATCACCTGAGGTCAGGAGTTCGAGATCAGTTTGGCCAACCAACATGCGAAAAATATAAAAATTAGCTGGGCACGGTGGCAAGCGCCTGTAATCCCAGCTACTTGGGAGGCTTGAGGCAGGAGAATCACTTGAACTCGGGAGGCAGAGGTTGCAGTGAGCTGAGATCGGGCCACGCTGCACTCCAGCCTGGGTGACAGAGTGAGACTCTGTCTCAAAAATAAATAAATAAATAAAAATAAAAAATAAAATAAAAATATATGTAGCAATTGGGAGCAGGGTTGGGTCGGAGTTAAGACTCCTAAGGAAATAGTTGTGTGCACAGATATGTCTTTTATTCCCTCCTGAAATCCCATTAAAATGACAAAAATGGGATTGCACACACACACACACACACACAAGCCTGAAAACGAGGAAGCAGATGGATGAGTGGCAAGTGTATTAGGCTTGGGAAACCTGAATTCTAAGTGGTGAGTGGGGAAAGCTGAAAACTACCCCAATCTATCCACTGAATTGCCCAAGGCTGAAGAAATTTAGCACCAGGTATCCCTGGATGTGAGGATGAAGGATTGCTTAAAGTCTCTAAAACGCAGTTACATGCCCAGATCCTGCCTGCCAGCCACCAATTTCTATGTAACTAAGCCACTCTTCCTCCCAGCCCTTGCAAAATCCTGGATGTTTAGTCTCTGGAGAGGATAAATTAGGATTCTGAACTGGCAGAGACGGGAAAATTTGTGGGCAAGGGTATTCTACTAAAACCTTTGAAGGATTAAGTGAAATTGTGCAAACTAAATTCTGAGACCTCAGCTGTCGTCTCCTACTTGGCTACATAACATTTGGCAGTTGGGTTTTCACCTCCAGGAAAGAGATCGGAAGACCATTCTCCAGGGAATCTGATAAGCCCCAGAAGACAAGCCTACAAAATAACCCCCATTGGTTCCCCTGGACAGCAATTGACAAGTTGCACTCATATGCTCAGGGATGTCAATCTGCTTTGAGTTTCCCAGTCTTAAATACAGCACATAATCAAGATTACCAGACACCAAGAAAAGCTGCCAAACAGAAAAGAGAGACTAAAATAAATAGAGGAAAAGACAGCAAAGAGAGATTACATAGGGAAAAAAAAAAACTTCATAGGAGTTCCAAATGTACAGAGCATACAAAGTACAGGGAATGTCTCTGAAGTAATTTAGAAAGCATGAGTTTATAGATGGAAAGAATCCCCAAGAGAGCCCAGTACAATGGCTAAAACAGATCCACACCTGGATGCTTCATCTAAACATTTTAGAATACGAGAAAAAATAAAGATTCTAAAAACTTCCAGGAAGAGAAAAACCAGGAATTCTAAGGGCTTTGGAATTTTCTTTTTTTTTTTTTTTTTTTTTTGAGACGGAGTCTCGGTCTGTTGCCCAGGATGGAGTGCAGTGGCGTGATCTCTGCTCACTGCAAGCTCCGCCTCCCGGGTTCACACCATTCTCCTGCCTCAGCCTCCAGAGTAGCTGGGACTACAGGTGCCCGCCGCCATGTCTGGCTAATTTTTTGTGTGTTTTTAGTAGAGATGGGGTTTCACTGTGTTAGCCAGGATGGTCTCGATCTCCTGACCTCGCGATCCGCCCGCCTCAGCCTCCCAACGTGCTGGGATTACAGGCATGAGCACCGCGCCCAGCCAAGGCTTCAGAATTCTCTATAGTAACGTTTGGAATTAAAAAGAACAGACTATGGCTTCTAAATTCTGAAGTAAATGATTTCCAATCCAGAATTCTCACTAGCCTAACTATAAATTATATGTAAGGGAGATAAAGACTTTCAGTCATTTAGATCTCAAAAGACCTCCTCGGTACCTTTTCCCTGAAAGCTAAGGGAGAAGAGACGCTACGCAAAAATGAAGAGCATTAACCAGGAGAGAAGGCCACGGGAGATGGGAGACAGCATGCGGGATGCAGGAGACTGCACATAGCACAGAGGTAAAGGAATTCCTGGAACCAGGTTAATGGATATCCCAGGATGACAGGAAACTGCACCTAGCACAGAGGTAAAGGAATTCCCAGAAACTGGTGAACGGATATCCCAGGATGAAAACAGGCACCAAGTAGGTTAGAAGGAATTGGGAAGAGATTTCTTCCAAAAGATGAAGCGATGAAGTTCTGACAATTCTGAACACACTGAGAGGATATTTAATTCTGGCAAAGAGCATGGAGCTTATAAGTGATAACAGGAAAGTCAGCACATTTTAAAATAATACAATAATTACCTCTAAGGCAAACAAAAGCTGTGCAAGAAAAGAAAAACACTCTGCAACACGGTTCAACTGTGTATAACACTGTCATAAATTTAATACCGTTCACGCTGCCTATTCTCTAATTGGCATTATGGTGTATCAATATTAGGAGAATGAGAAGGGAACCCATTTTGGCAGGGTAGGTGGGTGAGGCATGAAAAAAAAGCTAAAGTCTCATTTTCCATAGTAGGAATTCAACAGATAATATCTATAACTGAATAATCAAGACAAAAAAATATAAGCATGTTATTTAGAAACATGAAAGAGAAGCTATAAAAAGTAGCTAAATGAGGTGTAAGTGGTCACCTCTGAGAAAATGAGGAATGAAGGCAGAAATCTCCTACTTTTAGTAAAAACTTACAGATACAACTGTTTGGTTCTCTAAAATGTGTACGTGGTAAAACTAAAATCAAAGCCCCAAACCAAAACCAAACAGACAAAAAGGAAACAAACAGGATTAACCTATGGTAAATTCATATACTTTCCAACATATACTGAAGGAAAGGCTGGAGTGAAGAACTGACTTTCTATCAGTTTGCATACAGTACTTACTGCAGACTGAAAAGCAGTCTGAGCATCACTGCAAAGAGCAAGTGGACACGACTGGAAGTGTGAGGAGCCTGGAGGCAGCAAGGCTGAGAATAAACTCGAGCAACAGATAACTAGCTCCTAGATGATGCAAATACACAAAAAGAGAAAAAGAAATCAAGACGATACAGAGCAAGACATAATGTCTTTTCATCAACCAAAATTCATTTAAATGTCATGCTCTTTCTAGATTAATCCCTTCTGTACATTTAAGTGATGTAGGGTATTCTAGGTCAAGACTTTCTTGCTTTCTTTCCAAAAGGTACTTAATGTAAAAAATAGGCTTTTTAATTACAGTGAACATTCATCAACACAACGGGATCTTAAATATATAAGCCTTTCTTTCAACAGATTTACCCTTGAATTTTACCATTCACTAAATGTGAGCACAAAATACATCTAAAATAAGGCACAAGAGTTCCTCATTTGCATTACTACTTTTAGATATCAGATCAAATATAAGGAGCAAAATTAATTCATTATCTCAACTGATTATCAATTATAGACGAAATCTACTACATATAGAGAGATTTTCATTGATCTTGTTATCTACATGTATTTGCAAATAAAACATATTGAGCACAGTAGCCCCCTTATCCTTGAGGGAGCCATTCCAACACCCCCAGTGGATACCTAAAACCATGAATAGTACCCAGCTCCATATATTCTAAGTTTTATTCCTATACATATGTAACTACAATAAAGTTTAATTATAAATTAGGCAGGTAGGAGATTAACAATAATAATAACAGAATAGTATAATAAAAATTATGCGATTGTGGCCTCTCTGTCTCTCTCTCTAAAATATCTTACTACAATGCACTCATCCTTCTTCGTCTTGTGATTCATCAGTCTGATAACCAAGATTGCTATACTAAGTGATGAATGGGCACGTATCATATGCAGCACGGGTAAGCTAGACATAGGATGATTCACGTCCTGAGGGGAGACAGATCATATTTCATCATACTACTCAGAATGGCATGCAATTTAAGACGTAAGAATTGTGTATTTCTGGAATTTTCCATTTAATATTTTTGGACTACAGTCAACCATGAGTAACTGAAGCCATAAAAGGCAAAACTACAGATAAGAGGAGACTACTGTATCTTCATAAACTAGGGAAGGTAAAATCTCCGCTAAGTCAAATGTGTTCAGTATTTTATGGACAAAAGACAGCTGAATATTTCTTAGAAAATGCTCAAAGTCTGAAACCACCTCAAAATGGACTTAGAAAAAAACACTTACACATGACTAAAGATGTAAGTATGAATACTTTCAACATGTATCCCCTATGGGATAGTGCTATAAAGCACCATTTAAAAGATAACTCTGACCAGACATTTAACTGAAGTTCCAATACAGTGATTTGTTAGGAGGATGGAGATTTTAGAGGCAGCTGAAACTTAGTAATAATGTAATAAAAGCCTATCATTTTGCACTTGAAGAACTGAATCCCAAGAAGTTAAGTGATTTGCCTAAGGTCCCACATCAAATGTTTTTTGAGTATGACTTTACAGAAAACTTAAATAGACCTTTGAAAGACATCAATTTTAGAATATAATTTCTTCAGATAATTTAAAGACTGTAATTTACTTTGCTTCATACAGCACCTGGCCCAAACCACAGCCTCCATGGACATATAGTAAGCTACATTTATTACTTATCAAAACGCGTTGCTGTTGAATGTATTCTAATAATATTTTAATTCACATATCCTATTTCTATAAGGCAAAGAAAACAGTGTTTGTAATTTAATAGGCCCATTAACTGTCCCAACTTACATTAGGTACACATTTTGTCATGAGTGTGCCAGGAGTATACTTCCTCTCTTCACTTTCTTTGTCTTAAACTTGCCTGTGCCTTTCTAACAGATGTCATGTATCCAAATTCTACTGCTTACACGAACACAAAGAGTATGATTTATTAGGAAACATGGTTTAAATAATTGGTTAATGTATCCATACCCTCACAAAATACGTGATTTGTAATTTAGAGAAATAAAGAGGAAAATTAGCTAGTCATTAGGAAAACCATTGAGATATTCTGTGACTGTAGGCTATCTCATTTTCTTTGTCCAAAAAGGTAACAAAAAAATTATAAACAAAAGCTTTTATAACGAATAATATTACAAAGTATTAGGTAAAAATAAGGACAAGGTAAATTTCACAAATTCCTCTAGCACAGATTTTTTTTTCCTGTGTATACTATTATAAACTGATTCATTACCCTACAAGGATCCATATGTATCATGACTCTCATCAGAGACCCTTCAAACACAGCACCACAAACAACATTAAAGAGTTGGGAAATAAAATAGCCCTGGCTTTGCCTGGCTGGAAGTCTTTAAATTTCCCAGGTCCAGGAGGATTGGTTGCAGGACACCCACAGTCATCCATGCAGAGCCAGGCTCCCACAGCTATTGCCATTTTGGCTTCAGCAGGGAGGGCAGGGCCCAGCACACTGCTCTCACTGCACTCAGTCCTCTGAGTGAAGTCACTGAAATTCTCTGACGAGCCAAGTGTGTCAGCAAGAGCAAAAGCCTTTCCCCAAACAGTACCGTGCTCCAACCAAAGCCAAAGTTGGGAAATTTATAATTAAATTAGATAGGGGTTGTGGTTGGGAGACTTTTGAAAAGGTTTGAATTTTCCTCCTTACAACATTCTTTAAAGTGCAAAACTGGAGACTCAGTTAATCATTGGGAAATAAAGTCTGTTGTTCTGACGGGGAATGAGAAAACTGGAACAACGTTCAGTTTTTGTTTTCAACTAAGAAAATTTGAGTGAACTGACAGTGAGGTAGTAGGTACAGGAAAGCTATGGCCTCCCAAGAATAAGAGGCTTTTAGAGAAATGCTTTGAGGAACGCTTCTCCCCTAGAGCTCTATCCAGGCTTCTGAAGGCACTGCTGGAGATGGATGAGAAAATGGGGGATGCCTTAACAGTCTTCTTATCTATGCTGGAAAGACAACCAGATTTTGTAGCACAAGGGAGACAAAGTCCCCTGAGGACCCTGTGACACTCTCCACAGGACAGCTCCTGGGTGAACCAGAAAGCGTTTTCTTCTCTCTTACTGGCAATCCTTTCTGCATCTCAACATCATCAAGCCTTGTGCCCAAAATGCACAAGCAGTCATACCAGAAATATCTGCATGACCATGACTCTCACACGCAAAGAAGTGGGTAAAAATCTCCAAATTCTAAGCAACAAAGGGACTATAACAAATCAGCACAGGAACAATCTTCTAAGCAACAAAGGAACTATAACAAACCAGCACAGAGACAATCTTCTGTCTTTGCCAAACGTGGCTGGCTGATTGGGAAGCTGAAGCAAATTCTTCAATCAACAATTCTACTACTTTTCTGCCTTTCAGTGAGAAGACAAAAATCATAAAACCACATGATTAAAAAGAATAATTCTAAATACTGAAAAATCTAAAAATATTCCTATTTGTAAAAAACAATGTACAACTTTAACTTAGTAAACACACAGTTTTTAAAAAATTACTAATCTACTTATAAAATAATACTTTAGTGATTTTAGAATGTTTTCTGATTAACAAAATTCTTGATTCACATTTTAGACTGTAAACATAATTTTATAAGATAAAACAGGCAACAGGGCTTGGAAAGGGGGCATTTTCTTCCAAATGTGCCAGACAGGTCCACTTACCTATACATGTAACCAACCCCAAAAATCCGTGGTCCATTTCTAGAAATCAAATGTCACTTAGAATATATTTTCAGAGACGTAGATATATCTTTAAAATTACAATAAATTTTGAACCATAACTGCATTCCTGAAATATATCCATTTTGGTCATGATATGACACACTGTTTTGATCAACTGTTAGATTTAGATTAGTAATATTTCACTTCAAATCTTTACATCATATTCACTGAAGAAACTGGTCAACATAAGCGGGTGGGGCTAAGGAGGAGATAGTTAATTTAACTTTATAAACTTTTGTATCATTTAAACAGTCATAATAAGCATTACTATTTCTTAATTTAAATGACTGACACAGTTTTTAACAAGACCATGACTGAAAGTCAATTTATTTAAACGCTAAATAAAGTTTTTGAAAAACCAAGAAATGACGTACCTGGAGGATTACATCACTAAGTCGTTCTAGAGATTTCTGATTTTCCTGACAGTCATCAAGAAGTGAAGCCACTGTTGGACTACAGCATAAATGTGTTTTGCTCTTAGCCTGGAGATGCCCTTTTGCTTCTTCGGTCAAGAGAATAGAAAGGAATTGCAAGCTGGCAGTATACAGGGCAGGACACGTGGCAGACAAGCCTGCACATTTGCAGAACATATCTAAAGGAATAATTTCAGATGTGAATGTTTGAAAATTTCTTCAAAATTCAACAAAAAGGAAATCAAATTGATTTTAAAGTAACTATACTCTGGATCATCTAGATTACCAACTTGTGTGATTGTGTTGCAACTTTTAAAGGAGCTGGTGCCAAACAGAACTTAAAAGCAAGACTTAGTATGCAGTGTTGGCACAATGTACAAACAAATATTTCATAGCAGTTCAGACAGCACATGAGTGATCACGAACTGATTCACAAACTTAATACAGAGTGGAAAGAACAGACCAAACTGAAAGGAATTTACATTGAAACAGTCATTATTAATTTCCTGTTGTGAGAACTGATTTTGTTTAATCAAAATTACATGTGTTGTTTTACATTTTATAAACTTGAAAAATTGGATTCATAATTTTGTTTGATTTTATATTTTAGATTTATGCTTGTGTGATAATTATAACCATAAAAATTTTTACTTAGATTTTGGCTTGTAAAAATTAAAGTTACATAAGAAAAATAAAGTAGTCAGCAGTAGGGTTTCATGAGAATTATGTTCATTTAAATGATGTCCAAATATTAGTCAAGTTTGAGAAAAGACTCTTATAGATAACACAAGTTACGGAGTGACCACGAGATGTTTTAAATGTATATGGGAATATGAGATGGAAATTGATTTAAAAAAATAAAAATAAAAATAAAACCATGGCAAAAAAAATGATAATTGTTATTAATGTTTTCATTAACATTACTATTATGAAAACCATTTATGCAGTAAGTTACTTTTGATTAGTACTATTATTACATAAAACTGTACACTTATTTTGAAGGAAGGTTTTGAATTTAACATGTATTTATTTTATCACTAGAGAAATAGTGTTAGATAAATAAGTTTAAGTCAGAGGTCAGAAAACTTTTTCTGTAAAGGTCCAAGTAGTAAATATTTTATACTCTGCAGGTAACTGGCTTTTTCACAACTATTCACCTCAACTTTTGTAGCATGAAAGCAGCCATATGCAATATGTAAGTGAGTGTGGCTATGTTCCAATAAAACTTTATTTACCAAAACAAGCTGCAGGCCAGATTTATCTAATGTGGGTAGCATCATGCTTTCTATTGATATTATCGGTGATTCAGGTGATAAACTAATTTTCCCCCAATAAATACAAGAAGAAAATCCCAACGTCTTAATCAGTCAATCTCTTTCAATTATTATATTTTAAACAAAATAATGATATCCTACGTGGACACTGTACTCCATGGTAGACTCAGAACTCCTACATCCAGAAAACTAACAATTCTGTTCCTTCTTAAACATGCATTTGCCATAATTCTTACTATCGCTTTGGTTAAAAATTGTATCATGCATTTAAGTTTACTGAATGATCAAATGATAAAGTAAATGTCAAAAAAAATCGGTCAGTTGAATTAGCAGGTACTTTGGAAGCTTAAAATAACTCAATTTTGAGTACATTTAAGCAGGTTGTTTAAAAAGGTTACATAAATGTCAGTTATGAATATTTATGTTAAAAAACAGCTTTTTTCTATGCTAAAATTTAGGAGGCTTCATGAAAAATTAAAGATTAGTTATTTTAAAATAATCATGTTTATTTTAGTGGGCAACTATCATGAAAAACATCTTATAAAAATAATTATACTATACTCTTGGCATTTCTGCACTATAAGAAAATTCTGATGTGATGAGAAAGTTATTTTTATCATAACTTTCCATGTTATCACGTATACCAGATTTTATATATGAAGATGTATCCACATACAATGTACATATGTCAGAAACGATACTGGTTTCCATACCAACACAGTAAAATTTATCTCATTATTTTATAATCATATCATATGTACCTTTATAAAACCACAGGCTTACAACTGACAAATGGGATCTAAACTAAAGAGCGTCTGCATAGCAAAACAAACTATCATCAGAGTGAACAGGCAACCTACACAATGGGAGAAAATTTTTGTAATCTATCCATCTGACAAAGGTCTAACATCCAGAATCTACAAGGAACTTGAACAAATTTACAAGAAAAAAACAAACAACCCCATCAAAAAGTGGGCGAAGGATACGAACAGACACTTCTCAAAAGATGACATTTATGCGGCCGACAAACATGAAAAAAAAACCATCATCACTGGTCATTAGAGAAATGCAAATCAAAACCACAATGAGATACCATCTCAGGCCAGTTAGAATGGTGATTATTCAAAAGTCAGGAAACAACAGATGCTGGCGAGGATGTGGAGAAAATAGGAACACTTTTACACTGCGGGTGGGAGTATAAATTAGTTTAACCATTGTGGAAGACAGTGTGGCAATTCCTCAAGCATCTAGAACCAGAAATACCATTTGACCCAGCAATCCCATTACTGGGTATATACCTAAAGTTTTATAAATCATCCTACTGTAAAGACAAATGCACACATATGTTTACTGTGGCACTGTTCACAATAGCAAAGACTTGGAACCAACCCAAATGCCCATCAATGACAGAGTGGATAAAGAAAATGCAGCACATATACACCATGGAACATTATGCAGCCATAAAAAAAGAATGAGTTCATGTCCTTTCAGGTACATGGATGAAGCTGGAAGCCATCATTCTCAGAAAACTAACACAGGAACAGAAAACCAAACACTGTGTGTTCTCATTCACAAGTGAGAGATGAACAATGAGAACACATGGACACAGGGTAGGGAACATCACACACCGTGTCGGGGGATGAGAAGCAAGGGGAGGGAGAGCATTAGGACAAATACCTAATGCATGCGGGGCTTAAAACCTAGATGATCGGTTGATAGGTGCAGCAAACCACCATGGCACATGTATTCCTATGTAAAAAACCTGCACATTCTGCACATGTATCCCAGAACTTAAAGTAAAATTTAAAAAAACCAACAGTGGCCAATATAATGTTCTCAATAAAACAGAGCTTCAGGGATGACATCTTTAAAAAGCTTAAAAAATAATAAAACCACAGGCTTTCCTAACTCGCTTTTATGTTATCTGAAAATGTGTTTCAATTTTTCAAAAATGCATTTTTGGGGGGCTAAAGAACACTGCAAATTTTTCAAAGCAAGCACCCTGATACCTCTTTTATATGCCATGCTATAATTACTTAACTTTAGTGAATTTACATACCTAAACAGGCAGAATCATTATCTCATTTTATTAGCAGAAAGCCCCCAAGATGATGCAAGTATCTTCTTACCAATCGCCGCTGTCCAGTGCTTGGCCAGGGCCACGGTAACAGACGGGAGTGTGACGGTACCAGCTTTCCTCAGGAGCATGGCCAGAAGATTAAATAAATGTGTCCATGTGTGACAAAAAGCTGATATTAACTCTTTATCTATAAAATTAATCAAAACACTTCAAGTTATTAACACAAAGAAGGAAAAGAACCTTTCAAGATATAAAACTTACCACAGACACTTCATTACACTTAAAATGAGGGGTGTGCACTTATCAAATGAAGACAAATCTAATTCAGCATTATCCAAAATTTATTTCAATTAACTTCTTTTCCATTGCTTCTTAAGATATCTCCCCTCCACCCTCCTGCATATAAAGCCACACTCACAAACTCTCCTCTTATTAAAGCATACTCAAGAACAATCAGAAGGTGTGACAAACTAAATATTAAGCCATGACTGCAGAACTACATATTGGCACATTATAAAAATATGTCATTGTTTGTGCTACTTTTGTCAGAGTAAGTTTTCCCCTATTTCCTTTATCCCCTCCAGCAGCTTTGGGCAGGGGTGAAAGGAAAGCACAGTGTGCCAAGGTCAAGGTAGAAAAGAAAGAATTTCTTTGAAGAACCAAGAAAAGTATCATCCCACAAAGAAAAGTATGACACAAAAGAAGATTCTGCAGCTCTTCCTATGGCTAAGGATGCAGCAATTCTAGGATGAGGACCCATTTTCCCTTCTCTCCACTCAGGTAAATGGAAGCTGGAGAGCAGTCGCTGAGGACTCTCTCTGACCACGCCATCAGAAGGATCTGTCATCTTTTATCTAATTCCACTATAATGTAAACTTTATAGGACGTTAACCCCGAGGACATCCATCTAGGTGTACTTCAGCACCTCTGAGGTACTTGAAAACTGCACCTTCCCCAGGGCAATCCTTGGTGTTTCTCAACCCTTTTGTCATTAGTGGCTCTCTAAAGAGTTTATTTTAGAAAATGTTTCCTCATTGCCATCCCCACAAGATTTTAATTCCACACATATACTGTATATCTCTTTATGTACTATATATATATCTGTACTTTGTACATAAAAAGGCTAAGTATAGAGCTTACTGTTTTTATTCAATACAGGCTTCAGAATAGCCGAATAAAACATTTAAGCTGAAAATTAAATTAAAAATTAAAGACCTATTAATACCAAATTTAGCTTTGCACCTATACTTGCTGAATAACTTTTCATGTAATTTATTTACTTATATATATATATCATCACAATGTGTCAATTTACATACATAAATTAGCAATTCATATAAAAACATAACAGCAATATAATAAATTCTTATAAAATCATTTAAAACTTTTTTCAGAAAAAAATTTTTAAAACTTCTTTAAAAATATTCTTAGTGAACTTTTAAAACTTTTTGCTAGATATGAGAAAACAATTTTTAATTTAACCAGCTAATAGATGTACATTCAGATATTGACATTTTTTCCTTTCAGCGCTTGATATAATTAATGATGGGTTAAACAACTTTTATGTAATTAAATATATACTACTTTCATTTAATTTTCAAAGCTCAAATCATACAGAAAAGCAAGAGGATCAATAAAAAGCATTCACAAGGCAGCCAATAGCAGCCAAGATACACAGACCACCTTTTGCTATATGACCTTGGGATCAAACAATCAACCAAAGGTCCTCCAGCTGCTGTCATCTATTCACCACAGTTTTGTGGCACTAGTCTTGCATACATCTTGTGTATCTTCCATGAACTCAATGTCAATGCTTCTCAAGGAATTCTCAAGAAAAACCAAGAAGAGAAATAGTAATAAGATTGTCTCGGGTAGAGTTGAGCTTTGGAAGCCTACAAACCATTCTAATTTCTAAGATGTTTTTGCCTCACCCTCTTCTCCCCAGAATCAATTTTCACTCCTTAGAGACTGGGGGTGATATCACCTTGTTGAGCTTGTCCAGTCTAACCTAATAAGCTTAGTTAGGGTATCACTGCCACTTGTTGAATTTCTAAGGAATTACTATTCCTTTAACATCGAGATCATTTTAACACTGATGAGATGCTGAGAACTGGCTTTGCTGGGTATCATAACACACTTCATTTTCCAGACCTAAAACCAAGTAAATCCATAGTTCAAATAAAACTGAAAGGCAAAGAGAATTACCAAATGGTCAATTACTTCATTATAAATGATTGTTTCCATTTTTAAAACAATTATATTAGATTTTCACAAAGATCCTACTTTGCTTTAATTTTCTCCACTAAGCATTACATTCGACTTTTCATCATAGAATATTTTCCCCTGGAGATAACATTAGATCACAAAATATATATACATTTCAATAATTTAGGACCTTAGGAAATTTTTGATATATTCTAGATTGGCTTATACTTGTTATTGGGAATGTTTTATTAAGCTTTTGGCCTTAGCCATAGTTTATAAGAATAATTAACACCCAGAACTCACTGTACTTTCTAACATCATACAGAGAGCTTTGCCCTCATTTAAACTGAAAACTCAAGGGTAGTCCTTGAGTTTGGTGCCACTTAATTGGTACCACTAAAAGGCATCCAAACTATAAAACACATTATCAAAGCCTTCCAAAATACTAGCAAAAAAGAAACTCAAAAAGTAACCTTCAAGTGAATATCTGAAACAGAGTAAGTTTTTTTTTTCTCAATATTATTCACTTACATTCTAAACTAAAACAATTAAGCTTACCTAATACATCTTTGGTACATATGGTGAGAATTCCAATGATATTGGTGATAAGAGGTTTCACAAGCTCATCCTGAATCACAAGGTCAGGCTCCACCAATA
This sequence comes from Gorilla gorilla gorilla, assembly GCF_029281585.2. Classification (NCBI taxonomy): domain Eukaryota; kingdom Metazoa; phylum Chordata; class Mammalia; order Primates; family Hominidae; genus Gorilla; species Gorilla gorilla. The sequence goes on from NC_073241.2 coordinate 99,385,128, forward strand.
AACACGACTGCAGAAGCCTGGACAAAGAGGATAGGTATTCCAGGAGAAAGGAAACCTGTTTGAAAAGGAGACAGGGTCAAATCAAACATGCCATATAAAAAGCCCATCTCAGTGATACAGCATTTTACTTCTGTAACACAATAAAAAATAAAATATTAACCATAATTTTTCAAGATCTGAAATTAACACATAGCAGACAAAGCATTATTTTTCTCATAAGCATGTCATTAACAGCCATATTAATACTGTCAACTACACACCAAACAAAGCAATGTTTTCAAAGTCAAGTTTTGAATTCCATTTAAAGAAGTAAAGTCTTGGCCAGGTGTGGTGGCTAACACACCTGTAATGCCAGTCCTTTGAGAGGCCAAGGTGGGCAGATGGCTTGAGCCCAGGAGTTTCAGACCAGCCTGGGCAATATGGCGAGATCCTGTTTCCACAAAAAATATAAAAATTAGCCGGGCCTGCAGTCCCAGCTACTTGGGAGGCTGAGATGGGAGGACCACTTAAGCCCAGAAGGTAGAGGCTATAGTGAGCTGTGATCACACCACTGAACTCCAGCCTGGGTGACAGAGTAAAACCCTGTTTCAAAACAAAAAAAAAAGTCCCATATTTTTCAAGTAGTCAAATTATGAAATCAATATTATGGAAGAAGTGGAAAAGTGTATAACAAAGCCATAAAGTCTATAATTTTGTAAAGAAAGAAAGATTACAAAAACACCCTTCAAAGTGCATAAGCAGGGGTGGGGGGAAGCTAGCCTAGTTACTGCTACAAATAAAATGCAAATATGTTCTATTTTTGCCCTCAGCATAAAAATACTATTATTAATTATAAAAGAAAAAATTAAATCATCTTCAATATTACCAACAAAACCATCTCTGGAATTTGCCCTATGCTAATACTGTTAAGTATTAACTGGCAAAAGTACTTTTCAGAAAAATAATCCTCTGAATATGTAACAATTAAAGAATGAGCTGTGATGTCTCATTTGTCCACTACCCTCAAGCAATGAGCCAGTTACATATAAATGAATTTTATAAAGATATTCTGAAATCAGTCATTCTCTCTCTCTGTACACACACACACACACATACACACACACACACACACACGCTTTTTTTCCTCTCACCTTATTCTGGGGTTGTAAGAGTGTAATGAAGAGTCGAGAGCCTGTTGTAAATTTGTGGAGTATGTGTCTCTGAGGTCAATGGTCTCAGACTATTTACAAATAGTTCTGTCCTACTTCTCCTGATGAATACGTCCTCCCTTTATCTAATCTGCCAACTTACTTTATATAAAAGTGTAGGTGGCTCCAGGCTTCACAAACTCTTCAGTTTGTGAAATTTAATTTGTTTACTGCCGTGAAGTCTTGAGACTTCATATTACATTCATACTCTACACTACTGAAATTATAGCAAGTCTGACCTCTGGATGTATGAAATATTACCATAAATAGATAAACCGTGCCAGGTGAGGCAAGAAGAAGTGTTATAGAGAAAAAGCTGAATTGCTAAAGATTCTTTTGTATATGATCACATTCAAGATTAAATAAAATATTAATATCTTAAGAGTAGTTGATAAAGTAACTCTTTTTCTATGTATGGCCCTCTTAAAAAAAAATACCAACCAACTGACCACAAACTTTAATACATCATACGTTTAGCAGAGTATCACCTCACCAGCAGGGTTCTGACCACCCCACCTGCCGCAGGCACTCGCAGCCTGCTCCCTCACCTCCCCAGGTTTCTGCTTAAGTGTCACCTTCAGGAGGCCCCTCCCCTTGCTGACACACCCTTTCACCCATCCTCAATTACTTTTTTCCATACCATTTGTGACTATCTGATACAATGCATTTTATTTACTAGTTCACTGTCTGTCTCCTGCATTTATGGCACAGACTCTATGTGAGGAGAGATGCTCATCTGCTTTGTTCAAGGATATATCACTAGCACCTAGAACAGAATCTGGTAAAGCAGAGGCTCAAGAATTTTCTGAAATGAGTGAATGATCTTATATAAATACCAAGAGCCCAGAAGCATTTAATCTACATAAGGCCAGCTAGTGCAGTGGTTAAGAATGTGGGCCCTGGAACTGACCTGCATGGGTTGGAATCTATGTCAGAGACCTTGGACAAGTCACTTATCTCTCTGGGCCTCAGGCATTTCCTTTATAAAATGACATTAATGATAACTTCATGATTCTTGTGAAGATTACATGAATTAACAAAAACAAATGCCCATAAATGTTTGCTACTGCTATTATTCATTCATCCCACAAGTATCAAGTGAGCACCTGTCATGAGACAAGCCCTGCGCCAGACACTCAGAACACAATGGAACATAACAGCCAGCAACGTCCTGACTCCATGGAGCTGACTGTGCCCCTCTGGCCTCATCTTGCCCTCATAGATTCTGCTCCAGCCACTCCACCCTCCTTGCTGTCTCTTGGATAGGCCAAGCATACCCCAACCTCAGGGGTCTTGCAATGACCATAGGACTAGCTTCTTCACTAACTTTGGGTCCCACGACATGGCCTAATCATCCTAAGTGGAATAGCCCTACCCTTCCAACTCTGACATCACTTCCTGTCCCCTGCTTTAGTTTTTCTTCTGAGATGTCTATCATCTTCAGGCATATATGGATTTTCTAATTATCTATTCTCCCAACTTGAGGGAAGGGTCTTTGTTTTATTCACTTGGAGAAGATACAGGCACACAGCAAGTACTCAACAAAGATTTGCTGGATGGAGAGCAGAAAAATGGAGGAGACAGTCATTATGCAATAGGCATGCTCAGGTGAAAACACTGCACCAGGACAACAGCTTCAAAGACCATGTGTGTAGCATTCCCAAACTTTGTAATGGGGTCCGTCTTATTCAGCTCAAAGAACACATCTCAAAGCAAGAGATATTGGTCTACTTCACCTTTAATTCATCACCTCCTAAATAAATCTTGTAGCCCTTCTTAAAATTTGATTTTGAAATAAAATTTCTGTTAGCAACAGCTACATGAATAATTGTTAAGCATGTTTTATAAATAGATTCTAGCTATAGGCAAGAATTTAAAACAGTAAATATCTGTGAAGGAACAAGAATAAATCATTTTTATCAAATTGGGTTTTGAAAATACACATAACTTAGCCACCAAATATTTTAACAACTTTAACTTTGGTGTAAATAACAGAGCTAGCCTAAAATCACAGAAGCAGGAAGTGAACTATACCAATGTCCCTCTTTATTAAAGTGGTGCTCCAAGATATCCAGACACTTGATCATACATTTAAAAGCTGGTTAATGATGGAGTCAAGAATAGAATCTAGGTCTTCAAACCCCACCTCTCTTTTCTAACATCCAAACATGTCCCATATTAAAATTTTAAGTAACATATTTCAAATAATCTCATCATACCATGTATATTTTGAGAGGTTTTCATCCTTTTCCTATGACTAGTATCTCCTCAGCAAGATTTTTATTTTTGACACCTAACGTAAACAAACCCACAAACAGACTTGAGATGCTTACCTGAGCCTGAGTGTGTTCAGCTGGAGGTGATGAAGGCAGCAGGGCTCTGAGTTCCTGGACACATGTCTGTATGAGGGTAGCATCTGCAATGCTGTGACGATCAGAAAAAGAAAATCCTTCAGAAGATTAGTATACTTTTTATTAAAGATTAAGAAATCAGAATTTGAAGTTTAAAGGTAACTCGAATACAATTCAAGAGAAAGGATCTTTATAAGCAAAGAAAATGTTTATAAAAAGATATCTCAAAGAATTTCAAATTGTATCCTGGGTTACCTTCAAACAGGAAAATATCTTGTCAGAGAAAAGTGAGAAGCAAAGAGTTGTGAAGAAAATATCTAAGGAAACCTAATTAAAAGCAGAATAAAATATAATACAGCCCATTCGGAAAGAAAGCAAATGAGTAACAGGAAACTTGGTGGTTATTTTCCTAATAAAATAGCAAAAATACTGGCTAAAATAGCAAGAACACTGTTCATATTTAGAAAGTAAAAAACAAAATAAAGTAAAACAGGCCGGGTGCGGTGGCTCACGCCTGTAATCCCAGCACTTTGGGAGGCCAAGGTGGGTGCATCACCTGGGGTCAGGAGTTCAAGACCAGCCTGGCGAACATGGTGAAACCCCGTCTCTACTAAAGATACCAAAAATTAGCTGGGTGTAGTGGCAGATGCCTGTAATCCCAGCTACTCAGGAGGTTGAGACTGGAGAATCGCTTGAACCCAGGAGGCGGAGGTTGCAGTGAGCCGAGATCGCGCCACTGCACTCCAGCCTGGGCAATAAGAGTGAAACTCTGTCTCAAAATAAATAAAAATAAAAAAATAAAAATAAAGTAAAACAAGTAGGATTTTTTTAAAGTCAAAAATGAAAAACAGGTATGGAAATATGATAAGCCTTTGCCATAAAAGGTCTTTTAATGCCCCTGTGGCCTCAATGCCACATCAGACTCTTAGCTGACTCATAAGAAGCAAAGAAGATCCTATCCCTAGAGCTCTATTTTGGTCATCTTCAGGCAGGAGCATCCAGGAAGGAAAGCCAACTGACTAGCAGTTACTTTTCCAATCCGAGTAGGTACAGTAAAAAAATGACCAATAAATATTAAAGCCAGAACAAACTCATAGTCCACTGCGTATCATACACGTTAAAGGAATAATTACAATTGAATGAGGTGAAACAAGGAATACTTCTTTTAGAGTTTATATTTTTTAGAGTTTTCTTAATATTCCAGAAAGAAAGAGAAGACACTATGATTTGGCAAAAAGACGCAAGACATTTCAGATGGTGTATGTTCAAAGGTAAAGGGACAGAGAGACAGAGAAATGCAAATAAACATGTGGTCAAAAGGAGGTGGGTATGGTTGGCTAGAATAAACTGAACACCAGAAGAAAAGAGAAGTAATACTTAAGGGGGTATCCTAGATACCATCACTTTTAATTCTCACACTAACCCCATTAAATAGGTGTTAATGACACACTAGGGAGTAATTTCCCAAGGCTGCAAGCTACTGAGTGAATGAACTATAATTAGACCTTAGGTCAACCTGAATTCAATATCTAGTCCTTTTCTACTATACCTTACTAGAAATTCAGAAAAACTATGTTACAGACTGATTAATATCAAATAAATGAGTAATAAAAATTCAAATAATTTTTCTTTGAATTTAATTTCCCTAAATTTTATCAGAATACTTTTTGATGAAAAGTTTAATTTCCCTTAACAAAATAACTCCAAATGAATTTAACCAATAATTTTTCAACCCAGGGACATTATTCTGATATGACCACTAAAAAGATGAATTCCCAAAGTCCCTCACATCCATTAAGAACAGGGGATAGCACCATATTCCTTAAGTGTGCTGGAGGATAAATAAGGTTTAGAATCCATGAATTTTAGAAAGCAGGAGTTTTTCTTTGGCCTTAATGGTCGAGATAACAAACTAATACAAGTGCTTTAATAGATGTAAAATAAAAACCACCAAGACAATTCTGGCAAAAGCAAAATCCTAGAGTTCAATGAGCCTAAAAAAGAATAAAGCTGTATTCCCAGGTCACATGAAATCTTGTATCAAGTCATGAATACAGTTTGTGTAAATTTATCTCAACTAACATGCCTCTCTAGGAGTATTTATCTCTTACCTACAGAGAAGTTCTATGAGATGAGCTTGTCGAAAAGCCTTTGCAGTGTCTCTGGGAGCAATCGTCAAGAGGTTGTCCAAGAGGCTGCACATTGCTGAAAGAAGAGATGGAGTAACAAAAACACACAGTTTGGGCAGGGGAGCAGAAAGAGATGAATCATGAGGTGGCCGTGGTGATGTACTTTCCTGGTGACCTATTATTGAAAATAAACATAAGAATTATTATTTTATTTACCTTACAGCTATGTACAATACTCAAAAGTTCTTATAATCATACAAAAGTTCCTGAAAATGATAATGTATAGTTGGGGAATTGCCTTAGCTGCTTGGCTCATCTTAACCTTGAGGTTAGGGGTCAGGCTACCCCTACTACTCCTGACCTCCACCCTCCACCATGTGTGGATGTAGATGCGTAGATGTGTACACACGGACATTGTCGTATGCAGAAGAGACAAGTCAGAAATGGCAGAACATGACTTCATGCCCCAAGTATTCAGACACTGAGGAACAAAAAGATGATTTACAATCCTTTTTCTGAAACTCGAGGGGCCAAAGGTGTGTCCAAATTCAAATAATCTTTAGGTTTTTTTCAGAGTAAAATCTTACTATTTTTATTATTTTTTAATTTTTAATTATGGATATATAATCATTGTACATATTTATGGGGTACACATGATATTTTGATACAGGCATACTATGTGCAATGCTCAAATCAAGGTAACTGGGACATCCATCACCTCAAACATTTACCATTTCTTTGTGTTGGGAACATTCCAACTCCATTCTTTTAGTTATTTTGAACTATACAATAAATTATTGTTAACTATAGTTACCCTGTTGTGCTACTGAACACTAGATCTTATTCCTCCTAACTGTATTTTGTACCCACTAACCATCCCTTCTTTATCTCTGGCTCTCCACTCTTTAGCCTCTGGTAAGCCTCATTCTACTCTCTATCTTCATGAGTTCAACTTTTTTTTTTTTTTTAGTTCCCAAATATGAGTTGCAATATTTGTCTTTCTGTGCCTGGCTTATTTCATTTAACACAATGGCCTCCAGTTCCATCCATGTTGCTGCAAATGACAGGACTTCATTCTTTTCTCTGAGTAGTATTTCATTGTGTACATATATGGTTCATTTTCTTTATCCATTCATTTGCTGACGGAACTTAGACTGATTCCCTATCTTGGCTATCACGAATGGCGTTGCAATCAACATGGGAGTGCAGCTATCTCGTCGATATACTTTTTTTTTCTTTTAGATATATACTCAGCAGCTGGATTGCTGGATCAGAGGGTAGGTTCTATTTTTAGTTTTTGAGGAACCTGCATACTGTTCTCCACAGTGGTTCCCAAAAACACTGTATGAGAGCTCCCTTTTCTCCAAAATACTTTTAGACTTTAGAACAGTAATAAGGTACCTGCACCCTACATTAGTGAACACCTCCATTAACCTTTGAGCATTCCCTTACTTTCTGGCACAGCAAGATGTTCCAGGTTCATCTTGTTCTTTCCTCGTCCAAGCTCTAAAATTGGATATTTGTTCCAAAGTGTCGATTCCCTAAAGTGGAGAATGGAGTTTGGAAAGCAAGATTTGGGCACTAAATGTATACATTGCTATTTAGAGTGTCACTGTTTCTAAGCTAGAAAACATGTGTGTATATACGTATGCATGCACATACATACCCCTGGGCACATAAACATATATTTTATCTACGAATTAAAAATCATTAATTTGCCTGTAATTCCAGAATTTTGTGAGGCTGGGGTAGGAGGATCACTTTAGGCAAGGAGTTCAAGATCAGCCTGAGCAACATACAGAAACCTATCTCTACAAAAAAATTTAAAAATGAACCAGGCATGGCGGCACATTCCTTTAATCCTGGCTACTCGGGATGAGGTGGGAGGATTGCTTGAGCCCAGGAGGTCGCAACTGCAGTGAACTATGATCACAGCACTGTACTCCAGCCTGGATGACAGAATGAGACCTCATCTCTTAAAAAACAAAATAATTGATTCATACTGAAAGCTCCAAATATAATCCAACACTCCAAATATAATCCAACATTAAACATCTTCCTCCTTCCATATTTGTAATTTCCGTTATGTGAACGTAAAAATTCTGGCTTTCATTGTCTACAATATATTTACTTATTTGCCTTGCCTTATGAACACAATAAGTAGTTTCAGAATTTCTAACTAATAATACTGCAAAAAATAAAACTAGTAACTAGAGTTCAATGCTTGGTTACAGTTCTTTTTGCCAATAGTGTGAGGACTAAAGTCCTAAAAATATGTCTGAGAGTTACTGGGGTTACTTCCTCTCTCACTTCAATGCTATTCATGTGAAATGTAGCTGGATTAATTGGTTTGTATTCCATGTTATTGTTTCCCATTTTTGTTGATTTTATTTTTCTTTTCAGCAAGTAAAACATACATGGTTACAAAAGTCAACCTATACAAGAAGATACATGCAGAGAAGGGTCACCATCCCACCCCTCAATCTCTTCTACACTGTTCCCATCCTCTCTTATTTCCTAACTAACTCCCACCCATTCTCATAATTAATCTCATTCATTTCCAGCTGTTCCTTCCTGTTTTCTTTCTACAAAATAGATATACGTATGTTAAATTTCCCCTTCTTTCATATGCAAAAGTAGAAAACTGTAAATATCATAAACTATAAATACTCTTTTTCATTGTGCTTCTTTCTGCAGTTGACAATATTTCCTAAAATTTGTTCCATATCTGTTTGAAGATATCCTCCCCTCTCTCTTTTTTTTTTTTTTTTTTTTTTTTTTTTTTTTTTTTTTTTTTGGAGAAATGGTCTCTCTGTTGCCCAGGCTGGAGTCTGGTGCAATTATGGCTCACTGAAGCCTCAAAGCCTGGGCTCAAGTGCTCCTCCCACCTCAGCCTCCTGAGTAGCTGAGACCACAGGTGTATGCCACCATGCCTGGCTAATTTATTTTATATTTTGTAGAGATACAGTCTCACTATCGTGAGAAGTATCTCCCACCTCAGCCTCCAAAAGTTCTAGGATTATTGGTGTGAGCTGCTGTGCCCAGCCCCCTCTTTCTAATAGCTGTAGTTCTCCATTGTTATTTTAAAAATAAATTTTATTTATAAATAATTTTGTTATATGTTTATCATTATCTATATATTGTTATATATCTATCAAAAACTATCCTTCTACTTACAGGCATTTGTGTTGTTTCCATGTTTTATAATTACAAACAATGCTTGCTAAATTATCAAGTACATATGTATTTTTATATTGCTGGAGATAAATAAAAGAGAATTCCTAGAAGTGGAATTGTTTAATCAAAAGTAAATACATAGTTTTGTTATCTATTGCCAAATTCCCTTCCAAAATTATACTAATTTGCATTTTCTCTAACAATGTATGAAAGTGCTTATTTTCCACAGCCTCGCCAAAAGAATGTACTGCCAATACTTAATTGTTGGCAATTTAATAAATAAAAAAGTATCTTCGGGTAGTATTAATTTGTATAATATTTTTCCAAAGATAAAGGCTACTTTTAGGTCCTTTGTGAATTATCTTTTCATGTTTTCTGCTCATTTTTACATGAGAGTTTGTGTTCTTTTCCCCTCAAATATTACGCCTGTAATCCCAGCCACTTGGGAAACTGAGACAGGAGGATTACTTGAGTCCAGGCGTTCGAGACTACAATGAGCTATGACCATGCCACTGCACTCCAGCCTGGGTGACAGAGCTAGACCCTGTGTCTTAAAAAATAATCATAAATCTTTGGAAATAAAAATGGAAAAAATTAAATTGAGATAATTCTAATGAAAATTGTCCAAATGATTTCAAGGGAAATCTTTCAGTATTCATAAAATATGTATTACATATCTTCAGCACTTCTAGAGCAAGCATATATAGAAATCTTTTTTGAATTTTTCTGTAAAGAGAGCTAGTTCAGAATATAAATTGATACATATTTTTTCAATTTTCTTGCTAATTTATTTTGTAAAACTAAGGAGGATATTTGACACCCTGATCTCTTATTTCCAAGTTTTGAAAAAAAAGGAATATACCTGATAGTGTCATATATCACCAAAAAATTGTGAGGATTAATCCTCTGTTCATGCCTCCCCTTTCTGTGGGTATTCTTTCTTTTATATGCTTTTTTTTTTTTTTTGGTCATATATATGTCCTGAAATGATTGGCAAAGAGTAAAATTGCATAAATATACCTTGAAAGCATACTATTTGTGGACGGGCATGGTGGCTCATGTCTGTAATCCCAGCACTTTGGGAGGCCAAGGCAGGTGGATCATCTGAGGTCAGGGGTTAGAGACCAGCCTGGGCAACATGATGAAACCCAAGCTCTACTAAAAATACAAAAATTAGGCAGGTGTACCGGTGCACCTCTGTAATCCCAGCTACTCAGGAGGCTGAGGCAGAAGAATCTCCTGAACCCAGGAGGCAGAGGCTGCACTGAGCCAAGATTGCGCCACTGCACTCCAGCCTGGGCAACAGAGTGAGACTGCCTCCAAAAAAAAAAAAAAAAAGCATAATACTTGAAAATAAAATAAATTTAAAATCAAAGGTAATCCAAACAAAAAAACAGAAAGCCTGTATATCCACACAAATGCCTATATCACGTGATGAATGGGTAACTGTAATATATTCATACAGTGGAATATTATTTGTCAATAAATAAATGAAGTTCTGATACATGCTAGCACATGGATGAACCCTGAAAAGAGCACACTAAGTGAAAGAAGCCAGTCACACAAGACCATGTTATATGATTCCATTCATACAAAATGTCCAAAACGGGCAAATCTATAAAGAAGGAAAGTAGATTAGTGATTCCGCAGAGTGCCAAGAATGGGGGAGAGAGGGAGTGACTGCTAATGGGTATAGGGTTTTTTTGCAGGATGATGGAAATATCCTAAAATTGATCGTGGTGACGGTTGCACAACTCTGAATATACTTAAAACCAATAAAGTATACACTTTAAACAAGTGAATTATATGGTATGTGAATTATATCTCAATAAAGCTGTTAAAAATCAGAGTAAGGCAACATGCTTTTAGAGATAAATGTTCATGAAATTCATGATCCAATTTCATTTCATGCCCTATGTCCTGAGCCATTTAAATAATCTGAGTTTGCTCCTTTTGTTCTTAAGAAGATCAAATGAGTATTTTCTACAGTTAAATAATTTTATATATAGTGAACATGAATTACTAAAAACCAAAATGGAACACTGTTTAGGAAATTATTGGAACAAATATTGTAATGAAAGTTCAAAGTTTTAATTCAGCAAGTTTTTCTTAATGTTTCAGAAAGTATTTTTTCTGCATATGCTTATATGTATGCCAGTGTTTAAAATTACTTTCTTTTTAGATAGTATAGTCCTTTCAAGTCAGGAATTTAATGCTACTGAATAAGGCTTATATACTCTCTAGAATTTAAAAAAAAAAAAAAAAGCAAAGTTGCAAATTTGAAGCACAGCAGGGTTGGAAGCAGTTCCCAGTACAAGGAGCAAAATTTATATATTACCATTAATAAAAATAAGTCCCAAGTTGTGTATTGTGCATTTCTAATAAAATAAAGACTCAATACATTTTATGTGCCTTTAAATGGAAGCATAGCCTTAGAAAATACTTAAAACCAGAATCGCTTTACTTTCAAGTGGATTACTTGTAGCAAAGTGTTTTCTCAAAAGAAGGGAAAAAATAAAGTTAAGTTATACCCATCAGTTCCCAAATTCAAATGTCAAATACCTACGAGCGTCTAATAAGGAGCCACACAGGAATTGGACTATTTATTTAAGAGCCAAATTCCATTTATTAGTTAAGAGCATTTATTTTATTAATTTCTGATATATTGGTTCTAAATGTATTTCATAATGGTCTATAACTTATTTCATTAACATTTTGTTCTTTAGACATTTACTTTCAAAATATCTGTCTGGACCAACTTGTCACTTTTCTTTTTGAAGGTAGAATGTCTTCACTAAAAGGATACCTTGAGCCACAAACTGGTCATGGGAGGCTTCAGGTAGAAGTGTTGTTGACTGCACAAGTGGCTGAACTTCAGTACTCTCCAATGAAGGTGCCACCTATGAATGAGTAAATCCTTTTACTTATTAATGTTACAGTACGGAAAATGAAACACAGGCAACATACACACAAGATATCCTTAAACAAGGAGGTTTAAAACAAAATTATACTAGTCAGGACAACTAGAAAAGATTCCATATCTTGGGAGTTACAGCAGTTTTTTTAAATGGCATTTCCACTTCTTAAAGGAATTGTTATCATTTACGTAAATCAGTAACTCAAAGGAGCAGTATTGACTTCAGGCCCATTTAGGAGTTTAAGGTTCCCACAAGGCCAATTCCCTCATTGCCCAAATGTTAGAAAGGCTAAAATATACCACCTTAACTATAATTTATTGTGATATTTTGCATTTCTTGATTCACAATAAAGATATTTTTAATGTTCCAAATGGCACATATAAATTTTAATAGTGCCTAAAAAATTAGAAGTATTAAAAGATTTTTCTCTACCTCACCTCCTATCAAGGAAGAACACTAAAAAATTGTGCCAGTTTGCTGAGATTGCTTCAGAATACAACATTAAATATAACAAAATCCGTGGAAAGCAAGTACAATTTCACTTACAGGTTTATAATGAGCGGACCGACCTTCTAAGACTGAAAAAGCACAAAGTGATGTGTCTGGCACCTCTTAGGTGAAAAACACTTACGTGGTGAGGTCAGATAACTCTTTTCCTTACCATCAATTTCTCTTCTGTGAAGTAACACGAAGTGCCCATACCTGGGTAGCCTCCGTATCAGTACATGCAACACAACATTAGCTATCCATAGAAGTTATAAACCATCATCCCAGACTCAGATCCTATATAGCTCACAGTATTTGTACATTGATTGTGTATGTATCTTAACACTTAGAGTACCTTAGAATTACCATGATGAAATGAAAGCAAAAACTAAGGTTATTTTCATTTGCAGTTTCTAATAGTAAAGAGAATATAAATTTGAAGAAATTACTAAAAATGGAATATACAGTTTTTTAAATCCCCCTTTTAACTTGAGCCCTTAACCATCTTTCACCACATTAAGTAAGTATAACAGTCATGATGCCAAGAAATAAGTGAGAAAGCTGCAGCTAAAAAATGTAAGCTAAGCACATAATCTAAAAAGTAAATCTGGAAAAAAGTTCAGTCTAAATAAGTCAATCATAAACAAACATCGAATGCCTTATTTTATATAGTATTAAATCCAGATACTAGGTAAAAATAACCTAAAGCTTGTTTATTTTTTACTTTTTTTTTTTTTTTTTGAGACGGAGTCTTGCTCTGTTGCCCAGGCTGGAGTGCAGTGGCGCGATCTCGGCTCACTGCAAGCTCTGCCTCCCGGGTTCACGCCATTCTCCTGCCTCAGCCTCCCAAGTAGCTGGGACTACAGGCGCCCGCCACCACACCCGGCTAATTTTTTGTATTTTTAGTAGAGGCAGGGTTTCACTGTGTTAGCCAGGATGGTCTCGATCTCCTGACCTCGTGATCCACCCGCCTCTGCCTCCCAAAGTGCTGGGATTACAGGCGTGAGCCACCGCGCCCGGCAAGCTTGTTTATTTTTAAAAATATATTTGCCTACAATTTGGCAATGAGAGGTATGTGAAAAAATGTTCCTGTCAACAGATATCAAGACAACATTTATAGTTCTGTGAAGAAAATAATCCTATGCCAAGACTGATATCACAAACTATGCACAAGCTAATATATCTGGCTCCTGCCACAACTCTTTTGGTTGTATAAGAAAAGTTAAGGGGATAATGATGCTGAAATCCTTTATCATTTCACTGAACATTCTTTCAACTGATAAAGACTCAAGAAGGCCTTATTACTGATATAAATAGAATAGGTACCTGGTTTGTGGTTTCAACAATCGGTGTAGGAAAAGAAAGCTTATAACGGCCCACTAAATACCTGGCTCATTAGAAGAAAGCAAAGTTGTGATTCATGACAAAGGTCAGGCATTAATAAAGATGTGATTTTCCTTAGTATAGTCCACAGAAGGGATACACAAGTTTACAAAAGATGGTTTTAGAAAGTACCTTATTGTATTATAACTTACCCCATGTGGTGGGGAAACACAATGATTGCTTTATATGGTGCTTTAAAATTGATTATGATTTATATTTCTACTAGCCTCTACTTTTTAAGTGTGCTAAACTAACATATTGCTATTTTAATAACTAAAAGCAAAAAAGTATTAAAGCAAATTGTCCCAGTTCTATGCTCAAATCTTTGCTTGTTTAGATATAATCTCCAATCGATAGTATTTGGTTACATTTGATAAAGTACATCGATATGTAAATATGTTACTTTTCACCTTAAAATCCAAGTAATAACTAGACAATTTTGGCATTAAGTATTAGCTACTGGAAGGTGCGGTATGAGCCTACGAAGCTACAGGCAGAAAAAGCCTGACCTAGTCCACGTCCTCATTTAGAGAAAACGACCACAAGTTAAGGGATTTGTCCGAGTTGAGACTAATTAGGATTCTCAGTCCGGAACTGCATTCATGACAGCATAAATTCGTTAAAATCAGAGGAAGTCCTCAGATGTACCTCTTGAGAAAGCTGGCCGGCCTTGTTTGAGAGGAGAGGCTTGCTTCTTTCTCCCTGATCCCCCTGTGTCCCCGTGGAACTTCAGTTAGACTAACTTCACCTGCCCCATCCCAGGTGAAGGAGGAGGAATTGGCTTAGTTTAAGAGCAAACTTAGTCTGCTGAAGTCATCCGTTCCTGTCAAGCTTCTCGTTGCTCTGTACCTCACAGTAAGTAGGATAACTAGGGTTGTCCTCTTACAACAGCGAGAGTCTAATTCTTGTATCTATCACTTGCTTAATTCATTAGAATGGTCTAAGTGCAAAATCACAATCTAGACTTTTCCCTCGCTTTCACATCTGCCACATGACATATCCTGAGATCTTCAATTTATAATCCCTCGGTAAGACAAAAAAAATCTGAATCTGAATATATTTCTAGCCTTATTACTTTACAGATATTACAAAAGACAATACAAGCTTTTTAGAGCAGGCTGATGCTACTTATAGGTACTGTCCTAAAACAGACTCAGATTAGTGTAATGATGTTGCTAGGGGATAGGAGCTGGGGAAAAGGGGAGATGTTTGGTCAAAGAGTGCAAACTTTCAGATAAGATGAGTATGTTCTGGGGATCTAATGTGTAGCATGGTGAATATGGTTAATATGGTCTAATGTGTAGCATGGTGAATATGGTTAATAACACTGCATGCACAGTCTACTTGAAAGAGAGTAGTTCTTAAGTGTTCTCACCACAAAAAAAAAAAGGTTAACTCTTAGGTGACAGATGTGTTAACTAATTTGACTGTGGTAATCATTTCATCACATATACATATATCAAGTAATCTCACTGTGTATCTCAAATATATACAATTTTATTTGTCATTTTAGCTCAAAACTAGGGGAAAATATAAAATAAAATGGACTCAAATCTTGCTTATAAAAACTGAAAAAAATTGTTCTTCAATGTGTTTGTAAGCAGATTTGGTAACTAAACAAAGTTTCTAAATTATGCTTCAGTGTAAAATAAGCAGCTAAAATTAAGAAAGTCCCTTTGAAATCACTGAAAATAGCAGAGTCATTTGCCACATCCAAGTAGAATTGGAATGTAAAAAACAATTTCTGTCATATAAGCAAAAATGCATCAATGTACAAAAATGATTTTCTTTGTATCTGCCTTACAGAAGCAAGTGATTTCACTAGACACTTTAACTTTTTTTGAAAGTTAATTCAGAACTTGAATATTGTATTTGCCAAAATGATCTTGTAACAGTTTCATCATCTTCCCTCAAAAGCAGTACTGGTGCCAAAAAAGTTTATTTAATTGTTTTAAAGGTACAAAGGGAGAAAAATAAGGATTGTAGTGTGAAAAAAATAAAGTACAAGTCTAGCCACATTTTGAAAACATGGAAAAATATAAGATATGAAGGGTTTCTAAGAGATTCTAAGCTTCATGTGCTCATTTTAATAAATAATACCTTTCTCTATATGCCCAAGAGCAGGAAAGCTTCGGCATGCTTCTCAATTTGTAATCATTAATTCTAACCAAATTATAACAAGAAGTTTAAATTATTTCAACTAATAGATTCATAATTCAAATGGATTATGTACAATATATGTAAAAAAAAGAAAGCTCAGAAAAGTCCTCTGAAGGAATGAGCAGAAGATGATAGACGATTCTTGCATGTCTAACTAAAGGACCACTTAAAGAGACAGATTATCACCACAACACAGTCACAGTTCCTGTGCCGTCCTGTGTGTAATCTAAGAGCACAAATTTCCAAGAGCTTGTCTCACTTGTATTTTCCTCCTAACTAAATATAAAAGGTTGTTAGACTCTGGATAATCCACAGGTAGCTGAAATTTATTTAAACAGAGTATAACATTTTCTTTCTCTCTCCACCATCACACAAACTGCCACCTCCTCAAGTTTTCCTGGGGTCACCATGCTGGAGGTATTTGTATGTCCTATCAGTGATGCCTATGTCAAAACTATTTTTCTTTTAGAAAGCCTCTTGGATCCATCCCTGCTTAAACTGTCCTCTGTCTACTCTTCCTTCTATAAAACAATATTAACTACCATCAAATGAGTGTCAATACGTTATTTCTCTCATATCAGTTGTAATGTTTCATGCCATTCCATGCTGCTGAAATATCCTTACATCTTTATCTTTATAGCTATTATATCTTACATCTTCAAATCCAAAAGCTGATTCAACTTTCTTAACTAACTCCTATCTGATTAGTCAGGTCATCAAACTTTAGCTTTCCGTCCCACATTCTACTCCAAACAACCTCTTGCATTTTCTGAATGTTAATGCCTTCAGTACAACACAACTTCATATTTAGTTAGGAAGTCTAAGTATGCTTTATGTTCTCAAGTAGACTTTTGTCATTTGTTAAGTGGTCACTGAATCCTAAGGAATATTTGAATCTTTTCAGTCCCTTGCAAATGTTTGTATGCATATAAAAGAAAGGGGATAATATTTTAAAGCCCATTTCAGTGGCCAGTTCCTACACAAAATCACTTTTCTTTTTTTTTTTTTTTTTTATTATACTTTAAGTTTTAGGGTACATGTGCACATTGTGCAGGTTAGTTACATATGTATACATGTGCCATGCTGGTGCACTGCACCCACTAACTCGTCATCTAGCATTACGTATATCTCCCAATGCTATCCCTCCCCCCTCCCCCCACCCCACAACAGTCCCCAGAGTGTGATATTCCCCTTCCTGTGTCCATGTGATCTCATTGTTCAATTCCCACCTATGAGTGAGAATATGTGGTGTTTGGTTTTTTGTTCTTGCGATAGTTTACTGAGAATGATGGTTTCCAATTTCATCCATGTCCCTACAAAGGACATGAACTCATCATTTTTTATGGCTGCATAGTATTCCATGGTGTATATGTGCCACATTTTCTTAATCCAGTCTATCATTGTTGGACATTTGGGTTGGTTCCAAGTCTTTGCTATTGTGAATAATGCCGCAATAAACATACGTGTGCATGTGTCTTTACAGCAGCATGATTTATAGTCCTTTGGGTATATACCCAGTAATGGGATGGCTGGGTCAAATGGTATTTCTAGTTCTAGATCCATGAGGAATCGCCACACTGACTTCCACAATGGTTGAACTAGTTTACAGTCCCACCAACAGTGTAAAAGTGTTCCTATTTCTCCACATCCTCTCCAGCACCTGTTGTTTCCTGACTTTTTAATGATTGCCATTCTAACTGGTGTGAGATGATATCTCATTGTGGTTTTGATTTGCATTTCTCTGATGGCCAGTGATGATGAGCATTTTTTCATGTGTTTTTTGGCTGCATAAATGTCTTCTTTTGAGAAGTGTCTGTTCATGTCCTTCGCCCACTTTTTGATGGGGTTGTTTGTTTTTTTCTTGTAAATTTGTTTGAGTTCATTGTAGATTCTAGATATTAGCCCTTTGTCAGATGAGTAGGTTGCGACAATTTTCTCCCATGTTGTAGGTTGCCTGTTCACTCTGATGGTAGTTTCTTTTGCTGTGCAGAAGCTCTTTAGTTTAATTAGATCCCATTTGTCAATTTTGTCTTTTGTTGCCATTGCTTTTGGTGTTTTGGACATGAAGTCCTTGCCCACGCCTATGTCCTGAATGGTAATGCCTAGGTTTTCTTCTAGGGTTTTTATGGTTTTAGGTCTAACGTTTAAATCTTTAATCCATCTTGAATTGATTTTTGTATAAGGTGTAAGGAAGGGATCCAGTTTCAGCTTTCTACATATGGCTAGCCAGTTTTCCCAGCACCATTTATTAAACAGGGAATCCTTTCCCCATTGCTTGTTTTTCTCAGGTTTGTCAAAGATTAGATAGTTGTAGGTATGCGGCGTTATTTCTGAGGGCTCTGTTCTGTTCCATTGATGTATATCTCTGTTTTGGTACCAGTACCATGCTGTTTTGGTTACTGTAGCCTTGTAGTATAGTTTGAAGTCAGGTAGTGTGATGCCTCCAGCTTTGTTCTTTTGGCTTAGGATTGACTTGGCGATGCGGGCTCTTTTTTGGTTCCATATGAACTTTAAAGTAGTTTTTTCCAATTCTGTGAAGAAAGTCATTGGTAGCTTGATGGGGATGGCATTGAATCTGTAAATGACCTTGGGCAGTATGGCCATTTTCACGATATTGATTCTTCCTACCCATGAGCATGGAATGTTCTTCCATTTGTTTGTATCCTCTTTTATTTCGTTGAGAAGTGGTTTGTAGTTCTCCTTGAAGAGGTCCTTCACATCCCTTGTAAGTTGGATTCCTAGGTATTTTATTCTCTTTGAAGCAGTTGTGAATGGGAGTTCACTCATGATTTGGTTCTCTGTTTGTCTGTTGTTGGTGTATAAGAATGCTTGTGATTTTTGTACATTGATTTTGTATCCTGAGACTTTGCTGAAGTTGCTTATCAGCTTAAGGAGATTTTGCAAGGAGGAACTGGTACCATTCCTTCTGAAACTATTCCAATCAATAGAAAAAGAGGGAATCCTCCCTAACTCATTTTATGAGGCCAGCATCATTCTGATACCAAAGCCGGGCAGAGACACAACCAAAAAAGAGAATTTTAGACCAATATCCTTGATGAACATTGATGCAAAAATCCTCAATAAAATACTGGCAAACCGAATCCAGCAGCACATCAAAAAGCTTATCCACCATGATCAAGTGGGCTTCATCCCTGGGATGCAAGGCTGGTTCAATATACGCAAATCAATAAATGTAATCCAGCATATAAACAGAGCCAAAGACAAAAACCACATGATTATCTCAATAGATGCAGAAAAAGCCTTTGACAAAATTCAACAACCCTTCATGCTAAAAACTCTCAATAAATTAGGTATTGATGGGACGTATTTCAAAATAATAAGAGCTATCTACGACAAACCCACAGCCAATATCATACTGAATGGGCAAAAACTGGAAGCATTCCCTTTGAAAACTGGCACAAGACAGGGATGCCCCCTCTCACCGCTCCTATTCAACATAGTGTTGGAAGTTCTGGCCAGGGCAATCAGGCAGGAGAAGGAAATAAAGGGTATTCAATTAGGAAAAGAGGAAGTCAAATTGTCCCTGTTTGCAGACGACATGATTGTTTATCTAGAAAACCCCATTGTCTCAGCACAAAATCACTTTTCATTTCATCTTTCCCTCTAAAGAAACCTCACTGTCCCTTGACTACACCATCTTTTATGGGATCAATCACATCTGGCCTTAGAGTGAAGGAGGAAGCAAACATACTTCTGGACTCAAAAGAATGGTCTACCAGTTACCATGCTAGGAACTTGAACAAGCATGCACTCCATGGAGTGGGACCTCCCTCCATGCCCTAATTTCCTCTTTTGCAAAATAGTAACAATGCTTTTCAGTTTTTTTAATACTATGAAGTGTAAAAATTCTCTTTAAATGTTTAGAAAAACTAAAATCAGTTTTCTTTAAATCTGTGTTCCAGAAAAAAGTTTGAAAGTATCACATATTTCACAAAGAAAGGCTCAAAAAGAAAGGAATTACATTTCCCACACATTTTATTTTGACAATTGATAAATTTAAAAAAATACAGACATAGTTCTGCTCAGGAACAACAGAAGAGACCAAATTTTGGTCATAAAGCTGTTGCTGCACACAGGTGTGTAAGAGGCACAAACAGCTATCCATCTTGGATATAAACGTGATTTTGAGAAGAAAAACAACACCTAATGGCTGCATCCTCCTACCCTAGAGGAGGAGAATACTGAGTTCGATAGAGGCCACTCCTGAGGAAGCATTTACAAGGGTGATGCCCCAAAGCCAACAATGACACTCTGCTTACTCTATCTGCAGTTTATCAAACATACAGGACCCAACAATCCTTACGAAGCTTGCCAAACAACAGAACTAATACACATTAGGTAACAGCATGAAAGTCCCTAACTTGGCATTAACAGCACAAAATGGATAGTGACCCAGGAGAGCATGCTGGATGACATGACCCAAATCAAAAGATGATGCTTTCCTTGGAAAGATAAAATGGAAAAACCAGCCAACTAACCAATAAAGGATTGCATTTTTTCTCAATTCTGAGATAAACAAAACAAAGATATAAATAAGCAGATAAGCTGATTAATAAGATTTACATCCACTCAATTTATACCTCAATTTGTAACTTCAACATTTTCTTATACATAAGAAAGTATGACTTGGTCTAAGTACTGACAGCTTTGGTTTAAAGTAATACTGGCAGAATGAAAACACTCTCCAGATTTTTCTCCTGTTGGGACAAAGATACACATCATCTTGGGTATGGTAAAGAAAATATAACTAGTAGAATTAGGGTACGAAGACTATTTTTGTAACTAAAAGTCACCCATTCTAAAAATTCTGTTTGGAAACCTCCCGAAAAAGAAAGTAAAAAGTAAACTCTACAAAAATTCTAACAGAATACACTAGCCTTTAGAGAAAATAATAAGAAATAAATTTTACACATATTACAAAATTCTTTAAAAAAACTGAAAAGATTCCATTGGTATATATTTCTAAAAGTCTGTGTTACATTCAAACACAAACAAGTTAAAGACCTTCACTTTAATTGGGGTGCTTCTTTCTTTAATAATGACTACAATGAATAACGTATTTCCAAATTTTCTCAGAAAATCTAGTATTCTAACCTGTAAGATTAAATGTTATTACAAAATAGAGAAATTCAAAAGGTTGATATGCTTTTGCTTTTTGTATTTAGGTTTTCTTGTATAGGATAAATACGACTTCAGTGCTCACCACAAAATAGCTAAGATAACTCAAAGTTAATTACAGCAATTATTATTTACTGAGTACCTACTAAAAGCAAAAAAACTGAAATATGTACAAAGATTTCAAGGCTAGTCTATAGCCCTTTTGACAAATAGGCTAACAAACAAAATTTACTTTTAAGCACACATTCATGCTGTCCTTCTGTGAACTAAATAACCAATTAAGACAATTCAGTTTGGCATTTATCATATTACTGCTCTTGTTGAGACAAAGGTATACACTATCTCCACCTTGGAAAGGAAAGCATGACATCTAGTGGAACTCGGGTAATTATCTTACTTTTCCATATGAAGGTCCAATGTAGCACTACACACAAATACTTCTCTTGAATCTAGGGAAAAAAAGACTTAAAACTGTAGCAAAAAGTATCAGTCTTTTGAGAAACTAGGAGATAGATTAAACATAATCTTTACATTATAATGTCTGTATAATAATTATTATTCTCATATTATTTTTGTTCCTGGAAACAGGTATATCAAATCTTTGCCTTCCTGATATGTTGTATAATACACTATTTCAAAAACACTTTAAAATTAAAAGTAACGTTTCCCAGTTGAGAATAAATGATTCTGTATGTTTGTAAATAACTGAAACCTAGTATCAATCATTCCTTATAAATACTCAGTGTTTCAAACTTTTCTGCAAAAAAAGCAACTAATGCACTAATGAAAGGGGAAGGAAAGAAGGCATGCAAACAGGCATATATAAATTTCAGGTATTCCAGATAAACTTCTATGTGATGCAAGTATTTAGAAGTGTGTTTAAAGTTGTCAGCACCACACTAGAATCATTTGAATGTTCTTCATATTGCCCTGCCCTTAAGCACAATTTCAGGGTAATCAACCATTTTTAACATGTAGGATTTGTTCTCTTCTAATACTAACGAAAAACATATTTTCACACTTTCGTACTATCAGAAAAGGTAGGAAAGAGAGGTTGAAAATTCTCAGCTAAAGGGATATTCAGTGTAGCTATACCGTAACAAGACACACGCTGGTTCAAACTCCAGTTCTGCTACCTATAGCAGTAATGATCACAAAGTTACTTTACTTCAGAGTGGCTTGCGCACACAGAAAAGCAAGACAAGTATCTATAATGTATGACTGATGTGCAGCTTGAATACAATAATTTAGCAAAATTCTGCAGACAGCACTTCGAATAAATCATAGCTGTTACAACCTTACACTTTGTATTCTTAACTCTCCCACTAGGCAAACTCAAATTTTTTCAGAGATTCAAAATAAAGGACTTATGCATTCTTTGCAAGTACCGTTGTTTCTGAAGTGGAGAGAGAACTTGGATCTCGATCCTGACTTATCCTAGATGGAGCCCTCCAAAACTTGAATGAGTCATCTAAACCTGCAACAACGAGAAAACTGTTAACATGGACACCCTCCTAGGAACTGTAACAATTAACTAAAAGGGTACTCATTACAGGAAACCAATTCAAAACTAAAGAAAGAAAAAAACTTATATGGATCTGGCTTCTGAGATAGACCACTATTTAAAAAAAAAAAAAATCTAAGGAGAGTTTTTTTTTTTTAATGTGCATAAGAATCACTGAGAGCTTGCTAAAGCAGCTGCTTCAGCCCCAGCCCCAGAGGCTCCAATACCCCAGGTCAGAGTGGAAGCCCTGAGTGTTCACTTCTAACAAGTTCACAGAAGATGCCAATGCTGTTAGTTTAAGGGCCATGCTCTAAGTAACTGATCCAGAGAAATCTAAACAATTAAGTGAGTCACTTTTCTAAGAGGGATATTTAAAATGTTCAAAACTTCATCAAATCTCATTTTCTTGATTCCTCCAAGAAGTAAACAGAAAAGTGAATCACACATTCACACTTAATTATTTGGGGATAAAGGAACTTCATGTCTTCAACTTACTCTTAAATGGCTCAAAAAGAGTATATATAGATCATACATATCCGTTTATTTATACACACATACACACACATGTGGCAGGATGTAAATACAGTAAAATGTTAACATTTGAGAATTTTTTTATACTATTCCTGAAGCTTTTCTGTAAGTTTGAAACTATGGCAAGATTCTAAAAAATTATTATAAAAATGAATTTAAAAATAAAAGCTATTTATATTATTAAATTACTATTACAAGATATAATTATTTTTATGCGCTCAGATCTTATACTTAGCAAATCTACAAGAACCTACAAACAAAAGGAATAAAAAGGTTTCAGGAAAATATTGTGACAAATAAGTAACATACTAAAATAAATAACTTTTTGATACATGAGCAAAATGAATTAGAAAATATAGTGGGAAAAAGTCTCATTCACAAGAAGGATAAAAAAACTGTACATTGCCTAGAAGTGAAAGTTCCAAAACAGTTTGAGACGTTAATAGAGAAAGAAACTATAAAACTGTACTGATGGGCATAACTTATAAAGTATTAATAAGATGTCAAAAATAATTTCCATGAAGAATTTATAACATAGAAAAATGCTTGCAGAATATTTAGTGAAAGAAGGAAATACAAAAATGTACACAAGATATGAACATAATTACATAAAACAAACGAAGGCTATACAGAGAAAGAAGACGGGAAGAAAATACATCTCTCTGGGTGGTAGAACTGGAAATGAATGTTTTCCCTGTATACTTTCATTTTTCAAATTTTAAAAACAAATATATATATTTTTAACAGTTTTTACAAGTTACATATTACAAAAATAAAAATATAAAGATATCGTACTTACCATTTAAATCATTGCTTTCTGAATTTCTATCAAAAGCAGAAAAATTCAAATCAAACATACACCGTCCTAGGTAACAATGCTTTACCATCTGATTCAAATGTTCATAAAAATGGCAGTGATATAAAAGAGCCTGAAGGGCAGGTTTTCCAATGAGCGATAGGCCAGAGTCCTCATCATGAACACAGGGACCCTGTAGGAAGAGAGGGAAAGAAAAAGGAGACACTGATTTATCCAACAATTTCCTTAAAAAGATCCATTGTCTCCTCTCGAGGAAACAAACGGGTCCCAGATGCTCCCATCTCCTTCCACTCTGCTTTTGTCCTTACACAGTTACAGCAGCCTGACCTAGGACAAATTATTCCATAATACTCTAGGTCTTTGCTGCCTAAACACCCCCGTGAAGGGACAAAGCTGATCTTTCTCTTGAGGGGCCATTTCATTTAAAATGTTTCTATGGAATGATCAGCTTTAACCAAGAAATCATATACTTGAGCCAAAAACACAATAAAAGCAGTATTTTTCAACCTACATATAATAGTAAAATAATAGGTGTTAAAATATATGAAGGTGGTCCATATATTATGTTCAGAATTATTTTTTATACCTATCACTAAGCCAGGTAAAATGAAAAGGTCCATCAATATCCATATGGCAAAATCTGTCACATTACTTCCCACTGAATTAATCCTGACAAGGAAAAAAACACACACATGTATACATACACACACATGAACTGCCACCAGGAGGCTGAAAAGAATCTGCTATTACACAATTTTTCTCTTTGCATTTTTCCCAAACAATTTTTTGCATTGTCACTTACTACTTTTCCTGGAGTATCTAATAGCAAAAAGCAAGCAATAAGGATTGGTTTGAAGTTTGCAAATAATCCTATCATTAGTTTATAAATATTTCTATTTTCTGGGAAATTATAATAAAGTTAAGATTTCAAAACAGGCCATAAGAGAGAGAAAAATAGAAGACAGCAAACAGAAATCTAAGAGCCAACAGGAAAGATATGTTCAAAACATATTGCAAGTTGACCTTTAACCATAAGATTTGTATGTGTGTCTGTTCTCTCACCCTCCCCATCACCAAAAGAAGACGGATATTTTAACTTACTCTTCAGGAAGACAAAGGAATTCACAAGTTAAAGGCATGATTACACTAACAAGGTTATTTCTATTAACACTTCTTTTTAAGGACATTTATATACATCATTATAATTAAACCTCTTCAATATTCAATGTCTTTTATGACTATGAAGTTGTTATTGCTGTGTTGTAATAAATCTACCAACACTGTGAGCTTACTCGTCCTAAACAGAGCAATTTATATAAGAAATAAGACTACTGTAATGAACAGCCAGCACATGGTGGTCACTGTCGTTATTTTAAATGCAGAGGTCTAGAAGAATCCGGTAAAATAGAGAGAAATACAAAGTGAATGGGGTTATGTGGCTCCTGTTTATTAACCAAGGTATATGTGACAGGTACTGGCACCCTTTAATACACTACCTTATTTTATTATATAGAATGAAGTATTCACCCAAAATCACAGAGTCAATCTTAACATTCACAGCTTCAAGAAATTCTTTTAAGCAAGTTATAACATACTTGAACGTACAAAACATGCCAAACACCCAAGAGATTTGCAATAAACTGCTTAACATCACAAATTAGAGTCCTCATTATAATAATATAGGGAAGGAATTAACAAATAAGACAAGAATTGTAGAGGGTTTACTAGCTTCACTCCATCTAAAAAATTCAATAAATCAAAAGTGATTAATCAAAGTTGTACAAAAACTATTTTTCAAAATATATTTTATGATACAAAGAACCACTTAAAAATATTTTGCCATACAGATTATATAAAATTATGCAATTTTTCATATTTTTGCAAAATTCTGTCTACATGAATGCTTCCTCTATCAGTTACCACAACCCAAAATTCACAAACCTTTAATGAAAATAGAGAAGAGAATGTAAACTGTATAAATCTTAAAAACAGAAAAAAATGACATCTACAGCTCTTTGAGAGCTCTTAAATCTGCTGATTCTTTATTCTGTTCAAGGCCTACTGAGGCTGATGGCTATACCAACTGTTAGGAAGACAAGAGTTACAAACCCACTGTCTTCTAAAATCTAACATTTCTTTAGTTTTTAAGTATTTTAGAAGTGAGAAGTTATACATGTAAATATGATATTAGAACTCTTGCAATTATTCTCTAAATATGTAAAATTGTCACAGTGATAAAGAACCTAGTTCAATCACATTTTCCCTTCAATAAATTAAAAATTCTTTTCTAGTTCCTATTAATATAAACACAGACTTAGAAAATATAGGTAAGAAAGTCATAATAAGAGACACAAATTTATAACTAAATCTATCTAATAAAGTTTAGAATCTGTTCTATTTTTCCTCTGTTTATAAATCATGGTAAAAATTATTTAGCCTACCAAGATTGAAGAAGCTAATTTAGCTTATGAACAAAAAATTTAATATCATAGAAAATAGTGCAAAAAGGTTTAAGATATAGAAATACAAAAGGAAATAAGAGAAAATAAATTCAAGAGGCCTAATAAGGGACTTACAATTTCTGGAAAGATAAAATATAACACAAAAAAAAGGAAATTCATCTTAAAAGAAATAAATATGAAAAGATTTGTCAGAGCCAAAAAAATATATAGAAGATCCAAATCTTCAAATTAAGGAGCTTAATAAATGTCAAGCAAGAAAAATGGAAAAAAAGATACATAATAAAAAAATTCTAAACATTGAGGACAAAGAGATGATAATGAAAGAAAACATCAGCCATGAAGAAGTAAAAAGAGTCAGATGAAAATTCAACTTCTCATCAGTAGCACTGGATGCTAGAATACAGTGAAGCAAATTCTTGGGAGGAACAATCTTCATCAAACATATGGTAACTAACCACACTATCAATCCAGTGCAATTTAAAGACATTTTCAAATATGCAAGAACTTGTGATATTTATCTCTCATGCACTTGTCACTAGTTACCAGTACAATCATTTTGAGAATTACGACTAGGAAAAGAAATTCTAACAGAAGAGAAAGGATGATTAAGAGCTTAGAAAAACTTTAGACATTAGACATGATATGGACCCACAATATAAGAAAAAACAAACAGGAACCTCAAGGGAAAATAAATCACCCAAATCAATTTTTAAATTATATTTTTATATATACATATATACACACACACATATACATGTATACATACATACAAATACCAGAAAACTTTTCCTCTGAGTATTAGATGAGTTGGTCCTGGAAGCCGAGATAAGAAAGTGTAATCACAGCCCACTAAGTGTCTCTGTAGTGAGTTACGGTTTTCAACTTTTAGAAGCAACCTACAGATAAAATTGAGACTGCAGATGAGAATGTAAACATAATCAACGCTCACAAAACAAAAGTAAAAATAAAACTATTAAAGATGGGTATTAGAAATGGAAGAGGAAAGACTGAAGAAAACGACAGGTACATCTCAGCCATGTCTTATTCATCTCAAAATGGGTTGGGGTCAAAAGATATGATGCATGGGTGACAAAACCAGGAAGAGCAAGTGTGACCAGTGGAGAAATAAGAGCAGTAATACCACTATGGTACTATGAGATACTGTGGTATCTGCAGGAAATTGTGTACATGAGCTAAATCCTTAGGTACTAAAGTAGTATATGAATAAATATATTATTGCAAACATGCTATTTAGATATACAGTGGTAACTCCCTGAAGAATTAAAATCAAAGGTAAAACTGTCCCAGTGAATGGAGAGGGATAGTGAATTTCACTATAAGCTCTATTAGCTTTTTTTTAACCATATGTATTTATTACTTGAAAAAAAAATTTCTTCTAAAAAGTTCAATTAGTGCATTCAAAATATTCTTGAACTGCTCAAAAGAAAACCGAGTAATCTGAAATAGGCACATATTACATAAAAATTATTTTATTTTTTATTTAACTAAGCATTAAGCCTGAATCCCCATTCTCTACACTTATTAAGAGAGCTTTATAATGGAGCCAAGCCCAGGATATGCACAAAGGATGGCCAGGCTCAGGCTTTCACAGATAACTAATGGTTCAAGGGCCAGAACAATGAAGTCTTTCATGCACAGACTAGGCTCTGCTCCATACATCCATCAGTAATTGATGGGGTTACCTTCTAGCATAGTGGGGAAATTAGCGCAATCAGGTCTAATTGCTCTGTCTCAAGACTTCTGTATCATGACTAGCCTTGCCCTCAGGTGAGTTCTGGGGCTGCCAGATCATCTGCCGAATTGCCAGAGAGAGCTGAGAAGGAAAGTAAGAAAGCTCTTCAAATCACCAGAATGCCATTACAAATACATTTACAAAGAAAACTGCAAATTAATTATGTCATATCAAGCTCCAATTAATTTGAAAACATCTTTATCAAGAATGCAATAAATCAGAATACTAATTTTAAAATGCATATTATACTCCTAGTGTCAGTGCTAATATACCCGTTAGCTATAATTGAAAAGGTACTAGAAGCAAAGAATAACATCTAAGAAGATATAATATTTTCAAGGAGAAAAATGAATTATTGTCATATATAACAAAAACGCTATAATCCAAAGACTGTAGAAATGACCCTAAATACATTAGAAATCCGAAACTACATGTAAAATATGAATATCATTACAATGATACCAGTTTACCAAGTACTCATGGTCTTCTGGAAATACTCATGATGCTTCATAACAAACATATTAAAAGATAAAAATAATACATATTAATCATATCAAATATCAAAATAATATACAACTATAAATGTGTTGACTATTTAAAACATATACACAGACAATTACTAACTTTGTTCACTGACAGGACATAGAAGCAACGACACCCCAGGAACAATGAATACATCGAGAACGCAGATCTTGGTTTCTAAATACCATTCTCCATGAAAAGAAACCAGAGACCTTGGAGCAAATATCTGATTCCAGGATGGAGCTGGACAGTCTAGAACACTTTGCTGTACCAGAAGTAAGGAAATGGCTCAAATATTGATAAAGACACAAGAACCATTATGAAGAAATTTCCCCTGGCCAAAGCAAGAATGATTTGAACATTGAAACAAATAATGATAGAAACAGATTATAGCCCATTAAACAAACTTAAGAATCTTCAATCCATGCTGGTGCAAATAAGTGAATCACTAAATAAGCAAGGAAGAATGAAAAGTTCTTCCTTACAGTAGCATGTAATAAACATAGAAATGATGGAATTAGGAAATCATTTGGCAACAATTCTGTAATAACTGTTTCAGGTAAGAATCATGAATGGAATTTAAAACTAGGAAAACAGTGTGGAGATTTCTTAAAGAACTAAAAGTAGAACTACCAGTGGGATTCAGCAATCCCACTACTGGGTATCTACCCAGAGGAAAAGAAGTCATTATACAAAAAAGATACTTGCACACACGTTTATAGCAGCACAATTTGCAATTGCAAAAATGTATAACCAATTCAAATGCCCATCCACCAATGAGTGGATAAACTGGTGTGTGTGGTATCACACACACACACACACACGATGGAATACTACTCAGCCATAAAAAGGAATGAATTAATGGTATTTGCAGTGATCTGGATGAGATTGGAGACTATTATTCTAAGTGAAGTAACTCAGGAATGGAAAACCAAACATCATATGTTCTCACTCATAAGTGGGAGCTATTCTATGAGGATGCAAGGGCTTAAGAATGACACAATGGACTTTGGGGACTTGAGGGAAAAGGGTGGGAAGGGGTGAGGGATAAAAGATACAAACTGTGTGCAGTGTATACTGCTGAGGTGATGGGTACACCAAAATCTCACAAGTCACCACTAAAGAACTTACTCATGTAATCAAACACCACCTGTTCCCCAATAACTTATGGGGGAAAAAAAAGTAAAACAAAACAAAACAAAAAACTAGTGAAAGAAAGTTTGATGAGAAACAGATACTTACAGTCTCAGAGCACCTCCTTCCAAAAGAAAAAACTGTAACTTTCCAAAGGACAAAACAGGCAGATTCTATCTTTACTAAGTAATCAAAGTTAGTATCACCAACAATGGGAAAGAGCGATATAATATCTCTTGCATTATGCACTGAGAACCCATCACTTCTATGGTTTTTCTGCCAAAAATGCGTAACTCAAATCTAAACCTGGGGAAAAGGACAAATCTAATTGAAGTATATTACAAAAAATAAGTAGCCTGCATTCTTCAAAAATGTTAAGATCATAAATATTTAAAATTTTGAAACTATTTCAGATGAACGAAAGCAAATATGTAAGACAAGTATATGCAATGTGTATTCCTGAACTGGATCTTAGATCCAGGATTGGATTTTTTTTCTTTTTTTTTTCTATTAAAAACAGCAGTGGGACAACTGAAAATCCTTGAGTAATCTCCTAATTTTGATAATTATTATTGTGATTATGTAAGAGGATATCCTTATTTTTAGGAAATCCACACTTAAGTGTTCAGAGGAAAAGAAGCATTATGTCTACAACTCTCCAATAGTTTAGAAAGAAGACACTAGACAGAGCTGAAGTAAATGTGTAAAATAACATTTGGGGAATCTGTGTGAAGAGTACATAAAAATTGTATTGTTTCTACAAATTTCCTATAAATCTAATTTTTTTCAAAATAAAGTTTAAAAAGTCTGTGTACCAATTCAAAGTCCTGTCACAAACATGGAAAGCAACTACAGCATGAACAAGTTTATTTAAATCACAAACTGACAACCTATTATGTTATTTAAGTGCATGAAATTACCCTTTACATTTAAATGTGAGATCATTTTCAAGTGGAAAGAACTGAAATATTATTAAAATTGTGCATAAGCTACCATCATCATACATAACATGATTATAACAATGTTTCCTGGGTACATGTCATCCCCTGTAGGCCATAAGCCCAAGAATACTAAATTGGATTATCTGTGAATCTCCAATATTTAGACACTCAACAAATGTTTACAGAAATGAACTGAGATAAATTACATCAATAATCCATCTCTAATCAATAGATTTCTTGTTATAATCAACTCTAAAATTGGTTGTTAAAGTTTCAGGGATACGGATTTGTGACATTAGTCTTCAAACTAAACCCAGTTATGAAACCATTCACATTCAGGAGTCTTAACTCCTAGTCAGACTGTGGGAAACTGGTCTGAAAAACACTGGACAGTTGGGAGCCACAATACAGTTTCGTGTCAACTGAATATTGGCTCTGTTTTCTCTTCTTGGCAGAGAATGTAGTATGCAGGGTTTTTGTTTTTAGAGACAGGGTTTTGTTCTGTCACCCAGGCTGCAGCACAGTGACACAATCATAGCTTACTGTGGCCTCAAACTCCTGGGCTCAAGCAATCCTCCTGCCTCAGTCTCCTGAGTAGCTAGGGACTACAGGTGCATGCCACCATTCCAGGCCAATTTTTTAAATTTTTTTTTAGAGATGGGGTCTCACTATGTTGCCCAGGCTAGTCTCAAACTCCTGGGCTCAAGTGATCCTCTCACCTCAGCCTCCCCAAGTGTTGGGATTACAGGCATGAGCCACCACGCCCAGCTGGGATGTAGCTTTGAATGAGGCTGAGTTTGACTCAAGAACAAGACCAATGCTTGTAAATATCCCTCTGAAAAGTTAGTGTCCTGAATATAAAAGAGCTGTGACACACCAAAGACTGACACAGCAGGAACTGGGTTCTCATATCCAGCAGGGGCCTGGTATCAAGGCCCCTGGTAGGAGTGCTAGATGCCAAGGGAAGACAGGCCGAGATACTTCATCTGCTCCTCCTCTTGGTGACCACCCCACTTCCAGTATGCTTCTGCATCCACAGAAAAATAAAAGGGGACTTATGCTATGAAAATTAAGGCTTTATTTCTAACTGTATTTACTTATGATATTAAGACCAAAAGGATAACTCAAATGTTTTGCACATTTTAATGAATCAGTCAAGACAGATGGAGCACTTACTTTCTCTGTGGTAGGGGTTGGGAGAAACATTTTTAAAAATATAAAAAATGTAGCCCTGTCAGAAACAAACATTCTACACAGGAAGATTAAGTTAAATGGTAAGAAATAATGCAAATATGGAAAATAACCTAATTTAGTGGTAAGACATTAAATGTTAGTGTCTTTAAAAGGAAGGCTAAAATGGGAATTGCAGTGGTTGGTAAAATGATTTAATACTTTAAAAAAATCAATTGTTTTAAATTATTTACTTCCTATCTTGTCCGAGAAAAGATTTAAGGCCCATTACAAGGAAAGGTAAATTGTAACATGATAGTAAATGCATACCAGGAATAAAAGAAAGAAAAAAGCCAGAGATATGGAAAAAGTGCAACCATGAATAAAGCTTAGAAGGTAAGCTGGGTGTGGCAGCATGTGCCTGAGTCCCAGCTACTCAGGAGGCTGAGGCAGGCGTTATCACTTGAGCCCAGGAATTCAAGGCCAGCCTGGACAACACAGTGAGACCCCATCTTTTTTTTTTTTAAGTCATACAGAAAAAGTCACAATTGATAAAAGGGCTCTACTTTCTGGCATCTAACAATAAAAGGGAAACTCGGCTATAATATTATTCATAATTCATATATGCGTATTATTACTATTCACAAGTACAACAATTCTATGTCATGACATGAAGTAGGAATTTATGCTACTGTGCAGAGGAAGGAGAGGAAAAGGAGTAGTAATTATAAAGAGAATGCTTCAGAAAGCCTATGAAACAAGAGCACTAGCGGGCATTAATTTAGACTGCAGGCAGGAAAACAAAGTGCAAAGCAATAGAAGCAATTCTCTTTGTTAAAAAAAAAAATCAAATATTTACCTCAACCAAAATAAAATTTTAACAAAGCTCCTAAACATGCTGTTTCATGCTATATCCTCCAAAATACTATGAAAGGTACACTAAAATAAGTAAATGAAACATTTTGTTGAATAAGATTATTACTCATAATTCTACCAAAGACTGTTTGAATTTTAAAATACTGGCTATGTGGCCCCTTTTTCATGGTTGCAAAGGACCATGTGCCCCACTAGCTGCACCCAGAGACAACCATCTTGTTTCCTTCTTGCAGCAGCTATTTCTACTTTGGAATTTCAGACCCCACTAAACTTTCTGAAAATTGGATAACAGATATACTGAGTTAACTATTTTCACTGCCAAGGAAGGACACTTACACAAACAAAAATAACCAAAAAAAAAACTGAAAAGAGAGGAAGAAAATCTGAGTTTATTAAAAAGCATACAAGATTGTCCTTATTTATCTAATTTTTCTTAAGACTAGCAAAAGTTGTAATGAACTATTGTTTGAGACAGCAGTGGCTCTCCAACTTTTTTTATTTTGGCCAACGTAGCAAGGCCAAAACTCCAAAAGCTAACTTAAATCACTGTTTTCCACTTTTTAGTAGAAAAGGATTTCCATGATGAAGACTGGAGAATAACAAAACCAATAAACTGCAGTAAGCATGCCACCAGCAACAAACAGGAACTTTACTATTTAATTTCTAAGAGAAAGATATGAACAGCTACATACGGTTCTGTATTATAACATAATGTCCCAGGAACTTTAATATACTCTGCCTTTATACTTATTTCAATAATTAAAAATTCATTGGTAGTACATCATCAAGTATATCCATGTACATGGGTCACTAGTTTAACAATGGGAGTAGAGATGATTTGTATTTGAGCCAAAAACAACATGTTTTAAAATGTAGTCTCCAGATAACAGGTACCAAAACTACTACACTATTAATATAACTATTAATCCTGCATATTCCCTCCAGTTTTGTCTCCTGGTTTTATTACAACATGGAAAGTAGATAAGCAGCCATTATCAGAAGGCAATGTTAAAGAAATTATGAGCAAATTACAAGCTTGGGATTTACAATGACTGGCAGGGTTACCCTGGGTTTGTAAAGTTTGGAGAGGTAAGCCTTCCAAGAGTTAAATGCTACCTGGGCCTTGACAACCACCTGGATTCATGCTTCGGGTCATGTGCGGAAACTTGCCCTTGCTACGGCTCAGCTTGTTTCACTAACTCCTCTAAGAGTATAGTCTAATTAAAACTTAAAAATAAACCTTAGATTTATACAGGATTCTGAGGAGTGAGGTGTAGCAATATGATAAATATATCCCTATAAGGTGGAAATATATGGATAGGTAAAAGGACAGAAACAGCACATCTTATATCCCCAATAAGTGTACTTTTGTATCTTCCAAATTACCTAAAACTGCAGCAACATGGATGGAGGTGGAGGCCATTATCTAAGTGAACTAACTCAAAAATAGGAAATCAAATATTGCATGTTCTCACGTATAAGTGGGAGCTAACCAATGAATACACATGGACATAAAGATAGAAATAACAGACACTGAGACAGACTCCCAAGGAGGGAGTGGGGGAGGCGGCTGAGGTTATAAATTACCTAACTGGGTACAATGTTCAATATTTGGGTAATGAGTACACGAGAACCCCAATCCCCACCATTACGCAATATACTTATGTAACAAACATGTACATATATCCCATGAAGCTAGAATTTTTTTAATGTAAGCTATAAAAATGTTAGGTAACCATTTACTGATGTGATATTCAGAACATGAAAAAGAAAGTTAACCCAACAGAAATCAAAGCAAGATAAACTATAACCCGCACTGTGCACTAACCTAGAAAAGGAAAAAAAGATGTTAACATCAACACATATTTAACTATCTACAAATTTGTTTATTATTACTAAATTAGAGAAGTAATACAGCAAAGTGGGTAAGAGACTGCCTAGACTCAAAGCAAAGGCGTACCACTGACTAGCTGTGTGATTTAGGACAAACTATTTAAACTCTCTATGCAAAAGTTCCTAAGCTTAGAAAATAAGGATAGTAACAGTTCACAATTCAAACAATTATACAAGTTACTATGTCTTACATTTCTAGAAGGGTGCCTAAAACATAGTAAACATATGTTAACTATTATTATTTGCTTTAAATTATTTTGAACACTATAGAGAAGAATTTTTAAGTATGGTCAGCATAAGAAAAAATTCTACATTCTATTTTAAGAGACCCTTGTTGTCTTGTATATAGTTTCATCAATAATGAAATATACTACTTATACTGAAAATTTATCACCAATTAATTTGAAATATCTACTAGGTTGATAATTGTTTAAAATCACCCACCTGCCAAGTATAATCCTTTATAATTTCTGTAGGCATTGGAATTACAAGGAGATTCTGAAGAATAAATGCCGCCTGAAAATGTAAAAAAAAAAAAAAAAAAAAAAAAAAAAGGTCAATACTGCCATCTTGTGGTCATCTCTGAAATAACCAATATATTGTAATGTAATAGCAAAAGACATCTCTGGTCAACTGCACATACTGAGAGGTCATTATGAGAACTGTCAAACTGTATTTCTTGTTAGGTGATGACCTTGTTAGGTAATGACCTAACGGTATATGAAATTATTTCATCAGGAAATATATCTTTTCCTATTTCAGAATTCAGCTTTATTAAAAAATGATTTGTATAACATAAATTCTTCTGGTAGCATTTAAGAAATATAATTTTAGGTTTCTACTGTCCCCTTTCAGATTACACACACACACACACACACACACACACACCCCTCTGCCCCACTTTCTCCCTTCTCTTATACAGACTCCTTTCAATAAAAACTTGCTAACTAGAAATACAAACCACAAATGTCCAACTTGACTACATCCTGAAGATGATCAAATTAAATAATCATACAAATAGGAGCATTGATAGTCTGCTTAATGAAAGATGAAATAACCATAATGGGAGAATGACAGGATTAACAAGAGGATTCTAAGAAACTGACATTTCCAACCATGATAACTAGAAGTGATGGAAAAGCTTTAAAGTTGATAAATCAAGAAGCAGCCATAAATATAAACATCACTACTTAAAAACATGAAGGCAAATAGCAACAAAACTAGCCTTTTGAGCTTGGAGCTGGCAACTGCTAATGGTGGACCCAGGAGCTGCTGTTTTTTTTCATAAGCCTCTAAGTACAATTTGATTATTGTTTTAAAACCATTTACATGAATCATTACTTTAACAAAAGCAGCAATAAAAAAAAACCACAAGCTATTCAGAAAGAATTAAAATAGGGTTTATTTTTCCCTCTCATGTTATATGATAAATACTACAAAGAGTTATTTTGACAGCCTCTTATCTATACTAAAGCTTCATAAATATCAGAGACCCATAAATGCTGAGATAATATAAAGTAATTTTTCCTGTGAACTACCTTTCAACGCATAATAAAAAAAGTTCACATTAAAATATAGTATATTCCGATTTTATCTTATCAGAAGGAAGGACTCCAGTTTTTCCTGTGCATGAATACCTTTTAAATCCTCTACTGTCATTTTGTTTGGGTGTTCACAGACAGAAGAGATCATGGTCAGTGGTCAGTCCACCATGTTGAGCAGGAGTCAAGTATCGCTTACGGATACCATCACAAAGAATTTCTAAGGAAAAAAAGGAGAAAAGACAGACATACCTCCCGGCGCACCATACTACATTCTGACTGGTCCAGAAGAATGTTCACCACAGTTCCCCACAGCCCACCGGAAATGTTCTGACAACTGTTTGCTAAGGCCACACAGCCAGTTTCAAGGGTGGTCAGTGCTGATCCTAATCCCAGTGAAGTGAATCTCACCTGTTCAAATTAAAGAGAAAGTTGTTGAATCAAATAAGCCTTTTTCCTAACATGAATTCTTAGTTTTTCTGGTACATAAATATCATACTTTAAAAAAATATGCCATTGGTTTTATGATCCTAAATTATAAGAGACACCTATAGAAGACACTGTCCTCCATTCCATGATTCAAGAAAGCAATAATATAGGAAAAATTAAATATAAGCAAATTTCAAAGCAAACTGGGTATAAAAAGATGCATAAAAATTATAGTTTGCAAGCCTTTTTCTAAGGAAAGCATAGGGCACTTACATTTTATGAACACAATTTCAATTTATTCTTCATTCTTAAAAAAGGTAGCTATTCTTTGTTCTACCTTTCTTAATTTTTTAATGTTTCTTCCAAATAAATGATTTTAACTTTCTTAAAACTTCTAAACAAAGAGGTAATTATCATTTTACAAGGCATTTCGTATTTTCCTCAAAAGTTCTTCAAGAGAAAAACGTTCCCAAATAAAATTGATGTGGTATATAATATGCTTGCTGTAGAACCACTGCTGTTCAAGCCACACGTTTTGGTAAATTTCTGAATTCCAATCCAAAATATAGTTTCAATGACAGCTATAGAATTTTTAAAAAATGCAGTCATAAAATAGTCAAGTCGTAAGTCCAAGTTCAATGTGACTAAAAAATGTATTTCAAATATTTCTATAAATTTTATCATAATAGCATATTTTGCTTGAAAAAAGTAAACAACTGGCTAAAACTGGAAAGAAATAATACAAAATTTTGTATTGTAATGCAAATGCAATTTTTTGCATTTAATTTAATTTCATTACATGACACTTAAGTGTTGCATGTCTATAATTTCCAGATCCTTTTCAAATGTTTCAAAATCGCTAAGCTTCTCCAATAATTTTCCACTCTTCTGAAGGTAATAGATACTATAACATTTTCTCTTTTATATTTTCAATCTATATTCGAACAAATTTGACTGAAAATGAGGGTGCTGTGTACTGAACTGTGTCTCCTCAAAACTCGTATGTTGAAGCCCTAATCCCCAACCTGTATTTGGAGACAGAGCTATTAGGTGATTACAGTTAAATGAGGTTATAAGGGTGGGACCCTACTGCACTAGGAATGGTGGCCTCAGGAAGGAGAGAAATCTTTCTCCATGTGCATGCTCCAAGGAGAGGTCATATGAGCACACAGTGAGAAGGTGGCCCTCTGTAAATCAGGAAGAGTGCCCTACCAGAAACCAACCATGTTGACACTCTGATCTTGGACTTGCAGCCTCTAGAACTGCAAGAAATAAATTTCTGTTTTTAAGCCACCCAGACAATGGTATTTTGTTATGGAAGCCTGAGCACACTAATACAGATTTTTGTACCAAGGAGTGGGGATGCTGCTGAAACAAATGCCTGAACACATGAAAGTGACTTTGGCACTGGGTAATGGGTTACAGGCTAGAAGAGTTTTGAGGTGGATGCCAGAAATGTAGACATGGGTAATTCTCATGAGATCTCAGACAAAAATGAGGAAAGTGTTATTTAAAAAAGGTTATTTGAGGAAAGGCAATCCTTGTTATAAAGTAGCAAGAAAACTGGTTAAGCTGTGGTCATGTTCTAGTGTTTTGTTGAAGGCAGAACTTGTGAGCAATGAAATTGGATATTTAGCTGAGAAGATTTCTAAGCAAAGTGTTGAAAAATTGGCTTGGTTCCTCCTGATTGCTTATAGCAAAATGCAAAGGGAGAGAGATGAATTAAAGAAGGAATTAAGAATGGGTAAGCAAAAAGAAACAAGAACAAGATTTGAAAAATTCTCAGCCTATCTGTGCAAAAAAAATGAGAAAGCTTGTTCTAAAGAGAACATGGAGGGTGTGGCTGAATAACTATTTAAGAAAAAGATCACGGGTGCAATTCATGGACTTAATCAGACATCTCAGCAGAAGCCAGGAATAGAGATGGGATTATATCAGCAAAGACATTGCCAGTTTGAACTAAAGAGGATAGAGAAAGATGCAGAGAATGAAGGAAAGCTGTTGGACTTCCTGGATTCTGTAAGCGAATATGTGCTACAGTGGTCCCTCCCTTATCCATGGGGAATACATTCCAAGACCCCCAGTGGATGCTTGAAACCACAGATAGTGCTGAGCCCTGTAACTACTATGTTTTCTCCTACACATACATATCTATGGTAAAGTTTACAAATTAGGCACAGTAAGAGATTAACAATAACTAAAAATAAACTAGAACAATTACAACAATATGTTATAATACAAAATATATAAATGTGGTCTCTCTCAAAATATCTTACTGTATTGCACTCAGCCTTCTTATATTGATGTGAGATGATACAATGATTACATAAAGAGATGAGGTGAGGTGAATGATGTAGGCATTGTGAGGGAGGGTTTGGCTACTACTGATCTTCAGGCTGCTTTTGGAAAATGAAACCTCTGATAAGGGAGGACTACTGTATTCTTCAATGAAAAGTAAGAATGACCCAAAAAATGATTCAGAGATCACCACGCTGCTAATCCCACCACAGGACTCGAGCGTGGCTTTTCCTCCTTGGTTTCAAAGACCTCTGATTTCTGTGGGCCAGAATGATAACCCTGCCCAGTGCTTCAGGAACATGGCTGCCCTTGAAGACAGCTTTATGGGCGGGGCTCTTGAAGACAACCAAAGGGGTGGGGTCACCCCACAGAGCCATCTAGATAGATGCTGTCACTCTGGTGGGCCTGTAAGGCACAGCATCAAGCCAAAGAACATTATCCTTGAGCATTAACATCTAATGAAATTTGTTTTGCTAGGCTTTGGACTTGCTTGGGACCCATCACTTCTTCCTTTTTTCCTATTTCTCTCTTTTGGAATGGGAATGTCTATTCTACCATCATCTTTTGGAAGCACATAACTTGTATGGGTTCACAGGTTCACACCTGGAGAAGAATTCTGTTTCAGGAGGGTTTATATCTGGAGACTTACCCAGATGTGGTTTAGATGATATTTAGATGAGATTTTGGACTTTAGACTTTACAGTTGATTTTGCAATAAGTTAAGACTTTTGAGGTTGTTGAGGGAGAATAAAAGCATTTTGCATAGAAGAAGAACATGAAGTTCAGGGGCTCAGGGATGGAAAACTATGAACTGAATTGCGTCCCTCCAAAACTCATATGTTGAAGTCTTTATGCTCAAGTGACTACATTTGAAGATAGGGTTTCTAGGAGATAATTAAGGTTTAAAGAGATAATAAGGGAGTGGTCCTATCTCAATAAGACTGGTAACATTATAATAAAAAAGACAAATCTGTCTCTATACCACCCCTCCCTCCCCTGCCCCACATGCATGGACCAAGGAAAGGCCACGTGAATACACAGCAAGAAGGCAGCCGTCTACAAGCCAGAAGAGCCCTCACCAGAACTTGACTATGCCGGCACCCTGATCTTGGACTTTCAGCTTCCAAAACTTCTATGAGAAAAGAAGTTTCTGTTGTCTAAGCCACCCGGTCTGTGGTATTTTGTTATGGCAGCCTAAGCTAAAACAGGGCTTAAATAAAACATAAGGTAGAGTCACTACAATAATCCCATAATATAACTATGTATATGTATATATGTTTTGTATCTTTCTTTTTTGTTTTTTGAGACGGAGTCTTGGCTCTGTTGCCCAGGCTGGAGTGCAGTGGCACAATCTCAGCTCACTGCAAGCTTCACCTCCCAAGTTCACACCATTCTCCTGCTGCAGCCTCCCAAGTAGCTGGGACTACAGGTGCCTGCCACCACACCCGGCTAATTTTTTTATATTTTTAGTATAGACGGGGTTTCACTGTGTTAGCCAGGATGGTCTCGATCTCCTGACCTCGTGATCTGCCCACCTCAGCCTCCCAATGAGCTCGGATTACAGGCATGAGCCACTGCACCCGGCCCCATGTCATTTGTTTTTTAATCTAAACACAATACACTTGATTCTCCTTCACACTCACCTCTGGGTCCCGATCAACCCATAATGGAATCAACCAAGCCAATCCTTGTTGAGTAGGAATATGTTCTTCACTATGACTACCCAAAGGCAAGAACCAAAGTGACATCCACTCCTAGAGGGAAACAAGGGAAACAGAAATACTTTAGGTAAGTTTCTAAAAATAAAATGCAGGAAGGTTAAAACAAGAATTTTTAATGAAAACAATGTGAAAATGTATTTTAGACTTGGTTTTAATCCATTATTCAGCCAAAAAAGGCAAACAAAAAAATCTGTTTCTCTTTAAAAAGTTAAACATAACAATTTTTTGACAGAAGCTATTTTTCCCATAATGTAGACAAAATGTAGTTTTTCAGTGAATGCACATTTGAATCAATTTCAAATAAGATTCAGATTTGTTAATATACAACTTCTAAGAAATATTCTAGTCAAAAACCATTCTTGTTACCTAAAAAGAAAAGTCAAAAGAGACATTTTCATGTGGCAAGTTTATATGCTTGAAATGTGTTGGACACAGCACATTCCCTTTCAAGCAAATGTTCAGAAGATAGACAGCTTTAATGCGCTCACCGAGCTCCCAGCCTGGGCCATCATCTCATGGGATAAGTGAAGCAAGCAAAGAATTGTGCTCTTTGTAACACCTTTTCCCATGAAGGACATAGCATTTCCTCCACGCTCCACATAAAAAGAAGTAATGACCTGAAAAACAAATGTAAACAATTTCATGGTGGCTTTATTCTCAATGGTATATAAAGATAAATATATAACTGTCTACTGACTTGTATGAATTGAATCCTTACCTTATAAAGTTGTAATATTTTTAGTTTATATACTTATAAATGAATAAGATGGTAAATTTTATGTTATGGGTATTTTACCATTGTTAAAAGAAAATATTCTTCAGCCTACATAACATAGCAAGACCCAGTCTACTTTAAAAAAGAAAAAAATTAGCCAGGCATGGCAGTGGACACCTGTAGTCCCAGCTACTGGGGAAGCTGAGGAGGGAGGATCATTTGAGCCTGGGAGCTGGAGCTTGCGGTGAGCTATGATTGCACCACTGCACTTGGCCTAAGTTACAGAGTGAGATCCTGTAATTTTTCAAAACAAAAACAAAAATTCTTAGTTTCAATATTTTTCCTTTTAAAGTCTGTAAAAAAAAAAAAAAAAAGATGTGTGGTGCCCTCCTAGTACACAGTTGTAACTTAGAATATGCTTATAATGTTTTTAAAAATGTTATAGCATCCTTTTAAAGAGTTTATAAATAATTTGTGCTGGTTTTCAAGGGGAATGCTTCCAGCTTTTGCTCATTCAGTATAATATTGGCTGTGGGTTTGTCACAAATAGGTCTTATTATTTTGAGATATGTTTCATCAATACCTAGTTTATTGAGAATTTTTAGCATGAAGAGATGTTGAATTTTATCAAAAGACTTTTCTGCATCTATTTAGATAATCACGTGGTTTTTCTCACTGGTTCTGTTTATGTGATGGATTACATTTATTGATTTGCGTATGTTGAACGGGCCTTGCATCCCAGGGATGAAGCCAACTTGATCATGGTGGATAAGCTTTTTGATGTGCTGCTGGATTCAGTTTGCCAGTCTTTTATTGAGGATTTTGCATTGATGTTCATCAGTGATAATGACCTGAAAATTTCTTTTTTTGTTGTGTCTCTGCCAGATTTTGGTATCAGGATGATGCTGGCCTCATAAAATGAGTTAGGGAGGATTCCCTCTTTTCTATCATTTGGAATAGTTTCAGAAGGAATGGTACCAGATCCTCTTTGTACCTCTGGTAGAATTCGGCTATGAATCCCTCTGGTCCTTTTCTTGGTTGGTAGGCTATTAATTACTGCCTCATTTTCAGAGCCTGTTATTGGTCTATTCAAGAATTCAACTTCTTCCTGGTTTAGTCTTGGGAGGGTGTATGTGTCCAGGAATTTATCCATTTCTTCTAGATTTTCTAGTTTATTTGCATAGAGGTGTTTATAACACTCTCTGACGGTAGTTTGGATTTCTGTGAGATCAGTGCTGATCTCCCCTTTATCATTTTTTATTGTGTCTATTTGATTCTTCTCTCTTTTCTTCTTTATTAGTCAGGCTAGTGGTCTATCTATTTTGTTGATCTTTTCCAAAACACCAGCTCCTGGATTCACTGATTTTTTTTGAAGGGTTTTTTGTGTCTCTTGTCGCCTTCAGTTCTGCTCTGATCTTAGTTATTTCTTGTCTTCTGCTAGCTTTTGAATTTGTTTGCTGTTGCTTCTCTAGTTCTTCTAATTGTGATGTTAGGGTGTCGATTTTAGATCTCTCCCCCTTCCTCCTGTGGGCATTTGGTGAGATAAATTTCTCTCTAAACACTGCTTTAGCTGTGTCCCAGAGATTCTGGTATATTGTGTCTTTGTTCTCTTTGGTTTCAAAGAACTAATTTATTTCTGCCTTAATTGTGTTATTTACCCAGTAGTCATTCAGGAGCAGGTTGTTCAGTTTCCATGTAGTTGTGCGGTTTGTAGTGAGTTTCTCAATGCTGACTTCTAATTTGATTCCACTGTGGTCTGAGGGGCTGTTTGTTATGACTTCCGTTCTTTTGATTTTGCTGAGGAGTGTTTTACTTCCAATTATGTGGTCAATTTTAGAATAGGTGCGATGTGGTGCTGAGAAGAATGTATATTCTGTTGATTTGGGGTGGAGAGTTCTGTAGATGTCTATTAGGTCCGCTTGGTCCAGAGCTGAGTTCAACTCTGGAATATCCCTTTTTTTTTTTTCTGAATATCCTTTTTAATTTTCAGTCTCATTGATCTAATATTGACAGTGAGGTGTTAAAGTCTCCCACTGTTATTGTGTGGAAATCTAAGTCTCTTTGTAGGTCTCTAAGAACTTGCTTTATGAATCTGGGTGCTCCTGTATTGGGTGCATATATATTTAGGATAGTTAGCTCTTCCTGCTGCATTGATCCCTTCATCATTATGTAATGCCTTCTTTGTTTTTTTTTATCTTTGTTGGTTTAAAGTCTGTTTTATCAGTGATGAAAATTGCAACTCCTGCTTTTTTTTTTCTTTCCATTTGCTTGGTAAATCATCCTCCATCCCTTTATTTCAAACTTAGGTGTGTCTTGC
The DNA here is from genome assembly GCF_029281585.2 of Gorilla gorilla gorilla. Taxonomy (NCBI): domain Eukaryota; kingdom Metazoa; phylum Chordata; class Mammalia; order Primates; family Hominidae; genus Gorilla; species Gorilla gorilla. The sequence goes on from NC_073241.2 coordinate 99,428,682, forward strand.
ATGTGAGATGGGTCTCCTGAATACAGCACACTGATAGTTCTTGCCTCTTTATCCAATTTGCCAGTCTGTGTCTTTTAATTGGGGCATTTAGCCTGTTTACATTTAAGATTAATATTGTTATGCGTGAATTGATCCTGTCATTACGATGTTAGCTGGTTATTTTGCCCGTTAGTTGATGCAGTTTCTTCATAGCATCAATGGTCTTTATAATTTGGTATGCTTTTGCAGTGGCTGGTACTGGTTGTTCCTTTCCATATTTAGTGCTTTCTTCAGGAGCTCTTGTAAGGCAGGCCTGGTGGTGACAAAATCTCTCAGCATTTGCTTGTCTGTAAAGGATTTTCTCCTTCGCTTTTGAAGCTTAGTTTGGCTAGATATGAAATTCTGGGTTGAAAATTATTTTCTTTAATAATGAATATAGGCCCCCACTCTCTTCTGGCTTGCAGGGTGTCTGAGAGAGATCCGCTGGTAAGACTAACAGGGATGGGCTTCCCTTTGTGGGTAACCCGACCTCTCTGGCTGCCCTTAACATATTTTCCTTCATTTCAGCCTTGGTAAATCTGATGATTACATGTCTTGGGGTTGCTCTTCTCGGGGAGCATCTTTGTGGTGATCTCTGTATTTCCTGAATTGGAATGCTGGCCTTTCTTGATAGGTTGGGGAAGTTCTCCTGGATAATATCCTGAAGAGTTTTTTCCAATTTGGTCCATTCTCCCTGTCACTTTAAGGTACACCAATCAAACGTAGGTTCGGTCTTTTCACATAGTCCCATATTTCTTGAAGGCTTTGCTCATTCCCTTTTGTTTTTTTTTTTTTTTTCTCTAATCTTGTCTTCTTGCTTTATTTTATTAAGTTGATCTTCAATCTCTGATATCCTTTCTTCTGATTCATCGATTCGGCTATTGATACCCATGTATGTGTCACGAAGTTCTGGTGCTGTGTTTTTCAGCTCCATCAGGTCATTTATGTTCTTCTCTAAACTGGTTATTCTAGTTAACAATTCCTCTACCCTTTATCCAAGGTTATTAGCTTCCTTGCATTGAGTTAGAACATGTTCCTTTAGCTTGGAGGAGTTTGTTATTACCTACCTTCTGAAGCCTACTTCTGTCAATTCACCAAACTCATTCTCTGTCCAGTTTTGTTCCCTTGCTGGCAAGGAGTTGTGATCCTTTGGAGGAAAAGAGGCATTCTGGTTTTTGGAACTTTCAGCATTTTTGCACTGGGTTTTCCTCATCTTCATGGATTTATCTACCTTTGGTCTTTGATGTTGGTGACCTTTGGATGGGGTCTCTGAGTGGAAGTCCTTTTTGTTGATGTTGATGCTATTCCTGTTTGTTAGTTTTCCTTCTAACAGTCAGGCCCCTCTGCTGCTGGTCTGCTGGAGTTGGCTGGAGGTCCACTCCAGACCCTGTTTGCCTGGGTATCACCAGCGGAGGCTGCAGAACAGCAAAGATTGCTGCCTGTTCCTTACTCTGGAAGCTTCGTCCCAGAGGGGCACTGCCAGATGCCAGTGGAGCTCTCCTATATGAGATGTCTGTCAACCCCTGCTGGGAGGTGTCTCCCAGTCAGGAGGCACAGGGTTCAGGGACCAACTTAAGGAGGCAGTCTGTCCCTTAGCAGAGCTTGAGTGCTGTGCTGGGAGATCCACTGCTCTCTTTAGAGCCGGCAGGCAAGAATATTTAAGTTTGCTGAAGCTGTGCCCACAGCTGCCCCTTCCCCAAGGTCAAAAATTTAAAATTTTAAGTGACTACTTGAAAAATAAAATATCTAAATGATCAGGTCCTTATTATCTTCCTCTAAGTCATCTTTGGAGATATCTAACATCTGTGATCTGTGTAATGATTTTTAATTCTAGCTTATAAATGACAAGCCAAGACCTTTGCCAGTATTTTCTTTCAACTTGATATTTTTGTCAGACCTCTGGAATTACACATCATGTATCTGATTTAAAGATTTAATTATCATAGTTTATTCACCTATCATAATTAATCATGCTTAGTTAAAAAGTCTCATTTCACAGCTACAAAAAGCAAATACTCATATTCAAATTTCACTGTGCAGAAACAAGCTAATCTTTTATTAGAAATATGGCTCCCTTCCAAAAAGGAAACAGCTTTAATTACTAAGAAACTATGAAGCAAATCATTTGGACCAACAATGACTTGTTTCAATGTTCTCTCACATAAGCCTTACTTTATTCTTTAAAAGATGAATTTAGTCATTAGTAGTACAACAGGGATACCTGTTTATGTAATTAATAAACTAAGCAGATAGTCCCAAGATTAAATGTTACCCTGCTACAATTTTTAACAAAAGTGACGGATTCTTTCCTAATATTTGCCTGCCATTTAACATAAAGTCATAAAGATTTTCTGCTCGAGATGTTTTATGAAGCACAAAACGACCTCCTTTTTAAACCAAAGCAAGATTGGCTAATCAAATTTTTTATAACTGCGAAACATTACATAACAGGGACTGTGCTTTTTATGTATCCTTTAGCTAACAAACTGTTACTAAATTTTATTACCTCAAAGACAACTGAACACAGAATGGACTACTGCCTTTTTGCCTACACTTCTTACCTAAAACTAAGCCCTTTTGTTCTCCAATACATAAACAGTTCATTTCAATTTCTGGTATTTGAAACGTAGGTGTGATCTAAAGTCTTTGCATGTAATTTTAAAACAAAAGCACTTCTGATAGTTTCTAAACATAAATGAGGCAACACTTCACTTCTTCTTTAGTTACCGCTACAGCAGGTCCTCATCTATTCCTGATTTCAAAGAGTAAAACTCACTTTCTAGAGGAGACTGACTCTGTAAAAGGTTGATAAATAGAGTATTTATAAATCACATTACAAAAAATGCTATAAACTAGGTACTTATAGGTTCAATTATATATTTTTTTAATTTTTAAACTTTTAGGTTCACGGGTAACGTGAATGTTTGTTACACAAGTAAACTCATGAGAACAAAGTTACAACACATCAGAATCTCTGGGACACAGCTAAGGCAGTGTTAAGAGGGAAATTCATAGCACTAAATGCCTCCATCAAAAAGTTAGAAAGATCTCAAATTAACAACTTAACATCACAACTTAAAGAATTGGAGAAGCAATAACAAATCAACCCCAAACTAGCAGAAGACAAGAAATAACCAAAATCAGAGCTGAACTGAAGGAAATCAAGATATGAAAAACCATTCGAAAGGTCACTAGATCCAGGAGTTGTTTTTTTGAAAAAATGAGATAGATAGGCCACTAGCTAGACTAACTGAATTATATTTTAAATGCACTAGAGGAGCTGACTTTCTAAGAAATATTATCATTAACTCTTTAATATATCTGTTTTTTAAAATTTTTACATTTCTAATAGACAGCAGAAAATAACTAATTAGTATACTGACAGTTGAACCTTTTTTAATATTTATAATTTAAAAATGAAGTTTATTTTTTTTTATATACTCTAAGTTCTAGAGTACATGTGCACAATGTACAGGTGTGTTACATATGTATACATGTGCCATGTTGGTGTGCTGCACCTGTTAACTTGTCATTTATATTAGATATATCTCCTAATGCTATCCCTCCACCCTCCTCCTACCCCATGACAGGCCCTGGTGTGTGATGTTCCCTACCCTGTTTCCAAGTTTTTCATTGTTCAATTCCCACTTATGAGCATGAACATGCAGTGTTCGGTTATCTGTCCTTGCGACAGTTTGCTGAGAATTATGGTTTCCAGCTTCATCCATGTCCCTACAAAGGACAAGAACTCATCCTATTTTATGGCTGCATAGTATTACATGGTGTATATGTGCCAAATTTTCTTCACCCAGTCTATCGCTGATGGACATTTGGGCTAGTTCCATGAATATAGCAGCATGATTTATAATCCTTTGGTTATATACCCAGTAATGGAATGGCTGGGTAAAATGGTATTTCTAGTTCTAGATCCTTAAGGAATCACCACACTGTCTGCCACAATGGTTGAACTAGTTTACAGTTCCACCAACAGTGTAAAAGTGTTCCTATTTCTCCACATCCTCTCCAGCACCTGTTGTTTCCTGACGTTTTAATGTTGCCATTCTGACTGGTGTGAGATGGTTTCTCGTTGTTTTGATTTGCATTTCTCTGATGGCCAGTGGTGATGAGCATTCTTTCATGTGTCTGTTGGCTGCATAAATGTCTTCTTTTGAGAAGTGTCTGTTTATATCCTTTGTCCACTTTTTGATGGAGTTGTTTTTTTCTTGCAAATTTCTTTAAGTTCTGTATAGATTCTGGATATTAGCCCTTTGTCAGATGAGTAGATTGCAAAAATTTTCTCCCATTCTGTAGGTTGCCTGTTCACTCTGATGGTAGTTTCTTTTGCTATGCAGAAGCTCTTTAGTTTAATTAGATCCCATTTGTCTATTTTGGCTTTTGTTGCCATTGCTTTTGGTATTTTAGTCATGAAGTCCTTGCCCATGCCTATGTCCTGAATGGTATTGCCTAGGTTTTCTTCTAGGGTTTTTATGGTTTTAGGTCTAACATTTAAGTCTTTAATCCATCTTGAATTAATTTTTGTATAAGGTGTACGGAAGGGATCCAGTTTCAGCTTTCTACGTATGGCTAGCCAGTTTTCCCAGTACCATTTATTAAATACGGAATGCTTTCCCCATTTCTTCTTTTTGTCAGGTTTGTCAAAGATCAGATGGTTGTAGATGTGTGGTATTATTTCTGAGGGCTCTGTTCTGTTCCATTGGTCTATATCTCTGTTTTGCTACCAGTACCATGCTGTTTTGGTTACTGTAGCCTTGTAGTACAGTTTGAAGTCAGGTAGCATGATGCCTCCAGCTTTGTTCTTTGGCTTAGGATTGTCTTGGCAATGCAGGCTCTTTTTTGTTTCCATTTGAACTTTAAAGTAGTTTTTTCCAATTCTGTGAAGAAAGTCATTGGTAGCTTGATGAAGATGGCATTGAATCTATAAATTTCATGATATTGATTCTTCCTATCCACAAGCATGGAATGTTCTTCCATTTGTTTGTGTCCTCTTTTATTTTGTTGAGCAGTGGTTTGCAGTTCTCCTTGAAGACGTCCTTCACATCCCTTGTAAGTTGGATTCCTAGATATTTTATTCTCTTTGAAGCAATTGTGAATGGGAGTTCACTCATGATTTGGCTGTTTGTCTGTTATTGGTGTATAGGAATGCTTGTCACTTTTGCACATTGATTTTTGTATCCTGCGCTTTGCTGAAGTTGCTTATCAGCTTAAGGAGATTTTGGGCTGAGACGACGGGGTTTTCTAAATATACAATCATGTCATCTGCAAACAGGGACAATTTGACTTCCTCTTTTCCTAACTCAATACCCTTTATTTCTTTCTCCTGCCTGATTACCCTGGCCAGAACTTCCAACACTGTTGAATAGGAGTGGTGAGAGAGGGCATCCCCTGTCTTGTGCCAGTTTTCAAAGGGAATGCTTCCAGTTTTTGCCCATTCAGTATGATATTGCCTGTGGGTTTGTCATAAATAGCTCTTATTATTGTGAGATACGCCCCATCAATACCTAATTTACTGAGAGTTTTTAGCATGAAGGGCTGTTGAATTTTGTCAATGGCCTTTTCTGCATCTATTGAGATAATCATGTGGTTTTTGTCTTTGGTTCTGTTTATATGATGGGTTACGTTTATTGATCTGTGCATGTTGAACCAGCCTTGCATCCCAGGGATGAAGCCCAGTTGATCATGGTGGATAAGCTTTTTCATGTGCCGCTGGATTCAGTTTGCCAGTATTTTATTGAGGATTTTTGCACTGACGTTCATCAGGGATATGGTCTAAAATCCTCTTTTTTTGTTGTCTCTCTGCCCGGCTTTGGTATCAGGATGATGCTGGTCCTGGACTTTTTTTGGTTGGTAGGCTAATAATTATTGCCTCAATTTCAGAGCCTGTTATTGATCTATTCAGGAATTGAACTTCTTCCTGGTTTAGTCTTCAGAGGGTGTATGTGTCCAGAAATTTATCCATTTCTTCTAGATTTTCTAGTTTATTTGCATAGAGGAGTTTATAGTATTGTCTGATAGTTTGTATTTCTGTGGGATCGGTGTTGATATCCCCTTTATCATTTTTTATTGCATCTATTTGATTCTTCTCTCTTTTCTTCTTTATTAGTCTTGCTAGTGGTGTATCTATTTTGTTGATCTTTTCAAAAAACCAGCTCCTGGATTCACTGATTTTTTTTGAAGGGTTTTTTGTGTCTGTATCTCCTTCATTTCTGCTCTGTTCTTAGTTATTTCTTGCCTTCTGCTAGCTTTTGAATGTGTTTACTCTTGCTTTTCTACTTCTTTTAACTGTGATGTTAGGGTGTCAATTTTAGATCTTTCCTGCTTTCTCCTGTGGGCATTTAGTGCTACAAATTTCCCTTTATAAACTGCTTTAAATGTGTCCCAGAAATTCTGGTATATTGTGTCTTTGTTCTCACTGGTTTCAAAGAGCATCTTTATTTCTGCCTTCATTTCGTTATCTACCCAGTAGTCATTCAGGAGCAGGTTGTTCAGTTTCCATGTAGTTGAGCTGTTCTGAGTGAGTTTCTTAATCCTGAGTTCCAGTTTGATTGCACTGTGGTTTAAGACACAGTTTATCATAACTTCTGTTCTTTTTCATTTGCTGAGGAGTGCTTTACTTCCAACTATGTGGTCAGTTTTGGAAAAAGTGTGATGTGGTGCTGAGAAGAATGTACATTCTGTTGATTTGGGGTGGAGAGTTCTGTAGATGTCTATTAGGTCCACTTGGTGCAGAGCTGAGTTCAAGTCCTGGATATCCTTGTTAACTTTCTGTCTCATTGATCTGTCTAATGTTGACAGTGGGGTGTTAAAGTCTCCCATTATTATTGTGTGGGAGTCCAAGTCTCTTTGTAGGTCTCTAAGGACTTGCTTTATGAATCTGGGTGCTCCTGTACTGGGTGCATATATATTTAGGATAGTTAGCTCTTCTTCTTGAATTGATCCCTTTACCATTATGTAATGGCCTTGTCTCTTTAGATCTTTGTTGGTTTAAAGTCTGTTTTATCAGAGAGAGGACAGCAACCCCTGCCTTTTTTTGTTTTCCATTTGCTTGGTTGATCTTCCTCCATCCCTCTTTTTTGAGCCTATGTGTGTCTCTGCACGTGAGATCAGTCTCCTGAATATAGCACACTGATGGGTCTTGACTCTTTATCCAACTTCCCAGTCTGTATCTTTTAATTGGAGCATTTAGACCATTTACATTTAAGGTTAATATTGTTATGTGTGAATTCAATCCTGTCATCATGATGTTAGCTGGTTATTTTGCTCGTTAGTTGATGCAGTTTCTTCCTAGCATCGATGGTCTTTACAAGTTGGCATGTTTTTGCAGTGGCTGGTACCGCTTGTTCCTTTCCATGTTTAGTGATTCCTTCAGGAGCTCTTGTAAGGCAGGCCTGGTGGTGACAAATCTCTCAGCATTTGCTTCTCTGTAGATTTTATTTCTCCTTCACTTATGAAACTTAGTTTGGCAGGATATGAAATTCTGGGTTGAAAATTCTTTTCTTTAAGAATGTTGAGCCTGGCCACCCCATCTGGGAAGTGAGGAGCGCCTCTGCCCAGGCGCCCCGTCTGGGAAGTGAGGAGCGCCTCTGCCCAGCTGTCCCGTCTGGGAAGCGAGGAGCGCCTCTGCCCAGCTGCCCCGTCTGGGATGTGAGGAGCGCCTCTGCCCAGCCGCCACCCCATCTGGGAAGTGAAGAGCGCCTCTGCCTGGCCGCCCCGTCTGGGAAGTGAGGAGCGCCTCTGCCTGGCCGCTGTGCAATCTTCCAAGCATGAAGTGACAGCCTTTCTGCAGGTGTACCCAACAGCTCTGAAGAGACAGCGACCATCGAGAACGGGCCATGATGACTATGGCGGTTTTGTCAAAAAGAAAAGGGGGAAATGTGGGGAAAAGAAAGAGAGATCAGATTGTTACTGTGTCTGTGTAGAAAGAAGTAGACATAGCAGACTCCATTTTGTTCTGTACTAAGAAAAATTTTTCTGCCTTGGGATACTGTTAATCTATAACCTTACCCCCAACCCCGTGCTCTCTGAAACATGTGCTGTGTCAACTCAGGGTTCAATGGATTAAGGGCGGTGCAAGCTGTGCTTTGTTAAACAGATGCTTGAACGCAGCATGCTGGTTAAGAGTCATCACCACTCCCTAATCTCAAGTACCCAGGGACACAAACACTGCGGAACGCCGCAGGGAACTCTGCCTAGGAAAACCAGAGACCTTTGTTCAAGTGTTTATCTGCTGACCTTCTCTCCACTATTATCCTATGACCCTGCCACATCCCCCTCTCCGAGAAACACCCAAGAATGATCAATAAATACTTAAAAAAAAAAAAAAAGCAAATCATAAAAAAAAAAAAAGAATGTTGAATATTGGCCCCCACTCTCTTCTGGCTTATAGAGTTTCTGCCGAGAGATCCGCTGTTAGTCTGATGGGCTTCCCTTTGTGTGTAACGGGACCTTTCTCTCTGGCTGCCCTTAATATTTTTTCTGTCATTTCAACTTTGGTGAATCCGACAATTATGTGCCTTGGAGTTGCTCTTCTCAAGGAGTATCTTTGTGGCGTTCTCTGTATTTCCTGAATTTGAATGTTGGCCTGCCTTGCTAGGTTGGGGAAGTTCTCCTGGATAATATCCTGAAGAGTGTTTTCCACCTTGGTTCCATTCTCCCCGTCACTTTCAGGTACAACAATCAAATGTAGATTTGGTCTTTTCACATAGTCCCATATTTCTTGGAGGCTTTGTTTGTTTCTTTTTATTCTTTTTTCTCTAAACTTCTCTTCTCGCTTCATTTCATTCATTTGATCTTCAGTCACTGATACCCTTTCTTCCACTTGATCAAATCAGCTACTGAAGCTTGTGCATATGTCATGTAGTTCTTGTGCCATGGTTTTCAGCTCCATCAGGTCATTTAAGTTCTTCTCTATACTGTTTATTCTAGTTAGCCATTCGTTTAATCTTTCTTCAAGGTTTTTAGCTTCTTCGTGATGGGTTCGAACATCCTCCTTTAGCTTGGAGAAGTTTGTTATTACCAATCTTCTGAAGCCTTCTTCTCTCAACTCGTCAAAGTCATTCTCCGTCCAGCTTTGTTCCGTTGCTGACAAGGAGCTGTGTTCCTCTGCAGGAGAAGAGGTGCTCTGATTTTTAGAATTTTCAGCTTTTCTGCTCTGTTTTTTCCCCATCTTTGTGGTTTTATCTATCTTTGGTCTTTGATGATGGTGACGTACAGATGGGGTTTTGGTGTGGATGTCCTTTCTGTTTGTTAGTTTTCCTTCTAACAGTCAGGACCCTCAGTTGCAGGTCTGCTGGAGTTTGCTGGAGGTCCACTCCAGACCCTGTTTGCCTGGGTATCACCAGCGGAGGCTGCAGAAGAGCAAATGTTACAGAACAGCAGATGTTGCTGCCTGATCCTTCCTCTGGAAGCTTCGTCTCAGAGGGGCACCCGGCTGTATGAGGTGTCAGTTGGCCCCTACTGGGAAGCGTCTCCCAGTTAGGCTACTCAGGGGTCGGGGACCCACTTGAGGAGGCAGTCTGTCTGTTCTCAGATCTCAAACTCTGTAATGGGATAACCAGTACTCTCTTCAAAGCTGTCAGACAGGGACGTTTAAGTCTACAGAGGTTTCTGCTGCCTTTTGTTCAGCTATGCCCTGCCCCCAGAAGTGGAGTCTACAGAGGCAGGCAGGCCTCCTTCAGCTGTGGTGGGTTCCACCCAGTTCGAGCTTCCCGGCCGCTTTGATTACCTAGTCAAGCCTCAGCAATGGCAGACACCCCTCCCCCAGCCTCGCTGCCACCTTGCAGTTCGATCTCAGACTGCTGTGCTAGCAGTGAGCGAGGCTCTGTAGGCGTGGGACCCTCCAAGCCAGGCATGGGATATAATCTCCTAGTGTGTTGTTTGCTAAGACCATTGGAAAAGCACAGTATTAGGGTGGAAGTGTCCCAATTTTCCAGGTACCATGTGTCACGGCTTCCCTTGGCTTGGAAAAGGAATTCCCTGACCTCTTACGCTTCCTGGGTGAGGCAATGCCCCGCCCTGCTTCTGCTCACAGTCCGTGGGCTGCACCCACTGTCCAACAAGCCCCAGTGAGATGAACCCGGTACCTCAGTTGGAAATGCAAAAATCACGCGTCTTCTGCATCGGTCATGCTGGGAGCTGTAGACTAGAGCTGTTCCTATTTGGCCATCTTGGAACCTCTCCGAAATTTATTTTATTAAAGGGACTCCAGTGAAATTCATATTAAATTTTATAGTACAGCAAAGAGTATTTATAATCTTTAAATTTGTTTTAAAAACAATATGTGCTTTTGGGAAAAAGTTCTAGATAAGACCAGATAAAAATATATATATACATTATTTAAATCATTATTTAGTAATAAAAATACAAAAATAAAACATATTTTTATAATCATTTATGCTACATTTCCAAAATGTTTTTCAAACTGTATCTTAATTTAAAAACTATACACAATATATATGTATTATGTAGCACATATATTAATTAGCTGATTCACTAACCACTATGTAAAAACCATGGTGCTAGGTCAATGAAGTAGCCATGGGATAGTAGAAATAGCCCAAAGATGATACTTATAAGCTCATAGTCTACTAGAGCAATGCAGAAAACAAAATAAAGGTCCAGGTACAGTGGCTCATGCCTGTAATAGCAGCACTTTGGTAGGCCAAAGTGGGAAGATCATTTGCGCCAAAGAATTCAAGACAAACCTGGGCAACATAGTGAGACCCATCTCTACAAAAAAATTAAACCAGCCAGGTGTAGTGGTGCACACCTGTGACCCCAGCTACTTGGGAGGCTGAGGTGGGAAGATCACTTGGGCCCAGGAGGTTGAGGCTGTAGTGAGCTGTGATTGCGCCACTGCATTCCAGCCTGAGCAACAGGGTAAGACCCTGTCTCAAAGAAATAAAGTAAAATAAATAAAAATATAATGTATTAAGTAATAGCCACATATATAAATTGTTACAGGTATATAACCTACAGGAAAGGCCAAACAGTATTAGGTAAGTATCCAACCTTGGAAGAATAAGAAAAGGTTTACTAAATGAAGGTAAATAAGTAAGTTAGATCTTAAATTTTTTGTAGATATTGCCATCCGTAAAAGAGAGGAAACTATGTGAAACAAGCAGTCTTTTTAAAGTGCATTTTTATTTTGGAAAAACAGCCAGATATAACTGAAAATTCAGAGACGTGGGAAAAAACTACAATGGAGGCAAATCTCTAAATGCAAAATATTGAGTCTTATGCTCTTGAAAAAAAAAAAGACGTTTGGATTGAAAAATTTATGTTTCTGAAAAATAATCTGGCAGTAGGTAGAGATTATATGATGGCAAGAAGTCACCCACAGCATGAAAAAAAACAGGAGGTTATAGATACAATTTTATCAGAAAATTCCATGTCTAGAATGTCTATTGCTATCATTATCAATTTACTTATCTTTCAAAATCTAACTCTGCAGTGCTTCCTACAAGAGTCATTCTTGAGGTCCGAACACAGTTAGCAATCAAAACAAGGCTGACAGATTTGTCCAGTAAGAAAACAATGAGTAATTTTTGGATTCAGACAGTTTATTACCTACATAAACAGCAAAAGCAAGAATAGTCAAAGGTGCCAGCTACTAGTATCCCTTGCACAGGATGACATTGAAACAAAGGGGCCAGATGACTGTAACAAAGATATAGGACACCCTGTTGCGGAGAAGCCCATGCCGTGTTGCAGTAAAGCAGTTTTATAAGCTGTAGCTATGCCCAAAGGAGAGCAAGGCAGAAAGCCCAGTGCTCGTCGGAACCTAGGAACCAATAAGAAACGGGCTCCTAACTGACTTCCTAATAGACTGTGAAGTAAATGAGAATCAATCTTGCATAGTCAGCTGCTCATAAGCCTTTCATATTCTCATGTTCCAGAAGGATCACAGGAAATTCTGCCAAGATTTAGATTGGCTGTAGTTAAGCCTTGTCTATGAAGCCCAAGGGCAGATATGCAAAATTGTCAGGCCACTGTGATGAGGCTGTTCTCATAGAAATATGTACAACCATATCATTGTCATATTTATTATATCACAGTAGAAATATTTTGACCTAAATGATGATAAAAACATGGCATAAGGCCATGCTTAGAGGATTAGAGCTAAAAACACTCATTTGAGAAAGACTTTTAAAAAAATCAATGACATAAGCCTCTACCTTAAAATATTAGAAAAAAAAGAGCTGTAAACTAAACTAAAAGTAGAAGGAGATAATAAATATTGGCAGAAATAAAACAGCAGAAAAACGTTAAAGAGAGGCTCAACAAAGCCAAAGGTTCATTCTATTAGAAAGATAAACCAAGAAAAATTGAGAAAGGAATAATTAATGTCTGCAATGAAAGGGGACCTCACTACAGATTCAGCAGACATTAAAAGTGTAAGATGATTTGATGAATACCTTCATAGTAACAAATTTTAAAAATTAGATAAAAAGTTTTTAAGTTCTACAAAAACATAACTTACTAAGGCTGACACACATAAAAAGAAACTCTGAACGATTTTAGATCTATTTAAAAAGTCATTTCAGGCCAGGCGCAGTGGCTCACACCTGTAATCCCAGCACTTTGGGAGGCCAAGACGGGTGTGGATCACCTGAGATCTGGAGTTCGACACCAGCCTGGCCAACCTGGTGAAACCCCGTCTCTACTAAAAATACAAAAATTAGCTGTGCGTGGTGGCAGGCGCCTGTAATCCCAGCTACTTGGGAGGCTGAGGCAGGAGAATCACTTGAACCCGGGAGGCGGAGGTTGTAGTGAGCTGAGATCACGCCATTGCACTCTAGCCTGGGCAACAGAGCAAGACTCTGTCTCAAAAAAAAAAAAAGTCATTTCATTTCATAATTTACAATCTTCCCAAAAAGAAAACTTCAAACCAAGATTGTTTCACGATCAAATTCTACCTAACATTAGAGAACAAAATCACACTAATGCAAATCAGCTATTCCAAAAAAGAAAGTTATATAAAGGAAAAAATTTAAAATGGTTGAAAAAGTCACGTTCTTACAATCTCACATTCTCCCATTTTAGTCATAAGAATGGAATGATTTTGATTATTAAAAACCTGACAAATTCTTTAAGAGAAAAAAGATGCAAAATTCAAAAAACTTTTTTACATGAGGAAATAGGTAGAATAAGTCTAAAAACTTCAGAATTCTAAAAAATTGAGAAACGAAATCCACTAATATATAAAAAGACTAATACATCACAACCTAACTGAAATGTTTCGAGAAATGCAAGGTTGTTTAACATTTTAAAATCAATCAGTAATGGAATATAAGCGAAAAATCATGTGATTATCTTAAAAGATATAGAAAAAAGCAATATACAATTATGAATTAAAAAACAAAGCTCCTAGCAAAACAGGACAAAAGAAAACTTCCTTAACTTGATTTTTCTTAATTGACAAAAAAAAACTATAAACAGCATACTGAAGGGTGAAAAATTAAAGGCTTTTGTTTTGATATTGGAAATAAGCATTGCTGGATACATGGTCAACATATAAAAATTGGCTATATTTACATATTTCAATAACAGAAGATAAAACGTCAAAAAAGATGCTCATTTTCACCAAAAGATAACAATGTTCATAGCAGTAGCATCTAAAACTGCACAAACTGGAAGAAAAAGAAAAAACAAATATCCTTTAACATTGTACAGCCTGAGTATGCCGTATACAAAATGCTTGGGACCAGAAGTGTTTGAATTTTGGAGTTCTTTGGATTTTGAAATATCTGTATCATATACTTACTGGTTGAGCATTCCTAATCCAAAAATCCAAAATCTGAAATGCTCTAGTGAACACTTCCTTTGAGCATCAAAAGTTTCCATTTATTTCTTTTGAAAATGAGGGTATTTATAAAAGTGACCTTCCTTACTTAACTATTAATAAAAATCACTAAAACATTTCACTATTATGACTTATATAAATAATGTATAATATTCTACATTGAATAGAGTAACATATAATGCACTTGTGGCCTGGCATAAAGTAAAAGCAACTAATAGTAAATAACTACCATATGCTATTTTTACTTACCTCAAGGAGACCTGACAAGTACTTCACACAGATATCTAGAGGGTTTGTGAGAGGAGAGTGTGAGCTCCATCCTGGAAACGCAGTGAGGTTAGCCATCCCTCGTAAGGTCCGCTCAAGGGACGGCAGGCCATAGAAATGAGGCGCATCCGTCACTTTCAGACACTGGAGCAGTTTCAGAGCCAGCTGCGTTTGAAAAACGTAAAGAAGTTCCGAGCATTTCCTATGTATGCAAAAGAGGGAAAATCAACCACCAAGGAAGTATAATGGGCTTAATGGGCTATCTTACTGGCTATAAAAGGTTACTTAAACTCATAGTAATAGAAGAAAATGAACCAGACAAAATGGCAGAAAAATAGTCTCTATCAAAATGAGACTTTTCAAGGAAAGCATAAAATACCAACTAGAGAATGTCATATAAAATACAAGTAACAATTACACTGGGCCGGGGCTGTGGCTCACCCCTATAATCCCAGTGCCTTGGGAGCCTGAGGTGGGAGGATTGCTTGCGGCCAGCTTGGGCAACACAACACAGTGAGACCTCATTTCTAAAAAAATGAAATAAAATAAAATTAAAATAAAAAAAATTAGCCACGTGTGGTGGTGCACACCTATAGTCCCAGCTACTCAGGAAGCTGAGGCAGGAGGATCTCTTAAGCCCTGGAGCTTGAGGTTACAGTGAACTAAGAATGTGTCACTGCACTCCAGCCTGGGTGACAGTGAGACCCCCATCTCTTTTTTTAAAAAAAAAAAAAAAAGGTTGGGGGGATTGCTGGCAAGATGGTCAAATAGGAATAGCTCCAGTCTGCAGCTCCCGGCAAGATCAACGCAGAAGGCGGGTGATTTCTGCATTTCCAACTAAGGTACCCGGTTCATCTCACTGGGACTGGTTGGACAGTGGGTGCAGTGCACAGAGGGCAAGCTGAAGCAGGGTGGAGCATCGCCTCACCCGGGAAGCGCAAGGGGTCAGGGAATTTTCTCCACCACCCAAGGGAAGCCGTGACAGACTGAGCCTGAGGAACTCCTGCACAGATACTGCGCTTGTCCCACGGTTTTCGCAACCTACAAACCAGGAGATTCCCTCAGTTGCCTACCCTACCAGAGCCCTGGGTTTCAAGCACAAAACTGGGCGGCCATTTGGGCAGACACCAAACGAGCTGCAGTAGTTCTTTTTTCCCATACCCCAGTGGCGCCTGGAACAGCAGCGAGACATAAGTGTTCACTCCGCTGGAAAGGGGTGCTGAAGCCAGGGAGCCAAGTGGTCTGGCTCAGCAGGTCCCACTCCCACGGAGCCCAGCAAACTAAGATTCACTGGCTTGAAATTCTCGTTGCCAGCACAGCAGCAGTCTGAGATTGACCTGGGACGCTAGAGCTTGGTGAGGGGAGGGGCGTCCGCCATTGCCGAGGCTTGAGTAGGCGGTTTTACACTCACAGTGTAAACTAAGCCACTGGGAAGTTCGAACTGGGCAGAGCCCACTGCAGCTCAACAAGGCTGCCATGGCCAGATTGCCAGATTTCCCTTGTCTGGGCAGGGCATCTCTGAAAAAGTGACAGCAGCCCCAGACAGGGACTTATAGATAAAACCCCCATCTCCCTGAGACAGAGCAACTGGAGAAAGGGGATGCTGTGGGCCCAACTTCATCAGATTTAAACATCCCTGCCTGACGACTCTGAAGAGAGCAGTGGACCTCCCAGCACACCGATCAAGCTCTGCTAAGGGTCAGACTGCCTCCTCAAGTGGGTCCCTGACCCCCATGTATCCTGACTGGGAAATACCTCCTAGTAGGGGCCAACAGACACTTGATACAGAAGAGCTCTGGCTGGCATCTGGCAGGTGCCCCTCTGGAATGAAGCTTCCAGAGGAAAGATCAGGCAGCAATATTTGCTGTTCTGCAGCCTCTGCTGGCGATACCTAGGCAAACAGGGTCGAGAGTGGACCTCTAGCAAACTCCAGCAGACCGGCAGCACATGGGCCTGTCAGAAGGAAAACTAACAAACAGAAAGGAACAGCACGTCCACTCAAAGACCCCAACCGAAGGTCACCAAGAAAGGATATCAGTGATTGAAGATCAAATTAATGAAATAAAATGTGAAGACAAGATTAGAGAAAAAAGAATAAAAAGGAACAAACGAAGGCTCCAAGAAATATGGGACTATGTGAAAAGACCAAATCTATGTTTGATTGGTGTACCTGAAAGTGACAGGGAGAATGGAACCAAGCTGGAAAACACTCTGCAGGATATTATCCAGGAGAGAACTTCCCAATCTAGCAAGACAGGCCAACATTCCAATTCAGGAAACACAGAGACCACCACAAAGATACTCCTCAAGAACACAAAATCATCAAGACACATAATCATCAGATTTACCAAAGATTAAATGAAGGAAAAAATGTTAAGGGCAGCCAGAGAGAAAGATCAGGTTACCCACAAAGGGAAGCCCATCAGACTAACAGCAGATCTCTCGGCAGAAACCTACAAGCCAGAAGAGAGTGGGGGCCAATATTCAACCTTTCTAAAGAAAACAATTTTCAACCCAGAATTTCATATCCAGCCAAACTAAGCTTCATAAGCAAAGGAGAAATAAAATCTTTTACAGACAAGCAAATGCTGAGAGATTTTGTCACCACCAGGCCTGCCTTACAAGAGCTCTTGAGGGAAGCACTAAATATGGAAAGGAAAAACCGGTACCAGCCACTGCAAAAGCATACCAAATTGTAAAGAACATCGACGCTATGAAGAAACTGCATCAACTAATGGGCAAAACAACCAGCTAGCATCATAATGACAGGATCAAATTCACACATAACAATATTAACCTTAAATGTAAACGGGCTAAATGTCCCAATTAAAAGACACAGACTGGCAAGTTGGATAAAGAGTCAAGACCTATCAGTGTGCTATATTCAGGAGACCCATCTCGCATGCAAAAAACACACATAGGCTCAAAATAAAGGGATGGAGGATGATTTACCAAGCAAATGGAAAGCAAAAAAAAAAAAAAAAAAAAAAAGCAAGAGCTACCATCCTTATCTCTGATACAAAAGACTTAAAACCAACAAAGATCAAAAGAGAAAAAGAAGGGCACTACATAATGATAAAGGGATCAATACAGCAGGAAGAGCTAACTATCCTAAATATATATGCACCCAATACAGGAGCACCCAGATTCATAAAGCAAGTTCTTAGAGACCTACAGAGACTTAGACTACCACACAATAACAGTGGGAGATTTTAACACCCCACTGCTAATATTAGACAGATCAACAAGACAGAAAATTAACAAGCATATTAGGACTTGAACTCAGCCCTTGACCAAGCGGACCTAATAGGCATCTACAGAACTCTTCACCCCAAATCAACAGAATATACATTCTTCTTAGCACTTCATTGCACTTATTCTAAAATTGACCACATAATTGGAAGTAAAACACTCCTCAGCAAATGCAAAAGAAAGCAAATCATAACAAACAGTCTTTCAAACCACAGCGCAATCAAACTAGAACTCAGGATTAAGAAACTTACTCCAAACCGCACAACTACATGGAAACCGAACAACCTGCTCCTAAATGACTACTGAGTAAATAACGAAATGAAGGCAGAAGTAAAGATGTTCTTTGAAATCAATGAGAACGAAGACACAATGTACCAGAATCTCTGGGACACATTTAAAGCGAAAAACAAAACAAAACAAAAAAGGAAAATTTCAGGCCAATATCCCTGATGCACACTGATACTAAATCCTCAAAGATGTTGAATAGGTATTTCTCCGAAGAAGATACACAAATAGCCATAAGAACATGAGAAGATGCTCAAAATTATTTTTCACTGGGGAAATGCAAATAAAAACCAAAATGATACCAGTCTACACCCATTAGGATGCTATAATAACAAGCGTTGGTGAGGATATGAAGAAAATGAAACACTCATACATTGCTGGTGGGAATGTAAAATGGTATAGCTGCTGTGGAAAACAGCTTGGCATTTCCTTGAAAAGTCAAACATAGAGTTACCATTACAGTTACCATATGAACCAACAATTCCACTCCTAATTATATACTCAAGAGAACTGAAACACATGTCCACACAAAAATTTGTATATGAGTGTTTACAGCAACACTATTCATAATAGCCAAAAGGTAGAAACAGCTCAAATGTCCACCAATGAATGAATGGATAAACAAAACATGGCATATCTATAAATAGAATATTATTCAGTCATAGAAAGAAGTAGTGATATTTGCTACAGCATGCAAGGAGCTTGGAAACACGATGCTAAGTGAAGAAGCTAGACGCTAAAGGTCACATTATTGTTTGATTTCATTTATGTGATATATCCAGAATAGGCAAATCCACAGACATAGAAAGAAGACTAGTGGCTGCCAGGGCCCAGAGGAATGTGTGAATAGGGAGAGACTTTTTCATGGATACAAGGCTTCTCTTGGGGGTGATTAAAGTTCTGGAATTAGGTAGTGGTGACAGTTGCAAACATTGTGGATATACTAAAACCATTCAAATGTACATTTTAAAATGGTTAAAATAGTGACTTTCATCTTAATATTTTTATTTTTAAAAAACAGAATTCATAACTAGAGATATGTATTTGAAAGTCATCAGTGTAAAGATAATCATAAAGTCATAGGCATAGGTATGACTGCTCAAGTAGATTTGTAGATAATTAAGAGAGAACCAGGAATTAAACCCTAGAGAACAAAACACTGTGTGTGTGCATATGTGAGTGCATGTGTGTAGTGAAAGAGACCAAGCAGGTACAATCAGGCTGTAACAGATTAAACTGAAACAAAAACAAACAGAACACTATAACTGATTATTATTTAAGTATTTGAAAGAAGTATTTCTTAATTTGAAAGAAGTACAAAGTAAAACTTTGAAAATCAAAGAAAACTTAGGTTCTATATAAATGCACCTAAACCTGCAATGTTACAAATGGTACCTGTCAGTAACTTCCATGAAATTGAGCAGCAAGGTATCAAAAAGAGCAATCAGTTCTTTCTGAAGTTGTTGCCTGACAGCAGTCCGGATATCATCTGTTTCTTCTCGTGCCTGTGACTCTGTCAGAACCAAGAGGTCTAACAGTGGGTTTGCACTCTAAAAAATGAAATTTGTAAAAAATGTATTTACTAATTGAACTATATATTGTTTCCTATAAAGGGTTTGGTTGCTAAGCAAGTTCTAGTAAGAGCTATATTACCTAACTAGTAGGTGTAGGCCTTTACTGCATTAGTAGAGATGTTCTAAATTCAAAAGATGTTTAATATGTTCTCAACAAAAGAAAAACATATTTATCATATAAAATAGAAAAAAAGGACGAGAAAAACAAAACCACACATAATCATGCCACACAGAAATTGCCACTATTATATATTGATATATAACTCTCCTTTTTGTTTCTGAGAATATAAACAGAATTAAAACTGTACATTTTTCACAAACCCGTATCAAGTGAAAAAAATCACTACTGTAACCATTTTTTCCTACTTCCTGTTATTAACAATATTTCTGCAAAAACATTAGTTTAATATCTGATTGTTTTTCAACAATAAGGATTTACCCCACTAACTCCTGGATAATCAATGATGCATAATTTCACTAACCTGCAACACACAGTGTACTCAAGTTGGATTTTATCTTATGTATGAATTCTGCAATAAAATTACTAAATCAAAATATTATAGTAGTTTTAATTTTTTGATATATATTGCCAAATTGTCCCTGTAAAAAATGTACCAATACATACAATTACACAGGACATGAAAAGACCCACAGCACCCAAGCCAGTGCTACGTGGATTATTACTGCAATAATCTTTGCCAACTTGATAGGCTAGTAAACAAATACTAGTTCTTTCTAAAGTTTTTCCTCTTTTCCCAACTAAAAAAAAATAGATAAAGGAATATAAGAGGATTATTTCTAATAATATTGACAAAAGAAAATGTTACATTAATCAGAAGCATTAATAGAGATATGGGATATTTATTAATCATCTATGATGCCTCAGGCACTGTGCTAAAAAAAAAAAGTAAGATTTCATTTGACTTTTTGAATAAACTAGAAGATTTGCATTTTCATTCCTGTTTTACAGATGGGAACACAGATTTATAAAGAGGTTAAATAATTGTCTAAGTCTTAGACAGACAAGGGCAGAGCAAGAAGCATCTTACTCCAAAGCTAGTTAATATTCCATCCTCAGCACAGTGTCACATCACTAGTGCATGTAAAAACATACAAAAAGAGATACAATAAAATGTAACTATTGTTCTTATAAAATCCTTCACCTAAAAGAGCTCAACTCAAAATTAATTGCATTCTCTTTAGGGAAAAGAAATGAAAATATGTAAAGAAACCTCTAAATTGCTTATAGTATATAGAGATATATACAATTATAAATAATATAACTGAGAGCTTTTGGAAACTAGTATTGACATTTTGCTCTTATTTTACAGTGTTTTAATATCTAAATAGTTTCTTTCCCAACTTTTTCTTTTATCTTAAGCAATATATGTCTTTGGATAAATTAAAATTCAATAAGACATAACTGCAACTTTTATGTTTCATACATGAATAAAAGAATCGAGATACACATTTAGTAAATCATAAAAATAAATAAATTTTCTATAATGTTCTGAGCCCTAAATATCCAAAAGCTGACTCACATTCACGTGCCTTGTGACTCCCAAAACTACTGACAAAATGAACAAATTGTTTATACCAAGACGCAAACTCCATCTTGTAAAACAATTTTATTATTAGGAATTATTAATTCTGATATGCTGATAAAAATTAAGTAGAAGCTACTATTAATACATGAATATACTGAAACAGTATGTGTATACCTAAAAATTAAGATTCTCCCAAAGAATCTCATCCTATTAATAACTTGCTTCCACTTGAAGATTACTGAAGTTTTTTTTTCTCTTTTCACCTTTGATTTACATGTTAACACTGAAATTCAGTGAACCTCAGCAATGCCAGTTGTAAAATATAGGGTGAATTACCATTTCTCAAGTACAACAGAGTAGATTATAAGATGTCTCTACTGATGCCTACAGATGTCAAGTGCTTAATCATATCTGAAGTTTTTGTCTTTAGACGTTAGGATTCAATCCTAATTTTAAACCAACTACTTGGGCCATTATTTTGTCACTGTTGACCTCCAAAAGGCAACCATTTCTATAATGATGGCTCATTTTGTTTACACACACAGTTACCACTCATCATATCCAACTTTATATCCATCAGCAAGCTATGCCAAAAATAATTGCAAGACCCTCAATAATGTCTGAGTGCACATTGAGCCTGTTACGGGAAAGTCAGCCAAGGAAAATATGTATGCTGTGTAGTTCTGCTGAGCTTCACCAAAAGAAGAAAAAAACTAACAGCCCCACATTTGTGAACTTCCATAAAAAAAAACGCATTCCAAAAAGAAAGGTATTCAAATTCAGCACTTCTAGGTTACTATAAACAAAATATCATATTCAAAACAGATTAGAGGTGCAATAAACTCCTAAATTGCCTAAGAATTACAATATGTTTGTAATAAATGAATGTCTTGAT
The DNA here is from genome assembly GCF_029281585.2 of Gorilla gorilla gorilla. Classification (NCBI taxonomy): domain Eukaryota; kingdom Metazoa; phylum Chordata; class Mammalia; order Primates; family Hominidae; genus Gorilla; species Gorilla gorilla. The sequence continues at coordinate 99,450,342 of NC_073241.2, forward strand.
AAAACACATGGAAAAAAATTTCACAAGTTCCTAAATCTTCCCTCAGGAAGTTAGCTGATTTTTCTTTTCACTTCCTCTTAGCATTCTTCTGACTAATCAGGCGTTCATATCTGCCTAATTTTGTTTTTGCAACCACAACTTTTGTATGTCTTTTCATGTATGTCCATACATTCAAAGCAATTTACTTGGAAATGTTATTTTACTGAGCTTCTTAAATCATTTCTCACTTATTTTACTCACTTCAAAGGATAAACTTTAAAAGGTACTTGATTTTCTATTTCCAGGTTCCCTTTATCCTAAACATTGGTAGTTATATAACATATATTAATTTATCTTGTAGCATAATATTTAGGGAGCAAACCCAACTGATAGTGAACACTTAAGTTCACTTTTGTGCACTCTTAAAAGTAGTATTATTTATAACACTTGTGGTGATAATATATGAGATAAAGTAGAAGCTTTCCGAAGAAAGGTTTAATACCATACAAAACCAAATAAGTAAATGTAACTGTACCAAAAATCCTTTTCAAAAACTGCATTAAAATTATAGTACTATCATCTAGAGTCTTGTAGGAATTTAATTTTAATTTCATAACTATGAATAAATTATAAAATATACATAAACCTTATGACATACTACAAAATTAACAGTACATGTATGGTGTTACAAGTCTTAACAAATATAACAAGACTGAAATCATATCTAATATCATTTCTGACCATAATGATAAAAAACTAGAAGTCAACAAAAGAAGGAATTCTGGAGTATTCACATATACATAAAAATTAAGCAACACGCTCCTGAACAATCAGTGGGTCAAAGAAAAAGCTAAAAGGGAAATTTTAAAATGTCATGAGACAAACAAAAATGGACACAAAACCAACCAAAACTTATGGGATACAGCAAAAGCAGGTCTAAGAAGGACATACATAACAATAAACATCCATGTCAAAAAGAAAGATATCAAGTAAACAACCTCAAGGAACTAGAAAAAGAAGCATAAATGAAGCCAAAACTTAGTAAAAAGAAAACAATGAAGATAAGGGCAGATACAAATGAAATAGAAACTGCAAAAACAATAGAAAAGAGCAACAGAATCAAGAATTGAGATTTTGAAAAGATGAACAAAATTGACAAACCTTTAGCTAGACTAATAAAAAAAGAAGACAAAATGAGAAACGAAAGGGAAGACATCACAACAGATACCACAGAAACACAAGGAATCATAAGAGACTATTACGAACAATTTCATGTCAACAAATTGGACAACCAAGTGGAAAAAATTCTAGACACATAGAGCTACCAAGATTGAATCATGAAGAAACAGAAAATCTGAACAGACCAATAATAAGGAGATTAAATCAGTAATGCAAAGTCTTTCACCAAAGAAAAGCCCAAGACCTGATTGATGGCTTCACTGCTGAATTCCACCAAACATTTAAAGAAGAATTAATACTAATCTCTGTACTCTTAAAACCAAATGAAGAAGGAATACTTCCAAACTCACTTTATGACGGCAGCATTACACTGATACCAAAGCCAGACATGGGAACTACAAGAAAAGAAAATTACAGGCTAATATCCCTGATAAACACAGATATAAAAATCCTTTACCAAATACTGGCAAACTGAAACCAAGAGCACAATAAAAAGATCATTCACTATAATCAAGTGGAATTCATTCCAGGGATGCAAGGATGGTTCAACATACACAAATGTGTAAATGTGATACACCAAATTAACAGAATTAAGAACAAAAACCACATGATTATACCAACAGATGCAGAAAAAGCATTTGACAAAATTCAACATCCTTTCATAATAAAAACTCTCAATAAATTAAGTAGAAAAGGAATCCCAACACAATAAAGGCCATATATGAAAAACCCACAGCTAACATCATTCTCAATGGTGAAAAGTTTAAAGCTTTTTCTCTAAGATCAGGAACAAGACAAGGATGTCTACTCTCACCATGTCTATTCAATATGGTACTGGAAATCCTAGCCAGAGCAATTAGTATATAGAAAGAAATAAAAGGCATCCACATTAGAAAAAAGGCAAGTTAAGCTGTCCCTCTATGCTGATGATATAATCTTAAATCTAGAAAAACCTACACTCCACCAAAAAACTTTGATCTTAAAAATGAATTCAATAAAGTTGCAGGATACAAAAATCAACATATAAAAAATCAGTAGCATTTCTATACACTAACTGCCCACCCCCCCAAAAAAAACCTCATTTAAAATAGCTACCAAAAAAAATTAAGATATTTAGGAATAAATTTAATCAAAAGGTGAAAGATCTCTACACTAATGTCCAAGTTGCAGGTACCAGAATGAAATCATGCTCCAAGGAAAGGGGAGGGGAGGGAAGAGGAAAATGGAAGGAAAAAGCAAAAGAGAAAGGGAAGGGAGAAGGGAAGGGAGGAAAAGAAAGAGGACAGGAAAGGCAGGAAAGAAGAAATGAAAGGAGACTAACAACCCAATTGTGGCGGAGAACCAGCAAGGACATCAAGATACAATTCATGAAAAGACCGAATATGAAAAAAATCTCCATCTAATTCAAAATAAGTTATCTATTTATAAAACTACAAAAACCTCAGCACACATGCACCTCTACAATTTGACTCAGCAATTACAATTCTAGAAATTCAGTCTATAAATATACTTGCATATATAAGTAACCTTGAAAGTAATACATGGTTTCCATTTTTGTTAAATCTTAACAAGTTATAAAATTAAGGTTGTGTGTGCTTCTTGTAATTAACTACATAGCTTATTACTGAGTTAATAAATGTTTATTGAGAGCTCACTATGTGCAAGGCACTATAGTAAATGCTGGGTATGTAATAATGAACAAAACAGTCCCTACTTTCACCAATCTACAATAAAGGAAAAGATAATTACTATGGTTTGAACGTTCCCTCCAAAATTCATGTTGAAATTTAATCCCCAAAGTAACAGTATTGAGAGGTGGGGCCTTTGGAGGTGACTGGATCATGAAGGCCCTACCCTCATGAATAGACTAATCCATTCATGGATAGTGGATTAATGGGTTATCATGGAAGGGGAACTGATGGCTTTGTAAGAAGAGAAAAACCAGGAGATAGCACATTAGCATGCTCAGCCCCCTCACCACATATAACCTGCATCACCTCGGGACTCTTCAGAGAGTCCCCACTGCAAGAAGGCTCTCACCAGATATGCCCTCTTAAACCTGGACTTCCTGCACCCCATAACTGTAAGAAATAAATTTTGTTTTTTATAAATTACCCAGTTTCTGATATTATGTTAAAAACAACAGAAAACAGCCTAAGACGATAATAAACCTCTAAATAAGTTTTATATACACACAAACATTCATATCAGTTAGCATTTCTGACAACACAGTAATTCATATTTTTACATAAAATTATCTCTAAGTTTCGCAAATGTGTTAATATATAATGAAACATATTTGCCTTATAAGATCCACTATGTCCTATATCAGTTTAGGCCCTCTTTTCTAGTTTTGTTTTGTTTTTCTTCTTATTTGTGTAAAGCTTTATCTTAGCTAAGTTGAGTAAATTCATACGGTATTTGCAAATAAATACATAAAGAGACAGATAGACCAACAACAGGGACCTGGCTTCTTGGGTTCTTCACACGCTTCTCAGAATAAGAAATCTGAATAGCCAAAATTTTTAGAATAGCTATTTAGAAAATGTTAGAGCCAGGCGCGGTGGCTCACGCCTGTAATTCCAGCACTTTGAGAGGCCAAGGTGGGCGGATCACCTGAGGTCCGGAGTTCAAGACGAGCCTGGCCAACACGGTGAAACCCTGTCTCTACTAAAAGTACAAAAATTAGCTGGGCGTGGTGGCAGGCACCTGTAATCCCAGCTACTCAGGAGGCTGAGGCAGGAGAATCATTTGAACCCGGGAGGCGGAGGTTGCAGTGAGCCAAGATCGCACCATTGCATTCCAGCCTGGGTGACAGGGTGAGACACCGTCTCAAAAAAAAAAAAAAAAAAAAAAAATTTAGAATTTTTAGAAGAGCTAAAAATCTGAGAGTAGTGGGGGCTAGAAGGGTAAATATTCCAGTAACCGTTATTTAAGGCCTGAACGCACTTTATCTTTATAACTGCACCATCACTATACCCCCTCCTGCCTCCATCTGGCTTTGTTAGCTAACTCTCAACATGCCTATCTGGACATCCACCCTGTCCCCTGCCACCTGAACTGAAATCCCCACTTAAAAATACAGTTGCAGCGGAAAGTTCACATGCAGAACAGGTTTTATTAAACACAAGACTGTAGGTCCCATTCACTGTACAGAATTTTAATAAACACATTCACAATCGTATCAGGAAAGTCATGTTGTTATGAGCCATTCATTACATGAAGACTACTTTACCAAGCATAGACAATATAAAATTATCCTTTTCCATAATATAATGTTAATGATTTCTACAAATAAGTTATTTCCCAAACTTAAAATCCAAATTCCTTAACACCACTTACATGTCTAAGAAGTAATTCGAGAATCCAGTTTAGAAGTTCTAGTGAAGAATTTTTTCTTTGTTCCTTTATTAATTTATTTAAAAAATGTACGATATCTATTAGCAGTTTCTCATCTTCAGTACAAGCAGGAAGCACTTGTAAAAACCTATAATGAAAAGACAATAATCATGGTTTCTGGTGCTTTAAAATACACAATACCACTGTTCATCATAGATATGTGGACTTAACAGATGTCTTGTGAGGATGCTATTTTATGAGACACTGTTTTAAATGCTTTGGAAAATGCAAAGTTGAAACAAACTGGGTATCTGCCTTCAAGAACATGAGCTTATAGTGGAAAAAACATGTGGACAAGTAACTAAAATAACTAGAAGTGACAAATATCACATAAGAGAAAAATAACAAATTCAGAAAAAGTACCAAAAAAATACCAAGGGGAAAAACACTGACTCTAATAACCGCCCAATGAAACTTGCTTTTCATACTGGGAATGTCATGTTTCACTGATAAGAAGAATTAGTACTTCAAACCTAATTCTGACCAACTCGAAAAAATAAGGTAATAAAGTGAGGGGGAAAAAAAGGCCTGCAACGACGCTACTAGAGTTTGTAACAGGCAAGGAAAACACTGAAGGTAGACTTAGGATGAAATTTCTTTTTAAGTTCAGAGCAAAAGGATATGAGCCAATTTTCTGAGATTTCTTTAAAAAAAAAACTGGTTTAATAAGAGAGCTAAAAGATTAGTAGACAATAAAACTTTTATTTAAAAGGCAGAAGTAGTTTGGAAATCGTTTTTTTAAAAAGCAATCAGGAAGAGATATGAGATCTAATTTTATCTGTAATGTTTTATTTTTTATAAATCTAAAGCCATTGCATCAAAATATTAATAAGAGTGACAATAATACGAATCTTAATACTCAGCATTTATTGAGCACCAACCTTGTGCCAGCCTATGTTCTAACAGCAGGGTTTCTGTCAAACTTCATAACAACATTATGAAGTAGGCACCTCTATTTCAAAGACAAGAAGACCCAAGCAAAAATATGGTTAAGTCGTTTTTCCACAGTCACACGGCTAGCAAGTTTTAAAACAGGAATACTAAACTAAGCAGTCCAACACCAGGGATATATAATGCTGTATTTCTTAGTAATGTGGTGTTTGTCTCATTATTTTTCCTTACTTAAAATTCTCACATCCCCAAAATGACATTCAGCTGAGTAGGATGGCAAGTGCCGGATTATGAAAATTGAGAGGTGATTCTAACAACCATAGATCTTTAGGAGATTTATGATTTAACAATCACAAAGATTATAAGAAGTCCTCCATGATATCCAGTGTAACATTAAAATATCACCTCTGTAACCCCATTTTATAACCACCCTCATATCCCTTAAATCTAAGTGTACTATCCTCTTTTCAATTCCTCTTGAAGACACAAGACACTCTTTCCTAACTCAGGGCCTATCCCTTTGCCTGGCATTAAAAAAAAAAAATTAATTTGTATAATATTTGTTGAATATGGCATTTTAGTCTAGAGGAGAAATAATATATTCTGCAAGTGGTTGTGAGTCAACTGACCATCCATTTACGGATTCAAAGTATCAAATTTCTGTCACATAACATGCACCAAACTATATTCCATTTATTTGTTTTATTTTTAACTGACAAATAATAATTGTATGTATCTTTAGGGTACAATGTGGTGTTCTGACACATGTATACATTGTGGAATGATCCAATCAGGCTAATTAACATACCAATCACCTCAAATACTTATTTCTCTGTGGTGAGAACATTTAACATCCATTCTTTGAGCTATTTTGAAACATATATTATTATTAACTATAGTCACTATGCTGTAAGAGATCACCAGAACTCATTCCTCTTGTCTAACTGGAATTTTGTAACCTCTCAGCAACGTCTCCCTTTTCCCTACCCATATCCACCTGCCACTTGTCTCTGGTAACAATTCTACTCTACTCCTTTGAATTCGACTTTTTTAGATTCCATATATAAGAGAGATCATGTGGTATTTGTTTCTCTGTGTGCCTGGCATCTTTTCGGCTTCCAATCCCATAGACTTTTAGCATCCTTCTACCTGTTATGCCTTGGCTTAAGCTTCATTCTCTGAACCACTTTCTCTCTACTGAAGAGGGATAGGGTGCTCCTCTAATGCAGTTTCCTAATAGTCTGCTTGGAAGCATTTCTACTTTTGATTATACTTTTAGCTGTCTTGATTCCCAGTTCCATGAGAGCAGGACCCTATCAATTTTGCTCACTGCTATATTTCCTACAAGAGTGACACCTAGTAGGTGATCAATAAATGTTTGTTGAATGATGGAAAAGCAGTAGGAAAAGAAAGGCAGTAGCCCCTTTCTTCCTATTCACCCCATGCCACAGCACCACACGCATATAAGGTATCATGTCCAGATCTCACAGAGAGTCCTAAGAAACACAATACCCTTGTAAAATAGCATGAACAAATGAGAAGTCTGGACACTGTGGCTTTTAAAGTCTATCTAAAAAAAAAACAAATCATTTAAAGCAGGGTGGGGGGAATAGAGAAGAAATTATAGTTATGTTTAAATGAAGAGTTGTCACATGTGAAGACAGTATTTATTCTGTGAGTTTAAAGGACAGAATAACAGGTAGAAATGATCAGGTACAGTCCAAAAGAACAAAAACTTACGAATAATCACAGCGCAAAAACAGAATGAATATCCTTCAAAGGAGGTGTTCACGCTGAGGCTGCATGGCCAACTGTATACCATGACTTATGCCATATGTGAGGGATATAAAAAGGAATGTAATAAACCCAAGGCACATGAGAAAACAAATATTTAAACAACTGTAGAAGTAATGCAGGAAAGCCACATGACAATCATGGTAACTACAATTCCACACACATTACAGAGTAAGAAGACCTTGGAGCTCAAGGAAGAGTAGATATTCACAAGGCAGCCAGGGAGTTAACTATGTAAAAGCAAGGAAGTATAAAACAGAAGTGTATGCCCTAAAATATCAAGCAGTTTCATAAAACCCCAATATTTGCACTTCATAGAAACACAGCATATGTTAGAGAGAGAGGCGGAAACTGCAGCTGAAAAGTTAAGCAAGAGCCAGATCAAAAAGAACTTTCTACAGCATGCTAACAGGTTGGAATTCTATTAACATCTAGCACACCATGGAAGAGAATCCACAGGTGACATGTATTTCAGAAGGATCATTCAGGAAGCAACATAAATGAGTGGCATAAGGTTAAAAGCAGAAAAACCAATTCGCTAGTCAGTCTACAGTCTGGTGAAAAATGGAGAAAAACAGTAGCAATAGGACTTCCAGTAGGAAAGGAGTAGAGAGGCATTAAACATGCAAACTCAAAAGAAACTAGTTGAAAGAAGACTCTAGATACCTCTAACAACTTGTAATCCTACTGAACCAAGACTATCATCTGTTTTCTTAAGTTTCCAAAATGACATTAGATTATAATTGTATGCTTGTGTGTTAGCATACACATATAAAAACATACACATAAATTAATGTTGGACTGTTAAAATAATCATCTTGGAAAGTTATGTTTAGAAGCCATAGTACCGTAAGTAAAAAGATTTTAGAAACCATTTTTTGTTGTCAAACTGAAATATACTTTTGTTAATAGTGACAAATAGTCATGGTTTAGGGTGGTGTTCATTTTGGTATATATGTAAAAATCATTTTTACCCTTTTCTGGATAGTTGAGTTTGCTAATATCATTTTTTGGTAAAAAATTAAATATAACTTCAAAATATAATAAGACTTCCTTACATCTGTTGTTTAAATGACCTGAGAGGACAATTTCAAAATATCTGAGCAAAGCCAGAATTATTCTAACATACACACTCACTCCTAAAAGGACCCCTTTTGCAGAACATTCATTTGGATATATCATATATTTGAAAAATTAGCCTCAAAGTATATTTACTGACATGGAAAATGTCTAAAAAATAACATTATTTTTAAAATACAATAAAAAACCATTCACACAGGTATGAACATGCTTCTCTATATTTTGTTTCGTCTAGAATGATATAATTTGAAATAGCTGTATTTAAAAAATATTAATAATGTTCTCAATATCTCAATACTTTATACAGCCATAATTTATGGGAATTTTCTATCTCCAAGCACCCTTTAAGCTGTTGGTTCATCTTATATAATCAGTCAAAAAGATAATGTTCCTTTCTATCATTAAACTGAATGAAAGCAAAACTAAAGTTTCCCAAAGCCTCATTAGTACATACATTTCTGGAAGTAAAGTTTTTAAAAAGTTTTCATGAAAAAAGGTGGATTCTGTGATATATATTTTTGATACATTCCTTAGTGAAACATAATACAGCAGAAATACATGAATATTTATAAATTAGGCAGTAGTGTCTGTGCTGCCATGATCAAACACAGGCCTAAAAACCAAATACAAGATGAATATTATATATGCATGTGTGTATATATTAAACATATACACAGTCTATACTCTCCACTTACACTAGTCCTGAGGAAACTAACCATAAAAATGTGATGCTCACATACAGTTACTGCTATTGGGCAATTTGAAATACTCTAAAGGCTCCCACTGGCCCACAGTTTCAGAGTCTTTCCTGTAATGTGGTATTGCATACTATTTCTATGGTTTTAATTCACAAGAGAAAGAAAACTTAGTGCAATGAATTCAATCAGCTTTTATGTTAAAATTCCTTTTGACAAATAGGGACATATTACATTTATTTAAAGTGAAGGATTTATGCATTCTTCAACTGGCGAGACTGTTTAAATGCGGGAGTGTGCTGATAAATATGTAACTGAGAGTGCTGACTTATTGTGTTTGTCAATTTCCATGGTGTAAATATACTACTCTAGACAATTTGGAGCTACCATGTAACATGAAGTTGTGAAGAGATGCACAGTGGTACTCCATTGTAGTTATTTCCATAAAATACATACCCCTGTAGTGCATATGTATGCATAACCTCAAGAACAAAGATAACAGTAAAATGTTGCCACATAATTAGAAAGTGATGTTTGCATATTCATTACCTTTTGTCTTCATATAATTTATTTAATTGTAAGTTTATATGGTTAAGAATGGCTGTGTTTAACAATCACCTTACAAAAATCCTGAAAATTCAACCATCAGCTCTCTCACAAGGCTGTATTAGTGGGCACCAGCACACCACTGGAAAGCCTAATCAGATAAACTAATTTTTAAAGCTAAACTAATAAAGGAATTCATATTTTGGAAACTCATTTAACCTAGCAGCTTAAAAACTGCACATTTTATGTTAAATAATAAAGTTACACGTTTTATACTAAAGTCACATGAAGAATAAAATGAAAACCTGCTTACAGTGGTTGCTTATCAGTCTTGTTGCAAATGCAACCATCTGCTACAAGTTAAGCATGTTAAATTGACAAGCTAGAGCCTTCTCAATTAACTGCTATAAAGGACCTCCACATGGCAATCAACTTCATGAAATTGAGAGTAAAAAGAAAAATGATATAATTTACTTAAGAACAAAACAAAAGCAAAACAAAACAGCCTGTGGCAGGTGTATCACACCTATTAATCAATTCACTGATGTCTCAACTCATTTATAACATGGATAGAAATAAACATTCAATTTGTTTCATCCATGTCTTATCCTAATCATTTGCTTTCGTGAGGTAAAATTTTCTAAGAATAAATTGTTACAAGTTTATTAATAATCCCTTCAACAATGCAATAACTAAATTAAAAATTTCTCTTTGGCTATTATTACAGATGATAAAAATCCTGGAGTTTTTCTTTCTATGATAGCAGCAGTAAGGGCATAGACTCTTATCTTCAAAGGTTAGGAGATGAACACAATACAGTGCAATCCAGGTCTTTGAAACTGGCAGCCTTGACCTTACACTGACCTGTTTAGTGCGGTGTGCCAAGCCAAGGACTTCAAGGTAACCCCACATGGACCAGGGCAACCCTTTAAAGACAATCTGTCATTCAGAAGATAAAAACTCATCCTGGTGACAGCAGCCCTAACTTCCCTGTGGGTTGCAGCCTGAACAATGGAATGGAGGCAGTCCTGCAGCCCACTAGCCATGTGTGTTATCTTCAGAGTGAGGATGTCCTCTGTAGATAACTTCAATGCATCTAAAATTCTAGACAAAAAGAAAAAAAAAGAAGGAGGAACATAAAGCTATTTAAATAAAAGCTCACACTTATTTCTATTATAAACTCTCCCAAAAGCTGTTTCATCTTCATTTTCTTTTAACAAAAGGTTGACTTACAGCCAAAAGAAAAACTGATACATATCTGTCAATATTAGGATTTTACATTGGCATCCCAAATGTTTATATTGACTTTTCCTCCTTATAAAAATTTTTATTCACATAAGACAGACAGGTTAGAATATTAAGATACTCAAAAGTAATCACCATCACACTAATGATAACACTCATGCATATACTTACTGAGATTTTGTTCTAATCCAGAACCCTTTTCCTAGTGATTCACATCTATGAACAAATCAGACTTTAACCTCTAAAACAGTACAGAGTAAAATGCTTTTTCATTTAAAATTTTCCCGTATGACAGATGGTTAAAAGTAATAAACACATGTAATATTTAAAAGAAAGTAAAAATTATAACTGTTAAAAAGCAGAATCAGGTGATACCAAGGGAAAAAGCTACTGGACCTAAGGAAAAAGTGAAACTTAACTAATTAATTACAATTAATTAATTGCAAACGCTTTTTAAACTAATATAAGAGCTTACTCTTGCGTTTTAGTTTCAGAGTTCATTTGCTTCAACAGGTTATCACTTCCATGATACCATGACAGGTTCCAAGCTATTCTCAGCATATCTGACACCGGCTTCAAGGCCAAACAATCAGCAGATAAGGGCAAAACTATGGAGTAAGGACTCACAGCATGGTGTCCAATTACATGAACAGGTAGATGATACCTAAAGAAAATGTGTACAAATAATTACCAACTTTCAAATTCTTAAATGCTACTCAAAAAGATGAGCCACAAATGAGGGCTAGTTCAATGCCTCCCAACCCACAATAATGCAAAGGTTTCTCTTAGTCCCTATTTTAAACAATTATCATAATTTATACAGTATTTCAATTATTCTTTTCATCTCCTCTAAACTCCCCAGAACACTTAAACCCTTTCTTGAGGACTTACCACATTCTATGCTATATTAGAGTTGTTGTGGAGATAACTAATGCTCCTTGAAGTCAGGGACCATGAATACAGTGAACCAAACATAAAAGGTGTTCAGCTAAAACACTGATATTTACTTTATGCCAAACACTGCTTATTTTGTATCATTCATTCACAGTTACATGGTATGGCACTATGATACCTATTTTACAAATGATCAAAATGAGGCTTAAAGCTGATAAATGAATTGCCTATGATCATACAGGTCACTAAATGACTGAATTCCAGCTTATTGTTTTCACTTGAGAACATGGTTTCATCATCAATAAATTCAACAAGAACCAAGAAACATGTTTAGAAATAAAAACAGATTCAATAGCAGTATCTTTTAAACCAAAGTTAATTTTGTTCTACCATAAAGACACATGCATGTGTATTTTGTCTCAAGTTTTTCCTTTAACATGGTGAAATAATCTAACATGCATGTAAATTTGCATCCTAAAAGGAACAAAAAGAAATTTTAAAACTCCTAAAATGTATATGGAACAAAACATGGTCCTAAATAGCCAAAACAATCCTGAGCAAAAAGAACAAAGAGGGAGGTATCACACTGCCTAACTCTGAATTATGCTACAAAGCTATAGTAACCAAAACAGCATGATAGTAGCATAAAAACAGACACACAGACCAATAAAACAGAATAAAGAATGCACAAATAAATACACATATTTGGTCAATTTTCAACAAAAGCACCAAGAACATAATTTGGGGAAAGAACAGTCTCTTCAATGAATGGTACTCAGAAAACTGGATATCCATATGCAGAAAAATGAAACTATATCTCTCGCCACATATGAAAATCAAATCAAAATGAATTAAAGACTTAAATGTAAGACCTGCAACTATGAAACTACTAGAAGAAAACATTAGAGAAATGCTTCAGGACATTAGCCTGGGCAAAGCAAAGATTTATTAAGTAAGACCTCAAAAACACAGGCAAGCAAAGCAAAAATAAGTAAATGGGATCATATCAAGCTAAAAAGCTTCTGCATAGCAAAGGAAACAGTCAACAAAGTGAAGAGACCACCTACGGAATGAGAGAAAACACTTGCAAACTATTCAACTGGCAAGAGATTAACCCACCAAAATATATAAGGAACTCAAACAACTTAACAGCAAAATAATAATAATAATCCAATTAAAAGCTGGGCAAAAGATCTGAATAGAAACTTCTTAAAAGACATACAAATGACCAACAGGTATATGAAAAAATTCTCAACATTACCAATCATCAGAGAAATGCAAATCAAAACCACAATGAGATATCTCACCCCAGTTAAAAAGGCTTTTATCAACAAGACAAAAAAAAAAAAAATAACAGATGCTGGCAAAGATGTGGAGGAAGGAGAATGCTCATACACTGTTAGTGGGAATGTAAATTAGTAGAGTCATTATTGGAAACAGTATGGAGTTCCTCAAAAAACTAAAAACAGAACCTACATATGATCCAGCAATCCCACTGCTGGGTATATATCCAAAAGAAAGGAAATTGGTATGTCAAAGAGATATATGCACTCCCATGTTTATTGCAGCACTATTCACAATAACCAAGATATGGAATCTACCTAAGTGTCCATCAACAGATGAATGGGTTTTTAAAAATGTGGTATAAATACACAATGGAGTATCATTCAGACGTAAAAAAGAATGAAATCCTGTCACTTGAAACAACATGGATGGAACTGGAAGTCATTATGTTAACTGAAATAATCCAGGCACAGAAAAACAAACATCACATGTTCTCCTTTATATGTGGGAGCTAAAAAATAAAATAAAATAAAATAAAATAAAATGATCTCATGGAGATAAAGAGTAGAATGATGATTACCACAGGCTGTAAAGGATGGTGGGGAAGGGGGGAATTAAGAAGGGATGGCTAATGGGTACATAAAAATTTAGATAGAAGGAATAAGATCTAGTGTTCAGTAGCACAATAGGGTAAAAATAGTTAACAGTAATTTGTTGTATATTTCAAAATAACTAGAAGAGCAGATCTGAAATGTTCCTAACACAGAGAATCAATAAATGTTAGAGGTAATGGACATCCTAATTACTCTGATTTGATCATTATACATTGTATGCTTATATCAAAATATCACATGTACTCCATAAATATGTACTATTATATACCCATAAAAATAAAATAAACTCCCCCAAATAAATAAGCAAGCAAGCAAAGTGCTGTGGGATATAGCTGAAGGAACTCCTAAGAGAATGGGGAACACAGTTCCTTCAAAGAAGCAACAATAAAACTGACAGCCAATGTTCCTACAAAAAATGGACTCCAACTGCCAACCTAGAATTCTACACCTAGTGATAACATTTTTTAAAACAGAAAGAATTTTTAGATTAAAAAAAAAAAAACCTGACAGAAATCATTCCTAATGTAAGTGCACTACATTAAATAATAAAAAACTCTTAAAAAAAAATTCTCAGATGGAGGCAGAAAAACCAAAAAAGCAATAAAAAGTAACAGAAACGACCAAGGTATACAAATCTAAATGACTACTTACTGCATAAAATAATTATAATAACATCTTATAGAATTTAAAATACGTATAGAATTTAAATACATGACAACAAAAGAAAAAAAAAAGAAGAGCAAATAAATGGAATTAATGTGTTCTAAGGTCCTTGCATTGTCTGGGATGTGGTAAAAATACTAGTTCACAGTCAAGGAAGTAAATTATAATCTCTATATTATAAAATAATAATCATCTGTATAAAATATATAGAAATAATGTATATAGAAGAATACTTAGCTGGGCACAGTGACTAATGCCTGTAATCCCAACACTTTTGGGAGGCTGAGGTGGGAGAATTGCTTGAAGCTAGGAGTTCAAGACTAGCCTGGGCAACAAAGCAAGATCCCAATCGCTACAAATAAATAAGTAAATAGAATACTTAATGTACATATAACTACAAGTTAACAGCTGGAAAACATGGACTAATTTTAAAAATTAATCAAGAAAAGCCAGAGAGGAAAAAGAAAGAAAAAAACCACATTGGACAAATAGAAAATAGCAAGCTAATAATCTGTATCCAAAAATATTAGTAATTCTAGTAAATGTAAAGTGCATTAAAATATTCCATTAAAACTGTAAATAATGTCAGATTGGACAAAAAAACTCAACTATATACTTCTTTAAAAAAAAAGTACATTTAAGGACAAAGAACAGCTAAAACTACAAGGATGGAAAAATACATATCATGCTAACCACTAACCAAATAAAAGCTGGTGAAGCTACAGTCATAAGAGATCAAGTGAATTCTATATGATGAAGCACTGCTAGAGATAAAGAAATAATTTCATAATGATAGAGACAACCCAGCAGCATGTTTACAAACTAAATTACATGGCCTCAAAATACATTGTCAGCCAGAATGACAATGTCATAGTGGAGATTTTAACATGCCTCTCTGCTACCTGAAAGAACTTCACACACATATAATAAAGTAGACACAGGGAAGATCTGAACACTATCAATAAACCTGATATATTTTAATACTTATAGAACAGTATATCCAACAACTACTACATATACATTATTATTTTCAAGTACACATGGAACATTTTAAAAAGCTGACCATATGCTGGGCCATAAAGTAAAATTCAACAAACTCTAAAGAATTAAAATCATAGAAAATATTTTCTAATGTCAATATTAAGCTAAATATTAATAATAAAATAACTAGAAAACCTAATAAACTAAATCTTCACTAGTTACCCCCAGTAACTCTAAACAACCCTTGCATCAATGAAAAAAATCACAAAACACTTAGAAAATATTTTGAACTAAATAATAAAATATGGCATATCAAATTCGTGGAATATACCAAAAGCCATACTTAGAAACACTGATAGCTTTAAATGAAAGGGCGGCTAATAATCAACAGCCAATCCTCCAGTAAGTTAGAAAATGAACAGCAAATTAAGTCTGAAAAACATAGAAGGAAGAAAATAATAAAAAGCAAAGAGTAATACATCAGGACCACTTTGAGATACCACTATACATCCATCAGATGGGCAACAATTTTTTAAATGCCAACATTACTGTGAGTAAAAGAGTAATAAAACCCTTTCTCCTCTTTACGGACAAACATGATATTGAGGTAACTCTCTGTCCCTTTACCCAGTAAAATCAGATAGATATGGAATGTCAAGAATTACTAAGCTGCTTTGCTTATGATGAAAATGACTCCCCACATCTGGACTGAGACATCTAGGAATAAACTATAAATGCATGATAGGATGTCACAGCTCTGAGCAATCTTGAGTGCTGTGGCTCTTATAAGCAACCTGGAAACTATGCCTACAGCACACTTACTAGAGAACATATTTTCTATTTGGGACATGAGGCTTCCAAGGCAAGACAGATCCCAGCACCCACAAATGTGATCTCATTCTAAGCATGACTACTGCAGTCGTGTGAGTTTCATTATTTAGCCAAACTAAACACCATTAAGACTGGTAATGCAAATACCAAAGGCTAGTGAGGATGTGGGGCAGCTAGTACTTTTCCACTGATGGTAGGAATGTAAATCAGCACAACAACTTCGTAATACTGTCTGGTAACATCTACTAAAGCTAAACATAAATATCCTATATTCCAACAATGACACATGTTCAAGAATGTTCTTAGCAGTCATTTATTCATAATAGCCCAAAACAGAAAACAAATTAAACATCCACAAATAGAATGGTAAATAAAAGTGTTGTATATTCTTAGAATACTACATAGAATAAAAATGAACCAACTATTGATTGCTTCATGCAGCAACATGGACAAATCTCTCCAAGTTGAGCAAAAAGCCAATATAATAATGCACTCTATTTATAAAGTTCAAAAACTAGCAAAAATAATGTACAGCAATAGAAATTAAAATAGGATTACATTTTGGGGTGGTAGAAGGTAATGAGAAAGCACAAAAAGGGTTTCCAGTCTGTCAGTAATATTCTATGTCAATCTGTGTGAGATAAATAAGTACGTTTACTTGGAAAAATTCAAGGGCTGTACCCTTATGACTTGTATGCTTTATGTACGATATATGTCAATAAAAACAATTTACTTTTTACAAAAGTCTAAAGAGTCATGAAAACCAAATACAATGCAGAACCTTAACTGGTTATTGCATTCTGAAAAAATACACACAAAAGATACTTGGAGATAACTGGAGAAACCACACCATGTTATAGAATTATTTTTAATCTTGTTAGATGGGATCATATTGTAGCAGTTATGTAGAATAATGTCCTTAACTTAAGGATGTGCATGCTGGAATATATAGGAAAGGAGTGAATTTATGTCTGAAACTTATTTCCAATTGGTGGGTGAGGGAGAATTAAATATAAATAAAAATATATATTAGGAGAGACTCATATGTAAATAATTGATGACTCTAGGCTGAACGACATACAGGTATGCACTGTATAGCTTTCAACTTTCCTGTAAATTTGAATGGTATCAAAATAAAAAATTGGTGGTGGGGAGATATACTTACTGAAATCTTCAAAGCACCATTGTGAAGGAACCATGAAAGCCCAAGTTATGGGATTTAAATGCTAAATGAAAATTGTGACAAATTATAGATTTTGATTTCCCTTTCTGTAACAACATTTCTTCCTTCAAGAAAATCAGAGAAATAAATCCTTTACCTTCTAAAAACGGAAACAGGCAAACTGAAGACCGATGGCAAAGAAGGTTTATTGGAAGGATTAACAGACCTATTTCATAAAAGAAAAACAAAAACAAAGAAACAACTGAGTAGACCAAGTTTTGTCTAACAAATACAACTTAACTCACTTCGTTGACTGCAAATGAAATCAAGCAGTGCAACTGAGTCTATCATTTAGTATAGAAACAACATGTTTGCTACTTCCTAGATTTGCTTATGAAGAGTAAATTATGCTTTAAAAAAAAAATTCCACATAACAAATGATTCATACAATGCAGTGGTGGGACAAGCAGGTAGACTTTGTGTGTCTCCTCCCACGGATCCTGCTCAAGATCAGTGCTAATCATATACTATCGTCCTAAACATCTTCTGAGGTTTTTTAAAAATCATGAAATATTAAGAAAAAAACACATAGTTCAAGGTATGTACTAAAAATGTATTAAAGACAAAAATTACTGCAGTCATTTTAAATTTTATATTTAGTAATGTTTAAAAATAAAATTTGAGATAGACTTTCTGAGCCAATAGGCTTTTGAATACTGTTTATTCAAATCAAAATTCATACCACATATGTGTAGCATGGACAGCATAAGCTTCGTAAATCAGAAATTTCCATGCCTTGCTATAAGATTACACCAGATACCTGAGATAAATAGTTAAGAGTAAAAAACTTATAAATTCTTATATCTCACCACATATCCATTCTTGATACTTCATCAAATAATAGAAGACAAAATAGTGCTCCAACTTCAGTCACGACACTACAATCTTCATGAAATATTAAGGAAACTGAATAAAAAGAAGCACAACTTTATGAAATATTTGTACGTCTAGAAAGAATGAACTTCAAATTTAAAATATCTTGATTTGAAGAGAAAAGAAATGCAACATTAACCCAGATAAGGTGACACTAAAACACAGGCTTTCATCTCAAACTTGTGGATGTACAAGAATCACCTGGAAGGCTGGTTAAAACAGTTTCTGATTGGATAGGTTTAGGGTGGAGCCTGTGAATGTGAATTTCTAATAAGTTCTCAGAGGATGCAGATGCTGCCAGTCCAGGAGCCACACTTGTAGATACACTCACTAGACACTGTCTAGTTTTAGGTAATTAGAGAAACGAACTGATACAGCCTCTAAGAAGGTTATGCCGAGTCAGGTAATTCTAGCTAAAGTTTCCTCACCAAGAGATCTTATTTTATAACTTTTGCCCTTTACTACAAACATGTGATCACAGAACTTGGATTTGACTTTAAAATGTTATCCTTGGGCTGTGTCATTGTTTTGGTTCCTTTTAATTATGACAGGATGATGGAAAAGGGAAGTGCTCTGAATGGACAGACTTAACACTAGCTCTACCACTTACTACTTAGCTAAGTGCCCTGGTGAGATTCTTTAACATTAAGTCTTAGTTCCCACTTCTGTAATGATCCCAATGCTACAATTTCCTTGAAACCTATGAAATTCTAAACAAAGAAGTACGATGTTATCTCACAGGAATAACAACATAATACACAGTTAGCAAATTCAGGGAAGCAGCAATAAGAAGTTTTGAGAGAAGAGATTTTTCCTAACTGCAGGAAAAGAAAATCATCCTTATGTAATTGGCATGATTAAAAATAGCCATAAACCAAAAAGTAAAGAAACAGAGAACATGTAAAAATTAACTTATACTAAAATAGACATTTCACATCAGTGATGAATAGGATGAACCATAATATTTCCAAATAAATAAGAAATTACAGCAATGCCTTTGCCTGATTTAAAATTTAATTTTTTTAAACAACACTCGAAACACAGGAAAAGTGTTTTCAATCTGGAACTAGAGAAAGTCCTACTTGAAGAGCATGATAAAAAATTGCCCAACTGCCATAACAGAAAAGTTCTATATGTTTCCATAAAATATTTAAGTTTAAGGTTAAAAATATAATAATAAATAAATTTAAAGGATAGAAAAGTTGAGAGAAAATATTAATCACATAAAATCAAGCATAAGGATTGTGCCTATCTTATAATAAAAAAACCCTACAAGTCACTAAAAAGAAATTAAATACAACAGGAAAATAAGTAATCCATAGATTAAGAAATTTGAATATATATGAAAAGATAACTTCACTAAAACTAAAATAAGAAAATAAAACAATTATATATTTTTACCTATAAGATTAAAAAAAATTAATGAGACATATTCAGTGTTGGCAAAGTTGTAATGAAAATAAGCATTTTTAAACACCTTTGGTGAGAGTGACTTGGAAAGGAACTTAACCATTATCTTATAAAACCTCTTTGACCTAGGAATTCCAACACTGAATGCACAAAGATGATCACACAACATGATTACTGTCATGGTGAAAAATCTAAAACAAATACCCAATAACATAGCAAACTGAAATTCTGAAACACCAGTGCAGTAGTTTTTAGGGTTTTTTAAAGAATGTATACTCACATGAAATAATATAGAAAGATATTCAAGTTACATTTCCAGTTGAAAAAAGGAAGCAACACAATACTGTAATATACAGAATGAAAACTACATGTGTATGTAGAAAAAATCATTCGGAAAAATACATTCCTAATGATAACTAGAACAGTCTTCTTTGGGGAAATTGAGAACGAGAAGAAAATGAAAACTTTTAGAATTTGTATAGTTCTATATTGCCTGAATTTTTACAATGGGGATGTATAGGTCTGTGATTATTTAAAACAGAAACAAACAAAGGTAAGGAAGTTTCGATTCTCTCTCAGTAGCAAAGTAAATAACCCAATAACCATTTTTTGGTTATAGCCTTGGCCAAGTTGCTAAATCTCTCTAGACCTCACACTGAGATGGTATAGTAAATGATTTCTAAGTTAATTTCTAACCCTGAAATACACTATAGAATTCTGTCATAACATAGTTTATAATTCAAAGCAGTGTTATCTGAGAAGTTATTTATTGTACTCCTTTGATCCACTATCCATGCTACAGAAATAATCTTCCTAAAACACATACTCCCCTGTTTAACAACCTTAAACGGCTCTTCACTGCTGTTTAATAAAATCTCCCAGGCCCTGCACGAACTGCCCTCCCTGCCTCATCCCATCATTTCCCCTTCACTCCACACTCCCCAAATCCAGCCAGCTCCATCTCAAACACATCAATTTCTCATACACACAACCACGGCTCCATCTAGAAGTCAATCTTGCCTATTTGAACTCCAACTCATTTCTGAAATTCCATGTTAGATGCCACATTCCCTAGAAACAATCTCTGATACTTTTCACCAACCAATCTGACCAGCATGTCCTCTGGCACCAGGAATCCCCAATTACAAGTAGTACTGTGGTGTACTGTATATTTACTTGTCAATGTCTCCAACTCTACTGTAAGCTCCATGAGGGTCATTTACCATGCTCATCAATATAACCCAAGGGCCTAGCATTGCACATAGCACAAAGCATGTGCTTAATAAACATTTGCTGAGAAATGGGTTTTCTTGGTTAAGCAGCTGGTTAAAAATTAATTTTTCGGCCAGGCACAGTGGCTCACGACTGTAATCCCAGCACTTTGGGAGGCCAAGGCAGGTGGATCACATGAGGTCAGGAGTTCGAGACCAGCCTGGCCAACATGGAGAAACCTAGCCTCTACTAAAAATACAAAAATTACCCAGGCATGGTGGCAGGCACCTGTAATCCCAGCTACTCAGGAGGCTGAGGCAGGAGAAATGCTTGAACCCAGGAGGCAGAGGTTGCACTGAGCCGAGATTGTGCCACTGCACTCCAGCCTGGGTGACAAGAGTGAAACTCTGTCTCAATAAATAAATAAGTAAGTAAGTAAAATTTTTCCTGAAACTAAATCCATTAATGGAGGATACCATATTCATTCTCAAACTCATTGAAAGTAATTTCCACAAACAGCAATGAAATAGAAAAACTGAAATACTGAAAAGGGTATAGATTATATTGCCTTGAAATGTGCTTTTGAATCCAATAGGTGTTCATAATAAGTTCCATGCTTGAATAATTTAAATGAAAATTATAAATGAAAAGGTAAACCAGGAACTAAATTCAAGTGAATGAGGTTAATAAGAAGACAATTATTAACAGGATTAAAGAAAACTAAAAATCCGTAACTGCTGCTCTTTCAGATGATCAGTCTATACAATCTTATAAAAACGTTATAGTCTACTCAAAATGTTATGAGCCTAAACACACTGAATCTGTTTAGAGCTTTACCTGGTTTTAGGGCTGCTACTTAAATAAACTGCATCTTACTCACTCGGCAAGCAGAAGCCAACAGGAGGAAAAAATGTTAAAATAAAATGACTACATTATAACAACATATTTTGAACATAAATCTCACTTATCTCCTATATGCCTGATAATAGACAAGATGAAGCACATTCAGATGCTTGTACGTGACTCTTCAGCACATTCAGATGATTCTACATGACTCTTGCAAAATATTAAAAAGCAGTGGCCTAAGTCTCTAAGAAAAAAAATAGTACAAAATGTTACCAAGCTCTCCATTGAGAAAAAAAAAAACAGAGAAGACAGGAAGGACAAAACTACATGAAACGTGTTCATCTAACACCTTACTAAATTAGAATCAAATTGAAATGGGTTTTTAAAAACCACATTTTATAGAATATAATAAATTTAGGCTCAGAGTCATTTAGGATGGTCTAGTTTCTACCCACACAGGTTGAGCCTATACCCTTAACATCTGTCAAATGGAATAATCAGACAAAATGTACCAAGATCCAAAGGTATAAGCAAAACAAGAAAGATGAAAGAGATATTGGAAAGAAGATAGTAATAACAGCAGCTGCAACTTTCTCTCTTTATAGATAATAGTTTACTGTCTGAGCACCAGATGACATCTACATCAAGGTACAAAGAACAATCAGAGGTTTCAGCTTTTCTCAGCTCTAGCCTCCACTCAGCAACAGGATCATAAAGCAATTTCCACAAAAATATTAAACATTTTCCATTTACGTTAGTAGTGTATTCACTAATAAATGCTGTTGTTCTAATAGTAAAATAAAAAGTAAATGTGACTTACAATTAAAGAAGAAACACTTAAAACTTAAGAACAATCTAATTATTAGCAGATTTTCTTTTATTTACCTCTGAATAACACGGTCAAAAGAGAAGACTGTTGCGAGAGCGAAACACGCATGACTGGATCACCACATAAAACCTTCCTCAAGAGTGTGAGGCATGGTTGTACCAAACATTCTACAACCTGGGCCAGGAAGAAAAACACAGCTATTTCATTTTCACCAATTATCAGGTGAGATCAAACAGACCATAATATTATCTTACTCTAAATTTTATGCGTTTTCATCAAAATTATCTGAAACTAACATGTAAATAAACACTAGGAATTACTTTCCACTGAAAGTAAGTTTCGTATATACTTCTATCATCTATCTTATGGAAATTTTAGGATTAGTTTTCCTTTATAGAGACTCCATTTTTCGAATTAAAAAAAAAAATGAATGAGATATGAGGTGTTACTTAGAATTTAAAATCCAAGTACTCATCCAAATTCTGCTCAGTTCAATTTCAGATCTGATTAATCAAAACAGCCTGTAAAACCATGTCTAGATGCACATTAGCCTTACCTTGCCATCTTGACTCACACATTCATTTAAATACTCAATTATTTTGTCAATTAAGCATAACTTTTTCACCACAGCATGCATTTTAATATCTGTAGATAAAAAAAGTTACTAAAAGTTAAAGAACATTTTTTGTAGTTTAAAACACGTATTTTGAAATACTCAGAACTGATATCCACACAACCTTCAAACTATTAAAAATACTTAGACCTGGGGTTGACATTAGAGTATGAAACTTTTAACTTTTTACTTTACGTACACCTGTCCAATTTGAAAATGTTTAAGTAAAAAGCATATCTTACTTCTGTCACATAAAATACAAAACTATAAAAAAAGAATTATGGAACTAGTTCAGACTCTGAAAACTACGAGAATTTAAGTGTACAAATGAATGCTTATATGTATACATGCAAATTATCTTCTTTATATTATTTCATTGACTCTTCCAAATTTATCACCTTCAAATGTTTATAATTCTCCACAAGCTCATGTGTAAAATATGACTTACAACATGAACATTTTTCTATCTATAAAAAAACTCTAACCTCAAACTATTAATAGCAAATATAAAAGGAACAAGATTATAATACACTATATATTTCTGGAGAACATGAGCTTCTTTTTAATAAGCATATATTCACATATTATGTTTGTAATAAAGAAGTTTTTGTATATACATAAAAAAATCTTATATGTATAGACATGCACACACGCACACACAAATGTTACCAGAACCCAAAACTGTAATTGCTTATATATTCATTACAAGTATTTAACAACTTGCAGACAAATTTTCTCCTATATTCTCATTAGGAAAAACACATACACTCACATACTGATATTGAAGTGGTAGCTATCACTGTAACAATCTTTAGCTGCTACTTAAAAAAAAAAATTTCCATTGCCCCCCAATATAGTGCATACCAAAATTATAAGGCATACTTTTGAAATGTTAGCAATATTGAAGGAATACTCTTTAACGAGTTTTTCTTGATCTTTTTTTTAACCAGGGCTTTCCACATTTTCTAGTCTTCTTTTCTGTAGTCTGTGTGATTGTTGTTAAAACTACAAATACATGGAACATGTTTTTTCAAATAACTCTCTCATTCCAGTTTCCACTAATGTCAAGACAAGAAGTGCTAACCATAAAAATCTTTTTACATAAACTCAAAGTTATCACTTCTCATAAATATTAAAGTACATACATCACATATGGGGAAAAATTCAAAACTAACCCAAAGAACAAAAGCCTATGGAATAACAACACTACAAACAAAGCTAACAGTGTATTACACTAGTTGTTTTTAAAAATAAACATTTATACACCATGGAATACTATGCAGCCATAAAAAACGATGAGTTCACGTCCTTTGCAGGGACATGGATGAAGCTGGAAACCATCATTCTCAGCAAACTATCACAAAGACAGAAAAACAAACACCGCATGTTCTCACTCACAGGTGGGAACTGAACAATGAGATCACTTGGACACAGGGCAGGGAACATCACACTCCCGGGCCTGTCACGGAGTTGGAGGCCGTGGGAGGGATAGCATTAGGAGAAATACCTAATATAAATGAGTTGATGGGTGCAGCAAACCAACATGGCACATGTATACCTATGTATCAAACCTGCACGTTGTGCACATGTACCCTAGAACTTAAAGTATAATTTAAAAAAATAAAAATAAACGTTTAAAGAAAAGGCATAGCTACAGTGTACTATTTTTCTTTTACCTACCACAAAAGTATTATTTGATTAATTTCCCTAAGCAAGATGGTACAGATTGAAAATATGATGCATGCACTCAGTAAACAGAGGAAGGAACATGCACTTCACTATTGGAAGTACACTAATATTTTAGAAAGAAGATAATTCTATCAAATGGCATTTTACAGGTCAAATAATAATAAGGCATTAGCAAACTTCTTCTGTAAGGAACCAGGTAGTAAGCATGTTGTTAGGCTTTGCTAGACACACACATATGGTCTCTCGCATATTCTTTGGTTTTGGTTTGATTTTGTTAACAACTCTAAAGATGCAAAAACCATTCTTGAGGGCTGTCAAAAAAAAAAAGGCCACAGGCTGGATCTGGCGCATAAACCATAGTTGCCAACTCCTGCCAGTACCATATGGCAATCTAAAATTCTATTATCAGCAGTACAGCAATCATTTTCCTTAAAAGACATTACCTTGCATAATCACAGCTAACTGTTCAGCAGCTGACTTTCTCAAAACGAGATCAACATCATCTGAGGTGAAGATTTCATATACCTTTTCAACAGTCTCCAACTACAAACCAAAAAAAAAAAAAACCCAAAATTACGTTTATCTGCTTTCAATTCTCCAATAAGATTTTATAGTTTGTGCCCTATGAACAAAAGCTCAAAAAGTCAACTTATTTCAACAACCAACATATTTACAGGTAAATTCACACAATGCTGGGTTAAGTAGCAGTTCTGTATTTAAGTCTTCAAGGAATTGCCACACTGCTTTTCACAATGGTTGAACTAATTTACACAGTCATCAACAGTGTGTAAGTATTCCCTTTTCTCCACAACCTCACCAGTATCTGCTATTTTTTGACTTTTAATAATAGCCATTCTGGCCGAGTGCGATGGCTCACGCCTATAATCCCAGCACTCTGGGAAGCTGAGGTGGGCAGATCATCTGAGGTCAGGAGTTCAAGACAAGCCTGGCCAACATGGTGAAACCCCATCTCTACTAGAAATACAAAAGGCCAACATTGTGAAACTCCATCTCTACTAAAAATACAAAAATTAGCTGGGTGTGGTAGTACACACCTGTAATCCCAGCTACTCGGGAGGCTGAGACAGGAGAATCGCTTGAACCCAGGAGGCGGAGGCGGCAGTGATCCAAGATCGCACCACTGCACTCCAACCTGGGCAACAAGAGTGAAACTCTGTCTCACAAAAAAAATAAATAAATAAATAGCCATTCTGACTGGTGTGAGATGGTCCCTCGTAGCAGTTTTGATTTGCATTTCTCCAATGATCAGTGATATTGAGCTCTTTTCCATATGCCTTTTGGCCACATGTATGTCTTCTTTTGAAAAATGTCTGTTCTGTCCTTTGTCCACTTTTTAATGGAGCTGTTTGTTTTTTTCTTGTAAATTTGTTTAAGTTCCTTATAGATGTTGGATACTCAAAGAAATACAAATCATTCTACCATAAAGACACATGCATGTGTATGTTCACTGCAGCACTATTCACAACAGCAAACACATGGAATCAACCTACATGCCTATCAATGGCAGACTGGATAAAGAAAATGTGGTACATATACACCATAGAGTACCACGCAGCCCTAAAAAAGGACGAGATCATGTCTTTTCAGGGAACATGGATGAAGCCGGAGGCCATTATCCTTAGCAAAATAACACAGGAACAGAAAACCAAATACTGCAAGTTCTCACTTATAAGCAGGAGCTAAATGATGAAAACACAAGGACACAAAGAGGGGAACAACGGACACTGGGGCCTACCTGAGGGTGCGGGGTAGGAGGCGGGAGAGGATCTGAAAAATAACTATTGGGTACTAGGCTTAGTACCAGGGTGATGAAATAATCTGTACAACAAACCCCCATGACACGAGTTTACCCATATAACAAACCTGCACAGGTACCCCTGAAACTGAAATAAAAGTTTAAAATAAATACATAAATAAATAAAATTTGCAACAATGATGCAGTAGGTCAGGAAGGAACTTAAGATCTAAAATAAAGAGTCATCATGTCAAATAAGTTTTCCTTTTTTTTTTTTTTTTTTGAGACAGGGTCTCACTCTGGTCACCCAGGCTGGAGTAAAGTGGTGCAATCTCAACTCACTGCAGACTCGACTTCCTGGGCTCAGGTGATTCTCCTACCTCAGCCTCCCAAGTTGCCGGGACTACAGGCATGCACCACCAAGCCCAGCTAATTTTTTGTATTTTTAGTAGAGACAGGGTTTCACCATATTGCCTAGGCTGGGCTCAAGTGGTCCACCCATCTCAGCCTCCCATAGTGCTGGGATTACAGGCATGAGCCACTGCGCCCGGCCCCTCTCTTCTTAATATACATTTTTGCTAGGAAGTTATTCATAACCCATTAATCCATTAGCAACCTTACAAAGGTAACAGAAAACAACCATGTTCCCTAACATCTTTACAGGTAGTACCAGGCTAACCTGAGAAAAGTGACCCAGACCTATGACTCAAGATTTCCCTGTTGCTCCCAGAAGCCACTAGCTGGTATTCCCGTGGACCTCTCCATTCTTTCTTTTAGAAGACCCCAGAGCAAACAGCACTCTGGGACTTGCTGTCCAGCACCCCTTCAAAGCTACCCCCCAGACAAGTCCCTTACTGTCACTTCATGCTAGAACAGAATCTGAGGTGGCAAAACCAGCATCAGGAAAAAGGGACAAGAAAATAACAAAGATGAAGCTCCTTTCTCCCACTCACTGCTATCTTCCAGTCCTAACATGGACTCACAGAAGACGTACTAGAATGCCCTCTCCCCACCTTCCTCCATACATCAGGGCACAGGAGTGACTACCAATGGCTTAGTACTCAGGGAAGTCCCAACCAGACCTGGTATGTGGCCAGTGGAAGACTCTCCAATCCTCCTGCCAGCACTGTCATACAGCCCTGAACATTCAGTTTAGAAGAACATAATGTGTTTCCCCATTAAAAAGCAAACAAACAAACAAAAAAACCGACTGTATTACATGTGGCTCTACCATACCACTACAGGCCTTGGCAAGTTAGTCTAAAATAAAACAGACAGATTGCAAACTTGAGTGAAAGGAGAAAGTACAAAACACAGGAATGAATCCATGAAAACAGTGGACTAGTGGACAGCTTTCTTTATAGAATTCTCCATCAGTCCAGTATGCTATAGGTACAGTCCTAGCTAAAGACAGGAAAATGTATTTACAGCCGCTGCCCATTGCTGCCATTACCATCTGAGCTCCACCTCCTGTCAGATCAGCGGCGGCATTCAATTCTCATAGGAGTGCAAACCGTATTGTGAGCTAGGTGTGTGAGGGATCTTGGCTGGCTGCTCCTTAAGAGAATTTACCTAATGTCTGATGATCTGTCACTGTCTCCCATTACCCCCACATGGGACTGTCTAGTTGCAGGAAAACAAGTTCAGAGCTCCCACTGATTCTACATTATGGTGAGTTGTACAATTATTTCATTATATATTACAATGTAATAACAATAGAAATAAAGTACACAATAAATATAATGCACTTGAATCATCCCAAAACAATACTCCAGCCCCGATCCCTGGAAAAATTGTCCTGTGAAACTGGTCCCTAGTGCCAAAAAGGTTGGGACCACTGCAATAAATCAACGTATCTAGAAGCCAGATAAAGCCAGAACACAATTTCAAACCAGCCCTGAATCCCCATACTTCTCTCCCTCCCCAGGACATACACAAACTGAAGAACGTCACATAAAATACATGATATAAAAATGTATCAAATTACCACACAGTAATAAACTCAAAATTTTAGTCACCTTAATAACCAGCTCTCTTCTGTCATCCAGTTTGAGTTCAATAGGTTTCTTCACAATGAATAAATTAGTAACTCTGGAGAGAACTCTGGAGTCTATTAGAGGACGCTTTGTATCAGCCCCTTCTTCACTGGTAAGATGGAATGCTAAAAGCTTTAATGCTAGTGAACGGACCCTAAGAACACAAAGTACTTAAGTTGAACTTTCGTGATATACAAATGTCTATTTTAAAAGGGCTTGTAATTACAAGTAATTATATATCAACAAAGTACAATAAGTAGTCACAATTATACTGCCATTACTAGTAATAATATACTTTTTCTACTAAAAATTCTTTGATATATAATTATAATGATTTATTCAATGTAATAGTTATAAAATAAACATCAGAAACAAAAAATAATAACTACAAATGAGACAGACTCCCTGAGATTAAATATCAGTAAACTTCAATAAGTACATCTGCGAATTAAATCAATAACTCCTGTCTTCAAATCTAGTGAACTATTCTCAACCATAAAAAGTATCACAGACCGCTGACCACAGTCCAAACGTTAAGTTGAACCCACAGGAGAGTAATGACGCTCATAATGGAAGTGTGATAACACTACAATGTATCAAAATCTTCTCATATTAGGGGTCAAACAGATTCCTGTCAAATATGAAAATACAAATACTTTTTCCTTATCTGGAAGGGATTAGGAATAAGGTCAGCTGAGTGGGGAGGTGGGAGACTTTTCAAGAAAAGAGTAAATACTGTATGCCACTAAACAATGAAATAGAGAAACAGAAAAACCACTGAGTGGACAAAGGTCACTGAGGCAGCAGATATTGAGACAACCATGTATCTGTCACTCCTCTGACAGGTTCTTGAACTACCTGGAAACTGGACAGATTTTAAGCAGTAATACAAGTTGCCAGGTTTTAAGAACTACCTATAAGACAACAATTAAAACATGCATCATTAGGGTGGCCCTCCTACTACAGACTAGAGCAGGTTGCCTTCTGTATGCAGGCCTGCCACCTTGAGCCCCTGTATCATAACTTTTATCTCACTTTATGACAATTAATAATAAAGAATAATTGATAATAAGAGCTGTATTTCCGGTTACACACTAAATGCTGAAAGCGCAGGGCCCATGTCTGTGTTGTGTGCTGCTACGTTCCCACAGCTCATAGATATATAGTAAGACACCCAATAAATACTTCCTGAATCTAACACAAAGTAGATATTTACTGCAATATTGTTAACTGATATCATCTCCAGAGGACTAATAAGTCACGCAAACTTTCTCCCTCTCCATTTCCTGAGTTACCTCAAGAGAGCTTAGAAAGGCTAAACACCTACCTAATAGTTTTCCTTTGTTCCTTACATTCTAAGCCAATGGTATCTGTATTCACATCTGGGGTTGTCAGTTGAGAGACAGGTATAAACCCTAGCAAAGGTGGCTAGAGATGAGATATGTAAAGCATGTATTTATGCATCTTGTTCTCTGGTATATACATTTAGCATCTTTTTAGGTTTAGCATAGGATGCCAGAATCCGGTTATTCCTATACATGTATGTAATTCTTTAAAACTTTTGAGTACAGTCATGTACTGCATAACAATGTTACAGTCAACAGTAGATCACATATACAACAGTGGTCTCATAGGATTATATTACTATATTTTTCTAAACCTTTTCTATGTTTAGATACACAAATGCCACTGTGTTACAACTGCATATGGTATTCAGTACAGTAACATGCTGTACAGGTTTGCAGCCTAGAAGCAATAGGCTATAGGATATAGCCTAGGTTATGTATGTAGTTAAGTTATTATTGCTTAGGTTTGTGTAAGGTACATTCTATGATGTTCACACAAGGACAAAATCACCTAACAAAGCATTTCTCAGGATGCATCCATGTCATTAAGCAACGCATGACTGTGTATTTATGTATAAGGTACACTATGAAGTTCTGAGAATATAAAGATTAGCCAACGGACAGGGTTCCTGTCTACATGGAGTTTATGGATGGGTTGATGGGATGGGGTAGAATTAATACAATAAGGAAAACAAATATGTCACTTGAATTGTTTCAAGTTCTGTATAATAGAGACTTATCTTACCCAAAGAAAGATCTGGCCTTTCCTTGCACTATGCTCCTGGGGGTGTCCTGCCTTAGAATGTCTTTATTAAACTGAGGACCTTGGGCCCGAAAAGCAAACAAGAAATGCCCCCTATTGTGTTAATTCTCCAAACTGGGGGTTTGTTCAAGTAAGGAGTACCACACTAGCATGTTAATTAACAGGGAACAGCTTTCCTGCATGTGTAGAAGACAACCCCTGAGAACACAAGCACATTAACTCCCTCTGCCCTACTTCTTCCTGGATCACCCACAACATTACTCTCTACAATACAGAGATATTTTAAAGACTATAATTTTCCTCCTTCCATTCTCTTAATAGTTTAGTTAACTTCCACCTACTTCCTTATTTTTCAGTCCAATGATCTGTCTATAAATAAGCTGCTGTATTTTCCTGATGTAAGGTTTGGGAAACACAAATCATCCATTGTGAAAAGAATGTCTGTCCATTCTTCCTAGCCTTTTCAACCAACTATTCCTCTTTATCCCTGCTTATCCATCTCGATTCAGCATTTTTTTCTTTTTTCAGTAAGGGAAAATCTAACCACTGTTACCTAAAAATAATAATAGAAAAGATTCATGTTGCAATGACAGAGAAGGAAGAAAAACAGTATCATTCTCCTTCTTTTCATTAATTAAACCAATGCTTATATTAATGGCAGTCAAAGAAAGGATACGTTTTCAGTTTCCCAAGTAAGAACACAGCTATATGGGATTAAAATACCTGCATAACTCTGGTATTTGACCTCAACTGGCCTACTATACTTATGAAAAACTTAATATTCAGAACAGATGTTTACAAAAGGATCACTCTGGAAGGCTAACAATTTCTAAAGAGAAGATGGGAATGCACTATAATTTTTACCATCTATTTATCTCCATGGCTCTCCAACTTGCCTAGGGCACTACTGAGCAGCACTTAGTAGCAGTCCTATAACACAGGCTGATCTGGCAAGGAATAACTTGGCTGTAAAGTGGATGAAACGTCAGCAAGTACATAAAAGACCTTGTATCTGCTTAGTTTCACGCATTAGTTTCCTCTAGTAATGGAATAACACCCTCCCTAAAAATTCTTTAGTTTTGTTTCAAATTATATATAGTTACTATACTTTCTTAGCATGTTTCCATTAATCTTTGATGTTCACAAGATTACGTTGTACTCACGATGGCTTTTTCACTAGCAAAAGTCGCAGCATGGACTTTAACCGGGTAGTACACGGAAGAATCTCTTCTGTGTCAGAACTTGCTTTGCTTAGAAGGAGAATGCAGTTACCCAAAGGATCTTCTGTGTCGGCATAGCCCTAATAGATTTGTTTTTAAAGAGAAATTATTGTCTAATTGTATACATAACTTTCAACTTGAAAATAAGAATTGTATTGTCCTATCAGCAACTCATAAATGTCTTTGGATTCAGTTGAATAAAATCGTTATTTTTTAAAATAACCTCTTTGAGCCAAGGAGCCTAAATAAAACTGTATTTAAAAGAAAATACACATACATACAGGAGAACTTCAGGAAAACATGCCAACCTTCTTGACACTTGCTGATTTTTCTATTTTCTAAGATTCTAATAGTGGCACCTCCCCTCGGTGAAGCACCTCACAGATCCTCAGCCCATCCCCACCCTAAGAAGATGGAGTGCTCTAAATGCTACATGCATGGAATAGGACCCTGTGAGTCTCAAGGCACAAGGCCCAGGCTCTCTCTTCTAAAAGAGGACTGTGCTTATGATGGCATTTCTGAACTCCACCTTTTCATCCAAAAGAGACAGGAAACTGACTCCTTTAATGTCCAGAAGGATTGCTTTAAAAAAAAAAAAAAAAGCTGTTTCTAGGAGCATGTTAATTACGGTATCACTCTAATCATACATATGCATGGATAGAACTCATGAGGCAAGTTAGTTATGTAAGGTCTCCTTAAAAAGCACTGTTAGCGCTGCCTAAAAGCCTTTATATAAGGTTGAGTTCTATTTTTCACAGTCAATGCTGTGAATGCACCTCACTTTTTAACCTCCCACCCAGATATATAAAATATATACAGACAAATTAGCTATCCTGGTTTAACTTTCTGCCAGAAACAAGACAGCCACCCACTTCCTGTTCACTTATCCCCAGCGCCTTCACAGCTTCTCTTCATTTCTCTCACAACTTGACAGTTTAGCTGTTTGCATGCATTTAAATCAATCACACCCAGCCAAAGATAAATGGTATCATAAAAAGTGAATTTCACAGAATACCTGTAGTACTGGGATGACAGGACAGAGAGATTCAATAAACTTGTTCCAGGTCAATGCTGTCATCATCAATCGTCCCTGAAGCAGGTATAACAGAATGGCCTTGGCAGCAGTGTTCACCTGCTCAACAACACAGACCCGATAAACCAGTCAAATGAGATGTCCCGCTAGGTCACCTGACACACTTGGAACATTTTATAGCATGTGGAAAGATGCTATAATTAACATCTCTTTCTTTCAAATGTTCGTACTTCCACAGCATCATCTTACATTCTGTTCTGTTTTTCTTCCTTAATATTTCTAATTTTTTACCTTTAATGTACATTTGTCCCTTGAGGAAAAATTTCCCTAACTGAAATAATCTGCTTACTACCTATACTGTATAGTTCTCTACATCTTAGATGAAAAATGTAAGTAAACTGATCTGAATTTTTTGAAATCACATGTGTCCTGTATTTTTATTCCCACATTTTATGTAACATTTATTTTTATTTAAATAACACTTCAACTGAACCAATGCACCAAAGACAGGTTTCTTTTTAGTTTCTCACCATGCTATCTAAACTATATTAGAATATCACCTTGATTTAGCTGAGTATCTAAGTTACTGTAATATTTTCACTCATGTTTAATGTCATACCTCACTTTTGGGCTCTTGAATGCCAAATACAGAGATTTCATACAGAACTTTTGGATGAAGTAGAAAATGAATTCCATTGCAAAGTGAAGACACGGGTTTAGTGACATTATGGACACCTAAACATTCCTGTAAAATAATATTAAAAAGTATTTTTAAATTAGCAACACTGATTTTTCCAAAAGATCCATCTTTCTTCCGTTTATAATCCCATTTCTATTTTAGTTTTTACTTCATTGAAACTTTTTTTAAGAGAGAATGAAAAAGATTCTCCTGTCTAACAGTTTCTTAGTTTGTAGGAGATACATATTATATTACTTTCTGCCAACAAGCACAATCATGATAAATTAAGTAAACAAACGGCTGAGACAACCATAATCTCTTAAAGTTAATTCATCATGACAGACGCAAAGGACATAAACACAGTAAGAAACTTATCCCAAGGTGTTTGCATTTTACTTACAAAGGTTGGGAAAGAAAAATTCAACATGAAAAGACTTCAAGGACTTCAAGTTATGGGAGACATAACTTTATATACTATATATATTTATATTCTATATATATATAGAATATAAAGAATACATATTTTATATATAATATACCTATTATATATAATTTTTTATGCTACATATTTATATTCTATATATGTGATATAAAGTTATCATCAATACAGCTACGTACCTAAAATACAATTACTTTGAACCAACACTTAGAGTAACTATCAGGAATTTCTTTCTCAATATGTGATAGAGAATAGTATTTTGTTAGCAGCTATTTAAGGTGAGAGGGGAAAAAAAGCTACTTGAAATATTAATGGAATTTAAATACAATATAGAAGGTAAAAATACAATAAATAATGAGTTACATGAATACTACTTTTTTTCATTCTGCAAATTTCTACTTCCTATTATCAACAATTCAAAGGTCAAAAAGTTACACATATACACTCACATATGTATCTGCATACATTATTTTTCTTTCAACTGTTAACTTCATGCCACAGACAGCAACTTCGTTCGTATTACAAGCTTTTCAAAGATCTAAAGCCTCAGCCCTAAACAATAGCTGTCACCTACTTCCTTAAGATACTTATCTACCATCTAAACTGTGACTATCCCCTTCTGAAACCAAGATTTACTTCCTAAAATTGTCTTATTTTTCTCCAGCACCTTTATTTTTCTTCACATGATTATTCTAATCACCATATGAGATATTCTAATGTGTCTATGGCCCTGGCTTTCTCCTCTTGATAACAATTCATTTTTCAGCTCTCCTTCCCACCACGAGTCCTCACAAGAGTTCGCTGTCCTCAGTCAGTACTTCCTCATTTGCCAAGCCCTCTTCAATGCACATCAGCAGAACTTAGGTTCCTACCATTCCACAGGAGCTTCTCATAGAGGACACCAACAACCTCAGCGATGCCAAATCCAACGTGTTCATCTCTGTTCTCATGTGACCATGTGACTCTTCCTTCTAACCTCTGTCTCCACTTCTGGCTCCCTCTGTTCCCAACTTCTAACTGGTTAGATCCTAGACAGCCTTCTCTTCCCTAGTCTCTCAGTAGTTGATCCTATCAAGGCTTGTGGCTTTAATATCATCTCTAAGCTGATGACTGAAAATTTTATACCTAATCTGGGCTCCACACTCCAAAGGTAGTGTGGTGCAATGCTTAAGAATATGGGCTTTGGAGTGAGCCTATAGGGTTCAAAGCCCAGTTTCACCACTTTTAGTTGAATGACCTTGGACAAATTCAAAGTATCTCTGTTTTCAGAAAGAGGTAGTACCTAGCTCACAGAGCTGTTAGGAGGATTCAGTGAGATAATATACTTATAAAAGTACTTGATACATAAGAGTAAATGCTCAATAAATGTTAGCTGCTATCATTATCAATGAAATTATTAGCATTAGCATTATTATATTTAACAGTCTACTTAACATATGCACTTGATATAAAAAGGCATGTCAAACTTAGGTTCAAAACAGAATTCTACCCAATCCACAATCCCATATGTGGGACATCAATCCAACTGCTAAATCCAAAACCTTAAAATTCATCCTTGATCACTCTCTATCTCCTACTCCCATTATCAGCAAGACCAATTAGCTCCACGTCCGTAATACCTCCTAAATTCATTTCCTTCTCTTCGTCTCCACTACACCACCACATCTCATCAGGGCTACTACAATGAAACTGGTCTTCTTGCTTCCATCCTGACCCCCTACAATCCATTCCCCACAATGGGAGAGTGATCTTTTCAGAAAGATCATCAGATCACGTTAAAATCATTCATAGCATCTCACTGTACTTAGAATACAATTCATAGCTTTATAATGTTTGGCACCCTGCCTACTTTTCAGACCCAATCTGGTACCATTTTTCTATTATCTCATTATACTGCCCTTATTTTTGTTCATGAAACACGCAAAGTACATTCTCATCTGAAAAGCAGAGGCTTTTCACCTGTTGTTTCCTCTGGCTAGAAATTCTCCCTCCCTCCCTAGCCAGCCTACATAAATTTAGTCCACATTACTAGTCATTCTCTAGTCCTTTATCGTTTCATTGTCTTTACAACACTATTTTATTTAAAACACTATATATATTGAATGTATATGCAGTGTTGTAAACTATATATATACATATTCTATACATATAGTGTTATAAAGAAAACTATATATACATATATACACACACACATACACATACATACTTTTTATGTATTTAAAGAATTTTTTTTAATTATTACATACATCTCTCTCTGTCCCCTATCAGAACGTAAGCTCTCTGATAAGGCTCTTTTCTGTACTTTATATCACTACAGTCTAGCATATGGTAAAGTGTCCAGTAAATATTGCTAAATGAATGTTAGATGTAGGTAACATGGAAGTGGTGGCCATTTAATCATCCCTAAATTTAAAAGCTATTTTACCTCTTTACCATACCGTCCTCAAAGTTAAGTCTTACAATAAAAAGCTAACTTGCCTCTTCAGAAAAAGTAACCTCCACATTACTAGCACGCTCCTACATTTAGGTAGGTAAAGCTGCAGCAATGCCTTGGAGATTTACCAGAAGACACTGGAATAATATCATCTGACAGACATAGCCAATTAAAGTGAAATGCCTTTACAAATCCTTATATCCAAACCAAGATACTATATCTTTATGACACAGGGGCTAACCACAAGAAATCTCATCATTTGGAGCTTTTGACTTGGATTATTATAACTCCCTGATAGTAAATACACATGAATTTTTTAAAACCACATTGCACTATACAGATGATTACCTTTTGTGACAAAAGAAAAATCACAATATTTTGCAAGAATAGTGTCAACTAATATAAATTTCCAAATAGTTAACAAGAAAATAAAACATTAAATGAAAGTTCACATTCTTTTATTTTATCTCCTTCTACAACTAGGATAATAAGGTGAGTTTTAACAAAAAATATTCTTTCAGTTTAAATTTTGCAACAAAATGTATGACACTTGGTTATAAAAACTATAGTATATTACAATTTAGAATTTTCAAAATTACTAAAATTCAGTGCATTTTTTTTAAAAACAAATTCGAAACTGACACATACATATTTATTTCTGACATTCCTTTTTTCCTATCATTCTATGACAGGAAAAATTATCTGGATGTTAATTTTTTAGAACTCCTCTAAAAAATTAACATCCAGATTATTCCTACTTGAAATTCATCATATACCAAAATGATCATATACATCAATAACTCAATTTACACCAAATATTTTCCTATCTGCAAAAATTTTTATTTCCAATAATTATTTAAAATCTGCCTCAAGAAAGATATCAAATCGTATTCCACCATTTTAAAATTCGGGGTATAATAACTATCCCAAATACAGTGATCTTAGTTTCTTGACCTATTTATCTCAATGATACTCACCTGCCCTATAACTGAGGAACCCTTCTCTTTTCACTTGTTCTACCTCTAAAATCATAAATGTAGGTTTCTAATCTTCTTACTCAACTTGAAATATGGTCCTTCTTTGACCTCCAGTCCATAAACCCTTCTACTTTCTTCCCTGTAGTCTTTACAGCCTTTGGTTCTACAGTCGACATGTCATTTCAACTACTCAGCTCACTTGCACCACAGGCATTCCCTCCTCCCTGACAGCAATGAAATAACTCAACCCTTGATCGATCGCAATGTTCACATTCCCAGAAACCACACCAGCTAGCCAAAGATAAACATGCAAAGTAGAAGAGTCTCCCTATTAAGATTATAGACACAATTGACTAAGCTCTTTATGCAGCCCAGAAATGCTACTATTTGATATTATCAAATATCTACTCATATTAGTCATTTCACACACTCAACATCTCACTTTCAATCTCAAAGAAAATACAGACTCCTGCATAGAAGGAGGCTCCTGCAACTTCCTGTGATATCTAAGCCCACCTAACCCCAATTAGCCATCACGTTCAAGGTCCCACTGCCTTCAACTTTCAAAGGCACTAGCTTCTTTTAATTAGCTACTTGCTACCCACTATCTTCAATCTTTCCTCCTCTGATTCTTTTTATTATTTCAACATACACAAATGAAAATGTAACTTCATTACAAACCCCTTCCAAGGTGCGTCACCACTAACTGTCAAAACCCTAAAGGCAAGGCAGAAACAAATATACAACCACCATCTAGAGAATACAAGATCACAAGAAAAAGCTACCCTGCCAAAGAAGACCTGAAAATCAAAATAACAGTATCTGCTAAAATAAACAACATAAGGAAGATTCAATAGCCATAACAAGTGGGAGGATTCTAATACCATAATCTAAACAAGATTATAAAATAAATGTGTTTAAAATTCACAACAACACAAAAGAAGAAACTAGAGGACTTGTTCCTGGCCTTGAGCAGCTCTTAGGGAAGTGGCAAGTGCAACAGGCATGGAGCAGCCCACTCTTGCAACGATCCTCTAGGATCCTAACTATGGGAGACCCCATGACCTGCACAGACCTTTGAGTTGCAAGGGAGAACTGCCCAATGAGGTGCCAGAGACAGAATGCCAGTCTGCACAGAGCCCAGAGGGTCTGGCACAGTAATGGCTGCAATGGGGCATGGCCATAAGTGCCTGTTGCGGGAAGTCAGGAACCTCAAACGGAGGGACCAGCTGAAGCCATGGGAAAAGAACGTGGATTGTGAAGATTTCATGGGCATTTATTAGTTCTCCAAATTAATACTTTTATAATTTCTTATGCCTGTCTTTACTGCAATCTCTAAACATAAATTGTGAAGATTTCATGGACACTTATCACTTCCCCAATAAATACCCTTGTGATTTCCTATGCCTGTCTTTACTTTAATCTCTTAATCCTGTCATCTCGTAAGCTGAGGAGGATGTATGTCGCCACAGGACCCTGTGATAATTGTGTTAACTGCACAAATTGTAGAGCATGTGTGTTTGAACAATATGAAATCTGGGCTCCTTGAAAAAAGAACAGAATAACAGCAACGTTCAGGGAACAAGAGAGATCACCTTAAACTCTGACCGCCGGTGAGCCGGGTGGAACAGAGCCATATTTCTCTTCTTTCAAAAGCAAATGGGAGAAATATCACTGAATTCTTTTTCTCAGCAAGGAACATCCCTAAGAAAGAGAATGTGCCCTTGAGGGTGGGTCTCTAAAATGGCCCCCTTGGGTGTGGCCGTCTTCTATGGTCGAGACTGTAGGGATGAAATAAG
The DNA here is from genome assembly GCF_029281585.2 of Gorilla gorilla gorilla. NCBI lineage: Eukaryota > Metazoa > Chordata > Mammalia > Primates > Hominidae > Gorilla > Gorilla gorilla. Next base: position 99,489,593 of record NC_073241.2, read on the forward strand.
CCCCAGTCTCCCATAGCGCTGCCAGGCTTACTAGGAAGAGGAAATTCCCATCTAATAAATTTTGGTCAGACCGGTTGCTCTCAAACCCTGTCTACTGATAAGATGTTATCAATGACAATGGTGCCCAAAACTTCATTAGCAATTTTAATTTCGCCCGCGGTCCTGTGGTCCTGTGATCTCGCCCTGCCTCCATTTGCCTTGTGATATTCTATTACCTTGTGAAGTACGTGATTTTTGTGACCCACACCCTATTCGTATACTCCCTCCCCTTTTGAAAGTCCCTAATAAAAACTTGCTGGTTTTGCAGCTTGTGGGACATCACGGAACCCACCGACATGTGATGTCTCCCCCGGACACCCAGCTTTAAAATTTCCTTCTTTGGTACTCTGTCCCTTTATTTCCCAACCCAGCCGACACTTAGGGAAAACAGAAAAGAAACTACGTGACTATTGGGGCAGGTTCCCTGATAGGTGCCCATCACCCAAAGCTTGATATACTCCTCTAGGTGGCTTTAGCCTTAGTTCACTGCCAGAAGTAGAAAGAGCAGGGCTATCTTTCCCACAAGACTGGGCCAACCTGATCTGAATGCCACCCTGTCTGCCAGCCTCTCAAAGGGTCCTGTCTGTCTCACTAGCTTGCAACACAGCCTCAGCTGCCCTGCCGAAATGCTCCCCAACAGCCACCCCATAGGTCTTTTGCCAACAGCCTCTGCCTTCCTGTCAGAGCGCTTTTGCAAGCACACACCCACCCACAGCCAATCCCTACTGGTGTGCACTTGCCTGCAGCCTCCCCTGCCAGTGCGCACTTGCCCATGGTTACCCCCACCACAAGTGCACTCTCCCAAAGCACCGCCCCACACCCCACCAGAGCACTTTTTCGGGCAGTCACCATCGGAAAGTTGTTGCCAGCAGTCTGGGAACATCTCGGCTCCTCCAGTGCAGCAGATGCTTGACCTCAAGGGACCAGAAATCAAAGCCACTGGCCTGTTCAGTGCACCCCCAGGGTTAGAGCACACAGCCCAGGAGTGCTGAGCTGAGCTCTGGCCCTGAAAGCACACAGAAACCAAGCCAATTGACTAATCCCAACTTATACCACAGTAAAATCCTCAATGGCATCAAATAATATAAAAGCAAAAGGCCCCATCCAAAGTACAGCAACTTCAAAGATTAAAGGAACATCTGCCCACACAGGTAAGAAAAAAACAGTGTAAGGATTCTGGCAATTCTAAAGGCCAGAATGTCTTCTTACTTTCAAATAACCACACTAGCTCCCCAGCAATCGTTCTTAACCAAACTGAAATGGCTAAAATGACAGAATTCAGAAGCTGGAAGGCAAGGAAGCTCAACAAGATATAGAAGAAGGCTGAAGCCTCACCCATGGAAACCAGTAAAATGGTGGTTTGATCCATGATCGGATCTGACACAAACATTTTAAGTAAGAACAAAACTGAACTTCTGGAAACAAAAATTTCATGATAGGAATTTCATAATGCAATTGGAAGCATTAATAACATAACCGAGGAAAAAAATCTCAGAGCTCAAAGACTACTCCTTTGAATCATCACAGGCAAACACAAATAAAGAAAAAAGAATTAAAAAAAAAAAACTTCAAGAAATATGGGATTATGTAAACAAAACGAACCTAACACCCATCAGCATTCCAGAAAAAGAAGGAGAGAGAGCAAGCAACTTGGAAGGCATATTTGTGGATATTTTCCACGAAAATTTCTCCAACCTCACTAGGCAGGTCAATAAGCAAATTCAGGAAACTCAGAGAACCCCAGTGAGATACTATTCAAGATGACCACCCCCAAGACACATAGTCATCAGATTCTCCAAGGTCAACAGGAAAGAAAAAATCTTAAAAGGAAGCTAGAAAGAAAGAGCAGGTCACATATAAAAAGAACTCCATCAGGCTAACAGCAGACCTTTCAGCAGAAACCTTACAAGCCAGAAAAGATTGGGGACCTATAATCAGCATGCTTAAAGAAATTCAAACCAAGTATTTCATATCCAGCCAAGCTAAGCTTCATAAGCAAAGGAAAAACAAAATTATTTTCAGAGAAGCAAACGCTAAGGGAATTCATTACCATGAGACCTGACTTACAAGGGGTCCTCAATGGAGTGCTAAAAAAGGAAGCAAAAGACCATTACCTGCCTCCACAAAAACACACTAAAATACATCTCCCACTGACACTATGATGCAACTATACAATCAAGTCTACATAACAACCAGCTAACAACATGGCGACGGAATCAAATCCTCACATATCAATACTGACCTTGAACATAAACGGGCTAAACACCCCGCTTAAAAAGCACAGAGTGGCAAGCTGGATAAAGAACCAAGACCCAACTACATGCTGTCAAGAGACCCAACTCACATGCAATGACACCCACATGCTCAAAGTAATAGAATGGAGATAAAGATCTATCAAGCAAACAGAAAACAAAAAAAGAGCAGGAGTTGCTCTTCTTATTTCAGACAAAACAGACTTTAAACCAACAATGATCAAAAGGATAAAGAAAGGCATTACATAATGATAAAGGGTTCAATTCAAGAAGAAGATTTAACTATCCTAAATATATATGCACCCAGCATTGGAGCACCCAGTCATAAAACAAGTTCTTAGAGACCTACAGAGTTTTAGACAACCACAAAATAATAGTGGGAGACTTCAACACCCCACTGACAGTGTTAGACAAATCACTGAGGCAGAAAACTAACAAAAATAGTTGGGACCTAAACTCGACACCTGACCAAATGGACCTAGGAGACTCTACAGGGTACTCCACTCAACAAAAGCAAAACACATTCTTCTCATCTGCACACAGCACACACTCTAAGATCAACCACACACTCAGTTGTAAAGCAATTCTCAACAAATTCAAGAAAACTGAAATCATACCAACCACACTCTCAGGCCACAGTGCAATAAAAATAGAAATTATTACCAAGAAGATCTCTCAAAAATGATACAATTACAGGGAACTTAAACAACCTGCACCTGAATGACTTTTGAGTAAAGAATGAAATTAAGGCAGAAATCATAAAATTCTTTGAAACTAACAAAAACAGAAACACAACATATCAGAATCTTTAGAACACAGCTAAGGCAGTGTTAAGAGGAAACTATACAGCACTAAATGCCTATATGAAAAAGTTAGAAAGATTGCAAACTAACAACGTGACACCACACTTAGAGGAACTAGAAAAGCAAGAGCAAACCAACCTGAAAGCTAGCAGAAGAACCAAAATCAGGGCTGAATTGAATGAAACTGAGACACAAAAATTCACACAAAAGATCGACAAAACCAAATTTTGGTTCTCCAAAAGAATATACAAGATTGATATATCATTACTAGATTAATAAAGAAAAAAAGAGACAATCCAAATAAACACAATCAGAAATGACAAAAGTGACATTATCACTGACCCCACAGAAAGACCCTCAGAGACCATTAAGAAAAACTCTATGCATACCAAATAGAAAGCCTAGAAGAAATGGATAAATTTCTGGAAATATACAAACTCCCAAGATTGGACCAGAAAGAAATTAAAACCATGAACAGAACAGTAATGTGTTCCTCCAAAGTTGAATCAGTCATTAAAAAATAAAAAAAGCCTACCAACCAGAAAAAAACACTGGGCCAGACAAACTCACAGTCAAATTCTACCAAATGTAAAAAGAACTGGTACCAATCCTACTGAAATTATTCCAAAAAATGAAGGAGGAGTGACTCCTCCCTAACTCATTCTATGAGGCCAGCATCATCCTGATACCAAACCCTAGCAGAGACACAACAAAAAAAGAAAACTTCAGGCCAATATCTCTGATGGACATAAATGTAAGAATTCTCAACAAAATATTGGTATACTGAAACCAGCAGGACAGCAAAAAGCTAATCCACCACGATCAAGTATGCCTTATCCACTGGATGCAAGGTTGATTCAACATATGCAAATCAATAAACATGATTCATCACATAAACAGAACCAAAAACAAAAACCACATGACCATCTCAACAGACACAGAAAAGGCTTTTGATAAAATTCAACATTCCTTCTTGTTAAAAACCCTCATCAAACTAGGCACTGAAGCCTCAAAATAATGAGTTATCCATGACAAAGCCACAGCCAGTATCATACTGAACAAGCAAAAGCTAGAAACAGTCCCCTTGAGAACCAGAACAAGACAAAGATGCCAACTCTCACCACTTCTATTCAATATGCTATTGGAAGGCCTAGCCAGATCAATCAGGCAAGAAAAATAAAAGGCATCCAAACAGGAAGAGGAAGTTAAACTCTCTCTCTTCACAGATGATTCTATACCTGAAAAAAAAAAAAAAAAAAAAAAACAACCATATTCTCTGCCCAAAAGTTCTTAGAACTGATAAATGACTTCGGTGAAGTTCCAAGATATAAAATCAATGTACAAAAATCAGTAGCATTTCTGTACTCCAATAACATCCAAGCTCAGAGCCAAATCACAATGAGAATTGTAAAACACTGCAGAAAGATATCAGAGATGACACAAATAAATGGAAAAACATTCTCTGCTTATGAATAGGAAGAATCAATATTGTTAAAATGGCCATACTTCCCAAAGCAATTTACAGATTCAACACTATTCTTATCAAACTACCAATGTCATTCTTCACAGAATTAGAAAAAACCATTCTAAAATTCATATGGAACCAAAAAAAGAGACCGAATAGCCAAAGCAAACTTAAGCAAAAAGAACAAAGCTGGAGGCATCAGACTGCCTGACTTCAAACTATACTATGGGGCTACAGTAACCAAAACAGCATGGTACTGGTACAAAAACAGATACACAGGCCACAAGAACAGGTTAGAGAACACAAAAATATAGCCAGACACCTACAACCATCTGATCTTTGAAAAGACAACAATAACAAACAACGGGGAAATAACTCCCTACTCAGTAAACAGTGCTGGAATAACTGGTTAGGCGTATTCAAAAGATTGAAACTGGACCCCCTTCCTTTCACCATATATAAAAATCAACTCGAAATGGATTAGACTTAAATGTAAGACTTAAAACTATAAAAACCCTAGAAAAATACCTAGGAAATACCATTCTGGACACAGGCCTTGGAAAATATTTCATGATGAAGTCTCCAAAAAAAGCAATTGCAACAAAAACAGAAATAGATAAGTGGGACCTAATGAAACTAAAAAGTTTCTGCACAGTAAAAGAAACTATCAACTAAGTAAAAATATCAACTAAGTAAAAAGCCCACAGAATGGGAGAAAATATTTGCAAACTATGCATGTGACAAAGGTCTAATATCCAGAATCTATAAGGAACTTAAATCAACAAGTAAAAAACAAACAACCCCATTACAAACGGGCAAAGGACATAAACAGACACTTCTCAAAAGAAGACATACACACGGTCAACAAACACATGAAAGAATGCTCAATATCACTAATCATTAGAAAAATTCAAATCAAAACCACAATGAGATATCATCTCATACCAGTCAGAATGGCTATTATTAAAAAGTAAAAGAATAACAGGTGTTGGCAAGGTTGGAGAGAAAAGGGAACACAGTACTATAAGCCCTATACACTGCCTGTGGGAATTTAAATTAATTCAGTCACTGTGGAAAACAGTTTGGAGATGTCTCAAAGAAATTAAAACAGAACTACCATTTGACCTAGCAATCCCTTACTGGGTATAGACCCAAAAAAATATAAATCGTTCTACCAGAAAGACACATGAACCCAGATGTTCACTGCAGCATTATTGACAATAGCAAAGACATGGGATCAACCTAGATGCCCATCAACAGTGGATTGGATAAAGAAACTATGGTACATATACATCATGGAAAACTACTCAGCCATTAAAAGAATAAAATAATGTCTTTTGCAGCAACATGGATGCAACCAGAGGCCATTATCCTAAGTGAATTAACACAGAAAAACCAAATACAGCACATTCTCACTTAGAAGTGGGAACTAAACACTGCATATACACATGGATACAAAGATGGGAACAACAGACACTGGGGCCTACTTCACAAGGGAAGGTGGGAAGAGAATGTATTAGCCTATTCTCACACTGCTATAAGGACATACCCGAGACTGGGTAATACATAAGGAAAGAAGTTTAATTGACTCACAGTTCTGCATGGCTGAGGAAGTCTCAGGAAATAATCATGTCAGAAGGCACCTCTTCACAGGGCGGTAGGAGAGAGACAGAATGCCAGCAGAGACAATGCCAGATGTTTATAAAACCATCAGATCTCATGAGAACTCACTCACTGTTAGAAGAACAGGATGGGGGAAACTGCCCCCATGATTCCAATTACCTCCTCCCATTGGGTCCCTCCCACGACACGTGGGGATTACAGAATTACAATTCAAGATGAGATTTGGGTGGGGACACAAAGACAAACCATATCAGAGGGTGAGGATCAAAAAACTACCTATTGGGTACTATGCTCACTACCTGGCTGACAAAATCATTTGTACACCAAACCCCAGCAGCACACAATTTACCCATGTAACAAACCTGCACATGCACCCCCAACCCTAAAATAAAAGTTGAAAAAAAAAAAAAAAACCAGAAACTAATGAAAGATTACATGAAAAAAGAACAAGTCAGTTAAAGAAAGCAAAGAAAAGGTATAGACATGAAAAACAGTGTAAGTGATAATCAAAACTTGATAAATTTAAAAAAAACTATGATGGGAAATGACTTGGCACCCATTAGGATGGTTACTATTATTTAAAAAAAAAAAAAAAAAAAAAAACAAGGCCAGACAAGGTGGCTCATATTTGTAATCCCAGCACTTTGGGAGGCCGAGGCGGGTGGATCATGAGGTCAAGAGATCGAGACCATCCTGGCCAACATGGTGAAACCCCATCTCTATTAAAAATACAAAACTTTGCTGGGCATGGTGATGCACGCCTGTAGTCCCAGCTACTTGGGAGGCTGAGGCAGGAGAATCACTTGAACCCGGGAGGCAGAGGTTGCAGTGAGCCAAGATCGTGCCACTGCACTCCAGCCTGGTGACACAGCGAGACTCCATCTCAAAAAAAAAAATCCAGAAAAAAAGTATTGCCAAGGATGAAGAGAAACTGGAATCCTTGGCACTGCCAGTGGGGACATAAAATAGTACAGTCACTATGGAAAACAGTATGGCAATTCCTCAAAAATTAAACACAGAATTACTGTGTGATCTACCAATTCCACTTCTGGGTATATAAACAATTGCAAAAAGATGGAAACAACCCAAATGCCTATCAATGGATGAATAAACAAAATGTAGTATAGGATGAGTGTCCCTTATCTGAAATGCTTGGGACCAGAAGTGTTTCAGATTTTGAAATTATTTGGATTTCTTAATATTTGCATTATACTTTCCAGTTGAGCATCCCTAATCTGAAAATTCAAAACTGGAAATGCTCCAACGTGCATTTCCTTTAAGTGTCATTTCGGCACTCGAAAAGTGTCAGATTGTGGAGCCTTTTAGATTTTGGATTTTCAGAATTGGAGTGTTCATATATACAGACAATAGATTATTATTAAGTCTTAAAAAGGAATGAAATGTTGATACATGTTACAACATGGATGAGCCTTGAGAAGATTATATTAAGTGAAATAAGCCAGTAACAAAAAGACAAACACTGTATGATTCTACTTATATGAGTTACCTAGGGACCTCAAATTCACAGAGACAGAAAGTAGAAAGGTGGCTGTCAGGGGCTGGGAGAAGGGGAGAATGAGGAGTTATTGTTTAATGACTGTAGAGTTTCAATTTGGGAGATGGGTAATGGTGATGATGGTACAACAATACGAATGTACTTATGCCACTGAATTGTACACTTAGAACATAGTTAAAATGGTAAAATTTTTTCTTTTTTTTTTTTTTTTTTCCAGAAATGAAGTCTCACCCTGTTGCCTAGGCTTGAGTGCAGTGGCATGATCACAGCTCTCTGTACCTCGACCTCCCAGTCTCAAGCGATCCTCCTGCCTCAGCCTCCCAAGTAGTTGGGACTACAGGCACATGCCACTATGCCCAGCTATTTTTTTTTTTTTTTCTTGTACAGATAGGATTTCCCTATGTTGCCCAGGCTGGTCTCAAACTCCTGGGCTCCAGTGATCCTCCTGCTTTGGCCTTCCCAAATGCTGGGATTACAGGCATGAGCCACCACACCTGGCCTAAAATAAATTTTATGTTATATATATATATCACCATCAAAAAAAAGTAAATTAGACAAAGCTGAGGAAAGAATTAGTGTTCTGAAAGGACAACACTGAGAAATTCTACCCAAATAAAACCTAAAAAGATGTGGAAAATATGAAAGAAGGCTTAAAAGACACAAAGGGTAAACTAAGAAGGTCTAACACAGGTCTAATAAGAGTTCCACTTGGAGAAAACAGCAAGGATAAGAGAAAAGCAATATTCAAAATAAGCATGACCAAGAATTACACAGAAGTGAAGGCAGATGGAGTGTTCAAAGCGAAAAGTCCTAAGCAAGATAAATGGAAAATCATGTATGCATGGAGACATATTTTAATGAAACCGCAGGGCACCACAGAAAAGGAAAATATTTTAAAACAAACTAGAGAAAAAAATTAAAAGAAATCATAATTAACTGATATCAGACTTCTCAACAATGATAGAAGCCGAATAAGAATTAAGCAATACTGGCAAAGTGCTAATAAAAACTAGCAGTCAACCTGTATTTTATATGCAGCCAAATTACTATTCAATATAAAGTGAAATCATGACACTTTCAAACGTATGCACACAGTCACAGACTGTCACTGAAAATACTGAAAAACTTACTTCAATAAAAAGGAGACTGAACCTAAATATTTATCATTCAATAAAAGGAAGTATATTCAAACTTAATAGCAGTTAAGGTGAATGAACTAGGCAAATCTCAAATCCTGCTATATATACTAATCATGCTATATATAAAATTCTTTATATTATTTAAAGATAATATCTATATATAAAGATACAGCTTTATAAATAATATACACCAACTGGATGGGAAGAATATACACCAGCTGTGTAAGAGTGGCTAGGCTATGCCAGTGGGAGAAGAGAAAGCAAAGAAGCTTCCTCTATAACTAGTATTTTTCTTTGAATAAAAATGAATCAGAAGTAAAAATGGCAAAATGTAAACACTTATTATAACCAAACAGTACTTACAAGAGTGTTAAATACAAAAGGACACTTTCAAGAGTACACAGTAATATATATACTTTTAAATATTGTCCTATGTACAGTGTTCTTTTCAATATTGAAATATTTAATATTCTATGCTGAAATATTTTATCATTTAAGAAGACAGAAAAATAAATATTTCAAAAGAAAAGAAAAATAAAAAATAACATTAAAAAAACAGAACTAAAACCATAAAATCTGGGCCATAACAACCTAAAAGGTTTCCTGGGCATAGAAATCACTTTTGAATACCTGGAAATCAATTTTCCTTATAATTTTTCCATCATTAATACAACATAAATGTAATTCTTAATAAAACTTCGAATAAAGCAATTCAATTGCTGGACTTACTAAGTTAAGAGAATTTAATAGTACAAATTTTCCAGAATTGACTAGTAATTATCATCTACTTTTATGGGATATAGTTCTTATATCTCATACAAAAGGTCAAGTAAATTAAGTTTGAAGGTATAACAAGAGAGTCTACTATTTGTTCTCAAAAACAAAACATACGAAAAAACAAAACCTCACCTCCGTGATTTCCAGACAGCGGTGGTAAGTTTCAGCTTTCACTTGTGGCAACGGGTGAGACAACATATGGAGAAGCACCTTCTGACTTTCTCCTTGTAGTAATGGACTGGCCTGAGCAGATTTCCAGCTGGTGAAAAGGTAAAACAACCAAGACATCTGAGGCAAGTAAGTTAGTAAGCAAAAGACTGCAAAGCATACTGGAAGGGATTTCTTCCTACTCCAACTCCTCAAACTGAGATATTATTAAAAATAACCAGTATTAGCAAGTACTCACCTAAGCACTTATTTGTTTCAGGGCAGAGGAGGTTCTGTCTTAAAGAGTATTTTTAAAAACCCAAAATGTCTTTAAAATCCCCTACTCAGTTAATGATTATCACATCACAGAATTTATTCTTTCCAAAAGCAATAAAGACACTAAGTTCTAAATAGAAATTTGCTGATGTCCTCAAAATAAATTAACCAATACACAGTCTTTTCTAAAAATCCACATAAGAAAAAGGTACAAAGTAATAAAAGTTACAAAACTCTCAGTTTAAGTTATTAATTAAAACTTTAAAGATAAATAAACAATGTGTGTGAATAGTCTGGATGGATACCAAAAACAAATGTATAAAAATCCAAGGATTATTCATTTTGATTGTAGGCATGACATTTTTGAAGTTTAATCTTGAATATAACAGTTAAGTATCCTAATGCAGCTGTACATATACCCTTTAAAAATCAGACACATATAAAAGCAATTAAACTAAAAAATAATAACAAAGATATACAGTCAGTTTCACTTTCACTGTTTCTAAGTTTACACACACCCTAAGTGTCCAATAATAACGTAATCACATTAAGAAAGAAAATATTACATCTTTGAACAAATGCTGATGATTTCCTTTATTAGGGGGAAATGCTGATGATAGGAAAAGCTACGCAAGGCTTGGTCTGCCAGCTCCACTAATTCTAAGAGATTCTTCTCTCCCTACAAAAGAAGCAGAATGGAACAATAAATGTCAAGTTCATGTGCAATGATATTCTCAACAGCTAACTAAGCAGCTTCAAGAAATTAGACTATTCAGAGACCATGAGACTGTTTACATTTGTTTAAGTCCACTTTCTCATCAAGCAACCTAAAAATGTCAGCCTAGGTGGAGAAATGTAGGAAAATTCCCTAGCTAAATGCCACATGAGACTTTCTATTATTTAACTCTGAGTAAGCTTAAAGTTACAATCAAGTTGCCTGGTTCTTTGATTACTTCTTTGTAGCTCTACCTCCCCTAATAAAAGTAGGGCTAATGTATTTATTTTATTATAAACCTGCCTCTTGTAGCAGCCTGACCACTAGAAACACACAGGACATTGAACACATGTGTGATTAACTGACCACACAAAATGCCACAGAGGCCAGACCCAGTGGCTCCCTGCACTTCGGGAGGCCGAGGCGGGCAGATCACTTGAGGTCAGGAGTTCAAGACTAACCTGGCCAACATGGCGAAACCCCGTCTCTACTAAAAATACAAAAAATTAGCTGGTTGTGGTGGCACGAGCCTGTAATCCCAGCTACTTGAGAGGCTGAGGCGGGAGGTGGAGCTTGCAGTGAGCCAAGACTGCACCACTGCACTCCAGCCTGGGAGACAGAGTGAGATTTCGTCTCAAAAAAAAAAAAAAAAAAAAGCCACAGAACTACTTCAACTTAAAGACACAATTCAAAATTCTATCACAGAGAAAACAAGAAGACAGTGGTACTAACATGGCAAAAGGAAAGGAAAAAAAAACAAACTATAGTGGTAAGTAAGAAAAATCATAAATATCAAGTTCAAGGCCAGGCACAGTGGTTAACACCTTTAATCCTAGCCAAGGTGGGAGGACAGCTTGAGGCCAGGAGTTCAAGACCAGCCTGGGCAACACAGTGAGACCTCATCTCTACAAAACAATTTAAATATTAGCCAGGTGTGGTAGCATGTGCCTATAGTACTAGTTGCTTGGGAGGCCAAGGCAGATGGATTGCTGGAGCCCAAGAGATCAAGGCTGTAGCCTAGGCAACTGAGAAGACTGTCAAAAAAAAAAAATTCAAAGAAAATAAATAGGTTCAGATAGATTCTACTGTAGGCACCAAAATGAGTAAGAATTTTATCCCTAATTCTTCAAGATCTTCAGGATCCATGTCCTTATTTTCAAACAATAAACAACTCTCGTATCAATGTCTGTCTCTAAGACCCATTAACCCTTTCATTGATAACATACTAATATTCTAATAGTATTTTTAAAAGGGATAAATACTGACACATAATTATTGCTGTAACACTGCCATAAAGTCATCCTAATACATTATAAACAATGTAGTTCATCACTGTACTTAATATATTTCAAAAATCAGGCTTTATATATATGTAATAACTATCTATAAAATATTGAGGCAAAAATATGTCTACAAGTAAGCACTAAAATAGCCCTTATAATTTTGGTTACATCAACTGTCATTCAGTTCATATCAGTAAGTCACTTAATAGAGGTACTCATTATTAAATATTAAGACATTTGTAATAACCACTGCTTGTTTGTAAATCACTGATATTAGGAATATACACCATTAATTAAAGTCTTCGTTTTACTTCTATACAAATCATATCCTTACTTTAACCTGTTAAATAACAGGTTATGTATAATTGACCCACTCAGGAATAATGTATCCCACCTGTGACAATTCAACTATATGTCCATCAATTTCAAAAGTATAGATTAAATTTTCAAAATATGTCAAAGGGATTTAAAAGAGATGTTGAAAAAGCTTTTTACCTCTTTCCCAATATCAGACAGGAAGTTACAGGTGCATTCAATTGAATAAACGGCCTCTGCAGTTCGTTTATAAATACTGTAGTTTTCAGAATTCAGCTGTTCCAAATAGGCCACAACAGCTTCATGAATATTTGGATATTCCAAAGAAATAGGCATGTCCAAAGAAAGGAGAAACAATGCTGTTGACATAGGCTCTGATAAAAACTCGCTTGCCTTGGTGAATTAAAAAAACAAAAAAATTAAAACTTTGTTTAAAAAAACTTATTTTAGAGAAACATAGTGGGCTATAGTCTTAATCTAATCCAACTTCCTTTTTAGCAATTCTTTGTCAAAAAACTGAAGCTTTTTCCAAAGAAAATCCCATTTCCCAACACATCATCTACCTCTACCTCTATGTCTTTGTTCAATACAAAATGTCTCAAGTCCAAATATCAACTCTTTCTCAAAGCCTAAGATACTAACTACTTTCTTCTTCCCCAAACCAACTTCTTCTCTCCCTGAGCCCTGCACCTTGTATATACCTCTGCTATTGAACTAAGGCATGAGGCCTTTTTCTCTAAGTATTTTCTGTACATGTACGCAAATCTCCCCAATAACCTGATAAACTGAAGACAAGAACACTTCCCCATCCCATAGCTGAACATGACAGAGCTTATTAATGACATATTAATAACACGAAATCAAGTATAGCTATAGATTGATTTGAACAGAAACGAATTTTTTTCTTTGGTTTTGTCTTTTAGAGGGGATAGTGGAAATTCAATATAATATTTTAAATAGTTCTAAAATACAGAAGACAGCCCCTTAATTAGTATAAAATCAATATGCCCAAATGAAATATTATACACATTATAACCTTAAATCAATAGATTTAAAACTGAAAGAATTATGGTTTTTAAAAAAACGGTTCTAGTTTTGTGACGGGATTCTAAATATCAATTAAAGGAATAAAAAGGACTAAAAATTTGACGTTCAGAGAAAATCTCTTGACAAGACCCACTATTACGGCTGAAATGCTGTCTTTACAAAAGTGGGTTTGCTCATGATTTATTTCATGGATAACCTATTTCAAGGATAATCATTAACTACCTGAAAGTCTAAGAGCTGAATCAGCTAAACAACAATACCTTTAAATGAATATAGTTGCTAAACGAAGATCAGAAACTACAGAAATCAAAATTTTAGATTACACAGACATGACAAACCTCCAGATTAGTAAAACAGCAGCTATTAGAAAGTAAAGAGAAATTTCATTATTCTGTGAAGAACTATCCTTTTTTTTGTGGGCAGGGGAGGAAAAAGAGAAACTCAATTATCTGCTCACCTATTATTCACTCACTCGGCGAATATTAATTAGGCCTTACTGTGTTCCTCCACTATATGCCAGGTACCTCTCCAGTCCCGGGAACCCAGCAGAGAGCAAAATAAAACCTCTGCCCGCATGAAGCTCACATCCCACTGAAGAAAGTAGAGTGTAAATCGATATACTTCCTAAGATGTTAGGTGTGGCTAAAAAGTGTTTTAAAACAGGATAGGAAAGATGAAGAGGAACAGAGAAGTAATGGGGAGTGCAGGCAGGGAACTGCTATGTCTCCAAAGTAGTAGAGGAAGGCCTCGCTAATAAGATGACATTTAAGTAGAACCCTGGAAGGGTCAGGAGCCACGTGGCTATCTGAGGGAAAGCATTTATAGAAGAGGGAAGAGCAATTACAAAAACTATTATTTGGTAGCAAGAAAGCCAGTGGAGCTGGTTCTGAGGGATGGAGTCAGAAAGGAGTGGTGGGCCAGATCAGTTAAGGCTTTGGGTCATCATAAGGAATTGTCCTCTGCTGAAAGCCACTGGAACATTTTAAACAAGTATCAAAATTGGTCTGTAGAGAACTGATGGTAATGTGCAAAAGTGGAAGCTAAGAGACAGAGGACTTTACTGCAGTAATCCAGGCAGGACAGAATGGTGGGCTTAACTCAGGTATTCAGATTCTGTATAGGTATTCAAGGGAGAAATGACAAATTTTGCTCAGGGATTATATCTACATATGAGCAAAAGAAAGGAATCAAGGCTGACTCTAAGGTTTTTGCCTGATCAACGATCAACTTGAACAACAAAGTTGACATTTACCGAGACAGGCAAGACTATAGGAAGAACATATTTGGAAGGGGAAACAAAGAATGAAGTTTGGGACATGTTCAGTTGGAGACATTTATTGTCACCCAAGTGAAGACATCAAAAAGGACACTGGATATAGGTAAGTTCAGAGTTCAGGTTATATGTCTGGTCTGGAAGTATAAATTTGGCAGGCATCAACAAATAGATGGCATTTAACAATCACAAATGGGATGTATTTCATGAGGGCTACTGTCAGTCCTGGGGTTCCACTCCTGAAGAGTTAGGAAGATAAAGAGAAATTAGCAAAGGCGATTTACACTGTGCTAAGAGAGTAAATCCTAATGGATCTAACTCTAAAGGCACTGTGTTCTAGTTTAAGAGAGTTCTCTCTGACTCTAGTCAGAAAAATAACAGCTGCTGTGAGAATTAAACAAGCATTAAGCAGAGCATATGGCATATAGCACTCAATAAATATCAATTTCCTTTTCTCGCTTCACCACAAAGGAATTCCAATGTTTCACCCTGCGTACTTGTATTTGAAAGTCTTGCTATCTCAGCAACTCAAAGCCCCATGCTAATGTCATTAGCTAATCTTTACATGGCCCAATGGACTAATCACAATTTACACCCCTAATCTAAGATAGCTGTCCTGCATATATAAGCATTAGTCACATGCCGTCGGAACTAAAAGTGAAGATGTTTCAGTGCAAATCCATCACCCCTATTAGATAAAAAATAATCAGCAACATCACCTCATGTGCATTGGGAGGAGGGGCTATAAATGTTTCCTGTAAACTAGTCACTCAGCAGCCATGGCATAATTCTATGAGTCTGTTAGAAATGCCAGCTCTCAGGCCCTACCCTTTACCTGATGAATCAGAATATGCAAGATGTGATTAACAATATCTCTAAGTGATCTGTTTGAACATTACCCTTTGAAAAGCACTGCTCTCAGTCACTCAACTGGCTTCACCAGGTCATTAGATCTTTTTATATACCTCCCTGAAAAACTAAAGACCTTGTGTTACAAATTCTTCCTTAGCCTTGGTGAGCATCACTAGCTAAGAGTAACAGCAGTTCCTAGAATGCTCTGTGCTTCTGCTTCCAGAACAGGGCTAGTACTTTTAGCTCTTACTTCCCAGATGTTTCCCCAAATGAAATTACCTTCATTTGTTTTACCAATTTAGTTTACTCAACCACAATATTTTTCACAAGATTACCAACGTATCATTTTAACCTATACATGAGTATTCTCCAAAATCATTTAAAATCACCAAATATCAGTTTCAAAACAGGCATCAGAGGACATTTTGTTAAACTTAAGAAATCTCTACATAGATTCATATTTATTTTCCAACATCCAAATTACCTACTTGGTCAGTGGCAACTCAAAAAAACCACTTTAAAGGCAAAAAGTTTCAGAGTCCAAATTCTACTTCAATTATTAGTGGGCTAGCAACAGACAGAGGGCAGCATAACCTTACATTTATATAAACCAAAGAAGAAATTTAACATCAATGAAATAGCATTTTTGTTTAGATCTCATTTTAAAGTACTTAGTCAATTAATCAAAATAAATATAATCATCTAAAAACAAATACCTTAATTACAATCTCCCACAATGATCAAAATTGTTTTAACAAAGTTCCAAGTTATATATTTAAAATAACTACCAAAAATTAGATAATTGATTTGTTTTTAAAAACAGAAACAATAAAACAATAACTACCTTTAAAAAAAAAAAGCATGGAAAATTAACTTTACATTATTCTGGCACTAAGTAAAATAAATTACTGATTTCTTTTTGGTTCCTGTCCAAATAAGCACATAGATGAAAAAATACAATCAAAAACTACATGATGCAACTGATAGGGTAAGTTTTCCATCAATACTTCGACCCATAGATAGATTGACCATTTGCAATACTTAATAGCAAGCAATTGTAGCACCACTAATTTTTCATTTATATAATATTAAGGAAGACACCCATATTTTAAATTCAATTCCTGTCTTAAGAGACTGGAATTCTTCCATTCTTGATGCTTATGCCTTGAAAAATTGTCACTCTTCAAAACAGAAAAGGACTTCAGAAACATAACGACTAGTGAATACAACTTAAAAATTAAAAGTAACACAAGTGATGTTATTTTCCTTAAAGCAAAATACTATATTTAAAATGCAGTGTTTTATCCGTTTTCCTGGATCACCTGATAATACATTGTGTATGTGATACTTAGAAAATGGAGTTTGGGCCAGGTGCGGTGGCTCATGCCTATAATCCCAGCACATTGGGAGGCCAAGGCAGGCAAAACAAGAGGTCAAGAGATCGAGACCATCCTGGCTAACATGGTGAAACCCCATCTCTACTAAAAATACAAAAATTAGCCGGGCATGGTGGGGGACACCTGCAATCCCAGCTACTCGGGAGGCTGAGGCAGGAGAATGGCTTGAACCCAGGAGGCGGAGGTTGCAGTGAGCGGAGATCAAGCCACTGAACTCCAGCCTGATGACAGAGCAAGACTCCAACTCAAAAAAAAAAAAAAAAAAAAAAAAGAAAAGAAAATAGAGTTTGGACTATATGCTCTACAGAATTCTAGGAAACAAAGCTGCAAATGTTTAATAACTAAGGGCAACAAAGAGGCATAAGGAATAGTTTTCTAGTTTTCATAATTTCTCCCATACCTGCATTTTAGTGTGCCACTCCTTTGTTTTTGTAATAAGTACACCACGAAACACTGATGTCTGAATGATCTGAGATATTTTTACCACTAACATTCAAATTCAGAGATAACCTCACGTTTAAAAATACAATCAGTAAGAAGATTTTAAAGAAATATTTACACATATTAAAATCACTTTTAACAGACTTCATACAATGGAATATTTTGTAATAAAAGTTAACAAATTAATGCTATAGGCAACAATAGTTATGAACCTCAAGAAGGAGTTGAGAGAGTACATACTTTATAATTTCATTTAAACAACATTCAAAACAGGCCAATTGATCTATAGTGACAGAAGTCAGAAAGGAGTGTGGCTTGGAGAAGGATGGGAAGGGGTCTTTGGAATGCAGGTAACATTCTATTTTCTGTTATGGGGGTGGTCACTTTTTAAAGACAGATGCGTTCACTTAGTAGAAAAAGCACTGAACTATGTACTTTTCTGAATGTATATGAAAGTTTAAAAAAAAAAAGCCTTTATACAATTAATGTTTTTTTCTGATAGCATTTTAAAAATCATTTAAAAATTTAAGTGTTCTAGTTAAACTAACAGTGCACAATTTCAGAAACTGTAATTGGCAAACACACAGAAGAGACACCAGCCTTAGGCACTTTCAAAAAGTGCTTCTTTTTAGTAATTTCCCGGCCATATATTCTCACAATTATCTTTTCCGTGTACTACTCTTTTTATCCATTCTTTAGTTAAAAACAATGAAACTCGTGAAACTACAATATTTTTAAATTATGCTTATAATAAAAACATGTTTAAGCATTCAGCCTTTGAACTAGTAATGGCACTAGGAATGTAAGAATCCAAAATATGAGTAAACATGTGTAAGTAGCAATTCAGCATAGTGTTATTTATCAAAATACCAAAAAAAGAAAAAAAGAAACCTAGAAGCTTAATTTCTGGAATCCTTGTGGAAATCATAGAACATCTTGCTGGTAAAATATTAGTACCCATTAAAATTTATGAAGTGTTTAATTAAATGGAAAATGTATGTTAGATAATAAGAAATGGTTAAAAAAAAAAAAAGAATAAACAGGCCAGGTGCAGTGGCTCACGCCAGTACTCCCAGCACTTTGGGAAGCCGAGGCGGGCACATCACCTGAGGTCAGGAGTTCAAGATCAGCCTGGCAAACATGGCGAAATCTGGTCTCTACTAAAAAAAATACGAAAATTAGCTGGGTGTGGTGGCTCACACCTATAATCCCAGCTACTTGGGAGGCTGAGGAAGGAGAATCACTTGAACCTGGGAGGTGGAGGTTGCAGTGAGCCAAGAAAGTGCCACTGCACTCCAGCCTGGGTGACAGAGTGAGACTCCGTCTCAAAAACAAAAACAAAACCAAATAAAAAAGAATAAGTAACTTTTATAGATGCTGTCAATTGGACTTAAAGCAGAAAAGAAAAAAGCCTCAAAACTAACTTGAAATTATAAATGAATTTTTATTCTTCTTTGTACATCAAAATGTTTTTTAAATGAACATTTTATTTTCTGAATAAAAGTTAAAAACTGAAAACACCAAAGCTTAAGAAAAGAAAGGTCTAGGTAAAATAGAAAAGTAGGAAAAAGAAAAGTACTAGAATAAAGACTAGCACAGAAGATAGTTTATTGCTATCATGGGCAGAAAAGCAGCTTTGTGAAAGACACCTAAAGCAACATGTTAATTAAAAAAACAACTTTCAAAAGACATACTAAGGTATGAAATCATATATTACGTAACTCAAACTACAAATATGGTTTAGACATAAACCAAGTTACCAAATATTAACTAGATGAATCAAATAAAAATCAGGATATTTAATCCTACCAAAGATGACTTCTGAAATTCTTTTGATCAGGTGCTAAAATAAAAATATTAAGCAATTAAGTTGCTGACAGAAAGGAAATAGTGGGATACCTTCAAGAGAAATGTATGGGACCAAAAAAAAAAAAAATCCCTTAAGTTACTAAAATATGCAACACACCAGCAATATACATAAAGTACAACAAATACAAGAAATAGGACAGTCCTCAGAAACCAACTTGACCAACACTTAGAAACTAAAGCACTGCTAACACTATTTTGAATAGATAAAACAAGAAAAAGAAAAGGTTCCATGACATTAAGATATGCTAACTATAAAATAATTTCTGGAGCAGCAATGGAAACTATTGTTTGTATTCTGTGTGTCAAGGAACCTGGGAAATAGTGAATAAGTAAAGAACTCTGACAACACGTACCTAGCTGAAGAGAAGGAAAGGCTACTCTTGATATTAATGATAAGAACCAAGACACACACCGCAGAGATAAGATCAGTAGGCTTTCAATGCCCTCCAATCAATTAAAAGATACAAGTGTACCAATTATATATGTATATATGTATGGAAAAATGTATTCGTATATTAAGAAATAATCTCTTCCCTCAAGTGATCCCAAAGTTATTAAAGAAACCAAAGAAGTCAAACATATACATGTATATGTATATGTATATGTATATGTATATGTATATGTATATGTATATGTATATATAACAGCCAAGTCTTGTCTTTTACAAAACTAAGTTCCATGAGGCCAGGGACTAATTCTAACCTATTCAGTTTTACATCCAGCAAGTAATACTGTTAGTCCACTGTAGGCAATCAATAAATTATTCACTGAATGAACAAGGAATAAACAAACAAATGTACAGACTGCAATAAAACATATGCAATAAAAGCAACAGCAAGATTAAAAAATAATTTCCCATCAAATGATTTGTCAAAATTATTCAAAATGTTAGCCATTTCTCAATTTCTACATTTCCCATATAACCTGTTACACTTATTTTGAAAATGGCCTAAAGCACAATACCTTCACACCATGAAAAGAGCAGAAGAAATTTACAACAGAGCATTTATTTATAATAGTCTGTAAAGTACAAATGAGCAGCATTGCCTGCCTTACCTTTTCAACAGGGAGAAGCGTTTGTAGCAGTCGAACTGCAAACAGGGAAATGCTGATAAAGGCCATTCTGTGGTGCACAAGCATCACCTCTGGTTGCTCCAAACTGATACTACTTTTATGGTAGCACATGGTTTCTCCAAGGGCTCCCAACACCAGGAGTAGTTTCTCCTTCTGAAAACATTTACACAACATGAAACAGAAGAAAACAACCAATTTTAGGGGCCAGTATACAAAAGCCATGGAGAACAGTTTAAAATATTATCATTTTCATTAAATAGGAAAACAAATCAAAACAGAATTTATTCCTCTGAGAATTACCAATGCCTGCTGACATAATTTAAAAAGCACAAAAGAATGATAAACCACCTACATTTTAAAAATACAATAATCTTTAAGTATTTAATATGATGAATCTTAACAATGAATAAATACAAACAATAAAATATAAAAGGTAAATGAACCATAAATTCCTCCTAGTTTCTAGTGCCTAATTGTTCCAATTTGGAACACTAACACGCAAACCCCTCGTCAAGTATTTCTTATGCTTACTATACGCCTAACACAGTGGCAGGCATAATGAAAAAACAATGCATTAGTACAAGAGACATGAGGATCTCTGTCCTCAAATTGATACCAACATTTCTAAAGAAATGCATCAAGGAAAGTCAAATAATTAAAAAACAATTAAATATCAAATTTTATAAACTCTCTTTAGATAATAAGGTTTCAAGTGGAAAATGTTATGCCATCATAAATTTAAATAATTTACTACTTCAAGAGAAATCATATCTTTTAAACTAAAAGGTATACATTAAATATGAAGAAGAATCTATGCATAGTAGACTGTCTTGTAAGTCACATCAATATAGACAAAGTATATCCCAGATATACTGATATGCCCCCATAAACTAGCAGGTAAAAGGACACCCTCAGTAAGAAAGAAAAAAAAAACTGAAGTACTTAACTTTCAATTTTCCATTGAAAACATATGAAAAGAAGAATGAGAAATACCTGCAAACTAAGAACAAAAATCTGATATACCAGAATTTTTTCAATTCAAGGATGACTATACAGGGAACAATTAAAAGGTATGAGGCCCAAAAAGCACAAGTCGTTGGCAAGAATATGGAAAAAATGGAAGCCTTGTGCATTGCTGGTGGGAATGTAAAATGGTGCAGCCACTGTGGAAAATATAATGGGCAGTTCCTCAAAAAAACACAGAATTATCATATGATCCAGCAAATTCCACTTCTGGGAATATACCCAAAAGAACTGAAAGCAGGGTCTCAAAAAGAGATGTATACACACCCAGGTTAACAGCAGCACTATTCACAACAGCCAAAAGGTGGAAACAATGAAAGTGGCCACTGACCAACAAATGCAGAAACAAAATGTGGTATGTTGTATATACATGCAAGAAAAGGAGGCCGGACGCGATGGCTCACGCCTGTAATCCCAGCACTTTGAGAGGCCAAGGCGGGCACATCATGAGGTCAGGAGTTCAAGACCAGCCTGACCAACATGGTGAAACGCCATTTCTACCAAAAATACAAAAACTAGCTGGGCGTGGTGGGGCGTGCCTGCAATCCCAGCTACTCAGGAGGCTGAGGCAGGAGAATCACTTGAACCCAGGAGGCAGAGGTTGCAGTGAGCCAAGATCACACCACTGCTCTCAGGCCTTGGCGACAGAGCAAGACTCTGTCTCAAAAAGAAAAAAAGAAAAGGGTGTTGAGCATTCAAAAGGAATTAAATTCTGATACATGCTACCACATGGGTGAACCTTTAAAACATAAAATAAAATAAGCCAAATACAAAAGTAAAATAAGCCAGATACAAAAAGACAAATATAGATTCCACTTATATGAGGGTACCAGGGGCTGGGGGATAGGCAGAATGAGGGGTTATTGTTTAATGGGTACAGAGATTCCATTTGAGATGATGAAAAAGTTGCATAGATAATGATAATGGTTGTACAATAATGTCACTGCAGAAGTAAAAGGAAGACAAAATGATCTACATAAGCAAAACAAGGCAAAAACTTTTGAGAGTAGACCAAGCATAACTATACTATAAAAAGTTTAAATTTTCCTATAAATGAAACAATTTCATATTGAAGTAAAAAACAAAAATTAAAATTTATATATAAATCCTTAACTGTCATGGGATTATAAGTAAAAAAAGAAAAGAAAATTCTAAAAAAACTTTGTGAATAAAAGGTTAAAAGTTCAATGAGTAGTAGAATTAAAACAAAAATTCTAAGCAATATGAATAGTGAATAATTTAGGGCAAAATAAATTAGAGTAATTTTCTACTGATGACATGTTTAACAATAAAGACTCAATAAAAATGAGTGTAATCTGAATAACACAGGACATCAACAAAACATGTTATTGATATGGACTTATAAATTTTAACTCAGTCTTTTTGAACGTAATTAAAATTAATAGACATAAACTTTGAACACTGCAAAGAATATAACTTCTCTTTAAGTTTCCAAGAAACACTGACAAAAATTAACTTTAAACATACTTTACCACAAAGAAAACTTCAATGTATATTTAAGGCTATATTTCTCTGATCCCCAAGAAATAAAACTAAAAAGCAATAAATATTTAAACCGAAAGTAGAACAATCCTTACAAAATTAAAACAGAAAAAGTAAAACGCCCTCATACAAACAACTACTGGTCTAGAGAAAACAAATTGGAAATACGGTGACAGTCTTATTATACTGACAGGCAATTAATTCCTCCATACAGTATTTCTCCATGAAAACAGTACTAGGAACAACATCTCTATTATTCAAGTCTATTTACTTGTGAAATTGTTTAAAATAATCTTGCTAATTCTAATGATGAACTGAGTACTTCTCAAAATATCATAAAAAGAAAATACTTTAAGAATGAGTTTTACAGTTCTATTTCCAACATTTCTTCTAAGCATAAGAAAATGGCTTTTTGTATTGTTTTGTTTTGTTTTGTAGGAAAGGATTGAAAAACAATAGTAACTGGCCCACATTTTTTAATTCTTTGGGCTAAAGATGTTTAAGCAACAACCTTAAAGGAGTTGACGGTGGGGGAAAGACCAGTCCTCACAGGATACTCATAGTTTTTACAACAGAAGGTACAAAACTGAAATACCAGGTTAGCAAAATGTCTTAAATATTACCAATAAAACAGATTTTATAGTGTAAACACAACTTACACACTACCTCTGCAATATACAATGGGTTGTGGATTCTACAAGGCACCTGGAGTAAGAAACTGCAGCAGGCTCTGCCCCTCACATGCTTCCAATGGACCTTCCACACTGCAGCCAGTCACAGTTCCTCCTGCCAGTCTCACAAGGCACTTCTCTGATTAAAAGCAATCTCATCATGCCTTCAGAGGAAAGGCAGGACTACTCAGCATCATGCCAAAAGACCCCTACCAGCAGACCCTCATTTATCCCACCAGTCTCTCTCCACTATTTGCACCTCACATTTCATGCTCTAGGTGCTTGTGTTCCATCTACTACCAGCCCTATCCTTTATCTCCGATCAGAACTATCCATGCCTCTTTGTCATGGCTCATGGTTCATTCTCACGCTCCGCCAGATTAAAAAAAAAAAAAGCTATTTTATTTGCTTGGCCAAATCCTACTTATAATTTAAAACTCAGTTCATTCAGATCTACAAAAAGCCCTCACTGAGGCCGGGCACGGTGGCTCATGCCTCTAATCCCAGCACTTTGGGAGGCCAAGGCAGGAGGATCACTTGAGCCCAGGAGTTTGAGACCAGCCTGGCCAACATGGCAAAACCCAGTCTCTGCTAAAAATACAAAAATTAGCCAAGAGTGGTGGTACATGCCTGTAATCCCAGCTACTTGGGAGGCTGAGGCACGAAAATTGCTTCAATCCAGGAGGCGGAGGTTGCAGTGAGTCAAGATCACGCCACTGCCCTCCAGCCTGGGCAACAGAGTGAGACTCTGAGTCTGGGGAAGAGAAAAAAAAAAAAAAAAGCCCTCACTGACATCCCAAGTTCATAGTTCATAGTGTTTTCAAAGCACCATTGGCAATAAAACATAATGGCTATAAATACAAAACCACAAGTGACCCTGAAAAATAAACTGTGCCTCAGTTATGGAGTTTGCAGGGTCATGATAATTAAATGACTTCATAAATAGTGCTTAGTGTCTGACATATAGTAAGTGCTATATTTAAACTATCTTAGTTTAAGTGTTATTCCTTTATGCTTATCTCTGTTTTACTAATGTCATATTAAAAGTATCTATCACCCACAGGCATAAAAAGCACTACATCTTATTTGATATCCCAAGTGCCTAGCATATATTAATAACGGGCAATCAAGAAATGTGAGTTAAAATAACTGTCTTTGGAATGGTGGCAGCAGCAGGGAAGGTCTATGTAATTAGAGATCCCACTACACCAGTTATCAATTCACAATCTGGTCCAAATATCCTTAATGAGCCCTTACTGGATACAAAGATCTTTAGTTTCTTTCACAATCCTCTTAGCCCCTCTTGAAGTCCTACCGACATTCTACAATTCTACCAACATGCCTTGATGTTGAAGTTACCAGTTCACAGCAGGTCAGATGGGAATTTAGAAGCAATGAGTCATAAAGATGAAAAGACTGCTTTCCAATGACTGCAATGACAGGAATGACACAGAAGAAATGCGGAAAAGAAACAGAATATGGACCTAAGAGTCTAGGTTATCTGGCAGGAGGTGAAAGCTACTTTCTCCTTGCATCTTGAACCTGACTTAGCATGTAAATAGGGAAAAAATAGACCTGATTTGATGATGGAGGACTAGGGGGAATGACATATGACATACTTTAGGTCAGCATAACTAATTTTGGTGAAAATATTTTTTCTTTTATTTACTTCGAGTAATATAAAAATATTCAATTAAGGGGGGAAATTGAAATTCCCTTCCATGCTGAGTTACAGGATTCCAGACATGATTGATGTTACTGATATTAGTACTGTGTGGAAATACCTAGAGATTTGATTATATATCCTCAGGTACTTAATTTCTAAATTGATAGCAACATTTATTATTTTGTTCCTTTAATGACTCAACAAAAATACTGCTTCTTTCTTTTGAAAACTGGCAAAAGTATGAACATTAAGAAATTTTACTTGTTTGCTTCTTTTAAAATATAGCCAAAGAAAAGAGACATTTATTCTTTTTAAACAAGTAAAAGTAAATCAAATATAATTTGAAGTACTTCTGTTTTATTTAGCATTTGTAACATACCAACTGGCACTTGTACAACAGAATTAACCTTTAAAGTAAAAATAATTCATTGAATCATAAAGTACCAGCAGCCAAAAGTTAAAAGTGAATGACTAACTTTTACAGATAAATGTTCTGGCCAAGAAAATTTAAGTTAAGAAACAACTGATAAAGCATTCCTCACACTTCAAAGGAAAAATTTACTTGTTGAAAATCTTCAATATGTGAAAAATCTCCTAAAAGTACTACAAAATAGTGTGATAACCTTAAGGACTAAAGAAAAACCAAGATTCAGAACTATTATCAGAAAATGAAAGACTTGAAAATATACCCATTTTAAAATATGCAATTTGTTTCTCTTTTTAAGAGGTTCGTGTTATGAAAAAAATAAAAGTTTGGGTTTCTTTCTTACATGGGTATTGTTATTCTGTAAATATCTGTAATTTATTTTTTTTTATATTCAGACCTCTATTCACAAGGATTTCAGACAGCCTGTAATAATGTTTAATTAAATATAGACCGACTTACATCAAAATAGCATAAAGAGAAAAAAACTGATAAATGTAAGAGTCAATATATATTTTTATGACTAATAAATTTTGATTCTACTGCCCTGACAAGGCAGCAAAAGGGAAGGGAGGAAGGGAGAGGGGGAGGAAGGAAGACCAGACATTAGGAATTCACATTAACAGAAGAGATAGAATGCCAAATCTTCAAGGAAGGCAAGGTTATCCGATGACAATTTCAAAATGAAAGATATTAAATGACAAATGATTTATGATATTTTGAAATGTTAAAAAAGATATGGTTTCCAGTTACATGGAGACATACTCTGGTATTCCATAGATCTCTTAAATATTATGTTGTAATATAACATTCTTAAGGCTACTACTGTACACATGTTGATTATTCATGCAAAATATTACTTATCAAAACACTTCTTGCAAAAAAACAAAATTTAATTCCATATTTTCTAAAATTATCTACTCTACTGAAATACAAACAGCAAAAAACAAGGTATCCTGAACTCTCCACACTTTGAATGATTATTCTAAAGTTGATCCAGAATTTTCACTCTAGATAAATGTACATTTAAGCTCCTAATAACTCACAGATAGGCCAGTTGCTTAAATGACATAATTAAAAACTTTACATAAAACTTCCAATTCTGGCCATGAAATAATAACAAGGACATCTCCTGTCCTTCCCCAGAAATCAACTAGAAAGTGGCATAGTGTCATTGCAGGACTGTGATGCCAGAGAGAAGGAAAATAAGCAATGAGAGTCCTACTATACCTGAAAACAATTACTGTACAGCAAACACAGGCAAGAGAAATCCAAAGAGTCTGACAGTCTCGATGACTTTAGGAGATGAAGATGCCCGTGGAAGCTGATATGGTTAGGAATTATGGGAGAGCTATGCAAAGAAAGAATTTCAGAGACCTAAACAAGTTTCCACCCAGACCATGCTGAGATTAGATGGCTTAGATTATAGGTAGATACTCTGTAAATACAGGCCAAAGATGATTACTGAGATTTAAATTGAACAACTCCCAGGGCTCACACAAGACAATAAAACTCTATCTTCAACCAGGCAGAGTAGACAGTCATCAATCGTCACTTTGGACATTCAATAGAAGTCCCAAAGGATCACATCTCAGGAGCAGAGTTTAACCCCAAGCAAAGGTTCTTCTAGATCAGGGTTTCTCAACCTTAACACTTCCTCAAGGTTTTTTGACATCTTGAGCTTTAGCTCAGTCATTCTTTGTTGTGGTGAGCTGTTCTGGCTTCTATCTACTAGAAGCCAGCAGCACCACTCCAGGTATGACAATCAAAAATGGCTCCCGACGTTGCTAAACATCCTCTGGGAAGCAAAATTACCCCCCAGTTGAAAACCACTATTTTAGACCCATTCTAGCAAAACTTTTTTAAGTCTTGAGAAAATGAAACTGCTCTACAAGTAACATAACCACCTGTCAGCCTCAAACTTCTGGGTTCGAGTGATCCTCCTGCCTCAGCTTTCCAAATAGCTGGGACTATAGGTATGCACCTACATGCCCAGCTAATGTTACTAATTTTTGAAGAGACAAGATCTTACTTTGTTGCCCAGGTTCATCTCAAGCTCCTGGCTTCAAGTAATGCTCCCATGCTGGCCTCCCAAAGTGCTTCAGAACCCTCCCAAAGTGCTTCTAAAAGGGTAAAATAAAAAATCAAGACACTCAACATGGTAACATTGAAAAGGTCCAGCATCCAATCAGAAATTACTACACATATCAAATATTAAGATCCATAAAGAGAAAAGTCAGCCAGTGGACAAGACCCAAAACTGAAATACTCAAATGTATAAGACCTATACACTGACAACTTCAAAACAATGCAGAGACAAATTAAAGAGCTAAATAAGGCTGGGCACAGTGGCTCATGCCTGTAGTCCCAGCACTCTGGGAGGCCAAGGCAGGCAGATCACCTGAGGTCAGGAGTTCAAGACCAGCCTGGCCAACATGGTGAAACCCTGTCTCTACTAAAAATACAAAAAAATTAGCTGGGCATGGTGGCACATGCCTGTAATCTCAGCTACTTGGGAGGCTGAAGCTGTAGTGACAGTCACTTGAACCCAGGAGGCAGACATTGCAGTGAGCCAAGATCATGCCACTGCACTCCAGTCTGGGTGACAGAATGAGATTCCATGTCAAAAAAAATAAAAATAAATAAAGAGTTAAACAAGTGAAGACATATATATGGTATTCATGGATCAGAAGATTCAATACTATTAAGATGTCAATTTTTCCTGAATTGATCTACAAATTCAACTCAATTCCATTCAAAACCACAGCAGGTTTGTGTGTGTGTGTGTGTGTGTGTGTGTGTGTGTGTGTGTGTGTGTGTGTGTGTGTGTGTGGTGGCAGGCACCTGTAGTCCCAGCTACTTGGGAGGCTGAGGCAGGAGAATGGCGTGAACCCGGGAGGTGGAGCTTACAGTGATCCGAGATGGCGCCACTACACTCCAGCCTGGGCGACAGAGCGAGGACTCCACATCAAAAAAAAAAAAGAAAAAAAAAAACAAGAACAAAGTTGAAGGACTTATACTACCTTATTTCAAGACTTACAATAAGCTTCACTCTAGCTACACTATAAGCCTTCACTATATGCTACAATAATTAAGTCAGTTGGGTATTGGCATCATAAGAGAAAACCGATCAAATAGATTCCAGAAGTAAACCCATATATAGTTAGTTGGTAAGGAATTCAGGAAAGAAAGGATAGTCATTTGAACAAATAGTGCTGAGAAAATAATTGTATACCCATAAAAAAAAAAGTTCATTCCTTACCTCGCACTAGATACAAAAATCAACTCAAAATTAATCAAAGATATAAAACCTAAAACATATGTAATAATTCTAAAAGAAAGCATAGGAAACATTCTTTGTATTCCAGGTTAGGCAAAGATTTCTTAGATAAAATATCAAAAGCATGATCCATAAAAGAAAAACTAAGAAACTGAACCTCATCAAAATTAAGTATTTCTGCTCTTCAAAAAGCTAAATGATCATCTCAATAGAGACAAAAGATTTGGCAAAATACAATAATCATTCAAGATCAAAACTTTCAACAAACTAAGAATACAGGGAACTTCCTCAACTTTATAAAGGCATCTACAAAATACAAATGTACTAGAGCTAATATTGTATTTAATGGTGAAAGATCGAATGCTTCCCTCTAAATCATGAAGAAGGCTCTCACCACATCCATCCAACATTATACTAAAGCTTCTAGCCAGGGCAATTAGGCAATTTAAAAAAATTAAAGGTATCCAGAGTGAATAGAAAGAAATAAAACTGTCTTTATTCACAGATAAGATGACCTTAAAACTGTTTTTATTCACAGATAACAAGATTTTATAGGTAGAAAATCCTAAGGGATCTACCAGAAAACAAAACAAAACAAAAAAAACTACCAGAACTAGTAAGTTCAGCAAGGCCACCAAACAGACGATCAATACACAAAAATCAATTGTATTTCTATATACTAACAATGAACAATCCAAAAACTTTTAAAATTTTCATTCACAATGGCATTGAAAAGAATACTTAAGAATAAGTGTTTTTTTAAAAAAACCTAGACTTGCTCTCTAAAAATTACAAAAGATGCTCATAATCATCAGTCACTACGGAAACGCAAATTAAAACCCACTAAGATACCATTGCACATCTATCAGAATGCCCTCTCCCCCACCAAAAAAAAAAAAACTGAACGTAATAGATGTTGAAGATGTGGAACAACTGGAATGTCCATAGGAATGTTATTTGTAATAACTAGAAACAACCCCATTGTCCACCAACAGGTGAATGGATAAACAAATTGTGGTATGTCCACACAATGTAATACTACTCAGAAATAAAATGAATAAACTACAGTAAGCCTTCACTTAACTTGGTCAACAGGTTCTTGGAAACTGACTTTAATGAAACAGCATTACAAGTTCCATGCCATTTCACTAAATGCTGATGAGAAAAAATAACCGGGTTTGTTATAAGTCAGTTTGCTTAAAGTCACAGTTTCCGAAAACCTATCTATGATGCCAAGTGAGGAACTTCTGTACTGCTACATAAACAACATGGCTCAGCCGGGCGCGGTGGCTCACACCTGTAATTCTAGCACTTTCGGAGACCAAGGCAGGCAGATCACTTGAGGCCATTCTACCATAAAGACACATACATGTGTATGTTCACTGCTGCACTATTCACAATAGCAAAGACATGGAATCAACCTAAATGCCTATCAATGGGAGACTGATCAAGGAAAATGTGGTACATACACACCAATAAATACTATGCAGCCATAAAAATGCATGAGATCATATCCTTTGCGGCAACATGGATGGAGCTGGAGGCCATTATCCTATGCAAACTAATCCAGAAACAGAAAACCAAACACACATATTCTCACTTATAAGTGGGAGCTAAACAATGAGAACACATGGACACAAAGAGGGGAACAACAGACACAAGGGATTACTCGACGGCGGAGAATGGGAGGAGGATCACAAAAATTACCTATCGGGTACTATGCTTATTACCTGGATGACAAAATAATCTGTATACCAAACCCCCATGACACACAGTTTACCTATATAACAAATCTGCACACGTACCACTGAAGCTAAATAAAAGTTTTTTAGAAAAACAGCATGCCCACTTAAATAAATCTACCCTAGAGACATACCTGCACATTTATGAAATAGCATAAGCACATTATTCATTGTACATAATTTATATTAACAATAATATCCATCAAGAGACTGAGTTAACAAATACACAACGTAGCATTTGCTACCTATAAAAAAGAACGAGAAAATCTCACGTATAGATAGATAGGGAATAATCCCCACACCTACTATTCCATGCACATAAGACGTATTTTTAAGTTATAAAAACAGG
The DNA here is from genome assembly GCF_029281585.2 of Gorilla gorilla gorilla. NCBI lineage: Eukaryota > Metazoa > Chordata > Mammalia > Primates > Hominidae > Gorilla > Gorilla gorilla. The sequence goes on from NC_073241.2 coordinate 99,520,554, forward strand.
GTGCAAAACAGTGTCTATAATATACCACCTTTTATGCAGGATGGGGAGAGGATAAGAATCTACATACTTAGTTGCTTACATTTGCAAAAATAAAATAAAAATAGAAAAAAATAGCCAGAAAATAAAAATGACTACCAATAAGGAAAACATCTTAAAGGTAACTGGATGGGAGAGAGGCATCTCTGAGCTACATTTTTATGAAGAAAAAACAATTCCCAATAGTGAAAACAAACAAAAAAAATCTAATTGTATGCTGAATGGGTAACGGTAGCTTTAAGGCACAGTATTTTGACTGTATATCCTTAGTGAGATTAGTCTATCTCAAAAAGAACTGCCAGGAAATCTTGAACTTTTCATTAGAGTTGTTCATAGTAATGCTAATATTGCTGTTCTGAAACTATCTTATGTATGTTTAAGGTCAAAGCTAATAAGCAATTATGCTGATACTGCTAGGAACGAAGACTTTCTACAAGCGCAAGGATAAGAAATACAAATTTAAAATAAGAAAAATAGCAATATAAATTCACAATCTTTAAAAATACGTATTTCCTAATTGTTCCTGAAAGAAAAGAATGATATCGCAGTAGCTATAACCACCTCTAATGGCCTGGTTTTGGTCTTAATATACCTTCCCCTATTAGAAGTAACCAGAACCTTTGGAAAAATAGGCCTGTTCCGGGCTATTTATAACATAAGCCTGGGACATATTGAGTCAAAAAGAAAAAAGATTTTGAACACGAATGAGACAATGAAACTGGCTTAAAAGATCCAAAATCTTAAAAAATACTATTCCCTATATCCCAAAGAAAACATTGATTCTTACCATATCTATACCAAAAAGGCTGCTGTCATCCCAGATATCTGTTGAAATTGCTTCACCAATAAGTGTCATATCCTCTGTAAGCAATTCCAGAACTCTTATTATCACTTGTCTGCTACCTAGGAATACAAACAGAAAAAAGTAAAGGAGAAGAAGTTACTTAACTTTAAAATAATCAGCTGAATATCATATTGCTCAATTTTCTAGTTAGTCATGCTCCAACATTTTCTCTTTTTTCTTAATGTTCTTAGAACTGTAGAGAAATCACAATTTACAATCACACTGAAGGCTTCTGTTCCAGTCACAGTACTACTTTACTATATAACAAATCAAATACATTTATAATTGGAAAAGATATTGAAAGTAGCAATAATCTAACAAGTACTGTGAGATAGATTAAAATAATTTTTCGAATTTAAGGACCATCCATTTTACATGTAATATGTGACAAAGCACCAGAAGGGTTTAGAAAACGTATTCCAATAATTTCTACTTAGTACTAGAAGGCGTGAGCCTTCTCATAAATTATTATTTTCCCACACAGGAGTTGCCTGGGAAGCTAAGCTTGGACTGGAGCAACTAAAGGAATAAATGAACACGCTGACATTTGCTAAAGAAACTATTTGTACTCACCTTAAACTCAAAAAAACTTCCCAAAGTCACACCCACCAGAGCAACCTCCTTTCTCCACAGAGACAGAATAACAAAGACTCCACTTCCATTATCCTGTGTGAGATGAACATTCACACGAGACTTTCCCACCCCGCATCCCAAAGGTTAAGTTCTAATGAATCAAAGTAAAACAAACTACCAGATTGGAAGGATCTAGATTAATTTTTTCACTAGAACAGCTGGACCAAATTCTCTTACAAATCTCTTACGATATTGAACAGTTACAAATCATGCCATAATTTACCACAAAAGGGCAGGAGAACATCTAGTTTTTATGTACCAAGATATAGCTTTATAATTATCAATCTGACTTTTTAAAGCAAATTAAGGAAAGGTTAAATGCAAAATCATTAAAGTCTAAGACTGTTCTTCTCAGCTTACCAGACAGATAAACATATGTACTTTACGATGCCAAAGTTCAGATCTTTCTTCATTTCACATTATTAGTATATGAATTAATATATAGTTCCAGCTAGTAGAAGCACTTACTGAGTAAAAAGTATGAGTACAGTTTTCCTCAGGATAAAAAGATTTTAAATGTTTTCCAAATATATACCTTCCTGCTTCTTTCTCCTCCATCACCTCCAAGTGGCAAAAAATAGACATGGAACTTAAAGAACCATTAACTTGGAATATATATTTTTACTTTGCCAGTATAAAGTAAAAAGGGCAAAACTTGCTTATCTTATTTATATCCTGATGAGTTTATCAAACATTGAAAATGTATAGATTTTGAGAATAAAAATCATGACTGTTTTCTTTCTAAAACTTTCTTTACACCTTGCAAAATGCTAAAGTATTTAAAAGCATGGACTTTAGATTCAAAAGAATTGTGGTTCAAGTCCCTGCTTTTAGCCGTTTGACTTCAGGCAAGTTTCTAAACCACTCAAAAACTCAGCTTCATCCTTTGTAAAAATGGAGATAAAATTAGTTAACTACCAGTGAAAAAACAAAATGGGTTGATATGAAAAATACATGAAATAATGCACACAAAACCAAGTATGAAGGCAGAACCCAGTAGGGACACATGCTAACTGTTGTTTCATTACTAGACTCAGTAGACATCTGTCATATTGTTATTGCTGTTACCGTTGTTCAGTACAATTACAATTAAATGCCAGTGTATACTTCAGTAAACCTCTTCAAATTTTCCTAGTACATCTGAACAAAAATGGGATCTCAAAATATTTGCGGCTTTTTTAAGAAAAATTACTACAAAGGTAAGAATCCAGTTTTGGAGTTTTGTTTTTAACATGTTAAGTGGCTTAAGTAGCAAGAAATGAATGGGAAGAGTGAACAACTGACAGCTAATCAAAAAGTTTCCAAAGAGCAAAAGCCAAAGATTTTTTTATTCTGGTCTATTCATGCCAGTCCACCTTTTATACCTTATTCCAGTTGCTGTATGTTATCACTGCTCCAATTTAAAATAGCCATACAATCCAAAAAAAAAAAAGAAAAAATAGATGACACCAAGAATAAATGCAAAAAATAGATAAAAATTCTAAAAAAAAAAATAAGCGTGAAAGCCTGTGCCAATAAAAACTCATAAAATGGAAGGGCAAGCTGAATAGCCCTCCATGGCATCCACATTTAATTTAAAAATAATAAAGACCTTATTAGGTTTTTAGAAATTTATATCCCAAAAGATAAGTAAATACAGATTCCAAAGGCCCTAACATAGAAGAGAAAAAAAGGAAAATCCTAACGAAATACAAAACAGACACAAATTATATCAGAATTACGATTTCAAAAACAACTAACCTGTTCTTAAGAGAGGAACAGCTGATTCCAGAATGGAGACACAAAACTGGGGAAGACTGAGCTGCTGGAATTGCAGTTCCAATGTGTCTTCAGTTTCCAGCTCTGGCAGATCTATGTGTCCCATATCCAAAGGTGAATGAACGGATATCCTGGAGTTTACATGAGCATGACTACTACTTCCACTGCAAGATAAACAAATGATAAACCTTGCATACAGAAACAATCCCCAAACAGATTTACTGCATATCTGCTGCCTGGCATATTAGAAGCCTCATACAAGTCACAACTCTATTGCTTCATTCAACTCTGGTCAGATTTGTAGAAACTTTGACAAATTTACGAAATTAAATTCCATAAAGACGACTCAAGGCCAGGAGTGGTGGCTCATGCCTGTCATCCCAGCACTTTGGGAGGCCAAGGCAGGCAGATCACCTGAGGTCAGGAGTTCAAGACCAGCCTGGCCAATATGGTGAAACCCCATCTCTACTAAAAATACAAAAAAAAATTCACTGGGCATGGTGGCACACACCTGTAATCCCAGCTACTGGGGAGGCTGAGGCGGGAGAATCTTCTGAGCCCAGGAGGTAGACGTTGTAGTGAGCTGAGATAGCGCCACTGCACTCCAGCCTGGGCGACAGAGCAAGACTCCATCTCAAAAAAAAAAAAAAGACTCTAAATTGTAAATGAAGCCAAAAATGCATCTATATTCTGCTTGTCAGGCTGATATCTCAAAACATGTCAACATTCCTATAGTAGCAATCAATATTAGCACTGATAACCCATTCATTTCCAAAAGAAAACAAGCAGATTTATAGGAAAGCTCTTCTGTAATCAACGTGTAAAGACCAAACCAATAGTTCATACAGTTTCCTAGATTTTCTGAGTTTCACCACTGTTCTGAGTAAGCCAGTGTTAGTAAATGAAGGATGTTTCTAGAAAAACATCATGGGAAATGTATTACTTCATTTAGTACATTCGACATCATGTAGTGACTTCAAAAATGCACCCAAAAAAACAGAACATCCCATTGTCCTTGGCTTTCTTCATTAAAAAGTTCTTACCTCAGATGTAAAGTGCTGGAGTAAGGATTTAAAAAGTGTAGAAAGGCTAGAGCCTCACACTTACAAAGAGCCTCAAAATTTTGTCTTTTGATGTTATCCACAACTGAAGCTGGATCACAAGAGATATATTAATGCTATGGAACATTTAAATCTGCCCAAATTATAAACCAACTTTGTCGTTTCTTCAATTTCAAGATACCAAGCACCCCAAAATATGGAAACAACTCGGGCTTCTCTGTAACTCTGAAAGGAAGTTTCAGTGAGGAAGCTGTTCACTCAGGAGTGAAAACTTAGAAGCATGAAGCACACCAGAGAATGAGGCAGAAAGGCTTCAGGAGAAAGAGAAAAACATGGCTGAACAACCAACTACAATATAAGGACTAAGAGCATAGACTCTCCTATCATTTTATTTAACCCTAGCTCTGCTCTTTACCAACTGTTATGCTCTTAACCTCTCTAAACCTCAATGAGGATGATAATAATAATACTAATCCTATATATAATATCAATCCTATTCTAGGACAACTAAAGGAGACAAAGTATGCAAAGCACAGGGCATAACACCATACACACAGCAGGTATGAATTGGTATTAGCTTGTTAACAGTAGTAGCAGTATTGCAAGAAAATAATTAAGCCAACAGACCAATGCTTAACTTAGTGAACATTTTTTAGAATGACACTAAAGAGACTAATATGTTTCTAACACGTTTGCACCCAAGGATAAGGTAACATACAAATACCACACCAATCCTTTTAAGCAGAGTTGGTGTATGAAAATCTGGGTGCCAAGCACTGGGGGCCAAGCATGGTGACTCATGTCTGTAATCTCAGCACTTTACAAGGCCAAGATAGGAAGATCACTTGAGCCCAGGAGTTCGAGACCAGCCTGGGAAACATAGTGAGACCCCATCTCTACAAAAAATAAAAGGCTTAGCCAAGTGTGGTAGTGCACATCTGTGGTCCCAGCCACTCAGGAGGCTGAGGCGAAAGGATCACTTGAGCCCAGAAGTCAAGGCTATAATCGTGCCACTGCACTCCAGCCTAGGCAAGAGAGTGAGACCTTGTCTCAAAAAAAAAAAAAAGAAAAAGAAAAAAATCTGTATTTACACAAACAAATACCATAAACTGTTCACCTTGAAGGAGTCCTTATTTTATAAAATTCTCCAACCATTCCTTTTAACAGTAAACACTTATCCATTTGTTATAAGACTTACAAAAATATGTGTAAAATACTATCAACAATGTATCTATCATTTAAAGCTATGCTTTTAAACTTGATCATATTCCGTTTGCGGCTGGTAAAAACAATTTATTGGGTCAGAATCATTTCTTTTTTAATGAAATTGGAACTGAAAATATAGTTCAGTGTGTCAAATATAGCATCAGAATACTATTTTGTGAACATTTTGTTTTGGGGGACACATACACACACATATATACATAAACAGAGTATATGTTCAACTACTGAGCACTGAGTTGCGATGTAATATTTATCTGTCCTTACCGTGGATCATGGTCAAAAAAAGTATGAAGCCAGGGTTTAACACAAGGCCTATACCTGTGTTAATGTTTCAAAAAAAAAAAAAAAAAAAGGACAGAAAAATAATTATCTCCTTCTGAAATTAACACACACACAAGTTAACCGGCATTTCTAATTTCCCCAGAGACACTGCTAGCAGTCACCTAGAGGACGCTGCATCCCAGTCCTGGCCATCTCCTCTGGGTCGCTGGCCTGTGCGCCCAACCACAGAAGGCCGAGGGCTGCTGCTTCCTGGGGAAGGATTCTGGGAATGATGAGTACCTCTTGCTTCATGACAATAAGACAAAGAAGAATTTTGGGAAACTGTGTCTGGGGAAAAAAAGAAAAAATAAAATTATCCCTTAGTAGAAACAGACTTCTGACTATGTGGTATTTATGTATCATTCTTCCAAAAACATTAACAAATTAAGATAGTAGGAATCCTTCTACAGGGGTAAAAACAAAAGCAAAGATCAAACTTTTCTATAAGTATTCACTTAGCACATTTAGGTTTATATCTAACTGACTTGATTACATGGGACCTTCTAGTCAATGGCATTCAGTTACAACATTAGAGACTACCAAAGCAGAAAAACACTAGATCATGCACTCGTCTGCTTAAAACTCTCCAAGAATGGCTACCTCATACTGTACATAAAAATTAATTCAAAATGGATCAACAACCTAAATATAAAAGCTAAAGCCATAAAGCTCTTAGCGGAAAAAATAAATCTTCATGACCTTGAATTTGGCAATCGATTGTTAACTATGACATCGAAAGCACAAACAACCAAGGAACACACAGATAAGCTGGACTTCATCAAAATTTAAAACTTTGGTACACCAAGGGAACATTACAAGAAAGTGTTAAGATAACTTACAGAGTGGGAGGAAATACTGGCAAACCATATATCTGATAAGGGTTTAATTTTCAGAATATATAAGTAACCTAAAACCCAGCAATAAAGAAACCAGTCCAATTTTTAAAATGGGCAAAGAACTTTAATAAACATTTCTCCAAAGAAGATATATATGAACAAACAATAAGCACATAAAAAGTTATTAGAGATTCATTGGTCATTAATCATTAGGTCTTTAGAGAAATGCAAATCAAAACCATGAGATACAACTTCACATCTACTAGGATGACTACGATTATTTTTAAAAAAGAAAAAAATGAACAAGTTAGTGATGATGTGGAAAAACTGGAAGCTTTATATATTGCTGATAGAAATGTAAATGGTATAGCTGCTGTGGAAAATAGTTTGGCGATTCTCCAAAAAGCTAAAGATAGAATTTCCATATGACGCAGCAATTTCACTATTATTCACTAGGTATTACCCAAAAGAATTGAAACCAGGCACTGCACAGATACTTGCATGACAATGTTCACTGAAGCATTATTCACAACCGCCAAATGTGGGTACAACCCACATGTCCATCGACAAATGCATAGATGAATAAAATGTGGGATATACATGCAATGGAATATTATTCAGCCATATAAAGGAATGAAGTTCTGATACAAGCTACAATGTGGATGAAGCTTGAAAACATTACAAATAAACCAGACACAAAAGGACAAATACTGTATGATTCCTCTTAGATGAAGTACCTAGAATAGACAAAATCAGAGACAGAAAGTAAATTAGAGGTTACCAGCTTTGGGGAAAGGAAAAATGAGGAATCACTGCTTAATGATTAGAGTTTCTGTTTAAGATAATGAAGAGGTTTAGAAACAGATAGTGGTGATGGCTGCACAACAATGCGAATGTTATTAATGTCACTATATTGTATACTTAAAAATGTTTATAATGGCATATTTTATATTATACCTATTTTACCCCAATTTAAAAAAAGAATTAGGTAATAAAAGCATTTACAGTCAGAGAGAGGGGGAAAAAAAACTCTCCAAGAGCTTCTCACTACACTTCAAAGAAAATATAAAATCTTTAAAAAGATCTGCAAGCCCCAATATACTCTGGCCCCTAACTACCTCTCTGATGTCACCTCATTCTCCTCTTCTGCCCAGCTCACTGCAGTCCACTCTCATGGGCTTTATTTCAGTTGCTCAAGGACATCACCCTCAGTGCTAACTTTGAGGCCTGGCCTTCCCTGGAACACTCTTCTTGCAGCTCTTTGAGTGACGATTCCTTGTCACCCTTCAGGTCACCTCCTCTGAGGGACTTTCTCTGACTATCCTAAATGAAGCTATGTTTACCCAACCACATTGTGTCACATCACCCTTTTTATTTCCTTCAAGTACTTCTCCTTATCTCAAGCAGACTTGATTGTTTATCACCTGTCCCCAGCCTTTTAAAATAGAAGCTCATAAGGGCTTGGATCTTATTCGTTTGTTCAGTGTTATACTTCCCTAGAGGCTAGAATATCAGGGGCATAAAACAGGTAACAAATACATACTTATTAAATACGTTAACAATTCTTCAGAGATATCAACTTTTTAAATCAACATTGTAACTCTTTTTCTGTTGAAGTATGGGGTACCCAGACGTCCTCTATTACCAGTCATTTGTACAATGCCATACCCTCTAAGATCTAGAATAAAACCAAGGTAAAGCATAAATATTCAAGTAGCACAGGATCAGTGAAACTCCCAATGAAATAGGGATTAACTATGAAACACGATGACAAATGACTATAATATTTGACTTTCGATGCAGGTTGCATTAAGCACACAAAAATCCTAAATGGTACTGTTTTGTCGAAGCCAGGCTGGTACTCTATTTGGCCATTAGGTGGCGCTTTTTCTCTGAAAAGTCTCACATTGCTGTAACACTTGACTACATCACAAGTTGCATAAAAATACTTTTCATAAAATTCAAATCAATATTTTTCAAACAAAACAATGTATTAACACTATATGTAACTTGCTAAATTGTCCAAAGTCCTACATGAATAGCCATACCAAATATCCGAGTCACTACGTCCCAACAACACTATATAGAATCTCTGCAAGTTTGGGAGAAAAAAGAAAAACACCTTGTAAATCTCTCTTATCCAGAAAAAAAAAAAAAAAGCCTCAAGAGATCATGGCAGTTTCTGTCATTCACGCAATCTGTAAAGATAATCATTTGAATACATTTAGGAGTGGGGAGTTTATGTTGTGAAAATGCGTACACAATAAACCCTAACAGTAACTATAATGGAAGATTCCCAGAAGAATCTACAAATAACACCAGTGGCTAATGAACAGATAAAAATAAATACCGTGTTTATTGGAGAAAAAACCTGGATCTCGGTGAAAGTTAAGTCTGTTTCTTAAATACATGCACAGCTGCTGCAGGCAGGACACTGACTGTAATGCCAGGCGATGCTTTCCATCTCCTCCAAAGGCCAGTTTCAACAGAGATAAAAGGCTCTGAAATCAAGAAGAGCCGTGAAAATGATTAAGGGAACAAAGAGCTCAACTTCAAAGCAGAATATGGAGCTTAAGTAAGTAAGCCTAAGTGAATAATCAAGAGAAAATAAGTTGCCAAATATTTGTAAGACATAAGAAACTGAAATGGGCAAATATGACTTGGCATAAAGCAAGGAGATGGGTCAAAATAAAATAAGACAACAACATTTAAATAGAATAGTCAGTGTTTCCTATTTCTAAAATCTGTTAGTTGAGTAACCATTCTGAGAGAAGACAGAAATTATTCCCCACTCAGGACATTACATTACAGAGAACATTTTAAAAATCACAGCAAGCCCTTTTCATCTCAAGCATCTAAACCATTTAACCACATTTTAGTAATTAACAGCTTTCCTCTGCGATCATTTGCCAGCTTTGATCCTAGGTATTAACAGTTGGCACCCACTGGAGTCCATTTCAGCCCTGGGAGTGTGGAGCGAGAATGCTGAGCCATTACTGGCTGCTGTGAAGATGCTGCAATTCCCCACCCTGGATCCCTCTCTCTCTACTATATAAGCAATAAACTAGAAAAAAAGAAAAGAATCCATCTGTGTTACTCACCGCTACTGTATTTTCCCAGCATGTAGCACTGTGCGTTAAATAAACGAGATACTCAAGAAGCAATGCTATTCTTACTTTTAATAAGGGCTCCTGCACAACCTCAATGTCCGAAGTCTACTCTACCATTTAGGTGATCCATAAATGGTAACTCAAGGTGGCCAAACTGGACCGCAAGTGTCAAATGAAACTACTACTATTGGAAGAACTATATCCACCCAAGTTAGCGAATAAGTGCTTTACATAGCCAAATACTTCACTTTTTAAAAACATGAGTACAAAGTTCCTTCCCAAGAACTCCTACTCTGCAAAATTTGCTTTATTGCAAAAAGTTCTCTAGTTCAAAATCTAAAACAATTACAGAGGGCACTGACCTGAACAATTTTTGGCCTTTGAAGGAAAATCTCAGCAGGAAAATCTTGCATGATAACATCCTTCAATAGTTCACAGGTGTTCCAGATTAAAGTGTGGTTACTACTTCTTAAAGAGCTACAAAACATAGCGTTAATCATTTTTAAGAAGAGTTCATCTATTCCAGATTCTAAGTAGCCTACTGACACAATGACTCCATTAACAATCTTTTGGGTCTCAGCTGAGATATCACTTCTCCAGAAAAGCCTTCCTAGATCTTTTCCCTAACCAATAAACAACTCTAGGGCAGTGCTTCTTCCGTTTGTCCATTATTTGTGATATTGTAACTGCCTGTTGATTTTGCATTCCCCACTAGACCCTCTCAAGAGCAGGAACGACATCATACTAAACACTGTACCCTCAGAGATTATCATAAGTCTGCAAAATGAGTTCAATGAGGTCAAAGAGCACACAATTCTAGGAAATCTGCCAAATAAATTAAGAAATGAGACAGAACAAAAGTACAGAGGCAAATTCTAAGAATTAAAGTCCTTACTGATCTTCCCCACTCAAGGTGAATCAGATTAGGACTCCCCTCTTATCCCATACGGAGGATACCTATCAACTTCTGCCCACCTAGGATTGGCAGTTGTTCACTCCCCACCCCAAAAAAATCACACCCCTTCTCTCAGCCCAGTTCCATTACACTATCCACCATTCACTATCTAGAGGCATGCATTAGAAATTATCGCCATCTCTGCCTTTGGGACTGACTCAAAGCTGAGAGATCATACAACCTCCTAACCCTTTCCCATGTGCACTTTGCCTCTTGAATATGTTGTTCCAAGAGAATTCATGTCATTATTAAAAATCATTTAACGGCATCCACCTGTAATCTGGACTTAGCCCTAGTAAATTGGTCTTTATTTTCCAGATTTATACCCCAAAAAAGCAGATAACTCATGTATTGTGGCATTTATGAAACTGCACAAAGTGAATCTGGACATTAAAATACTCTCTAAATTTCTATATATCAGCTATTTACTCTTGTGGGTAGCAATCAATTAACAGTCATTACATTAGATTGGATCAGTGGTACCCAACCTTATCCATATGGTTTAATTTGTCTCCTAACGAAGCCCAAATTTTGAAATATATTCTGCCAAAAAGACTACATTTATGTTTAATTTTCCATTTTTATTAATCAAGGGCATAAGCAACGGCCAATAAGAGAATCTGGCCAATAAGAGAAAACTCCTGTCATCAAGGACTACACAAGAGTCCAACCACAAAAAGAAACGTGGGCCAAATGCAGTGGCTCACACCTGTAATCTCAGCACTTTGAGAGGCCAAGAGGGGCGGATCACTTGAGATTAAGAGTTGAAGACCAGCTTGGCCAACGTGGGGAAACCCCATCTCTACTAAAAATACAAAAATTAGCTCAGCGTGGTGGTGCGTGCCTGTAATTCCAGCTACTCAGGAGGCTGTGGCACAAGAATCGCTTGAACCCAGGAGGCGGAGGTTGCACTGAGCCAGATGGTGCCATTGCACTCCAGCCTGGGTGACAGAGTGAGACTCTGTCTCAAAAATAAATAAATAAATAAAAGAAACTTGATGTGTAGATTGATTAAAAGCAAATAGGAATTTTTTTCTGGCTAGCTTTTTGAAAAATAAAAATCATTTAAATATGACCATTACTACCTTTCACTGCCACTAGTATCTTTTCCTGGTAAAACATATCGTAATAACTATCAAACTTAATGACTATAAGTGAACAAAAATAACTGAAAATACATCAAGCACCGTACCTTTCATTAGAGGAGAGGACATGTCTGTCTGTGGTGGTCAGGGGTAGCCAAGGAAATGTAGAAAACTTCAAGCACTTCACAGTCTGATTTACTGTCAATGAAAGAGCAAATCTTATGGTATCAAAGAATAAAGAGATGACAGATTCACAATGTTAAGAGTAAGTTTTCCCTTTAAAACAAGTCCCAAAATAAAGGCTACATCTTACAGTAACCTAAAATATACCAAACAAGGTCAGCTGCAAATTTGTTCTATCACAGGATAAATAAAAGAGTTCTCTTTTCATAATTTAAACAGAACTCATATGATATCAAAATAAGTATTAGAAGAAGAGCATTAAACACAATCCAATACAGACTGACATATGAAGTTTCCATTAAATTTTCTGTTTTACTCTGTGGCTGACCAGAACATCAAACTTAAATTCAACATAAAAGGAACTGACATTTAGGGAAAACCTTAACTTTTCAAAATTAAAAATGATAAAACATAATGATATACCGTATCTAGCCATGTTCAAATATCCTATATGGTGTCAGGTGTTTTAAACCTGTGTGAAGATGACTTGAAGACCGTAAGGTCAAAAAACAAGTATCAGTGTTCAAACAAGATTAAAAGAAATCTGAGAAAGCAACAGTTTTAAACTATCCCCATGCAAGTTATTTTTAACAGATCTTATATAGTACAAGTTAAGGTGGCAACACTGAGAAATAGCATCTACATAAGTCCTTCCAAATGGCAGTCTTTCTGCCAAGTGCTTTGAAAAGAGCATGGAATCGCTAAATGTGGATAGCAGTATTATTAAATTCCCAAACACAGCACAGTTACTTCTTTCAAAATTGCTAACATAAAAGCAGGATTTACTTTCTAAGGAAATAAGGAGAGGTGGGTGGAGGGAAGGACAGGCTTACACCACACAGTAAAAATGTGTCCAAAATAAGCCAGACCCTCAATCAAGACAAACTGCAACTCACATAAAAGTGTAACAATCTCAATCCCCCTTAATGTTTTCATTGGCTTCATTCAGACACCCATCCTTTACCAACCCTAGAGATTCCCCCTCCCTTCAGATGTCTCTCATCTTGATGGAATTAAGCCTCTCAGCCATCTGGCCTCAAAAACAAAGCTTGCTAAAAGCCTAACAATGAATGAAAAGGTAAAGTATTCTAATGGCTTAACAAGTTTTCAGTTCTTTCTTGTTATTCCACCTGTGAGTTTCCATGAAAGCTTTTTAATAACAGAGGCTTCCAAATGGAGTTCATTTGAATATGTGACATCAGCAGATATACTCTTGAACATATCCTTTTCAACTTAACTGTGCAGGCAAGAAAATGGTAAGTACGCGATTACTTAACTACTTCCTAACTGCCTCACCAAGGACAAAGTTTTCAACCTTTCTAATCTCAGTGTCTTTATTAGTAAAATGTGGTCACTAATAATACCAATCTCAAAGACACTCCAGGAGGATTCATTCATTCCTTCAAAGAATATATACTGAGTGCCTAATACATTTTTTGGTATTGTTCCAGACACTGAAAATAATGCAATGTTCACGGCTATTATCAAACTTAAAACAAAAATAATAAAAAATAATGTGTCAGGAAGAAAACTACACATAGGAAGTGATCACTGGCTAGAATCACCAGGAAGGTCTCTGATGAGGTGGCATGTGAGCTAAGGCTGAACACAGCCAGATACAAAAAGATGGAGATGAGATTCCAGATTCCAGAAGCCGGGTTCTAAATCAGAACTTTTTAATTAACTGGGTGTTGAGGAAATGGGAAAAGAAACTAAAATGATCTTCAGCCTCTGGCTGGCGTAACTGGATAGATGGGGCCATCGTTAAGCTGGAGAACAAATGAGATGACATGTGTAGTGCAGGCCACAATGCCTCAAAAAACTCATGTTCATTCAGTACGACATACTACTGCCATTAATACCATCCATCTACACAGTTGTTCAAATATGGTTAGAATAACACAAAATTTTATCATTTCTACTCGATATCCTAAACTAACTTGAAACAACTAAAACATTTAATGGTAGTTTGGTGCTGAAACATTCAAGTTTAGTAAAAATACATCTTCACAATAACGAAGAAAGTACATTAATTTTCAACTTCCCAAGTCAACAGGATTTACTTCCCGACATATACACACCCACTGGTCGTAGCGGCACTTCCATCTGCTGGAAATTACTTTTGTCTTGGGGAAAATATCCTGTTAAGATTTCAGGGTTTTTTGACAATTCTGAAAAGGAAATAAACATTACTGTATTCTCGATTCCTTATTTGCTACAAGTGAAACTTACTTTCTTTAAATGGTAATGTTTTCTCTTAAGTATTGGAATCATTTTAAAAATTAAAAAAAAGTCCAGTTTTTTTTCTGAATGATCTATCTTCCCAAAGAGGAAAAAATGTGCACATTGAGCCCACTTCCAGTTAAGAAGCTTTTTCCCTCTCACTTTTACTGTTAGCCAAACACAGTTATTTGTTAGAATGTACACGACGAATCTGCTACAAAGTATTCAAGGACTATCCCTCTCTACTTCCTAATCCATCTCCCTCTCCCTTGACTCCAATTATATAGTTCCTGATCACTTCAATTTTCATTCATACCTTAAAAAGAAAGTTGTCAAAAACAAAGGAGTCAAATATTATCCTTCAATACCTTTACAATTCCCTGTAACATGCGATTATATGTTCAGCAGTTCAGCTGCAATGAAAATGAGGAAAAGGCTAAAACTATAGTTTGTAATTTTAAGTTTTCATGGCAATAGTTCCCAACACTAATAAAGAAAAATAACATTTAGCCCTAAACCATTCCTCTACTTTCACCCGCAAGGAATCAGATTAAAAATTCACAGTGTAAGACTCTACTTTATTTGTGATGTCTTAGAAACTGTAAAATACATTTTTAAAAAGCACAGGTTTGGGAGCCAGATAAAGCAATGTTAGAATCCTGCATCTGCTACAGGTTAGAAAACTTGGTACTGGGGGGCAAGTTACTTTATACTTTTATTCTCAGCTATAGAGTAAGACTAATAACATCTCAGTCAAAGGGCTGCTTTAAGATTTAACAAGATGATGTGTTTAAATCAATGTATTCAATGCCCCACAACAAAACTGAATAAATGACAGCGGCTATTGTTGTTGTGAACCGCAGTACCCACAGCTGAAGCTGTAACAGTACTGGCAGAGAAGAAAATATGGTCTAACAGGTTAAGCATCAAAACTTTTTTTTTTTTTTTTTACTTTTACTACTCAGTCACATAAATTGCATGAAGATGTTTTTCTTCAAATCAATTCAAATGCATTCCCTGTGCAAGGCACTATACTAGGCATTAACAACAACACAACAGCAGCAGCACAGCAGCCAACAGCCACATTTCATACATGCTCGGCCCTGTGCTTAGCACTTTACAGACATTGTCTCATTTAATCTCATGACAATTCTATGAGAAAGTGTTCTTTTTTTTTTTTTTTGAGATGGAGTCTCGCTCTGTCACCCAGGCTGGAGTGCAATGGAGTGATCTCAGCTCACCGTTGCAACCTCCACCTCCTGGGTTCAAGTGATTCTCCTGCCTCAGCCTCCCTACTAGCTGGGATTACAGGCGCCCGCCACTATGTCCGGCTAATTTTTGTATTGTATTTTTAGTAGTGACGGGGCACCATGTTGGTCAGGCTGGTCTTGAACTTCTGACCACCTGCCTCGGCTTCCCAAAGTGCTGGGATTACAGGCGTGAGCCACCATGCCCAGCCCGGTGTTCTTTCTTATTATCCCAGTCTTTGAATGAGAAAACTGAAGCCTGGAAGGGTTAATTACCTTAGCCAAGGTCACACAACTAGCAGCAGAACTGAGACTTAAATCCATGTCTCTTTGACTTGGATTTCAACAAGTATATCATGATGGACTGCAGCATATAAAAATACTTGCATTATGTCGTTTTGATTGGTCCCCACAACAAGATCATGAGCTAGGACAGATATCATTATACTCCAATATGACGAACAAGGTCAAAAATACAAATATAAAGCACTAAGAACAATGAGCACTCATGTGCTCAATAAAAATACGTTGTTATTGTCAAAAAAATAATCTGTCAAACTGGTCTCATAAAAGCAAAGTCACTGGCATCCTTTAGGCCTGACCCAAAAAGCAATTAATGCAAATGTACCATCCTTTGACTAACAGTAGAGGAGGGGAAAAAGGTCAAAATCATGCAAGTTAACACAAGAAAAATAAGTTTGAGGGAGGTGGGAGAAATCCTTTTTAAAAAAATCTAATCTCCCTTTCCTTAAAATTTACCATTAGAATTAATATATTTATATTTAACAGATTCCAAAGAGTTACCAGTTTGATTGGTTTGGTATGACGCAGAAGATAGTGCAGGAACTTCCGAAGGAAGAATAAAAAGTCCATCCAGAATGCCATCAATTTCAGCCTGCAGATTTGGCTCCACATTAGACCGAAGCTTAGATAAGAACTCTACTGCACCAACGTCAACCAAATGTTGGACTGCTGGGGGATACTAAAATAAGAAGAGGATGATCTTGAGAATAACTGTATCAAAATCTCTATAATTTATGGCAATCAAAACATAAAATTATTTTTGGTATATCAGATGTTCCTTTTCTGAAAAACAAATCCTTCATGGCTCTGCCCCGAAGTAAGGCACTTCCATGAGGAGCACATACACCTATAGAGACATACATCCAACACTTGATAACATTTATGAAAGATGAGCCAACACACTGAACGCTAGAAATGCACATTATCAATCCCTACTCTTATTTTTTTAATGGGTTACTTTTTTCCACTGACACTCACCTTATGGTCCCAGCCCCAACCGGTCAACAGGATGTCAAAGTAGTTTAAGATTCCTCTACCATTGTACAGTGATTTAGTTTTGAAAGGTTAAACTTACACTTTGATATCTGACCCTGACAACTAACTACTCTTGAGGTAGGCATAAGAATACCAATCTAAAAGCATATGGGCAAGCAACTTAACATTGGTATTTATGAATCACGGTTATGTAACGTTATTTTTAAAGTGCTCCCTTTCATACTGACATATCTAGTTTTTAAGATGTACATGTCAGAAAATAAAAACAGAATACAAATATTAACCTCCAAAGATAACTCAAAAACAAAGAACATACCAAAACTCAAAAGAAGTTCTGTGTTACTTCTGAGCACAGCAGAGACCATGTGGGATTCAGTATCACAAATAAAAGATGAACCATATACCCACATTAATTAAAATTAAACATCTCTGGTTGATTAAAAAAACTTTTAACCCCAATTATTTAACTTTCAGTAAACGCTACAATTAAATGACTGAGAAACAAGTCACTCGTCTGATTATTTTCTTTATTTCAAAATGACCCTACCTTAACCAATCTGCTTAACAGGTTCAGAACCTCTTCCTTCATCGGAACGGACGGGAAATTGAACCATTCCAGCAAATGAAGAAAAAGTTGCCTCTCCTGAATGAGATCAGCGTAGCAGATTAAGTTGTGTTCAATCTTGCAGAGAATACTCTTGAGAGCGCGCTCCCTGATCTCGGCCAGCTGATGACCTGTCAACGAACGGCACAAAACTATTTTATTTCCCGACTGCAAAGAGACTACGTTATTTATGCTGTGGGCAGGAGCGGCGTGAAGACGGAATAAACCAGTTTTTTCAGAAGCAGGCCACTGGTGCCTTCGGGACGCGAACCGCGAAGTTTACACAAAGTCCGAGATGGGTCCCCGGGGGCTATCCTGACAAAGCGGGGGTGAAAGAGGGAGCGGTCGCGGAGCGGCCGGCCGCGGAAACGTGACACGACCATTCTCAGCAAGTGGCTAGAGCGCGGGGGGTGCCTTGGGTGAGGGGCAAGCTGACAGTTACCGAGTTTCCTGATGAGCCCCGCCAGGACCATCTCGTCCCGTCAATCTGCAGCCGCCGGAGAATTAAACTGCCGCGCCACTGCGTCCAGCCACAATTAATGTACCCCGGAAACACGTCCTGTGGGACGGTGAGTTCCGCAACGCCTGCGCTCACCAGGAATAGGAGGCATTACGTGAGCCCTTCGCGGCCCCAGTGTCGCCAGGAGAGCTTCCAGCCTCTCTAGAATCACTACTGCGCACTTCCTGGACAGCAGTCTCCGTCGCAAGAAGCGGAGGGAAAAAAAAAAGCAACAAGCAGGGATAGAACCAGCGTTGGCCGCCGCGCACGTCGGGAGTTGTAGTTCTGGCTCGGCCGTGCGTCCTGCGCCGATCTCCGGGCCCGCCGCGGCGCCCGCTGGCCTGGGGTTCCGGCTTACAGCGCGGGAATTCGGGAACCCAGCGCGGGCTGCAGAGGCCCCAGCAGGAGCCCCGCCTCCTGGCTCGGCGACGGATTCGTTCTTGGCCCTGCCAGTCTGATTCTCAGCTCCCAGAACTTCACGATTTAGAATGTAGACTTTTGCTTTGTGACAGTTCTCCCCATCCTCGACTACTAAATGACGAACCCTCTTTAACTGTGAAATGTACCTGCAAAGTCAAGCAGTGTCTTTGGATACCCAAGTTCAGATATGAACAAGCAAGCTACAAAAGCGGGGTGGGCGGGTATGAGTGAGCAGAAGAGAGGAACCGGGCTGCAAAAAAGGAAAATAAAGGCGGGACGTGGGGGTATGATTTGCTGAATGGCACCAAAGTTGATTTTTTGCACCGTGCACAGTGATCGAGCTGAGCAAATCATTTTTTTTTTAATTATAAGCAGCGGTAAGAACAACAACAAAATTACATTTGGAAAATGATTTGCATTTTCTCGCTCTGATCATTTCACTTTCCCTGGGAAAGGGATGTCAAGGCAGGTAAAGTGGGCCCTCGGTATCCCTAGGTAATTGGTTCCAGGACCCCCGCAGATACCCAGATCCACCCATGCTTAAGTCTCTTTTATAAAATGGTGTAGTATTTGCATATAACCTACACACATCCTCCTATATGCTTTAAATCATCTCTAGATTGCTTACAATACCTAATACACTGTAAATGCTGTGTAAACAGTTGTTACACTGTACTTTTTATTCATATTATTTTTTAATTGTTGTATTGTTATTTTCAACTGTGGGGTTTTTTCCCGAATATTTTCCATCCCGTGTGTTGAATTCTCTGTGTGCAACCAGTGGACAGCAAAGGCCTACTGTATTCCCATTCCTATTTTGCCAAAGAGGAAACTTAGAATCACAAAAGTACCCCCACACAAAGTCACATTAACTAGTAAGTGACAGATTGAGGAGCTGACCTGATGTTTCTTTGTTCTATTTAGAGTGCCTTGCTGCCTCCTCATGTGTGTCAATAGGAGAGTGATGATATTTGAGTTGGATCTTAAAGAGTAAGTAGGAGTTTGCCACACAAAGAAGTTGGGTAAGGAAATTCCTGCAGGAGAAACCTGTATTTGCAAAGGCAAGAATCCAGACGGAGTGTGTCAAATTCGGGAAAAGAACAAAATTCAAGGTGGCCATATTATCTCTGAGAAGAAGAGAGGAAGGGCAAGAGAGCTGCTAGCATGCTGGATATTCTCCATTCCACCTTCTAGTGGTTCCTCCCAGCTCTTCCAGCTCTGCATCAACTGACCTGAACAGGCAAAAAGACTGCACTATCCAGGCTGCCTGGCCCTCTGGCTTCCAGTTGGCTGCCGCCGATAGGAGGCATCAGCAGGAAATTGGAAAGTAGGAGGAAAGAGATACGGATATTAAACCAAGATTCCACTAGCCCATGCCTAAGGCTGCCTGGCCAGGATTGTAACAGTGGCTGAATTCCTTGACCTAAAGACCTCATGTCCTGATGGATAGCATACCACAGTGGACACTGCAGAACCAGTTACACCAACTCAGAAGTGTCTGTAGTTATCCAGGAAGGAAGGTGTTAATTACGGATTTGAAGTGTCAAGGTCAAAAAACACATGACAGTACAGAAAAATAATAGAAATAACTTGTCAGTGATGTTTCTGAGATGAACAATCTTAGATGATGAGAGACTGTAGATGCAGTGGGGTAAGGGGCGATAATACTGTAGAAGAAATATAAAAAATCCATTGACCTAAAACAAGCATGTTACAAGTAAAATGGGGGTCAAACTATGAAAGGGTTTTATTTATGTTGCACCCAAGGTCAACATAAACATTTTATTTTATTTTCATTGTTGAGCATATATTGCTCCTGTAATTAGACAAAAATAATTAAATCCCATTCATTACATTCAAAGCAAATAATCTATCATTCTCCTATTAGACTATTGATTCAGCAATTTTTCCTAAAAAAAAAACCTTCGATTTATTAATTCTACTATTTAAAAACACACACATATATTCTAGTGTATTAACTGTATTATTTTTTACCAGTTACTTCAATCTGTCGCCCAGGCTGGAGTGCAGTGGTGTGATCTCCGCTCACTGCAACCTCTGCCTCCTGGGTTCAAGTGATTTTCCTGCCTGCACCTCCCACATAGCTGGGATCATAAGCGTGAGCCACTATGCCCAGCTAATTTTTGTATGTTTAGTAGAGATGGGTTTTCGCCACAATGGCCAGGTTGGTCTCGAACTCCTGACCTCAAATGATCCTCCTGCCTCGGCCTCCCAAAATGCTGGAATTACAGGCATGAGCCACTGCACCCGGGCTACATCCTTCTTTAAGTGTGTTTTGCTGTTCTTTTTTTAACTTCTTAAGCTAAAGGTCTTGTTTACATTCTTCCTTTTTTAGTTATAGAGAATTTTAAGTCCATGAATTTGCATGTAAAAAAAGTTTTAATCATGTATCATGAGTTTCAATTTGTAAGGTTTTGTTCTCAACCAGTCTGAAACTGCTGTTTTGATACTTTCTGTTTCACCCAAGATCCATGTAGGAATATGGTCTTTAATCACCAAGTCTTTCTTACATACACTTTAGTTATTAATTTCGACTTTTATTATATCAGAGTCAGCAACAATTACAAAAGGTCAGGGCCTTTTGTAATTCGAATGCTAACGTCAAAGATTTTAGGTGAACTTGAAAAAAATGGGCAATAGATGTCTGCGTGGATGTATAGAAAACTACATAATTTTCTTCTTGTATTTACAGTGGTTTTTGTTGTATTTATTTAAATGCTATGTATAAAAACTTATGTTGAATTTTACACGATGATAAATGATGGTCACTCAACTGGTGATATATACATGGATTGGGAAGGGGTCATGGGTAGAGCTATTATATGTTGAGATTTGCTATGATCACAAGCCACAGGACATTCAGGACACATGAACCCAAAGGCGGAGGTCAAATTCTACTATCTAATTATCTACTGATTCTGCTATTTCCACTTGAATCTGATTCATCTTCGACCTCTTGATCATACCTGTAAAATCACTGGCAGTCATTGCCTCAGTGTGCTGAATCAGATCACTTAGATTACATGATATATTTATACCCAAAGTCACAGGAAATAGTTACTCTCCTAAGAACTCATATTACTATCTGTAGGAATTGATTCTAGGGGGAAATGAAATGCTTTTTTTCTCTTGGAAAAGACATACATTTTTGCTCTTCCTCACACTTTGGACATGAGTTTTCATATTTGGGGTTATACATGGTGGGTCTGTCAGTTGTGATCATGTGCATTTTACACTCTTTCTTTCTGTTAATATTTGACGAAATCTGGTTCATATCAGTATAAGCTAAAATATTGTATAGAGCACAAGCTTTGGAGGTAGACAGACATGGATTTAAAAGCAGTGTTTCGCCTTCCCTAATCACACAACTGTGGGCAAGCTGATTAACTTTCTCGGTTGCAAATAACAAAGCTGTAAGTCAGGCAAGTAAGCAAAAATGGGTTATCTATTATCTCACTCTAGAAGTGGATGTAGCCTCAGAGACTCAAAAGAATACCAGTGTTTCTTATTCGTCTCTCGGCTTTGATTTTCTCAGTATGTTGTATGTTTCTCTTCTATTACAGGCAGAATTTCCTCAAAATGTAGAGGAGGAGAAGATTGTGGTCCAGACTTCCATCTTCCCATATAATGACTCCAGAAGAAAAAGAAAGCTTCTCTCTGAGCATCCAGATACAAAATCTATGATAAGAACCCTAATCAGGATTACCAGTAGGAGATTACCTGATCCTAGGTTATTTGTTCATACTCTCTGAACAGCAGGGCAGGATATTATAATTATTAAAATTAGAGTTACAGAAAGTGGGGCAGAAGACTTCCACTTAAAAAGGTATGTTATTCACAGAAAATGAGGGAAAAGAATCTTGCACAGAGGGAAGAAAAAAATGATATCTCTATACTCACTAAGCCTCAGCTTCCACAAGTAAAAATTAAGATTAATAATAATACCTACTAATAGGACTGCCTGGGGGCCAAAGAAGATGATTTAGAGAAAGGATTTGTTCCAAGACCTCCCATAATAAGTAGTTACTACAAATAATAGCTCTGTTTTAACACCTGTCAAACTTGGAGGTACCTCCCTTTCCAGGAATCAAATGCAATGTCAAACCATGTTCATGTACTGTCTGTGAGTGTAACTGCAAGTTAAACGCTCCCTTCATCAAAGGGATCTTATGCCCCAGAAAGAACTTTGCTACGTAAGTGATGGAGGCTTGCAGATTGGAGGCGCCCACAACCTTACTGCCATTTATTTGTGCAGCCATATCGAAAACATTTCC
The DNA here is from genome assembly GCF_029281585.2 of Gorilla gorilla gorilla. Classification (NCBI taxonomy): domain Eukaryota; kingdom Metazoa; phylum Chordata; class Mammalia; order Primates; family Hominidae; genus Gorilla; species Gorilla gorilla. The sequence goes on from NC_073241.2 coordinate 99,543,187, forward strand.
AGCAACAGAAAAAGGGGGAAGGAAGCACTCTGATACTTTTTTTCTTATTCTTCGGAGGGGACAGATTATTGGCCCAAGAGGGAAATCCTTTTACAACCTACTTTTACATTGACTGGGATCATAATTTATTTATGAAAACGTCATATAAAAAGAGCAAGCAAGCAGGATTCCTAAACAAAGGGAGCTCAAACCAATATATGTGTAGAAGTTATTCATTGTCCCCAGGGCAGGCATACGTTTCGTGTGTCTTCCAGGAAAGTCACTGGCACCCCAGCCTTCCTTCTTGCAGAATAAAGGTCATGATTTATTAATAATTCTGATCTCTAGGAAGGAAAAATGACCCCAGGTTTCATCCCTCACTTACGAATTTTCCTAATCATGCCCCATAACTTTGTCCTATGAATTCACATATTTAATTTTGAAGGGCATCATCAAATTCTAATTTATTCTCTCAATACCAAAATAGAAAGTTAATATATATTTTATGCCATTTTGAAGTGGAAGGATTGAAACAAGATGTATTCACTTTCCATTTCAATTAGAGCAACATGATTTGAGCCCTGCTTTCTTTTCACAATTTAATAAATAGTTGTCTTAATTATAAAAGGACAGACGCAGATAAAGTTGTCTACTTTCACCACATCCATTCAGCACTGTACTGGAAGTGTTATCCAGGGTAACTAAACAAGAAAAAGAAATAAAAGGCATCCAGATTAGAAAAAAAAGAAAATTTATATATGTAATCGACATCACCTTATATATAGAAAATCCTGACTGGGTGTGGTGGCTCATGCCTATAATCCCAGCACTTTGGGAGGCCAAGGCGGGTGGATCACCTGAGCTCAGGAGTTTAAGACCAGCCTGGGCAATATGGTGAAACCCCGTCTCTACCAAAAATACAATAAAATACAATAAAATAAAATTAGCCAGGAGTGGTGGCATGTGCCTGTGGTCCCAACTCCTTGGGAGGCTAAGGTGGAAGGTGGGAGGATTACTTGAGCCTGGGAGGCAGAGGTTGAAGTGAGCTGAAATGGCACCACTGCACTCCAACCTGGGTGACAGAATGAGACTCCATCTCAAAAAAAAAGAAAAAATAATCCTAAGATATTCACAAAGAAACTATTAAAGCAAAGGAGAGACTTTAGCAAGGTTGCAGAATGCAAGATCAATGTACAAAATCAATTCTTTTTCTATACCCTAGCAATAAACAATCCAAAAGTCCAATTTAGAAAATAATTCAATTTCCAATAATATCAAAAATAATAAAATACTTAGGAATAAGTTTAACACAATAAAGACTTCTGCACTAAAAATTATAAAACATTATTAAAAGTAATTAAATATTATTTTAAAAAATTGAAGACATCTGTATCATGCACTGGAAGATTTAGTATTGTTAAGATGGCAATACCCCCAAAATTGAACTACAGATTCAAAGCAATTTCTATCAAATACCCACCTGCCTTTCTAGTAGAAATTTTTAAGATTGTCCTCATATTCATGTGGAAATCAAGGGAATCAGACTGACCAAAACAATCTTGAAAAGGAACAAAATCAGATAATTTATACTTCTGAATTTCAAAACATATTTCAAAGCTACAGTATTCAAAACAGTGTGATACTGGTATAAGGACAGACAATGGAATAGAATTGAAAGTCCAGAAATAAACCCTCACACTTCTGGTCAATTGATTATCAACCAGTGCATCAAGGGAAAGAATAGTTTTTTCAATAAATGGGATGACTGGCTACCATATGCAAAAGAAGGAATTTGGATCTGCACCTCACACCATATACAAAATTAATTCAAAATAGATCAAAGACATAACTGCAAGAGCTAAACTAGAAAGTTTTAGAAAAAACATAGTCATAAATCTTTGTGAATTAAGCAACGGTTTCTTTGATCTGACAGCATAAACACAAGCAAAAAAATAGATGAACTGGACATCAACAAAATTAAAAACTTTTGTACTTCTAAGTTTTAGCAGTGGGTCTCTTCCAAGCACACCTTCCTTTCTTTGCTGTTCTGAGGCCTTTTTCAATAAACTTCCATTCCTGCTCTGGAACTTGCCTTGATCTCTTTTTCTCCTTCATGCCCCTCAGTCAAATTCTTTGTTCTGAGGAGTCAAGGACTGAAGTTGCTACGGACCCGTAAGGGTAGGTCGCCAGTAACTTGAGGTCTCTTCTACTGTGCACATAAGGACATGATCAAAAAAATTAAAAGACAATACACAGAATGGGAGAAAATATTTGCAAATCATATATCTAGTAAGAGACTATTATCCACAATACGTAAAGAACTCTTACAACTCAAAAATAAGAAGGCAACCTACAGCCTGGGAAACACAGTAAGACCCCATCTCTGTAAAAAATAAAAGAATTAGATGGGTGTGGCAGAGCAAACCTGTAGTCCCAGCTACTCAGGAGGCTGAGGTGGGAGGATCACTTGAACTGAACCCAGGAGATTAAGACTGCAGTGAGCCATGTTCACACCACTGCACTCAAGCCTGGGCAACATTGTAAGACCCTGTCTCAAAAAAATAAAAATACAAAAATACAAAAGACAGCTCAATTTTAAAATGGGCAAAGGATCTAAGTAGTCGTTTCATCAAAGAAGCTACATAAATGGCCAATACACACATAGAAAGGTCTTCAGCATTATTGGTCATCAAGGAAAAGCAAATCCAAAGCCAGAACGAGATATCAATTCATACCTACTAGAACAGCTATAGTCAAAAATAAGGGAAATAACATTATTGATGAGGATTTGGAGAAACTTCAAGTTTCCAATTTGGACAAATTGGAAATCTCATACATTGTTGCTAAGAATTTAAAATAGTGTTGCCACTGTGGAAAACAGTCTTGCAGCTCCTCAAAAAGTTAAACACAGAATTATCATATGACCTAGCAATTCTGCTCCCAGGTATATACTCAAAAGAAATGAAAACAGATGTTCCAACAAATGAATTCATTGCCCATGAATGTTTATAGAGGCACTATTTACAATAGCCAAAGCTGAAAACAGCAAAAATGTCTATCGATAGAGGAATATAGTAGTGAGACATGATACAGAAAACATCATGCTAAGTGAAGAAACAAGTCACAAAAGACCACATATTGGATAATTCCATTTACATGTCTATTAGTCTGCTTGGGCTGCAATAACAAAATATGATGGTCTCATTGGCTTAAACAACAGAAATTTATTTTCTGACAGTTCTGGGGGATGGGAAGTTGAAGATTAAGATGTGGCAGGTTCAGTGTGGGGAGGCCTCTCTTCCCAGCCTTCACATAGCTACTTTCTTGCTGTGTCACGTGGTCTTTCCCCTGTGCATGTGCAGAGAGAGAGAGATCTCTGTTGTCTCTTCTTATCAGGACACCAGACCTATCAGATGAGAGTCTCCCCCTTATTACCTCATTTAAACTTCATTAACTCCTGAACACCCTTATCTCTAAATACAATCACACCACACTGGGGGTTAGGGCTTCAACACGTGAATTTGGGAGGGTGAGAGGACCACAATTCAGTCCATAACAAAATGAACTAGTCAGAATAGGTAAATTCATAGATGGACAAAGCAGATCATTGGTTGATAGGGACTGGTGGAAGCCGGGAATGGGAAGTGACTCCTTGGCTTTGCTGCCTTCTTTTGGGGATGATGAAAACGTTTTGGAACTAGATAGAGGTGATGGTTGTACTACATTGTGAATGTACTAAATGCTATCGAACTGTACACCTTAAAATGTTAATTTTTTGTTCTGTGAATTTCCCCATTTAAAAAATGAAACTCTAAAAAAATAGAAAATAATAAGTGTTGACAAGGATGTGAAGAAATCAGAAAGCTCATACACTGCTAGTAGGAATATAAAATGTTACAACCACTTTGGAAGAGAGTTGGGAGTCCCTCAAAAGTTAACAGAATGTTACTATATGGCCAAGCAATTTCACTTCTAGGTACTTGCTCTCCAAAATGAAGGCATAAGTACACACAAAAGCTTGTCTACAATTGTTCATAGCAGCATTATTATAAGAGCCGAAAGTTAGAAACAAGCCAAATGGCCATCAATTCATGAACAAACAATAGACTTATGGAATAAATAAACCATATCTATACAATGAAATATTATATAGCTAAAAATGGAAGGAAGTACTGATTTATGCTGCAATGTGGATGAACTTTCAAAACATCGTGCTAACTGAAAGCTAGCCATGAAAGTACACCTATTACAGTATATGGTTCCATTCATATGAAATGTCCAGAAAAGGCAAATCTATACAGACAGGAAGTAGCTTAGTGGTTGATTAGATTTGGGGGTCATTGGGGAAATAGAGTGGTAATAGCTGAAGCATAAGGGATTTCTTTTTGAGGTAATGAAAATGTTCTAAAATTGCCTGTGGTGATGGTTACACATATCTGTGAATATATCAAAACCTACTGAGTTGTACACTTTAAATTGGTGAATCTTGCAGTACCTGAATAGTATCTTAATAACGTAGTACACAAAAAAGCAATAGGCTGATATTAAGTTAAACACAAGAATTTATTTTGTAAAGACACAAAAACTTTGCTAAGGAAAATCATTGTCTTTTCTTCGGGATTTATGAGAGCATTATTTTCCATTTACTGATGACGTTTAGATGTAGTCCTCCTACAGTGACAGATCAGATGGCTGGCCCTTTTGTGAACCTTAGAGCACCATTGCCAGTTATCTACATTATTCAGCAAATGAAAGATGTTTCTGCCCCATTTCCCTTTGTCCTTCAGGTTGGGGTTACTGTTCACTCTACCATTTAACCTCTCAAAAACATTCTTTTTTGGTAAAATGAGGTAAGTATGTACTTTGATTTCCAAATTGTGAGATTTGATTAGCAAGATGAGAAAGTCCTTCCATGAAGAGTGCAGTATAAGTTCAAGGTAAGATTATTATAATGTTAAGAAGTTTTTTCAACAGATAAAGACATATAACTTCATTATTACAGTCAGATATATGATTCTGGGCAGGAAATATTTCCAGGAAAAAGAAAGAAAGAAAAAAACCAGCTCTTTAGATATGTAACACAAAGATCTAGTTTCTTGTGATCTTCAGGCAGCTCCTACGAGCAGCCCCACTCAACTTGAACAATAATGGTCTCCTTTGGGGCTCCAGCTGAGTCAGATCTATTTAGGTGAAGTTCAGAACCTGACCCTGACTTTCAGCTCTATCTTGGCTAGTGATACATCTATGCTGAATGTGTGTCAGGTCTGTAAATAAAATACTGATTTCAGTCACTTCTGCAGAATGTATTTTGATGCTGTGATACTTTTCAGTGGCAGCTCCATTTTAAAGCCAGTTATCACTAAGGGGAAAAGTCAGTTACTCAGTTAATCTAAAAAAGCAGTGGAGGCCTAACACTGGTCATTTTGTTATAGAAGTGTCTGAAGTCCTCCCTTAATTTGGGAAGGTAACCCTGCACAGCACTCAGATTTAAACGCTGTCAAACGAAGACAAAAGCCTTGGAATTCTAAAGAATCTCTTCTCATGAGGCCAGTCTCCACCATCTAATAATAATGTTTTTATTTATAGCAATTTTTGCACACCTCATGTGGCCCAGGACAGGCTGGCCCTCGAAGGGGCCTACAGCTGGTCGCTTGAAGACCCCTCCATCTTTGCTTTGCTATGAGACTCCACCCATGTCATCTGCTTCATAATTTTTTTTTTTTTTTTTGAGACAGAGTCTCGCTCCGTTTCCCAGGCTGGAGTGCAATGGCACGATGTCGGCTCACTGCAACCTCTGCCTCCCAGGTTCAAGTGATACTCCTACCTCAGCCTCCTGAGTAGCTAGGATTATAGGTGCACGCCACCACACCCAGCTAACTTTTGTATTTTTAGTAGAGACGGGGTTTTGCCATGTTGGCCAGGCTGGTCTCAAACTTCTGACCTCAGGTGATCTGCCCACCTCGGCCACCCAAAGTGCTGGGATTACAGGCATGACCCACTGTGCCCAGCCCTGCTTAGTAAGTATTCTGATTGAATAAATGAACAAACTTCCAGGTGATGCTTAAGATCATTTCTGTTGGGAAGTGAGTTATTAAGTCATGAATCAGAAGAGACTTAATCTTTTTAAAAGAGATTTTATGAAATTGGAAAATAAGTTGAATTGTTTTAATATGTGTTTTCTCTAAATCCTAGCACTAAGGGTAAATCTCCTTCACAAACCAGTAATCTTGGAAGTTCTGAAATTCTCAAGCCGGGGCCCATGCTATTTGCTCTCACTCCCTAATCTCATTCACATTTTTTGTTTCAGTTAAAAACAAACACAAGCAACTTACACATTTATTTATATCTCCATTTCTTTCTTTTGAGATCCAGACCAGGGTACTCAACTGCCTGCTCAGCATCTTCAGTCTGACATCTCAGAGGCATCTCAGACTCAACACACAAAAATCTAAACACGTGGTCTTCTCTCCCAAACATCATATTCCTTCAATGTTTCCTGTTTCGGTGAACAGCTGTGCTGGCTCCCTGTTTCTGCAAGCTAGATACTGGAGGAACCCTCATGCTTCTCCTTCCTTACTCCTATATAGAAAATATCTCCAAAGCCAACACAGGTTGAACATCCCTAATCCAAAAATCAGAAGCCAAAATGCTCCAAAACCTGAAACGTTTCGAGTGCCAACATGACACTCAAAGGTTTTTGCTTGAAGGAAATGCTCATTGGACCATGTGGGATTTGGGAATTTTAGATTTGGGTTGCACATATTCCAAAATCTGAAAAAATCTGAAATTTGAAACACTTCTGGTGCCAAACATTTGGGTACTATTTCAGGGAGCATCTATCCTTCTAAATTATCAATTTACATAAATACACATGTATGTCCCCTCAAATCGATTTTCCGCAGGCAGCTAGAGCAATCTTTTCAAAATGTAAATCTGGTAACATCACCCCTCCCCACTTCACTGCTTGATATACTCTGTGGCTTCCAATTACTTTTAGTGTAAAGAAAACACTAAACATGATGTTCAGGGTGTGGAACAAATCCTCTCTCCACCTCATCTCACGCCACGCCCCCATTCACTCTCAGTGTTCCACCCACTCTGGCCAGATTTACAGCTCTGATGTTTTTTTGTGTTCCTTTAAGCCACGGAGCTTTTGAATATAGTTTTATTTCTGCTTGAAATGTTTTATTCTCCCTTATTTGACTCATAAACTCCTCTCTACCCTTTATATTTTCATAGGCTCAAGCATAACCTCTTTAGAAAGGCCTTCTTTGACTAAGTTCAAAAACCTCTGTTATACACTCCTGAAGCACAATATTCTTCACCTTTGTGACATATTATAATTCCAATTTTACATGTATTTGATTAGTATCCATCGTCTCTTCTGGAATGCAGATTCTGTGAGAGGAAGTTTTCTGTTTTTGTTTGCTACTTTATACCTAGAGTGTAGCCAAATTCTTAACTTATAGGAGACAATAATAAGTATATTTAGTGCATGAATGAATAAACTGAATGCTATTGTCCTATAAGAGCGCATGGCTACCGTATTAGTCTGTTCTCACACAGCTGATAAAGACATACCTGAGACTGGGCAATTTACAAAAGAAGGAGGTTTATTGGACTTACAGTTCCATGTGGCTGGGGAGGCCTCAAAATCACGGTGGAAGGTAGAAGTCACATTTCACATGTCAGCAGAAAAGAGAAGAGAGCTTGTGCTGGGAAACTCCCATTTATAAAACCATTAGATCTTATGAGACTTATTCGCTATCATGAGAACAGCACAGGGAAGACCTACTCCCATGATTCAATTACCTCCCACTGGGTCCATCCCACAACACATGGGAATTATGGGAGCTACAGGATGGGATTTGGGTGGTGACACAGAGCCAAACTACATCAGCTACCAATGGGTTGCATTCTAATAAGAGAGTTATTTTAAGGGGTATTTTCCCTAAAAAAAATCCATGATTTTTTCACACCACTTGGAAGAAGAGAGAGTATGGAAATAGTGTGAGCAAGCTGCTAGACTGAGGATGACCTTTCTTCTGGCTTAAAGCTGGCCATCTTCTCTCTGTGTCCTCAGGCGGCAGACAGAGAGAGAAAACTCATTGGTGTCATTTTTTTTTTTTTTCGAGACAGAGTCTTACCCTGTCACCTAGACTTGAGTGAAGTGGCACAACCATGGCTCACTGCAGCCTCACACTCCTGGGCTCAAGTAATTCTCCTACCTTAGCCTCAAGAGTAGCTAAGGCTACAGGCATACACCACTATACCCAGCTAATCCGTTAACTTTTCATAGAGACAGGGTCTTCCTCTGTTGCCCAGGCTAGTCTCAAACCCCTGGCCTCAAACAATCATCCCCCTCAGCCTCCCAAAGCTCCAAGGTTACAAGCATGAGCCACCATGCCTGGCCTGTCTTCTTATAAAACCACCAATCCTATAGGATTAGAGCCCACCCTTGTGACCTCACTTAACCTTACTTACCTCCTAAAAACCCTGTCTCCAAATACAGTAACATTGAGGGTTAGGGCTTCAAAATATGAATTTTGGGAGGACACAAACATTCAGTCCATGGCAAAATGTAAATGTATTAATTGAAAAGAGAGAGGGCAGGGTGCAGTGGCTCACGCCTGTAATCCCAACACTTTGGGAGGCTGAGGCAGGCTCATCACTTGAGGTCGGGAGTTCAAGACCAGTCTGGCCAACATGGTGAAACCCTGTCTCTACTAAAAATACAAAAATTAGCCAGGTGTGGTGGCGCATGCCTGTCATCCCAGCTACTTGGGAGGCTGAGGCAGGAGAATCACTTGAACCTGGGAGGTGGAGGTTGCAGTGAGCAGACATCGCGCCACTGCACTCCAGCCTGGGCAACAGAGTGAGACTCCATCTCAAAAATAAAATAAAATAAAAATAAAAAGAGAAAAAGAACATGAATAGATATTTCTCCAAAGAAGATGTACAAATGACAAATAAGTACATGAAAAGATGCTCAGTGTTAAAATCATTAGGGAAATGGAAATCAAAACCACAATGAGATACCACCTCACACCCATTAGGATGTCTTCCATCAGAAAGAACGAAAACAAAAAGTAACAAGTGTTCTCCAAGATGTGGAGAAAGTGCAACTTTTGTGCACTGTTGGTAGGAACGTGAAACAGTGCAGCCATATGGAAAACAATATGATTATTCCTCAAAAAATTAAACCTAGAATTATCATGTGATCCAGTAATTCCACTTCTGAGTATACACCCAAAAGAATCAAAGGCAGAGACTTGAACAGATATTTGTACACCATTGTTCATGGCAGTATTATTCACAGTAGCCAACATGTGGAAGCAGCTCAGGTTTCTATTGACAGATGAATGAATAAACAAGATGTGGTATATACAATTAATGGAATGTTACTTAGCCTTAAAAAGGAACTAAATTCTGACACATGCTACTACATGAATGAGCCTTGAGGACATTATGCTAAGCAAAATAGGCCAGTCACAATTTTGGTTGGAATCAGACAAATACTGTACGATCGCAGTTATACAAGGTACTTAGAATAGTCAAATTCATAGAGACAGAAAGTAGAATGGTGGTTACCAGGAACTGGAGAAAGGAGGAATGGGAAATTCCTTTTTAATGGGTACAGAGTTTCAGTTTTCCAAGATGAAAAGAGCTCTGGAGATGGATGGTGGTGATGGTTACATAACGATGTGAATGTGCGTGATGCCATTGAACAGTATGCTTAAAAATGGTTAAGATGTGCCAGGCACAGTGGCTCACACCTGTAATCCCAGCACTTTGGGAGGCCAAGGCGGGTGGATCACCTGAGGTCGGGAGTTCGAGACCAGCCTGACCAACATGGTGAAACTCCATCTCTACTAAAAATACAAAATTAGCCGGGCGTGGTGATGCATGCCTGTAATCCCAGTTACTCGGGAGGCTGAGGCGGGAGAATCACTTGAACCCGGGAGGCGCAGGTTGCCGTGAGCCGAGATCATGCCGTTGCCCTCCAGCCTAGGCAACAAGAGCAAAACTCTGTCTAAAAAAAAAAAAAGAAAGAAAGGAAAAGTTAAGATGGTAAATTTTATGTTATGTATATTTTAATCACAATTTTTAAAAACAAATTTTTTAATAAGAGAAAAATTTCAAAAGTGTAAAGAAATGCCTAATGGTAGAGGAGTCCTATAGTGTCTCATCGCAGTTTCATGATTTTGCCCAAAGGTGACCTTTTCCAGTTAACTAAGAGGAAACCAACACTTTGACGATGTCACAGGAATGAGGCACGAGGGACTCATCGGTGCTGAGGACTTTCTGAGTCAGGTCAAGAGCCTTGACAGGGAGGTTGGAATCACAGACTATAAGGCTTCAAAATGAATTTGGAGATTGTGTTCATGGATCTGCTTGCTTTTCTGTTTTTGTTTGTAACTCAGTGCATATGGACCTCCAGAGTGTCAGTCAATCCCCAACCTGTTCATAATTGTTTTATATATTTGCACGTGTGCGCTATTCTAAGGAGAATGTCCATGGCTTTCACCAGATTCCCAAAGCATTCTGTCAACCTGCACAAAATAAAGAAACGGATCTAGTCTGCTCTCACCTTTTTCAGATCTGGAGACTGAGATTTGAAGAAACGTGGCTTCAAGTCCTAGAACAGAGAGTCAGTTTTAGCAAATTCTGCTTCTCCCTTTCATTGAGGTATTTTAAGTTTCAGGTGGCTTCCCCCACGGGAGTATTTCCGTTTTTAAGAGAGCGATGCTGGAACTAGCTGTCCTTAGAACAATGGGAGGGATTGTATCTCAGCCCCTTTCTCTGCTGACCCTGCCTTTAGTGATTCCAACAGGAGTTCTTTAATAAGGGAAAGAGGAGGGTGACTAGAATAGAAGCAGAGGAAGGGAACAGGATTTGCTGACAGGGCCGGGTGGAGGGGGAGGTGCAGACTGTAACTCTTTGGATGTCCTTGGACCCAAACGACTCCCCTGAGATGGTAGCAGGAACTAGAACCATTGTGTTCGTATCACAGCACAATCTAGATGCAGGGCTGGGCACAGCGCGATCTGGCCTCCAGGAGGGAGAATGGAGAGCGATTCACAGCAGGACCTTCCCAGAACAAAAGGAGAAGGAAGAAATTTGGGCTAAGCACAATGACTACAAAGACCAAACAGGCAGCCTGATAAAGCATCAAGCCAGCCAAAGAAATTTAAGCCCTTTTCTTGGCAAGAACTAGCTATGTTTTAGTAATAAGATCTTTTCACAGGAAAGCAGGTGCTTTGTAGACAACTGGTCTTAATGAGCACACATCAATAGGTTTGGCTGAAAACCTTGTAATACCAAAGAGCAGAATACTTAAATCAAATATGAAAGTACCATAGTTGTTCAGTAAATTAAGGCACACTGCCCGGAAACTGTGCACTTTTCTGTTGTCTTAAAATGTTGCGCCAAGTGGCACAATGCTCAAAAGAAGAGTTAGTTAGGTTAGTAGATTAGAATTATCCACTAATTAAATTGTGGCACATAGTCTTCCAGCATGAAGCAGTAGTCAGCAGCAAAGAGCGTTTTTCAATTAATTAGAGAGCAGTGGCATTTACCAGATCAGACGCCACGTGCTCCAGGCTCTCCACAGCATCAGCTCCACAAATTCACTCAGTGACGACGAGAGACAACTTTTCAGATGTAGAACATTCTAGAAATAAATCATGTTCCAATACAGAACTATAAAGCTGCCCTTTTTAGGAGATGTGGACAACAAATAGAGATGCTGGTTTGTTCTTTCTTCTATCCATGAGATGGAACAGCCAGGAGATGTGGGGCGTAATAGAGACACCATCCTGATAAAGACTTGTGTGCTGCAGCCAGAATGTGAATTGTTAACCCCATGAAAAATAAAAATCACTTACAAAAATTATTTAAAATAGCATCAAGAAGAATTTTATCATAAAATTCTTAAGAATAAACTTAACAAAATAAATGTAAAACTTGTACACTGAAAATTACAAATCTTAGTGAAACAAACTTTAAAAGAACCAAATACATAAATGGAAAGATATCTTCTGTCATGGATTACAAGACTAAATATTGTCAAGATGGCAATACTCCCAAACTGATCTGCAGATTCAATGCAACCCCTATCAGAATTCTAACTGCCCTTTCTACAGAAACAGACAAAGGTGATCCTAAAGTTCATATGAAATGCAAGAGAACCATAATAGCCAAAACCATCTTGAAAAAGAAGAACAAAGTTGAAGGACTCACACTTTCTGATTTCAAAACTTACCCCAAAGCTACAGTCATCAAGACAGTGTGGTGCTGGCATAAGGAATAGACGAATATAGATTAATCAAATAGTATTCAGAGTCTAGAAATGAATCCATAAATATATCCTCAATTGATCTTTGACAGGCTGCCAAGACCATTCAATGGGGAATAAAATTAGTCGTTTCAATAAATGATGTGAAGACTACTGGATATCCATATGGAAAGAATGCAGTCGGTCCATACCTTGTGCCATTTACAAAAATTAACTCCATGGCGAGGGAGAATCAAAGACCTAAGCATAAGAACCAAAAACATAAAACTCTTAGAAGACAACATAGATGTGAATCTTTGTGACCTTGGATGAAGCTGTTTCTTAGCTATGACACCAAAAGCACAAGCATCCAGAGAAAAAAATAAATGTGAAAAATAGGACTTCATCAAAATTTAAAACTTCTTTTGTGTCAAAGGACACCTTCAAGAAATGAAAAGGCAACCCACAGAATGCAAAAAAAAAATTGCAAATTAAATAAAGATCTAGAATCCATAATACATAAAGAACTTTTACAACTCAGCAATAGAAAGATAAATAAACCGACTGAAAAATGGCAACAGATTTGAATAGACACTTCTCGAAAGAAGATATACAAATGACTAATAAACACGTGAAAAGATACCCAACATCACTAGTATTTAGGGAAATGTAAATCAAAACCACAATGAACACTTGTAGTCCTAGCTACTCTGGAGGCTGAGATGGGAGGATCACTTAAGTCCAGGAGTTCAAGTCCAGCCTAGACAACATGTCTCTTAAAAAAAAACACAAAACACAGTGAGGTATCACTTCACACTCACTATGAGGTCTATAAAAAATGGAAAATATAGTAGTCCCCCCTTACTCACGGTTTTGCTTTTATTCTTTAACACATTCTGTGAGTTTTGTCTATAACTCATAAGCTACTACTTTAACACTTACACGTTTCATCCACCCATTTTTCTCTCTTGCCTTCTGTAGCAGAATTGGATATTTGTAAATAAGACAGCAAACTTACATTACAAGAACTGAGAAAAGCTGCTGGATTCAGCCAATTTTTAAAGTACTTTCACATTACCTCCCTCTTCTTAAAATATTATAAACAGCCATTTGATCTTCTAAATCAATATGGTTCTTTGTAAAATTCTAACCCTATTATTTGACTAATTTTTGTAGTTGAGTTGTTTTGATCCCTTTTCTCCTATTATAATTGTATCAGCCAGTAGACAGAAATCATATGAGTTATTTTAACAGACACAATTTAATAAAAAGAATAAATAACTAGGTATGTGAAATTGGTAACTACATTTCAAAGTGCCGAAAAGATAAATAGAACATTAAACAACCACCGCCCTAGAAACTGTGGGAAGCAGAGGGCCCTCCTCTTTGGGGACTAAAGTGAAGATTGGAGCGGGGTGTAGTTCCAAGTACTCAGAAGGATGAGGTGGGAGGATTGCTTGAGCTCAGAAGGTCAAGACCATCCTGGGTAACATAGCAACACCCTGTCTCTATGGGGAAAAACAACAACAACAACAACAAAGCTAGTCATGGTTGCATGTACCTGCAGTTCAAGATACTCAGGAGGCTGAGGACATAGGATTGCCTGAGCCCAGGAGTTGGAGGCTGCAGTGAGCTATGATTGTGCCACTGCACTCCATCCTGGGCAACAGAGAAAGACTCTGTCAAAGAAAGAAAGAGAGAAACAGAGAAACAGAGAAGGAGAAACAGAGAAAGAGGAAAGAAAGAAAGAGAAGAAAGAAATTAAGGAAAGCTTGAAGCCCAGACCTCTGAGAAGGGGATGCTGCTTGGTCCTGGTGACTCTGAGCTCAGAGTTGGGCTTCATGGCACTGGAATCTGAACTTCTGAGAGCTGGCTGATACTGGTGGTTCCTGAGGAGATACATTGAGTCTAGCTCTTCTAGGAGAAGAAAAACTGCAAACTGGATTCAACTGTGCCACAGGAATCAGCTGCTGCTAATGAAGTGCAGCATTACTGCTGAGGTGATGCTCACAGTGACGGGGCAGACATGAAGGAGAAGCCCTTTCCTTGCCCAGCCATGGAGCCTCCCTTCAAGCCTTCCCAAGGACAGGACCAACAGCCAGCAGACCAGAAGTGTGGGTTGTAGACACTCGGCCCCAACATCACCAAGCCCAGTACAAAGGGTGGTTTGAAGCAGAGGAGCAGTGGCTTAGTAACTGGCAGAACAACCCTGAAAAATGCAGTGACACCTTTTGTATGTGCTATTATTACTGACAAATGGGTGGCAACTTCTCACTGGCATCAAAGCTCCAGTATGAACCGAAGCCGTGAGGGCCAAGTTTTATTTCCATATGCAACAAAATGGCATTTTATTCCAGGTGAAGCCTAAGCGGATATCTTTTCTCTCTTGAATGGGGAATCTATTCTGAATTTTCAGCAAATAGTCAATACTTTATTCACCTGCATGTTTAATTTATGACTCATACTTCTTTCAGCCTTTCAGAATGGTTTACTAGTTGGTGGTTCCTGCTAGGGTATAATAATACAATATTTATAAGCATTAGACCTCGGGTAACTGCCTCATTTCCCTACAAATCTATGAAGAGTGACTCGATTGTCCTGTGAACTTTTATCTCTATTCCATAGGATGCAAAATTTGGCTGGAAATTCTTTCTTCAGTCCCATCCCCTACTGAACTTAAACTATAATTGAAAATGAGCTCAATCCAAAGTATATTATACTGGTTATGTTTAGTTATTTCTGAAAAGCAAATCTCAGTTTAACTATCAAGGGAATTATCCCCATATCATTAATCACAGATATACAACTTGAATTGTTTTTAAACATCAGTAGAAATTCAAGCCTATATTGAAATTTTAATAATTAATCAGAAATATGCAATATTAATGAAACCCAATATATTCTGTATGACTTGTAATAACACAGCATGGGCATAGAAAAGCATATCCCTAAATAAGACCACAGAGTTGAGGAGCACCCACTACTTGAAGTAGCATCTTCCCTGTTTTAAGTTTAAGCAGGTTTGCATCATATTATGAAAAGCAAAGTAAAAATCATACATGGGATTGAACACAAAGAGCTATTAATGAGATACTCTAGTTTTTATAAAATGCAACCAAAGTAATATTATTAATATAAATAATTATATTAGTTAATTTTATATATCTGCTAACAAAAAAATTTAAAACGTTTTCGATAATAGAAAATATGCAAGAATGTTAGTCATGGGAAGAGCTTTTTTTTCATGCAGCACAGTTTTAATAATGATATTAAATAATGGTAATTTCTTTTTTTTTTTTGACAGAGTCTAATTCTGTCACCCAGGCTGGAGTGCAGTGGCATGATCTCAGCTCACTTCAACCTCTGCCTCCTGGGTTCAAGCAATTCTTCTGCCTCAACCTCCCAAGTAGCTAGGATTACAGGCACCCACCACCACACCCAGCTAATTTTTGTGTTTTTAGTAGAGATGGGGTTTCACTGTATTGGCCAGGCTGGTCTCGAACTCCTGACCTCATGATCTGCCCGCCTCAGCCCCCCAAAGTGCTGGGATTAAAATGTGAGCCACCACACCCAGCCAATAATGAAAATTTCATTTGTGAAAATATTTTTATGATACATCTGAATGTCCAGATTTTAACTATTTTGTGTGTTTGAATTAACGATCACTCCACACTTATTAGCTCATCCATTCAAAACATCTTTTTGAAGATATATAAAAAAAATAGGTTATTGCCCATGCCCTAATGGAACATAGAGTTTAGTAAAATCTAGGATTTTAGCTCTGTCCCTTTTGTGCATTCCTTTTTTTAATGCCATCCTTGAAAACAATTATTGGCCTGAGAAATTCCTTGATTTCAGATGGAAATGTAATATTTGCTAATTTGTTTTACAATGGCACTCATCTGGTTTTAGCTATAATATGTTATTATTTAAATGACTTGTTTAACCACTATTTATGGAATATACACACAGTTATATAAAAGGTGAAAGTACTTTTTCAGGCAAGTAAAAGCGAACAAGAATCTCTTGATCAGACTCTATTATTGATCAAACTCATCAGATCACATCCATCAGATCACATCCACCAGATAATTTATTTGATAATACTACTGAGCCACAGAAAGAAAGAAAGCTTTTCTCCTTTTATCCCTTCATTTTAATTAGCTTTTGGTTATCAAAACCACCTTTGCAAAAATTATGAAAGTGAGAGAAATCTGACATAAATACTCCCATCTTGCTTCCAATAGGACAAACTAACTGACTTTGTTAAAGATGATAACAATTCCTTCCTGAAACGAACTCCTTCCTTGCTCAGGGACTGAGACTGCCTTTGTAAGTCTCATCAAAGTCTACAAGGTTAGGATTATGGGAGGGGCCTGAATCCTGCTAAGATGTAGGCACAGTTAAACAAAAACCAGCCATTATTCCATAGCTTGCCTTTCTATAATTGCTTACTGCTTGAGAATCACATAGTCAGGGGTCACAGGATTAGTAACTTCCCCAATTTCTCCTATAAATAATGTCACTATTGTCAAACCTATGATTGATCTTTGAGATGTATTTCAGACCTTTGCATTGGTGCAGGCTCACCGACACCACCATGACCCATCCAGACCCATGACTCAATCAGTCCTGTGACGTCCCCCACAAGAAACTGACACCTGCCAAATTTCCTAAAAAACCATAGCCTCTGAGCTCTCAGGAGGTGAATTTAAGAAATATTTCCCATCCTCTCACTTGGCTGCCTTGCAATAATTAAACACTTTCTCTGCTGCAACACCGCTGTCTCAGTGCATTGGCTTTATCTGTGCAGTGGGCAAGAAGCACCAGGCTGGGCAATTACATTATTTCTAGGAACTTCTAAGACTGTATTACTGCAGGTTGCAGTAACTGAGTCTAATTAAGTTTTAGTTTAAAGACATAAACATACACAATGATTGTACCAGCAGTAGAGAAAGATTTATTTTGAATACTTTAAATACTGTATTTATCTTACAATCAGAAATTTCTTGCAAATTTTAGACAGCTGATTGTTGTGCAAGTTACTCAATCATAATAACACAGTGAATGCATAAAATATATTCTATTCAGTAGTGGGGCATTAGGATTTCAAGATTATGAAATGATTATTAAATTTGCAAAAAAGAGTATCCATTTTGAAAATGCTTATTTTTAATAACTACTATGACTTAAAGTTAGTATATGTGTCAGGTACATCTTTTAATCTCTCACTTAATAGCCAGAATGTTATAAGGAGGTTGTTATTAATCTCCATTTACAAATAAGGAGAATGAATGAAAAGGCTAAAGGCATTTGTCTAGGATCTCACAACTAATAAATGACAGTTTCATTCCTCCCATTGAGTTACCAAAGACCTGGTTTTCCTGAGAGCAATTTTATTTTCCCACAGTATCCAGGGGACATTGCATAAAGTTAAAACAGTGTAAAAATCTAGAACCTGAAGGAGCAAGAGAATCTCTTGCTTCAAAGCTGGTGAGCCTAAATTCAATAACCTGCAAGACCAAAATAATTCATGCCTTTTATCTGGCATCTCCAGTGGCAAGAAAACTCCATTCATTTCTACCCATAACCTCCTGAGATGTGCAATTCAGGCTCGCACTAAAGCCCTTTCCATATAGTTGTTCCCTTTTATTCTTCTTAAATTCTGAAGCTAACTCTCATATGTCCAATTTCCCTTTCATCTGCTAATATAATCTCTGCTAGGGTTTCAACTGTATTGTTTAGTATTAGTTATTATTGGCTCATGAAATGAACTCATTCAGAGATCTAGAAAGTTACAACCAAAATGGCTGATGAAGGCAGGTTTCTCAATCAATTGAGGTTTATTGAACCAGCTTGAGGGTGTGCCTAGGAAAAGCATGAGTCACAGATGCCCTCTGTGGCTGTTTTCTCCAAAGAGCTTCTTAGAAAGTCTAGTATTTATGCATTTTCATTAAAAGGGAAGTGAGACAAATTGTTACATACTAGTGAGACTTTAGTTAGTCCCCAAGAAATCTGTATTTTACATAGGTGAACATTTGAAGAAAAAGAGAATAGAAGAGGCAGGTGTCTCAGCTAAGGGTGAAGGAACAATTAATCTCATCTTGTCTTTGTTCTGTGCCTGGGAAGATAAGCTGGTAATTGACATTATCAATGTGAAATCTTTTGAAAAGTCTAGCTTCTGTTTCCCCTTAGGGAAGAGACCCTAATGGCAGTTTTTGAGGGAGTGGGTATAATAAGGTGTGTCTGACCTCCATCCTGTCATGGCTGGAAATTCAGCTTCTAAGGCATTTCTGGGGTCGCTGTGGCCAAGAGGGGGTCCAATCAGTCATTTAGGGGCTGAGAATTTTTATTATTTCTCAAAAGTCTAGAAACTGGATAAGCTTTAGATGTATCCTCAGTGTCAACCACTGGCACCTGACACAAAGCAGAATGTGTTAATGAATAAATAAATGAATAAAAGACAATGTGTTACGATGACAAGGGAGAGGTTGATATTTGTAAATTTACTCTAAGTTTGCCCTGGCAATCAAGACTAGAAAAATATTTAAGGGGTGTGTGTGTGTGTGTGTGCGTGTGTAAATATATATATGTTAAATGACAGGGAGGGCCGGGTACAGTGGCTCACTCCTATAATCACAACAGTTTAGGAGGTGAAGGTGGGAGGATTGCTTGAGCCCAGGAGTTTGAGACCAGCCATAGGGAGACCCCCTTCTCTACCAAAATAATAATAATAATAATAACCATGGTGCATGCCTGTGGTCCCAGCTACTTGGGAGGCAAAGGTGAGAGGATCACTTGAGCCCAGGAGGTTGAGGCTGCAGTGAGCCATGATCCCGCCACTGCAGTCCAGCCTGGGCAACAGAGAAAGATCCTGTCTCAAAACAAACAAACAAACAAGTCAGGAAGAAGGGAAACAGCATTTCTATTGCATTGTTGTAACTGCCCAATGGGTTCACCTTACCCGCTGCCTAGACAGAGCTGATTTCTCAAGACAGGGGAATTGCAGTAGAGAAAGAGAAATTCACTCAGAGCTGGCTGTGCAGGAGACTGGAGTTTTATCATTACTGAAATCAGTCTCCCTGAGCATTTGAGGATCAGAGTTTTTAAAGACAATTTGGTAGGAGGTGAGGGGCAGTGAGTCGGGGAGTGCTGATTGGTTGGGTCGGAGATGAAATCATGGGGCATCACCGTCTTCTTGCACTGTCAGTTCCTGGGTAGGGGTCACAAGTCAGATGTGCCAGTTTCTCCATCTGGATGGTGCTGGTTGATCCATCAAGTGCAGGGTCTGCAAAACATCTCAAGCACTGATCTTAGGAGCAGTTAAGGGAGGGTCAGAATCTTGTAGCCTCCAGCTGCGTGACTCCTAAACCATAATTTCTAATCTTGTGGCCAATGTTAGTGCTCTAGTCCCCAGGCAAGAAGGAGGTTTGTTTTGGGAAAGGGCTGTTATCGTCTTTGTTTTAAACTATAAACTAAGTTCCTCCCAAAGTTAGCTCAGCCTATGCCCAGGAATGAACAAGGACGGCTTGGAGGTTAGAGGCAAGATGGAGTCGTTTAAATTGGACCTATTTCGCTGTCTCAGTCACACTTTTGCAAAGGTGGTTTCACTATTACTATTCATCTCCTTCTGGTCATCTGCTCAGTGTTCTGCTGGGAGCCCTAAGACAAATAAATCATCTCCAACTCTCTCTCTTTTGCCCACCTATCCCCACAGACACATACTTCTAGTATTTAGGGAGTGTCTTAGTTTGATCTGGCTGACATAACAAAATACCATAGGCTGGGTGGCTTAAACAACAGAAATTCATTTCTCAAGTTCTGGAGGCTAGAAGTCCAAGATGAAAGTGCCAGCCAATTTGGTTTCTGATGGGAGCTGTTTTATGGATTGCCACCTTTTCACTGTGTCCTCACACAGCAGAGAGAGTGAGCTCTCTAGGGTCTCTTCCTACAAAGACACTGATCCAATCAAATCAGTGTTCCAGCCTTATAACCTCCTTTAATTACATACTTATTCCACATACAGCCACATTGGGGGTTAGGGTTTCAACATAGGAATTTTGTGGAGGACACGATTCAGTCCATAGCAGGGAGTTAGTACAAAAATCAGCAAATCACTTCTAACCAGTGATGGCTAGAAAATGCTTAACAACTGGCAGGGGGTAATAAGGGCATAGTGAGGGCTGGTGCAGACTGCGGAAGATTCCTGCAGGAACAGAAGAGCCTAAAATTTCAGAACTAAATGCCTTTGGGCATTAGGACACATTTGAGACACAGAAGGTACTTTCCAGTACCTTCCATGTCTTACAAGAAGAACCTGAGATCCAGCAAGAAGTGACTCCTTTAGGTCATAGAGTTAGTGGCAGAGCTAGGACTAGAAACCAGATCTCCTCATGCCTTCTCTTTATTGGTGGTTCCCAAAGGTTGGTCTGTGGATATTTTACATAAGAGTTATCTTTCGATATTGATATGGTTTGGCTGTGTCCCCACCCAAATATCACCTTGAATTATAACTCCCACATGTCGTGGAAGGGACCCAATTGGAAGTGACTGAATTATGGGGGTGAGTCTTTCCTGGACTGTTCTCATGATAGTGAATGAGTCTCATGAGATCTGATCATTTTAAAAATGGGAGTTTCTCTGCACAAGCTCTCTTTGCCTGCTGCCGTCCATGTAAGACGTGACTTGTTACTCCTTGCCTTCCACCATGATTGTGAGGCTTGCCCAGCCATGTGGAACTGTAAGTCCACTAAATCTTTTTCTCTTGGAAATTGCCCAGTCTTGGGTATGTCTTCATCAACAGCATGAAAACAGACTAACACATACAGCATACTGTAAAAGAAGGTAAGTGTGTTTACTTATTTTAACTTATTTAGGACTTCTTCCCCTCATGAATAACATCAGATTAAAATGTCCCATTCCTTTCACATTGGAGAATAGTCTAATCCACACCGTCATGTACCACGCCTGTCATTATTCTTCTAATTAAAACCAATACTAGGTCTGAGAGGAAAATCAATTGCCAAGGTGGAAAAAGAATAAAAATATTCTTTTTCTCATAACCATAACTTCCTTTGACTTTAACTCATCTAAAAGTAGGCCCACATCTGATATTTTGTTGCTGTTGTTGTAGAGGTAGGGACTTCCTATGTTGCTCAGGCTGGTCTCAACCTCCTGGCCTGAATCAATTTTTCCTTCCACGTTGGCCTCAAAGAGTGTTGGGATTAAAGGCATGAGCCACTGTCCCCAGCAGGTATGACAGTTTTTAAAACTCTAAGATAGTTTTTAGGCCTTCACCAGAGAAGATAAGGATCTGTAGGGGAGACAAAATTTTCCCTCTACCATCATAGGGTTTTTGGCTAGGTCTGAGAATTAAACTGACATAAAACTGATTAACAGAAGAAAAGCATACAAATTTATTTAGTAAAAGGTTTGCATGACACAGGGGCAAAGGAAATGAAGACTCAACAAAGCAGTGAGAGTCAAACATTTAATACTGAGTTGGACAAAGGGTAGTAGATTGTAAAAACATGACAAGGCAAAGGGGCTTGGGGCAGGGTAATTAACTGGGTGGTGAAGTCACTGGGAAGATAAGGGTTAGTTAATTGAACAAGGTTTGTTTGCACGGATTTCTCTTGGCTTTGCCTTCCCATCCTTGATAACAATAACCTTACTTTCTTCCTGGTATAGGGATTTCCTCCTGGTGTAGGGAAAGCATCTTCCACATGAGAATTTTATCTCCTGCTCACAGGAAGAAAGAGGGGGGTCACAGTGACCCTCTTGCACCTGCTGCTTTTTCAAGTATTTTTAGCTCAAAATAATTCTTATGCCTAAGAGACATATTTTGGGGTGGTATGTCCTGAACTCCTTTGGACCAGCAAAGGTAGGTATCTAAGTTCCAGATGTTCTCTCATTGCCTTCCCCGTCAAATATTTACAGATTAAGAAAGAAACTCATATATTCACTTTTGTTCTCTTTGTTAACATTCCTTCCGGTCAGACGCACAGCTGCTTATTTAAAAAGACCAGAATCCAGGCATGGTGGCTCATGCCTGTAATACCAGCACTTTGGGAGGCCAAGGCAGGTGGATCACAAGGTCAGGAGTTCAAGACCAGCCTGGCCAACATGGTGAAACCCTGTCTCTACTAAAAGTACAAAAATTAGCCAGACATGGTGGCAGGCATCTGTAATCCCAGCTACTTGGGAGTCTGAGGCAGGAGAATCGCTTGAACCCGGGAGGCAGAGGTTGCAGTGAGCCAAGATAACACCTCAGCACTCCAGCTACTGAAGTCAGAAGATCTGAATTCAAGATCCGACCTCTGGGCTGGGAAACAGTACATCTCTGCACCTCCATATCCATCCGTAGAGTGAAAATGATAAGAACTCCCCTTGTTTTCCAGTACTCAAAAGGACTGATGCATGAGAAAAGGCCTGGTAAACATAGTGCTTCAGTATTTACCAACGTATCTTCCAGGGAGGAAAAGTAATAGTTTAAAATAGACCAGTAGAAAGAACAAGTCAAGACAGTTTTGTTGATAATCTGCTTGCAAAGTATACTAATTTCCAGTTTTGAGAACTGATCATCACAGAGAAGATAAGCAAAATGTGATATATCTGTCTGAGTCTAAGATCAACATTAGACCGATTCATTTTGATTTTGTCATATATAGGCAAATGGTAGTAACCTTCTTAGATGCTTCTGGATTTCCCACAGATCTTAAGAAAATAAGTTTACCAAAAATTGCATTGTTTTTGACAATGGGATTAATTTACTGCTTTCTCCACAATATTATAGTTTTAGACTTTTTTTAATCACAGAAAATATCTCAAGAAAGAAAAAATGACTTTAAGAATTTTAAAACTCTGAGTAAATATGTATTGAATAGTGCATACATTTTTTCATGGCAATATCTATAGTTTGCTCAGTGTCACTTTACATTAAAGAATTGAAACCCATGCATTTTCTACTCACAGTCACTAAAATCCTGTGGCTATTTTCAGATAAGCTTTTCCTGGCTTATTCACATTTCTGCACACAGAGTCATAAGGTAACGAACAAGTGTTATTCTTAATTGAAAAGTTGTCTTCAAAACAGTATTGAATTCAATACTCTCAAAACAGTATTGAATTCAATTGCAATTAAGTAGTTGTTGATGGGTAATGATCTTCTTTTTTAAGTTTCAGTGACCCTATTTGTTTCACTAAAGTAGGTTTTCCACTTGGAAGTATTTATCAGTTTGGGTGGGGAAACTATTGTGGTAGTGTGTTTATTTTACTGCAGGAAAACACATTTTTCACTTGGAAATTGTTAGCCTTTTTGCAGTAGTAAGCTAAATTTGGGAACACATGGTAAAAATAAAGTAAGTTCATTGTGTGCAGCTGGCTAGGTTTATGCATGCTGTATAAGACTTAATCACTGTATATTCTAATGACCTTCCATATTTTGTCTACTGTAGGACCTTAGCACTACAGTGTTTAGCTAAAAGGACATATCCCATATATATTTGTTGAATGAATATCAAAGCTGATCGGTCTCTGTTAAAAATATTGATATATTCTTTTTACTGGATGTAGAATTGCATAAACCACTGCGGCAAATGGTGTTCAGGCTGCCCCCTCACCCATTCACATCCTGCTGCCTGTCCTGCGGTTCTGTTTGGTTCTCAGGAAGATAAGTCCTCCACGGTCCTAGGTGAGTGGGGCTTGAACCCTGGTAGTCATTCTGCTGGTGGAAAGGCTGTGATGCGGCTCCAGCCCATGAGACAGGAGGAGGAAGGAATCCATAGGGGACTGATTCTAAAACTAGGGCATGAGCAGGAATGTGCTCCTCATTGTCCATCCTGCCGCTGGATATTTTCGTGTGAGCACATGATGTCTGAAGCTGCCACAGTCAACTTGTGACCACAGGGAGGTGGAAGGAGGTGGCTCACATGCTCTGAGAGAGGCGGAGCAGAAAGAATGGGAAATCTTTTCCCTCGATAATGTCTTGAGCCTTTCACTTAATGACCCACAGACTCACCCTCTCTTCCAGACTGCTTGTTGTAGAAGAATTTCCCCCTGACCTTTCGAGCTGGGTGTTCTGTTATTTTCAAGCAGAAGTATCATCGCTGATAACCGACACAGACTACAATTAGTTGATGGATTTTTGGAGCTGACTGCATGGTTTTTGGAGTTGACTGTCAGAATGCTCAGAGTCAAATTTAATGATAAATCATTACCTTATGCCAGTCCGAGTTCTAACAGAACATCAAACTGACATTAAGTATGTTCTTTTCTTCTTTCCAGAACCCAGTCTAGACAGACATACACCAGGAACCTTTACCATGCAGTAGAAGTAGAAATGGGTGTTTCTCTTCTGTAGCTTGCCAAGTATCCCCTCCAAACCTCGTCAGTCCTTCATGCAGGTAATTGGGCAACTCATGTGCTACTGACAGCCCCAGTCCTAGACAAGGGGAACTGCAGGCCTCTGTCCCCTGAGCGAGGCCTCCTGCTGGGTGCCGACTCCTCAGGCACACAGCTCACAGCACTAGTCCTGACATTTCGATTTATCTTTGTCTGTTTCCAATGGGAATCCTGGCTCATCTAGCATCTGGTGGACACACAGTTTTCACTCTGCAGTTTCACCTCCTTTATCTGGATTGGCTTTCTCTTCTGACCCTGCTTATTGGAGCTACCGATGTAGGTGAAGGAGTTTGGGTTTCATCTAAATGGAGTGAAAAGCCACTGGCGGTTTTCAACAGGAGACCCGGCCCAGAGGATCTGCTGATTTCCAGGGCTCTGCATTCCCCAGCCAGCTGCTTCCATCCTTTACCTGACCGGGGCCTCCACGCCTTGGAGGTTCTGAATCCCAGTGACAAGAAGGCCTGGGCAGTCACACCAGGCTCAAATCAAATGTTCATGCTAAAGCACACCAGCAGTAGTAACCTGGGCAAAATTATGGAATGCCTTTCACTCACAGTCCCCATTTAGGCCACATGGGGATGAAAAGGAAGTGTAGGCAGAGGAAGGAAACCAAATCACAGAATTCTCAATAAAAAGTGAGTGGGGAAATTAGTTGAAAGGAAAAAACACACCAGCAGTAATCGAAAAAGACATGACTTCCTGATGAAGAGTACAGTTTAATTCATAAGCAAATCCTGGAGAAACTCCTGATCCCAGCTGGGTCATCCAGTTAGTAGCTGTCTCATTAATTTATCCCAATTGTGGAAACTGTATTCTGGAGTAGCTTTGTCTTTCTTCTGCTGTGTGTTTGTGTGTAAGTGACAATAGCCTTTGGGTGGAATTCATAAAACGATAAAGGAGAACTAGGGGGCTGGCTCTCTCTGCCTGAATCAGAGATGAGAGGGTTTTTTGCTGGTGTGAGGGAACCACCTGAATCCTGAGATGTCTCCCCATGGGCTACAGCACATATCCTGCCCACCCTCTCGACGTTAAAGGAACAATAGTGTAGCACAGTTCACATTTTAAACCATTCTACTTGGCCATCTTAAATAACCCCAACTTGTTAGTTCATAAGAAACAAAACTGAATCTAAGATTTAAAAAAATAAATCTCAGGATTCCTGGGCAAGATGGCCAAACAGGAACAGCTGCAATCTGCAGCTCCCAGAGAGATTAACGCAGAAGGCAGGTGATTTCTGCATTTCCAACTGAGGTACCCAGCTCATCTCATTGGGACTGGTTAGACAGTGGGTGCAGTTCACGGAGGGTGAGCAGAAGCAAGGTGGGCTGTCACCTCACCCGGGAAGTGCAGGGGTCAGTGAACTCCCTCCCCTAGCCAAGGGAAGCCATGAAGGACTGAGCCGGGAGAGACAGTGCATTCCGGCCCAGATACTGCACTTTTCCCATGGTCTTCGCAACCCGCAGACCAGGAGATTCCCTCGGGTGCCCTGGGTTTCAAGCACAAAACTGGGCGGCCATTTGGGGAGACACCCAGCTAGTTGCAGGAGTTTTCTTTTTTTTTTTTTCATACACCAGTGGCACCTGGAATGTCAGCGTGACAGAACCGTTCACCCCCCTGAAAAGGGGGCTAAAGCCAGGGAGCCGAGTGGCCTTGCTCAGTGGATCCCACTCCCACAGAGCCCAACAAGCTAAGATCCACTGGCTTGAAATTCTCGCTGCCAGCACAGCCACCTGAAGTCGACCTGGGACATTCTAGCTTGGTGGGGGAAGGGGCATCCACCATTACTGAGGCTTGAGTAGGCAGTTTTCCCCTCACAGTGCAAACAAAGCCTCCTGGAAGTTCAGGTTGGGCAGAGCTGACCACAGGGCCACAAAGCCACTGTAGCCAGACTGCCTGTCTAGATTCCTCCTCTCTGGGCAGGGCATCACTGAAATAAAGGCAGCAGCTCCAGTCAGGGGCTTATAGGTAAAAGTCCCATCTCACTGGGACAGAGCACTTGGGGGAAGGGGTGGTGTGGGCCCAGCTTCAGCAGACCTAAACGTTCCCGCCTGCTGGCTCTGAAGACAGCAGCAGATCTTCCAGCACAGTGCCTGAGCTCTGCTAAGGGACAGACTGCCTCCTCAAGTAGGTCCCTGACACGTGTGCCTCCTGATGGGGAGACACCTCCCAGCAAGGGTTGACAGACACCTCATACAGGAGCACTCCGGCTGGCATCTGGCAGGTGCCCCTCTGTGACGAAGCTTCCAGAGGAAGGAGCAGGCGGCAATCTTTGCTATTCTGCAGCCTCTACTGGTGATACCCAGGCAAACAGGGTCTGGAGTGGACCACCTGCAAACTCCAGCAGACCTGCAGAAGAGGGGCCTGTTAGAAGGCAAACTAACAAACAGGAAGCAATAGCATCAACATCAACAAAAAGGATTACCACTCAAAAACTCCATCCAAAAGTCACCAACATCAAAGACCAAAGGCAGACAAATCCACAAAGATGAGGAAAAACAAGCGGAAAAAAGGCTGAAAGTTCCAAAAAGCAGAACACCTCTTCTCCTCCGAACGATCACCGTTCCTTGCCAGCAAGGGAACAAAACTGGATGGAGAATGAGTTTGACAAAGTAACAGAAGTAGGCTTCAGGAGGAGGTAATAACAAACTCCTCCAAGCTAAAGGAGCATGTTCTAACCCAATTCAAGGAAGCTAAGAACCTTGATAAAAGGTTACGGGAAATGCTAACTAGAATAACTAGTTTAAAGAAGAACATAAATGACCTGATGGGGCTGAAAAACACAGCACGAGAACTTTGTGAAGCATATACAAGTATCAACAGCCAAATTGATCAAGCGGAAGAAAGGATATCAGAGATTGAAAATCAACTTAATGAAATAAAGTGTGAAGACAAGATTAGAGAAAAAAGAACGAAAAGGAACGAACAAAGCCTCCAAGAAATATGGGACTATGTGAAGAGACCAAACCTATGTTTGATTGGTGTACCTGAAAGTCATGGGGAGAATGGAATCAAGTTGGAAAACACTCTTCAGGATATTACCCAGGAGAACTTCCCCAACCTAGCAAGACAGGCCAAAATTCCAATTCAGGAAATACAGAGAACATCACAAAGATATACTCCTCGAGAAGAGCAACCTCAAGACACACAATCATCAGATTTACCAAGGTTAAAATGAAGGAAAAAATGTTAAGGGCAGCCAGAGAGAAAGGTTGGGTTACCCACAAAGGGAAGCCCATCAGACTAACAGTGGATTCTCTGCAGAAACCCTACAAGCCAGAAGAGAATGGGGACCAACATCCAACATTGTTAAAGAAAAGAATTTTCAACTCAGAATTTCATATCCAGCCAAACTAAGCTTCATAACTGAAGGAAAAATAAAACCCTTTACAGACAAGTAAATGCTGAGGGATTTTGTCACCACCAAGCCTGCCATACAAGAACTCCTGAAGGAAGCACTAAATATGGAAAGGAGAAACTGGTACCAGCCACTGCAAAAACATACCAAAAAGTAAAGACCATTGACACTATGAAAAAACTGCATCAACTGATGGGTAAAATAACCAGCTAGCATCATAATGACAGGATCAAATTCACACATAACAATATTAGCCTTAAATGTAACTGGGCAAATGCCCCAGTTAAAAGACACAGACTGGCAAATAGGATAAAGAGTCAAGACCTATTGGTGTACTGTATTCAGGAGACCCATCTCAAGTGCAAAGACACACATAGGCTCAAAATAAAGAGATGGAGGAAGATTTACCAATCAAATGGAAAGCAAAAAAAGGCAGGGGTTGCAATCTTAGTCTCTGATAAAACCAACTTTAAACCAACAAAGATCAAAAAATAACAAAGAAGGGCATTACATAATGATAAAAAGATCAATGCAACAAGAAGAGCTAACTATCCTAAATATATATGCCCCCAATACAGGAACACCCAGATTCATAAACCAAGCTCTTAGAGACCTACAAAGAGACTTAGACTCCCACACAATAACAGTGGGAGACTTTAACTCCCCACTGTCAATATTAGATCAACGAGACAGAAAATTAACAAGGATATTCAGGACTTGAGCTCAGCTCTGGAACAAACAGACCTAATAGGCATCTACAGAACTCTCTACCCCAAATCAACAGAATATACATTCTTCTCAGCACCTTATTGCACCTATTCTAAAATTGACCACATAATTGGAAGTGAAACACTCCTCAGCAAATGCAAAAGAATGGAAATCATAACAAGCAGTCTCTCAGACCACAGTGCAATCAAATTAGAACTCAGGATTAAGAAACTCAGTCAAAACTGCACAACTACATGGAAACTGAATAACCTGCTCCTGAATGACTACTGGGTAAATAATGAAATTAAGGCAGAAATAAATAAGTTCTTTGAAACCAATGAGAAGAAAGACATAACATATCAGAATCTCTGGGACACAGCTAAAGCAGTGTTTGGAGGGAAATTTATCTCACTAAATGCCCACAGGAAAAAGCAGGAAAGATCTAAAATCGACACCCTAACATCACAATTAAAAGAACTAGAGAAGCAAGAGCAAACACATTCAAAAACTAGCAGAAGACAAGAAATAACTAAGATCAGAGCAGAACTGAAGGAGATAGAGACACAAAAACCCCTTCAAAAAAAATCAATGAATCCAGGAGCTGGTTTTTTGGAAAGACTAACAAAATAGACAGACTGCTAACCAGACCAATAAAGAAGAAAGGAGAGAAGAATCAAATAGACGAAATAAAAAATGATAAAGGGGAGATCACCACTGATCCCACAGAAATACAAACTACCATCAGAGAATACTATAAACACCTCTACAAAAATCTAGAAGAAATGGATACATTCCTGGACACATACACCCTCCCAATTGAGGGTGCATGTTCCTCAATACACAATTGAGGAACATCGATGCGAAAATCCTCAATTAAATACTGGCAAACCAAATCCAGCAGCACAGTAAAAAGCTTATCCACCATGATCAAGTTGACTTCATCCCTGAAATACAAGGCTGGTTCAACATACGCAAATCAATAAATGTAATCCATCACATAAACAGAACCAATGACAAAAACCACATGATTATCTCAATAGATGCAGAAAAGGCCTTCGACATAATTCAACACCCCTTCAGTCTAAAAACTTTCAATAAACCAAGTATTGATGGAGCGTATCTCAAAATTATAAGAGCTATTTATGACAAACCCACAGACAATATCATACTGAATGGGCAAAAACTGGAAGCATTCCCTTTGAAAACCAGCCCAAGACAAGGACGCCCTCTCTCACCACTCCTATTCAACATAGTATTGGAAGGGCAATCAGGCAAGATAAGAAATAAAGTGTGTTCAAATAGGAAGAGAGGAAGTCAAATTATCCCTGTTTGTAGATGACATGATTGTATATTTAGAAAACCCCATCATCTCAGCCCCAAAACTTAAGCTGACAAGCACCTTCAGCAAAGTCTCAGGATACAAAATTAATGTGCAAAAATCACAAGCATTCCTATACACAAATACACAGAGAGCCAAATCATGAGTGAACTCCCATTCACAATTGCTATGAAGAGAATAAAATACCTAGGAATCCAGCTTACAAGGGATGTGAAGGACCTCTTCAAGGAGAACTACAAACCACTGCTTAAAGAAATAAGAGAGGACACAAGCAAATGGAAAAACATTCCATGTTCATGGATAGGAAGAATCAATATCATGAAAATGGTCATACTGCCCAAAGTAATTTTTAGATTAAATGCTATTCCCATAAAGCTACCATTGACTTTCTTCACAGAATTAGAAAAAACTACTTTAAATTTCATATGGAACCAAAAAAGAGCCCGTATAGCCAAGACAATCCTAAGCAAAAAGATCGAAGCTGGAGGCATCATGCTACCTGACTTCAAACTATACTACAAGGCTATAGTATCCAAAACAGCTTGGTACTGGTACCAAAACAGATATATAGACCAATGGAACAGAACAGAGGGCTCAGAAATAACACCACACATCTACAACCATCTGATCTTTGACAAACCTGACAAAAACAAGCAATGGGGAAAGGATTCCCTATTTAATAAATGGTGTTGGGAAAACTGGCTAGCCATATGCAGAAAACTAAAACTGGACCCCTTCCTTACACCTTATACAAAAATTAAGTCAAGATGAATTAAAGATTTAAATGTAAGACCTAAAACCATAAAAACCCTAGAAGAAAACCTGGGCAATACCATTCAGGATATAGGCATGGACAAAGACTTCATTACTAAAACACCAAAAGCAATGGCAACAAAAGCCAAAACTGAAAAATGGGATCTAACTAAACTAAAGAGCTTCTGCACAGCAAAAGAAACTATCATCAGGGTGAACAGGCAACCTACAGAATGGGAGAAAATGTTTGCAGTCTATCCTTCTGACAAAGGGCTAATATCCAGAATCTACAAGGAACTTAAACAAATTTACAAGAAAAAAACAACCCCATCAAAAGGTGGGCAAAGGATATGAACAGACACTTTTCAAAGGAAGACTTTCATCATCACTGGTCATTAGAGAAATGCAAATCAAAACCACAGTGAGATACCATCTCACGTCAGTTAGAATGTCAATCATTAAAAAGTCAGGATACAGGCCGGGCACTGGAGCCCAGGAGTTCAAGACCAGCATGGGAAACACAGGGAGACCCTGTCTCTACTAAAAGTTAGCTAAGTGTGGTGGCTTAGCTAATCTGTAGTCCAAGCTACTTGGAAGGCTGAGGCAAAAGGATGGATTGAGCTCAGGAGGTTGAGGTGGTCAAGGCTGCAGTGAGCTGTGATCATGCCACTGCACTCCAGCCTGGTGACAGAGTGAGATCCTGTCACAAAAAAGCAGCCGGGTATGGTGGCTCATGTCTGTAATCCCAGCACTTTGGGAGGCTGAGGCAGGTGGATCACAAGGTCAGGAGTTTGAGACCAGCCTGGTCAACGTGGCGAAACCCCGTCTCTACTAAAAATACAAAAATTAGCTGGATGTGGTGGCAGACACCTGTAATTCCAGCTACTCGGGAGGCTGAGGCAGGAGAATCACTTGAAACCAGAAGGCGGAGGTTGCAGTGAGCTGAGATCACACCACTGCACTCCAGCAACACTTTTACACTGTTGGTGGGAGTGTAAATTAGTTCAATCATTGTGGAAGACAGTGTGGCAATTCCTCAAGGACCTAGAACTAGAAATACTGTTTGACCCAGCAATCCCATTACTGAGTATATACCCAAAGGATTATAAATCATTCCACTATAAAGACACATGCACACGTATTTTTATTGCAGCACTATTCACAATAGCAAAGTCTTGGAACCAGTGCAAATGCCCATCAAGGATAGACTGGATAAAGAAAATGTGGCACATATACACCATGGAATACTATGCAGCCATAAAAAAGAATGAGTTCATGTCCTTTGCAGGGACATAGATGAAGCTGGAAACCATCATTCTCAGCAAACTAACACAGGAACAGAAAACCAAACACTGCATGTTCTCACTCATAAGCGGGAGTTGAACAATGAGAACATATAGGCACAGGGAGGGGAACATCACACACTGGGGCCTGTCAGGGGGTGGAGGGCAAAGGGAGGCATAGCATTAGGAGAAATACCTAATGTAGATGATGGGTTAATGGGTGAGACAAACCACCATGGCACATGTATACCTGTGTAAGAAACCTGCACAGTCTGCACATGTATCCCAGAACTTAAGTATAATTAAAAAAAAAAGAAGAAAAAAAATCTCTTTGAAGGGCATGTTCAGTAAATAAATGAAGGTATTTGGCAACGTACAACTCCTATTTGAATATTTATAGCCATTCTAGCCATTTTCAACAACTACTCTTTCATTAGAATAAACAAGAAATTATTATTTATTCACCATTGCTTTACTAATTGCTTAAACAACAAGCGCATCATTTGCTCAGTGGTAAGATTGTACAACGAGGAAAAAGTGACAGAGCGTGCTGCATACTTTTCAGAGGCGTGCCTTTGTTGTTGAAATGTGGCTAGGGCGTGGCAGGACCCACAGTTGGAATGAAAGCAAAAGCTTAGAAAAACTCAAGCATCTGAGGGCACCTCATTCACCGACAATGGAAAAACTCACAAATTAGTGTGATGCTTACGCTGATATTCAGACTGGAGCCAGGCACAAACAACAAAAAATAGTCGTATTAAAAGTTTCGGGGTAATTCTTTCTGAAAGGTCTTTTTTTCTCTATTTAACAATGATACATTGCTTTATACAGATTTGCAGAGCACTACAATACAAAACAAAACATTGGCGGGGCTTAAAGGAGCATGGAATTCCAAATAATACAATTACTTGAATTTGTAGAAAGACTGATAATTAGCAGTGAACAGCAACAAACGACATCATTTGCTATTTGGACAAGCAGGAAAACGTAATGGAATCTGGCTCATGATTGTAAGAGGAACTGCCCTATTTACCTTTCCCATAGCCAGAAACGAAAGATCCACACACGATTTAAAACTGTGGTTACAAATAAAATAGTTGGTGCTTTAGTTGTTTGTTTACTCAAAACTATTTTTTCTCAAAATTTAACTACAAGGGTACATAAGGCCATGATCTACAACATAATATTCCCTCCCCTTTGCCCTAGCAAAGAATTTAAAAAAAAAAAAAAAGAAAGAAAAGAAAAAGAAAAGACTATCGCATGAATTTCTGACAATGTTTTGAGGGAAAAAAGTGACTTTTTTTTCAGTAGCAATGGAATGTTTTTTTAGTGGGTGGAAACAGTAACAGCAGACACTTCGAAACATAATACTACTTTTTTATTTAATGGAAAAAATACTTTCAAACATATTGCAGTTTATAAAAATGTCTGTGTACAGAAAAGTGAAATGTATTACTAGTTTTCAGAATTATAAAAATCAGACAAAAACTCAAGAAAATTTACTTACATGAACAATAGAAGATTTGTTTTGAAATCTAATATAAATAAATATTTTCAAATAGTCATTGTGTTAAGGTGGTTAGGTAATTAGTGCTTTGCTTTTACAAACAAATTCTGTAATGTATGTGTGTGTATGAAAAAGAAACAATATAGATCAGTATTTTTTCATATGGCTATTTTAAGTATGGGGGTGCATTTAAGACAATATCATTTATTTAAGTTAAAGCCATATTGCACCATATGTAGTCCTACTTGTTTAGATTCACAGGTAAAGTATTGATATAATTATCAATATCTATTGGATGTCCACAGTACTCTATAAAACAAATACTCAGGATGGGCACAGTGGCCTGTAATCCCAGCACTTTGGAGGCTGAGGCGGAAGGATCACTTGAGCCCAAGAATTCAAGACCAGCCTGTCTCTACTAAAAATTAAAAAATAAACTGGGTGTGGTAGCATGTACTTGTATTCCCAGCTACTGTGGAGGTTGAGGCGGGAGGATCGCTTGGGCCAGGGCGTTCGAGGGTGCAGTGAGCTGTGATCCTGCCACTGTCCTTGAAGTTGGGTGACAGAGGGAGACCCTATGTCAAACAAACAAACAAACAAACAACAACAAAAACTGAGACATTTTTATACCAAAAATGCCTTAAATGAAAAACAATCCAAGCTGACCATTTTCTTTGTGCACCACCCATGTTCCCACAACCTCATACAGGAAGACTTCTGTCGAATTCCTATCATTTGGCCATTCAGTCTTTGCTATCATTTTAATTCCAATATTCTGCTGAGAGAGGAACACAGAAATAGACAGTAGCCAGTGATTCCAAGTCTAGCTGAGCATCAGAATTACACCGGGAGCTGTTTGTGAGAAACATTATAAAGTTATATATGGTCATTCAGGGGAAGAGTAGAGAATTGTAAAAATTAAAAATTAGAAGTTCTTTGTTTCTTTCTTTTACCCCACAACCATTTCCTAGAGTTAAATCCTGTTAACAATTGAATGTACAGTTATGCATTACATAACCACATTTTGGTGAGCAATGGATGTAGTACAGGGTGTCCCATAAGATTATAATGGGGCTGAAAAATTCCTGTAGCCTAATGATGTCATAGCTGTCCTAATGTCATAGTGCAATGCACTAATCATGTTTGTGGTGACGCTGGTGTAAACCTACTGTGCTGCCGGTTGTACAAAAGCATAACATGTACAATTATGAATAGTACATAATACTTGATAATGACAATAAAGGACCATTACTTGTTTATGTATTTACTATACTATTTTTTTTATTATTGTTTTAGAGTGTACTCCTTCGGATAGGGACAGGCAGCAGAGAAATTCTAGGCAGAAAAAGGTGAGTCCCTGGCAAAGTCCCATACTCAAGCCAAAAAGCCTAAGACCACAGCCCAAGGTAAAAACTTACATCCCTGTTTCTGCTCAAATGTTGCCTTTTCCTAAACTACCCGTGGCCCACCCCGCCTCCCACCCCACACTCAACCGACAGAGAGAGGAGAAGCAGCTGGACATCGGACTGGGCCCCTTTGGATTGGTTGCTGTTATTCTCCTCCTGTTTTGGAAACACCCATTTCTAAGTTCAGTTTGATTACCTGGCACTTGGCACAAGTGACCCATTCTGGTTCGGTCTGGTCCGTCGGGGTCTAGTGCAGGAGCTCAGTCCAAAACAATAGCCTCCCATAAACTTTATTTCACAAAGCATATAGGAGGCATGTGGAACTGGAATGCACGCACACTATTTTAAATTATGTGAATCTTATTATGCATATACTGTTCTGCAACTTTTTTTGGAACATTTGTTTTCTCACTTAATCTGTGGCAAAGACTTGGTGGTTTATTCATTGAATACACTGAACCAGAGGGGCTCTGGACAAGAGATTTCTGGCACAGCCAAAAGCTTATCAGGCAGGTTCTTGGCAGGAAACAGATGGCACACTTTTCTTAAACTGCAATGAGGGAGAAAACTGGAAGTCTTCATCATGACAAGTGTGTCCCAGTTTCACTCCCAAACACATAGACAGCCACGTATTCATTCCTTTCTAAGGAAACTGACCACCCAAAAAAGAAAAAGCAAATGTAAAGATAGACCTTGTCACAATATCCCCACATGATACTCACAATACAAAAAAACGCTGCCTGAACACACACAGCTTCCAAATTAGTCTTTCAGAGCCTCATTTTAAAATAGAAACAGACCATGCGGGATCACTGAACATTTGAAGAAACCCAGACATGAAAGAACAAAACAAAGAAACTCACAGGGACAGAGAAAGCTCAGGAAGCAGGAGGAAATATACATATATAGATAGATATTCTTAAAGTTATGAAAAAAATTTCCTCCATGAAACAACTGATCTTAAAAAAAATAGGAGCATTCAGATAACTAAAACTACTCTGGGAAATTAATATTATGATAGCAAAAATAAAACATGCAATAGAAGGATTGGAAGATAAAGTTGGGGACAGCTCTCAAATAATAAGGTTAAAAAGCAAAGAGATGCAAAATAGGAAAAAAAAAAAAAAGGATACAAAAATAAAGTCAGAAAAGAGATAAAAATTTCCTTGGTAGGAGTTCCAGAAACAAGGAACAGAGAAAATTGAAAGAGAAATATCAAAGACATAATGTAGGAATATCTCTCCAAACTGAAAGGTAAGAATTTTCAGAGCAAAATTTCCTGTTGAGGGCACAGCACAACGAATGGGAAAAGACAAGTATCAAAGAATATCTTTGTAACATTTCAAAATAACACGGATAAAAAAGAAGACTCTAAATGTTTCTACAAGGAAAAAATAGGTCATATGTTTCCAGAAGGAGAATTCAAATACCTTGAAGACAATGGGGCAAAGCTTTCATGCTTTTGAGGGCAAATTATTTCCATTCTAGAAATATAAACCTAGTCTGAAATTCAATTAGAAATGAAAAGGAGCTAAATGCACTCTTCCCTAGGAGTTCTCTAGGCTTTCACTGCAACCTCACCTGGAGTTGCAAAACCCTGTGTGATATAGGCTCTGCTTGATGCACTGAGAAGGATGGCAGAAATCTCATCTCAGAAGGCCCTGTGAGCTGTCTAGAGATCAACACCAACTTTGCAAGTCTGAAGTTCATAGATGTTACCTTACATTTTTGAGATGAGAATATTTATACATGCCCAGCTTTCTATTTCTGTGTTCTCCTGATGCTTCAATAGTAAGTCAACATTGCTATTTAAATATAAACTCATTAGACTAGACCAAGCCCCAGAGGAGACGGGGAGATGTGGCAAGGGGACAGTGCTCCTTCACAGGAACCCAGCACAGCGTCTCACCCACTCAAAAAACGCCTATTGGGCCAGGCATGGTGGCTCACGCTTGTAATCCCAGCACTTTGGGAGGCCGAGGCAGGTGGATCACTTGAGGCCAGGAGTTCGAGACCAGGCTGGCCAACATGGTGAAACCTCGTCTCTACTAAGAATACAAAAATTAGCCGGGCATAGGGGTGCATGCCTGTAATCCCAGCTACTTGGGAGGCTGAAGCACAAGAATCACTTGAACCTGGGAGGCAGAGGTTGCAGTGAGCCGAGATCGCACCACCGCACTCCAGTCTGGGCGACAGAATGAGATTCTGTCTCAAAAAAGAAAAAGAAAAGGAAAAAAAAGTCTATTGACTGGCCAAGTTAATAACATATTCAAAAGACTTCTACTCGAGAGGCTGAGGCAGGACAATCGCTTGAACCCGGGAGGTGCAGGTTGCAGTGAGCCGAGATCGTGCCACTGCACTCCAGCCTGGCGACAGAGCGAGACTCCATCTCAAAAAAATAAAAATAAAAAGACTTCAGCTTGGTAAGGGCTGTGAAGTGAGCACAAGCTAGATTCTCTAAATTTGCTCTAAAATTCTGATTTAATAATGTATATTTGTCTTATCTTTTCTAGTCTGAGAATCATTCTAAATGATAGGGAAAACATGTACAAACTTCAGTGGATTTTTTTAAAGGAGGGTTTTCTGATATGTTGGCCTATGCTATTTAAAATTCTTCCTTCTTGTATCTCTCTTTTTTTGGGGTTTTTTTTTTTTTTTTTTGGCGTTTGTTTGTTTGAGACAGAGTCTCTCTCTGTCGTCCATGCTGGAATGCAGTGGCATGATCTTGGCTCACTGTAACCTCCACCGGGACCGACCACAGGCATGTGCCAACACACCGGCTAATTTTTGTTTTCTTTTGTAGAGATGAGATTTTGCCATGTTGCCCAGGCTGGTCTCGAACTCCTGGGCTGAAGTGATCCACCTGCTTCAGCCTCCCAAAGTGCTGGGATTACAGGCATGAGCCTCATGCCTAGACTTGCTTCTCGTATCTCTAAAAATGTTTTTTTATTTTGCTTTGTTTTCAGACTTATTGCAATTTAGCACATTCTGAATATTGGCCTTTCTAACAATATTTTTACAGGCCTGGGCTATCCTTCTAAATCTATTTTTGATTAGGCTTCCTTTTTTTTTCTTTGTTCTATATTCATGCTTTTAAAATGTGAGCTCACTGAAAACACATTCACAGTTTGGGGGACTTCTGGCTATTCTCTTATCAGAATCACTAATGATTATATTGATGTAATTTTGGCTTCTGAGAGGTTCCCATTCACTGTATTTGTCAGCAGAAGTAGAAACAAAGAAATGGTTAATAGCGCTCTGCAGACTCTCTGTAACCTCATGCAGGCTGTAGGATGTAGCAAACCTCCTGATGGCTGGTGACAAGGGCACGTAATTGACCTCCAGAACAACTTTTTTAAAAAATTATATTTATTTATTTAGACAGGGTCTCACTCTGTTGCCCAGGGTGGAGTGCAGTGGCATGATCTCAGCTCACTGCAACTTTCGCCTCCCCAGGTCAAGCGATTCTCATGCCTCGGCCTCCTGAGTAGCTGGGATTACAGGCGTGCACCACCACGCCTAGCTAATTTTTGTATTAGTATTTGTATTTGTATTAGTGAGACTGGGTTTCATCATGTTGACTAGGCTGGTCTTGAACTCCTGACCTCAACTGATTCAGTGCCTCAGCCCCCAAAGTGCTGGGATTACAGGCGTGGGTCACCGAGCCCAGCCCAGAACAGTTTCTATTTTTTCTGTTTTTTTCTATGCATCATAGCCTGCTGCTTCCCAGAAGTTTAGGATCTACCCTTTGTGGCAGTGGTTCACAACCCTGCCTGCACATTTTAATCACCCAGGCAGCTTTTAAACTATACTAGTGCTTGGGCCTCACCTCAGGCTAACAAAATTGGTATCTCTGAGGGCTGTGGCTGTACTAGAATGCCAGACAGACCATCATCCTGATGGCTTTGTGACTGAAAGAACACCACCCTAGGAAACGGGCGTTATTTGTTGTAACTTTAGTTCTGCTGCGTATGAACCATGCAACCGTAGACAAGTTCCTTACTTAATAGAGTGGAATGGCTAATAATATGATTCCCAGAATCCAGTAAGCCCAGAGTGCATCCTGGCTCTGCCACTTACAAGCTGCATGACCTTGGGCACGTGATTTAACCTCTTCCAAACTGTGAGCGTTAATAACATTATCTACTCGTTGAAGTTTTGAAAGGATTCAATGGGATAATGTATGTAAAGTACTACAGTGACTAAGTAAATACTAAATGTTAAAAATGTCTTAACAATTGTTGCTCATTTACTTAATCTATCTTCCTTTATTTTCACATGGAAGTGAGAATAATAATAAAACCTACCTCATAGGGTGGTTCCAAAAATTAAAGGAAATGAAAGATTCCCAACATTATACGTAGCCCATAGTAAACACTCAAAAGGTTGCAGTTGTGATTACTCATGAGCATATGAAAAGCAGCAAAATGCGGCCGGGCGCGGTGGCTCACGTCTGTAATACCAGCACTTTCGGAGGCCGAGGCGGGCGGATCACGAGGTCAGGAGATCGAGACCATCCTAGCTAACATGGTGAAACCCTGTCTCTACTAAAAATACAAAAAAATTAGCTGGGCGTTGTGGCGGGCGCCTGTAGTCCCAGCTACGCGGGAGGCTGAGGCAGGAGAATGGCTTGAACCTAGGAGGCGGAGGTTGCAGTTAGCCGAGATTCTTCCACTGCACTCCAGCCTGGGCGAGAGAGCAAAACTCCGTCTAAAAAAGAAAAAAAAAGAAAAAGAAAAGCAGCACAACAATACCCGTCTGGTCTACAGCGCCGTGGTGTTGTGATGTTACAGGCGATGAATCCATACGGGTCTGCAGCGACCTCCGTCCTTGCCTTCTCATAAGGAAGAATTCTACTGAGGGGCATATGGCAGAAGGAGAGATCTAGGCAAGTTTCGGAGCAGGAGTGAAAGTTTATTAAAAAACTTGAGAGCAGGCCGGGCACGGTGGCTCACGCCTGTAATCCCAGCACTATGGGAGGCCGAGGCGGGCGGATGACGAGATCAGGAGATCGAGACCATCCTGGCTAGCACGGTGAAACCCTGTCCCTACTAAAAATACAAAAAATTAGCCGGGCGTGGTGGCAGGCGCCTGTAGTCCCAGCTGCTTGGGAGGCTGAGGCGGGAGAATGGCGTGAACCCGGGAGGCGGAGCTTGCAGTGAGCCGAGATCGCGCCACTGCACTCCAGCCTGGGCGACAGAGCAAGACTCCGTTTTAAAACAAACAAAAAAGCTTGAGAGCAGGAACAAGAGGAAGTAACGTACACTTGGAAGAGGGCCAAGCAGGCGGCTTGAGAGAATGTGTGCAGTTGGACCTTTGACTTGGGGTTGATACGTTGGAGTACTTCAGGGGGTCGCTTCCCTTCTGCCCTGATTCTTCCCTCGGGGTGGGCTGTCCGCATGCGCAGTGAGCTGCCAGCCCTTGGGAGGGGCCACACGCGCAGTGTGTTTACCGCAGCTTTGCACATGCTCTGTTGAGGCGTTCTTCTCTTACCAAATGTTCCTACAGGAAGATCATATACAAATTAAACTCTGCCATTTTTCTCGTACTGTTCATGCTTGGGCCCACTCTCCCAACTCCTGAGATCTTATTGGGAAGCGGCTGATCACCAGTCTCAGGATTTTCCTATCTATTGGGAGATTGCCTTTCCCTGGCGCTGGCTGTGACCAATTATTATTCTAGAAAGACAGTTTAATAACCTCCTGAGCATCTCCTGATGGTTGCCTGACACCCCTGGGGGTGAGGGGCTGTCTCCTGGCCTGTTCATGTCTGCCTCACTACCTACTCTAAGAGTAATACTCAAATTAATTCTTGGAAGTGAAAAGCACTGCGGTTAAAAAAAAAAGACTAACACTCTGTAAATGTAAGGTATGTGTGTACGTATATAATTGATTTATAATACAGATGTAGAAATGTATTGTGAGTTTCAATTTGCCAATCCCTTTCTATGGTAGGTTGAATAATGTTTCCCTAAAGGTTCACATCCTAATTCCCAGAACCTGAGTGTATGTCACTTTATATAGTAAAGGAAACTTTTCAGGTGTGGTAAAGGAAACTTTTCAGGTGTGGTAAAGGAGATGGTGAGATTATTGTGGATTATCTGGGTGAATCCAATATAATCACAGGGGTCACTGTAAGAAGGAGACAGTGTGATCAGAGTAAGTAGTAGGAGATGTAATGATGGAGCACAAAGTTGAATTGGAATAAGGAAGGGGCTTTGAGCCAAGGAATACAAATGGCCTCTACAAGGTGAAAAAGGCAAACAAATGAATTCTCCCTGAAACCTCCAGAAAGAACCAGCCCTGCCAACACTTTGATTTTAGCCCCAAAAGAATCATTTAAGGCTTCTGACATCTAGAACTACAAGAGAATAAATTTGTGTTCTTTTAAGCCACTAAGTTTGTGTACTTTGTTACAAACAGCAATAGGAAAGGAATATATTTCCCTTGAAGTCAAGGAAAATGAAAAGTAAAAATCAAGATGGTTGACCTGCTGACTGCTTTGGGGCACAATATGTTCATGACCTTTATTTACTGGTATTTATTTTTTTTCTGAAGTAGAGACATAAATTGACGGAATGGATTTTTAGTTTTTAATTCTTCCAAGAAAGAAAGGAGTTGCAAATTAATTGAATATTTGTTGAAGACTTAGTCTATGCAGAATTGTGTGTACATACTATCTGGTAGAAATAAAATTGGATAGCAAATATTACACATTTTTATACAATGGGAATTTGAATGGATATAACCTGATTATCTCAACACAAGGTCAAAAATACAAATCAATATTGTTTCCTGGTACCTACCAATATAGTTATTTAAGAGTACCAAAATCCTCAAAAACATATTTTTAAAAATGATTCATTGTAATAAAGGAGATCTTTGTTGATAGTAGGGAATTATGTGGTTGTTTTGACTTTGTTACTATATAGGTATGGTTGCCAGATTTAGTACATAAAAACACAGAGCACACAGTTAAATATGAATTTCAAAAAAAACAAATAATTTTATATATAAGTATGCATATAATATTTGTAGAATATTTATACTGAGGAAAAATAATTGTTTATCTGAAATTCAAATTTAATGGGGCCTCCTATATTTTATCTGGCAACCCTAGTTGTATAGCTATTGGTAAAACCAGTATGTTAACATTTATGAAAATCACATCAGAAGAGAGAACTGTAAAATAAAGATCACTTTAATCCTACTAAACATAAGCTTCTGCTTAACCAGAAATGACCATTTATATGATCAGATACCACTGTACATTTGGTCAATTAAAATGCAAATTGAGGCTATTTTTCCTGATGAACATACTTCAGAGATGGATGAAACTCATGAATAATGGATTAATGGTGAAAAATGATATATGGGTTTTAATGACACTGTTACATAAGTAAATCAGTGAAATTTGAAGCAGGAAAAAGAATGAATGGTTGTATAACTATAAGATGTTCCATGGATTATGAAACAGCACGACATCTCCTTAGGGGAATTTGGCCCACAGGGTCATTTCTAGGAAGTATTGGGGCACACATAACCACATTATATGCTTCCTTCTCTTCCTAACCATCCATTTTATACAGCTGAAATCTAGTTAAATAAATGTCCAAGGCTGTCTGGGGAAAAAAGAAAGG
This sequence comes from Gorilla gorilla gorilla, assembly GCF_029281585.2. Taxonomy (NCBI): domain Eukaryota; kingdom Metazoa; phylum Chordata; class Mammalia; order Primates; family Hominidae; genus Gorilla; species Gorilla gorilla. Next base: position 99,585,835 of record NC_073241.2, read on the forward strand.
TCACAAAAAGGCAAAGGAAGAATAGCCTCCTCATTTGCTTTAGAAATTTGGGGGAGAGACTGTAGAGTGAGGGTATTGTTGTCCAATGTAGCAATAACCAACAGGGAGAGGAAGAGAAAAAAATTTGAATAAACCCCTTTATTTTCTCTTGCATTTCTCCGACAACGAGCCCCTCTAAGACAAATGACTGATGCCATCTATGGTCTAGAGATGGCTTCAAACATGAAATCAAGAAACTGTAAAGTATGACCAGCTGTAGTTTTTAACAGATGTCAGAGTTCCAGTAGTTACAGATTTTAGGGAGCAAGAGACCAGTCAATTGGTAATTTGCAAATAATAGATATATCTTGACCATCAACAATGTTCAAAAGAATTATTCCAAGATGTTTCCAAGCATCAGTTCATAAAATGCACTTGTTTTCATGTGCTTTTTGATGTTCTCTCCTAACCTTCTCCCCCTTCACCCTCAGCACCCTGGACACAGCAAGCACATGTCAGGCCCAAGTCATAGCCCTTTCTCTGGAGAGTGCCTTTTTAAAAGCCAGCCATGCTTCCTACTACTTTCCAATTCACCATCACCAGTACTGAGAACCTAGAGCTAGTCCTCATTTGCATTTTTTAAAATTATTCTTCTCCATAAAAATATAATTTTGCTCAGGTCTGTGGCTCTATGAAACAGATATCAAATGAATTAAATGAAAGTTTTGCTCTTAATAAATACATTCGAATGTAACAAACTGTCTTATAATTTTGATATATTGGTCATCAATTTTCAAGTTTGAGAGATAATCATACTTAAATTGTCTCAGATTGATGAAAATAAAATGTGCTTTTCATTCACAGAGGAAACATAAAAGATTAATGATTTGAAGGAAAGCTAAAGCATAGAAAAAGCAAAACCCTACAAGTGGTTAAGAGTTAAACAAAACTATGAATGACCGCAGTGTGATTACAGTTTCTCATACTTGGTTCTAAAGCTGAAACGAATGTAAAATTATATAATAGATGCCACGTTATTGATATTTTCCCTTAATGAGGTAGTCTTTTTTACTGTCAAAAATAATCTTATATTAAAAGCTTGAAATTGTTTTACTTAAACTTCTATGAGAGTAGTTTCTTTGACGTAATCATTTGAGAGGAGGGTGTCTAAGGAGCAAAGAAGTAAGGGTAAGGTTAATATATTATTACTCAAGAAAAGACCAGAAGCCATAAAGACTTCCCAATGTGTCTCTTAGAACTAATATTTTATACAAACATATTTATAGATATTGTGTTTGTTTTACTTTAACAAGTTCTATGAAAAAGTATTTGCTCAGCCGGGCGTGGTGGCTCACGCCTGTAATCCCAGCACTTTGGGAGGCCGAGGTGGGTGGATCACCAGGTCAGGAGTTTGAGACCAGCCTGGCCAACATGGTGAAACCCTGTCTCTACTAAAAATACAAAAATTAGCCAGGCATCATGGTGCACACCTGTAATCCCAAGCTACTTAGGAGGCTGAGGCAGGAGAATTGCTTGAACCCAGGAGGTGAAGGTTGCAGTGAGCCAAGATCACGCCACTGCACTCCAGCCTGGGCAACAGAGCGAGACTTCGTCTCAAAAAATAATAATAATAACATTAAAAAATTTAAAAAGTATTTGCTCACTTTTTCACAGCAATGCTGTGGTTCCTCAGAATACCCTTCTCACCGTTATAAGTCATTTTATCATCTTAGGCTACACATAAATAAATCATTTCTTTGCTTCATTGCCTTCGATTACAATTCCCTGAAGTTCATTATCCAATGGAGTGGTGCTATATTTTTTAATAGCAGGCATTTTAATGTTGAGTTGTCAGCAATTAGTCTATTTTTTTTCCAGTTAACAAATCTGGATATATATCTCATACAAAATTTACACAGATATTTCAAGTAGGAGTAGACCACAAAAATTACATTTAACCTGAAAATATCGTTTTACTAATATCCCTTTCCCAACACTCTCATTCACTTTTTAATGATATCTTAATTAATTTTTCAACTATTTATTTATTGCTAAATCTTTAAAACTTAATTTTAAAAAAGAATAGTATTGTGAGCACCCCCACTGCACACATTAGGATATTTTACCTTGATTTTAGTAAGCATCTCCTAAGAAAAGGATATTCTTCCGTATGATGATGATACCATTATCATACCTAGGAAAATAAGCAATAATTCCCTATTATCATCTAATGCTCAATCTATTTTCAGATTTCCTTAATTTTCTGCAAAATTTTTTCATCACGTTTTATTTTAGTTCTTATTTTCAAATTTAATGTAATATTTGTGCTAAGTGAAAATTCTGAGCCAATCCTTTATGTGAATATATAAATATATATCCTATTTTGTTTATGTATAAAGTCTTGATTATATCCAACTAAGACATTTCTGGCCGTTTTATAGGTTATGTGTGTACATCATATTGCATCCCGTCAAGAGGCACGTAATGTTAGATTATTGATTATTTCATGTAAGGCAGATACAGCAAGATCACTCTATTGTGGGTGCTTGTAAACTTTGTGATTAGCAAATACAGTGAGTCCACTATAATTTAGCAGATGTGGTACTAAAAATCATCAGGTATGAAAAATTGCAAAACAAAAACCACAGGGTTTATGGGGAAAATCAGGTTAAAGACACAACACAAAAACTTCATCAATTACACATTTTTTTAAAAAAGCAGGAGCCCAATAAAAATGACAGCACAGTTTTACACATGTTAAATGGTAAATAAATACATGTAAACTATATAAATAGGGCACTTTCCCCTGAAGAGACCTGAAGTTTGCATGTAGAAGCGGGTGACAGGATGACTCTTCTGGATTAAATCAGGTATAAGCAAGTGCAAAATCTGCATTATGTTCAAATTGTTCCCTAATATATTTATATAGAAGTAAATTGTGGTATTAAAACAAGCTGTAGAAGAACATCATCTGTGGGTTAATACTTTGACACCTTATGAATATCCTATTTCTCACCACCCTTTCTCTTATTGGTTTTAGCATCCATTGATTATCCCTGTCTGAGTCAATTACTGCAACGGCAGTTGCAAAATGGTGACTTTCTAATTCCATCAATCCTTCTACATTTATGAGCTGACATTGGTCTGCAGAAAGAGACTTTCCACTTCCGTATGGGGGATGGTCTCAGTATTACCCTTTGTACTAGGCACAAGTCTAGTCCTTCTTCTTTTGGGGCTGTCCTTGAAATGTTTTAAAGCCATGATTTTGGATTCCCTCAGTCTTCTTGACTCCCAATTTCTTTAACTGTTCCTCAGATCACATGCTTTAAAATTATTTCACTGTCCTGATCACTTTCGTTTGAATAACCTCCGATAGCACATAGACAATATAACTTTTCAGATGGGATTTGATGGAACAGATTGAGAAAGCTGCCTTTCTCACTCTGGACATTACCCTTCTTTTCTTGCAGCTCAAGGGCAGCGTAGCTTTGCTAAGAGTCACATCTTGCTGTTGACTTGTATTTTCACTACAATTGCTGAGCTACATTTCCTCCAATCTCACTTGTTCATTTTTTTTTAGGACCAAATATCATGAACTTACTTACTGTGTTAAATCTCATCATAGTAGATTCAACCCAATTGTGCAGATCTTTCTGTTACTCAGTTTTCTATGCTGGCTATAAATCTATGGAGCTTCATATTTTCATCTAAGCCATTAATAAATTTGATCAGCAAAGGGCCAAGGACAGAGCTTGCCCTTGATTATGGTCATTTTGACATGTGCTGATTATGGTCATTTTCACATGTCCTGATTATGATCATTCACCGAGGGCTCAATCTATCACACTGTTCTTGCCTCCAGCTAACATTTCTTCCTTTAATCCTCAAAGATATCATATGAGAGACGTTGTCACATGCTTTGCTGAAGTTCAAATACCCTGAGTCTACATTTTGCCCCTTAATTACCCCTTTAGTCACACTGTCTAAAAAAGAAATAAGACTACTGTGGCGTCACATGGTTTTGGTGAAGCCATCGCACAGCCTGCACAGCCCTGTGATCCTGGCTTCACTTTCAAGGAGCTTACAAACTGCTGAGTATCAACCAACTCATTCATCAATGCAACAAAAGCAACTGTTTTCAAGAAGTGAAAATGAAATATTTTTAGAAAGAATTACCTTAAAATTAAAATAAAATATGAATTTCTAATGCTTGCTTATTTAAAATTTTTTAAATTTTGACTGTGCTTTGACCATGGATGAATGTTACAGAATTATGAAAACATAATAAATGGCAGTATGCCTACTTGATTCTAAAAGAAGACCTTTCCTTTAAGTTTTTGATGCACTGTCTTAAGTTTAATTTTTTAACATATTTTGAACAAATTCCCATTATTGTAAAGGATTTACAGTTTTTTAAAGGATAAAATGTTGAAGTCAGTTTTATTCCCCAAACCTGCTTTTAAAATTTTTACATCATTAGTTTGTAACACTAGCTATGAAGCCTCATTAAATAACATTTCAACATTACTGACTTTATGTGATGTTTGCTAGGTCTATAAATCTACCTAAACAGAGAAAGGAGAAATCAGTTAACAGAGTTCAACCAAAGGGATCAATCAGTAATTTTACGGCAGGCGATCCTGAAAATGGATCGATCTGTGTTAAAATTCTAGCATTGCAGTTAGGGAGAAATTCGTGCAGTTGAGTCTATGTAGCATTATTTCATAAAACTAAAATATGAGTGAGAAAAAGTGTGATGACTAATTTTGTATAAACTTAGAACTCTAAAGAAGTGTTTTTGGCAATACATTTTACTAGACCTACGACAACACTATCTTTGTCTTTGAATTGATATAGGAAAATCAGTCTGTAGCACAATTCTCAGATTTCTCTGGTGAGTTAGTACTTCTGAAAACCAACAGAAGAAGTTATGTGATTAAAATTTTAGAGACATATATATGTACTCACTCTGATGCATCTAAGTGTTTGTTCTGTTTATTTTAGGATGTTAAGACAGTTAAAGAGCTAACACCCAAGCTTAAGAATCTTGAGACATAATGTGACTATGTAAATCACTTAGTAGTATAATATATCATATGTATAATATATAATCCTTTCATAGTAGAATGTCAGGCATCTAATCCAAGAAAAATAATATGCTTAATGTTATCACAATATGTGGAAGCATAATTTCAATGTTACAAAGTAGAAAACATTGAAATCAACTTACATCAATTCAAGAACTAATAGCATCAACCCTATTTAAAAGAGGATAATTTAATTACTTTGTTTCCTGGAAAAGGAAACGAGCACTTTACCTTTGATTTATTTCATGGAATTCCACAAGGGATTCTGAATCTAAATATTACTTGGTAATTTTCTTCTTATGTTGAAATATCAATCTTTTTTCTAAAATGTCCAATAGTGTAATTGTTACATTAATCAAGAAATAAAACCCATAAGGCAAATGATTTCCTTCTCTTCACATTGAAAACAGAATATAAATCATCTGCTTCTTTTCAGTGATTTTTAAAAATCTAGATAATCACTATATATTTTTAAATCGAGACAATATTCTAGTATTATTGTTTATCATGCTAACCTATATTTTAGGGAATTATGGGATATATATTATACAAATGAAACCAATTGGTTAGTAATAAACTACACAAAATATATTTTATTATGGAGAGTTTAACATTAATTTCAGCTGACCTTCCTATGAATTTATTTATTTCTCCTCCCTTCCTTCACTCCATCTAAATAAACTCTATGTTAATTACAAACTGAGCTCTGGCTCAGGAAATTACTGATCCTGCTTTTTATCTATTTGTAGTGAGTTACCTAGGACTATAAAATTAGTACAATAGAGCACTGTCCAGGTTCCATGCCAATTACTTTTAAAATAAACCTCTTTTAAAATGAACCTGTGCTAATATGTGTATTTGATTTAGAAAATGATTTGTAAAATTAGAAGAAAATCTCGGCTTAGCTTTTGTAATGCCCTAACAATCCAAGTCCATTATCTTCCTCGGATTGATGAGTTCCACTGTGAATGGCATTTAATTAAATAAGGTAATGCATGTTCTTATTAATATGAATGTTCTTATTTATCTTATATGAGGGCGTTCACATAGTAAAGAAAGTCAGATTATAATGGTTACATTAAAAATATTTTTCAGGCTGGTGAATTCGAAAGGGTTTTGAAATGTAATTGCTCTCTATACATTTTTTTCTCATAACTTTTTTCTCATAATTATCTCATAATTATTTGGTTCTAAATTAATTTCATAAATTGATAAATTAAGCTTCTAATTTTTTTCTCATCTATTTTTAGATAAACAAAAGGTATTTGATTCTTAGATATGCTGGTCATGTTTGTTTTACTTACTTTTACAAAAATAAACTTCCCCCCTTTTTAATATAAACATATTTGTGTATAATTCACAGTATTAAGTGATCATAAAAGCAAAGACATTCCTGGAAAGGAAAATCCTGACATAATTTGTTCTGAATGTTAACATCTAACATTATGTCACATTTTCTATCAGAAATAGATATCAGATAATGCATATACTCTATGAATTAGAGTCTTAGCTTTGACAAGTAAATTCCAAATAAGAAAGAAAATAGGAATGTAGCCATTTCTGGAATATAAAAAACATTTAGATTAATTAGTATCCTTTCACATACACAGACACACACACACACACACACACACACACACATGCAAAATAAATGACATAATAATGGATTTCAAATTATGGAAAAATTTATATTAAGAGAACATGGAAAAAATGTCTATTTGCAATAAATGTTACAATAAAAAAATGGGCTCAGGTGGAGGGGATTTTTATTGGCCCAATGAAAGAAGGTTTTTACTTTCCACTGATAAACAATGGAAAGAAAGGAAGTTGCTTACTAGAAGTAGTTTATCAGAAGAATAGATAACAGAAGAAGTTTTCTGACCAATTTAGACATTCATTTAACTAGAAAGAAAAAAGAAGAAAGAGAAAGGGTAGTTAAGAAAAAAAAAGGAAAGAATGGAATTCATGGATCAGTGAAATGTACAGGTCATTTAAAATTATAAGTTGAACAATTTTTAAATATTTTCACAGAAACGTAATAATTATTATACAATAGTTTGAGAAATAACAGAAAAGCCAATTTGATTTTAGTTTAATTTACAAATCATAGCCTCTGTGGGATGCTAATGGCCTCAAAGCAGGCATCCAGATTGATGTTAATTAGTTAATTATGTTCTCAAAGGAATACAATTTCAGAGTGTTATTTCTAAGATATTTTAGAAGGTAATGAGGCTCTGAAATTATAGTTGAAATGGCATTAATAAAGAAGAAAAACCAATGGCAGAAAGTATTAAAACATCTAATGTACATATGTGAAGATAAAAGAATGATGGTATAAGTAAGTATGTCAGAGTTTGATGGGAGACACAGACCCACTCTACATATTATTTATTATACAAATATTGTGTGTTACAAGAATTGACCTAATACCACCATGGGAAAGGGTTGGGCAGTCGCTGTAGGACTGTAGTCTTTCTGTCTGGTGTTTGACCTTCAGTCTGCAGGGCCACAGCAGGAAGGGAAAACAGATGGAAAGTGGAAAAGAATAAAGGAAACTGGAACACATGGGCATAAGCTGGAGCCCACAGAGACAGACTGGAGCCTGGTGAGTCTTGTGTCTGCCAACGCCGATGACGTGGGTGTCCTGCAGGGGAAGCTGGCATTTTTATTTTGGAGCTGAACACACATGTGGCCCAAGCATCAGAGAAGCTATGGGAGGATCTGGGGTTGACAGAACAGCTGCAGGCCCAGGTACTTCCCACACCAGTGAGGGCAGCCAGCAGGCAAACGCCAATGGGCACGAGTCGCCACAATATCTGGTGCCTCCACAGATCCTCGAGCCTAAAATTTACTCTACTTCCCCTTTTCAAATATATCTGTGACCCACACTAACTAGAAACATACAGGGACGAGAATTTTGGAAACTGTCATCCAGCTTAGCCAAGGTAGCATATTGCCAGGCCATCAGAGTATGCTTAGGGATTAACCAGGAAATGAGATGACAGCATGGTTCTAAGATGTAAGCTCCTATTAAATGCCTCCAAGCTAGAGACTTGCATCGCATCCACTTGCGTGCCGTATGAAGAAAAGGTGCTGTGTCAATCAGAGTGCTGGCAGAAACAGAAGGCAGTCCCAAAGGGTTTAACCAAAGAAAGCTTGGGAAAGCAGCCGACCACAGAGTGGTGAGCCAAAATAAAGACACTAACTAGGGATAACAAAGCACCCATGAACTGGCAACAGTGGGAAGCCATTACCACCCACAGGCTCCAGGCAGCAAGAGGAAAGAGCAGCTCCAGTGAGCCACGGAGGGTGACAGAGGGAGATCTCAACAAAGCCTAAAGTGGAGGAAGGCAGCCTCTGTCCAACCTGCACCTAGCAAAGAGGGGGCAAAGGGAATCAAACACCCCAAATTCTTTCTGCTCTGGATCTTCCATCACATACTGTTTACCATCAATGCTAAACCCACATGGAAGCCAGCAGGCAAGGAAGCCCCAGGCAATGCCATCCATAGACAGCAGCCTCCTAGACCACAGAGTATAGTGGAGATGAGTGAAGGGTGGATTGGAGTGAGAAACAGAGTAAGCAGCACACACAATCGATCTCAAGTAAAATGACCTCCTTTCATAAGCACACATGGTTTTTAAGTGACATTTGCTGCTTCTGCTGAAAACCTTACTAGTCAATAATGCAATTTTGTAAATGTTATTTAGGGATCAAATTTCTAGGAAATACTAAATCACTCAAAATGTAGTGTTGTTCCAAAGAGTCTGTGCTCCACCAGTTTCATTGTTTTTTCTTTGCTGTTTAATGTCATGCTCTCTCAGGCACCAGGATAATACCTGTGAGCAAGTGCGGACTCTACGAGTGCACCCTCCCCACTGCTTGATGGGCTTGCAACTCACCAGCTATAGGGTCCCAGCTCCCTTTCCCACTCTCCAGTCCTCCACCCACCAAACCCATGTCCCCTGCCCTATCTAAGGATGTTAAGTTGAGGCAACATCTCCTCTTCCCATGGGCCTGGTGACACCACCCACAGTGGACCCATGATCCCTAAGGCTATTGCAACTTCCATTCAGGAACAAGTGAGTTACCTGGAAAGAGGGTGGGCAGATCTCTCCTCCCCTCCAGTCACCCTGAATGAACCATGAAGCTGACTGTCCAACGTGGGGGCACGATATGGTTTGGCTGTGTCCCCACCCAAATCTCATCTTGAATTGTAGCTCCCATAATTCCCATGTGTCATGGGAGGGAGCCGGTGGGCGGTAATTGAATCATGGGGCAGGTCTTTCTCATGCTATTCTCATGATAGTGAATAAGTCTCTTGACATCTGATGGTTTTATAAAGGGGAGCTCCCCTGCACATGTGCTCTTGCCTGCCACCATGTAGGACATGACTTTGCTCCTCATTTGCCTTTAGCCATCGTTGTGAAGCCTCTCAGCCATGTGGAACTGTGAGTCCATTAAACCTCTTTCATTTATAAATTACCCAGTCTCAGGTATGTCTTTATCAGCAGCATGGGAACAGACTAATACAGTATATTGGTACTAGGTAGTGGGGTGCTGCTGTAAAGATACCCAAAAATGTGCAAGCAATCTTGGAACTGGGTGACAGGCAGAGGGTGGAACAGTTTGGAGTGCTCAGCAGAAGATAGAAAAACGTGAGAAAGTGGAACTTCCTAGAGATTTGGAGGGCTCAGGAAACAGGAAGATGTGGGAAAATTTGGAACTTTCTAGAGATTTGTTGAATGGCTTTGACCAAAATGCTGATAGTGATATGGACAATAAAGTCCAGGCTGAGGTGGTCTCAGGCTGAGGAACTTGTTGGGAACTGGAATAAAAGTCACTCTTGCTATGCAAAAAGATTAGCAGCATTTTGATCCTGCCCAGAGATATGTGGAACTTTGAACTTGAGAGAGATTATTTGCGGTATCTGTTAGAAGAAATTTCTAAGCGGCAAAGCATTCAAGAGGTGAGAGTGCATAAAAGTTTGGAAAATTTGCAGCCTGACGATTCAGTAGAAAAGGAAAAACCATTTTCTGGGGAGAAATTCAAGCCAGCGGCAGAAATTTGCATAAGTAAATAGGAGCCAAATGCAAATCACCAAGACAATGGGGAAAATGTCTCTAGGATATGTCAGAGACCTTCACAGCAGCACCTCCCATCACAGGCCTCAGGCCTAGGAGGGAAAAATGGTTTCCTGCACTAGTCCCAGGGTCCCCCTGCTCTGCACAGCCTTGGGACATAGTGCCTTGCATCCCAGCTGTTTCAGCTCCAGCCATGGCTAAAAGAGGCCAAAGTGTAGCTCAGGCCATGGCTTCAGAGGGTGCAAGCCCCAAGTCTTGGCAGCTTACATGTGGTGTTGGGCCTGTGGGCAACTATGACAGCCCAGGGTAGGGCTTTAGAGTTGTTGTTTTTTTTCTAAAAATTCTCTCAGTGATTTAACCATAAGTAAAATGATGCCAACTTCCTGAAGAGATGCTACCCCTTGTTATTGGAAATTTTTGTGAATATTCATGAAATGGAACATAATTATTGAATATCATAGGCCTTGAGATAAGGATTGTTTTTGGTTTGCTTTTATTTTTCTCTAATTTGGTGATGGGATTTTCTATTTGTTAATTAGGCATTAAATGATGTTTTCTTCTGACTATATTTCCAGTAACAAGATATGTCTAATACTGTCATAGGGTGACAAGGACTCTTGTGAACCAAGCCTGGCTCTGATAAAAAGTTGGAAGATATTTTATAGAGTTAGAGTTTTTATTCCTGTTCTCTAAAAAAGCCACTATTTCACATCTTTCCAGATGTTAAGGTGTGGAACTTTATCCTGACACTGATAATGTGAATTACTCTTAGACAAATGTTAACTTCCCTTGCCTTTTTTGGAGGGATGGGGTCTCACTCTGTCATCCAGGCTGGAATGCAGGGGTGCCATCGCAGCTTCCTGCAGCCTCAACTGTCCAGGCTCAAGCGAACCTCCCACCTTAGACTTCTGAGTAGCTGGGATCATATGTGTGCACTACCATGCCCGGCTAATTTTTTTTTATTATTTGTAAAGATGAGGTCTTGCCATGTTGCCCAGGCTGGTCTCGAACTACTGGGCTCAAGCCATCTTCTCACCTGTGTCTCCCAAATTGCTGGGATTCTAGGTGTGAGCCACCGCGCTGAGCCAATCTTAAAAAAAAAATTAAAAATTAAAAGTAGAAGAACTCATGTAAGCATTTTTACAACCTACCTATGTTTCTCATAGCTGAGCTATTGGTACCAATTAATTTAATTAGAACTGAATGTCAATTTGAATGTGTCTATTTCCACTGGTTTGACAAACCGAAAGTCAACAAAATTTTGCCTAGTCATAAAATTTTTTTATTTTTGGTTAGTTAAAAATTAACATAAAAGCTCTGCTCTTGGCTTAAAAGTATTAATTAACATAAAATGATTTGAAAATTTTCTTTCTTCCCTTGGAGCAGTTACTTAGGAAATACATCATTCCTTTAATAGTCCTGATTTACAAGATGGATTTTTTTTTAATCAGGTGATTGACTTAAAAGGAGAAACTGAAAGATATAAATAAGATTTGGGAGGAAAATAATGTTGGGATTCTTCTATTCCCTGATTTGAAAAAAATAAAAATAAAAATTCAGCCAAAATATTTTGAGACAATGTGTCATTCTGATGTAAACCAAAAATAAAATTCTAAGCTTCTCAACCATCCAAATGGACCACTCCTTTCAGCCAAGGGCATTCCAAAGTTAACCTGAAAAAACTAGTTCAGGCCATGACAGGATGGGGGGAGTTGAGCACGCCTCATTATAAACCTTTCTCCTTAGAATTCAGGCCCAGCTTACCAGCATTTACATCAACACAGACCTTAAGACTGATAGAACAGACTCTTTAAGTCTGGTAAGAAACATTTATAATCTAGTCTCTGTGAAGCATGTTACCTGGAAGCTTCATATGCATGATGAAACCTTGGTCTCCACAAACCCTTATGGTAACCCAGACATTCCTTTTTATTGATTCCATGTCTTTAGACAATAACTCAACCAACTGTCAATCAGAAAAATCTTTTTTTTTTTTTTTTTTGAGATGGAGTCCTGCTGTGTCACCCAGGATGGAGTGCAGTGGCGCTATCTTGGCTCACTACAACCTCTGCCTCCTGCATGCAAATGATTCTCCTGCCTCAGCCCCCCAAGTAGCTAGGATTACAGATGTGTACCACCACGCCTGGCTAATTTTTGTATTTTTAGTAGAGATGGGGTTTTGCCATGTTGGCCAGGCTGGTCTTGAACTCCTTGCCTCAAGTGATCTGCCTGCCTTGGCCTCCCAAAGTGCTGGGATTACAGGTATGAGCCATTGCACCCAGCAGAAAAATCTTTGAATCTGCCTATGACCTGGAAAATCCCACACCTTTCAATTGTCCCAGCTTTCTGGACTGAACCAATGTACATCTTACATATATTGATTGATGTGTTATGTCTCCCTGAAATGTATAAAACCAAGTTGTAGCTCAACTGCCTTGGGCGCATGTTCTCAGGATCTCCTGAGGGCTGCGTTACAGGCCACTGGTCACTCACATTTGGCTCAGAATAAATCTCTTGAAATATTTTACAGAGTTTGACTCTTTTTGTTGAGACTAAATAGGTAGCATTAACATTAAAATGTTTAATAGTAATATTTCTGAAGATTAGCTGTAATTTAAACCTTTCTATTTATTAATTTTACTATATGAACCCTCATCTCTTCTTTCAACATAACAGTAACCAAAGTGTATACTAACCAAGAAGCATTAAGTTCTAGAAAACATAAAGGGAATTTATTTCATCTCACAGAAAACGTCTCCTGTTTTATATTACATCTGCTTTAAAATTTGGAGGGTAAACATTTTTGCATATTCAAGCATGGCTTTGAAATTTGAGACTCGTGTTACTCGTTGGTATGACAGAGCAGAAGTAAAATGTTTGAAGGTATCTTGGCCTTGCTCTCAGAAACATCCTGGGACAACCTGGGGCCAAGCTGAGAATCTCCTATTCAGATCTATCCTTGTCTGGTTCCTCAAGATCTACAAACTTGGCTGGCCTATCCTTGGCCTGCCTGAAAGTTAAACCTATTGCTCTGCACCAACCAGCAATAAAGACTAAATATTTTATATTCCAGCCATTTGTCAGGAATCAAGGGATTTATCTGGGTGCCACTCAATACTTATCAGCAACTCAGTTGAGAGATAGTATCTTTACAGAGATAACCTGTCTGAAATCCAGTGAGGTAGTCCTCTGAAAAGCTAACTAATTGGACTACAGTTGTTTCCTCCAAGATCCTCCCTGCCCAACCCTAAAATTGTTTTCACACAAAATTGAATCTGCAAATAGCTAATGACAGAAGGAAATCTGAATCACACTAAATAGCTCCCTAATAGTTTCCTAAATAGCTCCCTAGGTCTCTCTTTGTTGTTTTATCTTTTCGAGTTAAATCCTGGGGTTGCCAGATTTTTCCTGAGTTTATGCAGATGCACCAATATTTTTAAAGGAGAATCCAGATTCTATAGAATCTATAGAATAGAAGACTATTCCAGAAGGTACTGGTCAAAATTGCTCATTGGCCATTTTTGATAGATGTTAGTTTGCTATTGTGATGAACTATATACTATATGCCAATAAAATATAATTTTCCAATAGGTATTTACTTATTCCTTTAGGAAATGAAGACTTGTCTTTTGCCAAGTACTTTTCTTAAGTTGGTGCACAGCCTATTGACTGTGTCTGGGTCTCATCTGAAGCAAACTTTTTCCTAATGACAACGTAGGGATAATGAAGAGAGTAGAAGGAGGTGCATAGGTGGCTGACTTAGCATTGATTGTTGTGACAATTATTAACGAAAAACTCAAAGTTAACTCTTCCCTAAAGCTCTCTTGCCTGCCACCATGTCAGACATGCCTTGTTCTTCCTTCACCTTCCGCCATGATTGTGAGGCATAAAGTTTAGGGATGAGACAGCAATAAAAACTGGTTTAGTCCCCCTTTCTCATGTAATTGGTGGGTCACTTCTTCCCATGGACATGGAAAGATGATTATTTTGATGTCAGAAGTAAAGAGAAAACCAAGGAGATAAATTAGAGTGTAGGGGCAAAGAGAAAACATCCCCTTTACTGTGAAGCTGAAACCCCGTCTCTACTAAAAATACAAAAATTAGCTGGGCATGGTGGCGAGCAACTGTAATCCCAGTTACTTGGGAGGCTGAGGCAGGAGAATCACTTGAACCCAGGAGGCGGAGGTTGCATGAGCCGAGATCCCACCATGGCACTCCAGCCTGGGTGACAGAGCAAGACTCCATCTCAAAATAAATAAAAAATAAAAATAAAAAAATTATCAGCTTCTGAGTAAATTCAAATATAAACAAAGGGTTGATGACTAAAAATAATATGTAAATTCTGCCCAATTTTGCTATGAGCCTAAAACTGCTCTAAACTCTATGTAAAATTCTGGAAAACAAAATAATAAAATTCTGCCCAATTTTGCTATGAGCCTAAAACTGCTCTAAACTCTATGTAAAATTCTGGAAAACAAAATAATAAAATTCTGCCCAATTTTGCTATGAGCCTAAAACTGCTCTAAACTCTATGTAAAATTCTGGAAAACAAAATAATAAAATAAAATTCTGCAAATGAGCATACTTATGTACCTATCGGCCACTTAGAAATCCTCTTTGTTCCTCATGCTGAACATCATGCCTCACTCTCTTTAAGCGGCAGAGGCATAGGGTATGATGGTTCAGGAGGGGAGCCAAACCAGACAATGTGAATTCAAATCCTGGTTTTGCCACTTTTAGCTGTATGATACTGGGCAAGTTACTTAACCTCTCTGTGACTTATTTTCTTTATCTATAAAATGAAATGTATTGTCTACTACTGCATAACAAATCACCCCAAAACACAGTGGTCAAAAACAATAAATACGTATTATCCCACAGTTTCTTTGGGTCATGAATTCAGAAGAGGCTTATCTGGGTAGTTCTGATTTGGATTCTCTTCTGAGGTTGCAGTCAAAATGTGGGCTGGGCTTCAGTCATTTAAAGACTTGTCTGGGGCCAGAGTTTCCAAGGTGGCTGCTATCAGCTTGAATTTCTCCCCAGAAAATGGGGTTTTCTTTTCTACTACATTGTCAGGCTGCAAATTTTTCAAACTTTTATGCTGTCACTCATGTGGTGAGTTTCTAACCACATAAGCTACTCCACGAGCTGCTTGAGTTTCCTCACAAGATGGTGACTGGCTTCTTCCAGAGCAAGTAATTCAAAAGAGCAAGATGGAAGCCACAATGTTTCTTATGGTCTGGCCTCAGAAGTCAGGACACTAAATCACTTCTGTGATATCCTATTGGTTACACAAGTCAGCTCTCCTCACTGTAGGAAGGGATGACACAAGAGCGCAAATACCAGACGATGGGGATCATTGAGGATCGTCTTAAAGTCAGGCTACCAAATGGGGATAATAATAGTATTTGGACTTCACAGTGTGATGTGTAACATATTCACTAATTTAGTATGTAAGGCATTTAGGGCTTATCTAATATGTAAAGCACTCAGCATCTATGATCTATTATTATAATTTTAACCTTCCCTCATTCTTGCTTTTCCTTTTTCACAACTAAGCCTATTCAGTCAGAAACTCAAATATCTTTCCAATTAATTGGCATTATTAGAACAAGAGCATGCTACACTCTTACATATTTTATTCATGTCTAATCAACTGCCTATTTAACATTTTACCTAGAAATGGCAAAAGAACTTAAACTCAACCAAACCAAGAAAATGATATTATCCCTGACGAGCCAGTGTCTCCTTTCTCAGCAAAAGGGACCACCATCCATCTACCCAGTTACATGTGTAACCCATCTTCTTCCAATCCCATAACTCCCTTTGTTCATGTAATAATCATCTCATTTGTACTAATGCAGTAACTTTTAACTTCCTGCTTCTGCTTTTGCCTCCTCTTAATCCATTTTTCAGTCTGAAGGCAGCACAGTATTTCTTTACTCTATCCTTTCTTGACTAGGTTAAATCTGCTTATTATATGCTCTCATAGTACTTACCACCCACATTTATTTGTGTGATTTTTTTTTAGGATAGTGACATTGTATTAGTTAGGATTCTCCAGAGAAACAGAACCAATAGGATATGTGTACTTAGGTGCATTTATTTGTGTATATTTGTTAAAGAGTATTATAAAGAGTTTACTCACACAATTATGGAGGTTGGAAAATCCCAAGATCCACAGTCAGTAAGCTGGAGACCCAGGAGAGCTGATGGTGTAAGTTCCAGGATGGCAGACTCAAGACCCAAAAGGGTCAATGTTTCAGTTTGAGTCCAACTTTAAAGTCAGGAAGTAAAAAAAAAAAAAAAAAAAAAAAAAAAAAAAAAGATATCCTAGCTCAAGCATTCAGGCATCAATAGTAGTTGTCTTGACTTTTTTGTTTTACGCAGGTCTTCACTTGTGATGGTTATTACTGAGTGTCAACTTGATTGGATCGGGGGATACAAAGTATTAATCCTGGGTTTGTCTGTGTGGGTGTTGCCAAAAGAGATTAACATTTGAGTCAGTGGACGGCAGAAGGCAGATCCACCCTTAATCTGGTGGGTACAATCTAATTAACTTCTAGCAAATATAAAGCAGGCAGAAAAACATGAAAAGGAGAGATGGGCTTAGCCTCGCAGCCTACATCTTTCTCCCGTGCTGGATGCTTCCTGCCCTCGAACATTAGACTCCAAGTTCTTCAGTTTTGGGACTCGGACTGGCTGTCCTTTCTCCTCAGCAGGCAGATGGCCTATTGTTGGACCTTGTGATCATGCAAGTTAATACATAATAAACTCCCCTTTATATATATATATCCTATTAGTTCTGTCCCTCTAAGAGAACCCTAATACATCACTTGATTGAATGATGCCTACTCACATAGAGAGAGCAACCTGCTTTACTCAACTGATGAATTGAAAAGTTCATCTCACCCAGGAACACCTTCACAGACATAGAATAATGTTTGCACCATTTGTTTCAGTACAAGTTGACACGTAAAATTAATCATCATAGTCATCTCCCATGATGTCCAGGAAAACATGCCTGTGTATCCCCAGTACCTAACACAAAATAGACTGTCAATACATAGCTGATCAATGGGGGAAATCTTCATTTTCATCATCTGTAATATATTCATTGTATTAGTCTGTTCTCATGCTGCTAATAAAGACATACCCGAGGCTGGGTAATTTATAAAGGAAAGAGGTTTAATGGAGTCACAGTTCCACATGGCTGGGGAGGCCTTCACAATCATGGCGGAATGTGAACGAAGAGCAAAGTCACGTTTTACATGGTGACAGGCAAGACAGAATATGCAGGGGAACTCCCTTTTATAAAATCATCAGATCTCGTAATACTTATTCACTATCATGAGAACAGCACAGGAAAGACCTACCCCCATGATTCAATTACCTCCCATCATGTCCCTCCCATGGCACGTGGGAATTATGGCAGCTACAATTCAAGATGAGATTTGGGTGGGGACACAGCCAAACCAGATCATTCACTTTTCTTTTTTTTCTCATTTTAACCACAAAAAAACATAGTTGACAATGTGTGGTACTAAGGAATTCATGTATGTAAACTTAGGCATCTGTTAAGAAAGAAAACATTATTCTTTTCCAACATCTCTCATCAAAACCAATTAGTGGACATAAATGTTCCCACTCCTGACTCCAGGCATTATCAGATAGTAAAAAATTATCTCATCACTTCTAGATTTAAAAAAAAATCCAGTCCTTGGTCATATCAAAACTCAGAACCATTATCCAATGTCAAATGTCTCTCTACTCCTCTAAGAATCAGAGCTTCAGGTTTGGAGGACAGGATTGTGGTCAGCTTCTGAGTCATTTCCTCCCTCCATGTCAACCCACATTTTCTAGCTACTGTCTTCAGACCTACTAGCATAAGAAAAAATAATAATAATTATTATTATTGACAGAAAGGTCTTGCCAGAGATAAAGTTGTCACCTGCCATTAGTGAGCTCAATGTAGCAGATCCCCAGTGCTGATTTTTTTTCTCATGAGGTACCTTTGTAAAACTGCCTTTGCAAAAATTATAACAATGAGAAAATTATGAACATGAACGAGATCTGACTGAACTGTCTTCATCTTGCTTCTAACCTCCAAGCTGTCCTTGTTCATTCCTGGGCATAGGCCAAACTATCTTTGAAAGGAACTTAGTTTATAGTTTAACTTTGAAGCAAAGATGATAATGGCCCTTTCCCTAAATAAATCCCCTACTTGTCTGGGGACCAGACTGCCTTTGTAGGAATGACAAACTAGCCACAAGATTAGACGTTATGGTTTCAAAGTCACGCAGCCAGAGGCCACAAGTTTCTAAATCACCCCAGTTGCTCCTAGGGATAACATCACTATTGTAAAAACTAAGATTGGTGCTTAAGATATTTTTGAGACCCTGCACCTGATGGATCAGCTGGCACCACCCAGATAGACAAACTAGCCCTCTGATCTTACAGCCCTCACCCAGGAACCAACTCAACACAAGAGGACAGGCTTACCTTCCTAAGATGATCTCTGACCTGATCAATCAGCACTCCCCACTCCTTGGTCCCCCTGCCCCCCAAATTATCCTTAAAAAACTCCAGTCTCCAAATTTTCAACTTTGGGGGAGACTGAGTTGAGTAATAATAAAACTCCAGTCTCCCATTCATCTGGCTCTGCAGGAATTAAACTCTTTCTCTATTGCAATTCCCCTGTCTTGATAAATTGGCTTTATCTGCGCAGCAGGCTAAACGAACTCTTTGGGTGGTTACATTTGTGGTTCTTTAGAGACATTTCTTCCTTCCTCTTCCCTTACTCAACTGGGTTCGCTCACCTACAGTTCTCCTGATTCATTCGGGGCGTGCCTCTACCAACTGACCTGCAGACTTGCACTCAGCTCCTGTCTTTCCAGACAGGCACTGAACTGCTCCCCATCTGATACAGCTATTTCAAGTCCTGGCAAATAAAAGAGATCCAGACTTAGTGAAGAAAGACTTTATTCAAAAACATTATTGAGAATGTGGGGGTATTACTGGGAAGTGTGGGGGTCCTTGATTCTTACCTTCTTGAAGGAAAGAATTCAGCCAAGAAACCAATTAGTAAAGTAAGCAAAGAGGTGTACTAAGGAAAAAAAGAGTACACTCCAAGAGCAAAGTGGGCTGACCTTCCCAGGAACAAACCTGAGAGTTCTGTGTTGCAGTTTTTAAGAGGTCAGACATTTCCTTTAAGTTCCTGCCTCTGTCTTAAGTCTTTGTCTAGTTTCCTGCTTCTGTGTTAAGTCTCTGCCTTTGACCCCGCCTAATTCCCTGCTCAGGTTTGTGGGATTCTCCCTTACTGCCAGTTGATGCACATGTGTGGGACCACGTGATCAATATTAATCCTACCTACTGGTGGTATTGCTCATTACCACCACCCCAGGAAGGTTGTATAGTGGTCAGATCTGTACTTATCGCGCACACGTATCTCTTATTAATTTCCCTTTTTGCCCTTTTGCCCTTCTTATCAACATGTAGCTAGCTAGATTCTGACAATTTTATCTGCAGAATGAGCATCGACTGGACATCCTAAGGGGTGTTTCAGGGTGTTTCTCTCTGTGTAGATATTTCTCCTCTTCTCCGCTCATACTTAGTATGCAGGTTTCAGGTGGTCTCTGGGGCTTGAGATTTCCCAGAGCTTCCTCCCCCACGGGCTTCCTTTCCTGTTCATGTCTAACTATCTGCCTACTCTAACAGGGAGAGTGACTATTGCACCATGGGAGACCAACTATTACAATGGATTTAGATATCTAACATCAGTCTCTGCACCACTCAGACACCAAGGGCATAGGTCAAGCTCTCAAATTTGTTTCTCTCTAGCCTTCTCATCACTTGCCTTAAAATGGGGAGGAAACAGTTCCACCTCTCCCTCATTACAGGATGAAACACACAACTTCTGTTTTCTATGGGAAGCTAGGCAGCTGGGCCAATTCAGGCAGAACAGGTTGTTGAGCAAGCCTTCTGCAAAGTCTGGCAAAGATAGCCAAGCACTTAATATAAAGGTACTTAGCACCTATTATTCCCAATCTCAGCCAAAACTCTGAGCCAACTCTGACAATAAAATGGGTCCTGGCAGGGGAAAGTCACACACACTGAAACCTCTTGTACAGTACTTAGTTCAAAGAGAGTGACTTTTGATCTTAAGTCATTTGGTGAGCCACTACTAAAATGTGACTCAGGATGGGAA
This sequence comes from Gorilla gorilla gorilla, assembly GCF_029281585.2. NCBI lineage: Eukaryota > Metazoa > Chordata > Mammalia > Primates > Hominidae > Gorilla > Gorilla gorilla. Next base: position 99,606,192 of record NC_073241.2, read on the forward strand.
ATTTATATATACCAATGTCTAAGGTATGTTTATTATTGTACAAAACACTGAAATGACCAGCACTTTTACCTGACCTAGCACAAATGTCATACTTCTTAGATACGGATGCTATTAATTGAAGAGAGTAAAGTTACTTCTACACAAATTATACTATTAATCTAAGTGCCTCAGTAATCATCGATTGGCCTATGTATCACTATTTACATCCTATATGTTTGTTCTGGGTTGCTCACAAAGTGAAATAACACCACACTGCTCCATTTTCAATATCTGCTCCTTTCAATAGTTCTTCTTTCCTCTCTTAATGAAATAAATCTGACTTTCATTGGATTTAAAGTACTTCATAATCTATGACTGACTAATTTCATTCTCAAGAATGTGTCTGAGGCTGGGTGCGGTGGCTCATGCCTGTAATCCCAGCACTTTGGGAGGTCAAGGTGGGCAGATCACGAGGTCAGGAGATTGAGACCATCCTGGCTAACACAGTGAAACCCTGTCTCTACTAAAAAATACAAAAAAATTAGCCTGGCGTGGTGGCGCATGCCTGTAGTCCCAACTATTCAGGAGGCTGAGGCAGGAGAATCGCTTGAACCTGGGAGGCGGAGGTTGCAGTGAGCCGAGATCACGTCACTGCACTCCAGCCTGGGCAACAGAGAGAGACTCTGTCTCAAAAAAAAAAAAAAAAAAAAAACCCACAAATCAAAACAACAACAAAAAAAGAATGTGTCTGAATTGCAAATCGTAGGACAACTACTTTAAAATAATTATTGACAATGTGGGAGACCGGAATATGACACTCCAAAATATGAAAGATTGTTGAGCTAAAGGCAATTAAAAAGAAGCCCATGTAGCAAAGCTCCCTGTGCTCCCCGTATTCACCTAAAAGCAGGACATAGGCTTGTGAAGACAAAGGGTATCCCGCCTTCCTTTCTACCAGGGAGAATGAAGATTAACCACTGAACTCAACCATCTGGAGATGGTGTAAGAGGAATCTACATGAATAAGCTTTTCTAACTAGCTTTTATCTATCATTTATTTGCACTCAACCCCGTTTGCCACCCCTACAGACTAACAGTGCTTTTCCTTTGTCCTGTCACTTCTCTCAAAATTTACTGTGTTTTGGTGGAGATGCTGAAGGAGCTGGAATTCAAAGCCACCTCTTTGAGAAGTACTCACTCCCTGGGTTTCCCACATGTAGATGTGAATTATACATGTAAATAAAACTGCTTTTTTCTTCTTAACCTGTCTTTTGTTACAGGGGTCCATTCCAACTAAGAACCTAGAAGGGTTGAAGAAAAAAGTATTTTTCTTTTACCTACACCATTCTAACAATTTGTAACTTTGGTTTAATACCTTCTGAAAAATAACAGTGGAAAAATAAAAGGTTTGTTAGTGATGGAAACTCTCATCTTGACCAAACTTTAGTCAAGCTCCTCTAAATTCTGTTCTTGACAAGCCTCCATCCTTGTCAAACCTGCATAGCCCAGTTTAAAAACTCCCATTAAGTCAATTTAGAGAGAATTCCCACCCTTGATATCTGATCACTTCCCATATCTAATCCACTTCCTCATCCCCACCATCCCGCAAGTCACGTCTGATCACCTTGGCCATCTTCAGCAAGAATTCTATCAAGTCTGTTTAGCCAGAATCTCCCCTTACCCCGTATGTTTCCTCTTAGCAATTTTCTATCCACTGGCCCCACCCTGCTCTTTGCTATAAATCTCCACTGATCCATGCTGTACTTGGAATTGAACCCGGCTCTATACTGAGGTCTCTTTTCCTCTATTGCAATAGCTCCTGAGTAAAATCTGTTTCATCACTTGCTATGGTCTGAATGTTTGTGTCTTCTCAAAATTCTTATGTTCAAATCCTAATCCCCAATGTGACAGTGTTGGGAGGTAGAGCCTTTAGCAGGTGATTAGCGCAAGAAGGCGCCTTCACGAATGGGATTTATGCACCTATAAAAGAGGTGCTGAGGAGCTCCCTCACTTTTTCTGCCATGTGGGGACAGAGCAAAAAGATGGTTGTTCACAAACCAGTAAGTGAGGACCCAACCAGACACTGAATTTGCCGACGCCACAATCACAAACTTTCAGCCTCCAGAACTCTAAGAAATACATTTCCATTGTTTATAAACTATCCAGTTTATGGTATTTTGTTATAGCAGCCTGAACAAAGATGCTACTTGAACTACTGTCACTTTCTAGTTCTCTTTAACGTAAGGAATTAGGCTTTGTAAAAGTCATTAGCCTTAGGCCATGTGTGGTGGCTCATGCCTGTAATGTCGGCACTTTGGGAGGCTGAGGTGGGAAGATAACTTGAGGCCAGGGGTTTGAGGCCAGCCTGGGCAACATTGCAAGACCATGTCTCCACAGAAAATATTGAGCCTGTCATGGTGGCAGTACCTATAGTCCCACTACTTGGGAGGCTGAGGCAGGAGGATCAGTTGAGCCCAGGAATATGAGACTGTAGTGAGCTATGATTGTGCCACTGCACTCTAGCCCGGGTGACAGAGGAAGACCCTCTCTAAATAAATAAATAAATAAAAGTAAGTCATTAACCTTGAACATATGTTCTTGTTCTAATTAAAACCTTATTTATATCTAGAACCTAAAAATCTTTCTGAGTGGGACTTTACACATGACTTGAGATAAATAAACAAAAATCTGATTTGAAAATGTGTTATAAAGTTTGTTAAAGAGTGACTAAATTAAAAGCAACTGAAAAGTTTGGCAAACTTAGTGACTCTTACATAATTAGTTCCATGTATGATCTTCGAATAAATTACTCATCCAGATTCTCATTCACAAACTGGCAATAATTTTACTAAGCACATCTGGAAATTTTGTGAACGGAAATAAAAACACTGTGAAATAAATTTATCATCAGTCTTTTTTCTATCATCCATTTGGTCCCACACAAAATTAGTATTTTCACATATATTTTTTAAAAACCAAATACGATGACATCATTAAATCCTTCATTTATTCAACAATGTTTCACTAAACACCCACTGAGTACCAGCCCACTCTCAGGTGCTGAAGATACAGTGGTGAATGAAGAAACCTCTGTCCTTTCGGATTTTGAAGTCTCCCATGAGAGAAAGACTTTACCAAACAATCATGTGAACAATTACATGATTACAGTCATCATAAGGCCCATGAAAGAAAAGTAATAACAGCTGCCATTTATTGAGGATTTACTCTCAGCCCACCTCTGTGCTAAGGGTATTATATAATCATTTAATCCCCTGAGAAACCCTTGGAGGTAAGATCTATTATGTCTGTTGACAAATACTCTCTCCACCTAACTCTAGTCAGGCTTCTCTTAGCCCTCTAGCCCTCAACAATCAGTGGACATCCTTGGTTTCTGTCAGTCTGCATCACTCAGTTGTAGCAAGAATCCTGTTAAGTCAGTTTACAAAGGACGTTCATCCTGAATATCTGGTCAAATTCCTTATCCCCACCATCCCCCAGGTGATGTCTGATCACCCTGGCCCGCCTTCAGCAAGAATCCTGTCAAGTTGGTTTAGCCAGAATCCCCCTTACGTCTGATGTTTCCTCTCAGTATTTTTCCAACCACTGACCCCACCCTGCTTTTTGGCTATAAATGACCACTTGTCCATGCTGTATTTAGAATTGAGCCTGGTTCTATACTGAGGTCTCTTTCCACTATTGCAATAGTTCCTGAATAAAATCTGCACTCACAGCGTTAACTCCTGCCCAGCTCCGGTTTTATTTAACTGTGACTGGCTTCCATTTTTTTTTTTTTTTTGGCTTGCCCTGTGCCACTGCCATCTTTACCTTATGGGAAACCCATTCCCTAGAGTTTAAGTGGACTGCTCCATGCCTAATTCCACAGACATGCATGGACACAGGGCCCAGCCTGGCCAGCCAGAGAACCGCATTTCCCTGATGACATTTATTATTCAAGTCAGCCAGTTAGAACCTTCCCTGCGGGAAAATTTCCCTCTCTCCTCTGGCATCACAAACAGATAGAGTCAAAAGCAGAAATGGCTTCTGGTCTCTGAATGCAGGTGTGGGTTCGAATCCCAGTTCTGACAGAAATGACTAAAGACAAGTGCAACGCTTCAAAAGGCAAGAAAAGAGTGGGCTGGACCTCAAGCTCCCAAAACAGCAAAGAATCCCACCTCCAAGCCTGCTCTTTAGGGACCACTTAGACCTGATTAATAGGATGTCAGGGGAACCACGAGGAGAGGAAGATGAGAAGGCCCTGGGCCTGCAGGAATCACATTAGCAGATTCATGTGTAAACCTAGAGAAGGAAAACAAACCCCATTTTCTTTTTCTTTTTTTTTTTTTGAGATGGAGTTTCACTCTTGTTGCCCAGGCTGGAGTGTGATGGCGCGATCTCAGCTCACTGCAACCTCCACCTCCCAGGTTCAAGTGATTCTCCTGCCTTAGCCTCCAGAAAGTAGCTGGGATTACAGGCGCCCGCCACCACGCCTAGCTAATTTTTGTATTTTTAGTAGAGATGGGGTTTCACCATGTTGGCCAGGCTGCTCTCAAACTCCTGACCTCGTGATCCACCCGCCTCAGCCTCCCAAAGTGCTGGGATTATAGCCGTGAGCCACCATGCCCGGTTCAAACCCCATTTTCAATAATAGTTAAGTGTTGAATGTTTCTGCCAAGCCAGTAAGATAAAAGCTCTGGGCTGTATTTCACCTGATTTAAAGCAAATAAAGAAAAAGAGCCGGGCATGGTGGCTCACGCCTATAATCCTAGCACTTTGGGAAGTCGAGAGGGGCAAATCATTTGAGGTCAGGAGTTTGGAACCAGCCTGGCCAACATGGTGAAACCCCGTCTCTACTAAAATACAAAAATTAGCCGGGCATGGTGGCACATGCCTGTAATCCCAGCTACTTGGGAGTCAGAGGCAAAAAAATCACTTGAACCTGGGAGGTAGAGGTTGCAGTGAGCTGAGATTGCACCACTGCACTCCAGCACTCCAGCCTGGGTGACAGAGCAAGACTCTTTCTTAAAAAAAAAAAGAAAAAAAAAGAAATAGGACTTTTCCCGCTCACGTGTATGTGGTTGCCAATTCGTAACTTCTTTAGCGGCAGAATGGTATTTGAGTACTAGGAGCAGTAGAGAAGGGGTTTGAATTTGGGTTTGACTTCAGAATCCTCACATAAATTTTTTTTTTTTTTCAATTTCAAACATGCTGAAAAAACACAGACTAATAGAATGCACAGCCACGTACCCACCACCGAAATTTAACAAATGTTCGCATTTCACTTTGTTTACTTTTGGGTTATTTCTTGAAGGAAGAATATGTCCTTCCCTTTTTAAGGAAAAATCCCCTTTGTATGCCTCTCTGATGATTCTCCTGTCTCTGTCCCCAAGGATAACACCTACCTTAAAGTGTGTATCTTTCCAATTCATGTTTATATACTTTTGCTTTTTTTAGACAGAGTCTTACTCTGTCACCCAGGCTGGAGTGCAGTGGTGCTATCTGGGCTCACTGCAACCTCTGCCTCCCAGGTTCAAGAGACTCTCCTGCCTCAGCCTTTCTAGTGAATGGAATTACAGGTGCCCGCCACCACACCCAGCTAATTTTGTATTTTTAGTAGAGACAGAGTTTCACCATGTTAGCCAGGCTGGTCTCGAATTCCCCACCCCAGGTAATCCACCTGCCTCAGCCTCCCAAAGTGCTGGGATTACAGGCCTGAGCCACCACACTCAGCCTTGTACTTTTTCTATATATGCATGTACCCATAACATTGTATATTATTAGTTTGAATGCTTCAAACCTTACATATATGGTTTGGTTTTGTATGTATCCTTCTAGAACTAGTTTTTTGTTTCACTAAATAATGTCTTTAATATATATACATGTTGATACATATAATCTAGTTTACTCATGTTTTTGTTGAAATGGGAGTCATTTGGTTTATCCCATTATCCAGCTGTAGACATTTGCATTGTCGTCACTGTGTTGTTTTGAGGTTTTCACTACCACAAACAGTGCTTCATTGAACAGTTCTTGTTTTCTTTATTATCTTTTTTAAAACAGGGTCTCTCTCTTTTGACCAGGCTGGAGTGCAGTGGCATTACCATAGCTTACCACAGTCTCCAATTCCTCTAATTCCTGGGCTAAAGTAATAATCCTGCCTGAATCTCCCAAGTAACTGGGACTACAGGCATGCGCCACCATGCCTGGCTAGTTTTTAAATATTGTATAGGGATGGGCTATCACTATGTTGCCAAGGCAGGTCTTGAACTCCTAGGCTCAGATGATCCTCCTGCCTTGGAGTGGGATTACAGGTGGGATTACGGGTATGAGTCACCATGCCTGACTCATTTCTTGTTTTCAGATCTTGATGGCATACATCTAAAAGTGTCAGTGCTTGGTCAAAGTGTATTTACCCTTCAAATTTACTAATATTTCAAGATTACTCTCTAAAGTAGTTAAACCATTTTGTAATTCCATCAGCATTTTTTAAGTTGTAATCCCACCACTAATTTTAATATGAGGCCTCATCTTTTCCTTACATCCTCACAAACACTTGGTATTATCTGACTCTGGGTTGTATCAATTTTATTCCCAGTTCCCTAGTTAGGTTGAGGATATTCTTATAAGATTTTTATCATGTTGAGTTTCTGTAAGTTGCCACTCAAGTGATTTTCCGGTTTCCTAAATAAGTTTTTTGTCTTTTGTATTTTGTGTGTGTACGTGTGTGTGTGTACGCACATTTGTTTTTTGATATACAGTTTAGGTGTCTATGGCAGCCTCAGGCCATTTGGATGTGTGGCTTACACGTCAGTTTAGGGATCCAGAAAGAGTGATCAAGCAAAATAGGTAGCAGTCACATCCCCTTTTATGACCTAACCTCACAAGTCATAGAGTATCATTTTTACAGCATTTTATTGGTTAAAAGTGAGTCACAACAGTAATCCTAGATTCAACGGAAAGGGACATAGGGTATCAAAGAACTTCTGGGCTGCTTAGCTTCTTCCACCTATTGTTACTTCTTGATGATTATATGTTAAACAAGGGGTGGATTATTCATGAGTTTTCCAGGAAATGGGTGAGCAATTCCTGAAACTGAGGGTTCCTCTCCCTTTTTAGACCATATAGGGTAACTTCCTGACTTTGCCATGGTATTTGTAAATTGTCATGGTGCTGGTGAGAGTGTCTCTTAGCATGCTAATGCATTATAATTAGCCTATAATCAGCAGTGACAACGACCAGCAGCCACTTTTGTTGCCATCTTGGTTTTGGTGAGTTTTGGCCTGCTTCTTTACTGCAACCTATTTTATCAGCAAGGCCTTTATAACCTGTATCTTGTGCCAACCTCCTATCTCATCCTGTGACTAAGAACACCTTAACCTCCTGGAATGCAGCCCAGTAGGTCTCAGCCTTACTTCACCTAGCCCCTATTCAAGATAGAGTCACTCTGGTTTGAATGCCTCTGATAGTCTCCCTGGGAGGGAAAGCAGTGGTGGCAGTTCAAGACCCTGAGCTGGTCATAGGAATCCTTGTGTCTGGTTATTGTAGAGAAGAATTCTAATACATTCTTCCATTGTTGGGTTAATAGGGGGAATTGTAGATGATATTATCCTCTATCATAGGACATACCTCCTACATTTTCTAAAGTGGCAAATACATGCTGTTGAGTCGTAATAATGGGTATTTGCTAGATTTTTGCACTAAATCTATAGGGTTACTGACATGGTTTGGCTGTGTCCCCACCCAAATCTCATCTTGAACTGTAGTTCCCGTAATCCCCATGTGTTGGAGCAGGGACCTTGTGAGAGGTGATTAGATCATGGAAGCGGTTCCCCCATGCTGTTCTTGTAGTAGAGAGTCAGTTCTCATAAGACCTGATGGTTTTATAAGGGGCTTTTATTCTCTTTGCTCTGTACTTCTGTCTCCTGCTGCCACATTAAGAAGGACATGTTTGCTTCCCCTTCTGCCATAATTGTAAGTTTCCTGAGGCCTCCCCAGCCCTATGGAACTGTGAGTCAATTAAACCTGTTTCCTTTATAAATACCCAGCCTCTAGTATTTCTTCATAGCAGCATGAGAACCGACTAATACATTACCCTACAGTGAAAGGTTGAGTAAGCAGTCAGATGGGACCCTGAATCCTAGAAGTAAAGAGGGCAGGCAAGAGTAAATTAAAGCACTTTGGGAGGCCGAGGTGGGTGGATTGCTTGAGGCCAGGAGTTCAAAACCAGCCTGGCCAACATGGCAAAACCCTGTCTCTACTAAAAATACAAAAATCAGCTTGTTGTGGTGGCGGGTGCCTGTAATCCCAGCTACTCAGGCAGCCGAGGCAGGAGAATCACTTGAACCCAGAAGGCAGAGGGTACAGTGAGCCGAGATCGCACCACTGCACTCTAGCTTGGGCAACAGAGTGAGACCCTGTCCGAAAAAAATAAAATAAATAAAATAAAATAAACTTATCTACAAGTGAGAGTCTTTGATCTGAAATAGAGAAGAATGTTAAGCTCAGCTAACTGTACCAGGGACTAAGTGGGAAAAATAGTTTGCTAAATACCTTTGTTTACCTTTCTGAGTAAACAAACAGGTACCCACACAAACAGCACCACATATTTTCTGCCAGGTCTTAAAAATCCTCAGAGCTCATTGTTCAGGGTGGTAGACATTCCTTTGACTCTGGCTTGTTCCCATCTAGCAGAATCTAGCTGATTGAAACAACAAAGACGCTTTCCCTCAATAATTATGCTCTGGAAAGCAGGCATTTGTCGCTGCCCGAAGGACAAACCAGCCACACCTATATCTTGAAGTGGAGCTTTTAAAGGATTTGAGAGTCCATTTCTCACAGGGATGCTCTTAAATAGATGCAGAGAGGAATGGTATACTCATATTTTTTCATCAAATATTTCTTGAGTGTCCATTGTGTGAAAAATTATCTTTCAAGGTACTAGTACAAATAATATAAAGAGAAATAAGACAAAACATCTGCATTCAAAGGAGGAGACATAAGAAATATTGCAATTCAGGGTAGAGTGTGAAGTGGACTCTAAAAAGGACTGAACCCAAGTGAGGTTCACAAATGGGATTACATCATTTCTGATGGGACAAATCTGAACCTTGACTGATGATGAGTAAGATTTTCTATTTATAAACATAATTAGGTGGTAGGGAGTGAGAAGGAAGAAAATTCTAGGCAGACAGAAAAGTATATATTAAGATACATGGCTGGATCTGTCTAGAGATTGAGTTACCCATCTTGGCCTGGCAAAGTGAAGCAGAAAGAAGCAGTGAATTGTGAGCCTGGAGAAGCAGGAGGGGGCCACTTCTCCAAGAGCTTTGGATGTCAGGTCAATGTGTCATGATCTTACCCTGAGGTGGAATTTGCTACATGAACTGGGATGATTTCGAGATGAAAGGTGGCATGATTAACAGTTGTGCCAGAACAACAGTTATGACCTGGTATTGTCCTGAACAAACTGGGATCTATGGTCACCCAATCATTGGAAAATTCTTCGAAGAGAAGTTTTGATTGGGAAGTGCCATGGCTTGAATATGGTCTGTCTGCACCAAAACTCATGTTGGGACAGCAAGTTCTCGCTCTGGGAGGACTGGTCTAGTAATAAAGTGAGGCTGCCCATCATGTTGGGTCTTTCTCACATGGACTAGCCTCCTCTTCTGCTTCTCCGCCATGTTACAATACAGCATGAAGTCCTTACCGGAAGCTGACCAAATGCAGCTGCCTGATATTGGACCTTCAGCCTCCAGAATCATGGGCTAAATAGGCCTCTCATTTATGTTTTTATTTTATTTTATTTTTCCCAAGATGGAGTCTTGCTCTGATGCCCAGGCTGCAGTGCAGCAATGCCATCTCGGCTCACTGCACCCTCTGTCTCCCAGGTTCAAGCAATTCTCCTACCTCAGCTTCCTGAGTAGCTAGGATTACAGGCATGTGCCACCATGCCCGGCTGATTTTTGTATTTTTAGTAGAGACAGGGTTTCACCATCTTGGCCAGGTTGGTTTCAAACTCCTGACCTCAGGTGGTCTGCCCATCTCAGCCTCCCAAAGTGCTGGAATTACAAGCATGAGCCACCACACCCGGCTGCCTGTCGTTTATGAATTACCCAGTCTCACATATTCTGTTATAGCAACAGAAAAGGGACTAAGACAGGAGGGGACTGCAGTGAGTTCATTACAGAGAACAGGCACCAAAGGTGGGCAGGCCTAGGAGCACTGTGGTCATTTCCTAGAGCTACCACAATAAAATACCTTCAGCTGGAAATGGTGGCTCACACCTGTAACCCCAGCACTTTGGGAGGTTCAGGCGGGCAGATTGCTTGAGTCCAGGAGTTTGAGAGCAGCCTGGGCAACAGAGTGAGACCCCATCTCTTAAAAAAAATGAAAAACAAAACTAGACAGGCAAGGTGGTGTGCCTGCAGTCCCAGCGACTCAGGAGGCTGAGGTGGGAGGATCGCCTGAGCCCAGGATGTGGAGGTTGTAGTGAGCTGAGATCCTGCCACTGGGCATCAGAGTGAGACCCTGTCTCTAAAATAAAATAAAATAAAATAATAAAATAATAAAGTACCTCCAACTAGGTGGCTTAACACAGTAGAAATTTATGGTTTCACAGTTCTGGATGTAGGAATTACAAAATCCAGGTGACACCAGGGCCATGCTGCCTCAGAAGGCTCTGATGAAATCCTTCCTTTCCTCTTCCCAGTTTCTGGTGTTGACAGCAATTCTTGGTGTTCCTTGACTTGCAGATGCATTGGTCTAGTCTCTGCCTCCCCAGAGTTCTCTCTATGTGTCTTTACCGCCTCTCCTCTCCTTGTGTGTCTGTCTCTGTGTCTCTTGTCCTCTTATAAAGACACCAATCACATTGGATTTAAGGGCCCACTCTATCCCAGCAGGACCTCATTTCAACTTAACAGTGGCAAAGATCCCACTTCCAACAAAGTCACATTCTAAGGTTCTGGAAAGGACACGACTCTTTGGAGGACATTATGTAACCCAGGACAAGTACCATGCAAGGGAAATTTGTGTGTGTGGAGTATGGCGCCTAAACCATCAAGACAGGAAGGCAGGAACAGCAGAAGGGCAATGGGAGGGAGGGAAGGAAGTGGAGGGTGGTAAATTTTGCTTGCTTTGCAGCTTTTCACAGGGCCCCGAGAGTGCTTTTAGCACTGAGGATGTACAGTCACGCACCGAATAATGGTTTGGTCAACGGCATACATGACTGTGATCCCATTATAAGATTATAATGCTGTATCTTTACTGAACCTTTTCTATGTTTAAATATGTTTAGATACACAAATACCATTGGGTTACCATTTGCTTACATAATTCAGTACAGTAGCATGCAGTACAGGTCTGTAGCCTAGAAGCAACAGGCTATACCCTATTATTCTAGGTGTGTAGTAGGCTACCTCTAGGTTTGTGTAAATACAGTCTATCATGTTAGCACAAGGACGAAATCACCTAGTAACGCTTGTCTCAGAACATAGCACTTTCGTTAAGCGAGGTATGACTGTACTTGAATCACCAGGACTAGGATGGAAGGCTGCACACTGTAACCCACCCAGCTTCCACCCAGTTTTCTCAAGTCTAGACTTCTCTTTTTCCCCTTTTAGATGAAGGGAAGAGGTTTAATATTAGAAATCAAACAAGACTCAAAATTGGGAAATGTCAAAACTTTGTCACTTTGGGCAAATCATTTGATCTCTCAGTCTGTTTCCTCCTCCTTAAAATGAGGATGTTGGACTGTTTTCATGTCTGTAAAAAGAGGATGTTGAGGATGATCAGTAAGGGTGCTTCTGGCTCTATAAGCTATTGCTCTAGGAGGAAGCAGTGGAACTATGCTCCCCTGTCACTGTTAAGAGGATAGATTTTCAATATGACCAGTGGCTATCCCCATTTTTTAACAAGCACATCTATCAGACAGCATTTGTAACGGTAAACAACAGAAATTGGTTATCTTGAGCAAAACAGGGATTTATTAGAAGGCTTTGGGGACTGGCACCAGGATCAATTTGGTGCAGGTACCTTATTACAGTAGATGTGATCCCATCCTCTTCCAGGAGCTTTCCATGATTATATCACTTGCACAACATTAAGCATCTGGACAAGAGTTTTTTTTCTTTTCTTTTCTTTCTTTTCTGGTTTCTTTTCCTTTCTTGCTTGCTTGCTTGTTTATTGAGATAGAGTTTCGCACTGTTGCTCAGAATGGAGTGCAGTAGCATGATAGTGGCTCACTGCAACCTCTGCCTCCTGGGCTCAAGCAATCCTCCAGCCTCAGCCTCCTGAACAGCTGGAACTATAGGCATGCGCCATCACGCCCAGCTAATTGTTGTATTTTTAGTAGAGACAGGGTTTTGCCACGTTGCCCAGGCTGGTCTCAAATTCCCTGGCTCAAGCAATCCACTGGCTTTGGCCTCCCAAAGTGCTGGGATTACAGGTGTGAGCCACTGCGCCCAGCCTGGTTCTTTTTGTAGACAGAGTCTTGCTCTATTGCCCAGGCTGGAGTGTAGTGGCATGTTCATAGCTCACTGCAACCTGGAACTGTTGGGCTTAAGTGATCCTCCCACCTCCATGCCACTACGCCCTGCTAATATTTTAATTTTTTGTAGAGATGACATCTGGCCATGTTGCCCAGGCTGGTCTCAAATCACTGGCCTCAAGTGAACCTCCCGCCTTGGCCTCCCAAAGTGCTGGGATTACAGGTGTAAGCCTCCCTGTCTGGCCTAGGCAAGAGTTTAAGTAGGTGAGTCATGGGCACATATCTTAGCTGTGCTGGGTGTTGGTAGGGCAAAGATAAGATTTCCTCCAAACGGAGAGTGAGTGCTGATGGAAAAAAGGGTTCATTGGCAGACAGCCAAGAAGATATCACATGTTTATGGCCAAGAAGTGTTTGGAATTCAGCCATGCATGGAGATTTTAATAGTATATCTAGACACTAATATCTCTACCCTGAAGTTGTTGCTATGTTATTGTTATCACTATTTAGTGGTAAAGGGCTCATATTCTGAAATCACAGAGGCCTAAGCCTGAATTCCAACTGTGCCCCAGAGTAGCTGTGACTTTGGGAGAGTAAATTACTACTTTCACACTGCAAGTCTCAGTTTCCTCATCAGAAATATGGGGGTGATGTTAATACTGACCTTATAGGATTGATATGAAAACTGAAGGATATGACATATTCAAAAGAGCTGAATGCAAGGCCGGACTCATGAAGTTTTATTACCTAGATTAGGCCCCTAGGGGTTTTTGTGCATTATTTCATGTAATCTTACAACTATTTGACATAATTAATATCGAGCCCCCTCACTCACCCTTTACAAAAGTAGAAACTGAGGTTCCAACTGAGAAACTTGTTTGAGGTCACACAGCTGTATGACCTGTCAAAACTGTGCTTCTGCACCAGCTCTGCCAGACTCAGAACCCCAGGGTCTGAGTAACCATACATTTAAGTGTCTCCTAGAAGAGTCAACACTTCCCCATCCTGCACAGCCCCATTGCTGCGTGAAAGGCTCACTAACCCCCTGCTGCACAGCTCCTACTGGTTGTCATTTTAGAAAAACTAGGGAGACACTGGAACCCCGAGGCAGTAGGATTGAAACGTTTGCTTCTTTTTTTTTTTTTTGAGACGGCATCTAGCTCTGTCACCCAGGCTGGAGTGCAGTGGTGCGATCTCGGCTTACTGCAACCTCCGCCTCCCAGGTTCAAACGATTCTCCTGCCTCAGCCTCCTGAGTAGCTGGGATTACAGGCAGCTGCCACCACACCCAGCTACTTTTTGTATTTTTAGTAGAGATGGGGTTTCACTGTGTTGGCCAGGCGGGTCTCGATCTCCTGATCTTGTGATCCGCCCGCCTCGGCCTCCCAAAGTGCTGGGATTACAGGCATGAGCCACCGTTAATTACTGTTTGTTGTGTTTCCCACTAACTTCTCTGACAATTCTGTTTCAACCTACATTCTCCAACCACTGTAATTAGATATTTGAGAATTGTGTTGCATTTCAATCACGGTAACAATAATGGTAGTATTTTATTAATAAATTCAAGTAAAAACTGAAGATGACAATGATAGTGTATGATACATGACATCAACTTTGTATCACCTAAAGATCCAACTTTTCTGTTATGAATCTAGATTTCTTGGGGAAATCTAGATTGTATATTGGACATAGGAATTAAGATTACTGGACTTGAACTTTTTTGTAACTAACAACTTTATTGAGATATAATTCGGGTACCAACTCATACCTGAACAACTTTTTAGACTTTTTTTCTAGCCCTTTTTTCTCTGTACTTTCGGTTTTCTTTTAAAAAGGTCCATACTATTCAAGAAACACAACTTTTAAAGTCCACAATAATTCTCGTTAGATTTTAATAATATTTATCTCCCCCAAGCTTTATTGAAATACTAACGATACTCATTTTTTTAACCACTTTTCATCGTAAGAGAAATACAAATTTTCCTATTGATTCTTATGGACAAAAATCAAGTTTTTGTGGTACTGCTATACATTAGTAGTATGTTCAGCCAGTTTCCAAAGAAATTAGTCAAGATCCCAACATGCAACTTGTATACCACACTACCTTGGAATTCGGCGGCACAAACAACTATTCCTTGTACAAAACCTCCCTGAAAACGACTAAATGGAAAAGTAGATGGCTTGAAACAAGGAATGTTTGGTTTTTTAAAAAGCATTTTTCACAATTTAGTCGAGGTGTGGGGAGGGTTTCCCCACTTGTGGCTCTGCACAGCGTGCGCGCGCGTCTGTCCTGGGGTCCCGTCCCTGCGGGGACGAGGCCGGGGTCCCCGCGCGAGCCCAGCGGACCTGGGCAGTGCGGGGGTCCGACCGCCCGCCACGGGGGGACAGGGACCGCAGCCGCCAAATCCGCGGGGCCGGGGGCCGAGGAGACTTTCCTTTCCGCGTTAGCCGGGGCCACCCCCGCCAGAGGGAAAGCACCAAAGGAAAAACCAGGACAGGGACACCGGGGGCGGGAGGAGCGGCCGCCTGCAGGCACCAGCGGAGGGGCGCGGGGGTGGGGGAAGGGATCAGGGCTCCGCGCTCTGTCCGCCCCACGACCCCGGCCCGGCGCCCCTCCCCTCGGAACCCCCACTTAGTGCCCGGCCCCCGCCCCGCCCCGCGCGGCCCCCGGCCACAGCCCCGCGCGCCCCGACGCCCCGCCTGCGCCGCGGGCCCGAGTAGTGGGCGCGGGGCGGCCCGCTCGGCTCCTCCGCACCCGCTCCCCGCTCGGGCCGAGGCGCCGCGGCCGCGCGCCCCTCCTGGAGGAGGAGGAGGAAGGAGGCGGGAGGAGGAGTTGCCGAGAGGAGAAGGCGAGCGCGGCAGTCGCGCCGGCGCTGGGCGAGGAAGCGGAGCCGGGCCGCCTCCGGGTAAGCGTCCGGGGAGCTCGGGAGGGAGGCAGGGGCAGGGCTTCGCCGTCCGCCTCCGGCTCGCCCGCGGTCCGGGGCACCGTCCGCGGGGCTGGTTTTCGCCTCGGAGTGCAGGGGGCGGATCCGGCGCGGGCCGGGCCAGGAAGGCCGCCGGGCGCGGGGCTGCAGCGGCGGGTCTGGGTCAGCGCGAGGCCGTGCGCCGTCTCGGCGGGTGCGCGGGCGGGGGCCAGGGCCGGGGAACGGGGGCCGGGGCCAGTCCCGGGAGCGGGGACGCGGAAACCGGGGAGCCGGGGCCGGGGCGCGGCGGCCCCTGAAGGGCCGAGGCCTGTGCGGCCGCGGGCGGCTCTTCTCGACCCCTCGGCCTCTTCGGCCGCGGCGCGCCGGCCTGGGCCGCCGCCTTTGTTGCCCGCAGCTCGCCCGGGAGAG
Organism: Gorilla gorilla gorilla; assembly: GCF_029281585.2. Classification (NCBI taxonomy): domain Eukaryota; kingdom Metazoa; phylum Chordata; class Mammalia; order Primates; family Hominidae; genus Gorilla; species Gorilla gorilla. Next base: position 99,621,979 of record NC_073241.2, read on the forward strand.
GCCGGGGCTCCGCGAGGCCTGGGCAGCGGCGCGGGGCCTGCGCGGCTCTGCGCCCCGGCCGGGTCCCTCCTCGGACCTCCGCGGGCTCGGGCTCGGGCTCGGGGTCGGGGCGCGGCGAGGCCGCAGGCGCGAGGGCGGGCCTGGGGCGCGGCGCTGGGACTCGGGGACGCCCCCGCCCCACCGCGAGGTCGCGCCGGCGCTGGTGGAGGTGCAGGCCGGGGCTGCTCTGCGGCTGAAGCTGCCGCCGGCCGGCCGCGCACTCACCCGGGTGTAGGGACGGGACGATTGTGGAATTTAAACCGCTCCTGGGACCGACACGGGCCTGAATTTTCAGTTTGCTTCGGGAGTTGGCAACTTCAGGTACACCCTTGTGGCTCACGGAGCAGAATTATGGACGTTTCTCAGGGGCAGATCCTGGCACAAAACTTGGGATATGTGCAGTAGTGTGTGTGCCAACTTAACGTTCAGTTGGAATGTGAAATTGGGGTTCCCATCCCCACTGTTTGGAATGAAGGGCCAGGTGGGAATATGTGGCGGGACTCAGTCTTCCGGTAGCAAAATAAATAATGTTGAATTCATTTCAACAAATGTTTCTCCAACGTCTGCCCGGATAAGGCAGCATGCACTGTGCATGAGGACAGAGAACCCAGTAATGACAGAAATAACGTGAATTACACACTGAACGTCTCCCAGAGACATTTTAAATTTACTGTGTTCCTTGGGATAAAGATATATTTGGAATCAAACAAAAGTAAACGTTCTACTTCAAGATAAAATATCCGACATCTTCTCAACCACTGAAGGTAGCAATTTATCTTGACTTGTTTTTAACCAACTACCACAACATTAAATCCATTTAGCTTACTTGAATGAACGAATCTTAATTGTAATATTTAATGCTGTGGACAGCCTTACTTAAAAAATGCGAATGGCATTGCTCACCAGGTTTCACAAAAACCGGAAAAAAAGTCTGCAATACTTTTCCGTGGGCTTTCTAATTTCTCCTCCTAGTGGGTTTTGTGCACGCGTGGATATGGTAAGGTCTAGGATCCATTCAGCTCTAAATTAAATATGTGGCCTTAACCCTTTTGTTCAAACACCCTCCCTAAGCCTGCCTTGGTGCCTTGGAGGAACCTGGTTCGTGGACAGTGGATGTGATAAGGATTCCTAGAAGAACTTCTATCTGGAGTTTGGCCAGGGCTTTCCGCTTGTGCCTGGGTAAGGGTCAGCCAGGTATTCACCCGAATCTATGCTTTTTTAGAACTCCATTCAGCATCTCTTTTGAAACACTGTTTCTCTCTTACCTTTATCATTATCTTCTAAATTACCCTCTAAATTGGTAGTCTTGCCCCTTTCTCTTCAGCAGGGCCTCCCACCCAAGCGCACACCCTCGGGTCATCCCATGACCCCCTCTCTTGGTGGGCCCCCCCCCCCCCCCCCCCCCCGCAGGGAGTGGCAGGGAAGGAATTCGAGAGCCATTGACTGGGCGTAGGGTGGAAAATGGTGCTGTACTGACTGGGTTTCTAGTCATTTTGCCTTCCAGTGTTTTTCTTCATTCTTGCATTAGAACTGGAAAAGGTGTTCTTTTTAATGGCCCCTTTTTTTTTAGGAAACAGAAAGCAAGTATCTTCTTTTTTGTTTTTCCTCTGTCACCCAGGGTGGAGTGCGGTGGTGCAATCATGGCTCACTACAGCCTTGAACTCCTGGGCTCAAGTGATCCACCTCCCTCAGCCTCCTGAGTAGCTTGGACCACAGACATGTGCCACCACACCTGACTGATTGTTTTTTGGAGAGGTGGGGTCTTGCTGTGTTGCCGAGGCTGCTGTCAAACTCTAGGCCTCAAGATCCTCTCACCTCAGCCTCCCAAAGCCCTGGGATTACAGGCACGAACCACCACACCCAGCCTGCAAGTGTCCTCTTAAGCCTTCTTGTGTAACTACACTCCTTAGAGAAAAATCTTGCTAGTTTTCTCCATTATGGCCAGTTTTCAGGAAACTTTTGGGTTATTGATCATATCTTTTATTTTGCTCATAGAGGTGTGATCTTATTTAAAAGTCCAAACATATAGATGGTCCCCAATTTTGGACTTTTTGACTTTTTGATGGAGCAAAAACGATACACATTTAGTATGCACTTCGACTTACATCCAGATAAACCCACTGTGAGTTTTGACTTTAAGATATTTTCAATTTATCATGGGCTTATTGGGACTCAATTATTGTTATTCTCTTAAAAATATGCACTCATGACCTCTTCCAATTCTGGAAATTATATTTACATCTGTGGTGCCGAAGTACTTTTGTAAAATTATTCATTTTATAAGGGAGAAATTCCAAATACTAGTATATGTCATAAAAAGGAGAAACTTTCTTATATGGCTAGATTGATAGAAATAATTGTTCAGCTGTTAAAAGAGGAACAACGTAAGATGTGTTTGATATTGTTTTGAAGTGAAATTGTCATTAATGTTTTTATGGGTAATTTATTATGCTGTTTGGCGTGTTGGTTTAGCTAATAAGTCGTGATGGTTTTAGGACTGAGGACACAGTTTACTTAAACTGATTTCAGGTCTTTACCCACCCATACAAACCTTACATTTTACTTCGTTGGGGCAGTTGTTTTTAGGTGGCCGTTGGTCTTGATGTTTCGAGAACAAACATACTTAGAGAAAGTCACGTAAGATTTCAGTTCTCACCTTGCACACTCTGGACATGTTGGGGCATCCGTTTACCCGCTCTGTCACTTTGAACACGTTCTGTATGCCCTCTGAGTCTTATCTGGGGCTAAAGTGGGGACAATAATTTATCTCACAGTTATAATGAATATGTATTTATGGTAAAATCCAAACTCTTGTTTTGTTTTGAGATGGGGATCTCACTCTGGTTGCCCAGGCTGGAGTGCAGTGGCACGGTTAGGACTCACTGCAGCCTCGACCTCCCAGGCTCAAGCGATCTTCTTGCCTCAGCACCCCCTCTGCCAGTTTTTGGGACCACAAGTGCATGCCACCATGCCCAGCTGATTTTTTTTAATTTTTGGTAGAGATGGGGTCTCCTTATGTTGCCCAGTTGGTCTTGAAATCATGGGCTCAAGTGATCCTCCCACCTTTGCCTCCCAAAGTGTTGGGATTGCAGGCATGAGCCACTGTGCCCAGCCAAAAATCCAAACTCTTCCTCATCGACTATAACATTTCTGCCTAGTTCTGAAATGTGTTTTCATTTCTCCCTAATTCTCATCTTGAGCAACCATCTCTGCCTTACCAGGGTTCTGCCCTAGCCTTTCTGTTCCTCAACAATCTAAGCTGCTTCCTGCTCCGCCACCTTTGACACAGTAGTTCTGTTTGCCTACAGTGTCCTTCGGTGGCTCCTGTGGTTGGTTCATTCTCAGATCTTAATGCCAGTGGCACCACCTCAGAGCATCACCGCCTCAGAGAAGACTTCCTTGACTACCTTACGGCTCCTTCAGTAATCCCAAGTAATTGACTTGTATGGTTCCTTCATAACCTCTATTATTGTCTGTAATTACTTTGTTTACTTGTTTCTGCTGTTCCCCCGCCCCCCCCCCCCCCCCCCAATAAGTTCTGTGAGGGCAGAATGTCTACTGTGGTCCTTCTTTTCTGTGTCCCTGACACATCCCAGGGGGCCTGGCCACTGAGTAGGAGGGGTGTGGGTATGAGGTGTGGCACCACTTCAGAGCATCACCGCCTCAGAGAAGACTTCCTTGACTACCTTACGGCTCCTTCAGTAATCCCAAGTAATTGACTTGTATGGTTCCTTCATAACCTCTATTATTGTCTGTAATTACTTTGTTTACTTGTTTCTTCTGTTCCCCCGCCCCCCCCCCCCCCCCCCAATAAGTTCTGTGAGGGCAGAATGTCTACTGTGGTCCTTCTTTTCTGTGTCCCTGACACATCCCAGGGGGCCTGGCCACTGAGTAGGAGGGGTGTGGGTATACAGAAAGTACTTGCGGTTTTCATGTTGTTATCTACACCTTAAAGGCAGAGACATGCTGTGTACATGTTAGAAAGTTGTTGGTATTTCATGTCGTTTGTCCTTTTCTGAGCTGGTCTGCTTGCCTGGCTGAGTAAATCATAGCACTAATAAAACCAAAGTCCTATCATTACATGGCCCCAACAGCCCCACAGAGAGAGAACTGTCACTTCCTGTAGAGCTATGATGTGTGTCTGAGTGACTCAAGTACCAGACTGACTGGCAGTGTAGACGCCCAGATCTCTTTCACTTCTGGAAGTATAGTCATGTATAGTGTATAGAAAGTCACCATCCCAAAACCCATTTCTCCTGCTTACATAGCTTAGTAAAGTGAAACCTCAGTTATCTGAAACCTGCTGGTATCCTCAGTTTTCTGCTGTAGAATTAAGCCAGAAGGAAAAGCTCCTTTGGAATTAGAAAAGCCAGAGACTTAGAAGCCCTCCATGCTAACTAAGGAAGACAGTCTCTCATGGGGATGCAGATCTAGGTTTGAATTTCAGCACTTAAATTTTATAGGGTAGATTAAAACAAAAAAAAAAATAAAAGTTTTTGTTCCTTTACGTATATAATAACAATGATGTTTCTCTCAGAGCTGGTGTGATAATGGAATGAGATAGCCGGGCGCGGTGGCTCGCGCCTGTAATCCCACCACTTTGCGAGGCTGAGGCGGGTGGATCAGGAGGTCAGGAGTTCGAGACCAGCCTGGCCAACATAGTGAAACCCCGTCTCTACTAAAAATACAAAAATTAGCTGGGCATGGTGGCACACACCTGTAGTCCCAGCTACTCGGGAGGCTGAGGCAGGAGAATCGCTTGAACCTGGGAGGTGGAGGTTGTGGTGAGCCGAGATTGTGCCACTGCACTCCAGCCTGGGCAACAGAGCGAGACTCCGTTTAAAAAAAAAAAAGAAAGAAAGAAAGAAAATGGAATGAGATAATGCATGTTAGTGTATTAAGTGCCTGAAATATAACAAGTGCTAATACTTTAACACTAGTATTCTACTCCTTTATCTGACTGCTTTTGACTAGTCAGATTATGTTTTAAAGTAGTAATAATTCCTATTTAAAGTAATTATTACCATTAATAATTCCTATTTAAAGTAATTATTACTATTAATTCTTTTCTGTGTCCCTGACACATCCCAGGGGGCCTGGCCACTGAGGAGGAGTCCGTTTTTCTTGTCAGTTTTTTTTGTTGTTGTTCTTTGGAGGGGAGTTCCCTCAATTTTTCTTTTATTGGATGTTTACTTTTTGGCTGTGGGAGTTTTGTTTTCTAACTGTTCTCCTCACCCCCTCTTTTATAATATATAATAATGGTAATAATTCCTATTTAAAGTAATTATTACTATTAATTTAAAACAATCTGACTAGTCAAAAGTTGTATTCTGATTAATCAGCCACACACCTGTGTTAGACTTGAGTGTTTTTGTTAAGGAAGCCTAATGTGGGAAAAGGGTTTGAGACCAAAGGAGCAAGAGAAATGGAAATGAAAGCGGTAAGTGAATGGGCGCCTTCAGAAGGATTGCTAGTGCAAGCTGCTATACTGGTGAGGATTACAGGTGGTCACAGTGTTAGCAGCAATTGCCTGACCTGGCTGTGGGGTCATTGCAGTTCATTGGTGGGAGACCGAGAACAAAAAAGATGCCGCACTTGCCTTCTCTGCAGAGCCTTCTGCTCTGATTATGTTTGTTCTGATACTGTTTTATCACTCCTAACAGCGAACACACTAAAATACTGTCTAAAATTGTTAAAAGGGCATCACACTTGGAGACTAGGGAGTGATGATTATCTTATTTTCCATAGCATCGGACTCTTGAGTATAGAGAAGAAAAGAAAGAAGACAGGATATATCTGAAGGCCTGGAAGGCAGGCAGTAATCTGAACATCAGTAAGTCCTAATGGTGTCATTATGCCATCCTGAAATTTTCCAGCAGATAAATTTGGTCATCTGGAGAGGCATCCATTTATATACAGCAGTTTGTGACAGTCTGAGATTATACTTAATATACACACTTGCGCTTAAAATACCTTTTTGAAGACAGGAGTGTATGGCTCCTATTAGATAAGATTTCCATCAAAAACAATTTCAATAGTTCAGTGTTAATCTTTAGACAAGGTATTTTTACCCAGCGCTCTGGGTAGCCGATTATTTGGTGGTGTTTATGGTGGCACTTACAGTGATTTTTGTGGTACACATTGTTCTGACCATATCAGTAATATGGTAGATGGTTGAAGCAGCTGGGTTAGCGTGCTTTGAAAGTCAGATGAATTCTTACTGGTAGATTTTTACTGTATCTGTATGTTACTTGTTTAAAGTTTGTTGTGATGTGTATAATAATGGTGTTTGTTTTTAAAGCTTAATTTTGGTTTTCAGTAATGTATTACCATCCCTCAGACAATAGTCATTTTTGTTTGTTGACATTGCTTTTAAAGTTAAAAAAGAAAAGTGACATATTTAGGAAATATTTTATTGCCAAATATCACAGACTGGCAGAAAATGTAAGCAAATACCAGTGCAGAGAATTTCAGTAGGATTTTAGTGATTTTATACATTTGCAGCAGAATTACTGCATTTTAGAGCTAGAAGGAACTGCTCTGATTATAGATTATCTTCGTCCTTGCACAGATGAGGAAATTGGGTCTAAGCAGGGTGTCATCTGCCCAGAGTCACACACCACATTAGTAGTCGATTTCAGAGTGGACTCTGGTGTATGCAGCCCTTCTTGCTGTTGATGCTTAAGGTTTTAATTTAATCCTGGGAACTGGGGAATTTGGATTTGTGTCTTCCTGGAGGATGTTACAGTTGAGCTGGCTCTTGCAGGGTGACGTGTGTGTGATTGGAGAAAGATACAGAAGGCAGGAACAGTATCTAAAACAGGACGAATCACAGGAGCCTCTACCGTCAACTTAGAAATTCTTTTCTCCTTCCCAAGTGGGGTTCCTTGTTTTCAGTTCCTTTAGTTTACCTCCTTGATATGATGAAGCTCATCCTCCTAGTGACTTCCTGTGAAAGGTGATGGAGAAGATGATACTTTTTTTTTGAGCCTTGTGTGTCAGAAAATGTCTATGTTCTAAGTATTTGGTGTATGCCTGGCTGTGTATAAAATTTCAGGTTAATATTTTAGTTCAGATCAAATAAGTTATTTGGCAGTGACAAATTAACTCTGAAATCTCAGTGCATGAATAGAGGTCTGTGTCTTGCTTTCACAAAGTCTGCTGTGGACGCTGCCTCCCTTGGCCTCTTCCTTTGGGTCCAATCTGCTTTCACCTACAGTTCCTGTCTGTTGTCCCCATGGCGGATGTGGGTGTATCTGCAGGTCGCACGCTGGTCACCATAGGCCAGAACCAGGCCTAGTCCCTGCAAGAATTCCAGACGCGTGCAAGGGCACAAGGAGAGTCATTGAACTGTCAGTGGGGGTCATAGTTGTAAGTGTGTTTCCTCTTGGAATATTGTAGGCGTTGCTCCGTTGTCTTCCGGTTTTCAGTGTTACTGTTAAGTCACATGCCGCCAGTTTCCCAGGCAGTTGTAAGCCATTTCTTTACCCCCTGGAAGCTTTTGGGGGATTTTTGTGTTATTGCCTAAATACTAACATTTTACCATGGTGGGTCTGGTGATTGTTCTTTTCTACTTTGGATGTGCTGAGCATTCCACAGAGCTTTTCAGTCTATAAACTTGTGTTTTTCAGTTCTAGGAAAACTATTAAAATGACTTTTATAATTTCTTCCCTTTCATTTTCTCATTTTCTTTCTTTTTTTTTTTCTGTCTTAAGCTCTTCTTCATTGGACATAGGAACTCCTAAATCCGTCTACTTATTTTCTTAGCTTTTTTCTCCATTATTCTTGTCAGTTTGTTGTCGTTGTTGTTGTTCTTTGGAGGGGAGTTCCCTCAATTTTTCTTTTATTGAATGTTTACTTTTTGGCTGTGGGAGTTTTGTTTTCTAACTGTTCTCCTCACCCCCTCTTTTTTAAACAAATAGCGTCCGCCTCTCAGTTCAGATTTGTGAAACCTTTTCTCAGGCTGGTTTTTCGTTGTCTTCCTTTCCAGCAGTCTTAGATTTTGGTTTACTCCAGTTTGTTTTAGCCACTTAACACTGTTGTCATCTGCCATAATTCGCTTTGTGATTTTCTTCGTTCCTGTGTTTTTGGGGAATGATGGAGATAAAGAAGTGTATGTTTAATCAGGAGGGTTTTTTTTCCTTGTTTTAAACAGTTTTTGTTTGTTTTGCTAGCATCAGTGAATATTAAACCCTTCTTTTTTTGGGAAAACCAGATCTATTTTTTTCTTTAAATAAAGGTAGTGTTTTCAGTTAGTGCTCTCATGAAGCCGCATCTGTGTCACTGAGTTCAATTAACTTAGTCGATGAAATGCCTGCTGATCTGTAGTGGGTGGTAACATAATTATTTTAATTTGGACTATTTTAAAAGCATCAAGAGATCGCATCTTTGGGAACCCACAATAAATGGTTACTTTTGGCAATCAGATTATTGTTTTATAATACAAGTAATCTTTTCATTTTGTAAGATTTTTCTATTATTTGCTTAATAGGGATATATTATTAAATTGAATAATTATTGCTTTCCAAGATTCCCTTCAGCGCTAATGATCAATGAATGAAGTTTATGTTGGCTCTTAATGTACATTTAATAACAAATTTCATGTGGATTACTTTTTGTTCCCCAAATCTGCTATTTAAAACTCCATTCTTCATTTGGATGTACTTTAGAAATGGGGAAAAGATTATTTTAACTGAAAACTCAAATTCTCTACTGCAAATTGAATGACAAAATCTTGTATGTTCTATGTGAAAGCATTTGAATAATGGGCAAATTGCTCTTTAAATTAGAGCTTTTGTGTTGATCTGAAAGCGCTGAGAGCAGTCATAACAGTTGTGTTATTTTTCAGTTAGTTTTACATGCATGTTGCCTTTCACAAGTTAGATATTTTTGCTTTAGTAGTTCATTACATTTAAGATATTTTAATATATAAACAAATTACTTTTAATCTTAAAAAAGCAATGAAGAAACTATTAAAACACTTTGCTACAGTACAGAATAAAAACAAAACATCTTTGCTCATAATTTGTCAAATTCTGAAAGAATCTTACCTACTTGGTAGTTTATAATTCATGAGGTCATTCTTTTTCATAGACAATTAATGTGGTGAGATTTTTAGGGAATTTGCTATATTTTTAGTTAAAATAATTTTGTTTACATTAAAATGTTAAATAATTGTTTTTTAATTTGTCATTGTCAGCTATGATCATATATAGGTGAATGGTATTAAAAGAACTATATATAAGATAGTATTTTACATTTATCATTCTGGAGGTCAGGATGTATTACATATATATCAGAAAGTATTACAATAGCTGTTTCTAAGCCACCAACTGTAATTATACCTTAGCCAATAAGGTTGCAGATGTGGACATCATTAAGGATCTTACTAGTAGTAAGTTGGGGGCTGTCTTTTCAGTGTGCAAATGATTTCCATTATCAATGTTGCCCAGGTCTCCACTGATTTAGAGTTGATACCTATATTAATTTGTTGAAAAGTGTCATAGTTATTTCATAGGAGTCTCAGGCCTGATACACACAGTGGTAAAGATAAAAGGCTGATTTATTTCTTGAGATGTGTTTCCAACACCAACAACCACTTCTTCATTGTGAAAACTGAGTGTCCAGGCTGGGTGCGGTGGCTCACACCTGTAATCCCAACACTTTGGGAGGCCAAGGTGGGTGGATCACTTAAGGTCAGGAGTTCGAGACCAGCCTGACCAACGTGGCAAAACCCCGTGTCTACTAAAAATACAAAAATTAGCCAGGCACGGTGGCACATGCTGTAATCCCAGCTACTTGGGAGGCTGGAAGGAGAATTGCTTGAACCCGGGAGGCGGAGCTTGCAGTGAGCCAAGATCATGCCATTGCACTCCAGCCTGGGCAACAAGAGCGACCCTCCGTCTTAAAAACAAAAAAAGAAAACTGAGTCCAACATTTCAGTTAATTCAGACCCTACCCAGAGTAAGTACAGTCCCCACAGGCAATGGGCTGAGTCCCATAAGACTGCCCTGTCCTCAGATGCCAGTCACAAGTCCCAGGCCTCTCATACTTCTGACCGACTGGCTACAAATCAGGGGTTCCCACTACCTCCTCAGATTAGATAATTTGCTGGATAAAACTCAGGAAAACATTATTAAGGGCACAACTCAGCAACAGCCCAGTAGAAGAGGTGCACGGAGCAAGCACGGGGGGACGTGGAACTTCTGTGCCCTCCTAGGGTGGCCTCCCGCCCAGCTCACCCTTGTGTGCGCAAGGTCCCTGAATCTTGTAGTTAGAGTTTCTGTAGAACTCAATCTCTAATCCTTTCCTTTTCTCTTCATTTCTCTTCAGGATAGGGACGGGGGGTCGGGGCTGAAATTTCCACACTCTAGGCACTGGGTCTCTGGGTGACCAGCCCCATCCAGAGGCCATGTAGGAGGGCTGCTTTTAATCACAGCGTTAGCATTAACAGTTGTGATTGAAAGGGGCTTGTTTTGAACAATAAAAAATATTTCTATCTCAGGAAATCCCAAAGATATAGGAACTGTGCCAGGAACTAGAGACAAAGATGAAATATGTCTTATATCACATTTCTTTGAATTGGTTAAGTGCAAATAAGACAACAAAAAATAATATAACCATTTATATAACACTTGTGTTAGGTGTTATAAATAATCTAGAGATGATTTAAAGTATGGGGAGGATGTACATAGGTTATATGCAAATACTATGACGTTTTATATAAGGGACTTGAGCATTCGTAGCTTCTGTTATTCCTGGAGCCAATCCCCCGTGAATACTGAGGGATGACCGTATACGTATAAAGACAGTGATGAATTGGCATATATGTGTACTACTTTTTAAATGCAACTTGTTAAAATCTGAATTAAAAAATTAAGGAGAGGTGTGCAGTCATTTAATCAATTCTTTATTTTTTTTTTTCCTTAAGACTTAGTCTCTCTCTCGCCCAAGCTGGAGTGCAGTGGCATGATCTTGACTCACTGCAACCTCTTGTCTCCTGGGTTCAGGTGATTCTCCTGCCTCAGACTCCCAAGTAGCTGGGATTACAGGCACCCACCACCACACCTGGTTAGTTTTTGTATTTTTTTAGTAGAGACAAAGTTTCACCACGTGGGCCAGGCTAGTCTCAAACGCCTGACCTCAAGTGATCCGCCAGCCTCAGCCTCCCAAAGTACTGGGATTACAGGTGTGAGCCACCGTGCCCAGCCTCATTAATCAATTCTTATAAGCCAACACAAATAGCATTTTTACATGATTGACGTTATGAATATTTGTTTCATATTCAGTTTAATAATTGAATAAGAATGCATTGAATACAATTACAGTGAAGGATGCTTAGAGATGCTCATGGGAAAGTTGTTCATTGCTGGTTAGATATCTAAGTCTGTACATATTTTTATTTTTCATTGAGTCAGAAGCTTTTAGAACTGGACATGATTTAGAGATTATCATGTATTTTATGTGGAGATTCACTTAGTATCCCCCTGCAAATTTAAGCTAGTGCTACCCCATATTTTTGTGTCAATAGCCTATAAAGTAGGAGTGAATCACTTGAAAATTTATTAGAACTTTTGTTGTAAATATAAATTTATTCTTAAGTTTAAATTATTTGGCAACTTTAAATTCATTTTTCTTAATTTGGCTATATTTAACTTTTTTTAATCTACCTTTGTAGCCATGCAGTGTTCCTATTGCATTTCAATTAGAGGTTATTGTGGTAAGAGCTAAGGGCCCTGAAAGAAGTCAAAGCAACTGTATTCCATTTATTATGCAAATGTAATTCTGTTTTTATATAGTTGTAAATATTTATTATGTTTGAATGTAGTTGCCGAGAAGTGTGAAATGTCTGAGATTTTTGCCTTCAATACAAGCTCAAAGGCAGGCTCACCAGTTAGCCAGCTACCAGTTGGATGCTGGCAGAAGACATAAGACTCTTGGGTCAGAGATAAAGGACCTTATTACAGTAGTAGCCAGAGTGTCAGCATCTGTCCCAGTTTGCTGAGACATGTTGAGAATAGAATGGGGCAGGGGAAAGAAAGCAAGGAAACTTATTAGGAGGTATTGCCATAATGCAGGAGAAAGAGGATGGTAGCTTGGACTAGTATAGTGGCAAAAAGTAGTTGGATTCTGCATATGTTTTGGAGGTAGCTGAAATTGGGATTTCATGACATACTGGATGAGGAATGAGAGAAAGAAAGGAGCCAAGGGTGATTCTGAATGTTCTGATCCGATCATTGGAAGAATGTAGAGTAGCCGGAAATGGAAGTAGGATAGAGAAGATTTAAACCTGCAAGTGGGGCCGGTGTGGGGGTGTGCTGGGAAACAGCCCGAGTTTAGTTTTGAACTTGTGAAGTTTCAGATATCTGCAAGACATCAAAGTGGCAGTGTCCTGAAGGGAGCTGAATATAACTGGTCTGTAAATGAAGAGAGAGAATTTGGGAGTGTAGGGCACATCGATGCTATACAGTGTCATGAGCATGAGTGAAATCACAGGTGGAGAAGAGGGGACCAAAGTCTTGAGTGCTGGGGTACTCCTGTTAAGACTCCAGAGGGAAACTAGCAAAGGAGGCAGACTGAGGGACCGTGAGAGTGTGGTGTGCTTAGCAAAGAGGTAAAATGATATGAAAGGAAAAGGAGTGGTCAGTGGTCACACAGTGCGTCTAAGATTAGGACTGTGAACTCACGCTGGGCAAGGGCTGCTCTGTGCGATGATTGGTAGAGAAGGCTTTGGTGTGGGTGTCAGAGAAGATTGGAGAGGAATCGTGGGCATCAGTAGACTCTTCTCCTAAGGCATTTTGCTGCAAAGGGAATCAGAGAGATGGGGCTGCAGCTGGTGAGGAAGGTGGGGTCCCCACAAGTTTGTTTATATATGAGAAATAACATTTTCAGGAATGAGCCAGTGGAGTGGGGAAATTGTTGGGAGATTAAGTGTGCCAGCTGACGGTGGGGGCCCTTGAGCAAGGTAGCAGAATGGAGTAGATGGAAACATGGTGCTGAGTGGGTAGATGGGGGCCGAGTCCAAGGTCTTCTGATGTCGTTCCTTTTCTCGGTGAAATAGGAAGTTGGGCCATCTGCTGCGATATTAAATGAGGGAGTGTTCCAGGGGTAATGGGAGCGTTCCAGGGGTGGAGAAAAGAGAGGGAAGGTGTGAAATGGTAGGCCGGGAAGGAGAAGAATGGACCAGGGAAAAGTAGTTGGATTTCCAGACAGCATTAAGGACCCACCTGCGGGTCATGGCCTTGACTACAAAGTCAGACCCATCAGACCAGTTCTCTTTGTCTCCAGCCTTATTTAGCTCTGTGGGTGCAGGCGTGACATAAGCGGAGTTGAATTTACTAATATGGTGTTACCAAGAGAGTTTTTCAGGAGAGTAGTGGAAGGGAATAGAAGTATACACAAGGAAATGATTACAGTGATGAACTGTGGAATATAAGCTGAGTAGGAAGGGAAGAGGGTCTTGAAAAGCTGGTAGGCTTATCACTCTTGTCATTTAGACTTTGAATATTCAAGGCCGGTTCCTAACTGTATATATATACACCAGTATAAAAAAAAATTTAAGTCAGATTTGCAAAAAGTTATTTTGAGCAGGTAAAGAGGAGGAGGCTGTCTAGGTTCTACCAAAGCCAAAGAATAATAGTAAAAACAAAAAGCTACAAAAAAACCCAATAGTCTCATCTTTTGATTTATTTTTTGTTTGGCAGTCATGGTATAACTGAAAGCCAAGAAAAGGCCCTGCATTTTTAATGGATTTACTCAACCATTTCCTTTTAAAAAAAGTAAGAACAAACAAGCTCACAGGTTTTATTCTTATAAAAACACTGCATGTTCATTATAGGATGTTTTGAAAATAATGTTTACAAAAATTCTGCCATCCAGTTAACAGTTCTGCTGTACTTTGTGGTCCAGTTTTCCTCCCTATTCTTTCTATGTAATTGAACCACATACATATAATTTTGTTTCCTGTGTTTTTGCACTTAACAAACGAACAATATGAATTTTCCCCTCATGTTATTTATAACTCTGTATAAATATCAATTTCACTGGTTCTCTAAAGTTCCATTGTGTAAATGTGCCCGGATTTTGTTTACTCATACTGTTGGAAATTAGGATGTTTCCAATTTTTTTAATTTAAATTTACTTTTTGTCATAAATAATGATCCAGGGAATATTTTTATGTTTTTTTCTTTAATATTTATAAAAACAGCATTATTGGGTCAAGGAGTATGGTTATTTTTCAATTGCCTATTGCCAAATTAATTTTTATGGCTGTATTAAGATCCTTCAGCTGGGCGCGGTGGCTCACACCTGTAATCCCAGCACTTTGGGAGGCTAAGTCAGGTGGATCATCTGAGGCCAGGAGTTTGACACCAGCCTGGCTAACGTGGTGAAACCCATGTCTATGGGTTTCAATACAAAATTAGCTGGGAGTGGTGGCATGTACTTGTATTTCCAGCTACAGGAGGCTGAGGCAGGAGAATCGCTTGAACCTGGGAAGCAGAGGTTGCTGTGAGCTGAGATTGCACTACTGCACTCCAGCCTGGGTGACAGACTGAGACTCTCAGAAAACTAATAATAATAAATTTTTTAAAAAAGACACGTTCAGGCAATCAATACAACCATTTAGAAAAATCTTTGCTGATTTGACTTTTGGAAAATCATAGTGTTAATAGTTTAATTTGTATATCTCTGATTCTTGTGAGGGTTAATATTTTTCCATAAATGTGTTGAGTGAATTGGTTGTATGTGTGGAAAAATGTAAATCCTTACCTACCTCACACATAAATCAGTACTAGATTAATCAAGGACTTAAATATGAAAACCAAAACTTCTTTACAGCAAATACAGGAGGATATATGATCTCAATGTCAGATGAATTTTTTTAAGACAATAGAAGGGGCAGATAGTAAAGGTAAACTGATAAATTTGACTAAAATAAAATGGACAAACTTCTGATCCTCAGGTACTAGAAAAAGAATAAAAAGTCAAGATACAAGGTCAATGCAACAGTAAAGAAAAAAGAGAAAAGACACAGGATGATCTGTATGAACTGATACAGAATGATTTCTAGGGGTCTGAAGTTTACCTGCCATATGATAAATTTTTTTGTTCTCTATATTTAGCCACACACTTCAATCATCACTTTCCCGCAATCGGGGAAAAAAAAACTTTGCTTAAAAGCCAACCCATCTTACATTCCCACCAGCAGTGTATAAGGTTTCTGGTTTCTCTGCATCCCTGCCTTTGTCATGATATTGTCATGATAGTGGTTGTGCAGTGGTATCTTTTTGTGGCTTTAATTTACATTTTGAATGACTAATACTATTAAGCACCTTTTCGTGTGCTTATTAGCCATTTGTGTGTTGTCTTTGGTCAAAGGTTTGTTCACATCTTTTGCTCATTTAAAAAATTAGGTTTTATTTATATCTTGGTATCATCTCTTGTCAGTTACGATACACAGATATTCTAGCCTGTGGCTTAGAAGATATGATACACAGATATTTTCTTCTAGCCTGTGGCTTATCTTTCTTTTAATGGTTTGTTTTGAAACACAAACACTTTTAAATTTTAGTTATTAAATTTTAATGATGTTTAACTTAGCAGAGTTTTTCTCTTATATATTGTGCTTTTGGTATTGTGTCCAGGAACTCTTTGTCCAAACTAGAGTCACAAAGTTTTTTTAAAGAAG
The DNA here is from genome assembly GCF_029281585.2 of Gorilla gorilla gorilla. NCBI lineage: Eukaryota > Metazoa > Chordata > Mammalia > Primates > Hominidae > Gorilla > Gorilla gorilla. Next base: position 99,637,706 of record NC_073241.2, read on the forward strand.
TTTTATAGTTTCATGGCCGAGCACGGTGGCTCACGCCTGTAATCCCAGCACTTTGGGATGCCGAGGTGGGCGGATCTGAAGGTCAGGAGTTCGAGACCAGTCTGGCCAACATGGTGAAACCCAGTCTCTACTAAAAATACTAAAAAAAAAAAAAAAAATTAGCCGGGCGTGGTGGCGGGCGCCTGTAGTCCCAGCTACTCGGGAGGCTGAGGCAGGAGAATGGCGTGACCCAGGAGGCGGAGCTTGCAGTGAGCCGAGATCGCGCCACTGCACTCCAGCCTGGGCGACAGAGCGAGACTCCGTCTCAAAAAAAAAAAAAAAAAAAGAAAATACAAAAGTTTGCCGGGCATAGTGGCATGCACCTGTAATCCCAGCTATTCGGGAGGCTGACGCAGGAGAATTGTTTGAAGCCGGGAGGTGGAGGTTGCAGTGAGCCGAGATCGCGCCACTGCACTCCAACCTGAGCAACAGAGCAAGACTCCGTCTCAAAAAGAAAAAAAAAAAAAGTTTTATAGTTTTAGTTCATACATTTAGGTATATGATCCATTTTGACTTAATTCTTACCTATGGTGTGAAGTAAGAGTTTACATTTTTGTTTTTAGTTATTCAGTTGTCCCAGCACCATCTGTCAAGAAGACTTTCCTCATTGACTCGTCTTGGGACGTTTCTTGAAAATCAGTTGACTTTAAGGATTTATTTCCAGACTCCTTTATTCTGTGATGTGTATGCCAGTCTCTATGTCAGCAGCACACTGTCTTGATTCCTATAGTTGTATAAGCACTTTCGAAATTGGATAGTGTAACTTTGTTCTTTTTCAAAACTGCATTTCAATATAAATTTTAGGAATATTGTATCAATTAATATAAAAAGCTTACTAAGCTTTTGATAGGGATTGTTTGAATCTATAGATCAATTTTGGAAGAATTGCCATATTAATAATATTGAATCTTCCAGTTCAGAAACATGGAATCTCTAATTATTTAGAATCTCTGTATTCTCTTAGCAGTGTTTTGTGGTTTTGACTATGAATCTTGTACTACATGTGTTAAATTTATTCCTCAGTCATTTTATATTTTGTGAACAGAATTGTTTTCTTAATTCACTTTTGGTGTGCTAGTCGTTTTATTGTTGCTAGGTTTGTAGGCTCGTAGGGTGGGTGTGTGGGGGTGTGTGTGTGTGTTATGTGAGTTCCTTGGGTTTTTCTACGTATAAGATTTTGTCAGCTGGCCAGGTGTGGGGGCTTATGCCTATAATCTCAGCACTTTGGGAGGCCAAGGCTGGAGGATCCCTTGAGCCTAGGAGTTTAAGACCAGCCTGGGAAACATAGGGAGACCCTGTCTCTATTAAAAGTTAGCTAAGTGTGGTGGCATGCATCTGTAGTCCAAGCTCCTTGGAAGGCTGAGGCAAGAAGATTGGTTGAGCTCAGGAGGTCGAGGCTGCAGTGAGCTGTGATCATGCCACTGCACCCCAGCCTGGTGACAGAGTGACATCCTGTCACAAAAAAGCAGCCGAAGTGGGTGGATCACGAGGTCAGGAGATCAAGACCATCTTGGCCAACATGGTGAAACCCTGTCTCTACTAAGAATACAAAAAATTAGCTGGGTGTGGTGGCGCACGCTACTGGGGAGGCTACTGGGGAGGCTACTGGGAAGGCTACTGGGAGCTGAGGCAGGAGAATCTCTTGAACCTGGGAGGCGGAGATTGCAGTGAGCTGAGATCGTGCCATTGCACTCCAGCCTGGTGACAGAGTGAGACTCCATCTCAAAAAAAAAAAAAAAAAAAAAAAAAAGCCAAAAACTAAGATTGTGTAGATTATGAATAAAGATGGTTTTATTTCTTCCTTTCCAATTCATATGCATTTTTTTTCTTGTTCCACTGGCTCAAACCTTCAGTACAGTGTTGAGTAGAGGGGGTGAGCGCAAATGTCCTTGTCTTGCCCCCAGTCTTAGTGGCAAAGCATTCAGCCCTTCAGCATTAAGTATGATGTTAGCTGTAGGTTTTTCATAGTTGCCCTTAATTAGTTTGAGCGAGTTTCCTTCTATTCTTAGCTTATAAAAAGTTTTTATCATCAATAGGTGTTGTCAGTGCCTTTCTGCAACTATTAAGATGATCATGTGTGTTTTTTTCCATCTTTATTAGTATGCTGTAGCGCATCAATTGGTTATTGATGTTAAACCAACCTGGATAAATCTCATTTGGTCAAGGTATATAATGCTTTTTATATGTTGCTGAATTCAGTTTGCTGATGTTTTGTTAAGAAGTTTTGGCCAAGCATGGTGGCTTACGCCTGTAATCCCAACACTTTGGGAGGTCTAGGCAGGAGGACTGTTTGAGCCCAGGAGTTCTAGACAAGCTTGGGCAACATAGGGAGACCCCAGCTTTACAAAAAATAAAAAAATTAGCCAGGTGTGCTGGTGCGTGCCTGTAGTCCCAGCTATTTGGGAGGCCATGATGGGAGGATCACTTGAGCCTGAAGATGGAGGCTGCAGCGAGCCATGATTGCATCACTGCACTCCAGCCTGGGCAACAGAATGAGACCCTGTCTCTAAAAATAATAAATAATTTTTCTATCAGTGTTCATGATGGATATGGATTTGTAGTTTTCTTGTGATGTCTTTGGCTTTGTTATCAGGGTAATACTGGCCTCACAGAATGGCTTGTAAAGTGTTCCTTTCTTCTCTATTAGCTGAAAGAGTTTGTGAAGATTTGTATTAATTGTTTAAATCTTTAGTGGAATTTACCAGTGAAGCCACCCGAACCTGACCTTTCTTTATAGGAAGGTTTTTAATTATCAATTCATTCTTTACTCGTTATAGGTCTATTTAGATTCTCTCTTTCCTTTTGAGTCAGATTTGGTAATTTGTGTCTTTCTAGGATTTTGTCCATTTTCTCTTAAGTTTTCTAATTTGTTGGTAAAAGGTGATTTATAGTATTCCCATATAATCCTTTAAATTTCCATAGGCTTGATAGTGATAGCCTCTCTTTCATTTCTGATTTTGCTAATTTATGTCTTCTCTCTTAATTTCTTTGTCAGTCTAGCCTAAAGTTTTGTCTGTTTTTTATCTTTTCAAATGACTCACTTTTGGTTTTATTTGTTTTTTCCCTCTTGTTTTTCTGTTTTCTATTTTATTAATTTCTACTCTAACATTTACTATTCTGCTTTCATTGGGTTTAGTTATTTTCTTTTATTTTCTTTTTTTTTTTTCTATCTCTTCATTTTATTTTATTTTATTTTTTGAGATGGAGTCTCGCTCTTGTTGCCCAGGCTGGAGTGCAATGGCGCAATCTTGGATCATTGCAACCTCTGCCTCCCGGGTTCAAGTGATTCTCCTGCCTCCGCCTCTTGAGTAGCTGGGACTACAGGCGCTCGCCACCACACCTGGCTAATTTTTTGTATTTTTAGTAGAGATGGGGTTTCACCATGTTGGCCAGCCTGGTCTCAAACTGACCTCAGGTGATCCACCCACATTGGCCTCCCAAAGTGCTGGGATTACAGGTGTAAGCCACCGCACCTGGCCTATCTCTTCATTCTTTTTTTTTTTTAATTTTTTTTAATTTTTTTTATTTTTTATTGATCATTCTTGGGTGTTTCTCGCAGAGGGGGATTTGGCAGGGTCACAGGACAATAGTGGAGGGAAGGTCAGCAGATAAACAAGTGAACAAAGTTCTCTGGTTTTCCTAGGCAGAGGACCCTGCTGCCTTCCACAGTGTTTGTGTCCCTGGGTACTTGAGATTAGGGAGTGGTGATGACTCTTAACGAGCATGCTGCCTTCAAGCATCTGTTTAACAAAGCACATCTTGCACCGCCCTTAATCCATTCAACCCTGAGTGGATACAGCACATGTTTCAGAGAGCACAGGGTTGGGGGCAAGGTCACAGATCAACAGGATCCCAAGGCAGAAGAATTTCTCCCAGTACAGAATAAAATGAAAAGTCTCCCATGCCTACCTCCCTCCACACAGACAAGGCAACCATCCGACCTCTCAATCCTCTCCCCACCTTTCCCCCCTTTCCACTCCACAAAACCGCCACTGTCATCATGGCCCGTTCTCAATGAGCTGTTGGGTACACCTCCCAGACGGGGTGGCAGCCGGGCAGAGGGGCTCCTCACTTCCCAGTAGGGGCGGCCGGGCAGAGGCACCCTTCACTTCCCCGACGGATCGGCTGGCCGGGCGGAGGGCTGACCCCCCCACCTCCCTCCCGGACGGGGCGGCTGGCCGGGCGGGGGGCTGACCCACCCCACCTCCCTCCTGGACGGGGCGGCTGGCCGGGCAGAGGGGCTCCTCACTTCCCAGTAGGGGCGGCCGGGCAGAGGTGCCCCTCACCTCCCGGACGGGGCGGCTGGCCGGGCAGGGGGCTGACCCACCCCACCTCCCTCCTGGACGGGGCGGCTGGCCGGGCAGAGGGGCTCCTCACTTCCCAGTAGGGGCGGCCGGGCAGAGGCGCCCCTCACCTCCCGGACAGGGCGGCTGGCCAGGCGGGGGGCTGGGGTTTAGTTATTTTCTAATTTCTTAAGGGTGAAAGCTTAGGTTATTGATTTGAGACCTTTTTTGATATAGGCATTTAAAGCTGTACATTTTTTCCTAAGCACTACTTTAGCCACATCCCATAAATTTGTGTATGTTTTGTTTTAATTCTGTTCAAAATATTTCTTAACTTTTTCTTGTGATTTTTAGTCTTTGGCCCATTGGTTATTTAGAAGTGTTTTGTTTCATTTAGAAATATTCGGTGTTTTTCCAGATTTATTTCTGTTGTAGATATATCATTAATTTACTTCCATTGTGGTCAGAGAACATACTTGGTATAATTATAGTATCAGTCTTTTTAAATTTATTGAGGCTTTTGGAGACAGTCTTGCTCTGTCACCCAGACTGGAGTGCAGTGGCGTAATCATGGACAAGGTGCAGCCTCAACACTCCTGGGCTCAAGTGATCCTCCTGCCCCAGCTTCCCATGTAGCTGGGGCTACAGGCATGCGCCACCATACCTGGCTATTTTTTTTTTTTAATTTTTTGCAACAACTAGGTCTCACTATGCTGTCCAGGCTGGTTTTGAATTCCTGGGCTCATGTGATCCTCCTGCCTTTTCCTCCCAAAATTCTGGGATTACAGGTGTGAGTCACCACACCTGGCTGTTGAGGCTTGTTGTGGTCTATCTGGAAAAATGAAGCCTTGAATAAATATTAATTAGGTCAAGTTAGTTGATAGTGTTGAAGTATTATGTACCTTGCTATTTCATCTTTATTTGTTCCATCATTTATGAAATTGGCTTTTTGAAATCTTCAGGTATTATTGTTGAATTGTCTGTGTCTCCTTTCAGTTCTCTCAGGCTTTGCTTTATGTATTTTGGGGTTTTATTAAGTGCATATGTGTTTACAATTGCTGTGTCTTCATTACGTATTGACCCTTTTATCATTTTGAAATGCCCCTTTTTGCCCCTGGTAATACTAAAAGTCTATTTTGTCTGATATTAATATAGCTATTCTAGCTCTCATGATTATTATTTACGTGGAAACTTTCCTGTCCTTTTTAAGTGGTTTGTGTCTTTCTGTGTTAGGGGAGTCTGTTGTAGCCAGCACATAGTTGTTTCTTTTTTAAAAAAGATTTAGTCTGACAATTTCTACTTTTTGAGTAGAGTGACATCAGCAAACTTTTTCTGTAAGGGTCAGATTGTAAATGTGTTAGGCTTTACATGCTTTGTGGTCTCTTAACAATGCAACTTTGTTGCAGTGAGAAAGCAGCCATAAAAGATATGTAACAAAGTAGGAGTGGCTTTATTCCAAACTTTTATTTATGAACATCGAAATTTGAATTTCATATAATTTCCATTTGTCACTTTTTTGTTTTTTTATCATTAAATAATAAAAAAACATTTTTTAGCTTATGAAATACACAAAAAGGATGATGTGCTGAATTTTGCCTGTGAACTAAAGTTTGCTGACTCCTGGAGTAAGGGTTTATTAGTCCATTCGCACTTAATGTGATTATTGATTCCATTGGATTTATGTTTATCATTTTGCTATTCTTTTTAAAATTTATTTTTGTTTATTTGTTCCTCTGTTACTGCATTCTTTTGTGTTAAGTGCATATTTTTTGGTGTGCCAATTTAATTCTTCTCTTGACGTTTTATTTTTTAAATAATATTGTCTAAGTAATTTTATTTGTGATTGCTCCACAAATCACTCCATGTATCTTTACTTACCACAATCTGCTTCAAAATAATGCTACCTTAATACTGATAAAATACAGACACTTGGCTTCATGTCTCCTTTTCCTCCCCTAACTTTATGCCTTTATTTTTATTTTTGAGACAAGAGTCTCGCTTTGTTGCCTAGGCTGGAGTGCAGTGGCATGATCTCAGCTCACTGCAACTTCCACCTCCCAGGTTCAAGTGATTCTCCTACCTTGACCTCCCGATTAGCTGGGATTACAGGCATGTGCCACCTCACCCGGCTAATTGTTTTGTGTTTTTAGTAGAGACAGGATTTCACCATGTTGGCCAGGCTGGTCTCGAACTCCTGACCTCAAGTGATCCTCCTGCCTCAGCCTCCCAGAATGCTGGGTTTACAGGCATGAGCCACCACGCCCAGCCTGTGCTATTATTTACGTAAATTACTATATGTTGTATGTTATAACCTTAACACTACTGTTAACAGTTATTAACTTAAACAATCTCATGACCTTTGAAGAAGAGAAGAAATGAAAAAATACATTTATAGTATTTTAAATTGACGTACACACTTACCATTCCAGTTGTCACCAAATGTGATGAATTCAAAGTACTGAAATGGTTGCTATTGACAGTTTAGTCCAGCTTCATAGTTACTTTTGGGAAAGGAGATTTATTGGCCTCCTCATTCCTTTTTTTAAAATATAGTTTTCATAAATGATTTTTTTTTTGAGACAGGGTCTCACTCTATTGCCCAGGCTGGAGTGCAGTGGTGCAGTCACAGGTCACTGCAGCCTTGACCTTCCTTTCCAGGCTTGGGTGATCCTCCCACCTCAGCCTCTTTAGTAGCTGGGACTATAGGTATTCGTCACCATGCCTGGCTAATTTTCTAATTTTTTGTGGGTTTTTTTTTTTTTTTTTTTGCAGAGACAGGATCTTCCTGTGTTGCCCAGGCTGGTCTTGAACTCCTTGGCTCAAGCAGTCTGCACACCTCGGCCTCCCAAAGTGCTAGGATTATAGGCGTGAGCCACCAAGCCCGGCCAACCACCTCATTCCATCATGCCAGAAGTGAATCCCCTAGGTATATACTGCTTTTATCCCCACTTTCACATGAGGAGACTGAGACATGGATGTCCAAGGTCATTAGGAAATAGTAGTTGCAATGTGGACTCTTGTCTCCCGTCTCCTGTTATGCTCTTAATCATGAGGTTCTGTGTTGCCATGCCTGATGTTAAGTGAGTGCACATTCAAGTAACATGACAGTTTCTGAATTATGCACCAGGGGTTCAGCACTTGTATCCATTACTTGGTAACTTCTTTTGTGACTTTGGGCAAATTATTAAACTAAGGTTCAGTTTGCTCTTCTATAAAACGGAGATAAAAATAGTGTCTTCCAAGTAGAGCTCTTATGAGGATTCAAGAAGATAAACATAACATTTGTTAGTGCATAACCTCCAAGTGAGTGGCGGTTGGAGCAGCAGCAGAAGTAGCAGCCTTAGTGATAGAAAGCCTTCCCTCATTCCTCCTGGTCTGAGTTAGGTGTGGCTCTGAGTGCTGATGGCATTCGGAAATATGTTTCTCTTAGAGCACTTCTCACAGTCTCCTGCAGATGTTCCCCAATGTATTCTACACTAGAATCTAAGATCCTAGAAGGTAATGAGTTCATCTTTCATCCTTGTGTTTTTGCTATTGCTTGAAGAGGGAAGCAAAAGGCTGAAATGAGGTACTTGGAATGAGGCAAGGCATGAGGCTGACACTTTGCTTCATGAGATTAAAAGCGAGGAACAATTCCAACAGTTTGGGAAGGCTTATGGGAGATGGATTAAGGAAAGTTGTTTATACCTTTGGCCCTGAGAGCATCACAGACCTGCTTTTCATGATAACCGAGTAACTGAAACACAGAGACAGGGTTTTTTACTTAGAGTGCCTTATTTTACCTTAAATTGTACCTGAACACTTGATGGGGTGGAGTGGTCATTTTGTAGTAATGTAAAATCGGCTCGATGGTTACAGAAAAGTCTAATACAGAAAATAAAAGTCAACTTCCTGATCCCTTTTACTGTTCACTAGAGATGTAATCACTGTTACTTGTATATTTTTTGAAACATTTATTTTGCACTTTAGGCATATAAATATATATACAAATGAGATGATCTTTGCATTTAGTTTTATAGCTTCTTTCCCCAATAATGTGTAGTGGACATCTCGCTTTATCTCTACAACATTCCCTTGTATTGATTATCATTTATTAAACTAGTCTGATGATTTTTTTATGGTTACTGTTGCTTCCTGACATTTAGGTTCCACATTTTTGCCAAAATGAATTATGCAGTAAATGTTTCGTGTAGGGAGGTGAGCTCTAAAATCAGTTGTGTGATTTTAGGCAAGTTCCTTAACCTCTCTGTATCTCAGCTTCCCCATCTATACATTGAGAATATTAGTACTACTACTTTTGCTAGCTGCAAACATCTGTGTAGCCTAATATGAGCCAGACATTGTTTTAAAAACATCACATATATTAATGCATTTAAACCTCACAACTAGCCTGAGTGATAGGTACTGATATTTCTAAGATCACAAAATTATTCAGTGGTGGAGCCAGAATATAGTACGTGAACTTATGTAGTCTGGTTCCACAGTGCACAGTACCAAACTTACAGGGTTATGACAAAGACTTGGCACATAGTAGGCCAATATGTGGTCTGTATTTACCAATATTAGGTCAATGATCAAGTAATGTTTGCTTTTTGTTTTGTTTTTTTTTTCAATTAATGCAATAAGGAACATTGTTGTCCATATGTCTTTGTTTTTGGCATGAGTATATATCCAAAGAACAAATCATTAGTAGCATAATTACTTGGTTAGGTGTATATCAATTTAAATTTTTGATAAATATTTTCAAATCATCTTTTACAAAGTTTTACCAATTTACTTCAATCATGAGTTATGAGTGCTCAGTTCAGGATGCCTTTCCCAACGTTAAGTGTTACTAATTTAAGTTTTTCAGACTCAGATGAAGAGGTTATCTTGTTTTGGTTTGAATTTCCATTTCAATGAATTTTAAAAATTGAGATATAATTTGCATACAGTGAAATCACCTTTTTTAGTTGTATTTTGTTGAGTTTTGACAAATGCATTCAGTTACGTAAACACCACCACAATCAAGATATAGAACAATTGCCATTACGCCAAAATTCTTTGGATTTTTTTTTTTTTTTTTTTTTTTGAGATGGAGTCTTCCTCTGTTGCCCAGGCTGGAGTGCAGTGGCGTGATCTCGGCTCACTGCAAACTCCGCCTCCCGGGTTCAAGCAATTCTCCTGCCTCAGCCTCCTGAGTAGCTGGGATTACAGGCAAGTGCCACGCGCCACCATGCCTGGCTAATTTTTGTATTCTTAGTAGAGACAGGCTTTCACCATGTTGGCCAGGCTGGTCTCGAACTCTTGACCTCGTGATCCACCTGCTTCAGCCTCCCAAAGTGCTGGGATTACAGGCGTGAGCCACCACACCGGGCCCATGGATTTTTTAATGATGAATGAATTGAGAATATTTTAGGTTATTGATTGGCCACTTGAATTTGTGTTCTCCCTCTTGCTTTTGTGATTTCTTTCTTATTCTTACCTTTCTTTTTCCTTTTCATCATTCTTTTTGTGTGATGTTTGTTTCTGTGCTTTGCCTGTTTGCTTATAGAATTGTTTGCCTTTCTCTTACTGATTTCTAACAGCACAGTTTATGTTACAACATTAATCCTTTGTCATATATGTTTGCAGTTTTTCTCTATTTTTTGCTTTCTTTATGCCAATTTTTGGTTATCAAGAAATTTGTACATTTTGCATTGTCAGATTTATTCTTTTATGGATTCAAGGTTTTATGTTATGTATTAGAAGGCCTTCTGCAGTGCAAGCCTTCTAAAAAATATTTTTCTCCAACTTTTATATTTTTAAAAAATAAATATGTATATATTTGATGTTTCTGGAATTCATTTTGATACAAGAAATTAAGTAAGACCCACTAGTCTCGAAAGTTTCTCCCACCTACTCATCATCATTCATTGATAGTTCACCTATCCCTGGTGGTCTTAAGATGTCTTCTTAATGACAGACTCTTCCCATATGTCTCTTGGTCTATTTCTTGACTTTCTATTCTGTCATTTCCCTCCTCCAGCGTTAAGCTGTTGCAGCGTGTTTTAATATGTCATGTAGCTCATTCTCCTTCAGTTAGTCTTTTAGAATTTTTCTCTTTTCGTTGTTTGCATAACAAAGTTCACTGTCATTTTGTTGACTTTCTTGAAAAAGCATTATTGATGTTTTCTTGGGATCTCGAGTCAATATTTTGACAGGATTGGATTGTTTTACCTGAGAACAAGATTTGTCTATGTATATTTGATCTATTATGATTCTCTGAGTTTTAAAGTGTTTCATGTAGTTTTACATTTGCTATTATTTCACCTTTTTTGAAGCTGTTACAAATAGGATCTAGTCTTTTATTATGTTTTCTTATCTGCTTAAAATTATAGAATCCACAAAAATTAGCCGGGTGTGGTGGCACACACCTGTAATGCCAGCTACTCGGGAGGCTGAGGCAGGAGAATCACTTGAACCCGGGAGTCAGAGGCAGGAGAATCACTTGAACCCGGGAGTCAGAGGTTGCAGTGAGCTGAGATGGCACCACCACACTCCAGCCTGGGCGACAGAGTGAGACCCCATCTCAAAACTAAAAATAAAAAAGTTATAGAATTTCTAGTGACTTGTACATATGAATTTTGTAATTGGTCACTTGACTGAGTTCCTTTTTTTCCCCCTGATACAGTCATGCCCTGCAAAATGACAGTTTAGTCTATGATGAACCGAGTGTGTAATGTGGTCCTATAGGATTATAATACCATATTTTTACTCTACCCTTTCTTTCTTTAGATATGTTTAGATACACAAATACTTACCACTGTGTTACATTGCCTACAATATTTAGAACAGTAACATGCTTTACAGGTTTGTGGCCTAGAAGCAATAGGCTATACCATAAAGCCTAGGTAAGCTGTACAATCACGGTTTGTGTAAATCCACTCTATGTTTGCTCAATGACAAAATCACCTAACGACATATTTCTCAGAACATACTCCTGTTCTTCAGCTGCATCTATTGAAATTTCAGGTGTTTAATCATTTCATAAGGATAATTTTGTCTTCTCCTTTCCGATATTTATATTTATTTCTTGTCTAATTCATTGGCTAATATGTTGGGAATAAGGCTAATTAATAATACAATTGATGTCCTCGTTGCTGGCTTTCAGCATTTCTTCATTACAGCTCTGATTTTGTGTGTGTGTGTGTGTATATATATATATATATATGTCTATCTATTCCTATTTTACAATGGGTTTGGGGTGTCAGGAATTGATGTTTAGTATTTTTTCAGATCCTTTTTGTGACTCATAGCTATGATCATATTATTTTACTCCTTTGATCTAAGGTAATATATATTAATAAACTTCCAAATTAGAGCCACGTTAGCAATCCCAGGATATACCTTATCTAGTTGAATTGTTTTCTCCCTACCACTCCCAATGTTTGCTGGTATTTACGGTTTGTACTTCAGTGTTCATAAGTGAGATCAGTTTGATTTTTTTTTTTTTTTGTCGTCTTTGTCAAATTTTGGTATCAGTATTCTTTTGACCTCAACAATAAATTTGGGAGCTTTCTGTTTTCTGTGTGCTCTGAAGTGTGTTGTGAATTTTGGACCTATGTCTTTATTGTCCTCCCCTTTTTTCTTTCTCCTGAAGGAAAAAGAGCCGTGGTAGCTCCTTGATCACTTTCTCAGTTTCCTTGACAATTATTAGCTTCTTTTGGATTTCTATGTCTTCTGCTGCAAATTTTGATGATATATATTTTGCTATAAAATTATCCTTTTCATCTGAGTTTCAAATTAATTTTCACAGAATTTTCAAAGTAGTTTTACACATTTTGATTCCTCATGCATGTGTGGTTATTGCTCTATTTCTGATTTTGTATAAGCACATTCCCTTTCTTGATTATGCCAGCTAGTTGTTTACCAATTGAGTTTTCTCTTGTATAATCAAAGAATCAACTCTTGTAATGTTTAATGCTGTTACTTTTTATTTTCTAATTCATTAATTTGTGCTTTTATCTTTATTTTTTCTGATTTTTCTTTTGCTGGCTGGGGGTTTATAATTAGTGACTTCTTGAATGGAATGCATAATTTATTTCTTTTAATTCCTTACCAGGTAGTTTTGTAAGTGTTTAAATCTTTGAATTTTTCTGTGGACCCAGTTTTAGGGTCTTACAAAATCACATAGATTTTGATATTTTTTTTTTTTTTTTTTTTTTTTTGAGATGGGGTTTCGCTTTTGTTGCCCGGGCTGGAGTGCAGTGGCGCGATCTTGGCTCACTGCAACCTCCGTCTCCTGGGTTTAAGCGATTCTCTTGCCTCAGCCTCACTCCTGCCACCACGCCTAGCGAATTTTTTATTTTTAGTAGAGACAGGGTTTCAGCATGTTGGCCAGGCTGGTCTTGAGCTCCTAACCTCAAGTGATCCGCCCGCCTCAACCTCCCAAAGTGCTGGGATTACAGGCGTGAGCCACCTCGCCCGTCTGATATGTAGCGTTTTCATTATGTTAGTATACATTTTTGTTCGCTTTGAGATTTTGTCTCTGACTTGAGTTATTTAAAGATGTTTGATTTTAATTTAATTTACTTAATTTTTTTTTGTTTGTCCTATTTACTTTTATTGCCTTGTGGTTAATTAAGGAGATCTCTCTGACTTTTAAAATTTATGAAGGTTTTCATTGGGGCCTTTAGTAACTATTCCATAAGTTCTTGAAAAGGAGATGTGTTCTCAGTTTTTAGGGTACAGAATCCCGTATGTCTAAAAGATAAATTAATTTTGTAATTTAAATTTGCTATATTCTTCATTTTTGTTTACTTCATTTTCCTGGGCTGAAAGAGACATTTTAATGCTGTTCCATTTTATGTTCAAAGATTTTTGGCAGATTTTTTTCTTCATTATATTATGGAGTATACTTTTCATAATGTGCCCCTTTTCATTTTGTTTGACCAGTTTATCTTGAATGCAGTGCCATCTTACCATTGTTACTCTAGCTTCCTCGTTGCCAGCCTATGCCTTTTTCCATTCTTTTCTGTTAGAGGACTCTTTTTTCTTCAAAATTTTTCAGAATTGAATTTTTCAGTTAATTGAAAAACTTCACTAAACTAGGGACTCGTGTACTTTAAACATTTTATTTTAAATTAAAACAAGTAAATACACTCTTTCATTAATTTCTAAATGTAGGACCAGTGTGTTTTCTTTAAATGTCTATTGACTCTCTGTATCAGTCTAAATGATACACTCTATATCCTTACGTAATATGTCTAGGATTTCTAGTTTAGCACTTCTTTTAAGTATAATTAGAAGTTTAATTGCCTTTGCAAAGCAATCTTTGTACAAAGGCCCAGTTATTTTTTTCAAGGTAGCATAGTGGAATTTACTTATTTTTTATAATGTATTTTTTATTTCAATAAGTTTTTGGGGAACAGGTGGTTTTTGGTTACATGGAAGTTCTTTAGTGGTGATTTCTGAGATTTGGGTTCAGCCATCACCTGAGCAGTGTACATTGTACCGAGTGTGTAGTCTTTTATCCCTCACCCCCTCCCTGAGTCTGCAAAGTCCATTGTATCATTCTTATGCCTTTGCATCCTCATAACTTAGCTCGCACTTATAAGTGAGAACATACGATGTTTGATTTTCCATTCCAGAGTTAGTTACTTCACTTAGAATAATGGTCTCCAATTCCATTCAGGTTGTTGTGAATGCCATTCTTTCATTCCTTTTTATAGCTAAGTAGTATTCCATGGTATGTGTATATATGTGTGTGTGTATATATATATATACACATATATACATACATATATACACATATATACATACATATATATACATACATATATACTTATATATACACATACATATATACATACATACACACAGACACACCACATTTTCTTTATCCACTCATTGGTTGATGGACGTTGGGCTCGTTCCATATTTTTGCAGTTGTGAATCGTGCTGCTATGTGTGTGCAAGTACAATTTTTTTTTTTTCCCCTCTGGGTAGATACCTAGTAGTGGGATTGCTGGATGAAATGGTAGATCTACTTTTAGTTCTTTACGGAATTTCCACAGTTTTCCGTAGTGGTTCTAGTTTACATTCCCACCAACAGTGTAGAACTGTTCCCTTTTTACCACATTCACACCAACATCTTTTTGTTTGTTTGTTTGAGACAGGGCCCTACACTGTCGCCCAGGTTGGTGTGTGGGTGTGCATGGTGTGATCCTGGCTCACTGCAACCTCTGCCTCCAGGGTTCAAGCAATCCTCCCACCTTAGCCTCCTGAGTAGCTTGAACTGCAAGCGCACACCATCACACCCAGCTAATTTTTGTAATTTTTGGTAGAGATGGAGTTTCAGCATGTTGGCCGGACTGGCCCTCGAACTCCTGACCTCAAGTGATCCACCTGCCTCAGCATCCCAAAGTGCTGGGATGACAGGCGTGAACCACTGTACCTGGCCTATTATTTATTATATAGTTTTTTTTTTAAAGGAATGTTTCCCTAGTCTTTTTGCCTGTACCTGATTCTGCAGAAAACATTTTTAGCCACCGCATTTATTTATTATTTCTAAATCAATTTGCACTATTTTTATATAATTTTCAAAAATATTCTTATTTGTTCATATGTTTAAATTGCATAATGAATTTAAATACAAAAAACCTTTGCATCTGAGCATCACCCATGCCCGGGAGCTGTCTTTGGTGTTGGAGATACAGTCATGACCACTACTGAAAACATTCCTGATCTCAAGTAGAACACACTTAGTACAACTAGCTGGTAGCATAAGAAAATCGCAGGCACAGTGAAGAAGAGAATAGTTGGAAAGAGTGGAAATACTGGAGAGATTTTATGATATTTTGAAACTTTCTGAGATAATTTTAGTGTGTCCTTTCTATATATAACATACTGTTGTTGTTGTTGTTTTTTAATCAGATCTTAAAATGTTTTTCTTCTAGGCCGGGCGCGGTGGCTCACGCCTGTAATCCCAGCACTTTGGGAGGCCAAAGCGGGTGGATCACGAGGTCAGGAGTTTGAGACCAGCCTGGCCAACATGACAAAAACCCTCTCTACTAAAAATACAATAATTAGCCGGGTGTGGTGGTGGGCGCCTATAATCCCAGCTACTCAGGAGGCTGAGGCAGGAGAATCGCTCGAAACTAAGAGACAGAGGTTTCAGTGAGCCGAGATGGTGCCATTGCACTCCAGCCTGGGTGACGCGAGCAAGATTCCGTCTCACAAAAAAAAGAAAAGAGAAGAGAAAAGAAGAAAGAAAGAGAAAATTTTGTCTAATAGTTGAATTTACTCCATTTATATGTATTGGTATAACAAACATTTTGGAGCCTACATCTTACCATATTTCATGTGGTATTTGTATTGTAATTCTTTTTTATTATATGGTCTGTTCTATTCTTTCTTTTTCTATTCTCCCTTTCTGGGAAGACTTTGGTATCTCTTTTTTATTTTTCCTTTTTTTCCTAAGGGAATGGCAAATAGTGTTCTCACAGGTTTAGGAGCGGTGGAGTAGAATCTAAGAAGCTGAGATGAAAGTACATGAACCATGCAGGTTCAGAAATTGACAATGCAGCTTACAGTGTAGAGAGATATTTACAACGCTATTAACTTTTTATGTGGATTCTTTGCTTTATGTTAAAGTCTTTCTTTTTGTTCTCTTAAATTGCCTTCACAGATAATTTAAGCCTGTGGCTCTGGTCTGTGGATCCTCTTTCATCGTAATCCTGAAACATCATTTGTCTTTTTCACTGATGGTACAGAAAGCAATGATGGATGATAAAACTGATGATGCCTTACCATGAGTCAAGGCAGCGGCACCAAACTGTAATAGTAAATGTAGTAATAGTCGTATGTTCTTTAGTAAGAACCAAGCACTTCAGTAAAAAAAAAAAAAAAAAAAAAAATTGGTTCTACTTACAGATGCCATTGATGAAGCTATAAAAATTAATTTTATGAAATCTTCACCCTGAGCTTACATCTTTCTAAAATTCTTTTTATGAAATGTGAATATTTCAAAGACACTTTCCAGTACATACTGAAGAAGGAAGAGTGTCTCCAGGGGAAGCGCTTGTTCGAATTGCTGGCTACACTAGCTAACTAGCTCCTTTTTTTCTGTGAAATAACCACTTTTACTAAAAACAACGATTGACAGACACACATGATTATTCCATGTGTTTTAACAGATATTTTCCCATAAATAATCAACATGAGTCTGTCACTTCAATAAAAACAAATGACAGTATTATTGCCAGTGATAAAATTCAAAGTTTCTTTCTTTTTTTGAGATGGAGTCTTGCTCTGTTGCCCAGGCTGGAGTGCAGTGGTGTGATCTCAGCTCACTGCAGTCTCTGCTTCCTGGGCTCAAGTGATTCTTCTTCAGCCTCCAGAGTAGCTGGGATTATAGGTGTGAGCCATAATGCCTGGCTAATGTTTATATTTTTAGTAGAGACGGGGTTTCACCATGTTGGCCAGGCTGGTCTCGAACTCCTGGCCTCAAGTGTTCCACCCACCTCGGCTTCCCAGAGTGCTGGGATTATAGGCATGACCAGTGGGTTTGAATGTTATAGAGTAAAAAAATTTCGTGTTATGGTTTCAGATTTTACAGGGCAATTTATCATTAAGAAACTATCATTCATTGAGTTTTGATATAGTATCAAAGAAAAATATCCGTAGTTATATGAAAAGGTTATTAAATAAAATATATTGTTCCTTTTTCCAACTATGTATCTGGAGGAGGCTGAATTTTCTTCTTACAGGTAGTCCCCTATGCACAGTTTCAATTACCACGGTCGATAGTCATCTGAAGACAGCGAAGTGCAGTACAGTAAGATATTTTGTGAGAGAGAGAGTCCACATTCTCATAGCTTTTATTACAATATTTTGCTATAATTGTTTAATTTTATTATTAGTTATAGTTATTAATCTCTTACTGTACCTAACTTAAAAATTAAACTTTATCATAGGTATGTGTGTATAGGAAAAAAGCAAAGTATACTTTATATAGGGTTCTGTACTATATGTGGTTTCAGGAATCCACAGGGGATCCTGGGATGTATCCCTTGCAGATAAGAGAGGGCTACTGTACTGTAACAGATTCAGTGCAGAAGTAGACATGAGAGTCTAGCTGTCTTCCTTTAGTCAGGCAGAAGAGATTTACAGTAATGTCATGTGGTACCACTTTCACTGATTTTTATCATTCATGAAAATATTATTTATGTTAACATGTCATGAGTATATTGTCATTTTAAAATAAATATAAAATTAGGCTGGGCATAGTGGCTCATACCTGTAATCCCAGCACTTTGGGAAGCTGAGGTAGGAGGATTGCTTGAGGCCGGGAGTTCAAGACCAGCCCGGGCAACATTGACCTCATCTCTACAAAAAGTAGACAAAATTAGCCAGGCGTGGTGGTGCGTGCCTATAGTACCAACTGCTCAGGAGGCTGAGGTGGGAGGATCTCTTGAACCCAGGAGGTTGAGGCTGCAGTGAGCCGAGATCATAACACTGCACTCTAGCCTGGCCAACACAGCGAGACTCTGATTCTGTGTCTTCAATAAATAAATAAATAACAAATTTTCTCAGTTTTTTTTTTTTTTTTTTTTTTTGACAGAGTTTTCGCTCTTGTTGCCCAGGGTGGAGTGCAGTGGCGCAATCTTGGCTCACTGCAACCTCTGCCTCCCAGTCTCAAGCAATTCTTCTGCCTCAGCCTCCTGAGTAGCTGGGATTACAGGCACACGCCACCATGCCCGACTATTTTTTTTTTTTTTTTTGTATTTTTAGTAGAGATGGGGTTTCACTGTGTTGGCCAGGCTGGTCTCGAACTCCTGACCTCAGGTGATCCGCCTCGGCCTCCCAAAGTTCTGGGATTACAGAAGTGAGCCATCATGCCCGGCCTCTCGGTTTTATTTTCTAGTAGGGCACATTTCAAGAGATGCAACCCACATAAACAATGCTTCTTCCTGTCTTCCAATAATTTTTAAGAGAATAAAGGGGTTCTGAGACCAGAATGTTTGAGAACCACTGATGTAAGCAGTAGAATGACAGGTAGAACAGGTTGGCATAGGGGAAGAATGTGAGCTTTGCAAATAAACAGCCAGGTTCAGATTCTGGATCTGCTGTTGCTAGTAGCAAATTGTTTAACTTTGTTGGGCAAATTCCAGTCTCTCTGATAACCAGTTTCCTCATTTTATAAAATGGGGATAATAAAGCTGTTTTGTTTATTGAAGGTTAAGTAGTTGTTTGATCTTTTTAATTTTTTCATTATGTGTTATGATGACTGACAGACATGACTACCTCAAGTCATTTAAGAAAAGGTTGAAATTATTTGAAGAAGTTATCCTTTACCCATATGGATAAAGTTTATGTCTAAAGCTTTTTCCCTTGAAACTTTATATACATTTTCAAGTATATGTATAAACTTAAAATTTTACAATTAGAAAAGCAGTAAAACTAATTCAGAACATTTACTTAGGCACGAGACAGATGGTAATCCTATAAAAAGATGGCATATATTTTTGGATGTGCAAACAGAAAAACAGATACTCTTAAAAATTTCAGAGTAATCTTTGCCTAGAATATGAAGGGAAGAGATAAAAGACCATATGGCCTAATAGAACTTTTATAGTTTGTAATGTCTAGGATTGAATTTTGTTTCTTTAATATTAGTATTGATTAATAGCTTACTAATATGGATTGGTAGTTGAAAAAGGAATAATTTTCAAGCAGGTAATTGCCAAGTACTTTTACCGTGGTTGCTAGTCTCTCGTGTTTTGGGGTATGGGTGTGATAGTGGGAAGCACAACTATTTGAATCTCACATTTAGTAGGGTTAATCAGTTACTGATTCTGGCAGTTATAATAGTTCATTATGCTTGGGTAGAAGACATGCTACTAAGACACTGAGTTCACCTAATATACAACTTCATTTATTATTTAAAAGTAACTGGTGCTTCAAATATTTTAAGTTTTTTATTTTTTACAACTTATTCAGAAACATAGTACATGACAGTAGACTTTTAAAAACTGCTTCTTCCTTTTGGGGACATGATAGTACTGATCCCCTGATAGGTTGTCTGATCTGAGTGGTTTTTAGTAAGAATGATTCCATCTGCACACCACCTGAATCCTATCTGTAACTAAAAGGGGGCAATTGTCAGATTCTCTCTCTCCTGTTAGTTCCCACCTTGTGTACCATTATATTACTGAAGGGTTGATACTACAGTTTATCTGTTCATGCATCTGTCTCCTACTGGATTAGGTGACCATCAGTTATTCATCAATCTGTGTATTGCCACACAGGGCTGAGCCAAGCTGACTCAGCAGAGGCCGAGTAGGGGCTTAGTAAATGCAGAGTGAATTCATGAATGGGATCAAAGCTAGAGCCGTAGTCTTGTGCCAAGAAACTGAGTGGTGCTAAACTGCTGATTTGGGAGGCCAGAATCTTGTTCTGGGCTTTATTAGCATTTCGCTCAAGTCAAGCGAATCACCTTGTCAAGTCATATGCAGAGAAGGCAGAACATGACGTTGGAGGAAAGAAAACATTCTACACAATTTAAACACAAGGCCTTTGTAAAGTAGTGTTAGGATCACTTAACGTGGTTTATGGAACCAAGATTTTTTGCTGTGAAATGACTTTCAGAAAGTCTTTACAGAATTGAAATCCTGTCATTTCAGTGTAGAACAATGTACAAAAAAAGTTTAGAAAATATATTTCTGGATATAGAAGTAAACATTTGCCATGGGAAATTGCAAAAAAAGAAGAGTAAGAAATAATAATTCTGGAAATATGTTTCATAATCTTCCAAGTAGATCAAAACTAGACACGTGGGTTTTTATGGGTGTACTTCAGAGATGAAGCTTTTCAACCCGCGCGCGTTGAGCTGCTTCCTCCTCTGTGCATTGGGAACTTGAAGGTAAATGATTCTTGTTCTCAAGGAATTCTCGAGTATAGAGGAACATCTCTAGATAGTTTATTACAGATAATGAAATTCTTTTTGTTTATTTTGACACATGCTTAAGTATTTAAAATATGCATCAGTTGTTGAGTTAGGTTTGTTATTGCAGTTCTATGGAACGCCTTTACTGTCGTGCCGGGACACAGGCTGGGACATGGCGGGCAGCGGAGGAGCAGTCGGAGTCAGTGCTGAAGGAGTGCACAGGTCTAGCTAGAGTCCAGCTGGGAAGGATGTGGACACTGGCCCACACGTTAGAGATTATACCAAAAAGCAAGGTGCCAAGAGAACAAAAGGTAGATGCAGGCTTGTTCTTTATAAACATCATCGGGCGGGGCGTGGTAGCTCAGCCTGTAATCCCAGCACTTTGGGAGGCCGAGGCGGGCGGATTATAAGGTCAAGAGATCGAGGCCATCCTGGCTAACACGATGAAACCCCGTCTCTATTAAAATACAAAAAACTTAGCTGAGTGTGGTGGCGGGCGTCTGTAGTCCCAGCTACTTGGGAGGCTGAGGCAGGAGAATGGCGTGAACCCGGGAGGCAGAGCTTGCAGTGAGCCGAGATCACGCCACTGCACTCCAGCCTGGGCGAAAGAGTGAGACTCATCTCAAAATAATAATAATAATAATAATAATAATAATAATAATAAACATCATCAAATACTTGCCAAATGCTCATTGTGTAGTAGGCAGTGATCTGCTCTGCTGGGTGCAATAGAAAGAAATCCCGGTCCTGACAGAGCTGACATTAAGAAAAGACTGGGGTGTTCTTGTTCAGAAGTTAAAGGATTAAAACTGACTAAAATAAAACTTTTGTGGAAATATTTTTTAATATGACTCTTTTTATATTTTTATTTTTTAGAAAATGGCTCCAAAGGTTAAATGAAGCAGGAAAAATACATAGATGCAGCCTTGCAGCCTCTCCAGATGTTTGGGGATAATATTCCAGATAGAAATATTGATCCCTTGGATTAGGTAACTAGTCATAATGAAGAAAATTAGTCTTAAAACCTTACGGAAATCTTTTAACTTGAATAAAAGTAAAGAAGAAACTGATTTCATGGTAGTACAACAACCATCGCTAGCCAGTGACTTTGGAAAAGATGATTCCTTATTTGGTAGCTGCTATGGTAAAGATATGGCCAGCTGCGATATCAACGGTGAAGATGAAAAAAGCGGAAAAAACAGATCAAAAAGCGAGAGCCTGATGGGTACGCTAAAAAGGCGGCTTTCTGCAAAACAGAAGTCAAAAGGCAAGGCGGGCACACCCTCTGGGAGCTCTGCCGATGAGGACACCTTCTCCTCCTCCTCAGCACCCATAGTCTTTAAAGACGTGAGAGCTCAGAGGCCGATAAGGTCCACCTCGCTCCGCAGCCATCACTACAGTCCCACGCCGTGGCCTCTGCGGCCCACAAACTCCGAAGAGACCTGCATCAAGATGGAGGTGAGAGTCAAGGCCTTGGTTCACTCTTCCAGCCCGAGTCCAGCCCTGAATGGCGTCCGGAAGGATTTCCACGACCTCCAGTCTGAGACCACGTGCCAGGAGCAAGCCAATTCACTGAAGAGCTCGGCTTCTCATAATGGAGACCTGCATCTTCACCTGGATGAACATGTGCCTGTCGTTATTGGACTTATGCCTCAGGACTACATTCAGTATACTGTGCCTTTAGATGAGGGGATGTATCCTTTGGAAGGATCACGGAGCTATTGTCTGGACAGCTCTTCTCCCATGGAAGTCTCTGCGGTTCCTCCTCAAGTGGGAGGGCGCGCTTTCCCCGAGGATGAGAGTCAGGTAGACCAGGACCTAGTTGTCGCCCCAGAGATCTTTGTGGATCAGTCCGTGAATGGCTTGTTGATTGGCACCACGGGAGTCATGTTGCAGAGCCCGAGAGCGGGTCACGATGATGTCCCTCCACTCTCACCATTGCTACCTCCAATGCAGAATAATCAAATCCAAAGGAACTTCAGTGGACTCACTGGCACAGAAGCCCACGTGGCTGAAAGTATGCGCTGTCATTTGAATTTTGATCCGAACTCTGCTCCTGGGGTTGCAAGAGTTTATGACTCAGTGCAAAGTAGTGGTCCCATGGTTGTGACAAGCCTTACAGAGGAGCTGAAAAAACTTGCAAAGCAAGGATGGTACTGGGGACCAATCACACGTTGGGAGGCAGAAGGGAAGCTAGCAAACGTGCCAGATGGTTCTTTTCTTGTTCGGGACAGTTCTGACGACCGTTACCTTTTAAGCTTGAGCTTTCGCTCCCATGGTAAAACACTTCACACTAGAATTGAGCACTCAAATGGTAGGTTTAGCTTTTATGAACAGCCAGATGTGGAAGGACATACATCCATAGTTGATCTAATTGAGCATTCAATCAGGGACTCTGAAAATGGAGCTTTTTGTTATTCAAGGTCTCGGCTGCCTGGATCTGCAACTTACCCCGTCAGACTTACCAACCCAGTGTCCCGGTTCATGCAGGTGCGCTCGTTGCAGTACCTGTGTCGTTTTGTTATACGTCAGTATACCAGAATAGACTTAATTCAGAAACTGCCTTTGCCAAACAAAATGAAGGATTATTTACAGGAGAAGCACTACTGAAAGATTGAGAACCCTGCATCTTGCACTTTGGGAATAAGAACAAGAGATTGAAATACAGTTTACAAACTTTTCATTGCCATCAAAATCTTTTGCTGCCATAACTATTTCAGTTTTATGTGTAAAAGAGTCATCAGTTTGTTTAGGGGTGGGGAAGTGTCAGCAAGGTGTCTTGGGTTTATTTTGGTTCTTTAAAAAAGGGAAGTCTTGAGGTTTTAGAGGTGTGAATTATGTTTCATCAATGTGCAGAATAATCACAATGTGAATTATTAAATTCTCCTCAATGCCCCCCCGCCCAGTCCTTTGCTGCTATCCACTGTGATTTTTATGCATTAAAAGCACATTTCATGTGTATTCAACCCTAAGTAAAGTTGAATGAAACTTAACAGAATGGAAATTGCTATGTCTTTTTAAATGGTCCATTTTCAAAAGACAGTGTTGAATAAACATACCTGCGTGATAAAACACAGAATTTACATATACACTGAAGATGAGTTTTTAATCTCTTACTTTAAAAAGATTTATTTAGAATCGTGAATTGACATAATCTTGGGTAATGGAACGGAGATCTGCATCATATCTTTTAACAACACTTTTTTCTAAATTATTTCTAAGGTTGTGCTAATTCTTTTGGTTGTGAAAAGTTGAGTTTTTCTGTTGCCTTCGTTTTCATCTTCTAGTTTGTCTATTTTAATAAATGGCCTTACATTAAAAAATTGTAAAGAAGTGTATACCACCAATTTAGAAATTGTTGCCTTTTCTGTAATTAAACTTGGGTACAAATTGGCATAACATGAAAACCTATGGAACTAGAATTATTATTAAAGAAATATTAGATGATCATAGCTTCCTGTGATAGCATTTTTTTGTGTGTTACCTGTCCTTTTGGTAAAATGTTTTATCTGTGATTTCTTTAGCTTAGTCAACATTTTCTTGGGTGAACTTGATTGTCAACTAATTTTCATAAATGAACTGGATTCTCTTGCAACATTAATGTTTATAAAAAGTTTTAAATTGATTTGAATAGAAAGAAAATGGTTTTAAAGTTGGATTTATATTTTTCTTCTATGTAGTTACTATAAAAGTGTGCTGGATTTGACCAATCCTTACCCCCACTATAAAGAGAACCCGTGATGACTTTAGTTTAAAAATTGTGGAAATTGTGGAGCAATTTTTCTCACAATGTGAGAAAAATTCTAAACCATATTAGATAATGTGGAAGTCATATTGTCTATCATATATACTGCCATTTAAAAATAGGTTTTTAAAATTTAGCTAAGTCTTAAGTAATTTGCTGTTGCTAATAATTTTATCTCCTTGAGTCAGTTGTTGGGGAGGGATGTTATATTCAATAATTTTTAGTTATTTTGAAACACAGAGTGTTTATTCATTTCACAGTTGTGCAATGGATGTAGTATTTTGGGATTGCCCTGTCCAGAAAATTTTCAGCTACACACCTTTAAAGGAAAATGTTTCTATCTCAGATGAAACATATAATTTGGGATGGTTCTTCCTTTGTCACTTAAAGGAAGAGATAGGAAAAGTCTCTTACCCACTTTAAACATGAGGGTAAAGGTTTAGGTCAAACTTACTGGCTTTGTCATTCAAGCATATCTGAATCCTCACTTTTTTCTCTTTGTTTTTTAGGGTCAGAACTGAGATATTACCAAGAAAAGGCACAATGCCATAATATTATGGTGTTATGGTATTTTGACTTAAAGGGGAAAAGGTACTTAATTTTGGTGGGATGTTGATTGTACCTTGTTACAGAGACTCTCATTTTCTCATATGTTTTCTCCTAATAAGATGGAATATGGAGTATACTGTAATAATATAAGTGTTCATTATAAGCTATTTGGATTAAGAACTATTGCAGAGTTGTAAGCTTGTTATCAAATTAATGCAAGACATTTAAACTATTTTTTTGCGAAACTATTTATTTTTAAAACAACTTAAAGTATATCTAGGGTGAGTTAAAAGTCCCTGTGCATCTATATTAGATGGCAGGTTTTGTCACAGAGTCACTGTGTATTAATAATAAATGTTGAAATGGCTTCTCCGTGTCTCCAGAAGCATTTACATGTCCTCCTTGTGAGATCATGGTGCACAGAGGTCTTTGGACTGCCCTGAACCCGTCTTATGTGGACATAACCTATTCCCTTCGTTTTCTCATCATGCCATGTGTTTAAGATCTACCCGCTTAGTGTCAAGATTATTGAGATTTTCATCTAAATGTTTTTAAAATTGTATTTTGTGTTTTAGTGGAGGACAGTCTTGATACTGTTCTAATTCAGAAAGCCAAATTTTGATGCGCTTTTGTATATTCATAATATATACTTTAATATGCCCTATTCTAATCTAGTTTGAAATTGTTAGATTCTGATAGTATAATGATAAAGTCAAACTATTTGCCAAAAAGTTAAATTTACAAGCAGAAAGATGTTTTGTGATATTTTCTACTTTTGTGTAGAAAGATAACCATTTGGGGTAGGCAGCACAACAGAATGTGAAAGATTGGCTTTATATGATACTAACACAGTCCGGTTAAAAGTGGAAACAGGGAAAAGAGAGAAAACTCATCATTTAGTTTGGTCTAGACACAATTTGGTTAAATTTTAGGATTCTATTGGCAGTTAACATAGATGACATGGACACAGCCTATGAGTGCTTTTTAAATACGTGCTTCTAAAACTCTGAGCTCAAAGCAAGAAAAAGAAAACAGGAAAGCTGTATCCATTTGCCATAATAGATGAATCAGAATTGTTTTCTATTAAATATTTCATCACGAAATATGATGGAGGCCAGAAGCTATTTTTAGGCTTACTATAACACTATTATGCATTTTTATAAATAAGAAGAAGGCTGTAGAAAGTACTTGAAAAATATCTAATTCTCTTTCTGTCTAAGGAAAACTCTTTCTACTTGGTGCAATAATCTGAAAATTTAGAAGGTCAAAATATGTCACAGGAAATGATCATAGAACTAAAAATAGTTTTTAAGGAAACCAGCTACACGGGGCAACCAACCATCTTGCTGTTGAAGAAAACAGTTCCAAAAGGCTAAATCATTGGCATAAAGGAAACAAAACCCAAAGTATGCGTTGTAATTCTTGAGCCAGTATTACTGAAACAGGATAAAAGTTATAAAATCTAACATAGGTTAATGCAATGTCTCTGCTAGTGCTACAAGTCTAAAATATCTTTGTAACAGTGCTTTCAGAAATGCCAGTTTTAATTACTGTACATTTCACATTGTATATGAGAGATACTGCTTTATGAATGAATCAGAATAATACATTTTCATTTAAATCTTAATTGCTTTTCATTAAATGCGAAGTCTTAATTTCAAAATGAAATCACACTACCAGCAATAGACAGTTTTCTTGAAAACTCTAATAAGGAACAATAGCCAGTTCCGTAAATAACTTTAAAATTCTAAAAGTGTTGGTACACTAGCAATCACAAATATGGTTTCTTTTAATACTTTTTTAATCCTGTAAAGAAGGGTTTTTATAAACATTCTTTTTATTAATCAGTCATAACATGGCGAAGTGTGTAGTTGCTGTTTCTGAAAAGTGATCCAAACTCTACATCCAGAGATTATGAAAAATTCTTATAGAATTTTGTAATAAGTATTTACATGTTGGGTGAAAGAAATTTCATAGTCGTTGGAGTGCCACGAAATTAATACTTGCAATTCAGATTGCAGTAGTTTACACTTTTTCTGTATGTTTCAAATCAGGTGTGTACCATTTGTACTGAGAACACCACAGAATGAATTATCCAAAGTCCATTGATTTTAATACGTGTTTTGGTTTGTAAACAAATTATAGTAATTTCTTGCACATTTTTGGAAATTAATTGTATAAGAATTTATGTATCTGCTTCTAGATACAGTGTGTAAATAAAAAATTTCATTCACAAGACCTGCCTTGTAGTCTGCTTAATACCCTGAGAGGTGCCTGATTTTAATTAGTATGGGGTTAACGAGAAAATTTCTGGGTGTCCCAGGAACTGTGCAGGGGCTGGAGGATGAGAACCAGCAAATTTTAGTAAAAATGGGAAAGCAGAATCATGTCTCTAATAGAAGATGTCAGCTAGTGGTGCTAATCTATGAAAGCCTTCCCGGTGAAGGCTGGAGTGAGTTTGGAGAGCTTGTACTAAGCAAAAAGACTAAAAACTGACACAGTAATGAAACCTCACTGAAAGAAGGCTAGGCTAAATGATACAATGTTTGGATTGTGACATTAAAAAAGCATATCACTGTTAATATTTCATTGAAATAGAACCAGGTCATTAAAGTTTATATAGGGGTCATTTAGAAATTTTTTCATAGATAAGAAAGAGTTCTTATATCCACTGTATTGTGTCAGAGTTCTTAAACATGGGATTAAACACCCACTTTATTTTGTTTGAATACTTTGTAAACAAATTCTTTTTTAAAAAAACCATGGCTAATTCAAAGATGAATTTTAAACTGATCTTGTTTAGAATGTATCACAAATTTTCACTTCAGTGAAAGCCAATTTGGAATCTGTGATGATAACGTTATACTTTGCTGATGATGGTGCTAACGAAATACTATATTATGAGATTATCGTGGGATCAAGAATTGTGCAAAAGAACAGACTTCACAAATGTACACCATTACCAGGTAAACAGACTTTTAACTTTTTTAGAAAATGTTTCATATTCATCTACCTCTTCTCTAGGGGTATTCATTTAACAAGATAGAGGAACAGGGAAGTTTGTTGAGGCCAAGCTGCATTCCCTGTAGGTGCTCGTGGTCCTGAAAGGCCACCTGTGAGGAGGGCGAGGGTGAGAGCAGGCAGATGCTCTCAGAAGATGAAAGACCTGCTGCTAGGCTGCCAGATAACACAGAAAATACTGGCCCTGCATCAGAACTTCAATAATAACATAATTTTGTTTGCTATAGCCAATTTTTTTTTTACTCCCACCTTTAAACTTTTACCTTTTTTTATTTTTTAAGCTTCACAGATTTTACTTATGCTTTTCTTAGGCTTTCAGCTTTCTGGGTCAAAAATAGTTTAAACCTTTATTTCTGTTTAATTTAGCTTTCATGTCTGCTGTTTTGGCCTAGTGGCTTTTCTGCTTTCAAATCTTCAGCTTCATTTACAATTCATTGTTGTTGTTGTTTTAATGGTTGTTTAATTCTTTTAACTTTTTTTGTATTTCAGTTTCTAGTTTTGGGATTACCTAACCTTTTGAATCCTCTTTTTAGCAAAATGTGACTCTTCTCTTCCTTCCCTTTGTGTATGGCTCATTTTGCTGATGGATTTACAGCTGCTTTGACCCTTGCGGCTCTAGTCAGGCTCCCCCTCATGTTGGAATTTTCCAGGACAGTTTTCCTAGACCTTCACCTGTGAGACTTTATGGTTCCATAGGGTCTTTGTGTTCCTTTGTGGAAACGGCAGATTGGATGGAGAAGTGTTGGTTTATGACGTTACGTAATTCAGTCCTAGTAGGAAGATCAGTCATAAACCCCAGGAAACAGCCAGTGGATTTGAGAGTGAAAAGGACCTTTTGCTTGTTAAGATTTGATTACAGAAGTCAAATCCAGAGACCCCTGGGAGTGTCCCAGGACTGACGCTGGCAAAGAACCAATAATAGTGAATATCTGGGTGGGCATTCATCTCGGAGCACAGCTGAGTTTTGTAGCCAGATTCCTAGAACACTTTTATGCCAGCCTATATTCTTCCCTCTTTAATACCAGGCAGTCTCACCTTGACCAGTTTTGGAGGAGTCGTAGGAGGGAAAGGCTCCCTTCCATAGTAAGAGCCAAGCAGAGCTTGCTAGATCAGGGTTTATGAATAGGGCCAATTATCTTGCCTAGAGAGAACTGTGGGCTGTCAAATCCTGTCCTTGGTTAACTATGGCTTACAAACAGGGTAAATATTAAATTGAGCCGGGCACAGTGGCTCACGCCTGTAATCCCAACACTTTGGGAGGCTGAGGTGGGCAGATCACAAAGTCAGGAGTTCGAGACAAGCCTGAGCAACATGGTGAAACCCCGTCTCTACTAAAAATACAAAAACTAGCCATACATGATGTTGTGCACCTGTAATCCCAGCTACTCAGGAGGCTGAGGCAAGAGAATCACTTGAACCCGGGAGGCAGAGGTTGCAGTGAGCCGAGATTGCGCCACTGCTCTCCAAACTGGGCGAAAGAGCGAGACTCCATCTCAAAAAAAAAAAATTAAATTGAAAAGGAAGACTCACTTTGTAATCACAAGCAATGGATTTCCCCACACCAAGAAAGCTCTAGGAAGCACAGATAAGGATATAAGGGTTTTTCCGGATCTCTCACTCGGTTTCATGGGTCTAATATGGTGGCATCCAGGGGCACTAGGATTTAATTACACTAGGTCACAAGGTGAATATATAAGCGTCCCTGCGTATCTGCAGGAGATTGGTTCTAGGACCACCCTCTACCCTCCCTACCCCCCACCACCACCTGTGGATACAAGATTCTAGCGATGTTCAAGCCCCTGAAAGGCCTCTAGCTCTGTGGATTCAAACCAGCAGATACAGAGTCAATAGTAACAAGTGCTTTGCCTTCCCCAAAGTAAGGGATAAAGAAGTATGAACAGTAGTGGCTGCCTGTAGGCTGCATATTTACTTTGCATAATAGTGGCTTGAGTAATCATGACTTAGCCACCCAAGCAGAGTCAAGAAAAATTATTGCATTTATTCATCTGTCTTTATTCAATCTTTCCCATCCCACCCAACCAGACACTCAATACTCATTCTCCAAAGGTAATTCAAGACTTATCTCACAATGTCATCTCTCCTTATCCCAAATCAAATTGATTAACCTCTCCTCCTTGAAATTCTCATAAGCCTTAGAAAGAAGAAAGGAAGGGAGGAGAGATACAACCTGCTTCACTGTTGAAAATGAGGAAGAATATGTTCAGTGATCCCTATAAGGATATATGTCCTCATAGGACAATTTAATTTTAAAGATGACAGAAACGCACATGACACTGTTCAGTTTTTTCTTTTTCACACCCCATGAAAACCTTCAGGTTTTACACAGAATTGTTGCTATGCTTCTTACACAGTTCTCCAAATTTTCTAATAGAGACTCTTAAGCTATCCCATAATTCTGAATCAATAAAGCTGATGCAAAAGGGATGAGCCAGCAATGTAATACCCACTCAGTGCATCAGGTTTTTTGGTCATTTTGTTAAATAGGATTTTAGAGTTTCCCTGTGGGTATGAGATTATGAAATCTTCCAGTTGAAGCTATCAGTGTAATAATAAGAAATACCTTTCTTACATGTTACTCAAAACTGGCAGATTTGTGAGATAATGATTGTCTCAGCTTTAGGTGTCCACATTTGAAAAATGTGGATGTGGCGCCCTAGGATTCCTGCAGGTGGGGAGCTGGAAAAGGTCTTTTTAAAGTCTTTCCAACTTGAAATTTCTAATAAGATTTCTAAGACAAAACCTAAATAGAGGAGAAGAATAAAAGATTTGGAGGAAAAAAAAAAAAACTAGAAGGAAAAAAAAGTTCAAATTTGTAACATAGTTGCAATAGGCTGAGTCCACAATGAGTCCATCGGTTTGGTATGCCCATTTCATTTAAGTTCCTGGGATAAGAGCCTTGGAGTCATGATGTAACCAGGCAGTGCATAGAGCACTTCTCCAGCTCTGTTTAAATACACCATTGACTTGTTGCCTATGACACCATCAAGAGTGTTCCTACAGACACAGCCAGACAGCTAAGTCAGGCTGAGCCCAAAATAGGCCACCCATTGACTCAGAAGCTGTTTTTCAGCCTTGAGTTCAAATTGTTTCCAGGTTTAGTCAGGGTTGAGGGGCCTTGGTTCTAAAGGGTAAAGCCAAGGTGCTCAGACAGTGTAGCAGGGAAACACAGCAGTCCCAAGATGAATCCCAGACCCCTTTGACAATCCAGTGAGTTTTGTCCCTCTGAAGCTCACTTTACTATCCAAATGGACTGAATGTTTAAGTCCTTCCAAAATTCAAAAGATGAAATCCTAATACCCAAAGCGATGGTATTAGGAAATGGGGCCTTTGAGAGGTAATTAGGTCATGTGGGCTTTGCCTTCATGAATGGGATTAGCACCCTTATGAAACAGGCCCCCGAGAGCTCATTGGCCCCTGGAGAAGGTGCCATCTATGAAGCAAGAAGTGGGTTCTCAATGGACACCAGATTTCTGGTGCTTTGATCTTGGACTTCCAGCATCCAGAACTATTAGAAATTTCTGTTGTTTATAAGCTACCTAGTGTATGGCTTTGGGTTACAGCAGCCCAAACAAAGACACAGATCTTTACTTACTCCCACACCCCAAAATAGAAATATATGTAAAATTGTGCCTATAAAATAAACTTCTTCTCAAAGGTGAATGAGTAAGGCTGCTATTACTTATTGGAAAAACAAAATAATATGGTAGATCAGTTTTTGATATCTAATCATTTTGGCTTACGTTTACTATGGCAATAGATGTTGAAAGTGATGACTAACAAATGAAATCATAGACACTACACTTTGCCTGGCGATGATGGGTGTGGTGTACACTGCTAGTTGCTGAGGCAACATCATGTCTCTATTTCATCCTCATTAAGAAAACTGTAATTTTTACAGGAATGTCAGTGTGCCCAGTGAAAAAACTACAGTTACCAGACTCTCTTGCAGCTAAAGGTGGTTGTGAGATGTAGTTCAGGCAAGATATGCATTTATTGGGGTTTCTGGAAATGTTCCACTTCCTGCTACAGCCACTTATCCTCCCTTCTTCATCTTTCTTCTTCTTCTCCTGGCTTGCTAATGTAACTCTCCGATGCTCAGCAGTTACACATGCAGGACAGAAAAGCTGAAAGGTCAAATGAGCTGGCCCTGGAGCAGCTGCACTGGGCCCTGAAATGAATAACTTCATAGTGTTTGCAAGATAAATAAACCTCTTATTTGTTTAAGCAGCGTCAACGTTTCTGTTACTCTCAGTTAAATCAATCCCAATCAGAGAGTGCAGATTGAGAAACATCACAATTTTCCAAAATTCTATGGGTTTTATTCATATCAAGTTGTCATCTTTACTTTCAGATGAAGGAGAGCTTTAGAAAGATGCGTTTGTTGTCTGCATGCTTCATTGCAACAGCCCTGCCACACTAGGAGGAAGACAGGTTTTGGGTCCTGTCTTGGTGATAAAGGTAAAACTAAAGGACAATCAAATCTCATCAAACTTCTCTCTGAGGTAAGCTGTTGAATACAATATTTTATTGAATATAATAAAAGCAAAGAGAAATGTCAACAATAATGATACCAGAATGCATCCTGTATTTCCATTAATAAGGAAACTGTTCTGGAATTAATACATAGAATTGATTGTATGGTATATTGCCTATTTGCAGTGTCATCCCATGCCATTATCTAACTATTTACAGAAAAAAAAAAGAAAAAACTTCTATGTAAAAGCAAGGAAAATGAGAGAAAGAATAATTTCAAAGGGGGATCTAATTTCAGATGATGAATGCCAGCTGTCAATGAACCTATACCGACTGTGTTTTTGATAAAACTAATAGTCCAAGCACCTAGAACTGTTACCCCTTTAATTGTTGATCCCTCATTTTTTAAATCATAAATATGAGTGGCTACCTGCCTCCTTCACAAGGTCGTGGTGAGAAGCAAATTGATGCCAGTGCCATTTTTTCCACCTCAATTCCTTGGGTTGCACAATTTTGTGGGAATTTCCTGGGAAAACTTCAAAGCAATTTAAATAGATCTGTCCCAACCATGCAATTACAGGAGCTGATGACGTTTCAGAAACAGTGACAAAGTTCAGAATCCCATTCTTCCATCCTAGATGGGAAACATCAACTTTCCTGATGGTGAGTTTGTCAGAGTCCATTCCCAAGAGTGGGGGTGGGGGCTGTTGACAGGCAATGATTTCTGTGGAGTAGAAGAGAGGAAAAAAGAAAAAGAATTTGTTAGCTGTGACAGACACTTTGGTTAATTGGTCTTCATCCACCTTTTCCTTGCCTGCCTCTCAATGTAGATGCTGAAAAAGCAAGATACTCATTTTTTCCAGCCACCCTTGCAGAGCCAGAAAGCCCATGAGATTCAATAGATGTAAGACAGAGAGATTTTCATTCCTGGATGAAAGGAGACAGGCCTGGGAGAAGAGTTTTCTCTTGCCATCTTTGCAGTCTCTCCACTCCTGATGTGTACAGGGTCAAGTAAAGACTTGCTGTCTAGAAGTGTGGCAACAATTGGGTGGCCATGAATCATGAAACTTAAAGACAAAAACTAAACATGCTGCAGATTTGGAGTGGAAGGAAAAAGAGCATGGGACCC
The DNA here is from genome assembly GCF_029281585.2 of Gorilla gorilla gorilla. Taxonomy (NCBI): domain Eukaryota; kingdom Metazoa; phylum Chordata; class Mammalia; order Primates; family Hominidae; genus Gorilla; species Gorilla gorilla. Next base: position 99,670,876 of record NC_073241.2, read on the forward strand.
ATGACCAGTCTGGGAAAATCTACCTCTGAACATCTTATTAAGTACACGTTGAATGTCCTTCCTTAGCAAGTAGGTTGTTCCTGCCAGGTCTCGTATCCCTCAGTCTTGAAGAACATACACTGACACAGATGAGTGGGATGCACAAAATCATAGGGATTCAAGAAAGGTAACCCCAAAGAAACTCAAAAACAATACAACTCTAACAGTTAAATTATGAATAACCCGTCTCAAACTTAGCATGTTAGTTCTTGGAAATATTTACCTGGCGGAGTAAGAACCCACTGGGACAATTTCAGGGTTCTTCAGCCACTGAATCGATTTTAAATCAATTTCTCTCTGGGAGAAATTTGGAATATCTCCTTCATTGAGAAGGGGCACAATAAGCACAGCTATAAAAATCAAGGAAACCACGAGAATAGTTTCTTATATTAATACAGCAAACATATTCCTGAAGGGATTGATAATTTCATTTTGTTTTTAATAATAATTAATCTTTGCAATATCCTGGTGGAGAGATGGAGAGATAAAGGATGATTACTACCACTTTAGAGGGGGAAAGATAGAAAGAACATGACATTAAATGATTACCTGTAAGCCACAGTTAAAATGTAGCCCCATGTAGACAGCCAGTAAGACAGCAGAGGTAAGATTCCAGATAGCTTAAGTTGTAGTCTGGCCTCTGTCCCTCAGGCACTCTCTCTAATGACTCAGCAGGTCCCAATGAGTCACTCAGTGCCTTGCACCTCCCAGAAACTAGGCTAGGATATAAAGAGAACACAGATTAAAAAAGAAAACCAAACTAACTCATTCAAACCATTGTAATTAAGGCAATCTAGTCATTTTTTGACTCAAACCTTTAGAATAAAAAGGCAGCAAAGGAGAAAAAACGAAATAAGGAAATCACCAATATAAAGAAATATACAAGAATACTTAAATGTCAGCAATATTGTCAAACAACTTCTACAAAGTAAGCAAAAATGGAGTAACTAGAAGTAGCAGAGGAGAGAAATATCATAAATATGTTAAGCATTGAGAGTTAGCTAGGGTTGTCAGCAAATAAAACTTTTTGTTTGTTAATATGGCATGCTATAACTCTTTCAAAATAACGTAAGTGGCTTGAAATAAAGTCTACATAAGCCACATGGCCTTTAGAATATAAATAACACTGCCTGAGTGCAAACCCTTGCCTTACCACATACTAGCAGTGCCATTTAGCTTCTCACTGCCTTAACTTTACTGATTAAGTTTATTGCGGTAGTAGTAACAGCTCCAGCCTCAGAGGGCTCTCACTTAAGAGTTAATTTATCTAAAATTTCTGAAACGGCACCTGGCCCAGAGTGAATACTATGCAAGCGTTTATTATTACAAGAATTGAATAATGTAATTAGCAGGTATTTTAAAACATATTCATATATATATTTAATATAAACATTTGGAAGATGTAAAGAACTGATCATATCTTAGGACTTTAAGAATATCTCAGGCAGGGTGCGGTGGCTCATGCCTGTAATCCCAGCATTTTGGGAGGCCGAGGTGGGCGGATCACCTGAGGTCAGGAGTTCGAGACCAGCCTGTTCAACATGGAGAAACTCCATCTCTACTAAAAATACAAAAAAATTAGCCAGGCATGGTGGCAGGTGCCTGTAATCCCAGCTACTCAGGAGGCTGAGGCAGGAGAATCACTTGAACCTGGGAGGCAGAGGTTGCAGTGAGCCGAGATGGCACCATTGCACTCCAGCCTGGGCAACGAGAGAAACTCTGTCTCAAAGAAAAAGAATATCTCAGCAGATTCTAAAAATTACAAAATATGAAACCCACATTCTCTGGCTACACTGCAATAAGTAACCAATAATTATTTTTTTAACGGTAACATTTAAACACACCCTCTTTGCCTCAACCCTCCACCACTGAATAAGGCATGTTGTTTTACAGGGGTGAGAAGTTGGTTGATTATTGGTGGTAGCATTTTTCCTACCATGGGACCACGAGAAATTTCCCCTTTTTCTTTGTTAAGCAAGATAGCTGGTCTTGAAGTCCTTGAGTTCTGGATATCCCTGACCTAGAGGAAAGCTAATATTGTTTTATGAGGCACATTAGGGGAAACAAGTTTTGTTCTGGGGGTGCAAAAAGAAAGTGGCCCTTCCTGGGGAGATAGTTGGATTTTATGAGACCAAGAGTTGGGAGTGTCTTCAGGTACAGGACCTTGGTTGGGGACCGGCTCCTGTCCTCCAATAGAGAACCAAATACCATGGCTTTTGGAGCTCAGCCAAGATCCCCAAGGCCAGATTTGATGTTAAGGGTGTGAAAGCCATGATCAGAACCTGTCCTCTAATAAAATTATATTGTAGGCATCTATTGTTACATAGCAAACTGTCCCAAAACTTTAAATTGTTGACTTACAACAATTTATTACATCTCCTGATTTTGTGGGTCTGGAATTTGGATAGGGATCAGCTGGGTGGTTCTTCTGTTCTAAGAAGGGTTGGCAAAGATCATTCAGTGTTATTCAGCTGACAGGTGGGCTGGGCTGGAGGGTTCTAAGATAGTTTCCTACACAGGAAGGCTTTGTGCATGTGTCTGGTCAAAGATGGCTGAAGAATCCACTTAGGAGGGTTGGTTGAGCAGAGCACCTACATGTGGCTTGTGCAGCATGACGATCTCAGTGCAGCCAGACATTGTAGATGGTGGCTCAGGACTCCAAGAGTGAATGAGACAGAGCACCATGGTCTTTTATAACCTACAACAGAAGTCCTCTACGGTCACAGGTACTATTTACTGGTCAACTCAGTCACAAGCCAGCCCAGATAAAAGGGAAGGGCTCATAACCCCCTTAATAGTAGGAATGTCAAAAACTTTGCAGCCACAACTTTAAACCACCACAGCTATGTCAGTATAAGCTTAGGGGAACATCAGAATGAACTGGGAATCAGGGTCCTTTCTCCCATTTCATGGACTGCATAAGCCACCAGAATTCATGTGTAAATGTACCTGATGGAAGAGAAGCCAGAAGGAGGCTGATGGTTTTAATTAAATATATTTAATCGCATCAAGAAAATATCCATAAATTCTTACTTTACTGAAGTTTTAAAATTGTTACATATTTAAAACAAATGTATTCATGTAAAAAGTACCACAGAATTTAAAATATCTCTTCTTCACTGTACCTCAACAGATTTCTGTTGGCTGCTGTGGCAAATGTCACACACTTAGTGACTTCAAATAACACAGATGTATCATCTGACAGGGTGGAGATGGTAAGTGCAGCATAGGTCTCATTGAGCTAAAATGTACATGTTCAAAGCACTGAGTTCCTTCCTAGAGACTCTTGTAGAGAATCTGTTTACTTGCTCATTTAGGTTGCTGGCAGAATTTAGATCTTGGAGGTTGTAGAACTGAGATCCTCATTTCCCCATTCCTAAGTTCCAAAGGCCATCCACATTCTTTGGCTCAGGGCCTCTCCTTCATCTTCAAAGCCAGCAATGGCAGGTCCAACTCTTGTCAGACTTCGCATCTTTCTCCCTCTTCCTGACTTCAGCCAGAAAAGATAACCTGCTGTGAAAGATTCAGGTGATTAGATTGTCTGCATTTAGATAAATCCAGGATAATCTCCCCATCTCAAGATCCTTAACTTAATCACACCTGCAAAGTTCCTTTTGTCAGAAAAGGCAATACACAGTTTCTGGGGATTAAGATGTGGATATGTTTGGGGGCCATTTTTCTGCCTATCACACTCAAAGCTCCCTATCTGATTTCTAAAATCTTCTTGCTCTATTACCAGTGTAATATATATACATATATATATATTAGAAACTTGCATGGTTCCCTTTGAAAGATATGAATTTAAGATATATATGCATTTTAGATTTTTAAAAAGACATCTTTTTTTTTTTTTGGGACAGAGTTTTGCTTTTGTCACCCAGGCTGGAGTGCAATGGCACAATCTCAGCTCACTGCAACCTCTGCCTCCTGGGTTCAAGCAATTCTCCTGCCTCAGCCTCCCGAGTAGCTGGGATTACAGGCACGTGCTACCACACCTGGCTACTTTTTGTATTTTTAGTACAGATGGGGTTTCACCATGTTGGTCAGGCTGGTCTTGAACTCCTGACCTCAGGTGATCCATCTGCCTCGGCTTCCCAAAGTGCTGGGATTACAGGCATGAGCCACCGCACCCAGCCAAAAGACATCATTTTTAAGAATTCAAGTTAAGAAGGAAAAGAAAGACTTCAATAATTTTCTAATCACCTGTATCTTTGTTGTGAGCAATTTTGGCATATGTGCCTGCTAACGTCATACTAAAAATTATGATTAATTTTAGAAACATTTTAAAGGAAGTAATTAAGTCCTAGAGACTAGGTATTATGGCAGTGTTATAACCTTACGCTAAGTTTTTTATTTTTTTTTTATGTTGGCTACCACTTATTTGTGTGTGTGTATATGTTTTCTTTTTTTATTATTGTTATACTTTAAGTTCTGGGGTACATGTGCACAACGTGCAGGTTTGTTACATATGTATATATGTGCCATGTTGGTGTGCTGCACCCATTAACTCGTCATTTACATTAGGTATATCTCTTAATACTATCCCTCCCCCTGCCCCCACCCCACGACAGGCCCCAGTGTGTGATGTTCCCCTTCCTGTGTCCAAGTGTTCTCATTGTTCAATTCCCACCTATGAGTGAGAACATGCAGTGTTTGGTTTTTTGTCCTTGCGATAGTTTGCTGAGAATGATGGTTGCCAGCTTCATCCATGTGCCTACAAAGGACATGATCTCATCCTTTTTTATGGCTGCATAGTATTCCGTGGTGTATATGTGCCACATTTTCTTAAGCCAGTCTATCGTTGATGGACATTTGGGTTGGTTCCAAGTCTTTGCTATTGTGAATAGTGCCGCAATAAACATACGTGTGCATGTGTCTTTATAGCAGCATGATTTATAATCCTTTGGGTATATACCCAGTAATGGGATGGCTGGGTCAAATGGTATTTTTAGTTCTAGATCCTTGAGGAATCGCCACACTGTCTTCCACAATGGTTGAACTAGTTTGCAGTCCCACCAACAGTGTAAAAGTGTTCCTATTTCTCCACATCCTCTCCAGCACCTGCTGTTTCCTGACTTTTTAATGAACACTATTCTAACTGGTGTGAGATGGTATCTCATTGTGGTTTTCATTTGCATTTCTCTGATGGCCAGTTATGATGAGCATTTTTTCATGTGTCTGTTGGCTGCATAAATGTCTTCTTTTGAGAAGTGTCTGTTCATATCCTTTGCCCACTTTTTGGTGGGGTTGTTTGTTTTTTTCTTGTAAATTTGTTTGAGTTCTTTGTAGATTCTGGATATTTGCTCTTTGTCAGATGAGTAGATTACAAAAGTTTTCTCCCATTCTGTAGGTTGCCTGTTCACTCTGATGGTAGTTTCTTTTGCTGTGCAGAAGCTCTTTAGTTTAATTAGATCCCATTTATCAATATTGGCTTTTGTTGCCATTGCTTTTGGTGTTTTAGACATGAAGTCCTTGCCCATGCCTATGTCCTGAATGGTATTGCCTAGGTTTTCTTCTAGGGTTTTTATGGTTTTAGGTGTAACATTTAAGTCTTTAATCCATCTTGAATTAATTTTTGTATAAGGTATAAGGAAGGGATCCAGTTTCAGCTTTCTGCATATGGCTAGCCAGTTTTCTCGGCACCATTTATTAAATAGGGAATCCTTTCCCTATTTCTTGTTTTTGTCAGGTTTGTCAAAGATCAGATGGTTGTAGATGTGTGGTATTATTTCTGAGGGCTCTGTTCTGTTCCATTGGTCTATATCTCTGTTTTGGTACCAGTACCATGCTGTTTTGGTTACTGAAGCCTTGTAGTATAGTTTGAAGTCAGGTAGCATGATGCCTCCAGCTTTGTTCTTTTGGCTTAGGATTGTCTTGGCAATGCGGGCTCTTTTTTTGTTCCATATGAACTTTAAAGTAGTTTATTTTCCAATTCTGTGAAGAAAGTCATTGGTAGCTTGATGGGGATAGCACTGAATCTATAAATTACCTTGGGCAGTATGGCCATTTTCATGATATTATTTCTTCCTATCCATGAGCCTGGAATGTTCTTCCATTTGTTTGTGTCCTCTTTTATTTTGTTGAGCAGTGGTTTGTAGTTCTCCTTGAAGAGGTCCTTCACATCCCTTGTAAGTTGGATTCCTAGGTATTTTATTCTCTTTGAAGCAATTGTGAATGGGAGTTCACTCATAATTTGGCTCTCTGTTTGTCTGTTATTGGTGTATAAGAATGCATGTGATTTTTGCACATTGATTTTGTATCCTGAGACTTTGCTGAAGTGGCTTCTCAGCTTAAGGAGATTTTGGGCTGAGATGATGGGATTTTCTAAATATACAATCATGTCATCTGCAAAGAGGGACAATTTGACTTCCTCTTTTCCTAATTGAATACCCTTTATTTCTTTCTCCTGCCTGATTGCCCTGGCCAGAACTTCCAACACTATGTTGAACAGGAGTGATGAGAGAGGGTATCCCTGTCTTGTGCCGGTTTTCAAAGGGAATACTTCTAGTTTTTGCCCATTCAGTATGATATTGGCTGTGGGTTTGTCATAGATAGTTCTTATTATTTTGAGATACATCCCATCAATACCTAATTTATTGAGAGTTTTTAGCATGAAGGACTGTTGAATTTTGTCAAAGGCCTTTTCTGCATCTATTGAGATAATCATGTGGTTTTTTGTCTTTGGTTCTGTTTATATGCTGGATTACGTTTTTTGATTTTCGTGTGTTGAACCAGCCTTGCATCCCAGGGATGAAGCCCACTTGATCGTGGTGGATAAGCCTTTTGATGTGCTGCTGGATTTGGTTTGCCAGTATTTTATTGAGGATTTTTGCATCAATGTTCATCAGGGATATTGGTCTAAGATTCTCTTTTTTTGTTGTATCTCTGCCTGGCTTTGGTATCAGGATGATGCTGGCCTCATAAAATGAGTTAGGGAGGATTCCCTTTTTTTCTGTTGATTGGCATAGTTTCAGAAGGAATGGTACCAGCTCCTCCCTGTACCTCTGGTAGAATTCGGCTGTGAATCTATCTGGTCCTGGACTTTTTTTGGTTGGTAGGCTATTAATTATTGCCTCAATTTCAGAGCCTGTTATTGGTCTATTCAGGGATTCAGCTTCTTCCTGGTTTAGTCTTGGGAGGGTGTATGTGTCCAGGAATTTATCCATTTCTTCCAGATTTTCTAGTTTATTTGCGTAGAGGTGTTTATAGTATTCTCTGATGGTAGTTTATATTTCTGTGGGATTGGTGGTGTCATTTTTTATTGCATCTATTTGATTCTTCTCTCTTTTCTTCTTTATTAGTCTTGCTAGTGCTCTATCAATTTTGTTGATCTTTTCAAAAAACTACCTCCTGGATTCATTGATTTTTTGAAGGGTTTTTTGTGTCTCTATCTCCTTCAGTTCTGCTCTGATCTTAGTTATTTCTTGCCTTCTGCTAGCTTTTGAATGTGTTTGCTCTTGCTTCTCTAGTTCTTTTAATTGTGATGTTAGGGTGTCAATTTTAGATCTTTCCTGCTTTCTCTTGTGGGCATTTAGTGCTATACATTTCCCTCTACACACTGCTTTAAATGTGTCCCAGAGATACTGGTATGTTGTGTCTTTGTTCTCATTGGTTTCAACGAACATCTTTACTTCTGCCTTCATTTCGTTATGTACCCAGTAGTCATTCAGGAGCAGGTTGTTCAGTTTCCATGTAGTTGAGCGGTTTTGAGTGAGTTTCTTAATCCTGAGTTCTAGTTTGATTGCACTGTGGTCTGAGAGACAGTTTGTTATAATTTCTGTTTTTTACTTTTGCTGAGGAGTGCTTTACTTCCAACTATGTGGTCAGTTTTGGAAAAAGTGTGATGTGGTGTGAGAAGAATGTATATTCTGTTGATTTGGGGTGGAGAGTTCTGTAGATGCCTATTAGGTCTGCTTGGTGCAGAGCTGAGTTCAATTCCTGGATGTCCTTGTTAACTTTCTGTCTTGTTGATCTGTCTGATGTTGACAGTGGGGTGTTAAAGTCTCCCTTTATTATTGTGTGGGAGTCTAAGTCTCTTTGTAGGTCTCTAAGGACTTGCTTTATGAATCTGGGTGCTCCTGTATTGGGAGCATGTATATTTAGGATAGTTAGCTCTTGTTGAATTGATCCCTTTACCATTATGTAATGACCTTCTTTGTCTCTTTTGATCTTTGTTGGTTTAAAGTCTGTTTTATCAGAGACTAGGATTGCAACCCCTGCCTTTTTTTGTTTTCCATTTAGTTGGTAGATCTTCCTCCATCCATTTATTTTGAGCCTGTGTGTGTCTGTGCATGTGAGATGGGTCTCCTGAACACACTACACTGATGGGTCTTGGCTCTTTATCCAGTTTGCCAGTCTGTGTCTTTTAATTGGAGCATTTAGCCCATTTACATTTAAGGTTAATATTGTTATGTGTGAATTTGATCCTGTCATTATGATGTTAGCTGGTTATTTTGCTCGTTAGTTGATGTGGTTTCTTCCTAGCATGGATGGTCTTTACAATTTGGCATGTTTTTGCAGTGGTTGGTACCGGTTGATCCTTTCCATGTCTAGTGCTTCCTTCAGGAGCTCTTGTAGGGCAGGCCTGGGGGTGACAAAATCTCTCAGCATTTGCTTGTCTGTAAAGGATTTTATTTCTCCTTCACTTATGAAGCTTAGTTTGCCTGGATCAGAAATTCTGGGTTGAAAATTCTTTTCTTTAAGAATGTTGAATATTGGCCCCCACTCTCTTCTGGCTTGTAGAGTTTCTGCTGAGAGATCTGCTGTTAGTCTGATTGGCTTCCCTTTGTGGGTAACCCGACCTTTCTCTCTGGCTGCCCTTAACATTTTTTCCTTTATTTCAACTTTGGTGAATCTGACAATTATGTGTCTTGGGGTTGCTCTTCTCAAGGAGTATCTTTGTGGCATTCTCTATTTCCTGAATTTGAATGTTGGCCTGCCTTGCTAGGTTGGGAAAGTTCTCCTGGATAATATCCTGCAGAGTGTTTTCCAACTTGGTTCCATTCTTCCCGTCACTTTCAGGTACACCAATTAGATGTAGGTTTGGTCTTTTCATAGTCCCATATTTCTTGGAGGCTTTGTTCATTTCTTTTTACTCTTTTTTCTCTAAACTTCTCTTCTCGCTTCATTTCATTCATTTGATCTTCAATCACTGATACCCTTTCTTCCACTTGATCAAATCGGCTACTGAAGCTTGTGCATTTGTCACGTAGTTCTCATGCCATGGTTTTCAGCTCCATTAGGCCATTTAAGGACTTCTCTACACTGGTTATTCTGGTTAGCCATTTGTCTAATCTTTTTTCAAGGTTTTTGGCTTCTTTGTGATGGGTTCAAACTTCCTCCTTTAGCTCGGAGAAGTTTGATCATCTGAAGCCTTCTTCTCTCAACTTGGCAAAGTTATTCTCCGTCCAGCTTTGTTCCATTGCTGGTGAGGAGCTGTGTTCCTTTGGAGGGGGAGAGGCACTCTGATTTTTAGAATTTCTAGCTTTTCTGCTCTGTTTTTCCCCATCTTTGTGGTTTTATCTACCTTTGATCTTTGATGATGGTGACGTACAGATGGGGTTTTGGTGTGGATATCCTTTCCGTTTGTTAGTTTTCCTTCTAACAGTCAGGACCTTCAGCTGCAGGTCTGTTGGAGTTTGCTGGAGGTCCACTCCAGACGCTGTTTGCCTGGGTATCAACAGCAGAGGCTGCAGAACAGCAAATGTGGCTGAACAGCAAATGTTGCTGCCTGATCATTCCTCTGGAAGCTTCATCTCAGAGGGGTATCTGCCCATGTGAGGTGTCAGTCTGCCCCTACTGGGGGGTGCCTCCAAATTAGGCTACTCGGGGGTCAGGGACCCACTTGAAGAGGCAGTCTGTCTGTTCTCAGATCTCAAACTCCGTGCTGGAAGAACCACTACTCTCTTCAAAGCTGTCAGACAGGGACATTTAAGTCTGCAGAGGTTTCTGCTGCCTTTTGTTCAGCTATGCCCTGCCCCCAGAGGTGGAGTCTACAGAGGCAGGCAGGCCTCCTTGAGCTGAGATGGGCTCTACCCAGTTCAAGCTTCCCGGCCACTTTGTTTACCTTCTCAAGCCTCAGCAATGGCAGGCGCCCCTCCCCCAGCCTTGCTGCTGCCTTGCAGTTAGAACTCAGACTGCTGTGCTAGCAATGAACGAGGCTCCGTGGGCGTGGCACCCTCCGAGCCAGGCACAGGGTATAATCTCCTGGTGTGCCGTGTGCTAATATCATTGGAAAAGCACAGTATTAGGGTGGGAGTGGCCCAATTTTCCAGGTGCCATCTGTCCCAGCTTCCCTTGGCTAGGAAAGAGAATTCCCTGACCCCTTGCGCTTCTGGGGTGAGGTGATGCCTCGCCCTGCTTTGGCTCATGCTCGGTGGGCTGCACCCACTGTCCTGCACCCACTGTCCTACAGGCCCCAGTGAGATGAACCTGGTATCTCAGTTGGAAATGCAGAAATCACCTGTCTTCTGCGTCACTCACGCTGGGAGCTGTAGACTGGAGCTGTTCCTATTCGGCCATCTTCCGCTTTAAGTTTTTTATAATCTTTTTGGGAAGGTAAGACAGTTATACAGTGAACAGTTAAGCAGTCTATGATTAATTGCCAAAATGAGTGCTATAAAGATATAATCTCTGATTCAGTATCAGGAAAGACCAGGGCTGTTAGGGAATTTGCCCCAGAACTTTATTTTATAATCTATTTAGATTTTTAAAAAAATCCTAAACTATCAGGTAGTGAGAAACGCAATCGAAAATTTCATACTAAAATTTAGATTTACCTTAGTTATATTCTTAACCTCTGGGTCCAGACATATTCATTTCTACAACAAGTTCTGAATAGAAATAAACATTAAGATATTAAAATTGAATTTTCACCCTAAGGCTAATATGGAAATGAAATTGAAAAAAATACATCTATTGCTTTTACACAGAGCTTCCTAAGAGATTTTAGTTATATGAACATTTATATGTCTTGCATTTTAACTTCCTGAGGGAACAATAGAAATATATTCCCACCCTGCTCAGGGCTTACCACCCAGTTCCTATAGAGAGGGAAATCCTTTCAACTCAAATAGTTTAACAACAGTGTTACAGTTTAAGGCTCTATCAATTAGTGATGAAGGATAACAATTTAGTAGTTGATAAATATTACATATTTGATGTCTGTAGATGAACTCTTTCATGCCCTTGAGCTAATAACACATATTAATTAAGTTAAATGCAGATTTCACACTTAATCTTCCCATTACATGGCAAATGTAGATAGCTTGAAAAGTCACAAATGACTTGAAACACTATAATTGTGTAGGTATTTCAGTATATAAGTCACAAAGGAAAAAAATATTCAGTTCAAATTGTTCTAAAGCTCAAGTTCAAATTTCCCTTTCTAGTTGACATTTGCTGAATTTCTGGAATCCACCAATTGTCTTTAAATTCTAAACAGGGAAAAACTACTTCCTTAGGAGTAAGGAAAAAAAAACTGATGAAAAATCACTTTTTAAGGCAATCACAAACCAACCATCAACTATCATTACTAGGGAAATATGTAGTTAGGATTAGGAAGTGAGAACTCTTTGAGTGGGACCCTGAAGGCATATATATAAATATAAACTACACACCACACCTTGGCTGTACTTGCCAGCTGAGGCTTCAAAAATTACATGGTTTCTAATAAGTAAATTACATTCATATTTTTCCCATAATCAAAGGATATAGATCAAAGTTTGGCTTCACAATCTTGTTGCCTTCTGAAGAGGCATTCTCATATGAAAAAGAGGTCATTGCCTAGGTAAATCAAGAGACCAGCTTAGAAAGTGATCAAAGCCATGAAAAACCCATTTTGTTAATTATTCAGGGACATGCAGACACACTTATTGAGAGCTCCAAGGTCACAGCAAAGCAAAGTATTGGTGTACATTTCAGCCTTGTGCCTTGGCATTTTTTTTTTTTCATTAAAATGGCTTCATTTGGAAACCCATAAGAAAAAGCACTGCTGTACCAGAAGAAGAAAAAGAGGTTGTAGATTTTAAACTTCAATAGAATTTGTTTCAGCAACTTACATATATTTTTTACCTTTAACCTATTTGAATGTGACAGCTGTAGGAAATACGTTGGAATTGAATCTTTAACAACTACAAAAGTCTTGTTTTTGAAAGAAAATTTTGTTAGATACTGGAACAACCTGAATGAATGCAACACAGAATTATTAAAAATGCTATTTCTGGAGATAGAAAAAAGCTGTGCTAGGTTTGGAAGACTTCTGGATTTAAGGTGGCAAGAGCAGAGCAAAAACAAATTAACTGCAGGAATGTTTTCCATTCCAGAGTAAATCTGCCTGCTCAGATAATAAAAGAAAACGAAAATCCTCTTGGTTATGGTTGGGTTTGTGCACATTTTGTTGTTGTTGTTGTTGTTGTTGTTGTTGTTGAGATGGAGTCTTGCTCTGTTGCCCAGGCTGGAGCACGGTGGTGTGATCTCAGCTCACAGCAGCCTCTGCCTCCCGAGTTCAAGCAATTCTCCTGCCTCAGCCTCCTGAGTAGCTGGGATTACAGGCACGTGCCAATGCACCCTACTAATTTTTTATATTTTTAGTAGAGATGGGGTTTCACCATGTTGGCCAGGCTAGTCTTGAACTCCTGACCTTAGGTAATACGCCCACCTTGGCCTCCCAAAGTGTGCACAATTTTTAAACCACTAAAACATCATATACACCATGCAGAAATATTACAACTAAATATCTAACCGAATGGGAAAAAAGAGAGGAGTTGGGGGCTACACAAATAGGACAAGAGACCTCAGGTTAAAAAGCTGAGGTGGCCCACCCAACCACCAGCTGGGATCTGATCCACCCTCACTGTTATGAACTGAATGTTTGTGTCCCTCTAAAATTCATATATTGAAGCCCTAACACACCCATGTGATGGTATTTGGGGCTGGGGCCTTTCAGGGGTAATTAGGGTTTGATGAGGTCATGAGGGTAGGGCCCCCAATAGGATTAGTGCCCTTACAAGAAGAGCACGGGCCAGGTGCAGTGGTTCACACTTGTAATCCCAGCCCTTTGGGATCCCAGGCCAAGACAGAGTATCACTTGAGGCCAGGAGTTCAAGACCAGCCTGGGCAACATAGTGAGACCCTGTCTCTATTAAAAATAATAATAAAAAATAGCCGGGCATGGTGGTGTGTGCCTGTAGTCCCAGCTACTTGGGAGGCTGAGGTGAGAGGATTGCTTGAGCCCAGGAGGTCAAGGCTGCAATGAGCTATGGTCACATCACTGTGTTCCAGCCTGGGTTTTAGTGCAACACCCTATCTTTAAAAATAATAATAATAGTAATAAGAAAAGACACCAGAGTGCACTCATGTTTGTGCATGGGTGTTCTCTGTCTCACTTGCTTTGTCTCTCTCTCTACCTGCATACACTAAGGAAAGGCCATGTGAAAACATGGCGAGAAGACAGTCATCTGCAACCCAAGGAGAGAGACTTCACCAGACACTGACCCTGCTGGCACCTTGATCTTGGACTTCCAGTGTTCAGAACTATGAGAAATAAATTCCTGTTATGTAAGGTGCCCAGTCCATGGTATTTTGTTGTAACAGCCTGAGCTGTTGAAGATGGATTTTCCTTTCAAGATCAGGTCTTGGGCCTCAGAGTCAGCCTCACTATAGAAAGCAAGGGCTAGTCTCAGCTTCCCACAGAAGACTTGGTTTTATTAGAGGCAGGTTTTGTCTTGCTTACATTGAGGTTATACAAAGCATAACAAAATTCACATTTTATAAAGTGACTACTATATGATCACTCTGAATTTTATTTTACCTGTCATTTCTCGGTATCAATAGGTTTTACTTCCCCTTGTTCTGGATTTCAGTGATAGATGACTGAATACAATAAATATTTATTGAGCGCCTTTTATGAGGATATATTAATTGAACAAAATGCCTGTCCTCACAGAGCCGACATTCTGACGGAGGGTGCTAGGAGAAGAGAGGGAAAGACAATAAACATGTAAACAAATAAACATGGCATACCCAATGTCAGATTATGACTTCCACTTCTGGCTGTGAAAAGCCATCTTGTAGCTGATTAACCATCCCACCTAAAACACTACATCTGAAACATAAAGAAAACACTGGGGAGCAGCCAACTTAGGCAGGCGGGACTTGATGGGTTACAGTGCTCCAGACAGAAAACCCAGGGAGGGAGCTCCACGATTACCCTGGTTTTTCCCCGAGCACATTTTCCACATTGCAGCATGCATGAAAAGACTCGAAGCTGCAAGTGGCAGTCTTAGCAGGTAAAGGGACAACAGCCAGTGTGTAGAGCTATCAAAGTATCTTGAACTTGAGGGACAAAACCTTAGAAAGTGAGGAATCACAAACAAACAACAACGACAAAAAATAACAAAAAACAAGGAACTTCATACAATTTCCCTCAAGCCATTGTTGGACACTTTTTTTTTTTTTTTTTGAGACAGAGTCTTGCTCCCATCGCCCAGGCTGGAGTGCAGTGGCCAGATCTCGGCTCACTGCAACCTCCACCTCCTGGGTTCAAGCGATTCTCCTGCCTCAGCCTCCCGAGTAGCTGAGACTACAGGCGCCCAACACCACGCCCCACTAATATTTGGTATTTTTAGTAGAGACGGGGTTTCACCGTGTTAGCCAGGATGGTCTCAATCTCCTGACCTCAATCCGCCTGCCTCAGCCTCCCAAAGTGCTGGGATTATAGGCGTGAGCCACCGCGCCTGGCCATTGTTGGACCCTTAAAATATTCATGCAAAGAGTAAAACTTCAAGAACCTTAGAAAGAAAAAAAGCCTAAAAAAAGAATCTTAGAAGAAAACAACAGCAGGGAGGCTGAAGAGCCAAACAGAGACATTAGCAGCTATGAAATGCTGGGGAGACAGTTGCTGGAGTTCAAGTAGAGTGGGGTGGGTAAGCACTTAAGCTTTAAATCAAGACCTCAGGGTGGCTGTGCCAGAAGAGTAAGGAAAACCTAAATAGGCCAGACTTAACAATGCCTACAACCAAGTTTCAAAGGAATCCATTACCTAGCCTTCCTTCAACAAGAAAACTTAACCCTCTTTGAAGGAAGGTAATAATAGTTCAGAGCTTCTAAAATTTTTCATCCACCATGTTCAGCATCTAGTAAAAAATCATCAGTAATGCTAAAAAGCTGGAACAAGGGACCCCAGGCCAGACAGTAGGAAAAAAGAAGACAATAGAAGTGTGCCCAGATGGGAAATCTCAGCTGAGAAATGGAAACTCCCAAAAAGAATCAAGTGGAAACTCTACAACCAAAAAATACTCTATCTGAAATTTAAAACTTGATTGCATAGGTTTAACAGCAAATTGGAGACTGAAACTGTCAGAGTTGGTCAACTTGAAGGTAGATCAATAGAAATTGTATTCTGAAGACCTACAGAAGAAATGGTTGGAAAAAATTAGGAGCCTCAGTAATACTTAGGAAGTTATCAAACAGTCTAACATAACTCAAATAGGAGTCCTACAGGAAGAGGAGAGCAAGAAAAGGATAAAATATTTGAAAAAAGATAAAAAATTACCTAAAATTGGTGAAATAATAATTTACAAATCCCAGACAGCCAACAAACCCCAAGCAGGATAAATGCAGAGAACTATACCTAGGGACATCATAATCAGACTATTTAAAATAAAGAGAAAAACCTTATAAGCTTCTGGGAATGAGAGGATGACACATAATTTCCAGAGGAACAACAATACAATGACAGCTAACTTCTCATCAGAAACAATAGAGTCCAAAAGACAATGGACTTTTTTTTTTTTTTTTTTTGTGATGGAGTCTCACTCTTGTCATCCAGGCTGGAATGCAATGGCACAACGTTGGCTCACTGCAACCTCCACCTCCCCAGTTTAAGAGCTTCTCCAGCCTCGGCCTCCCGAGTAGCTGGAATTACAGGCGGGCGCCACCAGGCCTGGCTAATTTTTGTATTTTTAGTAGAGACAGGGTTTTGCCATGTTGGCCAGGCTGGTCTCAAACTCCTGACTTCAGGTGATCCTCCCACCTCGGCCTCCCAAAGTGCTGGGGTTACAGGCGTGAGCCACCGTGCCCAGCTGACAATGGACTATCTTTAATGAGCTTAAAGAGAAAAAGTCAACTCAGAATTCTATTTCCATTAAAAATAACTTTCAAAAAGAGGGTAAAATAGTTAAACAAAAGGTGAGAAAACTTATTTACCCTCAGACCTGCATTATGAGAAACATTAAAATGTATTTTAAGTAGCAGTTAAACACCTTCAGTTTTCCTTAGTTGCCCTAATTCCCTAAGCTGCCCAGGCCTATCACATGTGCTGATAAGGGCTTAAGACAACTATTTCAAGGTTCCTAATAAAATGATTGCCTCTGTTTTAATGATGTTGAGCTAGGTATAAAATAAATTGCCATTTTCCAGAACAGAAATGGGGAGGGAAATTTCCTTTACATTTATTATGACAACTAGCCATATGAACACAGGTGGTTAACTTTTCTACCCCTTAAGATGTAGGTAGAGAAGCCAGTACATCCAGTATATTTAGTGCAGCTAGGCCTGCTTCTATATGGAAGTTCTTGCTCAGCGTGTGCTTACCACTAAATGACAGAAAGTGGAAAATAATTGGCTGAGCAGGAAAGTTAAAGGAAAAGGGCAGAGTCTCTGATCTGCTATAAAGCATAAAAGCTTTGCTCCTCGTGAAACAGCACAATGACTGTCTCAGGAATTGACCAAACACATTAGCAAAAAAGCAGAATTGGCACTTTTCCTCCTGTGCCAATCATGGAGAAGTCTGTGTCCCAAGAGTTATGATTGAACTTTACCAAATCTTATTCCGATATTAGTATATGAAGCAGTTTTCTTTTTAAGTAAATCTTTATAAGGCCATACAAAGGAAAGCAGTGTTCCCCTTCCATATTAATAAAAGATGAAGCCCCACAGCCAGGCTACCAGTCAGGCATTCATAAATGGTTACCTTGTCATCGCTTATGTAGGGTATCTTATTTTTTTTTAAGCTACAGAATAGTCCCATTGAGGAGAGAGTAGTTGGTAATTTTTTTATGCTAATGTTTTTTCCCCTGACATTCATAGAAATAAATGCCTTAAATAATATAAAACCCTAAGTAGAGGAAGTGTAGCATACTGGATAAGAGCATAGATTTTAGAAGCAGACTGAGTTTGTAACCTGGTTCTGTCACTTGCCTTTGTGACCTTGGGGGAAGTTCACTTTTGTGCCTCTGTTTTCTATCTATAAAATGAGGATAATGTTGCCTGCTTTGCCTGGGGCTGTTGTGAGTATGTGAGTTATTTCTGTTAAGTATCAGTGGCATATATTAAGCACAATTCATGTATTTGCTGTCATTGTTAAGAGACAAGTGGTGTAAGATCCAGCTCTCTAGTTTCATCTGTTGATCTCACTAACTGGATTCCAGGAGAAACTCAGTTTATTGCAGAGCAATTGATTCTATTTTGTTCAAAAATATAGGCACCAACCCATAGATGCGTCAAGTTGAATACTCAGTGGTCCTCAACATTTTTCGCCTGGAAAAGCACAGTATAGACGACCTTCTCGAACAGGGAGGCACAGTGGGTTATATGCCATTCTAGGCAAGCTACCTGTAACTTGATCCCCTTCTCTGTTAGAAGCAGACTGCAGTACAAAGGAGTATGGAATTACAGAGAAAAGAAATGTAGGCACTGTATTTGTTTTTGAAGAGTTGTCACAACTGATTTCAGTTAAACATGTAGATGACTATAGTTGAGGAATATCAAAAGGATGAAGATGCCTGTTGAGTTCATCAATGGCTACTTATTCAGAGCTTACTATAGCAAAGGAGTGAGCTGCAATTGCAAGGAAGGAAACTGGTAGAGACTCAAAGAGATTTGAAAGGACGGTGGGTTTTGCAGAATAAAATGAGGAAGGCTTAGGCCAATATTTGGTTGGTCAGTGTTCTATTGGGTGGCATGCTCTCTTCAGGTAGGACTTTTGGAAGTGATGTGGAGGATATGGGAGTGGGTAATGGAGCTTTCTGATTGGCTTTTCAATCAGTTGTTCAAAGTCTTTGATTGGCTCACTATCAACAGGCACATAACTGGGGACCCTCACCCCTGTAGGCTGGGTAGGCTCAGAGGGGTTTTCCTGTTTCAACTAAAAGAATATATGGGCAAGGCATGGTGGCTCATGCCTGTAATCCCAGCACTTTGGGAGGCTGAGGTGGGAGGATCACCTGAGGTTGGGAGTTTGAGACCAGCATGACCAACATGGAGAAACTCTGTCTCTACTAAAAATACAAAATTAGCTGGGCGTGGTGGTGCATGCCTGTAATCCCAGCTACTTGGGAGGCTGAGGCAGGAGAATCGCTTGAACTCGGGAGGCAGAGATTGCAGTGAGCCAAGATCACGCCATTGCACTCCAGTCTGGGCAACAAGAGCAAAGCTCTGTCTCAAAAAAAAAAAAACAAAGAATATTTGTTCCTCAGCTTTGGGTTCCAAGTTCAACATAAGCCAATTCTGCAGGATTGTTGCCTTAAACTGTAAGCTCCTTTGCCATCATATACCAGTGCCTGGTATACAGCAGGAGTTAATAAATATCTGTAGAATATATGATAAATATTTTACAAAGGAGATTTTAAACATTTTACTTTAAAAACGTTCAAATTTAAAAAGTTGAAAGAACTATACAGTGAATATTCATATGCCCATCACCAAGATCTACAATTAAAATATTACTATATGTGCTTTATCAAATATCTGTTCATCCCACAAGAATAATTTTCACATGGCATATTTGATTAAGCTAATAAGAAAAAAATGAAATTAAACTGTTTATAGCCTTACTAACTTACATGAGGACAGATCTAGTCTGAGGGAATAATGAAAATAGTTCTGGAGATTTCTCAATTACCCTATAAACCAGGATTGTTTGGCAAACATAGGCGGGACTCAGATTCTATCTGAGGCTGTTGGCATCCAAGGGCTGTAGGCAGTTGAAGTATGGATATGCTAAAGGTTCATTTGTAGATATTATTATGGAGCCTGTATTTACCCACACCTTTAAAAAATACATTATTAAACTTGTAAGGAGAAATGTAGGAAGTTTAAGCTTAACAGAGCTACAACAATCAGTGTTTATAATATGATTTTTTTAAAGATTCAGTGGAAGTCATCTTCATTCACAGATGAAAGTCAATCCTGTAGGTGAAATGAGGCAAGTTAAAGTTGAATGAATATGCCTGCTGCATCAGAAACTATTTAAGAGATTAGTCATCAAAATATCTTTGCTTGGCCGGGCACGGTGGCACATGCTTGTAATCTCAGCACTTTGGGAGGCCGAGGTGGGCGGATTACTTGAGGTCAGGAGTTTGGGACCAGCCTAGCCAACATGGTGAAACCCCATCTCTATTAAAGATACAAAAATTAGCTGGGCGTGGTGGTGCATGCCTGTAATCCCAGCTACTTGGGAGGCTGAGGCAGGAGAATTGCTTGAAACCGGGAGGCAGAGGTTGCAGTGAGCTGAGATTGTGCCACTGCACTCCAGCCTGGGGGACAAAGACTCTGTCGCAAAAAAAAAAAAAAAAAAAAGAAAAAAAAAGTTGAATGACTACGCCTGCTGCATCAGAAACTATTTACAAGATTAGTCATCAGAATATTTTTGCTTGGCCGGGCGTGGTGACTCAGGCTTGTAATCCCAGCACTTTGGGAGGCCGAGGTGGGCAGATCACTTAAGGTCAGGAGTTGGAAACCATCCTGGCCAACATGGTGAAACCCCATCTCTACTTAAAATACAAAAATTAGCTGGATGTGGTAGAGCGCACCTGTAATCCTACCTACTTGGGAGGCTAAGGCCAGAGAATCACCTGAACCTGGGAGGCAGAGGTTGCAGTGAGCAGAGATCGTGCCACTGCACTCCAGCCTGGGTGACAGAGCAAGACTCCATCTCAGAAAAATAAATAAATGAAAAATCTTTGCTTGTTTTTTTCGTTTTTTTCTTGAGTGTTAATATATTTTCACATTATTACTGGCTAGTGTCTTATAATCCTACCAGCTGAGGTGTTCTAAGATTGAATGAGATGATAAGAATAAAACACAGTACATAAAGCTGCAGCATATAAGTTCCCCATTCCCATTATGGTAGCTACTCTTAATAAGATAGGAAAAAGAAGTGGAGAAGGAGACAGGAAAGGAATTTTAAAGGAAGAATACTTTCCCTAATTCTCATAATAGATCATGAAAAGCTTGAATGCTGAAAAGACCATGGTACCACGTTCAGGTCTAAAATGATGATGAAGTTAGAAAAAAAGAAGAAACAAAGTAGAAGAATGGAAGATGGAAAGAAGAGGAGTAGAAAGAAAAAATGCTGATGGAAAGAAATTGATGGTCATCAAGATTTCCGTTTACTTCTGGGGGTTTATTGGCTTTGGCTAGATGTAGAAGACCACAAACATGGTGCAACTGGACTGCACGCAAGGTCTGGCTTGTCCACACTCAGTTTTCTGCCCTCTGTCTCACACCTGTGCCTGTGGTCGCTCTCTCTTGTCTCCTACCTGAGTTTAACTTTGGGCGTACTCTGATGTAAAATCATTGTCCCAGAGGGGCCGCTGTTACAGAGCATCAGAGCCAGGAAGTATGTAGGAGGTATTTGGGTTCCATGATTTCATTTCACATCTAGTGAAAAGGTCCTATAATATAGCAAACAATACAGTGCTTCCAGCGAGTCACAGATTACTTACACAGGCTCTGGTCAGATGAAATACATTGAGCCACGATGTGGGTCGGTGATTCTGCGGGAGAAATGTAAAGTTGTAAGCCATAAGAGTGCAAGAGAATATTTGGAAAATAATTTTTTAGTAGTTAAATTTGCCTGTAATAATCATGTCTTTCTACGATCTCGTGGATTTGTTCCACTGGAATGGAGCATTGCCCCATTGTGGTAGGCACCGGAGAATTCACTCACATTATTCAAGTAGATTCTCAATTTTTAATGGCAGGGAACATGTTTCCTGTCTGCCACCTTTGGTATGTTGTATTGAATAGGTGGGTAAAATGTAGGCCTTAAGTAAACTACTTGTTCAATAGAAGAATGAAAAATTTTTTTAATTTGTTTTGAATTCAAGGGAAACTATGACAATAGACAGGCAAAGTAGGTACACTGCTAGAGTCCACGAGGCAGTAAAGTGTCATGGTTAGGAGCACAGACAACAAGGCTTTGTCTATGCCACTGCCGTCCAATAGGACTCTCTGTGATGATGGAAGTGTTCTATATCTGTTCTGTACAATAGAAGCCACAGGCCTCATGTGGCTGTTGATCTCTTGAACTGTGGCTAGTGCAACCGAAGAAGTGAGTTTGTAATTTTATTTAATTTTAATTAAGCTAATTCAAATTTTAAATATGTGCACATGTGACTGACTAGTGGCTCCCATATTGGGCCATGCTGAACACGGAATGTAATAGCAGAACACAGACACTGTACACATGGCCAGGGTTTGCATCCCAATCCTGTCATGTTGCTACTCTTGACTGTTCATTGCATGGTGCTGTCCTCTGTAAGAGCTGTCATCAATACCATGAGTCAATATATGGAGTCCATATATGGAAATTCATATATCAAGCCAATATATGGAATAAGTAAATACATGGAAAAGAGAATCACTATGTGGAAGGTACTTAGAACAGTGCCTGGAAAATACATACAACTTTTAATGGCAAAAATTGCAATTACTTTTAAGTAGCAAAAACTGCAATTACTTATGCACTAACCTAACATATAGGTGTGTGTGTATATATATATATACACACACACACATATACACAAACACACATATATATATAATGTATATGTTGTCAACTGAAGAATCATGAGATTTATAAATTTGGAAAGGAGAGCTTTATTCTTTTTTTTTTTTTTTTTTTTTTTGAGACGGAGTCTCACTCTGTCACCCAGGCTGGGGTGCAGTGGTGTAATCTCAGCTCACTGCAACCTCCGCCTCCTGGGTTCAAGCGATTCTCCTGCCTCAGCCTCTGAGTAGCCGGGATTACAAGCGTGTGCCACCATACCTGGCTAATTTTTGTGTTTTAGTAGAGACGGGGTTTCACCATGTTTGCCAGGCTGGTCTTGAACTCCTGACCTCAGGTGATCCACCTGCCTTGGCCTCCCAAAGTGCTGGGATTACAGGTGTGAGCCACTGCGCCCGGATGTTGTAAGTTGCAGGCTGACCATCTGGGAAGCGAAGTCTCCCACAGAAGCCAAAAGCAAGCACTTCAAAGAAGGGAAGGATGAGACAGGACTTTATGCTGAATGGGCTGACCACGTGTGCATATTCAACAGGTTACTGGGGAAGATATGAATATTCATGACGGGGGTACACACGTGTAGTAAGCAAATAAGCATGTTACCTGCATCCCATGTTGATTTTGGGATGGAGACTTAACACTTAAATGTATTATGATTAGGCCCTATGTGTCCAAAGGTGAAGGCATTTAGTGCGCTCACTGGTCTCTGATCAGGAAAGAATGCTGGTCAGTTGCTGTGCCAGAGTTCAGCAAGTCTTTAGAAAGGGCTGGTTTCTGTTTAACCCTTAGGAAAGAAAGTATAATGGTAGTTACTGAGGAACTGGATATAACTAGGCATGTCCTACCTCCTACCCAGTCATAGCTGGGAACTCAGTTTTTACATTTTTTCTGGAGTCCCGTTGTCCAAGAGGGGGTCTGTTGAGTCAGTCGAGGGACTTAGGATTTTATTTTTGTTTCTCAATGTATATACACGCTTGCTATTATTATTGCTTTTATGAAGAGGCTATGAGACCTGTTTTAAATAACTAGGTCAGTAAATAAATATTTGGCCTGATGTTCGGCCTCTGTTGACTTTCTGGGCCTTAATAGTTGTGTCAGTTACACACTGGGGTTAGTCAGTGTGTTCTCTTTTGGCTCTGAGAATTAATGTTCCTATGGATTGTCACTTTTAGCTTGTCTAGACAATTGATACAAGGGAATTTGGATTTTCTTTTTTTCTTTTTTGAGACAGAGTCTCACTCTGTCGCCCAGGCTGGAGCGTGGTGGCACTGTGTCGGCTCACTGCAACCTCTGCCTCCTAGGTTCAGGCAATTCTCCTGCCTCAGCCTCCCGAGTAGCTGGGATTACAGGCACCCACTACCACGCCCGGCTAATTTTTTTATATTTTTAGTAGAGACGGGATTTCACCATGTTGTCCAGGCTGGTCTCAAACTCCTGACCTCAGGTGACCCACCCGCCTTGGCCTCCCAAAGTGCTGGGATTACAGGCCTGAGCCACTGCGCCAGGCGGGAATTTGGATTTTCTTTTGCCATAGTGTTACCTCTATTGGTATGTTGTCTTCTATTCTCAGTTTTTGCATTTGATAAATGAGGAAGGTTCTACCTCAGTTCTCAGCTATATACATTTAGAGTCATGTGGGGGTATTCAGTAACTAATGGCTGCATTTCAAGTATTTGGAACACATTTTCTATGAATTGTTACAACAATAGCAACAATTTTTTTTTTTTTTTTTTTTTTTTTTGAGATGGAGTCTCACCCTGTCACCCAGGCTGGAGTACAGTGGCGCTATCTCGGCTCACTGCAACCTCCACCTCCTGGGTTCAAGCAATTCTCCTGCCTCAGCCTCCTGAGTAGCTGAGATAGGTGGCATGTGCCACCATGCCTGGCTAATTTTTGTATTTTTAGTAGAGATGGAGTTTCACCATGTTGGCTAGGCTGGAACAAATATTTACTGAATGATTTTTCCAGACACTGGACTAAGTGTGTTACAGGCATTGCTATTTCAGTTGATCTTCATGGGAACCCTTTTAGGAAGATATTGTCACCAGCATTTTAAGGGAACAGGACAGAGGTTAGGCAGTTAGCTCCAGCCTTATAGCCAATGAGCAGCAAAGACAAGATTCGTTATCTGATTCTGAAGCTTGATGAATGGCCTTCTCTCACGGTATGAGAACATACTTGTTAACTCTCAGCGTGTCTGCCACATGCTATAAAAAAGTTAATAATTGAGAAATCAGTTTTAAACTTGGAACAATTTTGGAAACAGGAGGCAAGATAGCTGTTGTAGAATCTGGAGATGGAAAATTTGGGTTGTTTATACTCCTTTGGTGGTGAAGCTCTATTCATTTGGAATTTGCTCTGGACAATTTTTCCTGAGAAAGTCTCTTGCTTTAGGATGTCTTATGCTGTTGCCAACACAAAGAATTTTTCCTATGAAAATGAACTCTTGATTATCCTGATTTAACAAATAAAGAATTTCTTGTTGACTTGACAGAATTTCAATATATATATTTTTTAAGTTGTTGATCTGTACATGTAGAAAGTAAAGTGCTTGTGGTGGTGGGGGAGGGGGTGAATATATTACTGAATAAATTATTTCAGGTAAAACTGGCACATTTTAGCTGGGTGAAGTGGCTCATACCTGTAATCCCAGCACTTTGGGAGGCCAAGGCAGGCGGATCACTTGAGGTCAGGAGTTTGAGGCCAGCCTGACCAACATGGTGGAACCCCATCTCTACTAAAAATACAAAAATTAGCTGGGCGTGGTGGTGGGTGCCTGTAATCCCAGCTACTCAGGAGGCTGAGGCAGAAGAATGGCTTGAACCCAGGAGGCGGAGGTTGCAGTGAGCAGAGATCATGCCACTGCACTCCAGCCTGGGCGACAAAGCTAAACTCTGTCTCAAAAAAGAGAAGAAGAAAAAAAAACCTGGCACATTTTATAGTCGTCTTTTGCCAAGAAAACCCTCTCCAAGAGGCCTGGGGGTTTTCACACAATCCTAGTGTCTTTAGTACTTTCTTCCTTAGAACGTGTTGTCAAGGTGGTCCTTATTGTCTTACTGTCTTTCTGAGTAAATGCTGCAAAGCCCTCACGGAGAGTGCAGTGCATGTGGCCACCTCTCCAACAATCATCTCTTCATTCTTTTTTCTCACAGAGAGCCATGATGGTGGGATTGGCCCCACCCAGTACCCAGGGAGGGACCCTCA
This sequence comes from Gorilla gorilla gorilla, assembly GCF_029281585.2. NCBI lineage: Eukaryota > Metazoa > Chordata > Mammalia > Primates > Hominidae > Gorilla > Gorilla gorilla. The sequence continues at coordinate 99,695,906 of NC_073241.2, forward strand.
GTGGTTTAGAACAATATGTGTTTATCATTGTTAAAAAAGAAAACTGCTAAGCCCTAAGCTTGCACATGGTAAAGTGCCACATGAGCCAAACAGAGCCTGAAATATCTCACCTGAGATCTCTTTGAAAACCAGTCTCTTTGATGTGGCACTCTGTCACATCAGTTTTAAAAATGGATCACATCAAAAAGAGGAATTTTCAATGTTCTCCTCTACCCTTCCAAAAAACGATTGGTACTTAAAGCCTAGAATCCTTTCTAATGTAGAATAAATACCCTCTTGGTTCTGTAGATCCATTCTTTTTTCTTTTAGCCATGCTTGAATGAGGGACTCTCTTTTGCTGGGCAAGGAAATAAATTTAGCTTTGCTCCTTTACTTTTTTTTTTTTTTTTTTTCACATTCTCCTCCTGGATTCAGTGATTCATTTTATTATGGTGAAATACCAAAGTCAGCACAGTAAAGGTCATCGGTTATCACTTCCTGGACTTTGAGTAGGCTACCAGGGACTTAAATGAGGAAGTTTGTAGCTCTAGAAATTACTGGAAATCATCTTAGGAACAAGAAGAAATCAAGTCATGGGTCAAAGTTTTATAAGAAGAACAGAATTGAGGCATGAAAAGAAATTGGGTCCTTGCAGACCAATCTTTACCTGAAGTAAAATCTGCACTTCTTCAGTCAAATGGACCAATAATTCCTTTATTAGTTAGGTGAGTCTGAGTCTCATTTTTCTTAATTGATAATATGAACCTTCCTAACAGAAGCAGTATATGGGCTAGGAAGCATAATAATTACTGTTCTTACAAAGATGAATAACACATAACCCATGCCCTCAAAATCTAGGAGTTCATAATTTAAGAACTTTCTTTTCCACATCCAATGCTTCCTCCATAGCATGGGCAGGCAGGAGTTTTTTTTTTATCATGCTATTAAAATTTTTTAATATATGTATTTAATTGAGATGTTCACATGCCATAATATTTACCCTTTCAAGGTGTATAATTTAGTGGTTTTAGTATATCGTAAGGTTGTACAAACATATGCACTAATTTTAAAACCTTTTTATCACCCCAAAAAGAAACCCCATAGCTATGAGCAGTCATTACCCATTCTGTCTTCCCCACAACCCCTAGTAACCACTAATCTCCTTTCTTTCTAATGGATTTGCCCCTGCTGGACACTCCATATAAGTGGAATCATTAATATGTGGGCTTTTATGACTTTCTTCTTTTATTTAATGTAATATTTCAAGGTTCATCCATGTTACAGCATCTGTCAGCATCTATCGGTACCTTCTTATGGTGGAATGATATTCCATTGCGTGGATATACAACACTTTGTTGACTGATTCAACAGTTGAGGGACACTTGAGTTCTTTCCTCTTTTTGGTTATGAATAATGCTGATATGAACACTTACATACAAAGTTTTGTGTGGACATGTGTTTTTATTTTTCTTAGGTGTATGCTGTGAGTGGAATTGCTAGGTCATATGAAAACTCCATATTTAACTCATTGAGGAACTGCTAAACTGTTTTCCAAAGTAGCTACACTATTTTGCATTCCCACCACCAATGTTTGAGGTATCCAGTTTCTCCACATCTTTGCCAATACTCGTTATTACCCGTCGTGTTCGTTAGGCCATCCTGTGGGTATGAAATGCTATCTCGCTGTGGTTAACGGGCAGGGTTTTGAGAAGATCTAGCCTGAACTCAGCCAATCCTCAGATAACGTGCTGGAATCACAGCTCCAGGAAAGTGGTCATGGCATTCTTCCTGTTCTGTTTCCCCCATCTGGCCTGTTTTCGTTCCTCAACCTACCCACTCTTGCTTAGTGAAAAATCAAAAAGTATAGGGATGGAAAGGAGATTCCTGGTAGAGCAGGTCTGCGTGGATTCTTTGGAGTCTTTCTTTTTGTGAAGCTCTGTGACAATTCTGATGAGAAGCCAAGTTCTGGAACTATTGCTCTGGACTTAAGCTCCCTTTGGGCAAGCAGTGTTTTCTGCTCATTACTCATATCTAGAACAATTTCCAGTCCAGTGGATGCTAAATGTGTACTTATTAAATGAATGAATGAAACATTAGGATACTGAGGATTATGATAGAAAGATCTAAAACTCCGGAGAAGTCCTTCTATTTTGTTCACTAACAAACTGGTTATAAAATGAGCAGAAAGCATTTGTTCAGAGTTGCAAAGAACTTGAAAACACTCCATAAAATCACAAAAACCTCCCTCTTAAATATTTATGCCTCATGATATGCATGAGAAATACTGGCCTTTTATTTTTAAAATCAAGGCTCTGAGGGTTGGCACTTGGACATCCTCAGCAACCAGGCATTTGAGGGGGAAGCTAAAGAATTGGAACCCAGATGGCATTTGAGGTCACTCTGCCTTCCAGATGTTGATAAAATAAGCTGTGATTCCCTATCCCAATTTATTAAAAGGCCAAGTTTTCTGCCAGATCCTGGATGTTTACATTATCGAGACCACTCTGCCTCACAGGTCCTGCTCACCTGATTGTGGATCATTTTACATTTACGACTCATTTTTCAATGCCTTGGCTGTTCTCTTTTTCTACCACCCCACCTATAGAACTTAGCCTCTGTCTCTATCCTTTGCTTTATTTTTTAACTCCATCATCCTGCATTTGGTAGTTCATTTCCTTGAGGGTACATGACCCAAGGCAGGCAAGTTTCTTTGCAGCCGACCACTGAAGGTTTGGGGATGCAGTGGGGAGGCTTATGCCACAGCAAAGCATGGGGATTAAAGCTGAATAGTAGACATTCTTTCCAAAGGCTTTCAGCCTTCCTGCTGTTTGGAATTTCTCACAGGAAGCTCCCTCCAGCCTCCTGCATGTTGGCTAGACTTTCCTCTCTCTTCCTTTCTCGGTCATTCCTTCTACTTATCCACATGCCTCTTTCTTTCTTGTGCAGAAAAAGTTGGCAACCCATTTGTTTCTCCTTCTTTGTTTTAACCCAGCTATCTGGGCCCACCTTTCACACCCTAAACTTGTTTATATTCAGCAAAGATAGTACTCTGTGACTAGTGATTTATCTCTGTCTCTCTCTCTCACACACACACGCACACACATGTACACACACATACACATGCATGTATACACACATGCACACAGAGTTTTCTTCATTGTGTAGCTAACTGGTAAGTGCTTAGAATCCAGATTCCTCAACTTACATGTAATATTCTGCTTTCAAAGTTCACACAAAGATGTGAGTACATTCCAGCTGCCATGGTCAAGCCCATTTGTAATTGGTTGCCCGTAAAATGCAAGTAGCTGGACTTGAGATAATCACAGTCTCCACTCACGTGCCGCCTCCTTGTCTTGTCCCTCTCTTCTCTGGCTCTTACCCACCGATGCCTAACAATCAGTGAGCCTACCAACGTTCATCGCATACCTACTATGACCAAGCCCTGTGTTAAGCACTGAATAAGATAAAACACTAAACAAGAAAATTATGACTTCTGTTTTCAGGAAGTTTATAGTTGAGGACTAAACTCTGATTTTTTTTATTTTGCTCAGATTTCTATTTAAGGGGTCTGGAGACTCATGCCCTCCAAACCATAAATTCTCATCAGATGGGTTTTATTTAACCCTATATATCATGACTTTACTTTCCAATCTGACTCTGGCATAACATTATGTGACAAAGAAGAAAATAAAATTATTTTACCCCGAAACATGTTGCTTTGCCATATTTTGAAGTGGTCCTGCAAAGCCCTCCTTTGTGAGGGAAAATGTGCACCTGTAAAGAATCTCTAGTAACATAGCTAGATCTTTTTCTTCCAGGCCCTCCCAATCCTGAAGAGATTAACTGAGAGTCTAACACCTTTTACAGGTCTGATTAGGAAACATTTGTCATCTATTCTCTAAGGGCAGCCAGTATGAGACTTCAAAAGAAACTTGATCTCCGCAATCTTTTATTTATTTATTTTTTTTGAGACAGAGTCTCACTCTATTGCCCAAGCTGGAGTGCAATGGTGTGATCTCAGCCTCCTGGGTTCAAGGGATTCTCCTGCCTCAGCCTCCTGAGTAGCTGGGATTACAGGTGCCTGCCACGATGCCCGGCTAGTTTTTGTATTTTTAGTAGAGACAGGGTTTCACCATATTTTCCAGGCTGGTCTCGAACTCCTGACCTCGTGATCTGCCCACCTCAGCCTCCCAAAGTGCTGGGATTACAGGCGTGAGCCAACGTGCCCAGCCTGTCTCCCCATCTTAACCTGAACTTTTCCTTTCTATTAATCCCAGGTCTTTAGACACTCAACCAATTGTCAACCAGAAAATATTTATTGAATTTACCTACAGCCTGGAAGCCCCCACTTCCCTCAAATTGTTCTGCCTTTCTGGACCAAACCAGTGTATTTTTCAAATGTATTTGTTTGATGGCTCCTGCCTCCCTAAAATGTATGAAACCAAGCTGCACCGCAACCACCTTCGGCACATGTTCTCAGGACCTCGTGAGGGCTGTGTCACGGGCCATGGCCACTTACATTTGCCTCAGAATAAATCTCTTCAGGCATTTTACAGAGTTTGACTCTTTTCATTGACATAGGTAATAATGTGTAATAGATTGTGAGTATCACCTTTGTGTAAAACTAGAATAGAAATCTGTACAGCATTCTGTGCACAGTAGCCTTTAATACAATAAAAACTTCCTCCAGAATTCTTCCTATAAAATAGAGATTTGGTCCCCTAGTAGCCCCTGGGTAAATAGTGATGTGTAGTGTGTTTTTCCCATTATGACACTAAAAGCCTTTAAATTGGGTGTTTTTTATTCTATCACAGCTAAAAAGTTAGACTTTTATAAATCCTGCTAAGCCCCTAAACAAGGGTGTATGTATTATTACAGTGGAACACTGCGGAGTTATTAGGTCAATAAAAACCTTAAAATTCTTTTAAAATTTTCATAGAATCAGAAATGAAAAATATTAGCAGCATTCTTTGGATTATAGGAACCAGAAAGTGTAATTAGTGGAACTACAATATGTAAAATGACTAATACTGCTCAAGGAGAATATAAAATAAAAGCTCCAGAAAGCATATGTGACCCAGTTCACATTTACTGTTTACAAAAAAGTTTTTATTGCAATAGCTAAGGTGTGTTAGCTTATCTGTGGTACCTCATACATAGTGATTATCACAGGGTAGACATTAAAAACACAACAAACAAAACACAACTTACCTTCACAGCTTCATTTTATGATAGCTATGCCTTTCCTAAAAGATAGTTGAAGTCATTTTATGATAATTCAATTGTGACAATTAAAAAAAGACTTGAGGAAATGCTAAGGAAATTTTTGTACATGCTATAGACTCCTTCATCCATTCACTGTCTTACTATAGTTAGGATACAAAGGGGTATGGAAGAATTACCCTCATCTTACAGAAGCTAATAGCTTCATTAGACACACAACACATTATTTCATAACAAGTTAAATCAAAGGCAGTAATTACGCCAGTAAGTGATGCTTTGGTTAGGCAAAGACAGGTTACATCACTGGGCTGTAATGAACTGGATGGCCTTGTGGAGGAAGTAGTAGGATTTGAATCAGGTCCAGGAAAATGAATGAGTTTGAGACAGGCATAGAGGGATGAAGAGTCAGCTGAGGTGAAGGCACAACATGAACAAAATTAGGAAGTAAAGGCACCATAATGAACATTGGGTTAATTTCCTTTCCTGTGGCAGAAGATTTGGGTTGGAATTATACAAAAATAAAGGATTGTAAATCGGATAGGAATGTATGGTGGAGAAATCTGACAACCGGGGAAGGAGATTGGGTTTTATCTTGTAGATCGAGAATTCTTACCCTCGTAGTATATATGAGGATCCTGAAGGGAGCCCGATAGGAATGCAGACTTGTGGGCTTCTCAGTGACTACATCAGAAACTCCATGAGGTTTGAAGCCCTAGAACCTGCCATATTTTAAAGTTCTTGAGATGGTCCAGCCTGTGGACCAAAGTGTGGGAGCCACTATTGCAGATGATAAAGAAATGCAGGATGTTTTTGAGGCAGAAGTTTTAATGTGAATTCCAGGAAGCTTCGTTTTGCAGAAGGGAGCGTCTAAGTTGACTTACTGGAGAAAAATATACCTGAGTTCAGGAGGCTAGCTGAGAAGCTGTTTCCCAGGCCTATTCATTAATATTTCCCAACAATTATTTATTAAGTACCTTCTATATGTGAGACATTGCTTTATAATATAGTCTCGAGGCTTCCATCCTTGGTGCCCATCAGAATCATCTGAGGTTTCTTAAGAGCCCAGTACCCCAGGCTGCACTCAAGGCCAATTCTCTAGGGGTGGACCCAGACATCATGATTTGTAAAAGCTGCCAAGTGATTCCAGTGCAGAGAGACTCTCTGCTGAGAGGAAACAGATGAATAAGAATTAGCGCTTCTTCCCTTCAAAACTTGCAGTCTTGTAGGGAAAATTAAACATGTGCAGAGAAGTGAACATATTTATCTGCAACAAAATGTAATCATTAGAGGAAGATTGAGATTCTGAGTACCACTTTGAAATTTGATAGACTTCATCTCTGGGTCAAAGTACTTGTCTGGGTCTAGGGGGAAAAAGAGGAATCAAAATAGAAGTGGGAAGAATTATTGCCCTAACAGCCCACACTTGGGTCCAAAAAATATTCTCTGAGTGCTCTGCAGGATCTTACACCCTCAGACTCCTTACTGCTCTCCCTTCTTTGTTCCATCTTAGCAAATCCAAACCTCCACTTACTTCTACCTACACATTTACAGCTGGCCATGGCTGGAGAAAAACCTGCAACCAGTTGATGGGTCTTATTTCACATTCTTGAGCACACAGTGCGAGTGGTATTGCACTCCTGCCTGGAAAGTCATCCTATTTATTTATTTATTTATTTATTTATTTATTTTGGAGATAGTGTCTCACTCTGTCACCCAGGCTGGAGTGCAGTGGCGCGATCTGGGCTCACTGCAACCTCCGCCTCCCAGGTTGAAGCAATTCTCCTGCCTCAACCTCCCGAGTAGATGGGATTACAGGCACCCGCCACCACACCTAGCTACTTTTTGTATTTTAAGTAGAAACAGGGTTTTACCATGTTGGCCGGGCTGGTCTCGAACTCCTGACCTCAACTGATCCACCCTCCTCAGCCTCCCAAAGTGCTGGGATTCCTTTTAAAACTTAGGTCCTGTTACTCCTGTCCTTGAAACCCTACAATGGCTACCTAGTTAACTTAGAGCAGCAGTTCTTACAGGGCGCACATGGCCATACTGTTCTCCACTGTCCCTATGTCCCCGGCCTCCACCACACTCAGGGGCTCCCTTGCAGGGCTTGGCATCAGCTCTTCCCTTTCCCTGGAGCATATCCACTTGGCCAGCTCTCTCACTTCCTGCGACTCTTGCTTAAATATCTCAGAGAGGTCCACCCTGACCACTGACTTAAAATTGCAACTCCTCCTACCCCCAAAGGCATTTCCATCCTCTTACCCTGGTTTACTACTCTTCATAGCACACGTCTTTTAACATACTATGTATTTTCTTTATTCTTATATTTATTACCTGACTCTTTACTAAATGAAAGCTCTTCAGGTAGGAATTTTCTTCTGGTTGTGATCACAAATGTATCCCCAGGGCCAGAGTAGCAAGTGGTACAGGGTTGGCCCCTGGATGAATGGATCAAAGGGGAAGTGCTTCTTCTGGCCACTTTGATGCAGCCGCCTGGGGACAGAGCAGGGAATCCTGAGCCAAGAAGAGTCCTGCTTTAGGTGGGGAGGGGGTGCCTTGCCTGAGGGAGCTGCTGACAGTAGGCTCCATTGTAAGTACAAGTGGTTCCTTTTTTGAGAACACCTAGAAACACCTGGAGGTACCTCCAGGGCTGGAGGATAGGAGTAGGTTATACCAGACTGAAAGTAAGAAGTACTCTAAGAGATAAATTGCTACAGGAGCTCAGATGATCAAAGAGAGAGTGAGTCATCACTTCTGAATGACGTCTGGATGTGGAGGCAGGTGAACAAGGTAGCCCAGAAGTAGGGGAGATGGAGGATGTTAAAAGAAAAGCTTCAGCCACGTGTAGTGGCTCACGCCTGTAATCCCAGCATTTTGGGAGGCCAAGGCAAGTGGATCACCTGAGGTCGGGAGTTCAAGACCAGCCTGACCAACATGGAGAAACCCCGTCTCTACTAAAAATACAAAAAATTAGCTGAGCGTCGTGGCACATGCCTGTAATCCCAGCTACTCGGGAGGCTGAGGCAGGAGAATTGCTTGAACCTTGGAGGCGGAGGTTGCGGTGAGCTGAGATCGCGACATTGCACTCCAGCCTGGGCAACAAGAGTTGAAACTCTGTCTCAAAAAAGAAAAGAAAAGAAAAGCTTCAGCCAAATTAAATTTAACAGAGTGTAATTGAGCAAAGAACAATTGGTGAATCAGGCAGCCTCCTGAGCCAGAAGTAGGCTCAGGGACTCCAGCACAACCACGTGGCAGAAGACTTACGGACAGAAAAAGGAAAGTGACATACACAAAATGGAAGTGAGGAACAGAAACAGTGGGATTGGTTACAGCTTGGTGTTTGCCTTATTTGAAGATGGTTTGAACAGTTGACCACATTTGATTGGCCGAAACTCAGTGATTGGCGCAAGAGTACGCTACAGTCTGTCTGTTTACACCTCCACTTGTTATAGTTTGCAATGTACAGAAAAACCTTTAGGGCAAACTTAAAATATGTAAGGAGGCAGCTTTAGGCTAAACTTGATTTAACAAGGAAGAGAGGAGGCTGCAGGAGAGTCATGTAAATTTCAGGAACTAGTGCAACAATAGAAAGATACTTGGGTGCTGGGCTCAGGAGTTGAAACGCAGGTTTTTGGCTCAAATTCTAGTTTTATTTTTATCAGCTGTGTGATCACACGTGACTTTTTAAGCTTCTTGCTCCTTGGTTTCCTCATCTGTGAAATAAGAATAGTAACAGTGCCTTCCTTATAGGGGCTTTTTGAGGATTAATGAACTAATATATAGCAAATTTAGAACAATGCCAAACATATTGTAAACACTCAAAAAATTGCTTAAAAACGACACTCAATTTATGTTGCGCAAAAGCACTGATGGAGACAAACTATCCTGCTTCAGACAGAACGTTCCAGGATCAATTTGGTCCCAGTCAATTTACAAGGGAGTTTTCCTCATTTTTCCCCCTCATTTTCCTTCCCTCTTCTCCCCTTGTCTTCTTATGGAGCCAGTTAAAATAAATATCAGGCAAAATGCAGACTCAGATGAGCAAAGGAGGAGGCTGTGCAAAGGAGAAGGCTGGGTTGTGAGCTCTGGGTCTATTTTGGAGTTCTCTGCAATAATTGCCTCTTTCTGACTTCCAGAGTCATTATATAGAAGCAGCCACCCCTTCAAATTTGTTTAAAACTTAGAGAAGTTTTGGTAACAGTAGGAGTTGAAATAAAGAACCTTATTATGAAAGAACAGACAGCCAGGCTTTGACGAGAGACTGAAAGAGGATGAAGCAAGGAAGAGCTGAGAGCCAAGAGCGATTCTGAGGTTTTGAGCCTTTGTCACTAAGAGCATGATATATGTGGCCACTGACGCAGATTAGGAAGTCCAAGGGACAAACGATTCCCTGAGGATAATGACAAGCTTGCTTCTAGATATGTTAACTATGAAATGCAGGTGGGTAATACAAATGGCCTGGGGTCATTGTGCAATAAGAAACTAGATGTGAATGGAGAGAACAGAGGAGACAGCAGTCTCTTAACAGTTCCTCCTCCTCTCTAGTTTATTCCCAATGCTGCATCCAGCCTCATCTTTGTAAATCACCAATCTGGTCAGGTGACACCTGTGTTTATCTAGAAAACGTACTACTCTATCTGGCTTTGTTTCTTTGGTAGATTACTCACAGTTCCCTGCAAGTCACAGTATGGATGAGCCTGAGTTTGCTTTCCTTTTTCCCCCCTAATCCAGATAGGCTGCAGGTTTATCAGAGAAGATGAATTTAATTCATTGTCAACATGATGAGTGTAGATGGATGTCACAAAAACAGGTTAACAAACTCCTTGTTAGGGTAATTGTGAGGATTAAATGAATTGAAGTGACATGATAACATAATGGGATTCTACAAATTATATCTTTTATTATTTATAGCTTCCCTAGAATGAGACAGTTGCTCAGTAGAACAAACACAGCCTGGTTTTTGTCTCCTGGTAGATTCAAACCCAGTGCTGTTTGGGTCACACAGAAAAGCAGAATCTCAGAGTGTCTAATCATGTCCAGAGGAACTTTTGTATATGTACTCATCCACCTCGAAGCTTTAGTACCCTAAGTTCCCTCTGATACTGAGGCTTCTCTCTTCCTTCCTTCTTCCTGATTCACCGGAGATAAACAATCAAGACGGCCTTTTCAAAATGTCCTATTTTGCCCAGAGATAGTGCAGGTCCATAGTGGGCCTATGAAGCTTAGACATCAACTTAGTTCATCGTCTAGGATGTTGTGTCTGAAATGCCTAGTAGAGGTGTCCTTTTTTGTTTGTTTGTTTTTGTCTTTTCTGATAGCGAGAGTAGCTTGTGCTCTGATTTTGTCTTCATGATCCTGGAATCCTTGCTATCCCTGATTTTGAACAATTCTATTGTAAATATGACTGGTTTGAACATCAGTTGTCTGATTGGTATCTAAGTGAGATCACTTGAGGTTTTTCTGATGATGGAGGGAATCATGGAATTTAAGGATAGAAGGAATATTAAAATTTTTTCAGAGTAACATCACACACACACACACATAAACACAATTACTGGAGTGACAGCTTTGTGACAAGGTTAATCTCTGGTTAAACATTTCTGTTCTGGCCAGGCAAGGTGGCTCATGCCTGTAATTCCAGCACTTTGGTGGGAGGCTGAGGCAGGAGATCAAGGCTAGCCTGGCCAGCATAGTGAAACCCCATCTCTACTAAAATTACAAAAATCAGCTCGGTGTGGTGGCACGTGCCTGTAATTCCAGCTATTAGGGAGGCTGAGGCAGGAGAATCGCTTGAACCTGGGAGGCAGAGGTTGCACTGAGCCAAGATCATGCCACTGCACTCCAGCCTGGGTGACAGCAAGACAAGACTCCATCTCGAAAAAACAACAGCAAACGCAACAAAATATTTCTGTTCTGTAAGCATAAAGATATAATAATTACAGCCCCATGTGCAATACCAAAACCTCAGGAGTAAACAAAATATCTAGTAGAGAAATAAGTCACCATTATACAAGAAGTAGAAATTATATCTGTGGATATTTGTGAAAATATTTGTTATGATTTCAAATGAAAAAAAGAATATAAACTTGGATTTATATGACTCTTGAAACTAACCATGGACAAGAAGATGGGAAAACATGGAAAATAAAAACATTGTTATGCTTGGGCTATAAGGGTAATTTTTATTCTCTTTTAAACATTTATAAATAATCTATAATTGTACATATTCAGGGTTCATATATCAAACTAATAAAAACAATAAGTTGGTCTTACATTTTCTTTTTTTTCTGCTTGAAAACAGAAAAAGTAAAAAGGAGATATTAATTTACAGTGGAATTCTCCAGGGGTCAGAGGCAATGATTAAAAAAAAAAAAAAAGTTTTAAGTGATTAGCTTTTTGCTTTTTTTTTTTTTTTTTTTTTGAGACGGAGTCTCGCTCTGTCGCCCAGGCTGGAGTGCAGTGGTGCGATCTCGGCTCACTGCAAGCTTCGCCTCCCGGGTTCATGCCATTCTCCTGCCTCAGCCTCCCGAGTAGCTGGGACTACAGGCGCCCGCCACCACGCCTGGCTAATTTTTTTTCGTATTTTTAGTAGAGATGGGGTTCCGCCATGTTGGTCAGGCTGGTCTCAAACTCCTGACCTCAAGTGATCTGCCCACCTTGGCCTCCCAAAGTGCTGGGATTACAGGTGTGAGCCACGGCGTCTGACCTCTGATATTTCTTAAGTAGCAAATGTACATCCTATTTAGGTGCTGAATTAAGTAAAGTGCAAGTAAAAAAAAAAAATTAGTTTTAGTCTAAATTGGTTGTAAACCTAGGCATCTAGAAAAGTTGTACCAGAGAGTACAACTCCGTACCCTTCAGAATAATTCAACGTAATTTTATGAACACCCTCTTGGCACTTGGTTAATTGGATAAATGAAAAGAACTTGTAATCTCCACTGTAAAGTTGTAACCAATGATTTGGCTTTTCCATTTGGTTAAACTTTGCTCTCATCTTAGTGCAAATTGTCACTCTGCTGTGTATTCCTGTTTCCTCTTTGCTGACATTTTCCTTGCTAATGATACAGGAGTTAAAAAGAAATCACTTAGGCAGATAACAAAGGTATGGGAGTCCTCAGTAAGGCTTTGTTTTCTTTTTCATGAAAAGCAGCCCCAGATCATTTTTTAATAAAGAGCAGCCTATAAAGTCGAGCTCAGGGTATAGACCCCAGACAACGTAGCCGCTTCACTGGGGAGGTGACCAGTTCATGGGACTGCTGACTTTACCCTTTGGCCCAGAGGGACAGGCAAGTGAATGCCTGCAGGAACTAGGGAGTAGACATGTTCGAGATGGCGGCGCCATCCTACCTTCCCTTTGTCAGTCACATGTGCAGTAAAGACCAGATAAGATGGCACCCATCAACTGGAAAGCCCATTTGCATAATAAAATTAGCGTGGCGCGACCAGCCTTCCCCACACGCTATCTAAACGTCTTACCTGATCAAACCAATCTGTGAACCTTATGTAAATCAGACACAGCTTCCTCAAACCTGACTGGTCCTTTCCACTGGGAGACCCCCTTGTCTATGGAGAGATCTGTTTTTCTTTCTCTTCTGCCTATTAAACATTTGCTCCTAAACTCCTTGTGTGTGTCCATGTCCTAAATTTTCCTGTCGTGCAACGACGAACCTCAGGGTATAGACCCCAGGCAACGTAGCCGCTTCACTAGGGAGGTGACCAGTTCATGGGACTGCTGACTTTACCATTTGGCCCAGAGGGACAGTAACTGAAAGGGCTCTTTTATCCAGTGTCAGCTGGTGGATACATCTGCCTACAAAAAATGTGAAGTCAAACTGAATCTCTTTGAGGTGACTAGAGCAGAGCTGGGAACAGAGAAGTAGAGCATGAAACGTTTTGAAATAATTTGAAATTTTGCCACTATGTTTTTTAATAAAACTATTTTAATAAAGACTGTTTTTAAGTAAAAAATCCAACAATCAAATAGGCTTAAAAATATCAATTCATTCTCTAAAGGCAAATGAATTCGATATTTAAGGAAATGCAAAGGAAACGGCACTTCAGACTACACAGATATCCAAGCATATAGGTGGCTGCATGTTACGTTATGGCTTTAATGGCCTGGTTTAAACAGTCCTGGATAATGATTAACCAAGAAAATGGACTTTGGGCCTGAACCTAACTCTCCTAAGGTTGTGGGCATTTGTACTGATGTAACAGTGTTGCTAGATCAACGGGAAAAACATTTCCAACGAGACAGAAAAACACACTTACTGCTGTCTCCACCCTCTCACTCCAGGGTCCATCTGTGTGTTTGGAGAATGGAAACACTTAGATTGGTTGCTACCGTCTTGAACATGTCATTTAGATTTCCTTGATAAAAGAAAACTAATTCCTCTTCTATTTTCTCTTCCCAAAGTGCATGGTCCATGTGCTTGCTCTTCCTCCCTCCCCACCACACCTACTCCTTTTGATTTGTTCATTTATTTTTATTTATTAATTTTTTTAACTTCCATACTTGGTATCTGGTACAGCTCATGCAACTACACTGCAACATAGCTGCACGGTGTGGCTGACACATCTTCCCAGTGAAGCCCCTTCTACGGCTTCAGTCCTGATCTTTTCAGTGTTTGGTAAATGAGGCAGCCTGGCATAAGGTCCTAATGTCGAAAGAGTTCAAAAGGAAAGTTATTTGTGCAAACATCCTCCCTCTTGCAGAGGATTCTCCATAGCCCGCCAGAGCCCTGGCATGTAGGGATGATGAATGTGATGTCAACAGGCCTCAGAGCCGGAAGAACCCCTGTGCCACTTTGTGGACTGTGTATCGCCTTTTGCTTGTCTCCTGCCAGATTCCTTCCCTGGTCCTCTGAGACTCCAGAGAGTGTGTGGGAAGCAATTTTTGTACACAGACCCAGATTAATGTGTCTGTCTGATAAAAGCATGAGGCTTAAGGTGACTCTAGCATTTTCCTTCCACAAGGTTAGCAGTTTTGTTAGTGGAAATACATCTATACCTATCAATTAAGTTATAGCCTGGAAGATACGTGATGAAATGCTTCTAAGTGAGAATAGCCTCGAATTCGACTGGAGAAAACCAGAGATCCCATTCATGATTAGGAAGCACCAAGCCAGGTCAGCTTGGAGGTGAATTGATTTCACCACGTCTGTTAGTTTACTAGGCTGCTGTAACAAAGTACCATGAACTGGAAGGCTTACAACAACAAAAACTTTTTTTCACATTGCTGGAAGCTGGGAAGTCCAAGATCAAGGCAGATCTGGCGCCTGGTGAGGGCCTGCTTCCTGTTTCATAGACGGTGCCTTCTCATTATAACCTCATGTGGTGCTAGCAAGGAGCTCTCCGTGGGCTCTGTTATAATAAGGGCACTAAGCCCATTCACAAAGGCTTCACCCCCATGACCTAATTACCTCCCAAAGGCCCACCTCGTAATACCATCACCTTGGGGGGTTAGGATTTCAGTATGGGAAGAACTAAACATTCAGACATTCAGGCCACAGCAATAAGATGTCCATAGCAATCCACGCCTTCATTCTCCAACCCCCACTGCTCCCTGAGTGCATGTACGTCTGGGCATCAGTGCTCTTTGGAAGTGTTTAGCTGAATGTAAAGGTTAATGGCACCTTATCCAGGGAACAGCTGTTGTAGTCCCTGTCAGCCCGATTCTGGAGAGAACAGATAACAGATAGTGTTTAAGAAGTAGGATGGTCTCTAAGTTAAATGACTGTCTCTGTCCCACAGCATCCGTGTGTGACCAGGGCTCACACCCTTTTTTTTTTTGAAACGGAGTTTCACTCTTTTTGCCCAGGCTGGAGTGCAATGGCACGGTGTTGACTCACTGCAACCTCCGCCTCTCGGGTTCAAGCAATTATCCTGCCTCAGCCTCCAAAGTAGCTGGGATTACAGGCGCCTGCCACCATGCCCGGCTAAGCTTACACCCTTTGAATTTCCCCTTTTCCGTCTGCTTCTATGAGAACTTGGCTAACTCCTGATAGATTCCATCATCCCTGCACCAGTTCTTAACTTCTGACAGATTCCACAATGCCAGGTCTTGAGAAATGGGAACCTATATCTCATCAGGTTTCCTCCTTTAAAAGTTCAGATCGGCATTTTATCTTACTTTTTAAAAAGATCAAATTTGGTAATGTTCAAGAAATAAAAAACTTTTAGCCAATTTATGCTGATCAGTATACAGTTGTGTTTGATTTACAATAAATGTTAAGTTAAAACATGCTATCAAGCTTAAATATAATCATAAAGGTTTTAAACATGAGAGAATACATATATTTTGTAGAATAGAAAGTTATCTTTGTATACCAAGTCCGGCTTCATACATATTTGAATATATATTTATGTGCACGTGTGTATAGATGTTTATATACATCTACATATTATAATGATATTTTGGGCAGGGTGAAAGTTATCTCTGTATACTAAGTCCAGCTTCATATATATATATATATATATATATATATATATATATATATATACACACACACACACACATATTCAAACATATATAGATGTATACACACACACACACACACACACACACACAGAGACAAATATATATAGAGAGTCTACTTGACCTGTCAGTTTGAGAGAAGTATATAATACAATACTGTAGACCAGGGCTTCTCAGTCTTGGCACTGTTGGCATTTTGCACCATGTATCTCTCTGTTGTGGGGCTGTCCTGGCATTTCAGGTGTTTGGCAGCATCCCTGGCTTCTACTCACCAGCTGCCAGTAGCACCTTCCTCCACCCTGTCCAATTTGTGAGGACCAAAAATGTCTCCAGTTGTTGCCAATGTCTCATAGGAGGACAAAATTGCTCGAAGTAAGAACTACCAGTCTGCAGTGATCACAGTTACACTAAATTATCTGTGTATTCTCAGAGTTGTTTTTTTTTTTTTTTTTGAGACACGGTTTCACTCTGTTGCCCAGGCTGGAGTGCAGTGGCATGATCTCAGTTTACTGCAACCTCCGCCTCCCAGATTCAAGCGATTCTCCCACCTCAACCTCCCAAGTAGCTGGGATTACAGGCATGTGCCACCACGCCTGGCTAATTTTTGTATTTTTAGTAGAGATGGGGTTTCACCATATTGGCCAGGCTGGTCTCGAACTCCTGGCCTCAAGTGATCCACCCACCTCGGCCTCCCAAAATGTTAGGATTACAGGCGTGAGCCACCAGGCCAGACCAGAGTTTTTGTCATATATATTTACCACTCTGCTATTTAGTACCTAAAGGTTCATCACTATAATATTTTTTTCATGGCTTTTTTTTTTATCATTACCGAGTCACTCTCTGACGTTTTAAATTAAATGCCATATTATCTTTTCATGAATATTGCTATTTCCACTACTTCTATTTGCATTTTCCTGAATAAATTATGGCTCATCCCTTTATTTTCAACCCCTTAATACAGTTCCTAGTTCAACATTTCCACCACTACTGCCGCACATAACTTAGCCTTCTGCAGATGTTGTAAAGCTGAATCCATTTCAACCACAGTTCTTTGTAAGCACAGGCAGAGTGGTGCTGTTAATAGGGAAAGCACCTTTTTTGGCCTCTCATCTTAGTCAGTTTTGGCTGCTATAACAAAGTACCCCAGGGTGGTTTATAAACAATAGAAATATATTTCTCTGATTTTGGAGGCTGGAATTCTGAGATCGGGGTGCAGCAATGTCAGGTTCTGATAAGGGTCCTCTTCTGGCTTGCCAGCCAGTTGTGCACTCACAAGAGGAAGGAGGGCATACAAGCTCTTTAGGGTCCCTTTGGCAAGGTCACTAGTCCCATTGACAAGGGCTTCTCTCTCATGACCTAATCATCTTCCAGGGGCTTCACCTCCTCATACCATCGCAGTGGGGGGTTAGGGCTTCAACATATGAATTTTGGGTGGACACAACCCTTCAGTCCATAAGGCCTCACCTTGTGTACTGATATTGAGCTGTATTACTGAAAATCTGAGAATCTTGTATCCTACAATTTTCTGCTCTTAATGTATTTGTTGGACTTTAAGTAGAACACATTAGGTATAATATTCTTTTCAGTGGAATTATTTCTGATGTTTGATGCTGCCAAAGGAAAAAAATAGACTCTTTCTAACCCCAGTGAATAAGACACTTGATTTTTGAATCTGCTCGTCTGGGAAACAGGATGGGTACAGCAATGCTGCACTCAGGTGCAGCCCCACTCCTCCTACTTGCCTCTGATTTTGTGCTTAGGGCGAAAAGCTTCTGAGAATGCAGTCTCTAGAAATGAACATGGCTTCCGTGCACTGAAAATCTTACTGAAAAGCTCCTTTTGTTTCTGGGATATACCAGATGGAGTGTTCTCTGTACAAACAAACATTTAAAATCCTTGAGAAGAGATATGTAGGTTACAGTTTAACATTCACTATCTCTACTAGGAAGGGGACAGATTCCTGAGGCAAAGGAGTTGCAATAGAAATTCTTGAAATTTAGGTCGGGCATGGTGGTTCACACCTGTAATCCCAGCACTTTGGGAGGCCGAGGCGGGCGGATCACCTGAGTTCAGGAGTTTGAGACCAGCCTGACCAACATGGAGAAACCTCATCTCTACTAAAAATACAAAATTAGCTGGGCGTGGTGGCTCATGCCTGCAATCCCAGCTACTTGGGAGACTGAGGCAGAAGAATAGCTTGAACCCAGGAGGCGGAGGTTGCGGTGAGCCGAGATTGCGCCATTGCACTCCAGCCTGGGCGACAAGAGCAAAATTCCGTCTCAAAAAAGAAAGAAAGAAAGAAAAGAAATTCTTGAGATTTAAAGAGTACGGCGAATGTTCCATTCATTTAATCTTGGGTAATGAATTGGAGGTGCCCTTCCTGGTCCCGCCCCAAGGGTCCACCCCTTCTGCTAGGACTGGTTTCCGCCCACTCATCTGTCATCTTGCTCAGTTGTCACCTACACAAAGCCTTCCTTTCTTCTCCGCAGGCAGTGCTGACGGCTTCCTCTTCACTGTCCCCAGCTCTTTTTGTGTGCTACATTTAGAATGAAACAAATTGTTCTGTAATGATTTGTTTACATATCTGTCTCTCCCAGTAGGTGATGAGCTCTTTGGAGTCAGGGACCACATCTTCGTCATTTGCAGACACCCATCTCCTTTTGTTGAAGAAATCTTTGAGTCTATTTTCAGATCTTTCTGAACTCCTTTTAGAGATTCCCATTGTCGGTAGCATAAACTCCAAACTTCGCTTCTGTGCCTTGACACCCCCGTCAGACTGAATATTTACAGCTCTCCGAAGACTCTGGGCTCTCAATCCCCTTTCTTCTTTTACCAATAATATTCCCTTTGCTTGGAATATATCTGCCCAAACACTAAACATCAACTACCCTTTCTTTGTTCTGGGTTAACTCTTCCTCATTCTCAAGATGGGTGAGAGCACACCCTGGGTGTTGCGACAGTATTCTGTGATTTTCCCAATGTATCATTTAGCACTCGCTGTTATGATCACCCACTTACGAGTCTGCCTTGCCCTCGAGGCTGGATGGTGCTGGAGTTGCTGTATGCAGTTTCCCTGCCTCCTAGCAGAGGGCCTGGTACTCAGTCAATGTTAGTAGGATTATGTTTCTTACAAAAGCCGCATAAAATATCTTGAAACTTCATAGTAATATGGAAAGAGTGTGTAATCTGAAATAGAAATGTTGAGTTCTTGTCCAGATTCTGCTATTTACAACTGGGGAGGAAAATAAAATATAAAAGTTTGTCTACGTTTAGAAGAGCAGACATAAGTAAAGAAAACAGTGAAGAAACAGACAGGCTAGCTTAGCAGCAACTGGGGTTAGCAAGGTACAACAGGAGAGGCCAGGCGCGGTGGCTCACGCCTGTAATCCCAGCATTTTGAGAGGCCGAGGCGGCGGGTGGATGGTTTGAGTTCAGGAGTTCCAGACCAGCCTGGCCCACATGGTGAAACCACATCTCTATTAAGAATACAAAATTAGCCGGCAGTGATGGTGCACGCCTGTAATCCCAGATACTCGGGAGGCTGAGGCAGGAAAATTGTTTGAGCCTGGGAGGTGGAGGTTGCAGTGAGCCAAGATCGTGCCACTGCACTCCAGCCTGGGCGACAGAATGAGACTCTGTCTCAAAAAAAAAAAAAAAAAAAAATACAACAGGAGGGAAAGGGGCATCAGCTCCTCGTGTCACCAAATGGCCTGGCAATGCAGGAACAAGTACAGGCCTCTGGCCCAGGCAGATGGGTGACACCAAGATGGCCCCAGGGAAGAAAGGAAAGAAAAGAATTGGATTTTGACTTTGGATAAAGAGAGGATCTCAAGCCTGAGGTTTATTTATTTGTACCTATGCCTGCTGTTTATTCCCTGGTGAAGCTGCTGGAACAAATCTGCGTCCGCCTCGTGTGGCCTCGCTGCATGGAAGGGAGACAGCAGAGCTCATGCTTTGGCGAGGCTTTCCACATGTTGAAAATGTGACAGCTGCCTGGACTGCTCGTCCTGGGCTTTGGCAACACTGACCACCTGTGTGTGAAGCAGCAGGTCATTCAGTGTCTTTGAGCCTCAGGATTTCTCTGTAAAAATGAGGATATATATTCACAATATGAATCTCAGACAATATTAGCTTTGAAGTTTTTAGATATAAAATTGTTTATGCCATCTGTCCATGGCCACTCATAGAATTAAACGAAGATCTAGGAGGGCAGGCGTGTGTCTGAGGCCCTCTGTGTCCCCATGGAGCTGTCCAACCTTGCTGTCACACACAGTCAGTGTTTTAAAATGGAATTTACTCCTTGACGATGTGCTGCCATTTCTCTTTCAGTCTCTCTCTCATGGTTTAGATACCTCAAGCCTAGATGGCCAGGGCAGTGCATTGCATGCAGTGCAGACAGATGAGCATTCAAAAGGTGGCACGGTGGGGGCTCCTGGACATTGCATGGGCTCTGGAGTCAGAATGAATTCTGTCCTTGCTCTGTGTGACCTTCAGCAAGCCTTGTATTACTTCTCCAAACCTCGGATTACTATCTGCAGTATGAAACTAACAAAGCACCAGTCGGAGTGCTGTGGCTCATGCCTGTAATCCCAGCACTTTGGGAGGCCGAGGTGGGTGGATCACAAGGTGAGGAGATCAAGACCATCCTGGCCAACATGGTGAAACCCCGTCTCTACTAAAAATAAAAAAATTAGCTGGGCATGGTGGCAGGCACCTGTAATCCCAGCTACTCGGGAGGCTGAGGCAGGAGAATCGCTTGAACCCGGGGGGGGGGGGGGGGGGGGGGCGGAGCTTGCAGTGAGCTGAGATCCTGCCACTGCACTCCAGCCTCCAGCCTGGTAACAGAGTGAGACTCTGTCTCAAAAAAAAAAAAAAAAAAAAAAAAAAGAACAAAGAGCCTACCTCCTGCGTGATGTGGGGAGTCTCTGGGCCGATGCATGTAAAGCACTTCCCTGCAGGCAACACCCCAGCATAATCAGCAGGCAGTGGATGCCGGTAACCCTGGCTCCTCAGTGAGTCCTGATGTGCACATGGGAAGTGGTTATTGTTATCCCTGCTTTGCATGTGAGGAGAATGAGCCTTTTCATTAAGTGGCTGATTTGGGATTTTTTATTTTTTTTTCAAGACAAGGTCTCACTCTGTTGCCCAGGCTGGAATGCAGTGGTACAATCATGGCTCACTGCAACTGTAACCACCAAAGCGGCTCACCTTGCCCTCTGCCTAGACAGAGCTGATTCATCAAGACGGGAATTGCAATAGAGAAAGAGTAATTCATGCAGAGCTGGCTGTGCAGAAGACTGGAGTTTTATTATTACTCAGATCAGTCTCCCTGAGCATTCGGGAGCAGAGTTTTTAAGGATAACTTGGTGGATGGGGGAAAGCCGGTGAGCCAGGAGTGCTGATTGGTCAGAGATGAAATCACAGGGAGTCGGAGCTGTCTTCTTGCGCTGAGTCGGTTCCTGGGTGGGGCAGAGGGGCACAAGATCAGATGAGCCAGTTTATTGATCTGGGTGGTGCCAGCTGATCCGTCAAGTGCAGGATCTGCAAAATATCTCAAGCACTGATCTTAGGAGCAGTTTAGGGAGGGTCAGAATCTTGTAGCCTCCAGCTGCATGGCTTCGAAACCATAATTTCTAATCTTGTGGCTAATGTTAGTCTTACAATCTCGTCCCCACACAAGAAGGAGGTCTGCTTTAGGAAAGGGCTGTTATCGTCTTTGTTTAAACTATAAACTAAATTTCTCCCAAAGTTAGTTCAGCCTACACCCAGGAATGAACAAGGACAGCTTGGAGGTTAGAAGCAAGATGGAGTCAGTTAAGTTAGATCTCTTTCAGTGTCTCAGTGTCTCAGTCATAATTTTGCAAAGGTGGTTTCAATACCTCAGCTTCCCAGGCTCAAGTGATCCTCCTGCCTCAACCTCTCGCATAGCTGGGACTAGAGATGTGGATTACCACACCCGGCAATTTTTTATTTTTTGCGGACATGGGGTTTCACTATATTGCCTGGGCTGCTCTCGAACTTCTGGGCTCAAAGGATCTTCCTGCCTCAGCCTCCCGAAGTGGTGGGATTACAGGCATGAACCACTGCGCCCAGCTTGATTTGGGTTTTGAACACAGTTCTGTCCGACCCCTTGAGAGGAGCACTTTTCACCGTGCCATACTGAATGAGAAGTAATCCTTAAACTTAAGGGAATTCTTTTCGACTGTGGAGAAGCCATTGCCCTTCTTTTCTTCTTCCTTGCCTTCAAGGAAGTTCTTTTGTACTAGAACCCCAATGTGATCAGGGCCTTTTTTCCTATCCATGGCCAGGTTCTCAGGGACAGTGATCCTATTTCCCCCAAGCATAAGTCCTGGTGAGTTTAAGTCAGCTGTAATGATAATGATCACATTCTCTCTGGGGAACAGGCTCATGGCAGTTCTGGGGGAGTTGAGAGATAGGAGGAGTCTTTGGGCCAAAAAATAAACACAGCTGGTAATGACCCAACAGAATGGTGGAGAGAATCTGAGTCCTTGAAGTTGCTGTGGATTTGTTTAATAAAACCATTCTGCAACCCACTACCCCACCTATTTTTATGTCATATAATAGGACTTTTTGTTAGGTGAGATAATACAATTCACTTAAAGTTATTTTATTATTATCATTATTATTATTATTATTTTTTGAGACAAAGTTTCACTCTTGTTGCCCAGGCTGGAGTGCAATGGTGCGATCTCGGCTCACCGCAACCTCTGCCTCCCTGGTTCAAGGATTCTCCTGCCTCAGCCTCCCAAGTACCTGAGATTACAGGCATACACCACCATGCCCGGCTAATTTTGTATTTTTAGTAGAGACGGGGTTTCTCCATGTTGGTCAGGCTGGTCTTGAACTCCTGACCTCAGGTGATCTGCTCACCTCAGCCTCCCAAAGTGCTGGGATTATAGGTGTGAGCCACCACACCCGGCCAAAGTTATTTTTAATTAGGATTTATTTTATATTTATTTGTCTGTCAGTATCCACAGGGGATTGGTTTCAGGACCTCCCTCGGATTCCAAAATCCACAGATGCTCAAGTCCCTGGTATAAAATGGTGCAGTATTTGCATATAACGTACACACATCCTTCTGTATACTTTAAATCATCTTTAGATTATTTACAATGCCTAATACAATTGCTATGTAAATAGTTGTTATACTGTATTGTTACAGAATAATGATTAAGGAAAAAAAGTCTGTACATGTTCAGTACTGTCACAACCATGCATTTTCTTTCCCAAATATTTTTGATCTGTGGTTGTTTGAATCTGTGGATGCAGAACCCATGAATATGGAGGGCTAGCTGTATTTACAGCCAAAAGTATCTCAATGGATTGATCATCACAGGAATCAATCAGGAGGGCTGATTAATGTCGTCAAATCTTTGAGGGATTTGTGAACACCAGAACCACCATTTCAGATCTGCAATAGGCGATCTGTGAGTGAATTATGGCCTTTTGGGCTTGGAGGAATGAGAGGTCATCAAGCCTAGTGTTTACCAAATCTTTTTTTTTTTTTTTAATGATCTAGACTCAGAAGTCATAGAGCCTCCATTGAGCCATGCTTTATTGGTAAAGGCAGTCATAAAGGTCTATTCAGGCTGAACGCAAAGAACACAGACCCTGCCACTCTATGGGAGGAGAGTTCATGTCACACTGTAGAAGAGTGTCTGCCACAGTGAACAGATTTTTACCGATTTATGGTTGGATGACAACAATCAAATCAAATTATTTCTATTCGGAGGACAATTTAGAGGACAGTCCATTATTCTGAGCTGAAGTTTTGGTGCTAAAATATCTATATTTAGTGAAATGGTGATAATTGTATATCATTTTG
The DNA here is from genome assembly GCF_029281585.2 of Gorilla gorilla gorilla. Lineage (NCBI taxonomy): Eukaryota > Metazoa > Chordata > Mammalia > Primates > Hominidae > Gorilla > Gorilla gorilla. The sequence goes on from NC_073241.2 coordinate 99,719,431, forward strand.
TGATTCATTTTGTAAATGTACTTAGTGTGCAAACATAAAATGCTGGTGACTTCAGGTCAGTCCCCAGGGTTTTGTGAAATTCAGAATTTGGCAATTTGATTGCATCCACTTTTCTACTGAGTGTTGTGAGGACATTTGCAGCATTCCCCGTAGTGATCATTTATTCTCTGGACACTCCTGGTGACCTCAGTCTCCCCTCATTGAAAGATTTATCACTCTCATTGTCAACAATCCTTACCAGTGTAAAGTTCTTACTGTCTGCCCTGCTGGTCTGAAATCTTTCCTCTATTCATTTAACAGCCTTTCTACTTTCAGCACCCCACCATTAGGTCTCCCTTTTTTAGGGTGAACAATCTTAATTCCTATACATATTCTTTATGTGACCCAGTCAGTATATTGGGTTCCAGGTAAGCTTGTGTATAATGGTGATTATATAGCTTGAATGTTCGTCCCCTCAAAAGCTCGTGTTAAAATGTCATCCCCAGTGTTGGAGGTGGGGCCTGGTGGGAAATGTTTGGTTAGAGGGGTGGGTCCCTCACAAATGGCTTGGTGTCTTCCCCCTGGTAATAAGTGAGTTCTTACTCTTAGTTCACGGGAGAGCTGGTGGTTTAAAAGAGCCTGGCATCTCTCTTTGGCTCCTCTCTCACCATGTGACATACATGCTCCCCCATTGCCTGCTGCCATGTTTGGAAGCTTCCTGAGGCCTCACCAGAAGCAAATGCCGGCACCACATTTCTTGTACAGTGTGAAGAACCATGAGCCAAATAAACCTCTTTTTTAATAAATTACCCAGTCCCACGTATTCCTTTTTAGCAACAAACCCCAATAAATACAGGTAGTATTACTTCAGTCTTATAGGATCTCAATAGTCTCAATTTGTTTATCCTGGAATTATGATCTTCAGGGTATCTGTTGGCTGTAAATCTGTGTTTTTCAATGCTGTCGATGCACTTCTAGAGACACTACAGTTTGGTAGTGTTCTTCCTTAGCAGGTGATTACAACAGAAAACACGTTCTGAAGAATACTGAATATAATGACTGTATACTACCTTTAACAAATATACCATACTTCTTCTTTTTTTTTTTTTTTTTTTTTTGAGATAGAGTCTCAATCTGTCACCCAGGCTGAAGTGCAATGGTGCGATCTTGGCTCACTGCAACCTCCGCCTCCTGGGTTCAAGCAATTCTCCTGCCTCAGCCTTATGAGTAGCTGGGATTACAGGCACCCACCACCATACCCGGCTTATTTTTGTATTTTTAGGAGAGACGGGGTTTCGCCATGTTGGTCAGGCTCGTCTCGAACTCTTGACCTCATGAGCCGCCCACCTCGGCCTCCCAAAGTGCTGGGATTATAGGCATGAGCCACCGCACCCAGCCAATAAATAAACTATACTTCTATGAATATATCCTAAAACTCTTACTTCGAAAAAAACTACGTATGACATGGAGATGGTACATATTAAATAGGTAGTTAATTTTTTAAATAGCAAAATGAATAGCACATATTTTTATTTAATATAAAAATTAGAGCTTCCCATTATTCTGCTGTTTTCTGAGGAGTCTTCACATTAAGCTAAAGGTAGATTTTTTTTTCCATAAATTATTGGGGTACAGGTGGCATTTGGTGACATGAGTAAATTCTTTAGTGGTGATTTGTGAGATCCTGGTGCACCCATCACCCGAGCAGTGTATACTGCATCGTATTTGTTGTCTTTTATCCCTTGCCTCCCTCCCACTCTTCCCGCCAAGTCCCCAAAGTCCATTGTATCATTTTTTTTTTTTTTTTGAGACAGAATTTCACTCTTGTTGCCCAGGCTGGAGTGCAATGGCGCGATCTTGGCTCACCGCAACCTCCAGCTCCCGAGTTCAAGTGATTCTCCTGCCTCAGCCTCCCTAGTAGCTGGGATTACAGGCATGTGCCACCCACGCCCAGCTAATTTTGTATTTTTAGTAGAGATGGGGTCTCTCCATGTTGGTCATGTTGGTCTCGAACTCCCGACCTCAGGTGATCCACCCACCTTGGCCTCCCAAAGTGCTGGGATTACTGGCATGAGCCACCGTGCCCGGCCCATTGTATCTTTCTTATGCCTTTGTGTCCTCATAGCTTAGCTCCCACATATCAGTGAGAAGATACTATGGGGTTTTTCATTCCTGAGTAATATGTAGTTAATTTTAAACCTACATTAAAAAAAAGTAAGTTTCTAGTTTTCTTCAAGTTTTGTCTTTATGCAATTGAATATTTTTACCTTAAATTTTCTACTTTACCTTTATTCCTATTTTAATTACTAATATTTACTATTCTTATCACTACTATTGCTGCTAAATATTAATAATAATGCATTTCTATTGCTAGTTTTTGTCCCTCAGTTTCTTCTCTCCAGGTATAGTTGGTTCGGGTGCCTTCCTCTATACTTCTCTCTCTTTTTTTTTTTCTTTGAGATGGAGTCTTGCTCTGTCACCCAGGCTGGAGTGCAATGGCATGATCTCGGCTCACTGCAACCTCCACCTCCCAGGTTCAAGCGATTCTCCCGCCTTAGCCGCCTGAGTAGCTGGGATTACAGGCACCCACCATCATGCCTGGCTAATTTTTGTATTTTTAATAGAGACAGGGTTTTACCATGTTGGCCAGGCTGGTCTTGAATTCCCGACCTCATGTGATCTGCCTGTCTCAGCCTCCCGAAGTGCTGGGATTGCAGGTGTGACCCACCGCGCCTGGCTTTTTTTTTTTTTTTTTTTTTGAGATTGAGTTTCACTCATGTTGCCTAGGCTGGACTGCAATGGTGCGATCTCGGCTCACTTCAGCCTTGCAACCTCTGCCTCTTGGGTTCAAGAGATTCTCCTGCCTCAGCCTCCCAAGTAGCTGGAATTAAAAGTATGTGCCACCACACCCAGCTAATTTTGTATTTTTAGTAGAGATGGGGTTTCACTATGTTGGTCAGGCTGGTCTCGAACTCTTGACCTCAGGTAATCCACCCGCCTTGGTCTCAAAGTGCTAGGATTACAGGCGTGAACCACTGCGCCAGGCCTTGATTTTTGCTTCCTTTGCAAATTTGACATAATCATCCTGTAAATCTTCATCTAAGTCATTAACTGAAATTCTGAGCGGGATGGGCTTGAGTACAGAATTCTGGCTCACTTCTCTGGCTGATTAACACTAACTGAGTGGATTTGTCCATGTGGCTTTAAGTGCACCTTAATGCATTACCGTGTTAAATACCTTTTTGAAATTAAGACGTCCTAGGCTGGACATCCTCCAGATTCTACCTGTCTATCTTTTCGTTGCCCAGAAGCCATAATATGTGAACTGGCTGACTTGTTTTTGGTGGTGATTTAAGGTGCCAAGCAGGAGTTTCAGAGCCAAATGTTGCGCATGTAATTCTAGAATTTGGACAGCTAAAAATTATCGGCAAATGTTTAACAACACATTTAACCGCCAAACATGAAATGAAGTCATGGATGTTTGGGTTTACAAGTGAATCAACCCACGGAACAGCTTGAAAAAAGAAAGAACCTAGTAATCCTAGTAATGTCAAGGGCAGGAGACAGAGGTGGGGACAGCTGAATTTTATTATTCCTGTGCCTCCATGAATGTCCATGCTGATATGGTCTAGGGAGACATAAAGACTTAAGTAGCTCTAGTTTGAACTGTGATATTCTGATATGACATTTTCACGTTCATCTTAGTATTCCACCATGTTCCTAGTCCCAGCTTGTTCTGAGTCACTCAGAATTAATTCCAGATTGATGATGGCTTTACTATGTTTTCAAACATTTGATTGATGAATTATCTTCACGGTATTTCTTAAGGCATGTCAAGTATTTATCAGAGGTTTTGCTTTTAGAAAAAAATGAATCTAATGGTTAAAATTTTTTTTCCGTGAATTGTATCTTGGCACTTTATACCTTTTTTTTTTTTTCTGTAGAGACAGAGTCTCACTATGTTGCCCAGTCCAGTCTCAAAATCCTGCCTCAAGCAGTCCTCCTGCCTTGGCCTTCCAAAATGCTCGGATTATAGGCGTAAGTCACTGCAGCTGGCCCAGCCATTTTTGTGATTTATTGGAAAAATATTGTTATGTATTTATAATAATAAGGTAAGAGGTCTGTCAGACACTGCTACAGTCACTTGTCTGTCTCTCTTTAGCACTAGCCCAATATTCTGCATTGTTTTTGCACGCACCTGCACGTTAGAATATTGCTCTCTCTGTACTTTAGCACACAGTATTACTTTAAAATTCTTTCTTCTTTTTTTTTTTTTTTTTTTTGAGATGGAGTCTTGCTCTGTCACCCAGGCTGGAGTGCAGTGGCACATCTCGGCTCACTGCAAGCTCTGCCTCCCGGGTTCATGCCATTCTCCTGCCTCAGCCTCCCGAGTAGCTGGGACTACAGGCGCCCGCCACCACTCCCGGCTAATTTTTTCCATTTTTTTTTTTTTTCTAGTAGAGACGGGGTTTCATGTTCTAGCCAGGGTGGTCTCGACCTCCTGACCTCATGATCCACCCGCCTCGGCCTCCCAAAGTGCTGGGATTACAGGTGTGAGCCACGGCGCCCAGCCTCTTTCTTCCTTTTTAAAAAATTGAGTATATACTCTTCCATTTCTACATTCCAGAAAGAAGTAGCAGATACTCAGTAAATTTCTGTTAGCAATTCTCTATTGTTTAGCAAAACTATAGTTTCATTATATAGCTTTATATAATTTTAATAAGACTGCATTAGTTTTGGCCGGGCGCGGTGACTCACGCCTGTAATCCCAGCACTTTGGGAGGCCGAGGTGGGCGGATCACGAGGTCAGGAGATGGAGACCATCCTGGCTAACATGGTGAAACTCCGTCTCTACTGAAAATACAAAAAATTAGCCGGGCGTGGTGGTGGGCGCCTGTAGTCCCAGCTACTCCAGAGGCTGAGGCAGGAGAATGGTGTGAACCCGGGAGGCGGAGCTTGCAGTGAGCTGAGATCGCCCCACTGCACTCCAGCCTGGGCGACAGAGCAAGACTCCGTCTCAAAAAAAAAAAAAAAGACTGCATTAGTTTTTAATGTAGTTTGCTATAGTTGCAAATTTTTTTTTTTGCTGACTTAATGTGTACTTCAGTTTAGGTGAGGAAGAGCTCTTTTTTGGTACCACCCTGTTTTTTTTATTTATTGTTTAAATTTTTTTTATTTTTTGCACAATTTGTTTTTCCTACTTTGGATAAATTCACATCTACATGAATTTTTCATTTTTTTGTGTGTGATTTTCACGGTTTTTTTCTGCTATTTGGATATTTCTAAGAGTTGAGTCATGTCCCTTAGGTTTTAAAAATTTATTTTTGAGGTTAAGTGTTTTCTTTCAAAAACACTTTATTTAATTTTAATCAGTCTCACGTGGGTTATCTCTAGGGGCCATTCTCAGACCTAATGCCATAACAAAGTTCCATCAGCTTGGTGGCTTAATACAACAGAAATGTATTGTCTCACCATTATGGAGTCCAGAAATGTGAAATGAAGGCATTGGTGGGGGCATGCTCCCTCTATAGCCTCCAGGGAAGAAGCTTTCTTTGCCTTCTGTAGCTTCTGGTGAATCCTGGCGATTCCTGGTGTTCCTGGCCTGTAGCTTCATCACACTGATCTCTGCCTCCGTCTTCACAGGGCCATCTTCTTCATGCCTCCTCCATATCTCTGCATCCAATTCTCCCTTTTTTTTCTCTTCTGAAGATGTCAGTCATTGGATTTAAGGCCCACCCTAACCAGGATGACCTCATCTTGATTACATCTGCAAAGACCCTATTTCTAGATAGGGTCACATTCACTGGCACAGGGGTTAGGACGTCAACATCTTATCAGGGGACACAGGTCAAGTCACTACACTAAGTTACTTCATGCTAACTTAGTCACTACACTGTTACTTCATTAAAAAAAAATATATATATATGTATATATGTATGTATTTGTTTGTTTTTTGAGACAGAGTTTCGCTCTTGTTGCCCAGGCTGGAGTGCAATGGCGTGATCTTGGCTCACCGCAACCTCCTTCTCTCAGGTTCAAGCGATTCTCCTGCCTCAGCTTCTGAGTAGCTGGGATTACAGGCATGCACCACCATGCCTGGCTAATTTTTTGTATTTTTAATAGAGATGGAGTTTCTCCATGTTGGTCAGGCTGGTCTTGAACTCCTGACCTCAGGTAATCCACCCACCTTGGCCTCCCAAAGTGCTGGGATTACAGGCTTGAGCCACCGCACTCTGCCTGAAAGTATTTTTACATAAGCTTTTAATGAGTTTAATGAACTAAGCTTGATGATGAGACTATACTAAAAACAAAAACAAAATAAGAAACAAAGCAAAACGAAAACACACAATGTGGATGTAATCGATCGTATCTCCCTGTGTAGTTGCTGCCACAGTTAGGTCCCTAAGTATGTCATATGTCATATGACTTTTCACGTTAGTTTTACCTCTTATGTGGGTTTTTTTGAGGGTAGAGGCTCCATCTTCCATTTCTTTTGTAACCTTTTAAGGATTCTTGCCCACTGCTTAGCACAGAGTAAATTCTGAGAAAAAACACCCACATTTTGATTAGTGGGTTGATATTTTAAAAAATGGGTGACCATTTTCTTTGTGCTGCAGGGCAAGGGATTTATGTTTCCTGATATTGAAAACAGTCCAGTGCTTAGCTTAGGGATGCATTCTATGCTAACTCACTGACCCTGAGAAGTCTCCATTGTAAAACACATTGTAATTATACGTATCACTAAGAAGGAAAAAATGTTTTCAATTATACTTGCAAGGCATTATGAACATAAGATGCATTGTAATTTCAATTAAAAATAAAAACAAAGCCAGGCACAGTGGTGCGTGCCTTAATCACAGCACTTTGTGGCACTGAGCTGAGGCAGGTGGACTGCTTTGCCCAGGAGTTTGAGACCAGCCTGGGCAATGTGGTGAAATACTCACTCTACAGAAAGTACAAAAATTAGCCAGACATGGTGATGCACACTTGTTGTCCCAGCTACTTGGGAGGCTGAGGTGGGAGAATCGCTTGAGCCCGGGAGGCAGAGGTTGCAGTGAGCTGAGATTGCACCACTTGCACTCCAGCCTGGGTGACAGTGTGAGGCCCTCCCTCAAAAGAAAAAAAAAAAGGAGACAGAAAAGAGGGTTGTATTAGGCTGTTCTTGCATTGCTGTAAAGAAATACCTGAGGCTGGGTGCAGTGGCTCACGCCTGTAATCCCAGCACTTTGGGAGGCCGAGGCAGGCAGATCACAAGGTCAAGAGATCGAGACCATCCTGGCCAACATGGTGTAACCCCGTCTATACTAAAAATACAAAAATTAGCTGGGCATGGTGGTGCATTCCTATAGTCCCAACTACTCAGGAGGCTGAGGCAGGCGAATAGCTTGAACCCGGGAGGCAGAGGTTGCAGTGAGCCGAGTTCGTGCCACTGCACTCCAGCCTGGTGACAGAGTGAGACTCCATCTCAAAAAAAAAAAAAAGAAAAGAAAAGAAAAGAAAAAATCCTGAGACTGAGTAATTTATAAAGAAAAGAGGTTTAATTGGCTCACACTCCTGCAGGCTGTACAGGAAACATAGCACCGGTATCTACTTCTGGTCAGAGCCTCAGGAAGCTTCCAATCATAGCAGAAGGCAAAGGGGGATCAGGCACACCACATGGGGGAGTAGGCACCTCACATGGCAAGAGCAGGAGTGAGAGAGGGTGGGGGAGAGGTGCCACATATTTAAACAACCCGATCTGATGAGAACCTACTCATTACCGTGAGGACAGCACCAACAGGATAGTGCTAAACCATTCATGGGAAATCCATCCACCCCCATGATCCAGTCACCTCCCACCAGGCCCCACCTCCAACAATGGGGATGACATTTCAACATGAGATTTGGGGAGACAAGTATCCAAACTGTATTAGTCTGTTCTCACACTGCTATGAAGAATTGCCCGAGACTGGGTAATTTATAAAGAAAAGGGGTTTAATTGACTCACAGTCCAGCATGGCTGGGGAGGCCTCAGGAAACTTACAATCATGGCGGAAGGTAAAAGGGAAGCAAGGCACCTTCTTCACAAGTCGGCAGGAAGAAGTGCCGAGTGAAAAGGGAAGAGCTTCTTATAAAACCGTCAGATCTCGTGAGAGCTCACTCACTATCATGAGAACAGCATGGGAGAAACCACCCCCATGTTTCAGTTACCTCCACCTGGTCTCTCCTTTGACATGTGGGGATTACGGGGATTACCATTCAAGATGAGATTTGGGTGGGAACGCAAAGTTTAACCATATCACAAACTATGTCAAAGGTGAATCCTAGTATTGATGAGATATGGTATTTAAATAGAAAATAGTCTCTTTTTGTCTTTGCTACCAAAAGACTGAGGAGGCCTTTGGGCAGGATGGTGGTCTTTCCTAGGCCCCTGAGCCCACGGTGTGTTGGAGCCTAGGATTTTATTTGCAGTAGCCTGGCGTATTGATTGAGCAAGGGCTTTGCAGTCTGAGAGGAGTGTATCAGCATTGTATCTTTAATGCTTGGAATCTCCATTTCTTTATCTGTGAAGATGGGACAATAAAATAATTGTTACAGGACTTTCTGTGAGGATTCAATGAGATAATCTAGGGGAAGAGTCCCATCTCAGCTCTCAGTACTTAGGAAACACATATGAGTTTCTCCTTCCCTTCCCCATGCTCTCCTTGCCTCCTTCAAAAGCTCACAATGAAAAGGTGAAAAAGAACTTAGAGTAGATCATGACCTCAGAAATTTTAAATTCAGAAAACTTCTTAGGATGCTAAATAGAATCCTGTAGGTCTCATCCCTCTTGGGTATTGTGTTGGTTTCCTGCTGCTGCTGTCATAAATTACTGTAAGTGTAGTGTTTAAAAACAACACACATCTGGCAGGGTGTGGTGGCTCACACCTGTTATCCCAGCATTTTGGGAGGCTGAGGCGGGCAGATCACTTGAGGCCAGCAGTTTGAGGCTAGCCTGGCCAACTTGGTGAAACCCTGTCTCTACTAAAAAAATGCAAAAATTAGCCGGGCATGGTGGTGTACACTTGTAATCTCAGCTACTCAGAAGCCTGAGACAGGAGAATCGCCTGAACCTGGGAGGTGGAGGTTGCGGTGAGCTGAGACCGTGTCACTGCCCTCCAGCCTGGGTGACAGAATGAGACCGTCTCCAAAACAAAGCAAAACAAAACAAAAGAACCCCACACATTTATTATCAAACAGGTCTTGAGGACAGAAGTCCAGGCCACGTTCATTTCTGGGGGCTATAGGGGAGACTCTGTCTCCACTGTGTTTCCAGCTTCTGCATGCTGCCTGCATTCCTTGGCTCGTGGCCCTTTTCTCCATTTCGAAGGCCAACAGTCCTGCCTCTCTTTGTGCCTTTCTTTCATAGTCATAACCCTCTGGCTGACTCTGACTCCTTCTGTCTTTCTCTTTCATTTTTAAAGATTTTAAGGATGTTTACATGGCCCTAGCTGGATAATTCAAGATAGTCTTTCTAATTTAAGCAATCTGACTGGCATCCTTAATTCATCTGCAACCTTAACTCCCTTCCGCCGTGTACCCTAATATATTCACAGCTTCCAGAGATTAGGACATGGACATTTTGGAAGCCATTGTTCAGTCTATTACAAGTACTTAAAAAAAAAAAACCACTATATATCTCCCTTGCTTCTTGTTTGATTGAAAATGTGTTGTGTATGGATTTTTAAAATTCCGTTATTTGAATACTTACAATTTCAACTGATGCCTCTATCATAGCACTTGTGCATTACATAGAAATGTTCTATTTAGCCCTCTCCCTCTCCCTCTCCCCACGGTCTCCCTCTCCCTCTCTTTCCACGGTCTCCCTCTGATGCCGAGCCGAGGCTGGACTGTACTGCTGCCATCTCGGCTCACTGCAACCTCCCTGCCTGATTCTCCTGCCTCAGCCTGCCGAGTGCCTGCAATTGCAGGCGCGCGCCGCCACGCCTGACTGGTTTTCATATTTTTTTGGTGGAGACAGGGTTTCCCTGTGTTGGCCGGGCTGGTCTCCAGCTCCTAACCGCGAGTGATCCGCCAGCCTCGGCCTCCTGAGGTGCCGGGATTGCAGACGGAGTCTGGTTCACTCAGTGCTCAATGGTGCCCAGGCTGGAGTGCAGTAGTGTGATCTCGGCTCGCTACAACCTCCACCTCCCAGCCGCCTGCCTTGGCCTCCCAAAGTGCCGAGAGTGCAGCCTCTGCCCGGCCGCCACCCCGTCTGGGAAGTGAGGAGCGTCTCTGCCTGGCCGCCCATCGTATGGGACGTGAGGAGCCCCTCTGCCTGGCTGCCCAGTCTGGAAAGTGAGGAGCGCCTCTTCCCGGCCGCCATCCCATCTAGGAAGTGAGGAGCGTCTCTGCCCGGCCGCCATCCCATCTAGGAAGTGAGGAGCGTCTCTTCCCGGCCGCCCATCGTCTGAGATGTGGGGAGCGCCTCTGCCCCGCCGCCCCGTCTGGGATGTGAGGAGCGCCTCTGCCCGGCTGCGACCCCATCTGGGAGGTGAGGAGCGTCTCTGCCCGGCCGCCCCGTCTGAGAAGTGAGGAGCGTCTCCGCCCCGCAGCCACCCCGTCCGGGAGGGAGGTGGGGGTCAGCCCCGTCCCCCAGCCAGCCGCCCCGTCCGGGAGGTGAGGGGCGCCTCTGCCCGGCCGCCCCTACTGGGAAGTGAGGAGCCCTTCTGCCCGGCCAGCCGCCCCGTCCGGGAGGGAGGTGGGGGGGTCAGCCCCCTGCCCGGCCAGCCGCCCCGTCCAGGAGGTGAGGGGCGCCTCTGCCTGGCCGCCCCTACTGGGAAGTGAGGAGCCCCTCCGCCCGGCAGCCGCCGGGTCTGGGAAGTAACGAGCGTCTCCGCCCCGCAGCCACCCCGTCCAGGAGGGAGGTGGGGGTCAGCCCCCCGCCCGGCCAGCCGCCCCGTCCGGGAGGAAAGGGGCGCCTCTGCCCGGCCGCCCCTACTGGGAAGTGAGGAGCCCCTCTGCCCGGCCAGCACCCCCGTCCGGGAGGGAGGTGGGGGGGTCAGCCCCCCGCCCGGCCAGCCGCTCTGTCTGGGAGGGAGGTGGGGGTGTCAGCCCCCCGCCCGGCCAGCCACCCCGTCCGGGAGGTGAGGGGCGCCTCTGCCCAGCCGCCCCTACTGGGAAGTGAGGAGCCCCTCTGCCCGGCCAGCCGCCCCGTCTGGGAGGGAGGTGGGGGGGTCAGCCCCCCGCCCGACCAGCAGCCCCGTCTGGGAGGTGAGGGGTGCCTCTGCCCGGCCGCCCCTACTGGGAAGTGAGGAGCCCCTCTGCCCGGCTGCCACCCTGTCTGGGAGGTGTACCCAGCAGCTCATTGAGAACGGGCCATGATGACAATGGCGGTTTTGTGGAATAGAAAGGGGGGAAAGGTGGGGAAAAGATTGAGAAATCGGATGGTTGCCGTGTCTGTGTAGAAAGAGGTAGACATGGGAAACTTTTCATTTTGTTCTGTACTAAGAAAAATTATTCGGCCTTGGGATCCTGTTGATCTGTGACCTTATCCCCAACCCTGTGCTCTCTGAAACATGTGCTGTGTCCTCTCAGGGTTAAATGGATTAAGGGCGGTGCAAGATGTGCTTTGTTAAACAGATGCTTGAAGGCAGCATGCTCGTTAAGAGTCATCACCACTCCCTAATCTCAAGTACCCAGGGACACAAACACTGCGGAAGGCCGCAGGGTCCTCTGCCTAGGAAAACCAGAGACCTTTGTTCACTTGTTTATCTGCTGACCTTCCCTCCACTATTGTCTTATGACCCTGCCAAATACCCCTCTGTGAGAAACACCCAAGAATGATCAATAAAAAAAAAAAAACAAGAAAAAAAAAAAAACTGAGTTTTGGGGCCAGGCATGGTGTCTCATGCCTGTAACCCCAGCACTTTGGGAGGCCAATGCGGGATGATCACTTGAGGCCAGGAATTTGAGACCAGCCTGGGCAACATTGTGAGACTCTGTCTGTACAAAAAACTTTTTAAAACTAGCTGACTGTGGTGGCATATGCTTGTAGTCCTAGCTACTTGGGAGTCTGAGGTAGGAGTATCATTTGAGACCAGGAGATCAAGGCTGAGCTATGATCACACCACTGTACTCCAGCCTGAATGACAGAGTGAGACCCTGTTCCCCCTCCCCAAAAATCAAAAACACAAAAACCTGATTTTTTGGGGCCAATCTAAGAGATGATCCACTAATTGGTCCACTTACCACATACTTTTAGATTTGATACCTTTCATTAATAGCCTTTACTTTGCACTCTTTTCTTCCATTGTTTTTTTTTTAATTGATTTTTCTGCTCCTAGCAATCAACATTCTTCATTTCCACAATCCTTGCCAAAGTAGCATTCCCTTTCCCTTGGGAAAAGTAGGCATAGACCTGCCTCTAAATCAAAGGCTTCAAGTACCAAAGGTAACCTCATGGCTTTTTGTGGGCCAGTGAAAACACACAGTCATTACCACAAATTGAATTCTATTCTCAGAAGAAAGATTTACCTATTCCCAGCGATCTGCTTCTAGTTATACCAGCCTGTGTTCAGTGACTTTATATGAGCTAAAACTGGTCAATGGGATAGGTCCCTAAAGCATGTGCTTCTCTGGTAGAAAATTCTATCATTTCTAGTGATACTACAAATTTGAAATAAAATTGGAGTAAATATTAGAACCGTGCTTTCCTCTAATGTACAAAAAGGGAAAGGAGATGTAGAAATATATTTCTGTGTTTTAAAAGCATTATTTCATTCTTTATTTCAAAAAGAATCCATACAAATACAGATTTACAAAAGAAAAAATATCTATAATCTCACCAACCAGGGGAGAGAGTTAACATCTTAGTGGTTGTTCTTTCCAATTTTTATATAAATATGATGTATGTGCTTTTCTATGTATGTACCCTTTTATTTTTAAATAACAAAAATGTCATCATATACACAATCTGTTCCCCTCCTAGAATGAACTCACTTTGGGGACAGGGACTGCCTTTCTAATCTTATTATCTGCTCTATTCTCATTCCTAGAAGAGTGTCTGGCATACTGTATGCTAATCCAACAGGACTGTGGTCTTATAAGAAGAGGAAGACTCTCTCTCCACCATGAGAAGACACAATGAGAAGGCTGCCATCTGCAAGCCAGAAGGAGAGCCCTCACTGGGAGGTCAGCCATGCTGGCACCCTGATCTCAGACTTCCAGCCTCCAGGGTTGTAAGAAAATAAACATCTGTTGTTTATAAGCCACCTAGTCTCTGGTATTTTGTTATGGCAGCCCAAGCTAATACAGATGAATAGCCTTGTTCAAACGTTTTTCTTCCTCACTTATTTACTTAGGGTATATGTCTAGAAGAAAAATCGTGTTGGTTAGAGAGGATGAACAGTTTTAAGGCTTTTGATACCAGATGGTAAATCGACCCTAGAAAGGTTAGATAATTTAAATGTTAATGGCAGTGTATGATGATGGTCCCTTTATCTCCCTACCTTCTTGCTATCGCTGGGAACGTTTGTTGATTTATTTTTAATTTTGATCAACTTTATGGGGAGAAAAAGGTTTATTATTGCTTTCACGTTTGTGGCACATTGATAACTGCTAACATTCAACATGTTTTCATATCCCTATGGAATATTTGTCTTTCCTCTTTTGTTAATTTTTTATTGCAGTCCTATGCCAATCTTTCTTTTGAGGGTTATAAATTAATAGAAAGAAAGTCTAATTGTGTGTCTACAGACTATTTTTAACCTTTTCTCACATTGTCAGTTCTGGTCTGTATTTTTACTTTATTTTTTTTTTAATGTAGAGAAATATTTATATTTTTGTGGTTAAATCTGTCAAACTTATCAATCTTCTGCATAAATTTTGCATTTTGGAGTTATGCTTATAAAGTCCCTTTGTATCCCTTGAGTGTACAACCATTTAGCTAAATATTTTTCGAATGCTTTTTAATACAAAAGATGTTAACCTATTTGGAATTTATTTTGCCACCAAATAGATAATGTAAACTGGTGGCCTAGATCGGATTGGGCCTGCAGATTGTTCTGCTTGCGTAGTGGGTTCGTGAGCCCCAAAAGAATATGTTTAAGTCCTAACCCTTGGTACTTGTGAATGTGACCTTATTTGGGAATAAGGTCTTTGCAAGTGTAATCAAGTTAAAATAAGGTCGTACTGGAATAGGGTGGGCCGTAACCCAAGGACCACTGTCTTCATAAGAAGAGGGAAATTTGGACACAGATGACACAGAGAGGAGAATGCCACAGGATGAAGGAGGCAGAGACTGGACTGACGCGTCTACAAGCCAGGGCTACCGGCAACCACGAGAAGCTAGGAGAGAAGCAGGTAACAGATTCTCCCCCAGTCTCCAGGAGGAACCAACCCTGCCAATACCTTGACTTCTGACTTCTTGACTTCAGACCATAAGAGAAGAAGTTTCTGCTGTTTGAAGCCACCCAGTTTTTGGTCATTCCCTATGGCAGTGCTGGGAAACTAAATACAGCTCATTTCACACACTGTTTTAAAAATATTTGACATGGTTGCCAACAGCTAAAATTTGGAAGACTTCATATAAAAATAGAGATTTCTCTTAAAAGCATCCAAAATTACGAGCCCTCATGTTATTGTGGCCCCTGCCTAGACCTCCTATTTATTTTCTCTGTATGGAGCAGAATTGCCATGTTTCCCTATGCCTGCAGGAAGGTGGGGGACAGATACCTTTTAATTTTTTTTCTTTTTGTATCTTAACGGTAAACATATCCCAACACCATTTATTAAGCAACCCAACAAATCTGTACAGATATGCTTTTTATCTTCTACTATTTGCTCATATAGCACTTGAGTCTATTTTGGGTCTTTCTATTCTGATGCTCTAATCTGTCTAAAGAGTCTCTCATCACACTGCACAGTTGGACTTATGACAGTTTAAAAATATGATGTTAAATCTCATAGAACTAGTAGGTGACCAGAGTTCCTTTAACACTCAAATTCTATCAATTAGGATAAGTGAGCTTAACAGCAGTGAATACAGATTCTGCTTAATAGGCTTAAAAGGGTGACACCAACCGCTTAAATAGGACTTCCCACTGAACATGTCAGCCATTTGTTTTCTGACCACAAGTTGGTTTTCCACTTCTGATTTCTTTTGTCTGATAAAAATAATGTGAGTAAGAGCCATATGATTATTTTTGCAATGGTGAACATCACTTCTCATCTGAAAAAAATGAGGCATTAAAATATGGAAGACATTTCTCAGTCTTGTAAACTTCATTAAAACTCATATGAATGTCCTTTTTCTTGAAGCACAGTGTCACCTTCTTGAATTTTGTGTGTGTAAAATGTGAATTAGTAGAAAAAGGAATACCTAAGAGAATGATGTCTGTAGAATCCATAAAGGTGTGCTTAGAGTGATTAGCTTATAATACTTAGAAAATCCTTTTATTAAATTTTTCATATTTTAAAAAAATGATTATAGATTCACAGGAGGTTTTACAAAGAAGTGAATAGGAAGGTCCTCTGAACCCTTCCCCCCAGCCTCTCCCAGTGTTAACATTGAATGTAAGTACACCAGTACCATTCATAGAATTTACTTGGATTTCTCCATTATATATATATATATATATATATATATATATATTTGTATGTTCGTGATGGTGAATTTTAGGTGTCAGCTTGACTGGGTTAAGGGTTATCCAGATAGCTGGTAAAGTATTATTTCTGGGTAGGTTTGAGAGGATGTTTCCAGAAGAGACTGGCCTTTGAATCAAAGGACTGAGTAAGGAAGAACTGCACTCACCAGTGTGGGTGGGGACCATCCAATCTGCTGTGGACCCAGGTAGAACAAAAAGGCAGAGATAAGCCGAATTCATCTCTCTCTCTCCTGGAGTTCGGACGCCTACTTCTTCTGACCTTGGACAGTAGAATTCCAGGTTCTCCCACCTTTGGGACTTGCACCAGTGGCCCCCTGGATTCTCAGGCCTTCTGCCTCAAACTGAGAGTTATACCATCAGTCTCCCTGTTTCTCAGGACTTCAGATTTGAACTGAGCCATGCTACCTGCTTCCCTGGTTCTGCAGCTTGTACAAAACCTATTTTGGGACTTCTTAGTCTCCATAATCACATGGATCAATTCCCCTAATAAATTTCCTCTCTCTCTCTCTCTCTCTCTCTCTCTGTCTTTTTCTCTCTCTGTTTGCAAGCCAGGAAGCAGTCCCTCACCAGACACCAGATCTTCAGGGGCCTTGATCTTGGACCTCCCAGACTCCAGAACTGTGAGAAAGAAATGTGTGTTGCTTAAAGGGCCAGCCTATGTTAATTTCTTTGTTTGTTTGTTTGTTTTTGAGACGCAGCCTTGCTCTGTCGCCAGGCTGGAGAGCAGTGGTATGATCTCGGCTCACTGCAACCTCCGCCTCCCGGGTTCCAGTGATTCTCCTGCCTCAGTCTCCTGAGTAGCTGGGACTACAGGTGTGCGCCAACACGCCAAGCTAATATTTGTATTTTTAGTAGAGACGGGGTTTCACCATATTCGCCAGGATGGTCTCAATCTCTTGACCTTGTGATCCTTCCGCCTCGGCCTCGCAAAGTGCTGGGATTATGTTAATTTTTTATAGCATCCTGAAGTAAGATACATTTAGCATGAATGCTTGTTTATTGTCCTATGTCACTTTGTTTTTTTTTTGCACTTCAATTTCTCCCTTCTTTTGTCTTTCCACATTTTTTCCTTTATGTAGCCATAACTTGTACCCATTCTTTTCACTCAATTTTGCTTTCTTTTAACATTTACATATACATGTTCCTGTTTCTTTCTTTTCTCTGTCTGTCTCTTTCTCTTTCTCTCTTTCTTTCTTTTTTTTTTTTGTCTCTGTCGCCCAGGCTGGAGTGCAGTGGTGTGATCTTGGCTAATTGCAACCTCTACCTCCTGGGTTCAAGTGCTGGGATTACAGGTGTGAGCCACCGCACCCGGCAGAAGTAATTTTATTTGTGAAAATTATTTGTGTAAAATGCGGATTCCTCTTTTGAAACGTGCTGTAATTAGATACATGTTAACTGTCAAAACATTCCTTCACATTTTTGAGGTTCCTTTCTTCCAAAGAGACCCAGCATTAATTTTGAACACTCCTCTGGTGACTCTTCTAGGAGGCAGTTTTGCATTTTCTTACATTATTTCTAACTAGGTAATTTATTTCAAAAAGTGTGGGCCTTGCAAATACCAGCCAAGAGGCACTGATGCTGTGTCTGTAGAGAATCCCAGTGGTAATCTCATGTCTTAAAAAGTTTTCCAACATCATGGGAGTAAACTACTTCTTTTTGGATAGGTTCTCCACACTCCTACCCCAGAGACTGTTCAGCTTTTGAGTTTCTCAGTTAGACCTCAAATGGCCTGGAGGTGAGTACTGATGGACAGCTGCAGCAAGGAGCTTAAAGCTTTCTGTGTCTTTGGAAGAATTTCTGCAGAGAAGCTGGGTTAAACTCAAGCCAAAGGTCCAGTCAGCCTGGGCCTGGAACAAAAAATTCCTCACAGGGGTTTTAGCCTTGGAGGTAATCTTTCAGGTAGTCATAGGCAGTTTAGTAAAATTGAAGAGGCTATTAAACTCACTGGCGTGCTTCCTAAGGGTTCCTTGGCCATGCAATGATTCTGTTTTGGATGAAAGGCAAGTGTTCTACAATATTTAAATTAGCCTGACCTCCCAGAGTAAGCTGCAGATGAAGGCATTTTAGGAAATTTCATTACAGTGGGAATTAACTTCAGGTTCATGATAGGGTTGAGGCATTTATGAAACCACGTTCACATACATCCTGCAAAATTTGCAGTTTTCTGGGATAAGGGGCATATGACTTCTAAGAAAAATAATAATTAACCTGCTTTTCAAATTGAAAGTTATGTTTTTAAGGGATATGCAACATTATGTTTATTTGTATAATAATTGGATGTCGAGTTAATATTCAAATACTTGAATAATTTATTTGGATAATGTTTAAAAACCCATAGACTTGTTCATGATTATCTGGGTGACCTCTTTATGTCCCATTACTACTATTCAGTTTTAGCTTCTGTGTTTTTTATTTTTATTTTTTTGAGACAGGGTCTTGCACTGTCACCCAGATGAGAGCTCAGACACCATCACAGCTCACTGAATCTCCCAGGTGCAAGTTATCCTCCCACCTCAGCCTCCCGAGTAGCTGGGACCACAGGCACATGCCACCACTCCTGGCTAATTTTTAAATTTTTTTTTGTAGAGTTCGGGTCTTGCTATGTTGCTCAGACTGACCTCAAACTCCTGATCTCACGTGATTCTCCCAACTCAGCCTCCTAGAGTGCTAGGATTGCAGGTGTCAGCCACCACACTAGGCCCTGTGTTTCTATTTTTTTTGCGGGGTGTTGGGGGGGACAGAATCTTGCTCTGTCGCCCAGGCTGGAGTGCAGTGGTGTGATCTCGGCTCACTGCAACCTCTGCCTCCTGCGTTCAAGCGATTCTCCTGCCTTAGTTTCCTGAGGAGCTGGGATTACAGTCATGCACACCATGCCCAGCTAATTTTTGTATTTTTAGTAGAGGCGGGGTTTCACCATGTTGGTCAGGCTGGTCTCGAACTCCTGACCTCATGATCCGCAAACCCCCCCCCCCCCGTTGGCTTCCCAAATTGCTGGTATTACAGGCGTGAACCACCACACCCAGCCTTTTTGTGTTTGTATTTTTAAACAGTTGAACTAATGCTCACTGATCATTTAAAGTGATGCTATGTAACTTGAAGGTAGCATTTCCCACACTAGGTATAGAGAACAGCAGTACTCTACATTGGCCTGTGAATTCTCAGGTATGAAAATAACTGCTCTAGAGATTGATTAATTAGCTCAATAATTGTTTTAAAAGTTGACTATGTCACCCCAATTGTTTCTATTATTGAAATACAAATATGAACAAGGTCCAGTCTTTATTCTCAAGGAGTTTATGTTCTAATGGGGCAGAGGGATGAAAAACCAATGTTTGGGATATAATAGTTCCCCTCTATTCTCGAGGGAGACGTTCCAAGATCCCCAGTGAATGCCTGCAACTGTGGATAGTACCCAAACACATATATACTATGTTTTCTCCTACACATACATTACATACTTATGAAAAAGTTTAATTTATAAATTAGACACAGTAAAGGATTAACAATAAATAAAAGTAAAATAGAACAATTATAACAATATGCTGTAATAAAAGTTATGTTAATGTGTTTCCAAAATATCTCATTGTACTATATCACCTGTTTTTGGACCAGGGTTGACTGCAAGTAACTGAAACTGAGGGAAGCAGAGCCATGGATAAGGTGAGACTACTATATTTGGGAATTACGGCAGGGTAGTAAGGAATTCCAGAAATGAACTATGAAGGAGGGTCATCTGCTCAGTTTAGGGCGGTCAGAGAGAGACATGGGAGGGCTTCTCCTAGATTCTCCTAGAAGTGTTACTAGCATGAGCTGAGAGCGATGCATAGGTGAGTGACTCAGAGCAGAGCAGGCATGGGGCAGAGAAAACTGTGTGCAAAGCCACAGAGGCATGAAGAGCCCGGTGCACTGGGAAAGGATTCTCTTTTTTTTGAGACAGAGTCTTGCTCTGTCACCTAGGCTGGAGTGCAGTGGCTCAATCTCAGCTAATTGCAACCTCCACCTCTTGGGTTCAAGCAATTCTGATGCCTCAGCCTCCCAACATACCTAGGATTACAGGTGTGCACCACCATGCCTAATTTTTTTTTTTTTTTTAAGTAGAGACAGGGTTTCGCCATGTTGCTCAGGCTGATCTCGAACTCCTGGCCTCAAGTGATCTGACTGCCTCGGCCTCCCAAAGAACTGGCATTACATGTGTAAACCGCCGTGCCTGGCCGTCAGGGATTCTATTTGGATGAAATCTCGGGGAGGTCATACAGGTAGATTGGGAGGGAAAGTGGAAGACAAAGCCAAGGGCTGGATGATGAAGGATTTAAGAAGTTTGTAAATGGTGGAACACTGATGAATAATCTCAAACACAAGACTGGCAGGATCAAATTTTTTATTTTATTTTATTTTTTTTGAGACAGAATTCTCACTCTGTTGCCCAGGCTGGAGTGTGGTGGCGTGATCTCGGCTCACTGCAACCTCCGCCTCCCAGGTTCAAGCCATTCTCCTGCCTCACCATCCCGAGTAGCTGGAACTACAGCCGCCTGCCACCACGCCCAGCTAATTTTTTTGTATTTTTAGTAGAGACGGGGTTTCACCGTGTTAGCCAGGATGGTGTCGATCTCCTGACCTCGTCATCTGCCCGCTTTGGCCTCCCAAAGTGTTGGGATTACAAGCGTGAGCCGCCGCGCCCGGCCTTAGGGTCAAATTTTTAATCTTGGAAGATAATTTAGAGCAATATGGAAGACGGATTCTGGAGTCATGAAGATGAGTTAAGAAATTGTTGTTTTTAAATGTTTTCAAAGATAATAGAATAAAAATAGAAATAAATGTTCTTGTGAGAAATGGGGAGATGGAGGGATGGGAGTTGATAATTGGTGTGAAATCAGCGAACTAAAAAGGAGTAATTTTAGAAGGACACAGCTGAGTCAGCTTGTCTTGATTTCAAGTCTTTTATTGGGGCTCTGGATCAAAATTAAGTTCAGCTGTGACTGATTGAAAGCACCAACTAACAAATCCTAAACAAGAGCCACTTTCCCATGAATGTAGGTTTGTCTAGGGCTCCATGGTTGCCCCATACCATCCTTAGAGACCCAGATTTTTCCATTTTGTTACTCCAGCATCCTCAGCACAGCGTCTATGTTACAGGCAGGATGGCTGTTCCAGCTCCACCTTCATATGCTCAGCCTGGAGGAAGAGAGTGGAGGGGGCCTACCTCCTGTCTTTAAGGCCCTCTCCTAGCCTTAATACATTCCACTTTTACTTAAACCCTGTGCTCTAGCATTTAGCCTAAAGGTCATACTTACCTACAAGCAAGCTTGCAAAGCAGTTTTAATTCCGGTTGTCTATACACCCAGCTAAAACATAGGAGCTGCATTACAGTTTTCTAACTGACAAATCATTATTATATGCATTTCTAGGGTACAATGTGTTGTTCTGATATATGTATTCGATGTGGCATGATTAAATCGAACCCATTCACATATCCATCACCTTGATTACTGATTTTTTTTTTACAGTGAGACATTTGAAATGTACTCTCTTAGGTATTTTGAAATAGATAATACATTATTATTGACTATAATCAGTGTGTTGTCCAATAGATCTCAAAACCTATTCTTCCTTTCTATCTGAAACTTTGTACCCTTTGATGGGACATGAGGAACAAATGGCAGTTTTTATCACAGTCCCTCAGTAGCATTTAAATTTGTTTTATTTTTATTTTATTTTATTTTATTTGAGACTGAGTTTTGCTCGTGTCGCCCAGGCTGGAGTGCAAGGGCGTGATCTCGGCTCACTGCAACCTCTGGCTCTCAGGTTCAAGTGATTCTCCTGCCTCAGCCTCCCGAGTAGCTGGGATTACAGGCAGGTACCACCACACCTGGGTAATTTTGTACTTTTAGTGGAGACAGGGTTTCACCATGTTGGTCAGGTTGGTCTCAAACTCCTGACCTCACGTGATCCACCTGCCTCGGCCTCCCAAAGTGTTGGGATTACAGGGGTAAGCCACCACAACTGGCACATTTAAATTTTAAAAAAGAATAGGCCTTGTATATCTCTTGTTAGGTTTATCACTAGATCTTTCATCTTTTTTTGCTGCTGTTGCAGAAGCGAGTCTCTTCTTCCATCATCTTTTTTTTTTTTTTGGAGACAGAGTCTTACTCTGTTGCCCAGGCTAGAATGCAGTGGCACTATCTCAGCTCACTGCCACCTCCGCCTCCCAGGTTCAAGTGATTCTCCTGCCTTAGCCTCCCGAGTAACTGGGATTACAGTCGTGCGCCACCACACCTGGCTAATTTTTGTGTTTTTAGTAGAGACGGGGTTTCACCACGCTGGTCAGGCTGGTCTCGAACTCCTGACCTCAAGTGATCTGCCCACCTCAGCCTCCCAAAGTGCTGGGATTACAGGTGTGAGCCACCTCGCCTGGCCCGTCATCTTTTTTAACTTGGTGTTGTTTACTTGTGGGTAAGTGACTTTTAAAAAAATTAATTCTATGTCTTTTCTTATTGCTTGTGATAATTCTTAGTCAATTCTGTAGGTTTTATTTGTATACAAGCCCATCATCGGAAGATAATTTTGAATGTAATTTATTTAAAATTTTTATATTTCATATTTCATTCACTTGCCTACTTTCATTGGTTAATAACTCCAGGACAATTTTAATAATATTTATACTACTGATATCCTTGCTTCTTTTTTTAATGCATTAATTTATTTTTTAATTGGCAAATTAAAATTATATATTTATAGTATACATGTTTTGAAATATGTACACACTGTAGAATGATTAAATTGAGCTAATTAAGATATAGTTTACTTACATACTTATTTTTTGTGATGAAAACATTAAAATCTATTCTCGGCCAGGCACGGTGGCTCACGACCGTAATCCCAGCACTTTGGGAGGCTGAGGCGGGCAGATCACCTGAGGTCAGGGGTTTGAGACCAGCCTGGCCAACACGGCGAAACCCCGTCTGTACTAAAAATACAAAAATTAGCCGGGTGTGGTGGCATGCGCCTGTAATCCCAGCTACTTGGGAGGCTGAGGCAGGAGAATTGCTTGAACTCGGGAGGCAGAGGTTGCAGTGAGATGAGATTGTGCCATTGCACTCCAGCCTGGGTGACAAGAGCGAAACTCTCTCTCTAAATAAATAAATAAATAATCAATTCCTCTGTTTTTGGACACTTAGGTTGATTCCATATCTTAGCTATTGTGAATACTGCTACAGTGAACTTGGGGGTGCAGACATCTCTATGACAGACTGATATGGATGTACTCCCAGTAGTGGGATTGCTGGATCAGATGGTAGTTCTGATTTTAATTCTAATTTTTTAATGAGCTTCCATACTGTTTTCCATAATGGCTATGCTAATTTACATTCCCATTAACAGTGTACAAGAGTTCCCCTTTCTCCGCATCCTTGCCAACATTTATCTTTTGATTTTCAAGTAATGGCCCTTCTTACAGGTGTGAGATGGTATCTCATTGTGGTTCTAATTTGGATTTCTCTGATGATTAGTGAGATTGAGCATTTTTCATACATCTGTTGGTCATTTCTATGTCTTCCTTTGAAAAATGTCTATTCCGCCTGGCATGGTGGCTCACGCCTGTAATCCCAGCACTTTGGGAGGCTGAGGTGGGCGGATCACGAGGTCAGGAGATCTAGACCATCCTGGCTAACACAATGAAACCCCATCTCTACTAAAAATACAAAAAATTAGCTGGGCGTGGTAGCATGCACGTGTAGTCCCAACTACTGGGGAGGCTGAGGCAGGAGAATGGCGTGAACCCGGGAGGTGGAGCTTGCAGTGAGCCGAGATTGCGCCACTGCACTCCAGCCTGGGCGACAGAGCCAGACTCTGTCTGAAAAAAAAAAAAAAAGAAAGAAAAGAAAAAGAAAAATGTCTATTCAGGACCTCTGCCTATTTTTTAAGGAGGTGGTATTATTGCTATGAGTTGCTTGAGTTCCTGCTTTGTTCTTCATTCCCACCTTGTTAGTGGGTCTTAAGGTCAGAGAAAGAATGTGCTAGATGACTAGACACAAAAGTGCATGAAGTCAAGGGGATATGTTGACTCCTTTAATCCTTATAAGACTGTTGAGGAAACAGGCACAGCGAGGTTCAGAACTCCTTCAGGGTCACATAGCTAGTGAGGGAGAGCTAGGATTTGAACACACATTCCTAACTCCTTCATTGCTGACACCCCTTGTCTTGAAGTGCAAAGTATGTGTTATTAACTACCATTATTATCACCTTGATCTGAAGAGAATGTAGACAGCTCAAGTTTCTCTTCTTGATTGTAAGAATAATCTTTCCACAGGAAACTGATTCTAACTCCCAAATATCTCCCCCTTGCATTTGCTTATTTCTCTGTCAGTCATCGGGTAACACTGCAGTCCAGGCTACCATTATTTCTGACCAGGATTGCAACAGAACGCTCTCACTCTCCATCCTGCCTCCAATCCTGCCTCATCCCATCCTTTCCCCAGGGTGCAGACAGCCATCTTGCTAGCCTGATTTCATTTGCCTAATTAATCAAGCACCAACAGACAATCAATAAATAATTATGAAATGAACGAATGAAATGTAAGGCTTCATTGGCCATATTCCCTCCATGTAAGCAGTGCATGAATGAACACTACCACATTCCACTGTCTCATTTTTCCCCCAGCTTCCTTTGCTCACAGTTCCTCTTTTAAGCAGTTAATTCTTTCAATATTTTTTCAATCCATCAAGTGATGCCATGCGACTTAAAAAGTACAATCAAGAGTAATAATAATAGCGTGGTTTAACTGGGTGAGGGT
Source organism: Gorilla gorilla gorilla (assembly GCF_029281585.2). NCBI lineage: Eukaryota > Metazoa > Chordata > Mammalia > Primates > Hominidae > Gorilla > Gorilla gorilla. The sequence continues at coordinate 99,743,825 of NC_073241.2, forward strand.
ACTTTATACTCTTCTTTTTCAAATTGCACTACAACTTTAAGTAAATGACTATTCTTAATACTGGTTTTAATTTCACATGGCGAGATCAAAGCTGTAATTTTTTCCTCTCAATTTTGTTGCTTAGCTAATATCTGTGAATTTTCACCACGACCATCATCATCATTGCCCTCAGCATCCTCCTCATTGTAGTCATTGCGTGTTAAAGTGAAAGTTTCAAGAATCTGACTCCTGAACCCGTGGTGCCTTGCCCAGAACCTCTCCAGTTCGCTCACTGTTAGGGGTGGAATGTTTCTGTTCCCCCGAATTCATATATTCAATCTCTCTTTTTGTTGTTGTTGTTGTTGTTGTTGTTGTTGAGACGGAGTCTCGCTCTGTCACCCAGCTGGAGTGCAGTGGCAAGATCTCAGCTCACTGCAAGCTCCACCTACTGGGTTCACGCCATTCTCCTGCCTCAGCCTCCTGAGTATCTGGGACTACAGGTGCCCGCCACCACGCCTGGTTAACTTCTTTTGTATTTTTAGTAGAGACGGGGTTTCACTATGTTAGCCAGGATGGTCTCGATCTCCTGACCTCGTGATCTGCCCGCCTCGGCCTCCCAAAGTGCTGAGATTACAGGCATGAGCCACCGGGCCCCGCCTCAATCTCTAACTCTTAATGTGACTGTATTTGGAGATAGGATTTTTAGGGAGGCAATTAAGGTCACATTAAGTCATAAGGGTGGGACCCTAATCTGATAGGACCACTCTCCTTAAGAGAAGAAAAAAAGGCCAGGTGAGGTGGCTCATGCCTGTAATCCTAGCACTTTGGGAGGCTGAGGCTGGTGGATCACCTGAGGTCAGGAGTTCGAGACCAGTCTGGCCAACATGGCAAAACCCCATCTCTACCAAAAATACAAAAAATAGCCAGGCGTGGTGGTGCGCACCTGTAATCCCAGCTACTCGGGAGGCTGAGGCAGGAGAATCACTTGAACCCTGGAGGTGAGCTGAGATAGTGCCACTGCACTCCAGCCTGGGCAACAGACTCCATCTCAAAAAAAAAAAAAAAAAAAAAGAAAAAGAAAAGACTACCAGAGAGCCTGCTTGCACCCTCTGGTGTACTCTCATGCTCTCCCCATCTCTCTCTTTCTCTCTCTCCCGCTTCCACCCTCCCTCTGTGCAAGCTCAGAGGAAAGGCCCTATGAGGACGGAAGTAAGAAGGCAGCTGTCTGCAAACCACAAAAAGAGGCCTCACCAGAAACCAGCCCTGGCACCTTGATCTGGGACTTCCAGCTTCCAGATCTGTGTGAAAATGGATGTCCAGCCACCAGTCTGTGGTGTTTTGTTATAGCAGCCAGAATAGACTAAGGCACTCGTGGTGCTGGGAGGATCAGCAATCCAGCATCTTTCTCTTTCTTCTTCCTAGGACCCAGGGCTGTTTCCTGGAGCCTGGCATTGTAATTGCTGGGCTTGAAGGGGAGGAAAGGGACAAGAAGAGAAAAATGATGCCTGGATATCCAGCACCTGGAGACCTTGGGCTTTCCAGTATTGAAGAGGGAAGAAGGTTAAGTTAATGGAGGAATGTGAAGGAAAAAAGCAGATAGTTTAGTCTGGAAACAGGAGGAAGGGCCACTCATCCTCGGACATGCTGCCCTGAGTGCAGGCTTCTCAAGACCATGGGCTGCGGCATCCCTCCCTGGGAGGGTCTCCTGAGCAAAAGACCGGCTGCAACTCTTCTTTCAGATATTTCTTCTGATTGCCTTAAAACACACACAGAGAAAGTGAGGGCTCTTGAACTGTTTAGGAACTTAAGCTTTATGTAGGTTTGATGAAACGTTTTCATGAGTTGCAAAAAGTTGAACGATTTTTACACGAATTTTAAGTCAGGAGTGATTTTGTACAGAATACTTGGCAGTGATCCCAGAAGTTGTTTATGTTGATTTCTAGAAGGAGATACAGAATGCCATGCTAGGTTTAAAACTCCTGAGAATGTTCAAGCAGTAATAAATGCACACGCAGAAATTAAACAGAAACACTGCTTGAAACTCAAGGTCCTTCCTGGTGGTCAGAACAGGCATCACCGGGAGATTTCAGCTGATAGACAGGCCCGACTTGATCAGCCTCAGGAAAAGCTTGCCAAAAGGCACTGAAAGTTAATCACTAAAGCCAAAAAGATTAGACTGGCAAAGACTCGACAAGCAAGTAAACACATTAGATTTTCTGAATATGACTAAAAACAATTACAGTTCACTTGTTAATATTTCACTGGATACTCAAACTGTTCTTAGGAAATTCACTTTTGTTGTGGCAGGACTGCATAAGAAATGTTTCTGTCTCTCTCTTTTTTTTTTTGAGATGGAGTTTTGCTCTTGTCACCCAGTCTAGAGTGCAATGGCACGATCTTGGCTCACTGCAACCTCCGCCTCCCGGGTTCAAGCAATTCTCCTGTCTCAGCCTCCCAAGTAGCTGGGATTACAGGCCCCCACCACCATGCCTGGCTAATTTTTGTGTTTTTTAGTAGCAAGGGGGTTTCACCATGTTGGCCAGGCTGGTCTCGAACTCCTGACCTCAGGTAATCCACCCGCCTCGGCCTCCCAAAGTGCTTAGATTACAGGCATGAGCCACCGCGCCTGGCCAAGAAATATTTTTCTAAAACCTACATTTAACTAAAAGGAATACTTTTGTTCCTCAACTGATAATTAAGACTTATTTTTTTTTTTTTCTAGAGACAGGTCCATTGTATACTATAATTTTTCACTATACGTTTTATTTGTTGAAATTGTCTTATATAAGTCAATTGAAAGTGATTTAGTAAATCAATGTGTTTTGAACATTAAAATCAAACAAACAAAAGAATGCACACACAGATATTCCTTTAGAGCCACTTTTAGGCCTATGATATTATCAGTAATAAGCTTGGCTTACCAGTAAGCTTGGTTTATACTTCTAAACAAGAGGCAAAGGGAGAATTTTGCATACAAACAAGTTTCATTCAAAGGTCATAAAATGTATCTGTTTTTTCAAAGCGCAGGGTTTAGTAAACAGGAGTGACTGGTGAAGATGAAGGAGTTGACGCCAGTAAAATGGTAAAAGGAGGCCCGGCACAGTGGCTCGTGCCTGTAATCCCAGCACTTTGGGAGGCCGAGATGGGTGGATCTCTTGGTCAGGAGTTCGAGACCAGCTTGGCCAATATGGTGAACCCCCTTCTCTACTAAAAATATAAAAATTAGCTGGGTGTGGTAGTGCATGACTGTAATCCCAGCTACTCAGGAGGCTGAGGCAGGAGAATCACTTGAACCCGGGAGGCGGGCTAAGTGAGCTGAGATCATGCCACTGCACTCCAGCCTGGGTGACAGAGCAAGAGTCCATCTCAAAAAAACAAACAAACAAACAAACAAACAAAAAACGGTAAAAGGAGCAGAAAGTGGAGGCTTTGTCCAAGCTCCCACACTTACATTCACTGGGACATGAACAAATACAGATGGGGTAACAAGGAATTCCTGTCTTCTTGGTCAAGCAGAACTGCAATCATTAGTTGGGAGAAGAAAAAAAGAAGTGGACACATTTTCTTCATTCTTCATGTTCTCCCTGGATTTGACAAAGGGTGTCCCCAGACTTGCATACCTAAGGCCCTGGTCACACAGCACATCCTGGCTTTTCAGGCCAGCCATTGACCAGGGCCACCTTTTGAAAGGACGGCCACTTGGGCTCCAACTCAGTGTTTCAGGATCATCCTCCTCGCCTTCAACTCACAACCCTTTAACCCTCCTCTTAGCTTTAGGCTCCAATTCTAAAAAACTTTAAGCCACCACCTAAGGACATACATGTGGACTAGGTCTTCAGCATGTTTTCATGTAAAGTCGAGAAAATGGGAGCTTATCCCTGAAAGGTAAGGTTGGGGTCTGTGGAGCCTATAAAATTCTATTGGTAAAGCAGTAATGATCATTCCTTTTTCTCAAGAGCTCTAGGAATTCAGGATTGTCTCTGGTGTTTTCTACCCAAACTCCATCAGGGTCTTGAGTAATTCACCACGGTCCCTGGTTGTTCTAGATTTGGCAGCAGATTGCCTCAGATATGTGGGAACCAAGGAGCTTTCCAGAGTCTATGGATGCTGATGTGAGTCTCTTCCCATCCTCTGCTTGGCCTCTCTTCCATCCGTCTAGACTGGGCCCCCGCCATCGGGGCAGGATGGATTGCACTCGTGTTGGTGTCAGGGGTGCCTCGCGTTGGTGTTAGGGGTGCAAAGGTCGCTGCTGCCCAGCCTGCAGTGGTTGATTTCTCCCACAGAAATACTCAATAGGCGTCACTGACTGAGCCTTTCAGTGCTGCTCTCCTAGACAACTGAAGGACTGCAAGAACTTTTTTTCCTTGGAGTTACCAGAGAGCAAATCCTGCACTTCTTTTATCTCTTGACATCATTTCCTAATCAGGTTTAGCTTCGTTTTGTGCCCAGGCTTTGAATAAAAATAGCACACTTGCTAGTGCTCTGCAGGCTTTGTGTGTGTGTGTGTGGGAAAAAAAAGTTTATTAGAAAAAACGAGTTGTTTCCAAATTCAATTAAGATGGTATGTTAGCTGCCAAGTATATATCTTAGATTAACTGAAAAATGGCATTTGTTTCAGTCAAGATATTGAAACATTCACAAATCCCTCATTTAAAGACACCAAACTACTTAAAACTTTAACTCATTCATTAACACATTGCTTCTCATAAATATGTGAACTAAAAAGTATATGAATGAAAGTGGCTTTTCAAATATGCAAAGAATATTATATTGGTTTTCAGCAGATGTGAGCAATACAAGTTGGTCTAACTAGAAAAAAAGAGAAGTTTAGGGGGCAGAATGGTTTTGTACCTACCATAGTATAAACAGTTTTTTTTTTTTTTTTTTTTGAGATGGAGTCTTGGTCTGTCTCCCAGGCTGGAGTGCAATGGCGCAATATCGGTTCACTGCAACCTCTGCCTCCTGGGCTCAAGTGATTCTCGTGCCTCAGCCTCCCAAGTAGCTGGCATTACAGGCACGCGCCACTGTGCCCAGCTAATTTTTGTATTTTTAGTAGACACAGGGTTTCACCATGTTGCCCAGGCTGGTCTTGAACTCCTCACCTCAGGTCATCCACCCGTCCCGGCCTCCCAAAGTGCTGGGATTACAGGTGTGAGCCACCGTGCCCGCATAAACAGGATTTTCTTCAAAACATTGAAACATTAGTAGACATGCCTCATGAGCTCTTGGAATGCTAATTAAAATCTAGTCAAAAAGGAATTGAAATAGAAAAATATTATCTTCTGAAAATACCATTTAAAAGTTTTTAGTTCATATGTCTTGTTTTGTGTATTTATGTGCATATTTTTATTTGCAAAACAGCCAGAGATCAATCCAGTATTCAGCGTTGCAAAGTATGTGGGTGAAATTAATGAAAGGATTAATGAAAGCTATTGCTATAAAGTTTACATATATGAAAACGAAGTCATGTTTCTAAGTCACATGTAAAGACAATCATGATAAATATATTTAAAAATCAGCAACCAATTCTAAATTAGCTAATTTCAAGGTTAAGAAGTGATGTAGCAGAACTTAGAGCATCCCAAAATAAAATTATTTTCACTTTACTTTCAAATTTTAATACATTTAATGAGTTCCCTAATCAAGTCAAGCAGAATAATAAACATTGAGCAGAAAAAGTACACCTATTACTAGAATACTTATTAGTCTGTATTCAGAGTACTTATAAAATAGAAAGCTGAAAGCATCAGGGTAACAACTCAGCTTCATTTTGTTATTGTTCCCTGCTTAGGTCTTCAGCAAACTCTTCAACAAAGCAGTCAGGCTGAGGAGGTGAGCCTCTCCCTAGAGGGTGACTCAGGCTGGCGAAGCTCCTGCCCGGGTAACCACACCCCGCAGGAGGCGGGTCTCATCCTGGGCGATGGGGAGCAGGAGGTGATGGTGGTGGTGTTATTTGAAATCGTGCTTCATTCCACTCCAGGTGTGACAGTGACAGTGATGGTGACAGTGAAGCAAGGATAGAAGCGTGTTTTATAATCAGGGCTGCCAGGTGATCAGGGAACGGGGAGGGAGCCAGGGCTGTACAGGGCGGTAGCAGTGAGAAAGGCAAGGGCTTGGGCCGAGGCGGATTTAAAGGAAAACAACCAGGCCAGGCCAGATGGCTCACATCTGTGATCCTAGCACTTTGGGAGGCTGAAGCGGGAGTATTGCTTGAGGCCGGGAGTTCAGCCCAGGCAACGTAGTAAGACCTATCTCTACCAAAAAAAAAAAAAAAAAAAAAAAAAAAAAAAAATTGGCAGGTGCGATGGTGTGGCCTGTAGTCCCAGCTACTTGGGAGGCTGAGGCAGGAGGATTACTTGAACCCAGGAGGTCAAGCCTGCAGTGAGCTATGATCACGCTACTGTACTCCAGCCTGGGCAACAAAGCAAGAGCCTGTCTAAAAAAAAATAAGATAAAACAAAAGAAAGAAGCAAACGCCCGAAGGCACGCTCAGGCACAGCCTTCCAGTGTGACCTAGTTAGTGCTGGGCTGTGGGATGTGAGGGGCAGAGGCTCGGCACAGCCCTCGGAGACTCCAATACTGTAGTTTCTCCTCTCTTCACTTCCATTTGTTTTAGCTGCGTTCAGCTATGCAATGATGATCAGACAATGACGGCCAGACCTACCCTACACACGATGCTCCTGGTGACAGGCACATTCTGCTTCCTTCTTATTTGATTCGACTAATATTTATGAAGCATTTATCAGTGCATGGCATCACGGTGTAGGCAAAAATATATGTGATGCACATTCACTGAGAGCTTGCTTTACATAGAACAGGAATTGGAAGTTTGCAACCTGCGAAAATTACTTTTTCTGGTTGCAAAAAATGTATGTGTACTATGAGAAAGTATATTATCTCTGAAAGAAATTCAAACATACAAAATATAGAAAATAAAAAAGTAGAACTAATCCCATAATCTCTCCCTCCGGATGTAGCCACAGTTAAAATTTATCTTCAAAACTTTTTAAATATCCTTAAGTCTCTGGGAGTGTTTTATTTTTGAAAATTAAGAGAACAGGGCCAGGCATGGTGGCTTTGGGCTGGGCACAGTGGTTTATGCCTGTAATCCCAGCACTTCAGGAGGCTCAGGCGGGTGGAACACCTGAGGTCAGGAGTTCGAGACCAGCCTGGCCAACATGGTGAAACCCCGTCTCTACTAAAAATACAAAAATTAGCTGGGTGTGGTGGCATGCACCTGTAATCCCAGCTACTTGGGAGGCTAAGGCAGGAGAATCGCTTGAACCCGCGAGGCGGAGGTTGCAGTGAGCCGAGATCATGCCACTGCACTCTAGCCTGGGCGACAGAGTGAGGTTCCATCTCAAACAAAACAAAACAAAACAAAAAAACCAAAATAATACTACTACTAAAAAAAGACAATTAAGAGAACATTAAAATTATACAGTATATGAAAGCATTGGAATTCTGGTTAAAGAAAATAATCTCAAAAACCTTCCCCAATTTTATTTTGTTATTTCATTAAAATGATTTTATGTTACTGGAAAAAATGTTATTGGTCAATTCATCGATGAAAGTCCCATGGAGCGGAGGCTCGCGAGATGTCGGAGGTGACACCTGCTGTCCTGCCACCTTGGAGCTGTTGCCTGAGCTGAGTTCTGGAGACTCTGCTGGCCCCACCTTCCTCTGAGATTACGGATTCAGGTTCAGTGCAACACAGTGCAACATATCTTTCTAGAACACGACTCTGCCCAGGACCCTTAAGCTTGAAATTGAAGAGCTAATTTTCCCCAGACAAATAAAGCAAATACTTGATGTGATAGCATCTCATTTCCTGCAGGTCTGAGAGATGGATCATGATGCTGGGATCTAAAGGCAACGCACTTATCAGAGGAGGCAATGTGTTTGCTCATCCATTGAGTTGGCTAAAAAGGATGCTTAGGATACAAGGGGTGCGTTTACTCAAGATGCTATCTAAGTAATTGTCTATTGGTAATAAAAAAAATAGCTAGAAATAAATTAAAATTCATTCCTCCAGGAATATCTTTGGTCTGAGAGCAATAAATGTGTCAAATTACCATCTGTAGTACAAATGTCAGCGATCTGTATGTACTGTTATTGGTGGATACTATAATTCCCAGACCCAAGTAGAAATAGGGATTTTGCAGCTGGCTAGGTGCAATGTATTTAAATTTGTTTTGGGGGTTAATCTGGAGAATAGGTGTATTGTTCTTTGTAAAACAATTTAATGGTAATAGGCAAAATGGCAGTGATAAAGTAAGGAACACAAGAGGACACAAATAAAAATAGGGAGACCTCGGTCAGGCATCTTTGCTGGGATGACTCCACATTACAAGTATAGAGTTACACACACATACACACACACACACACACACACACACACACACACACACACAGAGTTGCCTGATGTAGCAAAGAAAAATCCAGAACGTCCTTCCCTCTCTGAATTGTTCCTCCTATGTGCTCCTTGGGCTCTCATCACTCTGTCTGACCCTGTTCAGTTCTCTTCATCCGTCAATGGACTGTAAGTTCATTCCACCAGTTTATCCCCAGTGTGTTTCACTGCGCCTGGCTTAAGTCAGATATTCAGTTAATATCTGTTGACTGAATGGATGAAAGAGTGAGTGGCACAGAAAACACACTCACGCTTGAGGATCGCACAGCCGTGTGAAGTTGACTGTGGATTGCACTGAAGAACGAGGCTGGGATAGTAGAGAGGCCCAAAGGAGGAGACCGTGAAGGCAAGCCTGGATTCTGCCCTGCAGCCCCTAGATACCAGGGCTGGTCCTGGGCACAGGAGAGACAGGTGAGCATTGATGTTTCAGAAAGAATATTCTTCCAGCAGCATGAAGGGCAGCTTATGGATAGGTGAGGCGGGAGGCACGTGGGAGATGAGACAGAAGGGTTTGCACTTTATAATCTGAGTTGGAAATGTGGGTGTTTCTTTTCTGTGGTCTGTGGGTTTCAATATTAGTTATATTCTGCAGTTGAAGATGACAGTGATTTAGAGCAGGGTTAACCCTAAGTCTCCCCTGCCACCTCCCACACCAGAGCCATATTGTTACTGTTATGACCCCCACCGTAGGAGGGGCAGGAAGACTTCGCAGGGTCTCAGCTGAAGGAGGTTTTGGGTGGAAGCGGCCAGAAGGCACCTGTGTTAGAGCAGTTAATCATTAAAAACACACACTAATGCTCCCTTAGAATATAAATGGTGTATGTTAGTGTGAACAGCTAGGAGGGCAGAGAGTGAGTTACCTGAAGAAGAGGAGGACACAGAGGAAAGAGCTGTGACCCCAGTGACTGAGAAGAAAGGTGCCGAGACAGCTGCGGCCGGCAGAGCCCGCGGGTTCCAAGATTCCTCTCCACTCAGTTCCTAACTCCTGCCCCACTCCCCACCTCCCACAACAAGAAAACATTCTTCAAGAGTAGCTGGTGCCTGTGATTTCTTTCATAAGAAGCAGAGTCTTTAATTCTGCATTGGAGATTAGAGGTTTACTCTAAAAGGTCAGCTCAGGAGACTCTTGAAAACAGCTCCAATCTAAATGCAACCAGTTAATAAATTCCTGTCCTATGGAGATAAGTTATCGCAGCAAATCCAACCACAGGCAGTACAGCTCCTGAATCATCAGGGAGAACTAAAAGGAGATGATGAAATGGGTAGCTTTTAGATTAATACAACGGTATAAAACCCAGGGAATAAGAGAATCTTGGGACTGTTATTTTCTGTATCTGACATGACAAACATTCCTTAATTCTTTAAACACTCATTAAAGAAATGAAAATTACTTTCTCATTCTCTAAAAACAATTAACAAACTTGCAGAGGGGAGAGAGTCTGGGGTAATGGGAATTGAAGATGAAGGGACGGGGGAAACGTCCGCTGGAGAAAAGCGAGAGACACACTTTTTACCAGAAATTGAGTGCTTAGGATTTTTGGCATTGCTGTTATGAAGACAGGAAGTTCTGATGGACATTTATTAGGATTGCCAGATAGAACACAGGACGCTCAGTTAAATTTGAATTTCAATTAAACAACCAATAGTACATGAGACAGTTGCATTCCATATATTTCTTGGGACTAAAAACATCATTCCCTTCCAGGAGAGAGTGATGTTGCACCATAGCAGGGGTTAGCAAACTATGACCTGTGGGCCAAATCCAATCCTCTTCCTGTTTTTGTAAATAAAGTTATATTGCAACACGGCCTGCTCATTCATTTAAATATTGTTCATGGCTATTTTCACAGCATAACAGCAAAATTGAATAGTTGTGAGTCAGACCGCATAGTCTTCAAAGCCTGAAATAATTACTTTCTGTTCTAGTGGAAATCAGGAGTTTTCTAGGTATAGAAGTTTAGGAAAAAACTGTTTCTGGTCCTGAGGTTTCAGAAAACATGACAAATAGGAGGATGCAAGAAGTTTGGTGAGTGGGGAGAATTATAAGCAGGAAATTTAAGTGGGGATCAGCTTTTTTTGTGTGTCTGAGACAGATTCTTGTTCTGCCACCCAGGCTGAAGTACAGTGGTGAGATTATGGCTGACTGTAGCCTTGACCTCCCAGGCTCAAGCAGTCCTCCCACCTTAGCCTCCCAAAGTGCTGGGATTACAGACAATGAGGCACTGTGAGTGGTGAGGTCAACTTTGGAAGGGTTTTGTAAACCATTTTAAGGAATTCCTTTGCTCTTTCTGTTTAATCTTCCTAGAATAGTTTTCCTCTCAACATGCCTGTTAAAATCTTATCCGTTCTTTGAAGCAAGCTTTAATCTCACCTTGAGCATAAGATTTTTGGTAAGAATATTTTTGCTCATTGTTCTTTTTATTTATAAATGCAATAGTACTTATAGTGGGTTATCATTAGCTGTTTCCCTTACTTAACAGAAAAGTTCTTTTTTTTTTCTTTTGAGACAGAGTCTCACTCTTTCACCCAGGCTGGAGTGCAGTGGCATGACCTCGGCTCACTGCAACCTCTGCCTCCCATGTTCAAGCAACTCTTTTGCCTTAGCCTCCCGAGTAGCTGGGATTACAGGTGCCCGCCACCACGCCCAGTTAATTTTTATATTTTTTGTAGAGACGGGGTTTCTCCATGTTGGCCAGGCTGGTCTTGAACTCCTGACCTCAGGTGATCCACCTTACCCCCCAAAGTGCTGGGATTACAGGCAGGAGCCACCATGCCTAGCCAGAAAAGTTCTTAAATGCAGAAATTATTCATCTCTATAGGTACTAAAGTGATTAAGGTAGTTATGTATAAGTAGATGTTCAGTAAATAAATATTGAATAAATATATATAGCGATGGCCCTACAAGAGTGTAAGAATAATTACAACATTGTTTGACTACAACAGTTGAATGCTTCCGCAGGGACAATTTCTCCGGCATGGTCCACATCTTCCAATGTTCAGTGCTATCATTTACACCTGCTTCTTTACACTGCTGACTAATGGGGCAAATCCTTTCTACTTTATTATTGTTTTTGCCTTTCTTTATTATGACTAATAACCCACTGGCCAACCTAAATGTCAGTCGTCATCTTCTTTGCTCATTTCCTTCTCCTTCAAATTGTGCTGTCAAGCATTCTAATTTTGGCTGGCTTAGGTGGGATTAATGCTCCTGACTGTAAGGCTATTTTCCCCCGCTTTGCACAAATATTTCTTTAAGCAATGATCATACTTCTTTGGTAGCTTTGTTACAATCCGGTAATACCTGGGCATCTATTTTCTGTATTGAAAAAAGAGCATGGTCAAAGGATTCAGTATCGAGCTCCATGTTTAATGACTAAAGAAGACATTTAATTTGAAATACCATTTGTCTCCAAACTGACATTTTATATATGAGAAACCTGAGCTCCACACAGAGATCAAATGACAGACAGCTGGTTTTCATGGAAGTCCAGAGAAGCACCTTCCAGCAGGTTGCAAACTTCTCCCTTTAGAAGATAACAGCTAAAATCTTTCTGTCTCCCACTCTTGGCTCTAATTTGTTTATCAGACAACCAGCAGTTTTGTCATTGTTTCTTCATTTGGAGACAGAGCTAGTAAGTCTTGGTCAAGCCCAGTGATTCATTTCCTTATTTTTTTTCACTGCAGTTCCCATTCAGGGTTCTGCCAAGTGCTCTTTTGCACGGGGGAGGGGGGTGCAGCCTGTGCCCTCTTGCCCTAAAAGAGCTCTGGTTGGGCGGTGAGTCATTAATTCCCTGATGTCTTTTCCAACTGTAGATAAAAATCACAGTTGATTAAATGATGGGGCAAGGTGTGGAATGAAGGTTGGCATGGGTCTAGGAAAAAAAGTACATTTCCTTTTCCAAAGTACAGTATTTATTTTAATTGGCTCACAATAAATAGTAGGGGTAATTGTAACTCACAAAAGAGAAGTGCCCTTTGGAGAACTGGCATCACATAGAAAAGAACAAAAGGACATAGAAAAGTTTTACAGCAATCCTGATATTTGTGACTTAGAGTGATTTTTATAGGATTATAAAATTTGCTGGAATTAGTAGCTCTGTAGAGAAAATAGGAATCACAGAATTTCAGAGCCAGAAGGTATTTTACAAAGTGAGTCAACCTCAACCTCCTTAGATTGCTGATAAGAAAAATGAGGCAATGAAGTGCTCAGAGGTAGGATTTGTCTTGCAAGTCCTTGGGGTACCTTCATTTGCAAAGCTGCAGATGAATCACAAGTTCTGATGACCTCTGACCTCTAGAATCACCTAAACACAGTGAAGAAACTACAGCTGGCTACAGGGTATCCAAGGTGGGTTAAGGGGACAGCCCTCTTTCAGACATGCTGTACTCCCAAAGTCTCATCACATTTAGCGGGACTTCTCCCATATATGTGGGGGTTCAGGCTCCCCAGACCCCTCTGTGTCTCTCCATTAACATTTCAGTTTGGTATTGGGCTTCCTGGGGCTCTAACAATGCTCTGAGAATTCAAAATGTAGTATAGAGAGGATGTGTGAGATGAATATTTCTAAAACATAATGATGTTACTCTTTTGCTTAAACGTCTTTGAAAGTCCTTTCTTGCCAACACCAGTATTTTAAATTGTAGTTTTATTGTTACTGAGCTATGGTAAGGCCAACAGGCTGGGAGATGATTGGTATGGAAAAGACAGTTTGTTACTAACAGTTCCCAAGAGGAGGGGGCAAGTGTCCCGCTGGGCCCCACGAGGAAGCACCAGGGTGTGTCGGGAGGCAGGAGAGAGGTGGGGCAGAGTGTGGGCAGGAAGCTTTATTGTGGCTTCCACAGGAAAGGCAAGGCTAGGCAGGCTTAGGATTGGTAAGCCTGAATAATTTCAGTGGGTTCTGGGCTAGAGAGGCTGTCCCTAGTTGTCCGGTACCTGGCTCTTGGATGATTAGCGCAGATGAACATTGTCTCCGGGGTATGTGTGCCAGGTGGAAGATGTGGTGGGTGTTGGCTCTGGATTGTTAGTTTCCATATGAAGGATGGGCTCCCAGGTGAGTTGTTTGCTATCTCTAAGAATTGTCAAGCCCCCAGAGAGGCAGTCTGTCCCCTGTCAGCAAGGCCCCAGATGCCAGAGCATCAAGAATGCAGAAAATATAGATAATACAAGCCTCATTTGCAGGAGTGTGCACCTCGGAACAGTTTTCCTGGGAGATGCTCTGAAGCCAGAGGATTCTGTCCTCTATTTTGGGAACTGCTGCCTGTGGGTCCCCTCTGGCAGTGTGTTAGCAGATTAAGGTCACTGGGGGAAATCCTGCTTGAAAGAAACCTGTTAGTCTTTATTTAACCCTGTTTTCCAAACTTGTTTAACCATAAAATCCTTTTGAAAAACATGAACTGTCATTTTTAAGATTATCTTGAATATGTGGTTTAGAGGTAGAATCCAGGCTTTGCTTTGTTCAAAATCTGGCCCTCACCTTCTCTCCTGGGGATTCTAGTAAGAACCATTCACGGCAGGCAGGCTGGTTTAATTAGGGTTACTATCACAAGCTTTCTTCCTTCCTGCCTCCAAGCTTCGCTCAACCGGTTTGCCCATGATTCAGGATAGTACCTCGTGCTCCCTCCCCAATCCAAGTTTTTCTAGCATCTCCTCCTCTGTGAAGTCCTTGCCAGCTTCCCCAGCCCACAAAATAGATGTTGCATACCACATGTCAGACTATTCTAAGCACTTTGGAAACCTTAACTAACTTAATAATCACTGTGGTCCTACGAGGCTGGCACAATTTGTAACCCTATTTTACAGATGAGGAACCTGAGATGTAGAGGTGTTGAATGACATGCAGAGTCATTGATTTGGTTTGGATCTGTGTCCCCACCCTAATCTCATGTTTACTTGTAATCCCCAATGTTGGAGGCTGGGCCTAATGGGAGGTGATTGAATTGTGGGTGTGAATTTCCCCTTTGGTGCTGTTCTCCTGATAGTGAGTGCCTTCCCGGTGAGATCTGGTCATTTAAAAGTGTGTGGCACCTCCCCTCCCTCTCTCCCTCCTGCTCCACCATGCGAAGTGCTTGCTCCCCCTTTGCCTTCCGCCATGATTGTAAGTTTTCTGAGGCTTCCCCAGAGGCAGAAGACACTGCTTCCTGTACAGCCTGCAGAACTGTGAGCCAATTAAACCTCTTTTCTTTATAAATCACCCAGTCTCAGCTATTTCTTTATAGCAGTGCAAGAAAGGACTAATATAGTCATAAAGCTGAAAGGTGCTCAGGATGTCATCGGCATTCAGTGAATGCTGTTAGAATAAATGAAAATATGGGAATCATGTAGGTCTCTTCTAAAATGTGTGTGTGTGTGAATACCTGCTTTAAATCAAAGAGAAGGTGCATCTTTCACTCTCTCCTCTCTCATTTAACATTCTGCAACTTTATTAAGACTCCACTCATTCATAATTTGTTCAGATGGAATTTACATTTAGAGTTTACTTGGGCTTAGCAAGATGATTTTCTGAGTCCTTCCTCTGAGACAGTGTAAGTTCATAGGTAAATGGGAACACAGGGAAAAATTTAAAACCACTTAAATGTACTAGCTTTTATATCAGCACAATATACTACTAATTCATCCTTATACATTAATTACAATAACATTTTAACAACTGTATCAGGGTTCAGCCAGAGAAGCAGAACCAGTAGGAGACAGATATTAAGAGGCTTATTGCAGGGAATTGGATATTTAACCATGGGGCTGGATAGTCTAGTCTGAAATCTGCAGGGCAGTCTCCAGAAGGGGCTGGAGTTGCTATGCACTGGCAGAATTTCTTCAGAGAAGCCTCATTTCTGCTTTTAAGATCCTTCAACTGACAGAATCGGGCTGCCCCAGATTATCTCGGATAATCTCCCTTAACAAATAAAGTCAACTGACTATGGAATTGACTGACATCTACAAAATACCTTCCCAGCAACCCCTAGAGTAGGGTTTGACTGAATCACTGGAGACTGTAGCCTCACCAAATTCACACATCCAAAGGCAGTTACAAGAACCTTTACTAATTACCATGTTTTTAGTCTATTTTATGTTTCTATTTGTATTTTAAAATAAAAAATAATTTATCTAGAAATAAGCTATTGAATACCTAAGATGTTTTAATCATCCGAATGGACTTCCCTTCAGTTGGTAGGGAGGTAATATGACACTAGTTACTGGTATTTCCTTGCTTTTCTGTTATCTTCAGATTTCTATTTATTTCTGTTTCTCTCTCCCTTCATGTTCCAGGTGTAAGTATCTCCAGTTGACATTAACCTTGAGCCTCAGTCACCTTACCGGAAAATGAGGATGATTACAAAGTACTGACGTCATAGGGTGGACTGGAGGATGAGATGAATTAATGAAAGCACCTGGATGAGGGTCTGGTAGGCAATGAGTGGTGCCCTCTTTGTAGCAGTAGGAATTGCTCATTACCCTCTGGTTAATTTCCTCTGGCCATGACCATGCGTATGAGTGACAGAGGTCTTTCCAGAAGACATCCAGAGACTGTGGCATCATGTGTTGAAGAATTAAAACATTAGTATATACCAATGCCTTCCTAATGTAAAATGTGTCATTTTCAAAGACCTGTTTTCCATTACCTTTCTGGGGTGCTAGAGACTCACGCATTCCTCCCGGCTGTCAGCTGGACTGGCTTTTGAAAATTCATGGCAGCTTTGCTGTCAGGCCAGGTGGATGGTCTTTCACAGGGAGGGACTTTCTTGCCACAAAATTTGACATGGTCACACTGCTCCTCAACACTGAATGTGTTCAAAGACCCTGATAGGCAGCAAGACAGTTTTACTAGGTAGCTCCCTCTTGAGGTGGAACTCACTATCAGGAGAACAGCAAGGAAGAAATTCACCCCCATGATCCAATCACCTCCCATTAGGCCCCACCTCCAACACTGGGGATTACTATTCAACATGAGATTTGGGCAGATCCAAACTATGTAAATAAGTAAGTGTGTTTTATTGTCATCTTGGGTTGGAGGAAGATACTAAGACGCAGAGAAAGGGCCTTTTCCTCTAGCCTCAGCTCTAGAATTAGACAAAGCAGGCCAGACATCTAGGCCTTTGCCCACCAGCTCTGGGTAAAACTTGACTGTTACTGAGCACTAAACTCACTCTTCTTTCTAGGTGGGTACCAACACTCAAGCATAGGTGAGGTTGTGGGAAAAAACCCTGATTTTCTTCCCCAATTCTTTTTCCCTGGCACTGCTGGCAATGGCAGGAAGACACATTCAATTTGCCAGCGGGAATGCTTTCCTAATTTGCTTTTCGAAGAGTACAGCAAAATTTCTTCTGAAGAGTGACAGTCACTGCCATGTAAACAGGAGGCAAGGACTTGTGGCACTACCAGAGCCTCCTCTTTGCAGAACGCTCTGAGCTGCTTTGAGGCTTGTGAGGGGAGGGGTGTGAGTGGTGAGGAGGATGTTTTCTTTACACATCCACCTCCATAAACTGTCCGTGCCATCTGGTAGAGACTGTATATGCTGTTGTCCCAGACGCAGGAAGAATCATCTCTTCTGCGATGATGTCTTGACGGAGAGCTCCTGTGTCAGAGCTGCTGACTGTGTACCTGCAGCCAGCAAAGCAGGTCCCCTTCCTTTATCTGCTTCTTCCTGTCTGCAGCCCCTTGCATTTCCACCTCAACCTGAGACGGTGAAGCCCTCACTCACATGGGAGAATGCAGACTTGCCCCTGCGTGCATTGCCATACTTCCTAGAGGAGAGCTCAAAGCAGAGCAGGGGCTCAGCAAATGTTGGTTGAATAAATGAATTAATGGATTTACTAAGGTGTTTCTAGGTTCACCCAAATGAATAGTTTACGAAGTTTCTAAGGGTCAGGTGTGGTGGCTCACGCCTATAATTCCAGCACTTTGGGAGGCCAAGGTAGGAGGATAACTTGAGCCAAGGAGTTCTAGGTTAGATTGAGCTGTGATTGAGCCACTGCACTCCAGCCTGGGTCACAGAACGAGACCCTGTCTCTAAACAAGCAAACAAACAAACAAACAGAAGTTTCTTAGGACCCAAAGCCACTAGGAACAAGAATTCAGCCAGGTGCAGTGGCTCACGCCTGCAATCCCAGCCCTCTGGGAGGCTGGGGCAGGTGGATTTTTTGAGCCCAGGAGTTCAAGACCAGCCTGGGTAACATGATGAAACCTCACATCTACAAAAAAAAAAAAAAAAAAAAAAAAAAAAATTAGCCTGGCATGGTGGTGCACACCTGTTGTCCCAGCTACTCAAGAGGCTGAAGTGGGCGGACTGCTTGAGCCCAGGAGGTCCAGGCTGCAGTGAGCTGAGATCATACCATTGCACTCCAGCCTGGGCGACAGAGCAAGACCTTGTCTCCAAAAAACAAACAAACAAACAAAACCTGAATTCAGAAATGGTTGTCACAGATGAAGTATGTAATAAAGGGAAGAGCATTTCTGACTTAGAAGAACAAGTACCTAGAAACAATGTCCATGTTACAAGGGAAAGGCACTGCTACTGTGGTGATGGATTTTGGTGGCATTAAAACCAAATGATTTATGTATTGAGATAATGAGACTGTATCATCCTGCTTTTCATTTAAAGGCTGTTATTTAGTTTAATGATAACTTCAAGCTAGAAGGTAGGACTAGGAGTGCGGATTAAGTATTGAGCAATGGTTAAGAGAAGAGTTGATGGTAGGTACCATGAAGAGTAATCATGAGATGAAATTTTCAAAGGTCACTCTAATTCTAATCTGAACAATCAATGCGTTAAATTATCTCAATAATTTATTTAAATCAACACTTATATAAATAGGGGTGAGTACATCGATTTTGACCATTTCCTGAGTTCCAATTCACATAAGTGCTTGTGGCCAGAGGTAGGTAGATGGAGAAAATATTTTACCCTCTTCAAGAGCTTTAGCCTGAATACTAGCACAGGTGTTTCAGTGGTGTCTGAAAGTCAAAGTGAAACTGTATTGCTTGTGGCTATCTAGTTCCTGAATTATAAAAGAAACTGCTGATCTTCATTGCTCTTTTTTGAATATTTTGTTACTGACAGATCAAATATTCACTAGGCTTTATCAAGTATGCCTGTGTGTGTATTCACATCATTAAACTAATATTTACTGCACACTCCTCTAAGTACTATATGTGTGTTGACTTATTTATTCTTTCAACAGTCTGTGAGGAAGTCCTTATCATTCTTTATGTTAAGATAAGGACCAGCCTGGCCAACATGGCGAAACCCTGTCTCTACTAAAAATACAAAAAATTAGGCCCAGCGCGGTGGCTCACGCCTGTAATCCCAGCACTTTGGGAGGCCGAGGTGGGCGGATCACCTGACATCAGGAGTTTGAGACCAGCCTGGCCAACGTGGTGAAACCCCGTCTCTATTAAAAACACAAAACAAAATTAACCGGGTATGGTGGCAGGTGCCTGTAATCCCAGCTACTCAGGAGGCTGGGCAGGAGAATCGCTTGAACCCGGGAGGTGGAGGTTGCAGTGAGCCGAGATCACACCACTGCACTCCAGCCTGGGCGACAGAGCAAGATTGTCTCCAAAAAAAAAAAAAAAAAAAAAAAGATAAGGAAAGGGAAGTACCGGGAGGTGATCACACAGTCCTAGTTCCACACTCAACACTGACTGCCACAGCCAGTGCTGTACAGGGAGGGCCACTGGCTGGCCTGTCTACACGTGTTCTTCCAGGGAAATGATGCAACTGTCAGACGACATTCAGACCCTGATAGGGTATCATCCACAAACACAACCTGGAGGCACAGTGTACCCGCTTCAGCTTTTGAACTCAGCTTACAGTATTATTGGAGTGGTCAAAATGGGGATGGCTTCTACAACAAAACCTCTGAAACCAAAGGAACAGGATTTGTCACAACTCCTGGTGTCCTCAGGGACAAATGCACCTTGGTGATGCTGAGGGCTGGGACCCAGGCTGCGCCTGTTCCGCTGCTGCAGCCTCACTTTGTCCCGTCCCTGACTTGGAATGAAATACTTGCCTCCAGCCGGGATGTAAACATTTTGGAGTCTTTCGATATTTGTTCCAATTTAGCCAGTCATCATTGACATTTTCCTGGAAATTTGCACAATATTCTTTCATTTGTTTTAACACTGGGATGAATTCCAAATGAAGAAGGCTCACTATTCTTGTGTGTTTTTAAAAAAAATGTTGAACCTCTCCCTCCATTTTTAGATGAATAAATGTGAAGAAAGAGACGAAAGAACATAGAATTTAGAAAAATGATGTGGATGTATTAACTATGCCTAAGTTACCAAACCGAGCCTCCTGAAGACTCTACGTTGGTCACACCCATCCATGTCATATTCAGGCAGGGCGGCCGCAAGTGGATGCCGGTGTGCTTCTGACTTCAGGTTTTCTCTGAAAGCCATTAAGAACAGGAAACAAAGGATGTTACGTCGTGATGACGAACATAGAACAGCTTCTAAAACAAACAAGTTACATAGTGATGAGGAACATAGAAGAGCTTCTAAAACAAAGGAATACGTAGCGATGAGGAACATAGAAGAGCTTCTAAAACAAAGGATGTTACGTCGTGATGACGAACATAGAACAGCTTCTAAAACAAACAAGTTACATAGTGATGAGGAACATAGAAGAGCTTCTAAAACAAAGGATGTTACGTAGTGATGACGAACAAGAACAGCTTCTACGTCTTCTCTGAGAAAACACCAAATGGCGGATAACGCCGGTGCAGCGGGGGCCGGAAGCCCCGGGGGACCCTGGGATGGGGAACTGTGGTGGTTTCCGCTGAGGTTTCCGCAGTGGCATCCGGGCCGGGGTCGCGGCTGTGGATCTGGCCGTGGACCGGGCCAGGGCGGAGGCTGCGGAGCTCGCGGAGTCAAGGCCAAGGATAAGGGGTGGACACCCATTACCAAGCTGGGCCTCCTGGTCAAGGACATGAAGATCAAGTCCCTGGAGGAGACCTATCTCTTCTCCCTGCCCATCAAGGAATCTGAGATCATTGGCTTTTTCCTGGGGGCCTCTCTCAAGGACGAGGTTTTGAAGATTATGCCGGTGCAGAAGCAGACCCGCGCCGGCGAGCGCACCAGGTTCAAGGCATTTGTTGCCATTGGGGACTATAATTGCCACGTCGGTGTGCGTGTTAAGTGCTCCAAAGAGTTGGCCACTGCTATCCGCGGGGCCATTATCCTGGCCAAGCTCTCCATTGTCCCCGTGTGCAGAGGCTACTGGGGGAACAAGATCGGCAAGCCCCACACCGTCCCTTACAAGGTGACAGGCCGCTGCGGCTCTGTGCTGGTCGGCTTCATCCCCACGCCCAGGGGCACTGGCACCGTCTCGGCGCCTGTGCCCAAGAAGCTGCTCATGATGGCTGGTATGGATGTCTGCTACACCTCAGCCAGGGGCTGCACTGCCACCCTGGGCAACTGCGCCAAGGCCACCTTTGACCTTACAGCTCTAAGACCTACAGCTACCTGACCCCCCGACCTTTGGAAGGAGCGTGTATTCACCAAGTCTTCCTATCAGGAATTCACTGACCACACCTGGTCAAGGCCGACGCCAGAGTCTCCGTGCGGAGGACCCAGGCTCCAGCTGTGGCTACAACACAGGGTTTTATACACAAAAAATAAAGTGAATTAAGCCTGTGGAGGAAAAAAAGAAAAAAGAACAGCTTCTAAAATAAAGATTGATTATAATAGGCTGGGTGAGACTTCTGACAAATCCAGACATCAGGCAATAGAAATTCTCCCTGAGTTGAGAAATACAGTCCTAACTGTTTATTCAGTCAAGGAGGATTACACAGCAACACGCTAGAAGAAGATTTAAGGATGAAAAGTCCACGTGATGAAAGAGGAAGTGTCACCTTGGAGGGTTTGGCATTCAACATTGGATTAAACTGAAGCCCAGGAATTCCTATAAAACATCCCCCCACCTAGTACTAAGTAATCTTCACTATCTGCCTGACAATGGAATGTAGGAATTGTGTCACACCCAGAGGGTGCAGGTGGAGTTTTCTCAGGATGCCGCAGTGCAGGGTCAGTGTGGGATTTAATAATATTTTGAGTATAAGAAGAATCAAGTTGGGAGGTTTTATGAATAGTGAAGTTACCTCCCATAAAGTCCGTTTCCCAAGATTGCAGATATCATCATGTACTTAACAAAACCCTACTAATCAGAGATATGTATTGTACAAATGAAACCTTGAGTGGACAACAAGAAGTGTGAAAAAAGTTGAACTCAGGTCGGGCACGGTGGTTTACGCCTATAATCCCAGCACTCTGGGAGGCCAAGGCAGGCAGATCATGAGGACAAGAGATCAAGACCATCTTGGCCAACATGGTGAAACCCTGTCTCTACTAAAAATACAAAAATTAGCCAGACTTGGTGGCGGGTGCCTGTAGTCCCGGCTACTTGGGAAGTTGAGGCAGGAGAATTGCTTGAACCCGGGAGGTGGAGGTTGCAGTGAGCCGAGATCGTGCCACTGCACTGCAGTCTGGCAACAGAGCAAGACTCCGTCTTAAAAAAAAAAAAGTTGAACTCAATAGAAACCAAAGAAAGGCAAATAAAAATGTCAAGTAATTTTCCACTTGCCAATTTGGCAGAGAGTAGAAAGGAACAATAATGACCAGTATTTGTGAGGGTATCAGGAAATGGCAGCTCATACTGCTATGGTAAAAGTATAAACTGATGTGATCTGTCATTCATTGCCTTTTCAAAAAGTATAATATATAAATACATATAGCAGTGTTTAAAACTGTAACATTATTTTTATTGTCCAGGAAGTTCAAATAAAAATAAACATCTTCATAGTAAGAAAATGGTACAATGGGCCAGGTACAGTGGCTCATACCTGTAATCCCAGCACTTTGGGAGGCCGAGGTAGGCAGATCACCCGAGGTCAGGAGGTTGAGATTAGCATGGCCAACATGGTGAAACCTCGTCTCTACTAAAAATACAAAAATTAGGCGGGCGTGGTGGCGGGTGCCTCTAATCCCAGCTACTCAGAGGCTGAGGCAGAAACCTGAACAAACATCTTTCATTAAAGGATATTCTTAGGTAAGCACTTACAACTTTTTAGTATATTACAGGGACATAGTTTTTACTATTCCAACTGTAAAACATTAAGACATGACAGTGGTGATTATAACTATTTTGTAGGAGCGTTGAAATAATGATTATGCTTTGTTTCATGAGAAAGCAGAGTGAAAAATTCCACATACCTCTAATTACATAACTTAATAAAGTTATTTATTTTGGTTACACCTATCAATATAATTTTCATGCAGTGCAAGTTATGCCATAGGGATTATGGTTGTCAACTGAAGAATGACACGGCTTATAAATTTGGAAAGGGTTGCAGCCTGCAGGGTGGCCATCTGACAGGCTGGGAAGCCAGAAACAGACATTTTGAGGGAGGGGCAACAGGAACAGGAATATATGCTGAATGAAGTGGCTGAATATATGTGTTTAATAAGCTACAGGAGAAGTCATGAATCTTTATGAAAGAGGAAACGTGCATGAGCAATAAAGCTTCCTGCTTCTCCAAGGGATCCGTGTTCAGAAAATGGCCATGTTAGCATGATCGGAGAGTGGAGTGTTTGGCCTTCTGACTTCAAAAGGTGAACCAGAGGACACAAAAATTCCAACTGCACATTCCTTGTAGACTCCATGGTCCATAGTCTCTTATCAGGCAAAAAGGAGGGGCGGGCAGTGTCAGGTTGGTCAATAGCGGTGGAATCATTTGAAAGACTGGTTTCTGTTTTGCTCTTAGGGAAGAAAGCTTAATGGTGGCCAGCAAGGGAAGGGCACATTGAGGTGTGTCTGACCCCATCCCATCATGGTCAAGAACTCAGTTTCCAAGGTTACTCTGGGGTCCCCTGGACCAAGAGGGGGTCCATTCAGTGAGTTGAGGAGCTTAGCATTTCATTTTTATTTCTCATGGGTTTTTCTGTCAGGCCAATAAAAAACAACAAACATGCACGGAAGAAGTACTGTGGCTGCCTTTTTTTTTTTTTTTTTGAAATGGAGTTTTGCTCTTGTTGCCCAGGCTGGAGTGCAATGGCACAATCTCAGCTCACCACAACCTCCACCTCCCGGGTTCAAGCGATTCTCCTGCCTCCGCCTCCCTAGTAGCTGAGATTACAGGCATGAGCCACCACGCCTGGCTAATTTTGTATTTTTAGTAGAGACGGGGTTTCTCCGTGTTGGTCAGGCTGGTCTTGAGCTCCCTACCTCAGGTGATCTGCCCGCCTCGGCCTCACAAAGTGCTGGGATTACAGGCCACTGCGCCCAGTCCTGTGGCTGCCTTAAAATATCTGATACTAATATTACCTAGGTATTACAGACTGAACTGTGTCTCCCGCAAATTGATATGTTGAAGTCTTAACCCCCAACTGTGACTATAATTAAAGATAGGGCCTATAAGGAGGTAAATAAGGTTAAATGAGGTCAGAAGGGTAGGGCTCTGGATAGATACAGTATCCTTACACCAAGAGATACCGGAGAGCCCTCTCTCTTTCCCCACAGGCATATAAGAGGCCATGTGAGCCCACAGCGAGAAGGCTGCCATCTGCTGGCCAAGAGAATTGGTCTCCGAATGAAACCACCTTGTGGCCACCTTGATCTTGGACTTCCAGCTTACAGAACTGTGAGAAATACATTTTTGTTGTTTAAGTCACCCTGTCTATGATATTTTGTATGGCAGCCTGAGCTATGATATATGGAATGCCTATTTATTATTTTTTAATATCTATTTCAATCTTATCAGGTAGCTACTTCATTAGCCCAACGTTGCACATTGAGGTTTACGGAACTAACTTGTCCAATGTCACACAGCTGATCACTGGAAGAACCAGGAATTAAAGTCTTCTGATTCTAAATTCTAAATTCGTTTCTTTTCTTTTTCTTTCTTTTTTTTTTTTTGAGACAGAATCTTGCTCTGTCACCCAGGCTGGAGTGCAGTGGCGTGATCTCAGCTCACTGCAACCTCCACCGCCAGAGTTCAAACGATTCTCCTGCCTTAGCCTCCCGAGTAGCTGAGATTACAGGTGAGTGCCACCACGCACAACTAATTTTTATATTTTTATTAAAGACATGGTTTGGCCATGTTGGCCAGGCTGGTCTCAAACTCCTGACCTCAAGTGATCTGCCCACCTCGGCCTCCCAAAGTGCTGGGATAACAAGCGTGAGCCACCTCACCCTGCCTCTAATTTTAAATTCCATACTATCATGATTACTCAGATTAATTTTTTAAATAATGTGATACTTTCATCATTGAACCTCATAAATAGTTGTATAACTTTTGGTTTTCCCATCACCTAAAATAAAACAGCACATTACTAAAACTGCTGTAGCTTTACTTTAGCTGTTTATTTTTCAAAACATGAGTAATTATATTTCAGTGGATTGTCTTAATTTTATATGGCTGGGTATAGAAAGAAGAGTAATTCCACTTTAGAGATGGCAGTGGCCAGGAATAATCATGGTTCCCATCATTTTTGGCTGGAGAATTTTAAAAGAATATTGAAAAAAATTAGTGCTTTAGAGGGGACTATGCTAATTATTCTGCTATTGGCAGGTCACCCCAGGAGAAATAAGTCTCAGCCCATCAACTTGCTGATGCTACTTCTCTGGGAGAGGTGAGGTTGTTCTCAAAGAAGGCAAGAGTACTCATTATTGTAAAGATAAAACATGATTTAAAAGACTCATGAGAAAAGTTGTTTTCTAGAAGCACAGCAAACATCACGAGGAAGCCATGTTGCTTATCTGCAGTCTTTGCTTTGATATTTCTGTGTTGGATTAGTCTTTGACATTTGGAAATCAGTTCATCATTATTGGAGCAGTGGTGTTCTTAATAAGAAAAAAAAACATCTAAAGCAAACTAAATGGTGGAGAGGAAAGGCTGTATATGTTAAGAGGTGAGTTGGGAAAGCACGGAGGAACTCTGACTTGGAGCCGATTCAAATAGGACTGAGAGAAGTAGTGGATAATACCATAGATGTTTAATAACAGCTTGCAGACAAGGTTCAACAAGGACCTGTCAAAAGTAACTCTTCCAAATACCATGATAGAGTTAAGGCAGAGGACATCTTTGCATTGTTTCATTATGAAATATTTCTTAATTATAAAAAGTTACAGAGAAAATCAGCCAGGCACAGTGGCTCACACCTGTAATCCCAGCACTTTGAGAGGTCAAGGTGGGTGGATCACCTGAGGTCAGGAGTTCGAGACTAGCCTGGCTAACATGGTGAAACCCTGTCTCTACTAAAAATACAAAAGTTAGCCAGACATGGTGTCAGGCACCTGTAATCCCAGCTACTCGGAGGCTGAGGAAGGAGAATCACTTGAAGCCGGGAGATGGAAGCTGCAGTGAACCGAGATCACACCACTGCACTTCAGCCTGGGCAACAGAGCGAGACTCTGTCACAAAACAAAAAAAAGAAAAAGAAAAAGAAAATTTCAGAGAAAATCATGGCCAACAGGTGTGTGTCTGCCCCTCAGCCCTATCAAAGCTCAACATGTTGCTATATTAACTGTAGATTTAAAATGCCATATTTGCTCCAGGATTAAAATGAGAACAAATTACAGAGACACTTTCCCCCTCTGTAATACCTTCCTCTTCTGTTACTCTCTCCCTCCTTTCTTTCCCAGGGGAGGGTTTAGTGTTTATTATTTCCATGAGATTTTTTTTAAATGGCTTTTCATTACTTAGGTAAATACCTGTAAATTACCGCCAATATTTGTAGAGGGTTGAATGCTGGTCCTCCCAAAGGGTATGTCCACATCCTGACCCTCTGCAACCTGTGAGTGTGCCGTTATTTGGGAACTGTCTTGGTGGATATAGAAAAGACATGATCCTCCACCATCCGGTGGACCCTAAATCCAACAAGTGTCCTTACAAGACAGAAAAGAGAAGACCATGTGAAGATGGAGGCAGAGACTGGAGCGATACGGCCACAAGCCAAGGACGTCCTGGAGCCACCGGAAGCTGGAAAGGGCCAGGCAGGAACCCCTAGGGCCTTTGAAGGAGTGCTGCCCTGCTGGTCCCTTGGATTCCAACTTCCGGCCTCCAAAAGGGTGAGAGGATACATTTCTGTTGTCAGCTACCCAGTTCATGCTTATTTGTGATGGCAGCCCTAGGAAACTCATGCAGTATTGATTTGCATCTTTCAGACTAATGTAATGGTACGTTACTGTATCAGTCTACAACCTACTTTTTCTTACGGTTTGATATTTATCCATAATGCTACATATAATTTTATTTCATTCCTTTCCTTTGTTCTGTAGTGTTCCACTGCATGACTTTATTTCTAACCAGCTGAATGACCTTGGGCTTATTTCTGTGTGTCTTAATATCCTAATCTATAAAATGGGGAAAATAATCACTAAAAATAGTGGAAGTATTAAAATTCATAAAAACCTATCTATCTTATAGAGTTCTTTTGAAAGTTAAATAATTTAATATTTTTAACGTTCTTACAATAGAACATTCCTGGCCGGGCGCGGTGGCTCACGCCTGTAATCCCAGCACTTTGGGAGGCCGAGGCGGGTGGATCATGAGGTCAGGAGATCGAGACCATCCTGGCTAACAAGGTGAAACCCCGTCTCTACTAAAAATACAAAAAAATTAGCTGGGCGCGGTGGCGGGCGCCTGTAGTCCCAACTACTCGGGAGGCTGAGGCAGGAGAATGGCGTGAACCCCGGAAGCGGAGCTTGCAGTGAGCCGAGATTGCGCCACTGCAGTCCGCAGTCCGGCCTGGGCGACAGAGCGAGACTCCGTCTCAAAAAAAAAAAGAAAAACACACACACACACAAAAACAAAACAAAACAACAACAACAAAAAATAGAACATTCCTGAAACGTAGTAATTGCCCTGTGTTAATTAAAAAATCTATTTTTCTATTTGATTGTTGATGGATTTTTAGGATGGTTATGCTTTGCCATCATCATAAACAACAGAGCTATGAGCTATATGTATCTTCTGGTCTACATGTGCAAGAATTTCTCCATGGTCTAGGCCTAGAGGTAGAATTTCTGAGTGTTTTGGAATTTCTGAGTATACCTTTAACTTTATGAGATCTTACCCAATTGTTCTCCAGAGTGGTTGTAACCATGGTCTTTCCTCTTGAAATAAATGAAGTTTGTCCATGTCTTTGTCAATGCTTATTATTATTAGAGTTCGGATTTTTTGCTTCTCTGATGGATACAAAGTGGTTTAATTTCAGTATTCCATTTAACTATTATTTTTCATATTACTAGTGAAATTGAGCATCTTGTCAAATGTTTCTTGACTCTGTTTCCTATTCTGTGAACGGTGGGTTTGTACCCCCATCTCTCTTTATATTGGATAGTTTATCTCTTTCTTATTTATTTATCACCCTTTGTGGATTCTGGACACTCTCTTTAAGTATTGCATATATATATATTTTTTGAGATGGAATCTCACTCTGTTATTGCCCAGGTTAGAGTGTAGTGGTGCAATCTCGGCTCACTGCAACCTCCGCCTCCCAGGTTCAAGTGATTCTCCTGCCTCAGCCTCCCAAGTAGCTGGGATTATAGGCACCCACCACCAGGCCTGGCCTTGCATATATATACATATATTTTTTTTTTTTGTAGAGATGGGGTTTCACCATGTTGGCCAGGCTTGTCTCAAGCTCCTGACCTTGGATTAGCCCCCTACCTCAGCCTCCCAAAGTGCTGGGATTATAGGCGTGAGCCACCGCACCTGGCCAACCCTTGCCTTTCTTTAAGTATTGCAAATCTTTTGTACCAGTTTGTGCTTGTATTTTCACTTTGTTTGTGGTGTCTTTTGTTTCATGAAAGTTTTAAAAATTTTTTATGTTGTCAAATACACCTTTTTTATCATTTGTTGTTTTAAAGAAATCTTGTTTGAAAAATCATTTTCTACCATAGTCATAAAATCTTGCTCTTATAATTCTTTTAAATGTTTTAATGGATTTGATTTTCATGCCTGGCATTTTAGTAGGCTTTGAATTATTTCTTTATATGATGTAAGTGAGGGATACAATATTTTCCATACGGATGACCAATTTTCTCAGATTTATTGAAAAGACTGGTATGTCTCCAGCCTCTCTGAAACACTGATCTACTTAGTACTGCAACAAACTCCCTCTCCTAATTGACTATGGTTTTGTAATAATCCTTATTATCTAATAGGCAAGATCTTATCCTTCCCCGCCATGTTTTGTCTTTAGAAATGTCTTTGCTCTTCTATATTAAGAATAGGCATGTTCAGTTATAAGAAAAACCTTGCTTACAATTTTTAAAATTGGAGTTTCACTGATTTTTTAGTAAAATTCTAATGTATCTATGTGTCTTACCATTGAATAACATGGATTACATCTCTACTATTCACAATCCTTTATTGTGTATCCTTCAATGATATTTTTAGTTTTTTCTATAAAGGTCTTGTCCACTTTTAAAGAGATTTATTCATTTGAATCTTATAGTTTATGTTATTTCTTTTTCCTCCTTTTTTTCCTATTATAGTTCATGCTTAGTTATAAAATAATTATGTTTAAAAAATAAGCTTAAAATAAGCTTAATTATAAAATAATTAATTTTGTTATTTATTGATTTTTCATTTTTGCTTTTTTGAGACAGAGTCTTGCTTTGTTGCCCAGGCTAAAATGCAGTGGTGCAATCATGGCTCACTGCAACCTCGATCTCCCAGGCTCCCAAAATCCTCCCACCTCAGCCTCCCGAACAGCCAGGAGTACAGGCATGTACGACCATGCCCAGCTAATTTTTGTATTTTTTATAGAGATGGGGGTCTCGCTATGTTACCCAGGTTGGTCTTGAACTCCTGGGCTCCAGTGTTCCACCTGCCTCGCCTCCCAAAGTGCCAGGATTACAGGTTGAGTCACCGCACCTGGACTATTTGTTTAAAGTAGTTGCTGAACTCTTTGAATGGTTTTGCTTGCATTTTTAATGGTGACACATTTTCTACAAATTAGGAATTTTATAGAAATGTTATCTCCAATCTTCTACTTTTTGTACCACTTATTTCTTTTTCTCACTTTAATTGCATTAGTGAGGTTAAGTAGAAATGTTATTAGGTATCCTTCATATGGGGCGTTCTTGCCCCTGAATTAAGTGGGAATGTGAGTTAATCTCTTTCGTAGTGACGACTGAATGGGAAGGATCTTTGTACTCTTCCCATCCTTGCACTGTGGTGGTTAGAGATGTAGGAAGATATTGGAGAGACAAATAGAAAACATACCGTGAATAGGGCTTCTGGCAAAATTCCTCTTGGCTCCACCTGAGCTGGTGATCTCAGGCTTCCTGTATAGGACAACACATGTTTTTTCATACTCACTAGTTGTTCATTCATTCATGATTTTATAAGATTAATAAATGAGCAGTTTACCTACAAAAAATGGCAGGCAGTGTTCATGAACTTGGAGGGAGGGGAATGACTACAGCCTACCCTGTGGGGAGGGAAGCAGAAGCTCCTGTGTCTCACAGCTGAAGGGAGCTTGGGATGTAACGAGGGATACTTGCTTCTCTCTCCTGGCTTAGTGGCCAGAGGTAGCAGTGTGTAAGTAGTTAAGCTCATGGCAGTTTAGGGTACTCAAAGTTTCTCCTTTATATTTGAAGCTGAGTTAAACTCAGATAAACTGCACTCTATTGCCTAGGCCAGAGTGCAGTGTCGTGATCATAGCTCACTGCAATCAGACTCCTGGGCTGAAGGAATCCTTTTACCTCAGCCTCCTGAGTAGCTGAGATTACAGGTGCGTGACACTACACCTGGCTAATGCTTTATTTTTTGTAGAGACAGGGTCTCACCATGTTGCTTAGGCTGGACTTAAGTGATCCTCCTGTCTTGGCCTCCCAAAGTGCTGGGATTACAGGAGTAAGCCACGGTAAGAAGTAAGCCTTGGATCTTAAATGTAGTTTTAAAAAGCTGAACTCCGTGTACCTTTCCAAACTTCACAAGGAGCATCTTTCAAAAAATGCTGATCTAAGTCCGTAATATAATTTGAATATTTACAATAGAAAATTATTCAATTAGGCTACTATAGTCATTTTTCAGGAGAAGTTAGTGATAGTATGATCAATAAAATTTTTGTACAGGATGCAATGTCCTGCTGAATCTATTATGCATTACTGTCTTTCCTTTGAATATGCAAAAAGTAAACAAATAATATCTCTTTGTGTCAGAAATTTAGATGTCCACAAAACCGCGTGGCTTCCTGGGGAACTCTGCAATTTTTGCTTCATGAATGGGCAGGAGCCCAGCAAGTCCTGCCTCTTTGCTTCTGTCCACACTTAACAGACTGGCACCCTGAGGAGTTATTTAATTTAGAAAAGTGCTGCCAGTACTGCCTTCTACTCTTTATCTTAAATAGGCAAGTCTTCCTCCTAAGAAAAGAAATCAGAAAAAGCTCCCTGGTGAAAAGAAAGCTTATCAACCACCGAGTCCCCGGGAGAAGCTGTTTCCTGCCTAATGGTAGGAATTATCTTTCTGAGCTTTCTGCTGTTACTGCAAGGACCCTTGGGCACACTCAAGCTTTCAAGAAGCTGTGTATCCTCTGCCCTGTCATGGGAACCTGATTTGGCTGTTTTGCTGAGTCAAAGCATTGGACACTGCAGTCAGCTCCTTCAAGTCCCTGGCTTTCCCCTTTGGATTGTTTCTTTCATCTTTACCCTCAAAGTCTCATCCATTCTTCAGTCTGTGCTCAAATATACCTTTGTCCTTGAGACCTGGGAAGTCTTCCTGTGTCCCCACTTCTCTCTTCTCACATTTGCTCTGTGTTATCTGTTTATACCTCTTGTTTTCATGGAACAAAGCTTGGGCTTTGGAGGTCAACCTTGGTTCAGATCCTGGCTCTGTGTCTCACTGCATGAAGACGCTCGACAGATTTCTTCATTTTTATGATCCTGTATTTCCTCATTTATAAAATAGAGATAATAATGCCAAATGTCATTAAAAATGACACCATATTTGTGTAAAAAATAAATAAGTATATAAATTGTTTGACATGTTGTCTATCAAACACTCGACCATATATTGTATTCTTCCTTCTTCCTGTTACAGGTAGTTACATATGAGCAGGGCAGGAGAGGGCTCTCCTTCGCCCCTACCCACTGGGAATGTCGGGCGATGGTTTGGCAATTATCACATTGCCTCTTTAAAAATGATAATTTGGCAGCCAGGGAGAGGCCATTTCCTGATGGTCCACACCTGTTAACATCAAAATGTTAACTGAATGCAGACCCCAGGAAGAAGCTACTGGGCATGCCTGTTAAAAGACAATAATGGCGAAGTACCATGTTCTGGGTGGGGTACACACCATTGGAAAAGGGAAGAGAGCCTCAGATGGGCATGCGCATAAATCCCTAAACACACTGGGATGTGCTCAAGTCCAAAGGGTGAGGAAAACACTGCGCATGCAGGAAGCCCACCCTAAGGGGAGAATCATGGGAAAGAGGCGAGTCTGTAAAGTCCCAGGATCAAGGTTAAAGTGCTGTTTGTTGTTCTATTTTTTTTTTTTACCCTTCGAGACTGAGTCTTGCTCTGTCGCCCAGGCTGGAGAGCAGTGGTGCGATCTCGGCTCACTGCAAACTCTGGCTCCTGGGTTCAAGCGATTCTTGTGCCTCAGCCTCCTGAGTAGCTGGGATTACAGGTACATGCCACCACGCCCAGCTAATTTTTGTATTTTTAGTAGAGACAGGGTTTCACCATGTTGGCCGGGCTTGCCTAGAACTTCTGACCTCAGGTGATCTGCCCGCCTCGGCCTCCCGAAGTGCTGGGATTACAGGGATGAACCACCATGCCCAGCCTTTTGTTCTTTTCTCTCTTGGACTTTCAGGGGCTTACTTGGGTCTCTTCCAAGTGAATTTTCCTTTCTTTCCTGTTCTAAAGGCTTTTTATGTTTAAAATTTATTTATTTATTTACTCATTTTATTTTTTATTTATTTTTTCTATTTTCAACAATGTTGCATTTTTATTGGTGACAGTTAATTTGGAATATTATATAATTACAGTCTGGAATTACATAATAAACCACTCTAATAATATAGTGCAGTCATTCAGTCAGAACTTTCCAGAAAACCTGAAATTCATTTCTTATAGATTTCTTTTCAGCATAGTTACTATGAAGAAAGTCTTCTTGTTTTTTCTTTTTTAAAAAATTCTTATTTCCATAGGTTTTTGGGGAACAGGTGGGATTTGGTTACATGAGTAAGTTTTATAGTGGTGATTTGTGAGATTTTGGTGCATTCATCACCCAAGCAGTGTACACTACACCCAGTTTGTAGTCTTTTATCCCTCGCCCCCTTTCTACCCTTCCCCCTGCCCTGGTCTCCAAGTCCATTGTATCATTCATAAAGCCTTTTTAAATAAACTTCCATTCCTGCTCTGAAAATTGCCTCAGTCTTTTTTTCTGCCTCATGCCCCTTGGCCAGTTTCTTTCTTCTGAGGAGACAAGGGCTGAAGTTGCTGAGGACCTGTATGGATTCGCTGCTGGTAACTTGGGGTAACTTGGTTCTCTGCCACCATTAACCTTACTACTGTTAGAAACAGGTGCTCAGTGCCACAAGGAAAAACCAGCACTTAGAGAATTTCTCAGCAAGGCACATTTATTTCTGCAGAAGGATGCTGTTCGCATCTGTCCTGACCATAAGAGCACACAGAACAAAGGAAGGAAGGGATTTTTAACCTTAACACAGTTCCTGTCCCTGTGTCATTCCCTTATAGGCTAGGGTTGGACTGCACAATCTAAACTGATCCTGGTTGGCTAAGACTTAAACTTTTCTAAATAGGGTAAGTGTGTGATTTGTAAGAGAAGGAGGGGGTAGGAGTTGTCTGTCCATTATAGTACAAGGCATGTCTGGACATGTCTGGGTATGTCAGGGTGCAACAAGAGTGGGAGGATGGTTTGCAAGCTAGAAACAAGAGACGACAAGGAGGTTGGGCTTTTCAACAAAGAACAAAAACATTACACAATTAAACCTTTTGAAGAGGAATTTATCATTCCTAACACTACTATTTCATTTCTGTTTAGTTACTGATTATTTAATAACATTTTGATTCACAGGGGTGTTGGAACCACATCTTATACAACTCTCTATCCCCCAGAACTAAAGATATTTGTTGGGTGTATCAGGCAGTCTGTGAGGAGTTGCTGCATTAAAATAAGTTGGTCAAAAGAGAAACAGAGAAAAAAACAAAAGGCATATAACCAACATTCTATGTCCTCAATTTCTCTCTTCAGTTTAGAAAAGATCAGCAGATGTCCATGTCCTAAATACCAAAGGGTATTTTAGATCAGGACTGTGGCAGACTGGGTCCTAACAGTTCTTGTGGTCCCTGTTACTGGACAAGGTCTCAGAACCATTGTGACTCCACTCAAAAGCCGTAAAACACTGTGTTTTCTTCCTTTTGCTACACAGGACATTTGTGGGACAATTGGCATAAGATCTACCTGCTAGGTAATAGTAGTATATCAATGCTAACTTCTGATTTTGATGATTGTACTGTGGTTAGTAAGACAGAAATATTTAGGAATAGGAAAGCATTATTATGTCTGCAACTTACTCCTCAACTGTTCAGAAAAAGACCCATTAAGACACAGAGAGAATGATGGAGCAAACATGATACAATGTCAATATTTAGGAATCCAGTTGAAGTTTGTATGGGTATTCATGGTACTTTTTTTGCAACTTTTCTGTAAGTCTGAAATTATCTCAAAATAAATATGTTTTTTTGTAAACTGTTTGAGATCATGCTTGCATCTTCTCTGACTTGTAGCCAGATGGAGGAGTTACCAGACCAATTTACAGTCCTCTTTCCCTTCTCCCTAAATTAAGACGTGTGCTTGCATACATGTCACAGCCTGGGAAATGACACCAATTACCTAATGGGGTAAGCCTGATGGAGAGCTTTTGGGACAGTCAGAGCTGCAAGTTTAGAGGCATTTCTGATGCTTATCTGCAACTGGAAGCCTCACACTCCCCAACTCTGCATTCATTAATGAGATGTTAGCCCAGAGTTTGCCTCTCCCACAGATATCAGGAATAAGTACAGATGTTGCTTGACCAATAATGTCTGACATGGGTGCCTACTATACTACAGAGCCAGGAGACATGCCACTGACAAAGAAGGCTTTATTGACACCCTTTCTTTCTTTTTTTTTTTTTGCTTTTAGAGGTGGAGTCTCGCTCTGTTGCCCAGGCTGGAGTGCCGCGGTGCAACCTCGGCTCACTGCAACCTCTGCCTCCCAGGTTCAAACGATTCTCCTGTTTCAGCCTCCCAAGTAGCAGACACCACAGGTGCGTGCCACCATGCCTGGCTAATTTTTTGTATTTTTATTAGAGACAGGGTTTCACTCTTTTAGCCAGGATGGTCTTGATCTCCTGACCTCGTGATCTGCCTGCCTTGGTCTCCCAAAGTGTTGGGATTACAGTTGTGAGCCACCGCGCCCAGCCTGATACACTTCTGTGTTTTTTTTTTTTTTTTTTTGAGATGGAGTTTTGTTCTTGTTTCCCAGGCTGGAGTGCAATGGCGTGATATTGGCTCACTGCAACCTTCACCTCCCGGGTTCAAGTGATTCTTCTGCCTCAGCCTACCTAGTAGCTGTGATTACAGCATGCGCCACCATGCCTGGCTATTTTTGTATTTTTAGTAGAGATAGGGTTTCTCCATGTTGGTCAAGCTGGTCTCGAACACCTAACCTCAGGTGATCCACCTGCCTTGGCCTCCCAAAGTGCTAGGATTATAGGTGTGAGCCACCGCGCCCGGCCCACACTTTGTTAACAGACCTGCATGGTGGTCAGAATTTTTTAACTCCATGACAAAGTTGTCGTTGAGTAGAAGAAGAAGGGGAAAAGAATACCAGTATAGATTTATCACATGTTTATGAAAACTGAAAGATAAATATTGGAACAGTTCTTTGTATGTAAGGGCTAAATTACATGCTTAATTGTAAATAAAACAGGTTTTCCCATAATTTTTCTTATGATATTACTGGCCTGTCAGATTTCTCTCCCACGGCAAATCAGGGACAAATCCCACATCTGCAAGGGTAGGTTTGTCAGAGGCATGTGAACCAGAGCAAGTCCATCTTGAATAGGAGCTGGGTAAAATGATGCTGAGACCTACCAGGCTGCATTCCCAGATGGTTAAGGCATTCTAAGTCACAGGATGAGATAGAAGGTCGGCACAAGGTACAGGTCCTAAAGACCTGGCTGATAAAACACGTTGCAGTAAAGAAGCTGGACAAAACCCATCAAAACCAAGATGGCCACGAGAGTGACCTCTGGTCGTCCTCACTGCTACACTCCCACCAGCACCCTGAGAGTTTACAAATGCCATGGCAACGTCAGGAAGTTACCCTATATGGTCTAAAAAGGGGAGACATGAATAATCCACCCCTTGTTTAGCATATCATCAAAAATAACCATAAAAATGGGCAACCAGCAGCCTTTAGGGCTGCTCTGTCTATGGAGTAGCCATTCTTTATTCCTCGACTTTCTTAATAAACTTGCTTTCACTTTATGGACTCACCCTGGATTCTTTCTTGCGAGAGATCCAAGAACCCTCTCTTGGGGTCTGGATTGAGACCCCTTTCCTAACAGGGTCACAGCCTAAACTCACGTTGTGGTCATACTAGAACTCAAGCATTTCTGCCAGACCCAGGGAGCAGCCCTTTCTAAGGAGCAGCTCCTGACAATAGGGAGGAGCAGACTGAGCCAAACGAGGCAGGACAGAAACGCCCCAGGTGTCAGCTGTCCCTCAGCCCTCTGTCTCAGCCCTTCTCACCCTCTTAGCCTCAGATCTTCTCCCTCTGTCTACACACTCATCCTTCACATGAGGTTTTCAAGTCTGGGGACTAAAAACAGATACAGCTAATTTTATAAAAATCTTGGAGAGGCACTGGGAGTGTAAAGAAGCACTTTTGGGAAACCAACACAGAAATGAAGCCTAGACGGGGAGGTGTGTGTGGCGGAGGGGGTGGGAGATTCTCTCCACATCACTGCGTAACACAGGATATCGCAGCGCTGTGTGCACCCAGGGGCCAGCACGCAGATCTCAGTGACCTTAGGGCCAGTGCAGTGCAGTGGCTTTGGCTCCAAGCGAGGACTCCATGCCCTGCAGCACTGGCACTGGGATCTTAACTGGCATGGATGGGTGATGGCGCTAGTGGCAGCCAGGAGCGCTCACACACAGCAGAGGCATTGGAAAGGGGCAGAGATACAGAAGTTGCCACACTGGTAGATGGGAATGTGTTTTTGATTACCTGTGAGATGCCTTCTGGAGAGACTTCCAGTTTTAGGGGGGAAGCAGAGATACAGAGGTACTATAGTAGTGAGTGACAGGTGAAGCAGAGAAGCACAATCTATATAGGGCACAGCTTTTTTTTTTTTAATCCATAGAGAGGTATAGATTAATTGATATCATTTGCATTTCTTAGCTTGCTAATTTAGAAAGATTGTTATCTTTTTAGAATATCAATGTATATGTGCACATTAAAATAAGTTATATCCATTTAACCACTACCTTTGTACTCTTACCTAATATTCACAAAAGTAATGCAGTGATGTTTTTAAGCTGAGGTGCACATCGGAATTACTAGGGAGTTGAAAAAACACATATGCCTCTATCCCACCCTTAGAAAGTCAGATTTAAGGATTTGGGATAAAGCCAAGATAGCTGTAGTTAAAAAAAAAATCTTTTAAGGAGATTTTAGTATTCATTTCTTTGTTGAGGACTAAGAATAAACAATCTGTACTGTTACACAATATAAAATTATAGTTATATACCTATTCTATACTTAGATAATAAGGTCGATAGTCATAATACAATGTAACAGATCAATCATAAAAAAACATAATTAATTATAACGTCTTGCATTTCTGTTGCACTTTTCATCTTTTCAAAGCACTTTGCAACCATTATCTCGATTTACTCATATAACAATCAAGAAAGAGAGGCGTGAAGAATTATTGGGCTGTTCCTTAGAATAGAGACAGTGATGTGGACAAGGCAGTATACAAAGTATGGGCATAGAGAGAGTCTTATGGGACCAGATCCAGGTAAGTGTTATGTGAACCAAGCTTAAAGCTTAAATCAAGTTTAGAACCAGGGGTTCTAAACGCACCCCTGGCATTCAACAGAGACTGCTCAGTGCCTTGTTTGCTTTTTGTGCTCAACTCATCTACAGGAAAATTGCAGTCATTATAGTTAACTGCCTTGTTATCCTTATGTTCTATAGTTTAAAAGTGCCCCAAACCCCCACACATTGAAGTCTCCACCTGGCACCTGCCAGGAACACCTTTGGAAATCTATTCACTTGGGTTGGACGTGGTGGGTCATGCCTGTAATCCCAGCACTTTGGGAGGCCGAGGCAGGTGGATCACGAGGTCAGGAGATCGAGACCATCCTGGCTAACACAGTGAAACCCCGTCTCTACTAAAAAAAATACAAAAAAATTAGCCAGGTGTGGTGGCAGGCACCTCTAGTCCCAGCTACTCGGGAGGCTGAGGCAGGAGAATCCCTTGAACCTGGAAGGCGGAGGTTGTAGTGAGCCGAGATCACCACTGCACTCCAGCCTGGACAACAGCGAGACTCTGTCTTAAAAAAAAAAAAAAAAATCTATTCACTTGGCCGATCATGGTGGCTCACACCTGTATTCACAGAACTTTCAGAGGCCGAGGTGGGCAGATCACCTGAGGTCAGGAGTTTGAGATCAGCCTGGCCAACATGGTGAAACCCCGTCTCTACTAAAAATACAAAAACTGGCTGGGTGGTAGTGACTCACGCCTGTAATCCCAGCACTTTGGGAGGCTGAGGCAGGTGGATTGCTTCAGGCCAGGAGTTCAAAACCAGCCTGGTCCACATGGTGAAACCCCGTCTCTACTAAAAATACAAAAATTAGACGGGAGTCGTGGCCTGTGTCTGTGGTCCCAGCTACTTGGGAGGCTGAGGCAGGAGAATTGCTTGAACCCGGGAGATGGAGGTTGCAGCGAGCCAAGATTGTGCCACTGCACTCCAGCCTGGGCAACAGAGGGAGACTCTGTCTCAAAAAAAAAAAAAGAAAAAAAAAAAGAAATCTATTCACTTAAGATTCCAGGCATAAGAGTTGACAATCTGGTTCTGCTTAGTGAAAACCAGCTTGCCCAGGTAACTTCCATTTTCACTAGAAAGTCCAGAACTAATTTAGGAGAGCAGCTTTGCCCACGTGAAGCATCTTAGTTCTTGTACTTTAGATAAGATTTAGAAGCATCCACAGACACATCATCTCCCCTGTTAGTCGCCTGGCTGAGGAAGATACTCTTATCACAGTGCTTGCACGTTGTTGAAAATGCTCTTGTAGGATGGAAATGAAATGTGACTGTACAGATTTCGAGGTGAATATTTTTGAACCCAATATATTCATTTTCTATGAATATTTCTAAGAGAAAAAATCAACAGAGACTTTGAACAATGGATATAAAATCAGAATGTCAAAGGAATAATAATCTTTTAATCTTTTCTTTATTAAACTTTAATTGTAAAAGCATTTGGCTGAATATAATTTTGTTTCCATTATCATTAAAAAGTCATAGCATTCAATTGATATTATTTTATGTACATAAATCAACACAATCACTGATTTATTATTTGATACTTCTTTGTATAAACTGATCATTTAATAATTTTACTTCTAAGAGGAAAGGTTAATATTTCTGTAGGTTTCAGCAGTAGAGGCAGAAATGCATACACTCATACGGGGTGAGCAAAAATATGGCTTCTCTCATCTGTCCCACCAATAAGAGTTTCTGGTTCTGCTTTTAAATGCCAGGAATCTGTTTGCTTTCTTCTTCCCAGGCATCATCTTCCTGGACAACCGCACTAGCTTCCTAAGCACATTTGCGTTTCTCCATTTCCATTCTTGCTGAATCCCCTTCCCATTCACACACACAGCAGCCAAAATACTTTGACATTTAATTAATTTATTT
Organism: Gorilla gorilla gorilla; assembly: GCF_029281585.2. Classification (NCBI taxonomy): domain Eukaryota; kingdom Metazoa; phylum Chordata; class Mammalia; order Primates; family Hominidae; genus Gorilla; species Gorilla gorilla. Next base: position 99,783,170 of record NC_073241.2, read on the forward strand.
ATTTGAGATGGAGTCTTGCTCTGTCACCCAGGCTAGAGTGCAGTGGCAAGATCTTGGCTCATTGCAACCTCTGCCTCCCTGGTTCAAGTGACTCTCCTGCCTCAGCCTCCTGAGTAGCTGGGACTACAGGTGCCCACCACCACACCCAGCCAATTTTGTATTTTTAGTGGAGACAGGGTTTTACCATGTTGGCCAGGCTGGTCTTGAACTCCTGACCTCATGTGCTCTGCCCACCTTGGCCTCCCAAAGTGCTGGGATTACAGGCATGAGCCACTGTGCCTGGCCCAAAATACTTCTTAAAAAGTGTGTAAATTAGATCACATGATTCCAGTTTCATCCAGTGGTTTCCCATTGCATTTGGGATAAGATTGAAACTCCTTGAGACCCAGAATTCTCTCTCCCTCTAATTCACTGTGCATCAGTCACGCTGGCCTTGGGGTTTCAAGACCTGCAGTCTGATCCCCATCTCTTGGCCTGAACGTCCTCAGGTCTCAGCTTAAATGGCATTTCTTTGAAGAAGCCTTCTCTGATCACTCTGCCCTGTTCTTTCAGAGCCTTTATCACAAGGTAGAGAATTGCATATCCAGGAATTTGTCTACTCACTTAACACAGCTCCATGATGGCTGGGCTTTGTTTGCTTTTGTCCAAACTTTGTCTAGAGCAATGAATGAATGAATGAATATCAGAACGTTTCAAATAAGGCTGGAACTTGGGCAATGTGTGTGATTCCATCTTACACAACATCCCCAAATGCTGGTCCAATCATCCCCACAAGATCTCAACAGGCTACTTATAATTTTTCACCCGTATGTTCACAGTGATCCAACTCTCCTTCCCTCTGTCATGTCTTTACTTCTCATTTCTCTCAATCTTATAATGAGGACATTGCAACGATTCAGTCAATACTATTCTCTACCATCACTGTCTACAGTACAGCATTTATTTTTCATTTTTGTATTTTTACCAAAAGATGTCATGAGTGTGTATCTGACCTCTTCAGTTACAAAGTGAGAAATTGAAGACGCGGTTCTCATTTTTCCTTGGCACTGAGCTCTGTGTTGAATTGAACACATGCATCCTCTCTGACATATATATAATTTTCTCCCTTCTCTTAATTTCTAGGATTGCTTTTAAATGAGGAGGCTCCAAGTTCAATTTTGCATGAAATACATATTTTTAACAAGTTGATTTTTTAACAAGTTGATATTTTTTCACATGCTGTAACCATCTGTCACTCAGTAAAGCCTAGAAATCAGACATATCAAAAACTAACCTTTTTTTTTAAGAAGAAAATATAATCATTTTTTAAAAGACCATTATGCCCCCGGAGATTTAGGGTAATTTTGTTTTGAAGCAATACTGACCTCCTGTGGCCAGGAGAATCCTTCACTTTTTTTTTTTTTTTTTTTTTTTTAAAGCAAGAGGGTTTTATTTTTTACATCCATAGAGAGGTATGGATTGACTTATTTGCATTTCTTAGCTTGCTAATTTACAAAGATTGTTATCTTTTTGGTATATCAATTTACATATGTACATTAAAGTAAGTTATATCCGTTTGACTACTCTACCTTTTTACTCTTGCCTAATATTCATCAAAGTAATGCAATGACTTTTTCAGCTGAGGTGCACATCGTAATTACCTAGGGAGTTGTAAAAATACATATGCCAAGAGTTTTTCTTGTAATACTTTCCCTATCATGACAGTATTTATTTTTGGCCCACAAAATTTACTGTAATTTAGTAGTGTTGATATTTTCAGTCTGTAATTCTAGTCACAAAGGCAGTACTTAGCAAAGTAACGTCTTGTTCTCTATCAATTGTGGGGCGGGGGTGGAAATGCAACCCGATGTTGTAAGACCCCGAAGTCCAGAAGATACAGTATTTCAGGTGCATTCACTCTAAGTATGCGGTTATTTCTCCCATTTGGGGCACCTTTCTCCTGTTCCTCCCATTTCTATAAACAACGCCATTTTATTAACGTCACATTTTATTTGGGGTCAGCTGCTCCTTATTTAGCTATAGCTCATTGTCCTCACCATCAATTTACATTTCAAAATACCTTACTTGTGACTCTCTCCGCCATCTGCATTTCACCACCTTTGTCTTCTGCTTCCCTGAAGATGGCGGTGGCCTCCTGGGCACCTTCTCTGCTCCTCTCCTCCTCTGCCCTCCCTGCTAGGCTCGCCCTCTCCTCTTCAGGAGCCCTCCGCCATGGATTGTCTTCTGACCAGTGGCTCCTCGTGGGTCTGTGATGATCAGGCAGAAATTGGGATAAGAGTTCAAAAATGTTTATGACAATTAGAGCAATGTTATGTATGTTTGGATCTAAGAATACAAATTTTGGCTTGTATTTTTGTAGTTGGTCTTGTTTCCATTTCGTGTTCTAGAAATTATTTCTACCATCTATTACAGCAGCACTGGTCAGTGATGGATTGGAAGAAAACTCGCCCTTCACAACGGAAGGTTTGAGGAGCACAGCTTTACTCCTTCCTGCTGGGTTCATCCTTCCTAAGCATCCTTGTTTTGTGAATTATTCCCTTACTCAACGATTTTAATGTCTTCTCGTTTTCCATTGTATCATGTTGTATTAGTCCGTTCTCATGCTGCTAGGAAGAAATACCTGAGACTGGGTAATTTATAAAGAAAAGAGGTTTAATTGACTCAAATTCCGCGGGGCTGGGGAGGCCTCAGGAAACTTACAATCATGGCAGAAGGCACCTGTTCACAGGGCTGCAGGAGAGAGGATGAGTGCCAGTAGGAGAAATGCCAGGTGCTTATAAAACCATCAGATCTCACTCACTATCATGAAAACAGCTTAGGGGAAACCACCCCCATGATTCAATTACCTCCCACAGGGTCCCTCTTGTGACACTTGGGGATTACGGGGATTACAATTCAAGGTGAGATTTTGGTGGGGACACAGCCAAACCATATCCCATGTCTAAACTCGCTGTGGAGTTTCTAGTGAATTTAACTTCAGCCCAGCTGTCCAGCCTTCTTCTTAATTCAGCTCACCAGGCTCTCCAGGGCCTTTGCTTAGGTGGAGAGGTCCGCGCATGCATGCACACAGCGTCTCCCACTCCTTTCTTAGGTTCCTGAGCCAACCCCGCCCCAGATGCCGATCCCTCTCTGTGACCCATCCAAATGGAACCATTGCTTCAAGGTCCACTTCAGGTTTTTTCTCCTACGGAAGCTTCCTGCTCATCCCAAACCTTACTGGTCTTCCGGTCAGCTCAGTTCCCACGGCGGTCACCATGACAACAGGTCAGCACAGGCAGCTTACATGGGCCGAGGGCCTCATGTGCCCCGCCCCTGTGGTCTCTGGGCAGCATCTCCCGTACTTCTCACGCCAGCCTACGAGGTAGCTGCTATTTTCACCTCCATTTTATGGATGAGGAAACTGAGACACAAGATGTTAAGTCTCATGCCATTGGTCAAAGAGGCTGTAAGGGGTGTGGAGGGGGATCACAGCAGTCTTGACTGTTTTTTTGATTTCTCTGTGAGGTAGCTAATAGGAACTCTAGTTTACAGAGGAGGACATTTAAAGTTCGATGCTCTGGGCCACAGGCTGGGGAAGCATTGATTTGAACCCAGGTCACCTGTGTTAGTGTCCTTAGGCTGTGGTAACAAATCACTACAATCCAGGTGGCTTCATACAGCAGATTTATCATCTCACGGTGCTGGAGGCCAGAAGTCTGAAATCAAGGTGTTGGCAGGGTTGGTTCCATCTGGTGGCTCAGCGAGAGAATCTGTTCCACGCTTCTCCCTCTTGGAACAGCTTCTGGTGGCTGCCAGCAAGCCTCAGCATTCCTGGCCTTGTAGCTGATTCACACCCATCTCTGTGTCTGTGTTCACAGAGATCTCCCTCTGTGACGATCTGTGCCTAAACTCCCTCTCCTTTTCGTTTATAAGGAATGCATTTAGGGCCCACTCTAAACAGAGTGATCTCATCCTCGAGATCCTTAATTACATCTGCAAAGACCCTATTTCCAAGTAATGTCACACTCACAAGCCATGGAAGTTAGGACTTGAACGTATCTTTCTGGAGGGTGCTACTCAATTTACATCAGTCTCACTATCAAGTCCACATCCTTTCCACACTGTGCTGTCGTGCAATCACTTTGTGCCATTAAGTTTCCTATTCGATCACATACTCTCTACGCGTAGGCTCAGGGTTGACAGGCTCAGGATTTATTTAAGCTGTTGTAGTTAAGGACCATGCTTTATCCATCATCGGCAGTCCCTCAGTGCGATAAGGCATCCTCGGATGGGAGAACCTTCCAGAATTCTCCATCACAGCAAGTAGACAGTTAGGTAACATCATCTATGGATAAAGCCATTCTTATGTGTAGGCAAAAGAAAATGTATTCCTCCACACAAAAAAGGATGCCTATTGGGAGTACCGGGAAGGAACTAATGATTATTTAGCTTCCACTACATGCTAGGCCCTGTCATGCATTTTGCTTTATTCTTAATTAACATTTTGTCCATTAAAGTTCAGAGCAGCAAGAAAAGAAATGAAGTACCCCAAATAGCTAAATTGTAGTTGGTTTGGGCATAGCAGGTTAGGTTAGCAAGATGGAAGAAAACAACTTTTGTGATTCATTATGAAAAACAATTATTGAAAAATAATTGAATCTTGAGGTATTGTGGGTCTTACTAACTGAATATGCTTTCATTGAAAAGACAAAAACCCAGTGCTGTGAGAGAACCTTTGTTTTTGTATTGCCATTCACCGGAAAAGCTTTTTAAGCTCAATAATAAAACTGTGAATAACTTTTCGTACTAAAGTTTCAGTCATTCTTTCTTTGGTGACTTCACTTGAGGGAAGTTAAAAAAAAGTGGCAGTAATTCTGAGCACAACAAAGACTTAGAATTTCAAAACTCGATTTGCATCTTAAACATTCAGGAGTAAGGACTTTTGTTTGTGTGCATTTGGTTTTTTTTACGTAGCCCTTGAGGATGCAATGTTAAAAGACAGCACTTTTAGCTGAAAATGATGGCTCATGTAATCGGAGGCTGGCTGGGTTGGTGGTGGGGGTCCGCAGGAAGGACTCCCCCAGGATATTCCACTTCGGAGTTGTTTTTAAGTGGATTGTTCCTCAAAGAGAATGAAGAGTAAATATATTTCGAGTTTAATGCTCTCTTGAAAAGCAGCAAAGATTGCTTTTTAAAATAACTAAATCTGTGATGAGGGATAAGGGAAAAGGCCTGGTATTCTCTTCTGTTTGCCCCTTGATAACTTGTTTTTGTTTGAAGCTCTGTTTTGTGGATCTATGTTCTTGAACACATTTCTGTTTTAAAATCTCTCCTCTCCTGCTGTGAATTGTCTGACTTGGTTTTGATAGTGCGCTAGGCTGGAGGTTTGAGGACTATTTAGTCATGAGAATGGCCAAGGAAGGGCTGTTGTTGGTTTATCAGTAGCACCCCCTTGTGGCGATTCTATGCATTTCCTAATTCTAAGTTGCTGAAACGTTTCAAGGACAAGTTTAATTTGATTTATAAACAATATTTTCTTCTATTTTTCATGTTGTTAGTTTAATTACTTTTCTCTCTTACTCTAACATTTAGTCCAGCCTAAGATCCATTCTTTCCACTTTAAATTTAGGGATGAAGCCTGTGGCTTGGAACAGACTGGGGTTCATATGAGGATTGAAGGCATTTTAATAACACTGAACACCAAGTCACTGCCAAAAGTCTGTGCCAAATCTTCGCACTTGCTTGATTTTAAACACTTGAATATTTAATTCTAAAATACACTTTTCTCAAAACAAAAGTATTTTAAATTGCTGTTATTGTTACTTAATGGTATAGTATTCCCTTTATCTTTATTCGTACTCAGAAAATAAATTCTGAGGGCTTTCTTATTAACCACTAAAACGTATACTGTGTGCAATACCTTATACAGTCTACTCAAATGCTGGATGAAATTATTTGGAAATTAAGTTGCTTGAGTGAAAATCTCATATGGGATAGCTGCGGATACCTTAGAGCAAATTGGAGCTGCATAGGCTTTACATTTCTTTTAAAACCTCCGTATTTCAATCAGAGAACTAAAACTGAGCATTAATGCATTTCACATGGGCTGAATATCTGGTTTTTGAGCTTTGCTATAACTCTAGATATTTTGGTATGGTAATTAAACTAATGTTAAAAGTGCTTCTTGACAACTTCTTACTTTTTTGCCATTATAGTCCCCTATTTCTGTAACCACTTTTCCACACGCCCCTCGAGGTTTTGCCTTGTTTGAATAATTCAGATTAGGAGGTCATTCAGAGATCATTTAAAATACAATTTTGCCCAGACTACATTACATATTACTTTTGGAGGACACTAAATGAATGCTTACTTGTAGAAATAATCAGGGCAATTGGTTTAGAGGCTCAGGGCCTCATTCTTTATGAACCTCAAATACTGCGAGTACCAGGGTTGGGGGAGTAGGGCAGTGACTCACAAGGCAGCTTCTGGGAGGAAAGAAGGAAGTCAGGTGGTGCCCACAAAAGTACTTTGCATTATACTCAATCTATCATACTCAACTATTCTCCATGCAGAGCACATTGATCCTATGCCACTGATTGATATAGCTTCATGATTTTTATGAATGCTCCTTCCCTTATATTCCCACAGGACTGATTTTGTTGACTTTTTAAAAATTCAATTTCATACATTGGGGAAGTCCATAGTGTGATTTGTGCTAGTTGGCTTTGATTATTTTCAAAACTTAAATCCTATATTTAAAAGAACTTTCTACGAGTGTTTTTGAAAAGTATATGTATATATATACACATTTAATACATATGTATATATGTATTACATATATACATGTAATACATATATACATATGTATTACATATATACATATGTAATACATATATACATATGTATTAAATCCTGGGGCCTGATAAAATAAATTTAGGTATTTTTAACTAATTAGAAGAGGAAGGTATCTGAGGCAGGAAAATAGGGTATAGAGGCAGGGAACATAAGGGCGATTCACACTTCAGCTATGACAGGAAATATTCTATCCAGTTACATAAGGCGTACGCTGAGTAAATGACTTTATTACTTCACTTCATCCTCTTCATTTACATAGGGCGAACACCAAGTAACCAATGGAAACCTCTAGAGGGCATTTAAACCCCCCACAATTTTGGAACGGGGCCCTTGAGCCTCTGTGCTTGGGCCCACTCCCGCACTGTGGAGTGTACTTTCATGTTCAATAGATCTCTGCTTTTGTTGCTTCACTCTTTCCTTGCTTTGTTTGTGCATTTTGTCCAATTCTTTGTTCAAGACGCCAAGAACCTGGACATCCTCCACTGATAACAGTATCAGGGACACGGGCTGTGCTTATTCATATACGTTTGTCAATGGTTAGAGGCTACTGCCCACCTCTGTGATCACTCTGGAGAAGAGAATCTTGAAGATAATTGTAATTTGGATTCCCTTCACTCCAAAGTACTGTCTTGTCTTGAATTGGGACTTTAAAGAGGCAATGGAGAGGATGCATTGAGAATGACCAAACTCTGTAATCACATAAGGAGCCTAACAGCACTCTGCTCTACACCTTTCTCTCTTTTTAGGCAGGTTCTGGCATCAAAATGTCTGGATTTTAATTCAGTGTGCCGTTTACTACCTCGATCAGTTATGTTGCTATGTAACAAATTACCCCAAAACTTAACAGACCAAAGCAGCATACCGTTTTGGAGAGAGAGGGTTCCTGTGGCTCAGGAATCCAGGTGTAGTTTCCTTGGGTCCTCTTCTGGCTCAGGGTGTCTCACAAGGCTGCAGTCAAAGTGTCAGCTTGGGTTCTGGCTTCGTCTGACGGCTCAGGAGGGGGAGAATCCACTGAGAGGCTCACGCAAGTGGCTGTTGGCAGGCCTCAGGTCAGGTTGGCCAGAGACATCAGTTTCTTGTCACATGGGGTGCTCCACTGAGCAGCTCTCAACATGGTAGCTGGCTTCTCCCAGAGTGCGTGAGAAAGGGAGTGAGGGTGAACAAAGACGGTCAGAAAGGTAGAAGTTAGAGCCTTTTTGTAACCTAATCTTAAAAGTGATATCCCATTACTTTTACCACATTTCATTTGTTAAATGTGCGGCACTAGGGCCAGCTCACATTCAACAGAAGGCAACAGTGGGATGTCGGGGGTCCTGAGGACACCTCGGAGGCTGCCGACCACACTACCAGGGTCATTGTCTCTGTCACTAATGTATCTGGCATTGGGTTCTCTTGTGTCAAATGACTAAAATAATGATTCCTAATTTAGTGAGCATGGAATCACCTAATAAGACACTTAGAGCTGTACCTGGCCTATAGTTAGAGGCCACTTAAATTGTGGTGTTAACAACATCCCCATTTTATAAAGGAAGAAGTAAGATTACACTGAATTTACGGGACTTATCTAGAGTCCTGCAGCTCAGAAGGAAGGAGGCTGCTGGGATATGAACCCAGGGCTGCCTGACTCCAAAGCCCATTGCCTTAACCACTGTTCTGTCCTAATCACCACGGAGGCTTGGATGTGATTCCATCTCCATATGTGTAACAGGTAGTCAGAGTTGCAGTCCTACTTGAATATTGTTTTCATCAATGACTTCTGTGTGGATAAGGCCACCAGCCAACTTCCTTTCTTTATCAAATTTGAGAGGCCGGGCGCAGTGGCTCAGGCCTGTAATCCCAGCACTTTGGGAGGCTGAGATGGGTGGATCACCTGAGGTCAGGGGTTCAAGACTAGCCTGGCCAACATGCCAAAACTCCGTCTCTACTAAAAAAATACAAAAATTAGCCGAGTGTGGTGGCGGGTGCCTGTAGTCCCAGCTACTCAAGAGGCACAGGCAGGGTGAATTGCTTGAACCCAGGAGGCGGGGCTTGCAGTGAGCCGAGATCGCACCATTGCACTCCAGCCTGGGCAACAGAGCTAGACTCTGTCTCAAAAAAAAAAAAATTGATTTGATTTGTCAGTGTTAATTAGCGCAACTGACTACCTGCTGCCTTGGGAAACATTTTGGTTTTCCTAGTACTGTCTTTTTCTTCATGTCTCTGGCCTCTAAATGTTGAAGTACTTTTGGCTCAATTCTTGGGCTTCCCTTTTTTAAAATCTGTGCTCCTTCTTGCTGCTGCGATACAGTCTCACGGATTTAAATATAATCTTTCTGGAAATGACTCCCAAGTTTATAATTTAAGTCCAGGTCTATCTCTTGATTTTCATACATGCTTATCCAGCTGCCTACTAGGATCTCTGCTCAGGTGATCTCCACTCGTCTAACGTGTCTAAATCGTGTCATGTTCAAAATGAATTCCTGGTCTTCCTTCTGAAAGCTTTCAGTTTATTTTTTCCATGTTTTAAATTTTTTTCTTCATTGCTTTTAGCACCTTCTCACATATTACATATTTTGCATTTAAACAAATTTTTAACTTATTTTTATTAATATATTTCACTCGTGTTTACTATTGCTTGTCTCTACTCCTGGAATACAAGCCCCATGAGGGCCAGGAGTTTTTTGTTTGGTTTCCTGTTTTGAGCAATATTATGTCTTATTTAAGTACCTGGATATGGCTGACCATATAGCACCAGTCAATAAATATTTGTTAAATGATTAAATGCAGAAACAAAAAAGATGACTTCCATAACATCAGTGAAATATGCTTTGGAGAAAGAAATCATAGCCCCGTTCTTGTTTTTGGTGCAAAATCGGAAGCTGGAACTCCGTGTCTCCTCTCTCACCCCATTTTAAAACAATAGCTCTAAACAATATATCTGAATATGCCACTGAAGAAATGTCACTAGGTGGAGTAACTCTAAAAATTGGGGGCCTCTCAGTGGGTGGCCGAAAACCATCAACAGGTGGGAAGGTAAGTCCTGCTTCCCATGCACCAGGCTGGCTCCAGTAACTTCCATAAACAGAGGACGTGGGAAGGGGAGGTGGGCAGGAAATTGGGAGCAGAGCAAGAGATGACAGGAAAGTGAGAAAAAGATTGGTTTTTATTGATTGAAGAACCAGAATTATTGAATAAATGTACAGAGCAACGTGAGAATCAGGCTTCTTGGTGGTGCTCATTTAAAAATAAGAGTAAATTACTCCATTCAACAAAAATGCTTTACATATAGAAAAAAAGTCCAGCAAATTGAACAGAGCTTTTTTCATTCTTCTTGTGAAAGGTCAGGGCAGTTCTAATTCCAATGTCCAATTACCAGGCATAATCAGCACAGCAAAGTAGAATCAACTCAATTTCAATCTCAGGCATTTGTCTCACCTTTAGCTGGCTTTGGTATGACTCACTGCAATTTTCTCATCAGAAAGCTAATTTTAGGAGCAAAATGTCAAGAAAAGATGAAAAAGGAGAGCCTGGTTTTACAGAGCCTGGGATTTAAAAAAAAATCAGGGCTGCACTCATAAGCTACTTGTCAAATCAGTCACCCACCGAGGCCTCTATGATGCGATGGCTGGGATCCAAGGGAATAGAAAGTAAGACAGAAAGAGAAACATGTTTGTCCCATACTCTAGTCTCAAATGTAGGAGGACGTTCTGTTCCAGATGGTCCTAAATTTTAACCTGACTTGATGATTTTTGAACAAATTCCAGTTGCGTGAGCAGACTTGACAAAATGAACAGCGAGTTGGTGGCCCCTTGGGCAGCTGCAGTTGTCTCCTTAAAAACAACAACAACAACAACAAAAACCAAAAAACAAAGCCATTATTCCAAGTGAAGTAACTCAGGAATGGAAAACCAAGCATGGTATGTTCTCACTTATAAGAGGCGGCTGAGCTATAAGGATGCAAAGGCATAAGAATGATATAATGGATTTTGGGGACTTGTGGGGAAAGGATAGGATGGGGTGAAGGATAAAGGCTATATTTTGGGTACAGTGTACACTGCTTGGGTGACGGGTGCACCAAAATCTCAGAGATCACCACTGAAAAACTTATTCACATAACAAAAAACCACTTATACCCCCCAAAACTATTGAAATTAAAATAGAAATTAGGCCGGCCGTGGTGGCACATGCTTGTAATCCCAGCACTTTGGGAGGCCGAGGCGGGCAGATCACTTGAGGTCAGGAGTTCAAGACCAGCCTGGTGAACATGGTGAAACCCCATGTCTACTAAAAATACAGAAATTAGCCGGGCGTGGTGGCACATGCCTGTAATCCCAGCTACTTGAGAGGTTGAGGAGGAGAACCTCTTGAATCCAAGAGGCAGAGGTTGCAGTGAGCTGAGATCGTGCCACTGCACTCCAGCCTGGGTGACAGAGTGACATCTGTCTCCAAAAAAAAAAAAAAGGAAATTATAATAAAAATTTTATTTTTATTTTATAAAAATAAAACCCAAAATTCTTTGTAAGGGAAACCGATGAAAGGAGGGAAAAAATAGATTTTTCTAGGCTATTTCCACTTTTTTTTTTTTTCGTAGAGATAGGGTCTCACGTTGTCACCCAGGCTGGAGTGAAAGGCAGTGGCACCATCAGAACTCACTGCAGACTCGACCTCCCAGGCTGAACCAGGCTCTCACCTCAGCCTTCTGAGTAGCTAGGACCACAGCCGTGTGCCACCATGCACAGTTAATTTTAAAACAAATTTTTTTTGTAGAGATGGGGTCTCACTATGTTGCCCAGGCTGATCTCAAATTCCCAGACTCAAGTGATCTTCCTGCCCTGGACTCGCAAAAGTGCTGGGATTATAGTCAGGAGCCACCGTGCCCAAGCATTTTTCTATTTTTTGCTACAAGAAAAGGAGTGCCTGTTTAGTTCCCTGAGTGATTATAATGAAACTGTCAGTAAGTTCTGTGTCCATTCAGCGTTGCCGGGTCGCCAGTGCGGGGCGGCCTCCCCGAGGCTCTTTGCCTGTGTTCTGGCATCAGCAGCACTCTTTCTGGTAACATATTCTCTGGGTCCACACCAACTCCCTTCTGCTGCAATTCTGCAAAAGCCTATTTATGAAATCCATATGAAAATTACGGAACAGTTATCCCATCACCTTTCATGGTCTTGAAAAGTCAGACTTCTAATCTAGGAGCCACAGGGCCTATCCTTTGAGTGCTTGTGTCTTTCTGGTTTTTCACCACATTTGCTCTCCTGCCTGACTCTGTGTTGCGTCTGCCCTTGACTACGAGCAAGGATAGGAGCTGCCCTCGACTGTTACGTATTTTTGCCACATTATTTCACGAAATGATTTTTACTTACCACTAATCTATTCTGTGGAGGTCCCAGAGAATGGTAATTTAAAAAAAATCCAAACATTTAATTTTAAAAGCATTTGAGACATTTAAAATTCATGTTATTTCTTTGGCAAAGTCTTTCCCTTTGCAAAGGTGATCCCAAACCCAGGATATGGTCAGCAGAGCTCTTACTGATTCCTTTTCCTGGAAAAGGCTTTCTCCTCTAGGAAGGCATGTTCATGTGTGCCTATGTGAGTGGCTGTGTTGATTTTGGGGTCGGGTGGTGTGTGGGGAGGAGATTGCCTGTGTACTTTGCCTTTCTGAGTTTCTCCAGAGTGTGTGAGACAATAATCAGACAAGGGGATTCACCATAGCTTTCGGTCCTTTAAAATTATCTATATAACAGAATACGTTTATAGTCTATGAATTCATTGTTTCTTTGAGGAAAAGGGAAGCAGCCAGTCCCATGGCTTATTATTTTAGAGAATGTTTTACTGCCATGCAACAAAGCTAAAAGGAAAAGAAATTTGTCTTTTGTGAAGAGATGAAACTTATACCTTAAACACAAACACCCAACTTTGCCAGCTTTATATTCTTATTGCTCAGACATTTTCTCGTAGAGTTGGGGATGTTTCACTTTGAAATGGAAACTTATATAATCCCCCCTCCCAAGAATTGTTTCCCTGAACCTCACACCATGATGCATTATTTACGATATGGGTTAAGAAATGAATGCCATTCATCCTGCTTCAATGAGTTCAACATGTTTTAGCATAAAGTGCCAAGGACAGAGATACTTTTGGTGGGAGAAAATCTGAAAGCATACTGAGCTATTTTGCCAATTATTTCCCCAAACTCATTTGTTTTCCATGAATTCAAGGATATTTTGAGTTAGAAATAAAATAAAACAACATAGGAGTAATATACTAAATGGATTAAAAAACCAAACAAAAAGTGAGAAAGTATTTGACACCAATTTAATAGACCAAGTGTGGGTTGCCTCAATATGGAAAAACTCGTATAAATTGACTAAAGCTTTGCCTTAGTCTTACTGCTCTTTCTACAATGATAAATTGCATAACTGGATCAAGTTGTGGATTCTCTCACCCCCAAATATTAGATGTTTTTGCAGATGAGCAAACTAAGACCTGGATGCCTTTTCTCACCATCACCAGATTAGTTAGTGGCCGTTTAGGGGGACCTCAGACGTGTGGCTGCATAGTGTCATTGTCATCGGAGAGCTGCAACTCTCCCTGCGCCGTAACAGTCCTCTCCTGCTCATGACTGAAATGCTATTGTCCTCATTGTTCATGCCAAGCATGACCTTGTCTGGCCCCTTCTTTTCCCATGCAACTATCGGGATGCCCAACAGCATTTTAAGAGGATTTGTGTGAATCAGTGGGTGAGACCAAGAAGGCTAGAAAATATTAGAGTGCCAGCTGTGGGTAGTGGCTAGACGTAAGAAGAAGGAGAACAATTTTTAAGACTTGAGAACATAAAAATGAATTGCCGCCATTCATAACTTTGATTATAGATGGGCCTTGCACTATTGATTTCAATGACAAGTCATGTCTAAAGTGTCAAAATCTCTCATGAAGGAAAAAGCGAGAGGTAATAATTATTTTTTTGGTCTCAGAAAAGTTTAAAAATGTGACCATTTGAGGCAGATTGATTTCAATTGTTGTTTTTCAATCCACTCTTAATTTAAAATGAAGACTCCTTCCAAGGGTGGTGTGAGAAATCCACTAACTAAATTGTAGGATCAGAGCAGCTTTCTTTTAGCGTATTATTCCTAGTTAACAAATTAGGAGATCTTGGCCATATTAACACTCAAACATTATTCTAATGAAAATGTTCAGATAGTTCTTAGTACTAAGAACCTACAAATAAATAAATAATTCTCAGCTTGTTGCCTTGGAAAATTTTATTTTAATGAACAGACACAGCTCAGAATGTCTGTTATTAGCATACAAACGCTCCTAGGTTCTTTTCTTTTGAAATATGCCTTCATTTACAAAAGTTTAATGTTTTAATATGAAAATCCTACATTAAATCTTCATCAGCATTAATAAATCACTAGATCTTTTAATACCAGGCAAGGCACTGAAGAAATGCAGCATATAATACTTACAAGATTTTTCTTCTTTTTGTGTGCTTTTGAAAAATTCCTATGAAAAGTATATTCAAAATAAAATGTTATACATCTGTATGACGCTTTTTAGTAACCCAAATGTTTGCAGTATATTACATCACTTGGTCCTTACAACACCACCATATGTCTTGGAAGGAAAGAGGGGTATATTGCTTTACAGGTGAGGACTTGGTCAAGGGTACGTGAGTAGAAAGTGGACATTCAAGGTTTTGCATGAAGGTTTTTATAGAGCCTTGTTCTGTATTCTTCCCATGACATTATGGTGATGCTTTTACACTTTTATCCATAAACTCTCTTTATTTGTTTGCAAAGTATTCATGGTGTTGGAGTGCTTGTCGCTCTTGGGGATATAGGTTGTGGCTTCCCCTTGGATCTCAAACCGTGTAAGTACAAACAATACCACGTGCGCTGTTCTCTTGTCCCCGTCCCTGTGTTCAAGGTAGCAATCAATCACTGTGAATTAGTAGTAATGCCGATTTTATCTGGAACATTTTTACAGTACTGTGAGCCTATGAAAACAGTAAAATAGTAAAAAAAAAAAAAAAAATTAGAGACTGGTAAAGTTTTATTTTATCTGCAAGGCTGTCATAAAAAGTGTACTTTGGCTTCCGGTACTCCCTTCTCCCAGGAATGAGCAATTTACGTGCATTCAGTTTTTGTGGAGGTGACCATTTTCCTTTGAAAACTGCCCAGTCTATTTATTTTAGCACTTGGTTTGGGGACAGGTGTTAAATGCCGTTGCTGGCATCGCGCCAAGACAGTAGGCCAGCAGAGGCCGCTGGGCTGAAGCCTGCAGGGGTGCCTCCTCTGCCGGATCTGGCCAAGCCTCCTGCCAGTCGAGGCCCTTTACCTTCCAGTCACACCAAGAACTAAAACAGGATCAGCCAAAGGTACAATGTTTTCCCAAAGCGTTAAAAATCGATGCTTGGCTTGAAATACAGTCTGGTCTTTGATATTCTGCCGTGGTGATCAGTGTTGGAGCTCAGGAAGCTGAAGTTGTACGCAGCCTGTCCGTGCAGAGCTGAGGCTGTGACGAGGGAAGCCAGCAGCGAACGGGACTGCAGGGCCATCGGAGCAGCGGGGCGGGGGTCGGGGGAGCCCTGCGGCGCCCGGCGTTTGCAGAGTCAGCTTCTGATTGGCCTCGCAGGGCAGAGCGCACACTCTCTGCACTGTTTGGCCTCCCTAGAGGCCACGAGGAAAGCCACTGGTTTTAGGATTGGGGAAGGAAGGCACCAGGCGCTGCGGGAGGGCGAGAGGGAGGTGGAGGCTGCCGGAGTAATGAGCGGCGAGAGCTCGTGAAGCGGGGGTGCAGGGCGAGTGCAGCGGGGGTGGAGGGCGGGTGCAGCGCGGGTGCAGGGCTGATGCTGGGTGGGTGCAGGGCGGGTGCAGCGGGGGTGCAGCGCGGGTGCAGGGCGGGTGCAGCGCGGGTGCAGAGCGGGTGCAACGCGGGTGCAGGGCTGATGCAGGGTGGGTGCAGTGCGGGTGCAGGGCAGGTGCAGCGTGGGTGCAGGGCGGGTGCAGCGGGGGTGCAGCGTGGGTGCAGGGCGGGTGCAGCGGGGGTGCAGTGCAGGTGCAGGGCTGATGCAGGGTGGGTGCAGCGGCCTGGCCACCTCCCTGCTCCCAGGGCGTCAGAGGCATTGCCTGAGTCCCTCTGGCAGCAATCAGGTGTGCTCTTGTTCAACAGGGGCTGCAGTCACCCCAACCTGTCCCTCCTGCCCCCGGCTCTTCCTGGAGCCCTGACCAGGGAGATCAGCAAAGTCTCCTTTTGATTTACTGCCTCTTCCCTCCATCCTGGCATCCAGGAGGGGCGGAGTGAGCAGTGGGTGAGCTCTCAAGAGTGGGGCCTGGAGATGCAAGGAGGGCAGATGGGCCGGCGGGGGCAGATTTCACATGAATAGATTTTACTTTGCAGCGGAGTGAGTGGCACGAATGGCAAATTGATTCTTAAAATATTTTGAGGGACTGGTATTATACCAAGGTGTAGGACTGACCACAAACATCGGGTTAGTTACCAGATACTAGACATGTTTAGAGGAAGTTGTAACATTCCTACTTCCTGATATTACTTTTACTAGGGATGTCTTCCATAAAAAACAAACAAATAAGCATTGATTTTTCCGATTACAAAAGCAATACATGCTTATTACTGAGTATTTGAAAAACACAGATGAATATAACCAAGCAAACAAAAGTCACTCAATAGTCCATGAAAGAGAGGTAACAACTGTTAATATGTTAGAAGTATTCTCTTCTATTATTTTTGGAACACATATTTATACTTAATATAATATTTGAGATATAGCACATATTGAGATTTTAGATCTTTATTTTCATTAAACAATTTTATTAAAATATGATTTACAGGCTGGGAGCGGTGGCTCATGCCTGTAAGCCAAGCACTTTGGGAGGACGAGGCAGGTGGAGCACCTGAGGTTAGGAGTTGGATACTAGCCTGGCCAAAATGGCAAAACCCCATCTCTACTAAAAATACAAAAATTAGCTGGGCACTGTGGCAAACACTTGTAATCCCAGCTACTTGGGAGGCTGATGTAGGAGAATCACTTGAACCCCGGAGGCAGAGGTTGTAGTGAGCTGAGATTGCACCACTGCACTCCAGCCTGGGCAACAGAGCAAGACTCTGCCTCAAAAAAAAAAAAAAAAAAAATATATATATATATATAATTTACGCACCACAATATCCACAATCGTAAATGTACAATTCAATTATTTTTAGTAAGTGTTTGTTTAAACTTGTGCAACCATCACCACAATCCAGTTTGGGACAAGTTTGCTCCTCCAAGTGTAACCTCCTGCCCATTGCAACCACACTCAGCCCTAGATAACCACTGATGTGCTTTTAGTGTCTACAAATTTGCCTTTTTTGGACATTTTAGATAAATGTAGCTTTTGTGTCTGGCTTCATTTGCTTAGCTTATGTTTTTGAGAATCATCCATGTTGTAGTGTGGATCGGTAGTTTATTTTATTTTATTTTATTTTATTTTATTTTATTTTATTTTATTTTATTTTATTTATTTATTTTTTATTTTTTGAGACAGGGTCTCACTCTGTTGCCCAGGCTGGAGTGCAGTAGTAAGATGAGGACTCACTGCAGCCTCTACCTCCTGGGCTCGAGTGATCCTCCCACCTCAGCCTCCCAAGCAGTTGCAATTACAGGCATGCCACCAGGCCTGGCTAATTTTAAAATTTTTTGTAGGGATGGGTTCCCTCTATGTTGCCCAGGCTGGTCTTGAACTCCTGGGCTTCAGCGATCCTCCCTCCTTGACCTCTCAAAGTGTTGGGATTACAGACATGAGTCACCGTGCTTGTCCTCATTTTTATTGCAGAATAGTATTCCACTGTTTGGATATGACACATTTTGCTTACCCATTCACCTGTTTTTGGTTATTATGAATACTGTTGCTATGAACATTCATGTACATGTGTTTGTATGGACACATATTTTCATTTCTATTGGGTAAAATTCTAGGGGTTGAATTGCTGGGTTGTATAGTAAATTTGTTTAACTTTTTAAGAAATTGCCAGACTGTTTTCCAAAGTGGCTACCCCATTTTACATTCCCACCAGCAATGTACGAAGGCTCAAGTTTCTCTATATCCTTGTCAACACTTGTTTTTTTCTATTTTTTGATAATGGCCATTCCAGCATGTGTAGTGGTTCTCAGTGGGGTTTGAATTTGCATTTCTTTAAAGAGTAAGAATATGAAGCATCTTTGTAGGTGCTCATTAACCATTCAGATGTCTTGTGAAATGTCTGTTCAAATCTTTTGTCCATATAAAAATGGAATTGTTTTCTTATTATTGAATTATAATTCTTTATTCTGGATGCAATTCTTATATGAGAACTGATTTGCAATTATTTTTTTTTCCCAGTTTGTGGCTTGTTTTTTCATTTTCTTAGCACTATCTTTTGAAGTGCAAAAGTTTTTAATTTCAATGAAGCACAATTATTTTTTTCTGTGATGGATCATGCATTTGGTGTTATATCAGAAATTTTTGCCCAACCCAGGGTCACTGTAATTTTTTCTTATGTTTTATTGGAGACATTTTATAGAGTTAGATTTTATAGTAAGATGTATCAGTGATTTTGAATTATTTTTTACATATGGTATGTTTTTGGGTCTCTGTTCATTTTTTTTTTTTTTGCATATGGCTATACAATTATCCCAGCACCATTTGTTGAAACGCCTTGGTACCTTTGTCAAAACTCAGTTGGGGGGCTGGGCGTGGTGGCTCATGCCTGTAATCGCGGTGCTTTGGAAGGCCGAGGTGGGCAGATCGCTTGAGGTCAGGAGTTCGAGACCAGCCTGGCCAATATGGTGAAACCCTGTCTCTACTAAAAATATAAAAATTAGCCAGGTGTGGCACATGCCTGTAGTCTCAGCTACTCAGAAGGCTGAGGCAGGAGAATTGCTTGAACCCAGGAAGCAGAGGTTGCAGTGAGCCAAGATGGCCCCATTGCACTCCAGCCTGGCCATGGCAGCATGTATCCATCTCAAAAAAAAAAAAAAAAAAAAAAAATCAGCTGGACATTAATGTAAAGGCTTATTTCTAGATTCTCTTGATCTATGTTCCTAGCCTTATGCCAGTACCACCCTCTGTTGTTTCTGTGAATTTATCATCATTGTGAAATGGGGTAGTACAAATCTTACAACTTTTTTCTAACCTTTCAAAATTGTTCGGCTGTTTTAAGTCCTTTACATTAAGAAAATATACAGGATCAGCCTGTCAATTTCTACAATATAACCTGCTATAGTTTTGATAGGGATTTCATTGAATTTACTTATTTTATTGGAACATTTTCTCATGTTTTTATAATTCTGATACTTTTAACTGGGACAGTTTTGGGACATTTATGGTGGGAAGAAGGGAGTTGGGATAAACTTTCAATTTCCCTTTTCATCTCAGCTTTCACTCAATATTTGCTCTATGATACCTATGCAGAGAAGATGGGTCTTTGCAATTGAGAAACCTGTGGCTATAAATTTCTTAGCTGTTAAAATGTACTGAGTTCTCCCTAGGAGATCCACAGGGTAACCCAGACAAGAACGAGAGGCCACGGAAATCCTGGAGGGTGGCGATTATGCTGATGGTGCAGTTCATACCAGGAGTGACGACTCCTTATGCCACCAGCAGTGCAGGTTGGCAGGATGACCCTCAGCATGACATGGACACACGCTGCATTACTCGGTGGGCTGGGCAGGCAGCAGTTGCCGTCAAGAAGGCATCTGCCAGATGTGGGGAGGAAGAGCGTTCCAGCCATGACCTGACAAGAAGAAACGTGGGAGGCCACGCACAGCCAAGTGCCCATGGGGTGCTGCACACGGAGCCCAGGAATCGACTCTGGCTTCTTCCGGATCACATGGTTCAAGGTGGGGTTTACAGCCCTCGTTTCTGATGTTATAAGGTTAGAGGCAGTGACCTTGGGAGAGTTTACACTCAATTTAATTTTTATTGTTTCATGAAATGGAAACTGTTTTCTGCCAGTCAATAAAGCAGCGGGGCTTCTGCTGTATAGTGGATGTGGATAAGCGATTGCTGTTTGTTATCACCGTTTAACTGCAGAGAAGTCTTATTCGTGGTGATTTTGGAACTCCAGGACTTTTACCAGCCTCAGGGCTAATTCTTTATCCATGTCAGCATCAATGTTGTTACATATAACAGGTTACATATAACAGGTTATGGCCACTTCAAAAGGAAGGGAAAGTTCAAAGTCTCTAAAGTTTAAAATGCACTAAAAAGCAAATGAGCTGAGAGAACTAGAGATCTGAACTAGTGGTCTGAGCCATCAGGAGTTTCAGTGAAAACATGTCTGAACAATCAGCTGAGCAATCAGATGTTCCAGGAAATAATGGCAACCCTAACCTATCAGGTGAAAGAAACATCATCTTAGAACTCAGCTGCATCACAACAGAGAAGGATAATGCTTATGGCAATAATCACTAGTAGTTTAGAGATGGAAAAATGATCGAATGTATTCCTTGCATGTTATGAAAAAAATCCTAAATATTCCCAATTCCCATTTACCCGTTCAAATTGAGCAGAAGTCCTGTTGAAGTTTACATGAAAGAACGGGATATAAAAGAAATTATAGCTTGGTTTTCGAAGGCCATAGACACTTCCTCACTATACTAGTGTGGTATAATAGGAAAGTGGTTTTGCATTCTTGATCAAAGGCCAACTAAATGCAGAGACGTTGGCCTCAGAAGGGATGAGGATGAGGTCAAAGGCTTTTGAATAGAGGAAGCAGAAAATGCACAAAATTGCTTCCTCAAAGGTGACATGTAGCTTTGAAAAAATACTTTGGGTAAAGAAGTCTGGTGTGGCCCAGTGTGGTGGCTCATACCTATAATCCCAGCACTTTGGGATGCTGAGGTGGGAGGATTGCTTGAGGCCAGGAGTTTGAGACCAGCCTGAGTAACACAGAAATACCCCATCTCTACAACAACAACAACAACAACAACAACAACAACAACAACAACAACAACAACAAAATTAGCTGGGCGTGGTGGTGCACATCTGTAGTCCCAGCTACTCAAGAGGCTGAGGTGGGAGTGTTGCTTGAACTCAGGAGTTGGAGGCTACAGTGAGCTATGGTCGCCTTACTGCACTCCTGCTTGTGTGACAGTGTAAGACCCAGTCTCAACAATAACAAAAGAAGTCCGTGTGTGTGTGTGTGTGTGTGTGGATGTGTCTACAGTGTGTATGTGTGGTGTGTGTGTGTATGTGTGGTGTGTATGTGTGTATGGTGTGTGTGTATGTGTGTATGTGGTGTGTGGGTGTGTATGTGTAGGGTGTGTGTGTGGTGTGTGGTGTGTGTGTATGTGTGTGTGTGGTGTGTATGTGGTGTGTGTGTGTATGTGTGGTGTGTGTATGGTGTATGTGTATGTGTGGTGTGTGTGTATGTGTGTATGTGTGGTGTGTATGTGTGGTGTGTGTGGTGTGTGTGTGTATGTGTGTATGTGTGGTGTATGTGTGGTGTGTATGTAAGTGTATGTGTGGTGTGTGTGTGTGTGTGTGTATGTGTGGTGTGTGTGGTGTGTGTGGTGTGTGTGTGTATGTGGTGTGTGTGTGGTGTGTGGCTGTGTGTGTGTACGTGGGGTGTGTGTGTGTACGTGTGGTGTGTGTATGTGGTGTGTGTGTGCTGTGTGGTGTGTGTGTATGTGTGCATGTGTGGTGTGTGTGGTATGTGTGTGTGTATGTGGTGTGTGTGTGGTGTGTGGCTGTGTGTGTGTACGTGGGGGGTGTGTGTGTATGTGTGTTGTGTGTATGTGTGTATGTGTAGTGTGTGTGTATGTGGTGTGTGTGGTGTGTGTGTATGTATGTGTGGTGTGTGTGGTATGTGTGTATGTGGTGTGTGTGGTGTGTGGCTGTGTGTGTGTGTACGTGGGGTGTGTGTGTATGTGTGTATGTGTGGTGTGTGTGTGTATGTGTGTATGTGTGGTGTGTGTGTGGTGTGCGTGTATGTGTGTATGTGGTGTGTGTGTGGTGTGTGGCTGCGTGTGTGTGGTGTGTGGCTGTGGCTGTGTGTGTACGTGGGGTGTGTGTGTATGTGTGTATGTGTGGTGTGTGTATATGTGTGGTGTGTATGTGTGGTGTGTGTGGTGTGTGGCTGTGTGTGTGTACGTGGGGTGTGTGTGTGTGTGTGAGAGGGAGAGAGTAAATGAGGAAGAGTCTCCACTTATTCTTTATGCCTTTATTCATAAGCTGAAGTTAGGCTCGGACTAATGATGATTATTATAATAGATCCCGCTATTTTTATACTGCTTTATGGTTTAAAACACATATGGGTTAAGCATCCCTAATTCAAAACTCTGAAATCTGAAATGCTTCAAAATTGGAAAGGTTTTGGGCCCCGACATGATGCCACAAGTGGAAAATTCCACGCTCGCTTCCTTTACTTTCCAGTGATTCAAAGGACACAAACTTTGTTTTATGAACAAAATTATTTAAAAATATTGTATAAAATTATCTTCAGCCTGTGTATACAAAATGTATATGTATTTTATTTTTATACTTGGGTCCCATCCCCAAGATGTCTCATTGTATATATGCAGATATTCCAAAATCTAAAACAGTTCTCATCCCAAGCATTTCAGATAAGGGATATTCAGCCTATGGTAATTTGTGAGATCTGCGTAACTAGTTTGGGTGGCCAGGTTGGTCACTTAATTATAGGACTGACTGGAGACCTGGAACAAGGTCCCCTATATCAGGGGTCCCCAAGCCCCGGGCCACAGACCAGTACCGGTCCATGGGCCGTTAGGAACAGGCTACACAGCAGGAGGTGAGCGACGGGTGAGTGAGCATTACCACCCGAGCTCCATCTCCCGTCAGATCAGCGATGGCATTAGACTCTCACAGCAGTGCGAACCCTATTGTGAACTGGACATGCGAGGGATCTAGGCTGGGTGCTCCTTATGAGAGTCTAATTAATGCTTGATGATCTGAGGCGGAACAGTTTCATTCCTAAATCATCCCCCTCAACCCCTGTCTATGGAAAAATTGTCTTCCATAAAACTGGTCCCTGGTACCAAAAAGGTGGGGGACCACTGCCCTATACGAAATCACATTCCTTTCTGGCCCCGACCAACTCCCTCCTGCATTCCTAGTCCTTCTAACTTTGTTCTACATTTTGTTTCTTCCCTAGCACTTACCACCTTCCGATATGCTGTATAATTTATTGATGTATTATGTAGGTTGTCTGTCTCTCCCTCACAAGGATGTAAGATCCTCAAGAGCAGGGGTCTTGCTTTGTTTTATTCACTGATGTATCTCAAGCACTCTGACCAGTGCTTGCCACAGGACACTCAATAGGCAATTGATTGAATGAGTAAAAACCCAACAGAAAAGAAAAGAAGGATTCTTAGCCCAGTATGGAAGTAAAGGGTTATAACTTCTTAAGACGGATGCAAGGCAGAGAAGGGAGGTGGGAGTTGTCCCAGCAGTCCACAGACCTCTGGAAAAACTGGATCTTTCCTGCATGGAACAAGAGAGAAGCAACTCTTTGAACAGTGGGTCTTAATAGTTCAACTGCTACAACATAGACTGGGACAATCCATGTGCAACTCCATAATTTGGTGAGCAGGCCTGAGCTGGGTATTTTTTTGTGTATGTTTTCGTTTTAAAAGAATATATAGGCATTGGCCGGCGCAGTGGCTCACACCTGTAATCCCAGCACTTTGGGAGGCTGAGGCGGGCAGATCACAAGGTCAGGAGATCGAGACCATCCTGGCTAACATGGTGAAACACCGTCTCTGCTAAAAACACACAAAAAATAGCCGGGCGTGGTGGCGGGTGCCTATAGTCCCAGCTACTTGGGAGGCTGAGGCAGGAGAATGGTACGAACCTGGGAGGCAGAGCTTGCAGTGAGCTGAGATCGTGCCACTGCACTCCAGCCTGAGCGACAGAGCAAGACTCCATCTCAAAAAAAAAAAAAAAAAAAAAAAAAAAAAGAATATACAGGCATTAAGGGACTGGAAGGGGAATCCAAGAAGAATAATCCATCTGTCCTTTGACAATATATTGCTAAAACCCAGTCACAATGCTAGCTTTAACCATAGCATTTATTCTTATTTCCAAACTACTAAATTATAACAAAGTTCATTTTGCCAGGTCTATATTTAAAATCTATAGGTTTTAAATAATTTAAGAAAAGGTAAAAAAAAGAGTGGCAAGTGTAAAGTAGATCTATATATCAAAAGGGCATGATTCTGGAAAGCCCTAGTGCTATAAGTGGGCTTGTTAATAATAGATATGTGTTTTGCTTGGAAACTAAGGATCAGAGGAGGCTGGTAATTTATTCAAAGACGCACAGTTACTAGTTGGTAAAACACTGAACTTCTAGTTTGAAGGTTTTTCCAAAGAAGTGGTTTGAATCAGAGGTGCAGTCATTATTCAAATGTCATTGACTATACAAATAAAAGGGATCTTGAAGATCAACTGATGTTATTTCCTTATTTTACAAATTAGGACACCTGATCACTGATACGGTTTGGCCATGTCCCCACCCAAATCTCACTTTGAATTCTTTTTTTTTTTTTTTTTTTTTTACCTTTTTTTCTTTTCTGTTTGTTCCCATAATCCTCATGTGTTGTGGGAGGGAACCAGTGGGAGGTGATTGAATCATGAGGGTAGTTACCCCCTTACTGTTCTCATGATAGTGAGTGAGTTCTCACGAGATCTGATGGTTTTGTAAGGGGCTTCTCCCCCTTTGCTTGGCACTTCTCTCTCCTGCTGCTATGTGAACAAGGATGTATTTACTTCCCATTCCGCCATGATTGTAAGTTTCCTGAGGCCTTCCCAGCCATATGGAACTGTGAGTCAATTAAACCTCTTTCCTTTATAAATTACCCAGTCTTGGGTGTTTCTTCGTAGCAGCATGAGAACCAAGTAATACAGTCGCTGTATTAGTCTGGGTTCTCCAGAGAAAAAAAAGAATGCTTATGTTTTACTTCATTTTGATGGAAATAGTCATCTTTAACTTTTATATATCTAATTCCTCTAGCAGAGTATACTTAATATAATTTTTATATGAAGAAAATATACTGCAGCGTATGTAAAATTCCTGAAATCAAAACAGTTAAAGACAGTTAAGGAATGGCCTTCTAATCTAGCGGGCCTTAACCATGGCTGCACGTTGCAATCACCTGGGGGCTGTGAAAACTACTGATGCCTGGGTCTCACCTTCAGAGGGTCTGATTTAATTGGTCTGTCATGTGGCCAGGGCATAGTGAGTTTTAAATGCTCCCCAGGTGATTGTAATGTGCAGCCAAGATTGAAAACCACTGTTCTAAATAGAAGGCCTGAAACAAAGACTAGGGATCATCAATGTTAAAATGCAAAATATAATTAGGAGCAGCCCCTTGGAGAATGACTTCTTTTCTTAATTCAAGACTTTTGATGTACACATGACTTCTATTAGTATGAGTTTTGTTAGAAATCAACCAACCCAACCACAATGAAACACCCGTATATGCAGGGAGATTGTCTTTCCAAAGGTGTAGCTGTCGGGTTGTGAGAGAGTGAGAATTTCCTCGAGGTCTGAAACTACAACTGTGTGTTTTTTCTACTTCTCTGGGCTGTGTCAGACACAAGCTTGAAAGATGTGTGAACATACTCCCTTTTCACTGCATGAACTGAGGGGAAAAGGCACTGGGCCTCAGTGGAGAAGGAAGGAGAAGGCAGGGGGTGGCTCATCTGCTAAGGCCAAGTATTAACTGGGCGTAGATAAGAAATTAGTAGATGATGAAAGAAGAATTGGAATAGGGATGGGAGAGGGTGGCCCTTGGATCAATCCAGTGGTACAAGACATCAGTGATGCCAATCTCAGATTGCAAGCCAGGCTCTTGTGGAGGTCTATGTTCAAGTGGACCGTGTGAGCCTCCAGCTCTACTACCTTCTCCCTGGAAGTGGCTCGAGTTAGTTACCAGACAGGCAGGCTCCACGTTAACTGCAATCCTTAGGCATGGTTTGTATCCAGTTCTGACAATGGAGGTAAATAGGACAAAGGAAGGTTTCCGGGTCCTTTGGATGGGGCAACCCTCTGAGAGGCTCAGGCCTGTTTTCCTTAGGTGGAGGACAAATGCAACTAATTATACATCTGGTCACAAAACTTTTAGAGATTGAGTTATACCCTCACAGTGTTGTACATTTATGACCGTTTACTTGAGGATGTGGAGAGGGGGAGGGTGAAAGTGCTCTTCCTAATACCATGTGCATGAAAGGGCCACTGATAACTGGCATCTGCTCCCATACACATTGTTCAAGGGACTGCCTCCCTGCAAGCTCTCAAACTGGGCAGAGACATTTCATCATTCCCTGGTGATCCTAAGAAGAATGGCTCTTTGTTCTTTAACAGAGTCAGAATAAAGTAAAATGATGGAGATTCAAAACTACGATTTTGTAAGTATACATTAGCATGCATACTAATGATAAAGATAAGTTATCTTTATTTAAAATCCATTTTGCAGGCTGAGATGTTTTCCCCAATTTCCCATAAGAATTTTTATTGAAATTTGGTCTGAATGATAAAGCAGGAAAGATTTTATTTTCTCTCCAGCTGATTCTGATGGAGGTAAAACAAAATGCCTATATGTTTATACCTGACATGAACTGAGAATTCCCCTGAGAGTCATAGATGGTTTGCTAAACTTTGGTCGTCAGGAAATCCTAGAATGCCACCTTACTCCAAAATAGTTTGCTATTGATGATCACTATAATATCATGAGAGTTGGTGATAGTGAATGGTCAGTTTGTCAAGAGGTCCTGGCCAATGGAAGGGAAGCTGCTTCCCTTATTTAAGTCCCCACTGTAAGATACAGATGGAGTCTGGCACAGCTCCAGGTGTAATTACAAGACTTGATTCAGTTAGGGGCCTGAATGGAGGAGAAGGTCAAGCTTGTCTGCGGTCTGGATTCAGAGTAGCGAATTCCCAGAAAGCTCTGATTCAATTAAGTGGGGGAGGCCTCTGCCAGTTCCTGTTCTGTTATTGCATTTTTAAGGCTCCTGTCCACAGCAGAATGCCTGCTGGCAGTTACAGTTGATAAACTAAGTAGGAGTTTCCTGCTCCAGAGGGAGTGAAGGCACTGGCAGGCACTGCTGGCACCTGGAACTCCCAAGCTACTCCACCACGCGGGAGGTTGCCTGGCAGTCGGTTTTGATGACCAGGCCTAGGAGCCACTCTCAAATCCAATTCTCCCTACTTTTGAACCGATTCAGAAGACTCGGAGACCTTGGTAAGTTTGATCTTAACGATGGCAGGACTCCTTGGGAAAATATCTTTGGCATATAAAACACTGGCAAATAGAACAGGGAATGGTCATTTAAATGCTGGTCACATTGCACTGATATCGATTTGAAAATAAAAAGAGGATTACAGCTCTCAGGATTAGTGTAGGATTAATCTAGTTCTTTCTTCAACACCAAAGACACAAATGTCCTGAAGGAAAAATTGATGCTCACTTAGAAAAATAAAGCTAATAATTCCATAGAATTATAATTCTCATAAGGAGATCATCTTTTGTGTCCCAGATGATTTAGAAGAAATGCATTCCCTGATCAGCTTATGTTCATGATTAATGTAAACGTTTTTTAAACTGCCACTAATGGCAACAAGGCAGCCCTAATTTAAAGAGCACTGAATTCTGGTTGATGAGCAATATCAGAGTTAGGGAAGTAAGTTTCATGTTTACAACTCAGAGTTACCAATGAAATACTAGCTTGGAAGTGTTCCTGGTTATTAACCTTTGAAGAAAGGAAGCTCATCAACATTTTATTAAACCTATTTTCTGTAATGTGGCCATCTTATTTACTAATCATCGTTCAGCTTACGCATTTTACTGCAGGCAAATGTTGAGGCGCATTTTGTGTCTATTCTCTTCTCCATCTTAACAAGCAATCATCACTGATATTTGAGATGTTAAAGTCTACAGAGAGAAAGAAATATTGTAGTCTAAAATCTCTATTATTTTTGGAACTAGCCTCTAGGTTAAAGAAAAAAAGATGGTATCAATTTATAGGCTTTTTTTTTTTTTTTTTTTTTTGAGATGGAGTCTTACTCTGTCACCCGGGTGGGAGTGCAGTGGCATGATCTCAGCTCACTGCAACCTCGACCTCCTAGGCTCAAGCGATCCTCCCACCTCAGCCTCCCAAGTAGCTAGGACCACAGGTGTGTGCAACCACATCTGGCTAATTTTTCATATTTTTGGTAGAGATATGGTTTCACTATGTTGCCTGGACTGGTCTTGAACTCCTAAGCTCAGGCGATCCACCTGCCTCAGCCTCCCAAAGTGCTGGGATTACAGGCACGAGCCACCACACCCAGCCTAGGCACCATTCTTGATTAAGATTCTAACTGTAGAAGTTCAGGAACCTGAATCTTGAAACATGTGGCCAGGCTGGTCTCGAACTCCTGACCTCAGGTGATCCACCTGCCTCAGTCTCCCAAAGTGCTGGGATTCCAGCTGTGGGCCACCGTGCCCGGCCTCAGAATGGCTACTGTTAAAAAGTCAGTAATTATGGGGGGTAATACGGAGAGGGAACACGCATGTTGGGGCAAACTGAAGAAAGCACCCCTGAGCAGAATCATATGGGACCACTGGTATCATAAACCAATGTGCAACATTTTGAACTTTGGAACCAGACAGACTTGGGTTCAAATTTTGCTGCCACTGTATGTGACTTTCTGTTACTGCATCATCACTCCCAGCTCTGTTTCTTTATAGCATTTGTTTTATATTATAATATTTTTTGTTAACTAATTTACAGTTTTGTCTCAACTACCAAATTATCCATCTATGACAGCAAGAACACATCTGTTTTGTTCACTCCCTTGCACTTAGACCCAGGGCTTGGAACAGTGCATGTTCTACAGTGTATTCAAGTATATGTCGAATGACTGAATGAATGATTTGACAACTGATTGAATGTGGGAAGAAGGGATTCTATGGTTAGAATTCTATGGTTAGAATTTTTAGGAGCCTCTAGGGCTCCTAAAAATGCAGCCTTCCCAGTGTTGTGCTGGTAAACTGGGTATCATCACAGCACTCCCTCACCCCGAAAAGTCTTAGTTTATAGTGATTGGGCATATTCAAGGTATAAATGACTCCACCATGGCCAATTTCAAGCTATCAGTGAGATTGATGTTGCAGAACTTGACATTGGGAAGGGATGTCCACATCTGGATCTCCAGCACAGCGTTTAGTTTTCTCGACTTTCAAGGTCTCTTGTGGACTAACAGTTGTGCTGCTGGTGGTTTTAGAGGAAAAAGTTTAAAAACATCCTATGAACATTTTACATATTTGTAATAAACGTTTCATTACGATTTTCATAGAAATGCCATTGCATTCTTAATAATACTTTTACTCTTAAAAGCTGTGCATGAACTCTATGGATTCCATTGGTCTGTCTTATCTAACTTCCAATTTATAGGAAGTTATCTCAACCAGCATATTTTTATATTATTTGCATGGTATTATTCGGATTTGTTAAATTTGCATGTTGAGTTGTTAGTTTTGTGTTGTATCATACTCATAATTCACAAAAATGGATCAAAGGCTTAAAAGTGTTTCATTGAGGAATAAAAATAGTGAGGAAAATAGCAATGCATATATTAAAATCAAAATAATTTCATAAATGCAAATAGTAACTGGGTTTCTGGGTAAATATAAAATGTGAATCTATGTATGCTCATAAATGTTGACTTTTTGAGTGTGAAGATTTTGAACAAGCAGTCGAAAGGCCATGTGTGAATGCCCTAACAGTAGATTTTTTAAGATGTAGAATCCATTTATCCCTGTTTATTGTGGCATGATGTCTGGGCTAGAATTCTTTCAAAGTGTGGCACCAATCCATACAAACTTTGAGGCGTTTTAAAAACAAAACCCCATTACCTTTTTTTGGTAAGACAATTGCAGATATTTAGAATAACAAAAAATTAAATATTTTCAATTTTTAAAATGGACTTTTTTTTCTCCCTCAGTAGTGGTAGAGAAATGACCAGTGCTACAGAGAGATTATGGAAAGGTGAATTCCTTAAAGAAAAATGGGTGCAATTTACAAACTTGATTGACAAGATGCTTGTAAAACCAGCTATAAAAATTGATTGGTTTTCATCCAGGGAACATGGCAATCAAGCCATTGACAAAATTCCATGATCAAACATTAGAATCAGTGTTGGAGGTTGCCTAGTACCAGTGGCTGACACTGGAAAATCAAGGACTGTCCTGCACGTGTGCTCATAGATCTACGCTTTATGTCTGACATGAAGTGCCAAGTATAGATGAGGGGAGAGAGCTGGATAATTTTTGTTTGTTTTTTCTTTTACTGAAAATATATACAATAAAAATTTTGTTGTTTAGTTAATCATTACTTTGTGAGCTGTGCTGGAGCCTGGAAAAGGATCAGTGGCACTAGTATTTTTTTTTTTTTAACTTTTATTTGGTTCTTGGGGACACGTGGAGGTTTGTTACGTAGGTAAATTTGTGGCATGGGGGTTGTACAGATTACTTCATCACCCAGGTATTAAGCCTAGTATCCATTAGTTATTTTTCCTGCTTCTCTCCCTTTTTTCACTCTTCACCCTCAGGTAGGCCCCAGTGTGTGTTTTTCCCTCTTTGTGTTCATGAGTTCTCATTTAGCTCTCACTTACAAGTGAGAACATGTGTTATCTGGTTTTCTGTTTCTGCGTTAGCTTGCTAAAGATAATGGCCTCCAGCTCCATCCATGTTCTCTCAAAAGACATGATCTCATTCTTTCTTATGGCTTCGTAGTATTCCATGGTGTATATGTACCATATTTTCTTGTTCCAATCTGTCATTGATAGGTATTTAGATTGATTGCATGTCTTTGCTATTGTTAATAGTGCTGGAATGAATATATGTGTGGATGTATCTTTATGGCAGAATTATTTCTATTCCTTTGGGTATATACTCAGTAATGGGATTGCTGGGTTGAATGGTAGTTCTGTTTTTAGCTCTTTGAGGAATCACCATACTGCTTTCCACAATGATTGAACTATTTTACACTCTCACCAACAGTGTGTAAGTGTTCCTCTTTCTCTGCAACCTTGCCAGCATCTGTTATTTTTTTGACTTTTTAACAGTAGCCATTCTGAGGCCGGGCACGGTGGCCCACAGCTGGAATCCTAGCACTTTGGGAGACTGAGGCAGGTGGATCACCTGAGGTCAGGAGTTTGAGACCAGCCTGGCCAACATGCTGAAACCCTGTCTCTACTAAAAATACAAAAAATTAGCCAGGTGTAGTGGTGGGCACCTGTAATCTCAGCTACTCAGGAGGCTGAGACAGGAGAATCGCTTGAACCCAGGAGGCAGAGGTTGCAGTGAGCTGAGATTGCATCATTGCATGCCAGCCTGGGCAACAAGAGTGAAACTCTGTCTCAAAACTAACAAAAAAATAAAATAATAGCCATTATGACTAGTGTGAGATAGTGTCTCATTGTGGTTTTGATTAGCATTTCTCTAATGATCAGTGACACTGAGATTTTTTTCATATGCTTGTTGGCCACATATATGTTGATATAGTTTGGCTGTGTACATATCCAAATCTCATCTGGAATTGTAGCTCCCATAATCCCCACATATTGTGGGAGGGGCCCAGTGTGAGGTAATTGAATCATGGAGGCAGGTTTTTCCCATGCTGTTCTCGTGATAGTGCATAAGTCTCACAAGAACTGATGGTTTTATAAAAGGGCAGTTCCCTGGCACATGCTCTCTTGTTGCCTGCCATGTAAGATGTGCCTTTGCTCTTCCTTCACCTTCCTCCATGATTGTGAGACCTCCTCAGCCATATCAAGATGTGAGTCTATTAAATCACTTTTTCTTTATAAATTGCCCAGTCTCAGGTATTTCTTCTAGGCAGTTTGAAAATGGACTAATATAGTAAATTTGTGCTGAGAGTGGGATACTGCTATTAAGATACCTGAAAATGTGGAAGTGATTTTGGAGCTGGGTAACAGGCGAATGTTGGAACAGTTTGGAGCCCTCAGAAGAAGACAGGAAGATGTGGGAAAGTTTGGAGCTTCCTAGAGACTTGTTGACTGGTTTTGACCAAACAGTCCAGGCTGAAGTGGTCTCAGATGGAGATGAGGAACTTATTGGGAGCTGGAGCGAAGGTGATTCTAGCTACGCTTTAGCAAAGAGACTGGTGGCATTTTGCCTCTGTCCTAGAGAACTGTAGAACTTTGAACTTGAGAGAGATGATTTAGGGTATCTGGTGGGAGAAATTTCTAAGCAGTAAAAAGTTCAAGAGGAAGCAGAGCAAAAAAGTTTGAAAAATTTGCAGCCTGATGATGCAATAGAAAAGAAAAACCATTTTCTGGGGAGAAATTCAAGCAGCAGAAATTTGCATAAGTAATGAGGAGTAGAATGTTATTCACCAAGACAATGGAGAAAATGTCTCCAGGGCATGCCAGAGACCTTCATGGCAGCCCCTCCCATCACAGTGGGCCTAGGAGGGAAAAGTGGTTTCCTGGGCCAGGTCCAGGGCCCTCCTGCTATGTGCAGCCTTGGGACTTTGTTTTCTGCATCCCATCCACTTCATCTGTGGCTAAATGGGGTCAATGTACAGCTTGTACTGTGGATTCAGAGGATACAAGCCCCAGGCCTTGGCAGGTTCCACGTGGTGTTGGTCCTGTGGGTGTGCAGAAGACAAGAATTAAAGTGTGGGAACATCTGCCTAGATTTCAGAGGATGTATGGAAATGCCTGGATGTCTAGGCAGAGGTGTGCTGCAGGGGCGGAGACCTTGTGGAGAACCTCTGCTAGGGCACTGTGGAAGGGAAATGTGGGGTGGGAGCCTCTACACAGAGTCTCAACTGGGGCACTGCCTAGTGGAGCTGTGAGACGAGGGCCACTGTCCCCCAGACCCCAGAATGGTAGATCCACTGACAGCTTGCACCATGTGCCTGGAAAAGCCACAGAAGACTCAATGACAGCCATGAAAACAGCCAGGAGTGGGCCTGTACCCTGAAAAGCCCCAGTAGCAGAGCTGCCCAAGACCATGGTGACCCACCTCTAGCATCAGTATCCCCTGGATGTGAGACATGGAGTCAAAGGAGATAATTCTGGAGCTTGAAGATTTGACTGCCCTGCTGGGTTTTGGACTTGCATGGGGCCTCTAGCTCCTTCATTTTAGCCAATTTCTCCCACTTGGAGCAGGTGTATTTACCCAATGCCTGTATCCTCATTGTATATAGGAAGTAACTAACTTGCTTTTGATTTTACAGGCTCATAGGGGAAGGGACTTGCCTTGTCTCAGATAAGACTTTGGACTGTGGACTTTTGAGTTAGTGCTGAAATGAGTTAAGACTTTGGGGGACTGTTGGGAAGGCATGATTGGTTTTGAAATATGAGGACATGAAATTTGGGAGGGGCCAGGGGATGAATGATATGGTTTGGTTGTGTCCCCACCCAAATATCATCTTGAATTGTAGCTCCCACAATCCCTACATGTTATGGGAGGGACCCAGAGGAAGATAATTGAATCATGTAGGGAAAAGAAAGATCAGACTGTCACTGTGCCTATGTAGAAAGGGAAGACATAAGAGACTTCATTTTGAAAAAGACCTGTACTTTAAACAATTGCTTTGCTGAGATGTTGTTAATATGTAGCTTTGCCCCAGCCACTTTGCCCCAGCCACTTTGACCCAACCTGGAGCTCACAAAAACATGTGTTGTATAAAATCAAGGTTTAAGGGATCTAGGGCTGTGCAGGACGTGCCTTGTTAACAACATGTTTACAAGCAGTATACTTGGTGAAAGTCATCGCCATTCTCTAATCTCAATAAACCAGGGGCACAATGCACTGCGGAAAGCCGCAGGGACCTCTGCCCTTGAAAGCAGGGTATTGTCCAAAGTTTCTCCCCATGTGATAGTCTGAAATTTGGCCTCGAGGGATGAGAAAGACCTGACTGTCCCCCAGCCCGACAGCCGTAAAGGGTCTGTGCTGAGGTGGATTAGTAAAAGAGGAAAGCCTCTTGCAGTTGAGATGGAGGAAGGCCACCATCTCCTGCTTGCCCCTGGGAACTGAATATCTCGGTGTAAAACCCGATTGTACATTTGTTCTACTCTGAGATAGGAGAAAAACTGCCCTGTGGCGGGAGGCGAGACATGTTTGCAGTAATGCTGCCTTGTTATTCTTTACTCCGCTGAGAAGTCTGGGTGGAGAGAAACATAAATCTGGCCTACGTGCACGTCCAGGCATAGTACCTTCCCTTGAACTTAATTATGATATAGATTCTTTTGCTCACATGTTTTTTGTTGACCTTCTTATTATCACCCTGCTCTCCTACTACATTCCTTTTTGCTGAAATAATGAAAATAATAATCAATAAAAACTGAGGGAACTCAAAGGCCGGTGCTGGTGCAGGTCCTTGGTGTGCTGAGTGCCGGTCCCCTGGGCCCACTGTTGTTTCTCTATACTTTGTCTCTGTGTCTTATTTCTTTTCTCAGTCTCTCGTCCCACCCAACTAGAAATACCCACAGGTGTGGAGGGGCAGGCCACCCCTTCAAATCATAGGGGTGGATTTTTCCCATGCTATTCTTGTGATAGTGAATAAGTCTCCTGAGAACTGATGATTTTATAAAAGGGCAATCCCCTGCACATGCTCTCTTTTGCCTGCCACTGTGTAAGATGTACCTTTGCTCTTCCTTCGCCTTCCACCATGATTGTGAGGCCTCCCCAGCCATGTGGAACTGTGAATCCATGTGAGTTACAGGTGCCTGTTTTTCTTTGTAAATTACCCAGTCTTGGATATTTCTTCATAGTAGTATGAAAATAGACTAATACGTATGTTTGCTTTTGAAAAGTGTCTGTTCATGTCCTTTTCCCACTTTTTAATGGGGTTGTTTGTTTTTTCTCATAAATTTAAGTTTGTTATAGATGCTGTTAGACCTTTGTCAGATGCTTAGTTTATAAAATATTTTTCCCATTCTGTAGATTGTCTATTTACTCTGTTGATAGTTTCTTGTGCTGTGCAGAAGCTCTTTTGTTTAATTAGATCCCATTTGTCAATTTTTGCTTTTGTTGCAATTGCTCTTGGTGGCTTCTTCATGAAACCTTTGCCCATTTCTCTGTCTAGAATGGTATTGCCTCGGTTGCTGTCCAAGGTTTTTATAGTTTTGGGTTTTACATTTAAGCCTTTAATCTATCCTGAGCTGATTTTTGTAAATGGTGGAGGGAAGGGGTCCAGTTTTAATCTTCTGCATATCACTAGCCAATTATCTCAAAACAATTTATTGAATAGGGAGTCCTTTCCCCATAGCTTGTTTTTGTTAGCTTTGTCAAAGATCAGATGGTCATAGTGTGTGGCCTTATTTCTGGGTTCTCTATTCTGTTCCATTGGTCTGTGTGTCTGTTTTGTACCAGTACAATGCTATTTGGGTTACTGTAGCCCTGTAGTATAGTTTGAAGTTTGGTAACATTATGTCTCTAGCTTTGTTCTTTTTGCTTAGGATTGTTTTGGCTATTCTGGCTTTTAAAAAAATTCATATTATTTTTTGAGATGGAGTCTCGCTCTCTTGTCCAGGCTGGAGTGCAGTGGTGCAATCTCGGCTCACTGCAATCTCCCACTCCTGGGTTCAAGTAATTCTCCTGCCTCAGCCTCCCTAGTAGCTGGGACTACAGGCACGTGCCACCACACGAGGCTACTTTTTGTATTTTTAGTAGAGACAGGGTTCCACCATGTGGGCCAGGCTGGTCTTGAACTCCTGACCTCGGGTGATCCACCTGCCTTGGCCTTCCAAAGTGCTGGGATTACAGGTGTGGGCCACTGCACCCAACCTCCACATGAATTTTAAAATAGTTTTTTCTAGTGCTGTGAAAAATGTTGTTGGTAGTTTGATAGGAATAGAATTGAATCTGTAAATTGCTTTGGGTAGTATGGCCACGTTAATGCTGTTGATTCTTCCTATCCATGAACATGGAATGTTTTTTCATTTGTTTGTGTCATCTCTGATTTCTTTGAGCAGTGTCTTGTAGTTCTTATTGTAGAGATCTTTTACCTCTGTGATAAGCTGTATTTCCTAGGTATTTTATTCTTCTTGTGGCAATTGTGAAGGAGATTGTATTTGACTTGGCTCTCAGCTTGGCTGTTGTTGGTGTGTAGCAATGTTAGGGATTTTTGTACATTGATTTTGTATTCTGAAATTTTGCTGAAGTTGTTTATCAGCTGAAGGAGCTTTTGGGCTGAGACTATGGGGTTTTCTAGATATAGGATCATGTCATCTACAAACAGGGAGAGTTTGACTTCCTGTGTCCTTATTTGGATGACCTTTATTTCTTTCTGTTGCCTGATTGTTCTGGCCAGGACTTCCAACACTATGTTGAAGAAGAGTGGTGAGAGACAGCATCCTTTCCTTACACTGGTTTTTAAGGGGAATGCTTCCAGCTTTTCCCCTTTCAGTATAATGTTGGCTGTGGATTTGTAATAGATAGCTCTTATTATTTTGAGGTATGTTCCTTCAATACCTAGTTCATTGAGAGTTTTTAACATGAAGGTTTGTTGGATTTTATCAGAAGCCTTTTTTTTGCATCTGTTGGGATAATCATGTGGTTTTTGTCTTTAGTTCTGTTCAGGTGATGAATCACAGTTACTGATTTGCATATGTTGAACCAACCTTGCATCCTGGGGATTAGCCTTTCGATGTGCTGCTGGATTCAGTTTGCAAGTTTTGTTGTTGTTGTTGTTGAGGATTTTTGCATCAATGTTCATCAAGGATATTGGCCCAAAGTTTTCCTTTTTTTTGTTGTGTCTCTGCCAGGTTTTGGTATCAGGATGATGCTGGCCTCATAGGATGAGTTGGGGAGGAATCCCTCCTCCTCAATTTTTTGGAGTAGTTTATGTAGGAATGCTATTAGTTCTTCTTTGTACATCTGGTAGAATTTGGCTGTGAATTCATCTGGTCCTGGGCTGTTTTTGGTTGATAGGCTATTTATTACTGATTCGATTTTGGAGCTTATTGATCTCTTCAGGGAATCAATTTTTTCCTGGTTCAATCTTGGAAGGGTGTATGTGTCCAGGAATTTATCCATCTCTTTTAGGTTTTCTAGTTTGTATGCATAGAGGTGTACATAGTAGATTCTTCTGGTTATTTTTATTTCTGCGGGGTCAGTGGTAACATCCCCTTTGTTATTTCTAATTGTGTTTGTTTGGATCATCTCTCTTTTCTTCTTTATTAGTCTAGCTAGTGGTCTATCTTATTAATTTTTTTCAAAACACAAACTCCTGGATTTGTTGATCTTTTGAATGGTTTTTCGTGTCTCAATTTTCTACAGTTCAGCTCTGATTTTGGTTATTTCTTGTCTTCTTCTCACTTTGTAGTTGGTTTGCTCTTGCTTTTCTAGTTGTTTCAGTTGTGATATTAGGTTGTTAATTTGAGATTTTTCTAACTTTTTGATGTGGATGTTTTGCACTATGAGTTTCCATCTTAACACTGCCTTAGCTGTGTCCCAGAGATTCTCATATGTTATAGCTTTGCTCTCATTAGTTTCCAAGAACTCTTGATTTCTCCCTTAATTTCATTTTTTATTCAAAAGTCATTCAGGAGGATGTTGTTTAATTTCCATGTAATTGATGGTTTTGAGCAATTTTTTTTAGTCCTGACTTCTATTTTTATTTTGCTGTGGTCTGAGAATGTGTTTGGTATGATTTTGGTTCTTTTGCATTTGCTGAGGATTGTTTTATATTTGATTACGTGGTCAATGTGCTATGTGGTGATGAGAAGAATGTATATTCTGTTGTTTTTGGTGGAAAGTTCTGTAGAGCTCTATCAGATCCATTTGGTCCAATGTTGAGTTCAGCCTCTAAATACCTTTGTTAACTTTCTGCCTTGATGTTCTGTCTGATACTGTCAATGGAGTTTTGAGGTTTCCCACTATTATTATGTGTGAGTCTATGTCTCTTTAAAGGTCTCTAAGAACTTGTTTTATGAATCTGGGTGCTCCTATGTTAGGTGCATATATATTGGTGATAGTTGGGATCTGCTTTTTATGATTTCCATTTGCTTGGTAGATTTTTTCTCCATCTCTTTATTTTGAGCCTATGGGTGTCATTATGTGTGAGATCAGTTTCTTGAAGACAGGATACCATTGGGTCTTGCTTTTTTATTCAGCTTGCCACTCTGTGCCTTTTAAGCGGGGGCATTTAGCCCATTTACATTCAAGGTTTGTATTGATATGAGTGGTTTTGATCCTGTCCTTGTGTTTTTAGCTGGTTATTATGTTGCTTTATAGTGTGACTGGTCTGTGTATTTAAGTGTGTTCTTGTATTTGCTGGTAATGGTCTTTCCTTTCTATATTTAGTTCTCCTTTAAAGATCTTTTGTAAGGCAGATCTGGTGGTAACAAACTCCCTCAAAATTTGCTTATCTGAAAAGGATTTCTTCTTCACGTAGGAAGCTTAGTTTGGCTGGCTATTCTTGGTTATTTTTTTTTTCTTTAAGAATGTTGACTATAGGCCCCTAGTTTCTTCTGGCTTGTAGGGTTTCAGCTGGGGGGTGGACTGCTAGCCTGATGGTGTTCCCTTTGTAGGTAATCTGCCCTTTCTCTCTAGCTGCCTCTACCATTCTTTCATTTCAACCTTGGAAAGTCTGATGATTATGTGTTTTAAGGATGATCTTCTTGTGTAGAATCTTGCAGGAGTTCTCTATTTCCTGAATTTGACTGTTGGCCTCTCCAGCGAGACTGGGGAAGTTTTCATAGATGATATCCTGAAATATGTTTTCCAAGTTGTTTGCTTTCTCCCCTTCCTTTTCAGGGACACCAGTGGTTGGTAGATTTGCCTTCTTTATATAATTCCATATTTTTCAGAGGTTTTGTTCATTCCTTTTCATTCTAATTTATTTTCATTTGACTGTCTTATTTCAGAGAGGCAGTCTTTAATTTCTTAGATTCCTTCCTCAGCTTGGTCTATTCCACTATTGATATTTGCAGTTGCATTGTGAAATTCTTGTAGTGTTTTTCAGCTTTGTGAGATCCATTAGGATCTGGCTATGCCATTTTTCAGCTTCTGTATCATTTTATTGTGATACTTAGTTTCCTTGGATTGGGTTTTGCTATTCTCCTGAATCTTGAGGATCTTTGTTCCTATCCATATTCTGAATTATATTTCTGTCTTTTCAGCCAACTGAGCCTGGTTAAGAACCCTTGTTGGGGCCGGGCGCAGTGGCTCACGCCTGTAATCCTAGCACTTCGGGAGGCCGAGGTGGGCGGATCACAAGGTCAAAAGATTGAGACCATCCTGGCCAACATGGTGAAACCCCGTCTCTACTAAAAATACAAAAATTAGCTGCGTGTAGTTGTGCGTGCCTGTAGTCCCAGATACTCGGGAGGCTGAGGCAGGTGAATGGCTTGAACCTGGGAGGCAGAGGTTGTAGTGAGCCAAGATCACACCACTGCACTCCAGCCTGGTGACACAGCGAGACTCCGTCTTAAAAAAAGAAAAGAAAAGAAAAAAAAGAACTCTTGTTGGAGAACTACTGCATTACCTGAGTTCTTGCATTGGTTCTTTCTCATCTCTGCATGTGGGTGTTCCTTTAACTGCAGTGTATATTGAGTACAGTCAATAGACTTCTTTTCTGGATGTTTTCACAGGGATAAGGCTTTGTGCAGCATCTTTATTTGTAGCTGACTGCTTGTCTTTGGTTTCAAAGCAGGGTATGTTAGTGAGGTATTTTGGGGGTTGAAGCTTTGGAGTGTGATTCAGTAGGTGGTGCTTAGGCATATCGGTCAGTTGTTAGGCTGTTGCTCAGTTGTGTGGCTTCCCTATATTTCCTTACTGTTGCAGCCATGCTCCCTCTCAGTGCTCTGAAATTTTGGGCTCTTCTCTCACTTGAGTGCTGGCTGTAGATTGCAGCTTGGCACTCCTGAGCTACCCACCACAGCTCTGGGGTGATCTCAGGGTTTATGTTCCCTCCCCAACTTGGAGGCAGCAGAGGAAGGGACATTAGTAGTGGTTGTGTCCAAGGGTCTTTTGCTTGTCTCCTGGGGACTCCACCCCAGAGAAATGCAGGTCGTCAATCACTCAGTGCAATCGGTCCAGGATGGAGAGTCTGTGCTGTGGGCCCAAGCCAGGGGTTCCCTGCATGGGGACTAGTATTTTTAAGATGGCTGAAATATGTTCAATGAACAAGGGCTTTTATATAAAAATAAAGTGATTCCACCAATAGTCAGTGTTTATTCAAAGAGAAAGGTTCATAGTCAACAACATGACTCTGGTTGTTAAAGGAAATAGTGAAAATTGCGGAGAAGATAAAATCTTAGACATAAAGTGTTTTTTATTTACAGTATTTTGAGTGAGGGAGTGGGCTATGAAACTGCATTTAATAACACCAAAATACATTGCTAATAGAAAAGCTGTTTGCATAAATTTACACGGAGGTAAAATCACTTCTTCATGTTGTTGATAAAACCGGTAAAGATGATTTTGTGATATGTGGTGGTTTGGAAATATATTACTATTTGGCCTAGCCTGAACCTGTCACCTACAACTGAATGATTACAGTTTTCACCATTGAGGTTGTAATATTAGGAATTATTAGAGACCAAACTTGGGCACACTGGGAGCTTAACTCTTTTCTATACTTGATGATTTTCTCCACTACTCAGAAAATGAAATCAATGAGGTGTTACTGGGAATATTTATAAACCACATCCTAATGCTGCCACAGATAATGAAAGAATACTTTGCAGAGTCAAGTCAATCCAAGAGAGGATGAGGAATTTATTTTCCATGATTTCCTAAATTTACATAACTCAAACTTCCAGCTTTTGAATCTGAGAGGCCTTCCATTTAGCATCTCTCCAATCCTGTAAGTGATTTTTCATAGCAATTTCTGTACAACTTCTGCATCCATGATCATGATTAAGCTGAATGTATAGAACTTGCTGAGAGTCACCAGTCACTGACTCCCAAGAGGACCATGAATTTGTATCAGAAGGTTCTATTTACCAAATGTAGAGTAACTAGCTGTCCTGTGAATCGGGCAGTCTACTGGACTGGATTTCATGCTTTTCAATGGCAGGAAAGAGAGATTATTTCACAATTAATGTTAGTCTTAAATATTGTTATAACTTTTCTTAAGATTGTACTAAACATGGCAGTCCCCATATGCACCAAAAACCCATTAACAGTGTGCAGATGTCTGAAGTGTGAGAAGCACCGTTCACAGCTGTTATTTCCAAACGGTGAGTATGACAGCAGGAAAACTATGGTTTATATTACACTTTAAGCATTTCTGTTTTGTATTTTATTTGTAATGTGCACAGTATTGAGTACAGTGATAAGTCTATACGCTTATGTGAATATACATAGAATGCAAGTACATGCTTAAAAGTTTTTTTATGGTAGGGACCCATAATCAAAAAGTTTGAACACGTATAGGGTTTGCAGGTGTGTCCCCACCCGAATTTCATATTGAAATGTTATCCCCAAGGCTGGAGGTGGGGCCTGGTGGGAAATGATTGGATCTTGGGGGTGGATTTCACATAAATGGTTTAGCACCACCCCCTTTGTGCTGTCCTCGTGACAGGTGAATTCTCGTGAGATCTGGGTGTTTAAAAGTGTGTGGCAGCTCACACTCTCTGTTGCTCTTGCTCCTGCTCCTGCCATATGAGAGGTCTGCTCCTCTTTCGCCTTCTGCCATGACTATAAGCATCCTGAGGCCTCCCCAGAATCTGAGCAGACGTCGACACCATGTTCAATCGTGTCCTCTACAGCCTGCAGAACTGTGAGCCAATTAAACCTCTTTTCTTTATAAATGACCAGTCCCAGGTATTTCTTTATGGCAATGCAACAATAGCCTAATACAAAGACTGCTGATAAACTCATCTGAAATAATTTGTGTACACTCCTATGTTGTCAGCACGGTTTGCTTCTTTTAAATCATTGAAAAGTGGTGCTCAAACCTCATCAGTTTTTCAGCCCATCTAACTTTGAGTTTTACCTGGATAGAGACACCTTTAGGAAAGACTCATGCGCTGCTGGTCACAGGTATCCACAGGTGACCAGTGCAGCTGTTCCACACCCCAGCAGTGGCCTCACGGGCTTTCAGGGGCTTCTCTGTAAGCCGTGCTGGAGAAACACTCTCCTCATTCTCAGGAGGATCCTGGGTGTTTGCTGAGTGTAGTGATCTACCTAGGAGCAAACGAGGATGTCTGACCCAGAGTCATTGTACTGCCTTTCAAGACCCCTGATCAGGTTGGCACCTCTGCTGAGAAGGCTCCACTCCCAAAGGAGTAGGGGCAGGGAGGGGCGGGCAGCCTTGCCTAGAGTCTAGGATCCAGTTCTCATTCTCCAGTCACCACGAGCCCCTGCGTGGGGAGCCAAGTGCTCATCTTCTCAGTCCGAACATCCTTGCACCCTCTTTGCTGTGTCTGACAAGTTAGAAGCTAGACAGAGGGACTTTATTGTTAACTGCACATATGCAATTCACATTGTAGATGAAACTGCTGGAAATGTTTATTTTTAAATATAGTTTTGTTTTTAAATAGAGACAGGGTCTCAGCATGTTGCCCAGGGTTTTTTCCAGCTCCTAGCCTCAAGCCATCCTCCCATCTCAGCCTCCCAAAATACAGTTTTTCAAATTTATTTTTGAAACAGTAATATAACGATATGGCCAAAAATGAACAAGAAGTGCCAGAGTATATTCTGTATAGTGCCTGTAAAGTGCAACTCAGTCTCCTCCCAGCCATACTTCCCAGAGGTCATTCTACACTTTTCCAGAGTGAAGCTGTTGATAAACAAACAGATATATGTTCTTTATAAACCCAAGATGAGAGTGTATGATCATCTTCATTCTGCACATTTTTCCAATAAACAATGTCTCAGCAATCTTTCTGAATTAGTATATATAATCCTACTCTCACTTTAAATGTTGGTACACTGTAAATATTGGTGTACTATTATTTCTTTCTCTCTCTCTCTCTCTTTCTTTTTTTTTTTTTTTTTTGAGAGAGAGGGTCTTGCTGTGTCGCCCAGGCTAGAGTGCAGTGGCACAATCTCCGCTCACTGCAATCTCTGCCTCCCAGGTTCAAGCAATTCTCCTGCCTGAGCCTCCCAAGTAGCTGGGATTACAGGCTCATACCATCATGCCTGGCTAATTTTTGTATTTTTAGTAGAGACAGGGTTTTGCCATGTTAGCCAGGCTGGTCTCGAACTCCTGACCTCAAGTGATCCACCTGCCTTGGCCTCCTAAAGTGCTGGGATTACAGACGTGAGCCACCGTGTCCAGCCCATGATTTCTTTATTCAGCCTCCACTCATGGACATTTAGGTTGTTCCCAGATTTTTTTTTTTTTGCTATTAAAAATGAGAATGCTATGAATATCCTTGTACCAATGGGAACAGATGTGTAGGGAGAATGCCTAGACATGGCTGGGTGTATGCGTAAGGTGCATTATGATAGATATTGCCAAACTGTTCTGTGTGAAAGTTGTAGAATTAAGTTTTCTTGCCAACAGCATATTAGAGGGGTCATTTGCTTTAATACACAAAGTTTATAAAATGTTTTTAGTTTTACCTATTTGATAGTTGTTAATTAGGTATAATAGTTGCATTTTATTATTAGTAAGGTTGACTATATTGACACGTGCTTAGACACAATCTCCTTCCTCTCTTGAAAATTGCTCACGTGTGTCATATTAGGTTGTTAGCATTAACTTTCTTACTGGTTTGTATAAATACTTTTTACATAGTAAGGACTGTAGCCTTTCCATATGTGTTGCAGATACTTTTCCCAGTTTGTTACTTGTATTTTGACATTTAGGTAATGCTGTTTTGCAGAGTAAAGGCTTGTTATTTATTGTAGTCAAATTGCACAATTTTATCTTTATAATTACTAGGTTTTGTTTATCACCTGAAAGGCTTCCTGGTATATTGCTTAAATATTCATTGACAAAGATTTAGTTAATCTTTCTGTCTTCCCAGTGCTCTTACAGCACTTGGAAAGATGTGAATTTCAAGGATTTATTAAAATGACTGCTTTTGTTTTACTCCAGATAAAACCGAATCAGTTTGAACCCTACAGAGGAGCCCAGAATGATTTCTCTTTGTCTCAGAGGCCTGCCTTCCTCTCTCTGTCTCAGAGGTTTGCCTCCACCTCCCCCGAACCTTGGCCCAGAAGTTTGCCTTCTCTCTCTTACTTCCCCCTTCTTAGTGGCCTCTGAACCCAAGAATCTGTCCTGGAAGCCAGATGGAAATTCTACAGAGAAGCCCGTCTAAGTCTTAGCAGCAATGTTGTACTCGTTTTCTTCTTTAAAATTAATGAATACACAGCCAGAGGTTTATTATGCCACACACATTGTGTCCACCACTCTTCATGATTAAAAATCTCACTTCTGGGGTCCAGGACAACTTTCTAAATTCATCACTGGGAACTGCATTGCAACATAGCTGATTCTGGCCCTATGATTAATTCTACAGCTTTTGAAGAAACCCAAACTGGACAGACAGTTAATTTTTGTAATGTCTGAGGCTTCCAGGAGGAGTGACACATATCTCTGCTGGATGAGTTCACAGTTCCAATGAGAAGATACAAGCTGAAAGATTGCAGCAGAACTGGGAAGTGAAAGCACGGAGAGGCTGTGGGACATGGAGGAGGGGCGGTAAGATTGAGAAAGGTAACAGATGGGGTGACTTTGGACCTGAGACCTGGGCAGGCATAAGAAGTCTCACTCTCTATTCCATTCTTGGCAGGGGATGTTTCTTTGTACCAGGTAGCTTTGTGCTTGTTTTGTTCCATAAAAGTAAATCTCTGTTCACTAAGGAATTATGATAGTGAATGTGACTCTCCGGAATTATAGGGCTAATTCCAAAAGAATCTTAGTTTTATTCCCCCACATTGTAATATTAACACTCGGGAATTTTGTTTATCGCGATGTTTAATAATTTGGCCAGCAGAGGGCACTGC
Organism: Gorilla gorilla gorilla; assembly: GCF_029281585.2. Taxonomy (NCBI): domain Eukaryota; kingdom Metazoa; phylum Chordata; class Mammalia; order Primates; family Hominidae; genus Gorilla; species Gorilla gorilla. The sequence goes on from NC_073241.2 coordinate 99,827,910, forward strand.
ATGCTGACAATCTCTCCACACCAGTCGCTCAAATCCTCAAGGGTTCCCGAAGTGTTACGGCTTAACTCAGGGGTGTTTGCAAGTGCTTTGCTCTTCTGTTTCAGACATAAACATATGTCAGAAATTAAAAGAGGGTTGTGAAGCAGGAAATTAGATTAACAGTAGCATATAATTTCCCTCTATTTGTTAATAAAGATAAAAAATATTGGTATGTACACCCATGTCTACAGGGTTTTAAATGTAGCTGTATTAATTAATGTATTAATAATATGATACCACTACTTCTTGCATAAATCAACATAACTTCTAAATTCTCTTTGAAAATATTTTTGGTTTTATATTGTGGTTTAATTCTCAATCATAAACTAAAAATTAAAAAAACCTGATGCCTAATGTTATACTTTCTTTCAAACCTTAAGATAGATATTATTGTTTGAATAGTATCAAAATATTGTGGTTCTGCACAAATGCTTTTTATAACTTCTTACGATGATATTTTAATTTCTATTTCCACATATGGATATGAGTATTCAAAAACATTTGACGCACAATTTTCTTCTCTTCATCTCCCCATTATAAAAATGTAAAGGTGTGTTTTAAAACCCGTTTGCTCATGGTTAAACTTGACAATGTGGAGACCGCTTTGTTAGCTGGTCCTATTAGTTAATGCACAGGATTTGTGTTTTTCATTTAAGGAATAAACTAAACTGGTACCATCCAATGCTACTGACTTGATTTGCCATAGCCCATCTCTGTGATGTAAATATGGATTCCCTGGCATTTGCAGAGTTAAGACAGTCTCCTGGGATCAAAGCCTGCATCACATAAATACAGGAGAAAAGCTACTAAAGATTTCTTACAGTAGGAAAACACTCAAGAAGGTTTTTGTATTAAAAATCCCTTATCCCAAAAACTGTAGGCTGTGTTCTGATGATGTATTACTAATTTATCAGATATATTTAATGACAGTTTGTAACATGTTCCTACTAAGTGAAGGAACGGTGCTCTGATAAGCACTGGGCAGAATTGAAGAAGTATGACATTCTCTGATCACTTAATCCATGCTCAATTTGACTAGCAATTTTATTTAGGTTTATTGCTTGCTATATAATATACTTAGTTGTATAAGTAAGATACAGATTAATAGTATTTAAATATTACTTTGGAAGCTTTTAAGGGAAATAATTCTAATTCTGAATAATACTAAATAGCTCTGCAGCATGTTGGGATTTAAATATAGATTCAGTCACTACTGTAGATTAAGTCATGATTTGTCTTTTAAAATTGGAAAGCGAGTTAACTTTTGCCCATTGGTTCTCTTTGCAGTGAGTGACCGCCTGGGTACCTGTGGGCATCTGCATTCCACATTGTGTCTGCAGTGCCCTCTTGTGGCCATGCATCTTTATGCAGATAGAGTCTTCCTCTACTACTATCTTTTGGGGCTTCTTCCATTTCGCTTTGCATTGGTGAGGCTACTGGAATAGGACTTACTTGAGCCCGGTTCATTATCTACAAGTAGGATATTGGTACCAGACAGCACTAGGAAGACTAATACAATCTTGGAGGAGGTACATCATAGCTTGATGTTCTAAAGATTAGCTTTAAGCCATTACATTTTTGGTCATTTATTTAAAGTGATTATTCCTCATAAAATATGGTTATTATCAAAGAGCCTTTCTCCATTTGTCCCAGATCAACAATGACTGGTAAGAGGTTCAGTACAGAAGAGTCATCATATACAGTCCTAACCACCTCTGGCCTGATCTATTTTACACTGGGGCATGACTGGCATTCACTCCAGTCTTCCATGGCCTAAATAAGATTAGTACTCTGAACACAGTAAGAACTTCATGATTCCACCTCAGTTCCACCCAAGGCAAGGGGAATACTTCCCCCATTTCACAGACGTTTATATAGTGTCTTTTAGGGAAGAGGCAAAACACAGATTGTTATGGTTAAGACCTGAGTTCTGTAGTCAAACCTAGGCCAGCCCATAGCAAACTTTGTGAATCCAGGCAAAGAATTCAACTTTACTGCCTTCATTTTATCATCTGCTTACTGGGGAGAGTAACAGGTTGCTCTGAAGATTAAGTGCCAACAGGCCTGTGAAACATTGAACAGTCATTATTAGTTACTGGTGCTAAAATGCAATTGGTGCTAAAATGGGACTTTCTTATACATTTTTTGATTTTAAATTAATAGACTTTAGTTTTTAGAACCATTTTACGTTTACAGAAACATTGAACAAATAGTACAGAGATTTGTCATCTATCCTTCCTTGTACAGTTTCTTCTATTAACATCTTCCACTAATATGAGACATTTGTTATAATTCATGAACAAATATTAATACATGGTTATTAACTAAAGTCCATAGTTTACTCTGGGTGTTGTATACTCTGTGGGTTTTGACGTGACTAATGACATATATCCACTACTGTAATATTATACAGAATATTTTCATTGCCCTAAAAATCCTCTGTGTTCTGCCTGTTCATCCCTGCCTCTCTGCTGCTCCTGGCAGCCCCTGGTCCTTTTACTCTCTGGATAGTTTTGCCTTTTCCCGAATATTGTACAGTTGGAGTCATGCAGGATAAAGGCCTTTCTGGCTGCCTCCCTTCATTTAGAAATTTGCATTTAAGTTTCCTCCATGTCTTTTCATGGGTTGATAGCTAATTTCTTGTTATTTTTGAATAATATTTCATTGTCTGGCTGTACCACAGTCTGTCCACTCACCTTTATTCCTATAGTATTTTAACTGCTTCCTTTCCTGTGTCGCCCACTACTGTGAGCCAACGGAGGAAGAATGCTGCAGTACGCCCAGTACTATAGCCTTAGAATCTGGGACAATACTCGTTAAATAATAGCTCTTCAATAAGTATTTGTCTAAGTAAGAGAAGTTGAAAGAAAGAACTTTTGAATTGACCACAGTAGCATTTATTTTGGTAGTGGTGCTAAGGGACAGGGCTTCCAAAGGGCTGTCAAAAGTGATTCCCGTTATTAGTCTGCTTTCTTCTTGGAACCTGAAGGGCTTGGTGGTCCTGGGAGCACACTCCCTGCTGCGGAGCCTACGGTGCGGCAACACACTTCCCAGGGAGCTGCACTGGGCCACGGACATGCGTCAGTGGGCATGCCAGCTGGACGTGTATTTCCGGCCGTTCTAGCAACTTCTGCTGTCAGGAGGGACCCCTGTGTTCCCCGGAAGATGGCTCAGTGGTGACTGTCATATCTCTGCCTAGAGAAGAGTTAGTGTGGTCGGGGGATGTGGAGAAGAACTGGCATAGGATGTGATCAGTCATAGTTCCCTGGGGATCCTTATAAATCCATCTGTAAACCATCGAGTGTTTATGGATAAAATCATGGCAGTAAAGTATTTATTATTTAATGACTGCTGCAGGGGAAGTTTTAGAATTTTCACTGGCAAGGTAAGGGAGTATAATTTGTGTTGTAGGTGGTGGTGAAGGTTACTCCTAAAATCAACATTATAAGCTTAAAAAAAAAGAGAAAGGAAGAATAGTGTTTGGTATAAAAGTGACCTGAAAGAAAACTGTCTGAAAGGTTTTTGTTAACAGAGGAAAAATGTTTCTTCCATGGACTCATGTGTTCAGAGAAATTGTTCAATTCAAGGAGAGAAAAAGATTCAATATACAATTCTTCTTACTCAATTTTTTTTTTTTTTTTTTTTTTTTAGAGACACGGTCTCACTTTGTTGCCCAGGCTGGAGTGCAGTGTCATGATCATAGCTCACTGTGGCCTTGAACTCTTGGGTTCAACTGATCCTCCTCCCTCAGCCTCCTGAGTAGCTGGGACCAAGGCATGTGCTACCATGCATGGCTAATTTTTTTCTTTTTCTTTTTTTGTTTTTAGAGATGGGGTTTTGCTTTGTTGCCCAAGCTGCTCTTGAATTCCTGGGCTCAAGAGATCCTCCCACTTTGGCCTACCAAAGTGCTGGGATTACAGGCGTGAGCCACCTCACCAGGCCAATTTGTTGTGAATTGAAAAACAGAGGATCAGAGATCCATTCTGTGGCAGGGCATCATAAGGTGAGGCCTGCCCTTGAAAGACCTGTCCCAGCAGCTCAGAGTTTATGTGGGGAGGGCTCAAGGCAATTTTCAATCAATCAGTTATGAACTGGGTTGTTTTAGGCACCTCCTCCTATTTACCCTGGTGGTGATAGAGGGTTTCCCACCCTAGGGTTGTAGAGATGGCCAAACCCATGGCACCTGACACCGGACAGGTGTCCAGCAGGGGATGGGGGAGGTAGGCTTTGTAGTAACAAGAGGAGGAGGATGTGATTGGCTTGTTTGGATAACTCCATGGGTTGGCAGGAAACTGAAGCCTGCTACTCAGGGATATGTGTGGTCCCATGGTAAGGAGTGTCCTTTAGCTAGGGGATCTTTCCCACAGGAGGGAGGGAACTTGAGGTAAGGCCATTGAAGGCCCTTCTAGTTTCCCAGATGTCAAGACAGCATACAAAACTGCATCTTAATTTTAGGCCTTACACCCATGTGTGTAGGTTAGGGATGTCAAAGGGAGAGTAGCATGTGGAGGCTAATAAATTAAAAATAATTAAATGAGCCAGGCGTGGTGGCTCACACCTGTAATCCCAGCACTTTGGGAGGCCGAGGCAGGTGGATCACGATGTCAGGAGATCGAGACCATCCTGGCTAACACGGTGAAACCCTGTCTCTACTAAAAATACAAAAAATTAGCCGGGCATGGTGGCAGGCGCCTGTAGTCCCAGCCACTTGGGAGGCTGAGGCAGGACAATGGCATGAACCTGGGAGGCGGAGCTTGCAGTGAGCTGAGATCACACCACTGCACTCCAGCCTGGGCAACAGAGTGAGACTCTAAAAATAAATAAATAAATAAATAAATGGCTAGCCAAAGTAACCAGATTACCTTTTTTCCTCCTTATAAGAGGCAGCCCACATGTAAGGAACAGTTCCACTGTGCTCTCTGAGTCACTTTCTTTGAACTTCATCACGGAGTATTCATAAGAGGCACACAGCTCATCCACCAGGGCAAATGAAGGGAAAAGTTCCAAAGAGGTGCTTCATGCCCCATAGCAGGTAATTTCTGAGCAGTGAATGTTTAGCGTCCCAGACATGAAATTTTAAGTTTGGTTTTATACAAGGGTCCCAGGTACCTTCATACACCCACATATTTTTTAGCAAGCTTGTGCATGTGGGCCACAAAGCACAGAATGATTTCTTTCTGCAGACTAGATATGGAGTTTTCATTTATTTTTAATAATTTATTTTATCCTCTGGTGGGATTTTGTATATACTAGTGGATATTCTCTAAAGGCACATACACACAGAGGACATATTTACATGATAATTGCTCAGGTAGACAGGTGTGATGCTTGTACTCATTGAATATGGTGTGACTAATTTATTCCATCATGTCAAAGATCACTGTTGATATGAAGTTCTATTTATTGTCTTTGAGTGTGTTTTATACTATCATGGGTTATCGGATTTTTATTTTTATTCCTGGGCATTGCTCTATTTTCTTCCAAGGGCCCACCAAATGAGATAGAGGTGAGATGTCTAGGTCTGTATTCTCAGATTTTGCTACAGAAAATTATGTATTTTCTAGATTTTCTTTCCAGAGACCCTTAAGACCCAAACTGTGGTTTCTAATTGCACCACTTGTTCTTAATGTTTGGCCACTCATTTACTCCCATAAGGGTTTCCCTCTTCACTGAGAATAAATAGCCAAGCCCTTGATTTGTCTCTTTCTTGCAAAGGTGGGTTAGAGTGGGGAGGTCCAGTACACGACTCTAGGAGTGAAGGAGCTGGCCTCACTCTTAACATTGCAAGTTCTTTTTCCTATTTCCACTCAGTGGCTATGAGATCTGCAGCTCTCAGCCCCTGCCTGTCTGGCACCATCGTGACTCTGCCGAGCGTTCCCATCCAGTGTGGGGAAGGCAAGATTTAGGCCAGTTGTTAAAATCCTGATGAGAGTTAATGCATGCCGAACAGGGATTTACATTCTAGCTTGAGAGTTATTAAAAATGAATGCTATGCTGAGCTATTTTATCTTGGCTTTTGGATTTGGAAAAGCCTCTAATAAAAGCCTCTAAGAAAGACTATGAATAACTTGAAAGTCCCTTCATATTCATAATAGATATTTTGCAGCAACGAATTTCCAATGTCCAGTTATAATCAGTGACCAATAGTCAGCCACCAGGGTGGGAATTATTACTCTCTGTGACTTCTCAGGCATCTGCTTAACCGGGGTAGGCAGAAAATGAGAATGTTTTATGTCAGTAAATTAAATCTGTTGCAGACAGATCAGCCATTTATGGTAGATGACAAGCCTTAGTCATCACTTACTGTCAATAATAATATTGTAAGTATGTAGTGGGGACGGTGGGGGCTGTGATGTGTGTCAGTATCTCTATAATAGACTTCTCTCTAAGATTCAAGTATCCAGAGATAAGTTTGGCAGATAATAGGTTCAGTTTTATGAGCTTTATTGTTATCTTGGTGATGTGCTAATACCTAAAATCTCAGCATAGGCATAGCTGTAGCAACTGGAACTGCCTGGGGTTATAGATTGCTAAATGTAATTATTCAAGCACAGTTGTGTTGACAGGCGACTTCAGAAATATAGATTCTAATCATGGCTCTGCAAAGTTTGGTGGAGATTGCTCCTTGAATAAATAAAATATAAAATTTATACTGATATCATGTAAATGAGCTTCTAAGAAAGAGCCCTATTAATGAGAAGAAAGCACGTTGCATTAGAGGTCAGATGTACTACTTTTAAAATATCTGAGACAGAAGAAGAATTTAGCAAGCATTCATGGAGAGCATTTTTTGGATGTCACTTTATGTTACTGGTGAGCACTGAAATAATTGAAATCCATTTCTGACTTCACAGATTGAATGAAATTACTTAAACAACACACATGTAGACCAAAAAAAAAAGCCTCTGATTGAATATAAGCCCTATGTAAACAAAGAATGTTAGTTTAGGAGACTAGAAATTCATGTAAAAATATTCTTTTTAATCCTTGGGCTCATTAAAGGGAGCTAAATTGTGGCAGGTTAACTGAATCCGGTATTTGGGGTATCCAGGCCATCTAAATCTCTCCCTCTACTCAACTGGGGCTTCCGCCTGCTGAGGAGGGGGAGTAGGGACTCAAAATATATCCAATATATTAAATAAAATATTCATTATAATTTATATAACTTGGAATTTAGTGCTCTTCCAACAGAGTTGCTAGATTTAGCAAGTAAAATTACAGGATGCCCATTAAAATTGAATTTCAGATCAACAAAGAATATTTCTTTTCACTTTTAATAAAGTTTATTTTTTAGAGCAGTTTTGGGTTCCCTGTAAAACTGAGCAGAAAATACAGAAGAGTTCCTATGTAACTCCTGACCACCCTCCTCCCTCATATCTGCATCCCCCACCAGCAGAGTGGTACATGTGTTATAATTCATGAAACCATATTGACACATAATTATCACCCAAAGTCCACAGGTTACATTACGATTCACTCTTGGTGTTGTACTTTTGGTGTTGTATGGGTTTTGAGAAATGTATAATGATATGTGTCCACCATTATAGTATCATACAGAGTATTTTCACAGTCATAATGATCCGTGAATCTCTGCTAATTCATCCCCCTCTCCCTTAAACTCCTGGCAACCACTGATCTTCTTACTGCCTCCATAGTTTTTCCTTTCCCAGAATGTTGTAAAGTTGGAATTGTACAGTATGCAGTCTTTTCAGATTGGTTACTTTCACTTAGTAATGTGCCTTTAAGTTTCTTTCATATCTTTCTATGTCTTCATAGCCCATTTCTTTTTAGCCCTGAATCCTATTAATATTCCATTGTCTAGATGTACCACAGTTGACTTACTCATTCACCTGGTGAAGGACATCTTGCTTGCTTCCAAGTTTTGGAATTAAGAATAGAGCTGCTATAAACATCTGTGTGCAGATTTTGGTGTGGACGTAAGCTTTAAATTCATTTGGGCAAATGCCTAGGCGTTTGAATGCTGGATTGTATGGTAAGAGTGTGTTCCCCTTTGTAGGAATAATTTTTTTCAGTTTAAGTATGTCCCTAGTATTGCATGACATCCCTCCCTGCCAAAGATGGAGTGGCTTCCTGCAGTGCAGTGTGTGCAGAAGTCACAACATTTCTAGTCATGGTTGTGACCAATAGGGTAAACTTTTACATTTCTATCTGCCCCTCCAGTTGAGGTAACTCACCCCCACCCACTGGCTGGATACCTTGGCAGCCAATGGGGCTAGAAGGAGCCAGAGACCCCAATCGAGGATGGCTGGGCCAAGACACATTCTTGATCCTGGTTGTGCCAGCCACCCTTAAAATCCCTACTGGACTTGGTGCTGTGGGCTTAGAGGTGCCCTAAGTTCCAGAACTGCCTCTGGGCTTCTTGCCTTTTCTCTCATTCTCCTTCTGTACCATGCTGCTTTCTGGTGCCCAGGCCTTGTTCCTGCTGCTCCTGACTTTGTTCCCCTGGGCTGCTGGGTTCCGATGATACCAAAGATTCCTCAAGGTGGGCTGAAGCCTTCAGGATTGAGGCCCACGGTCTGGAAGGCATGAGCCCTTCTCCGTGGAGCTGTTTGAGGTCAGAAGGAAAAGCAGCCGCTCCTGTGTCAGGGCGATGGCAGTGCCGGGTGTTGCACAGGCTGGGTTCGGCATAACCACTTCCGCTTCCCTGCCAAGATCGCTGTCGCTCAGCCAGTTCTTGAGGCGAGGCTCCAAAGCGGTGGCGTCAAAGCTGGCTGCTCAGTGGAGGCCCCTAGGGAGCTGTGAACGCCCCCGTGGGCAGGCCTCATCAGGCTCAGTAAGTCAGGAGGCTCAAGGTCGCCGCAGGCAGGGATATTCTGAGTCTCTGAGGGCGGAACCCCTGGTCTCCGGGGGGAGCTGCCGCTGGGCCCCAGCTGGGGGCACCGTGGAAGGCATTTCCGCCCCGGGCACTTTGCCTAGCCGGCTGTCCGCGAAGCCGCAGCCTTCTCACTTCCGGGAGTCGAGGCCCTAGGCTGACCTCAGGTGCTAGGGTGCGTCCCTGGCCGCCGTGGGGCCCATTACCTGACGCGGAGCAGCCGTGGGCGCCGTGCGTGCCGGTTCCCCGCGTGCCTGGCCCCACAATGGACCAGGCTGGAGTGCGACGGTGATTTGAGGCAGTCACTGATTATTTCTGTGCCTCCGTGGACTCTTCTTTTGGAAAATCTAAGTTCCCTAAAACTCTAACAGTTAATCTGATAAAATGGGACATAAAATACATATTTTTCCTTCCATGTGATGTGAGGAAGTTGAGCTTCAAAAAAAACGGTCACAAAAACAAAGAGAGTGCCTGGCGGCCTGGACTCCGGATCCTGTGAAATAAACCCGGCCGGAGCTGCTCTTGTCTGAGGACAGGAGTCCTTGAATCACCTTATTCCTGCGAATAAAGGTGTCCCTCCCACTTGTCAAGCTCTTGAACTGGGTGAATAAACCCAATTTTTATAAAATCATAATGTTAATTGACTAATGGTGGAAACAAAATTTTATCATAAGGTTTGTGAATAGGCATGGATTCCAAGCAAAGAGACTGAGAGGCTTTAAAATAGATGTTTTTCACCAACCTGTCCACAAAAGAGGCTGTTTTGCCGGAGATCCTGGCACTCATTGATGTCTGAGATTTTTCTGGGACTGTGGATAGGAACGGTCACATGCAAGCTGTGACTCTCATTGTTCTGTGCTTCCAGGGAAGACGACCTACCTTTTGAATTAAAAGGTAAATAAGCCATTAGGTTAATGTTTATTCTTGCAATTTACGAGCAGTTTTTTTTTTCAATTCGCATATTTGTGCTCCAGTTACCTTAATTTTGTACTTCAATTTCAGATGCAATTCTTCTATTCTTAATATATTCAGGTCTCATTTCAACCAAAATATAAGGCTTTTTAAAGCTAGAGAAATATGTGAGTGATTATGTTTGCTGATAATTAAACACCTCAGGATCATGTATAATCAAGTAAACTTTATTCATTGAGACATAAATAGATAAAATACAGAAAAAGCAAGAAAATAGTTTCATGGATCTGGTTTCAATTCTGTACAACCACCATTTTGGGAGTCCTACTATGTGTCAGGCACAGGAGCTCGTTATTGGATCAACAAGAGAAAGATAATGTCCTATCTATAAGGTGATGACAGAGGAAATGGATATGTTATAGATAATTTTTATTAAATGGTCAAAGGCAATTTTAGATTTAGATAATATTTGGCTATAATTTTGTTATAAAATGTGCACTTAAATTTTAAGGCTTTTAAATGGTAATGATATAAATGTTGCATTGAAATTTCAGTACTAATAATGATCACGTGATGTACTGATATATAAGTCCAGGGAAGAAATAGCCATATAACAGAAGAAACCTCTGATGGTTCTAATCCCTGAATATAGGTTAATGTTTCATGACTTACTAATTTTATTAGTAAAACAGAAAGAATATTGTATAGCGACTTGTACTTATATGAACACAGATATATTCCAATTATTATGTAGTATTTCTTCATGGTCTAAATAGGGAGTAATCTAAAAAAGACATTTAATATGACCATGACTTGGCATTGGAGAGTTAAAGTGGGTTTACTCTGATTTGCTTTAATAAGTGCTTTATTTTTACATTTTTATTATTAAAAATAATCTCAGAATTTTCTGGTCTTCCCAACAAGGGGAGAAATAAATTTTCAGAATTTTGAGCTAGAGAATATTTGCACTCATATTTCGCCTTTGCTATAGAATTCTAACTAGTATTTGCTGTTGCAAATAAATCTTCTAAAAAAAGAATGGCTAAAAAAATTGCTACTAGATGTGCACCAAATGTTTTTCTAACAGGCAGTTAAACTGGATTATATAAATCAAATGTAATGGTGGTTTTTAAGTCACCGTTTTCTCCAGGTCCATTTCATTTTATGATTCTGTCATCAGGTTTCTTTGGTGACAGGCAGGCTTCCTCTGTCTTTTTTCTGCATTCTTGTCATTTTATGTCGGCTTTATTCTTTAATTTGAACTTGAATCACGTCATCTATTCTTTCTTTTTTCTCCTTTAGTTTTGCTTTAGTTATTTTGATTCTACACCTTATATGTTCTTTCTAAGTATTTCATACACAAATAGCTTTTATCTCAAGTACTGAGAACTCTTCTAACCTATATATGTTTTCTTTACTTTAGGATATGATCCAAAAATATTGAGTTGAATGGACTTACTGGATTAAAAAGGCTGTGATTAAGTATGTTAATTTACATTTTGATTTGTGAAAATCAAAGATGATTAGCAGTATAATGAACATATTTGAAATAATTTGGGCTCTTTTAGCCAGAATTAGAATAAGATTTGTGAGGAAGAAATTGAATCTGCTTTGGTTATTTAACAGTTTTCTTGCCAGTGTATTTTATGTGGATACAGCACTTAGGAACATCAGAAACATACAGTATTATCATGCTGGAGAGAGACTGTAGGAAATGCTTCTTTTGCTGTATATGTACTAGTTTAGAATTTTGATCCAAGTTCTGGAATGTTTGTTATATCTGTACATATGTTCAACTCTGTCTTGGATTTGTTACAGTGTCCAGAGAGCATATCTAAGAATTTTCCTCTGTTTTTCTGGGGAAGTAAAACATACTTTGATGATTCCGGAAACTTTATCCGTATTTTGCTACACATATATACATACACATATTTGCACAATGTAAACTCTATATTATGAAAATAACACTTACTCATTAAAAATCAAGAATACAGAAGTCCTGCTCCTCTGGGCTTTCTTTCTTAATAATTGGGTGTCTATTCTTCCCAGTTTTTTTCTATGTCTATAGCAGTGGTTCTTATACTTTAGTAAGCGTCAGACTCTACTGGAGGGAGTATTAAAACAGATTGCTGGGTCCCACCCCACAGATTCTAATTTAGTGTGTCAAGGGATGACTGTATTACTAGTTTTAGTTCCTTGATTGATTTCTCTTGAACTCTAAGTAATATTTTACCTTTTAATCTCTTGTTTCATTATATATAGACAATATCTCTTGATTACCTACAGTGTGATATGATGTGATATGAGTATATTAATAACATTATTCTTTCAACTCTTCCTACTTACTTTCCAAATCTTGTTTACTTGTTTGTCAACACAGTCTTTGATTCCATTCTTTAACCATAATTGTCTTCTTTTCTTTGTCAATAGTTTGATAATAACTTGGAAATGAAATAGTTTTCTTGATCTGACTGGATACTTATTGTTCTCTAGAGCACCATGTAATGCACAATGATTTTCTTTGTTTTTTTTTTTTAACTCTTTGTCTTCCATGGAGTTTCTATTGCCTTTATTTTTTTACTTTACCCTATACCTTTACCATAGCCTCATTTTAAAATAACTCAATATAATACCATTTATTCTGTTGATATCCCCTTGCCCAATACTTATCTCTATATCCTTTACTTTATTTTGTTATTTTATTTTATTTATCTTTCTCTGCTTTTAACTGATTGCTCTCTAGGATAGCTACACAGCTGTTATCCTGGGACTGTCCTTCATAGCTCTTCTCAGTTGGATCATCACTTTACTACATTCCCTAATTTCTTCTTTCTTAGTCCTTCCTCTTGCTGAATTACACCCTTCATTAACTTCCTAAGAGGGAAATCAATATGCTGAGTCATGCATATTTGAAAATGTCTTCAATCAGCCCATATAAATGATTAAGTGGTTGGCTTATGTAGAATTTTCCATTGAGAATGATTTTCCCGTGAGAAATTTGAAGACATTACTACATTGTCATCTACCTTCCAGTGTTAGTGATTCTCTTTCCTTAGCATATTATTTTTCTCCCATATTCTCTGGAAGCCTTAATATCTTTTCTTTATTCTCAGTATTCTAAAAATTATCTAATTATTCTCTTTTTTTCTCTTCTCTGTTGTCTCTGTTGGGAATCTGTTAGTTTGATGGAAAACAAACTTGATTTCATCCAATTTTATTTGATGACTATCATCTCTTCTTTATATTCTGCTTTTCTGTAAGATATTCTTCATTGAATGTCTTATCTTCCAAGTGATTGGCAATCATATTTTAATTCCTGAGTATTTTCTGATTCTCTAATTTTTTCATTTTGATAGCAAATATTATTATTTGTGGATAGACTATCTCCTTAGAGGTCTTTGAATGTATCACTTAAAATTTTTTCTTTTCCTTTATTGTTTCTTTTTCCTACCCACCCCCCCAACCCCCAGGGTTAATTTATTTCCTTTCTTAAATCTTGGGTTTTATATTGTCTTATTAATCTTGGTCCTTATGTTGCAGGATTTCCTGAAATATCTGGTGACACTTGGTTGCACATTCATACTTAAGAATGAGGCACTAAAAACTTATGACTGAGAGCCCAGACTTCATGGATTAGTTTTTTTTTTTTAATTTAACAAGGATGTATTCACAGGAATACATGCAAGTAAAGAAAAATAACAGAAAAACTAAAATGAAATGAAGCGTATTCAAACCACTTCCATTCTGTGACTTTTAACTTGTAGTCTCTGCTTATATATGCAGGGTACAGGAGGCCCCCAACATGGGCCAATGCAGTGAAAGAACCCTGCATTCCATCCTCCATGGCTTAGTTCTTGATACTTTCTAAAACACCAAATTACAGATGGCTTTGCTTAGTGCTATGTCTCTTGAAATGACTCTTCTGTTTCTTCCCAATATTGTGCCCAATTTCTTTAAAAAGATCATCTTCCTTTTTTGGAGATGGTGGCCCGGAGGTGACTTGTATTGCAAAAATAGGCAGCCAGGTGTTTTGCACATAAAAGTTAGGGATGGGATGAAAAAAATCAACATTTATAGGCTTTTTTTTGTGTGTGTGTGTGTGGGGGGGGGTGGAGTTTTGCTCTGTCGCCCAGGCTGGAGTGCAGTGGCGTGATCTTGGCTCACTGTAACCTCCGCCTCCTGGGTTCAAGTGATTCTCCTGTCTCAGCTTCCTGAATAGCTGGGATTACAGGCATACGCCACCAAGCTGGGCTAATTTTTGTATTTTTAGTAGAGACAGGGTTTCACCATGTTGGCCAGGCTGGTCTTGAACTCCTGACCTCAGGTGATCTGCTCACCTCAGCCTCCCAAAGTGCTGGGATTACAGGCAGGAACCACTGCACCCGCCCTATAGGCTGTTTTTCTTCCCATGTCTCAGTAATAGTCTCCTTGTTTGCTGGTACTTTTGGGCCTTTAGTTTCTCCAAATCAGCAACTAGCTTGACTGAGACCTCCGTTCCATGTCTTTTAAGTTGTGATTTTCCTGCTGCACTTTGTCTTGCATATACAATCTTATAATTCCTTTCAAAATCTCCATTCCATTAAAAATAAAATTTTTGTGGAACCTTATTCCTTTACTATTATGCTAATGAGGTCTGATAAATGGGGGCAATAAAAACATGTTCTTAGTCTTGTGTCCAAAGTATAAAATGTCACATGTAAAGTTTATATCCAAGGTATATTACATCTTATTTTGGTGAAATCACAATTTAGAAAGGATTATGATTGGGCTGAATTTTAAAAGTAATGGGAGACTTTTGTGCATGAATCAGTGTACAGAATCAGCTGTCAATGGATCCCTGACAAAATCCTTATTTAATTTTTTGTCACTTACGGGAGACTTTTTTTTTCCCCATGGGAGCTGTTCTAGAACAGCACTGTCCAATAGCACCTTGAGTACTTGGAAATGTTCTATTATTTGCACTATACACTATGGTATCCATGAGCCACATGTGGGTTTTGAGCACTTGAAATGTGGCTAGTGCTACTGAGGGAATGGATTTTATATTTTGTTCAATTTTAACTAAATTAATGTGAATAACCACATGTGGCTGGTAGCACCTTGCTGGACAGGCAGTTCTAGATCAATGGACTGTCATTCATCATCAGGATTTATCTATGTGGATTCTTTTCTATAGCATGAGACATCTCTATTTTAAAAAGAAAAAAGCATTTTTTTTTAATCCCACCAAGTATTAGTTCTTTACAGGCAGGAACAGGGTAGTTCATGCTCATTCTTGCATTTTCAGTGCCTAAAACAGTGCCTGGCACGTAGTAGATGATCAAAAGCATTTGTTGGCCAAGTGAATAGAGAATAGAGAAAGCAAACAAGATTTTGAGTGTGTAGATATGAGCTTTATCAGGCCATTTCTAGGTAGAGATTTCAGACAAGGATTCAGCTGTAAAGAATAGATGCTTCACTTTCCACTTCAAAATGTCATGTAACAAGCACTTTTATGTTATCATGGAAACACTTCTTATGTTGCATGTGAACCATTTATTCTACTTGGATACACATTTGCCATTTTATTTGTGCTATTTTTTACTTAGCTAAACCCTCTGTGTTCTTTCTGATTCAGCTTAGGTGACACCAATGTCCAGGAAGAATTCTTCAGCTCTTCACTCCCACTTCACCCCACCCAGCCCCATGCTTCTCTGGACCTCATTTAAAAGCATCTTCTCTGTTGTGTTAGCTACTCTCACCTTGCATGGTAGTTTCACGTTCACATCTTCTCCATGATACTGTGAACTTTTTCGAGGCAACACCATATCTTAATTAGCTCTGGTACTTAGCATAATACCAGAGAGATGTGGACATGTGACCAGCTCTTTTCCTCATATTAATTGCTAGGCTGGACTGTTGGCTATAGTATAATACTAATGGCCTACAAGGTAAATACATTTAATAGTCAAAGTGTTTGTGTTTGCCCTTCTCTTATTTTAAATGTAGTTATCAGAGACTGAGAAAAAGGACTTATCTTTCTTGGTATTTAATGTATATTTGATATTATTTAGAAATATAGATAAATACCAATAATTCATAACTAATAAATTGCATTAATCTTCATCTATGTATTTACTAAACATGATAGAGTGTTTCTCAAGATAGCCTTATTTTGTCTTTGCATTTTCTCTTTTTTGGAGGCAAGAGCAGAATGCTAAGTTGCATTTTCCGTCTTGGTAGAAGGCTGTGCTTGATAATTGTGGAGCTGACATGAAAGGCAGCTGCAGTTCTGAAGGGACTGCTGTGTTTTAGATAGGGTTAGGATAGGTGCCATCTTCTCAAGTGAGGTTTGCGTATCTGTGAGGCACATTCAGCAAAGCAAGCAAATGCTGATAAACCGTCCTCTTAGAGCAGGAAAGAGGCAAAAAACTCAGTGTTTTTTTAAAAAATGAGACATGCAGAGAGACACGGTCCTGATAACAAAAGAGCCCAGGATGTTTCATGTCTTTCTGGGAGAGAGGAGGGGAAGAAAGACACAGAAACCCAGGATCTCATCCTAACAGCTGTAAGAGGATTAAATACCATGGCCTGAGGAACTGTTTCAGTGCACAGTATCCTGGAGCTGCTGAGGCCACAGGAAGGGAAACAGCTTACCATTTAGGCAGAGCTTTAGGAGGCAGAAGCACAGGACTGACGGAAGGATGGCATGCAGACCCGAGTTGTCTCTACCTCAGCCCAGAACTCCATAGATGTCAGTGCTCCTTTTTCTGGGCTGCTGGGTGATCTGGACGCCACCCATGGTGGCTGTAGGTAGCCAACCTTGACAGCACATGATGATTCTCCCTGAAAGGCAGTAACCCTCAGGCTTCTTCTCCATGGGACTTGGAAGGAGATGAAAGAGCAATGCCCTATCTGGTCCCCTTGTTGACACACTGGATTATAGCAGAAATACATAAAATTTCATACCAAGGCTCAGGTGAATTTTAGGATGATATTGTAGCATGGGACAGGCGTAGGCAGACCTTTTCTGTAAAGGTGCAGGTATTAGCTTATTAGGGCCACCATAACAAAATACCACAGGCTGCATGACTTAAACACTCACAGTTCTGCAGACTGGAAGTCCAAGATCAAGGTGCCAGCAGCATTGCATTCCTCCACAGCCTCTCTCCTTGGTTTGCAGACCGATGCCTTCTCGCTGTGTTCTCATGTGGTCTTTCCTCTGTCTGCCCACATGTGTGTTCTAATCTCCTCTTCTTATAGAGATAACAGTCAGATTGGATGAGGCTACTCATGGCCTCATTTAACCTAATTATCTCTTTAAAGGCCTATCTTCAAATGCAGTCATAGTCTGAGGTACTGGGGGTTAGGACTTCAACATATGAATTTTGGAGGAACACAATTCAGTCCATATTAAGATATATCCTAAATATTTTAAGCTTTTACAGCTTCTTATCTCTGTCATTTAGTGTGAAAGATGCCCAGGCAGTACATAAATGAATGAATGTGGCTGTGTTCCAATAAAACTTTATTTATGGACACATTTAAATTTCATACAATTTTCACACATCATGAAATCTTATTTTTTTTCCAGCCATTTAAAAATGTGAAAACCTTTCTTAGCGCATAGGCTGCCTAAAATCAGTCCGCAGACTGGATTTATCAACCCCTGGAATAGAAATGCTGCTGTAACCCTGTCCAGTGCAATGTTGTGTGTGGCAGCCAATCCTCACAGTCTCTTTCAACCTGAGTGGATTTATGTGGGTTTATGTGTTCTGACAAGTATTTCATATGAACTCAGCCTGCTATGGAGACGTTTTGCTCTTTGCTGGGATACCCTTGGACATAGAGAGTAAAGCCATCCATCATCATGAGAGTATTGACGATGTCCTCCCTGCCTGGTGCCAAGGATGGAAAATATATCACACACATTCTACCGGATTCTGGGTTGAATGGCCCCTAATAGGTTGCCTATTCAAACAGCTCTTTGGGATGAGGAGTCACAGGATTGCCTTCAGTTTTAACATCCCTGCCATTTCAGACTTGAATTAATTCCACTGACATAGGGCAGTGCCTAGGGGAAGAAATCAATAGTTCCTATAATCCTTTTACAGGCATTTCATTAACCAGCACCAGTTGTGGCTCATCCAGGAGCAGGGACCTCAGGCCTTTCAAAAAGCCCTGCTGTGCCACCCAAGGAGGGCCTGCATTTTCTGTCTCTCTAGTTTGGGGTCTTTCAATTGAGCTTATGGCTGGTTCTCCAGCCCTAACGAAGAAGAGGTGATCCATCTCAGGATGAATCCTTAACTTTGGCCATGCCCCTCATTGAAGAGTGTCCACCTTCCTGGGTATGCTTTGTAGACATTGCCCTCTTTCTGGCCTGGTAACATAAGCTGGAGTTGGGTGGGGAGTGCATTCAGAGAGCCTTGGCATTGTGGCCAGGTCTGGGTTTGTGTACGGTACCAATGTTTGTCAGCATGGCCATTTATTCCTGCTTGGTGGCACCCATTCAGCACTGGTGAGCCCATCTGTAAGCAGGTGATCTTCAGTCTAAGCCTGAGAAGGTACCTTGTCTATATACGTGCTCTGAACTTCATATCAATAGCATTCTGAATCAGTTCTGGAACTTATTCTAACCAAAGAGTTTAATCAGTTTCCCTATCTCTCTTTGAATCCATTATGACCCCCACACCCTCAGAGAAGATTAAGAAGACCCCAAAAACATCTTAAGGTGAATTATCTGGTACAGATCAGCAAAAGCCAGAATAAAATGCCTGCTGAGAGCTTTGCAGCATGATCACAGTTATCACTCCACCAGTTCTTGCAGTATGCGGGAAGCCAGACCTCCATTTTTGTCCCAGAAATGTCTGTATCACAGGGCATTCTGGCATAGAGTAGCTTGAGGTCCAAATCTTGAGTGATTTGGCCGGGCTAAACTTGAGTGGTTTGGTCTTATAACACTGAGTGCAACTACAAAATGGTTTAGCTCTCTGAAATTGGTAGTAACAGTCAGAGACATTTTTAGAGTTATTTCCCCTTGCTAGGGGACCTAGAAGCCATGGATTGGGAAGGGAGAGGCAACATGGCCCTAGGGCGAGGCACTGCCTGGCTTTCCCTGCACAAAGCTGGGTGCAGACTTCGTGGAGGCATGCTCTGCAACAGGAGCTAGAGGCAGAGGTGGAGTGACAGGATTCGCAATGGAGCACAAGAGGCGTCCAATACAATTATCCTGCCCTCTGTACCACTGAGATCCACTCATGTAAGCATGACACATTTCTCCTCAAAGTAGTGGCCAGCTACACTCTCCAAAAATGACTACTACTATGGGTTAGCAATAGAAGAAACAGTAGTACTCCCTGCTTTAGCTGCTCTTGAGACCATAATTGGGAACACCACCCATTCTGCCTTCTCTCATTTTTGGTTAACATTTTAGCTGGTCGGCCCTACAGAGTTAAGGGGATTCAAGCCTTGTCCCAGGGGCTGGGGTTGGGGATGTGTTTTCTTCTTTTCTGTTGCGAGAATTGGTGGCTGCAAAGTCCTATTCACTGTTAAAAGCAGCAAGGGCAGCCCAGGCTTCTTTTTTGTCTCTTAATTCACCAACATAAGGAGATACGGTGACCAGGCGGGAGCTGTAGCTTTTGATTCTATGGAAGGTTACTGTGCTCTCTTATGTAAGTGATCATCATGCTGGGAACCAAGATCTTCAATCAAGCAAACCTTAAGGTTGCAGAGCTGGGAAGCATAAATTACCCGAGTGGATCTGCAGGATGGGTGGGTAGAAGGATCAAACCTGCTTCATGCACTTGGTTCCCAGGGGTTTAACCACTGGGGACACAGCATCATACATCAGTATATTAGGGTTCTCCAGAAAACAGAACTGATAGGATCTATAGATATACATATATAATATGCAAGAGGTGATTTATTATGGGATTTGGCTCATGTAAATATGAAGACCCAGAAGTCCTAAGATATGCTGTCTACAAGCTGGAGAATCAGGAAAGCCAGTGGTACAATTCAGTCTGAGTCTAAAGACCTGAGAATTGTGGCAGGGGGCGAGGTGGTGGGTTGCTGGAGTAAGTCCTGCAGTTCATAGTCCTGAGAACTGGAAGTTCTAATATCCAAGGGCAGGAGAAGACAGATGTTTCAAGAAGAGAGAGCAAATTCACCCTTCATTATTTTGTTTTATCTGGCCCCTCAATGTATTGGATGGTACACACTCACAATGGTGAGGGCAGATCTTCTTTACTCAGTTTACTGATTCACATGGTAATCTCTTCTGGAAACACCCTCGCAGGCATACCCAGAAATAATGTTTTATCAGCTATCAGGTATCCCTTAGCCCAGACAAGTTGTCACATAAAATTAACCATCACAATCAGCCTTAGGTTTAGTGCAGATACTGCACCCTCCAGGACAATGCCTGTGTAGTAAACTCCCACTGGCAGACTTGCTGGATCAGAATATCCTGGGAGGACTGTGATACTCCTAAATTATTCCAAATTCACCCAAATTCCACTTGGAATTTCACTGAAAATTCCAAATTCACCCAAGGAGCAATAAGCTGATGCATTCAACCCACCAATACCTAACTTTGATAGTTGTTAGGGTCATGGGAAAATTGCTGCTTGTAGGAAGATGGTAGCCACTTGTCCCCTTCATCAAGCAGTACAGATCAAGTTCTTGGGTTCTTACTGTGCCTGTGGCCTTACCTGTCTGAGGACGGGGATTGTTTGAGCTGTCTAGATGAGTTGAGCCTAATCTTGTAAGGGGTTGAGGTGGCTCACCCAAAACCCCACACACATTTCCCTGTGGGGCCCACGCTGCCTCTATATGGCATCTTGCCCACCACAACAGCAGAAACCCACATGTGTTTGCTGAGATGTGTCCTTGCCCTCGATGTTGAAGTTGGTGCTTTACAATCCTCCATGTCTATAGATTTCATTGGCCATACCCCAGTCTTTTATTGCCATGACTCACCTTGACATCTGTGAACAAAACTTGATCCTGAACTTGAGACAAGGACTCTCTGGGCTTACCCCAGTCCTTAAGTGTGTATTACCTTTGTCGCTGTCTTTCCTTTTTCATGTATCAGCTGCATTTCCACTGCAAACTAGAAGGTTCTTCAGGTCATCATGAAACATGAGCTTACTAAGCAGGAATCTCTATAGCCTATCCCTCAGCCTGGCCTGGGTCTCTGGATACATTGTTTGGTTCCTTTTTCTTCCACTTGATAAATAATTTCTACAACCTCATTGTATTTTTAGGAATTTTCTAAACTCCACTGACCTTCCTCTACCCTGTCCTTTTGGGAAGGTAGTGGGAAACTTGGCATGCACTTCCTTGTCACTTTGTACATCACTAAAGAGCTACTCCATGGCAGTCATGTAGAGGCCAGTGCATTTGAGACCATACACAGATGCCACCACCAGTCCTTTTGAACACAGTGGGTTCTCTGTACTTCTGTCCTTGGACCTTGACTTTCCTACTGCATCTCCTTGGGGGAGTACAGACAAAGTTGAGTTTCCTCATCCCTCGATGCAGACATTCTACGCCAGGTATACAGTCTAAGTTTGTAATAGTTAATAGAAGCCACTATTTTTTGCTGGCCACTTGTCCGATGTCATCACCTCTGTATCCCAGCACAGCTACTGGACCAGCCACACCATACCCTCACAAGAATGGCCATGGGTCTGGCTCCTCATTTGAGAACTGGCCTGACTTCTATAGACACTTCTTATCAGAGAATTAGGACTTAGATACTTATTGCCTTCTTTCATCTCCCTGCCCATGTGCCACCTCCTTTGCAAGACTCCAAATCATGAACCCTTGCTTAGAAAAACTCTATTTTTCCACATAGGAAAGTGTCACCCTATGTTAGACTGGCACCTGGCAAATTATTTAAAACTGAAGCCAGAATCAAGAAGGAACACTATGAGAATAACTTCTAGGTGCTAAAATGTTTTATCTCTAGCTGGGTTGCCTGGACTACATATTCTTAGGTTGCATCTGGCTTATTCATTAATTAAAACCTGATCATGTTAATGAGTGTCAGGAGTTTGGGCAGGAGAAAGACAATTAATTCTGTTTTGTCCTTGTTACATCTGATACCTGGGAGATAACTGATCCATGATTTGGAAATCACAAAAGAGACAATAATATTTAGATTTGGGAACCATCAATGTGTATGTGGTAATCAATGCCATAAGGGTGGATGAAAGCACTCAAAGTAGAATACAGAAAGAGTATTGGACTGCAAGCAGAACCCTGGAATGCCAACACTAAGATATGTGCAAGAAGGAACTGTCAGAAAGCAGAAAGAAATAGTTTTAGAGTTCAGAAACCTGAGAAAGGACAAATTTCGAGGGATGAAAAATAAGTAAAGCCAGGCATGGTGGCGTGTGCCTGTTATCTCAGCTACTTGGGAGGCTGAGGCAGGAGGAACACTTGATCCCAGGAGTTTTGGGCTGTAGTGCGCTATGCTGGCTGCCCATGCTAAGTCTGGCATCAATATGGTGATTTCCTGCAAGTGGGGACCAACTGGTTGCCTCAGGAGGGGTGAACTGGCCCAGGTCAGAAACGGAGCAGGTCAAAACTCCCACGCTGAAGTGGGATTGCATCTGTGAATAGCCAGTGCATTCCAGCCTGGGCAACACCTCATCTCTTAAAAAAAAAATAAGTCAAACGTAGCAGGAAAGTTGCATGAGATAACAACTCAAAAGTGTTCATTTGGCGGTGACTGACGTCTGAGAGCAATTTCATGGGAATGGTAGAAATTGAAGCTAGATTTGAGAGAATGAAGCAGTGGATGGGAGATGGGGAATGTGGGCTGATTTTTAAAATACGTTTCATTGAGAAGGGATGATAAGAGAAAGGGGAGCGGTGAAGGAGGTAATACTCAGGGGAAGAGGGCATGACAATGTGAGGTCACACTGCCATAAATGTGAGGTGTGTCATAATGTGAGGTGTTGGAAAGAGATGGAGGATAATAGAAATAACCCAGTCCCAGAGAAAAAGAAGTGAGTGGGATTAAGAGGACTCATAGGTGAACTGGCTTGGACAGGAAGGGGACACTTATTTTCTGAATGATGAAAGTAAGTATGTAGGTGTCAGGTTCACGACTGTGCCAAATGCCCAGCTTGGGGTCAGATTGCAGCCCATGCTGAGGTCTGAAGGGAGTGGGTGGATGAGCAGATAGCTGAAAGAACACTTGGGGTCGTAAGCAGGTGAGATGTAGTTTTATTCAGCAGCTCTCTCATCAGCAGCTTACTCACACTAGCTCTTTTATATTGCCCGCCTTGTCTTGGCTGTCTGCTCTGGCTCAGAAGCCGGCTCCCACACACCGCTGCACGGCCGGCTCTCCCCTGCCTTCAGGGTCAGCAGTTTTCTTTCTCTGGGCATGAGCTGAGCTGGGCTGTGCCCTGGCTCCCCCCGGCCGTCTGCAAAATGGACAGCTTTGGCTCTCTCTCTTTCTCTGGGTGCCAGCGCAAGCACATGTACAGTGTCAGCAGGGCAATTATACCTTTATCAGACAATAGTGGCTTAGAGCCAAGTGGTGGCCTTCCCATATTATGGCTACATGCCTATGATAACAAGTGGAGTTATACACCTGTGCTCTAAACTCGCTGAGTCACACAAAATGTAAACATCCTACCTCAGCCTATCCTTGACCAAAGCACAGCCATGTTCCTTACAGTAGGCAAATTCATAGAGGTGGAGGGACAGCAGGAAATGGAGGTAGTTCATGTTCAAGGACCTCAGTTTTCTTACTGAAGTAGGAGCAAGGTCAAGGGGAATGATAAGGTGGGCATTGATAGGAGGCATAATCAGAAGGCTTTGGGGCTGAACCTCACCAAGAACACATAAGAGGGTCATCAAGTTGTGACATGATCTTTAGAAGCAACATTGTTTACATGGTAGCATTGTCATGCACCAGCATCCAGGAGCCCAGGGTTTGAGAGCAGTGGAGGCAGATTGTAGGAGTGCTAGTGCTGGGGCATTAAGAGCAACCATGACAGAAAAACAGGGTTGTGAGAGATTTGTGGGAATTGTTGAGAAGTGGCCCAGGTGCCTTATGGTCTGCACTAAATAAGGAAGTACAGGGGCCAGAAAAGGGCCAATCGTGGGAAAAAATGAAGGGGCAGAAAACGAAGGAATTAGAGTCTTAGCAGGCTTAGTGGGAGGAAAGGCAGGACAACTTCTTACATCTCCTCTTAAACCTGCCCCAATCTGGCTTCCATTTCAGCTTCTGCCATGAAGCTGCTCTGGTCAAAATCATCCACCTCTCCTGTTGTTAAATCCTAAACACTTGCCTATGCTCAACTTACTCAACCTAGCAGCATCATTCAATACAGCTGCTCACTCCCTCCTTGTAAACACGTTCGTGTTACCTCTGTAAAATCGGAGTCCACTCTTTCTTCTCTATGACTACCTGCCTGCCCCATCTTGGTCATCTTTTTGAATCTTCTTTGATACCTCTATGGTCACTAGACCTTGGGATGCACCAAGGCTTAATCCTGGACTTTCTATTCCTTGACAACTCCCTTTCCCTACGTTATCATTCAGAGCAAGGCGTTAGGGATTCTTTGCATACTCGTACCCTTACATCTTAATGCAGCACAAATTATTCATACTTCCCTGGGCTATAAATTCTTGTATCCAATTGCCTACCTGACATCTCTACTTTAGTGTAGAGAAGGACCTGTCCAGAACAGAGCTCCATTTCCAACCTCCATGTGTTCCTAACAGTAGTTGGAAAAAGTCTTTTAAATTCTTTATTAGAGTTAACAGTATAATTAGAGTTAACAATATGTTTGTTTTACTTTAAATCCTCCAGGTTTAGCTTATGTAGGATAAATGCCTTTTTAAAAATTGGTTCCAATTAGGTCTTAAGCGCAGCTTGTGTTGGTCTCTTTAACAGAAGCTCCAGGCTTTTTCCATCTTTCTGCACTCACTCACTCACCTCTTTCTGGAATGAAAGAGGCTAGCTAGAGAGATGAAGGAATGCCTACCCCGATAATCTGAATGTTTCCACTCCAACTGTCATGATATTGTAGTGTATTATACTATGAGTGCTCTGCTTCTTTTGGCGTGTGTGTGTGTGTGTGTGTGTGTGTTGTTACTTCTGATATAAAGCATACCTGTTGCTTTCTTTTCTAATCTGGTATTTTGCATTATTATTACCTAAAATTTAGTCTCTGAATTTGGTGGGGTTATAGTCAGAGACAAGAGAGTACAAGGACAATGGGATTATTTCCTGACCAGGTATCCTTTTTTTTTTTTTTAATATTATACTTTAAGTTCTAGGGTATATGTGCACAACATGCAGGTTTGTTACATATGTATATATGTAACATATATATATGTGCCACCCATTAACTCGTCATTTGCATTAGGTATATCTCCTAATACTATCCCTCCCCCTCCCCCCACCCCATGACAGGCCTCGGTATGTGATGTTCCCCATCCTGTGTCCAAGTATTCTCATTGTTCAATTCCCACCTATGAGGGAGAACATGTGGTGTTTGGTTTTCTGTCCTTGCAACAGTTTGCTCAGAATGATGGTTTCCGGCTTCATCCATGTCCCTACAAAGGACATGAACTCATCCTTTTTTATGGCTGCATAGTATTCCATGGTGTATATGTGCACATTTTCTTAATCCAGTCTGATCAGGTATCCTTAACTGACATTAAATAATTCTATGACTTCTGACTTCAGAAACACAAAACATGTATTAGATTCATATATTTACCAAATTTGCTAAGTGCCTACTAGATACCAGGTACTAGACATGCTTGATTTTATCAAGAAATAATTAAACATATGGACTTAGATACCAAGAAAATCTAAAGTGTATTTAAAAACAGTTTGCTTTTTATTTTTTGAGGAAGTATATTTAAAAAAAAACCTGTGGCTTCCCAAGTAAATGCCTGTGGAAAAACAAGAAATGATTTATCAGCAAGTAAGCTGGGAAACCCACAGAAAAGGGCAACTTAAAGCTATTCATGTAATTTTTAATGTTTAGTGATTTAGAAAATATTCAAAGTTAGGGTATACTTTTTATTAACTGATTATTTTGTATTGTTTAGTCATTCTTGTTTGTTTCATATGTTTTCATATATTTTCTTGTATTTTTTGGTCATTGTTATCAGATGGTTAAAAAATGCATTTTTTCTTTTTTTCTCAGCTAGCCCTGGTTAATTGTTTAATAGAATTTAAAAGGTTATATAAAGAGGAAGTATTGGCTGGGTGCAGTGGCTCACAGCTGTAATCCCAGCACTTTGGGAGGCGGAGGCGGGTGGATCACCTGAGGTCAGGAGTTCAAGACCAGCCTGGCCAACATGGTGAAACCCCATCTCTACTAAAAATACAAAAAAAAAAAAAAAAAAGCCAGGCATGGTGGCAGGCACCTGTAATCTCAGCTACTTGGGAGGCTGAAGTAGGAGAATTGCTTGAACCTGAGAGGCAGAGGTTGTAGTGAGCTGAGATTGCGCCATTGCGCTCTAGCCTGGGCAATAAGAGCGAAACTCCATTTCAAAAAAAAAAAAAAAAAAGGAAGTATTTTCCTCTCTTATCCTGTTTGTGATCTAATATCTATGTCAGAGTTTCTGTGTAAGAAAAATAAACATTTAAAAAATAAATAGGTAACAGATTGGCTCATTCTTTGAATCATCATGAGAGGACAAAATTCAGAAATAAAAGACTGAGTTGACCTATTTACATGTGAATAATTTGGATGGGAATGAATCAAAGGGACGTGATTATCAGAACTCTCTTGGGAGTCTGCGCTCTTGATAAAATGTGTGTGAGAAAAGCCAGAATTCAGAGTGGAACCGGCTCTTTATGAAGTTTATATGTATAAGTCTTTTGAAAAGCTAAATTAACTAGTTTTATACTGAGTCATAAAATAAAGGTGAGGTTATTCACGTTAGTGAAGTAAATTTAAACTCAACTTAAATTCTTTAAAAATATTATGAGTACATTGATACTACCAAACTGTTATGCCCTTGGGCAGGGGGCTAAAATTCTGAAGGCATCAGTACTCTCAATATTCCTATTGTTTGAATGGTTGAATTAGCTTCTTGATATGGTAATTTTAGGTTTGTGAGACTCATTCCAGTATGAAGTGTATGAAAATGTTAAAACTATATTACTTACGATTGCCAAGATAAATTCATGTGTGGGTGATCACCTAAATGGCAGTAAAATACGCTGGCCAAGTGTAATTATTTCCACTTTGGCAGCATTTTACTGTAAAAAGTGGTCAAATAAATCACTGCCTACAGTTCTCATTGACACTTTGGGGGAAAAAAGACAAGTCTCTTTATTGCAATTGATATTCTACTTCTTTGGATGAAATATTTCCAACACTACCAAGTACTCTGCGATATAAATTCTGAGAAAACCTTATTAGTTCATTTAAAGATCAATCCATTTTTCAAATTTATAGAATATCCATATGTTTAACAATAGATTCAGAACAAAATAAATAAGCCTTAACCACCAAACAAACCTTCATATATTGTTACTTAAAATCTGAGAAATAGTTATCTCATCTTTTTATTCTACTCTCTTGTTTGGCCCACCGTCAGTGTACAGATTTAGCCCTGCTTCTTGAGCTGAGGTTAGAATTTAAAATTTTAAACTGAACTTGCAGGTATCATAAATATATTCTTTTTTAAAGTTCAAACTGTTCCTATGAATCTAAGTTTCCATTGACCCCAATCTCACATTTCTCTTTTCTTTTCTTTTTTTTTTTTTTTTTTGAGACAGAGTCTCGCTCTGTCACCCAGGCTGGAGTGCAGTGGTGCCATCTCAGTTCACTGCCACCTCTGCCTCCCGGGTCCAAGTGATTCTCTTGCCTCAGCCTCCCGAGTAGCTGGGACTACAGGCGTGTGCCACCACGTCTGGCTAATTTTTGTATTTTTAGTAGAGATGGGGTTTCACAATGCTGTCCAGGCTGGTCTCGAACTCCTGACCTGGTAATCCGCCTGCCTCGGCCTCCCAAAATGCTGGGATTACAGGCGTGAGCCACTGCGCCTGGCCCATTTCTCTTTTCAGAGATAACCACATGCAATTTGTTGTATAAGAAATTACCACAAATTTAGCAGCTTCAAACAGCACCTAGTTATGATCTCAGTGCTGGAGGTCAGACATTCTGGTGGGCCTGGCTGATTTCCCTGCCCACGGGCTCACCAGGCTGAAATGAAGGTTCTCAGCAGGGCCTGGGGTCCTCTTCCAACCTCAGAATCTTAGCAGAATTCATTTCCTTCATGTGTTTTCCACGTGGCTCCTTTCATCTTCAAGCCAGCGAGGTTCGAATCTTTCACCGGCTTTACATGTTCCCCATCTTCTGCATTTCTTCAAATTCCTCTTCTGTCCTCAGTAGGGATAAAGCTCCGCTTTTAAAGGCTGGTATGATGACATTCGGCCTACTTGAATAATCCAGGATAATCTCACTATTTATAAGTTGACTTGTTGGTAACCTAAATGAAATCTTTTGTCATGTAACTCATGGTAGTGACACCCAGGATGAAGGCTGGAAGCCAGAAACCTGCCTACCCAACTCTAGCTGTCAGTTTGGTGCTTTTATATTTATTCATATTTTGGAGTCAAATATGCAGCTATTTTTTATGAATTGCTCATGGATACTTAACAAGAATGTTGTCTTCACTGTTTTCTGAATTTTATAAATATGTTAGATATAACTTACTAATTGTTATTTAAATTATTTAAATGTTGACTTCCCCCATATATAAAGATAGTTTATTTCTAAATTCAATACCTAATGTTATACTAATATGACATGGATATTATGAATACAGATATATCTGTCAAAATGAAATATAAAAGGAAAACATAAATCTAATAGGACTAAACATATTTTCTACATTTAGTAAAAAATAACGATGACATCTTTTCTTCTATGATGCAGAAGAATATTTTTTTCTCTTTCCATCTCCCTTTCTAATAATACTTTTCTGAACTGCTTGCAGCCTTCAGGATATTCCCCTTTTATGTGGTGGTAAAACTGAATATAGCCAAATGTAAAATTCTCCCTGACTTGCAGCTCTGCTCTTCTCAAGCCCACATTACGCTGGTTTCTAGTGTCAGTCCAATGGAATGACATTAACCCAAATGTCCTCTCAACAAAGTGTTTGAGCATAGAATAGTTAAGTTTACTTACCAGCAACAGCAAGTTTTTAGATTTGTAGGATTTGTTTTTATCTATTTGCTTTAGACTGACAGTATGCATTTCCTACTACTAGTTTGTATCTGTCTCTTGTGTCTCCTGTGTTTTTTTCATTAGAGATGTTGGGGCCAAGCTGCTTGGAGTATAGGTATTCCTAAATTATCTTCATTGTGAATACCACCTTTAAACATTTTGAAGTACCTGTTTGTCTTTGTAATTTTTTTGATCTTTTAAGTTTTTGGTGGCTGGGTGCAGTGGCTCACACCTGTAATCCCAGCACTTTGGGAGGCTGAGGTGGGCAGATCATGAGTTCAGCAGTTTGAGACCAGCCTGGACAACATGGTGAAACCCCGTCTCTACTAAAAATGCAAAAATTAGCCAGGCGTGGTGGCGCATGCCTACAGTCCCAGCTACTCAGGAGGCTGAGGCAGGAGAATCGCTTGAAAGCAGGAAGTGGAGGTTGCAGTGAGCCGAGATTGTGCCATTGCCATTGCACTCCAGCCTGGGTGACAGAGCGAGACTCTGTCTCAAAAAAAAAAAAAGTTTTTGGCTCTGATTTTCATAGCATCTCTTAATAATAACATCATGATCTTTCTCTTTTTCTCTCTTTTCCCCTATTTCTTGCCTCTTTTTGGTTTTATTTGGGTTTCGTTTCTTTTTTTTTTTTTTTTTTTGAGACAGAGTCTCGCTCTGTGGCCAGCCTGGAGTGCAGTGGCACGATCTTGGCTCACTGCAACCTCCGTGTCCCGAGTTCAAGTGATTCTTCTGCCTCAGCCTCCCAAGTAGCTGGGACTACAGGCACGCATCACCACGCCGAGCTAATTTTTGTATTTTTAGTAGAGACGGGGTTTTACCATATTGGCCAGGCTGGTCTTGAACTCCTGACCCCGTGATCCTCCTGCCTCGGCCTCCCAAAGTGCTGGGATTACAAGTGTGAGCCACTGCACCCAGCCGGGTTTCATTTCTTACCCCTCTTTTTTATGGCCAACCTTTTCAGTTCTGTTTAGATTTTTAAAAAAATACATATACATACATACATATATATATATATACTGTTTTTGTTTAGTGATCAATTATTTCTTAAATTGTTGAGTTTAGCTCATTTATACTTGTTGATATATGATAGATATACTTTGTCTTAGTTCTCTTATGTTACATTCATATATTTTCTGGTTTTATACATGTTAAAAAGCATTTTACAATGAGATCTCTGCTTCCTTCTGTTTTCGATGTGTGTGTGTGTGTGTGTGTGTATGTGTGCGCACACATGTGTGAATTGTATAGCAGTTCTGATAAGATTTATATTTCTGTGGTTTCATTCTAGAGGCCATTACACTTTAAATTCCTCACAAAATGTTTGGCTATAGATTGTTCTGTTCTTTGGCAACATTTTTATTTATTTACTTTTGTTGTTACTCATCTGATAATGAGTTTTACTGGCGCCTTCTCTCTCATTTATTGCATTGTCACATTGGTTCCCTGCCCGTTCCTTTTATTTATTTTGCTTGATTTTGAATAAGTTGGGCTTTCCTGGACCACCCAAGGAAAGCAAGTTTCCTGTGGGGTATTAGACTAGTGCAGAATTTCATTCCTCGTGCTTTTCTTTTCCTCTGCATTGGAAATTATGACTTATTTGTAGCCATATCTCACCTGGTTTTTGAAACAAAGCTGTGTCCTATGGAGCTTGTTTCAGCAGCTTAGCTTAACCAGTTTCTCACAACTGTGTCTCCAAAAAAGGGATACACCTTTTGCCCTGAACATCTGTCCTGTGTTTTTGGAAGTGTCGTGTTTCTCGTGCTCTCTGAGCTATGCTGCCCTCTGCGTTGCTCTGGTTCTAGCTCAGGATCGTTTTTTCCCAGTTCTTACAAGAAGAAATGAAGATGCTTGCTGATTTATGGGCTCTGCTTATATTGGGAATTTGGGTAGGGGAAGGGAAGGCCTCTGGAAGTTTAAAAATTTTGGATATTCGTGCATTGTATGTGTTACATTTTGCAAACACTTTCTTCCAGACTAGGCTTTTCTTTTGCAGTAGAGACTAAAGTTTTTATGTAGGCCAATTTATCCATTTTTTTCCCTTATTGCTCCTCCGCTTTGCATCTTATTTAAGAAAGGTTCCCACCTCCCTTTAAGGTTATAAACAATTCTGTTTTTTTCCACACTACCAGAATTTTGTTTTTCACATTGAGTCCTTTAGTGCATCGAGGATTGATATCTGTTATTAATGTGATGCAGGGATATAACCTTACTTTTATTAAAGAAAAATTTATAGCCAATTGTTCCAACACAGTGTGGGCAAATTGAATAGTATATCCTTTCCCACTGCTTTGAAATGCCACCTTTTAATATTTTCAGCTCTAAATAATTGGGATTGTTTCTGAATACTTTGTTTTGTTTCACTGATCTATTTATCATCTCTGGAGCCTTTACTCACACTGTTTAATTTCCTACAGTGTTGTATAATACCAAGCAAGCATTAATTTCTTCTTTTTCAAGATTTCTTTGCTATTCATGTTGCTTTTCTCTTTTACGTGACTTTTAGGATCAAGTTTTCAAGTTCTGTGAAGTTCTAAAAAATTAAAGTATTAATTGAAGTTTCATTGAATATATAAATTAAGAAAAATTACCAGCAATATTGGCATTAAGTTTCCTTATGTAAGAATGGATTTCTCTCTCCACTTAGTTTCAGGATGTTTATCTGGATCATGCACTTCTCTTGAAAGATTTATTTATAAGTGCTTTACAGTTTTTTAATAAGGCTTTTGTGAATGCAGTTTATTGTGATATTGTTCATTCGGCTGGTCTGAGCATGGAGGGAAGCTATTGGTTTTTCTCTTTGTTAATCTTATGTGCGACCATTTTATGACCTGCACCTTACTCATGCTATTCTTCACAGCTGCAGTATTTCCCTGCCACTTCGCTATAGCTTCCTCATTCTTCAAGGGTTAGCTGAAAACCTAGCTGCCTTCATAAATGTCTTTCTTGAATACTCCTTTCCTTAAAAATTTTCCTTTGCTCTGAAAATAAACTTGCAGTCTATTTACACAGGTAAGGCATTTGTGCTATGTTTCCTGTTCCATCGATATCTTATTTTCTCCCCAGATTATAAACTGCATAAGGACTATGGCAAAATTTCAAAATTATTCTTTTAGCACAAATGATTTAATTATGAGATTGTAATTTTCAGTAAACATTTGATTTACTAACAATTCTAGTAACCATTTGATCTAGTTATTCCATAGACTGGAATTATTTTAGCATGTTAATTATTATATTAGTTGGTTCTAATAATTCTAAAAAGATTTATAAGGAACATACACTTTTTGACAGAATCTGCTTTTGCGGTGGTTTCTTTTTTTTTTTGCTGAACCAATTGATGATAACAACTGAGAATCATTCTTCTGCTTAGAAAGTTACTTTTCCAGAAAGAATTTGAAATGAGAGCAAAAATCTGAGAAGGCAGTCTTCTAATCATACATTACGACCCACAAAGAATGAACAAGACTCATGGACTGGAAGGTGTTCAATTTTGTATGCAGTTTCACTGGGCCTGGGTATACTATACCCTGGAGCGTTTGTCATCATAAGCAGAGGAGGTTTATGAGCCTGGGACCCAGGGGGTCAGATATGGTGTGCTGCTGCATTGCCTATTACTGTTATTTACATTCACACTGGAACTGAATTGGTTTCTTGTTTCTTTTCATTTAATAATGTTTACATTGTGGAAATAAGCTGGCAATAAAATTTCTTGGTCATTTTTAATCTAGCCAGTGAATTCTGCTTTCTCTGGAAATAGAAATGTTGCTTGGTTGATTTTGCAGCCTTCTTTTCTCCTTCCTGCTGCCACCCCATCCCTCGCCCCGATTTTCCAATTAGGTTCTAGATGCTGATCTGTTTACCTGCGTCACCTGCACAGCCAGCTGCTTCCAGGAGCCTGGATATTTGTATTTGCCTCACTTTATATTACACTTGGGGGATTAATTACCAAGTACAAGCCTATAAGCAATCTGGAAGAATATAAAACGCTTTGGTGCAGGTTTAGTAGAAAGGAAGTTTGAATCAGCTTCCAGTCATTAAAATGGTGGGGTTAGAAATCACACTTTATATGAGACTGTAAGTGGCCTGAAGATCAGGTTTCTTTATTTTCTTGTGCAGGGATCACAAATATCTTCTTCTGGTTCAATTTACAGGTATAAGGAATATATAATTAAATCCTTCAAATTAGGATGCATGTGTATGTGTAAATGTATCACCTGAAACACAATTCATGACCTAATTTTTAGAGTCCGGAAGCATGAACTTGTAGTCTCAGTGCAAGCATGAGCTAATAGCAAACTACTGGGAGGCAGGTATGTCAAGGACTTGATGAAGAGTCACTGAAGGCACCTGGCACATTCTTCCCAGGGGTCATCAAAGATAAAGTAGACTGTCATTCATGCAGAAAGATGAAAAGAAAACAAATATCTCCTGAATGTATTTTCCAACCCTGTGTTAATTATTAGAAAACCCTCCTTTCGCTTAGGTAATCTCTATAGATATACCTTCAAATAACCCCACAGTAGCTGTGGGGGTTCGTAGGTAATTGAAAATTTGTGTATAACATTTTCATTTTAGAATCTGACTCTGGTTTGAGTTTTATGCCCTGACTTGAAAAGCACACAGAAGTTCGGGCCTGATATTAGCATATTCTTGAATGCTCATTTTGGGCCTTGTAACTGAGATTTACAAATATTCCTTTTCAGCTAGGCAGCAAGGAGCATATGCCCCTGGAAGTGTAGTTTTGGAAGGAAGAAAAATTCCCACACAATACGTGATGAGAGGGCTGAACAATTTCCATCTCAGGCAGGGAATTTTACATTCTAGTCAGGTTAAATGGAAACCAAAACAAATGAGGGAATGGAGCACACAGGCTAATTAGTAATTCTCTTCTATCAGAACTTCTGGCACAACCCTGGTATTGAACTGCACGATACTTTGCCACATAACTTTTCCTCTTAATTGTCATGACTTATTTTTTTCAAGGCTGGTTCAACCTCATGCTGCTGGTTCTAGGGTACCCCTGCCTGGAGGCTGCTATCGCACTCATCTCAACCATATATATAAATATGGAGATTTATGTGGAGAAACAGTCCTTTCTCACAAACGGTGGACTAGTTAAGCTGGGGTGTGGAAGAACAAAGATTTCTTTCTTTAGTTATTTTAACTTTTAGGTACAGGGGTACATGTTGGGAAAAAGCTGAGTATTGGGAAGGAAACTGAGGCAGGGCTTGCATAATGTCCTCTGGAATGTGTCTAGACTTGCTGGCTCCTTGCTCCTAGGTTCCTAGGCTCCTATTCCCATTATCTCAAATATCAGAACATGTTCCATATAAATGCTAAACCATCACAGATGTAAATCATGTGCTTAATGCAACGTGTCCTTTTTGACCTCCGCATTCTCACCACCTGTTTCTCTGTTGGATTATCAATAAATAGCGTGGGCTCCCAGAGCTTGGGGCCTTCGCAGCCTCCGCACACTAGCGATGGCGCCCTGGTGTCCCACCTTTTTCTCTCTCACTGTCTTTTTCTCAATCCTTTAACTCTGCCAGACTTTGTCACCCCCACAACCTGGTGTTGGGTCTGATCACCACAACAGGTACATGTGAAGGTTTGTTACATAGGTAAACTTGTGTCACGGGAGTTTGTTGTAC
Source organism: Gorilla gorilla gorilla (assembly GCF_029281585.2). Taxonomy (NCBI): domain Eukaryota; kingdom Metazoa; phylum Chordata; class Mammalia; order Primates; family Hominidae; genus Gorilla; species Gorilla gorilla. The sequence goes on from NC_073241.2 coordinate 99,862,553, forward strand.
AGATTATTTAATCACCCAGACATTAAGCCTAGTACCTAGTAGTCATCTTTTCTGCTCCCTTCCCTCCTCCACCCTCCACCTTTAAGTAGACTCCGGTGTCTCTTGTTTCCATCTGTGTTCATTAGTTCTTATCATTTAGCTCCTGCTTGTAAGTGGGAACATGTGGTATTTGGTTTTCTGTTTTTGTGTTAGTTTGCTAAGGATAATGGCCTCTAGCTCCATCCATGTTCCCACGAAAGACATGATCTCATTCTTTTTTATGGCTGCATAGTATTCCATGGTGTAAATGTACCATATTTTCTTGATCCAGTCTGTCATTGATGGGCATTTAGGTTGATTCCATGTCTTTGCTATTGTGAATAGTGCTGCAATGAACATACATGTGCATGTGTCTTTATGGTAGAATGATTTATATTCCTCTGGATATATACCCAGTTTTGGGATTCTCGGGTTGAGTGGTTGCTCTGCTTTTAGGTCTTTGAGGAATCGCCATGCCGCTTTCCACAATGGTTGAACTAATTTACCCTCCCACCAACGGTGTATAAGTGTTACCTTTTCTCTGCAATGTCACCAGCATCTGTTATTTTTTGTTTTTTAATGATGGCCATTCTGACTGGTGTGAGATAGTATCTCATTATGGTTTTGATTTGCATTTCTGTAATGATCAATGATGCTGAGCTTTTCTTTATATGTTTATAAGCCACACAAATGTCTTCTTTTGAAAAGTGTCTGTCATGTCCTTTTCCCACTTTTTAATGGAGTTGTTTTTCTCTTGTAAATTAGGAACAAATAATTCTTGTCCTAAATTGGAAACCATAAATCTGAGTATCTTCAAGCAGGAGTGAAAACATCATGGCTAAGTCTTCATATCACTGATACCTGCGGTAGTTCCCGATCTGGCTGAACCACTGGAGAGAAGATGGTTCCCTTGAGAAATAGCCAGCACTGACTGCCAGTTAGATGGGAAAAGTTAGAGGTACAAAATGGCTTTCCTCTTGTTCTTTAAATCAATTCTGAGCTTTGCTCTAGGCCCTGCTGTCAGAGACTTTGTTAATAGCCCAAAGGAAAGCCCTATATTTGGCTAGAATAAAAATGAAGCTTCCTGGTGAGGATGGAGAGTTCTGTGTTTCCATTAAGCACCTGGTGATCTGTTCCCTTTCAACTTAGCTCTCTGACTACTATTTCTGGAAACCAGAACCATTTCAGTGGGGTTCTAAGCTGTCAGGAAGGCTATACTACTTTCATCTTCCTGAACCACTTCTCTAGGTGGGAGCTGGTAGAAACCTGAGGAGAAAACCCATTCTTTCCCTGTTAGATATAAAATTCATCTACCACCTTGTACTAAATTTGACATGTAAGAGCAATAGGCGATGGTCTGATACTCAGTGAAATAAATGATGGATTACAAAGTGATGGCAGTGTCCTCTCTGCACTAGACTGTGAACACCTAGTTAATACCGTCTCTTTTGACCTATGTACTCCTCAATGTCTAACACAGAGCAAGCGCTCAATAAATGAGTTTATTAATACAGAAGTCCTCAGAGAAAAAGGCAAATAATTATGTTACGTACAAAGCCAGTATAGTAAGTGTGATTTTAATGGAAAAGACGTAGTACACATTTAGAAGTTTAAGCCTTACATCTCCAGTAATAATAAACTAGAAAAGAAAATGGACATTTTAGCCCTCATAGCATATCTAAAAGTTAAGCTCTATTAGAGTTTTTGCAAGCTAAGTGTGGTTGTACATGAAGACCACCTAAATGAGAGCAAGCGGGGATTATTTATGCAGTGCTTGCTCCAGCGAGGGAGTCAGCCACCATCACTTGCATTTGACAGAGAGTCGAAGGCAGGCAGGTGAGGGGAAAGCTTTGTAGTGTGCAAGGGAAGGCTCCAGGAATGCCCTGATTGGAGGCTGTTGGCACCAGGAAGCTGGAGGAGGGGGTATCCTCTGTGATGGGTTAGGGGTGCATATTTGGCTTTCTCTGATTTTTTCTAAGTTGGATGTGGGGCTAAAAATTAGGGAAACTGTGGCCGGGCATGGTGGCTTACGTCTGTAATCCCAGCACTTTGGGAGGCTGAGGTGGGCGGATCACAAGGTCAGGAGATCGAGACCATCCTGGCTAACACGGTGAAACCCAGTCTCTATCGAAAATACAAAAAATTAGCTGGCCATGGTGGCGGGCGCCTGTAGTCCCAGCTACTTTGGGAGACTGAGGTAGGAGAGTGGTGTGAACCCGGGAGGCGGAGCTTGCAGTGAGCCGAGATGGCGTCACTGCACTCCAGCCTGGTCAACAGAGTGAGATTCCATCTCAAAAAAAAAAAAAAAAAAATTAGGGAAGCTGTTAGTTATTAATCAAGGCCTGGCCCTGTGCAACTGTTACAGAGGCTTTTGTTTGGCTTCCTGGACTGGTTGCTAGAGATAGCAGTTTGACTTTCTGCAAATCTGACTTGTAAGCAGTTTGACTTTCTGCAAATCTGACTTTCTGGGCTGGCTGCTGCAGATTGTGGGTCAGAGTTCTGTATTTATATGTGGTGTGGTCATTGTCTGTTTCTATATTCAGTCTCCCATTGTTTTGAGGATAGCAGTGCTGATAGTCAAGATATTTAAAGATAGACCAGCACAGTGGCTTACCCCTATGTATACTTTGGGAGGCCAAGGTGGGCAGATCGCTTGAGCCCAGGAGTTCAAGACCAGCCTGGGCAACACGACAAACCTTGGTCTCTACTGAAAATGCAAAAAATTAGCCAGGCATGAAGGCACACACCTGTGGTCCTAGCTACTCATGAGGCTGAGGTGGGAGGATTGCTTGAGCCCAGGAGACAGAGGGTGCAGGGAGCCAAGATCATGCCACTATACTCCAGTCTGGGCAACAAAGTGAGACCCTGTCTTAAAAAAAAAAAAATTTAAACACTCATGGAAAACTCTTTACATTATAGGTGAAAACTTAGCCAAAGGTTTGTTTATACATAAAAAAGATTTTCTTTGTGTTAACAATAGTCTGAACATTCTTGAAATGGAGTGGTTCTGACCTTAATTTGTAGGAGCTATTTAGGCCATAATTAGAAATGTTCAACTGAGAGACAATTTTCCAAAGAGACAGTGAAGGAGTCCAATTAATTTAGCTTCGCAATTGGAACAAAAGTTATTCCTGAGGACAACAGGGATGATAAATTATTTTGGAGCAAAATGTGGAGGGATGCAAGAAGTAAGGATAAAAACATCCTGGAAAAGGAAGGCAGGAGAAATGCAGGTGCCAGAGTTTACTGCAAAATGAATGGATGCCTGAAAGGTCAGGTGTGCTATCAGCTCAGACACAGAGTGGAATTGAAGAAGACCAATGGAAAATTACAGCAGCACAAGAAATAATTACAAGGAGAAGCAGTGATGAGATTAAAAAGTGTGTAACAAGAAAATAGCTTGAAGTCTGAGGCAAATCATAAAGCAGATACTTTATCAAGTAAAATGCTAAAATGATAGTATGCTTTGTAAAAAATAGAGGTTTTGATTCTGGTGGTTTGACTAAAGATTGAGTGCTTTTCATTATAAAATAGATGAGTTGGTTTTTTTTTTTTTTTGGTGAGAGCTTTTAAAGAGCAAGGTGACTACAGGTTCAATAATAAACTGGCATTAAAATAATAAAGGAGGAACACAGAAAGTAAACCTGTGGCTTATGGTACTTTAAATTTTGATCCATAAAAATCAACATTATCAATTTATGCTATTGTCATTTTGTGACTCTTAGTTGCTTTTGTAAAATTTTTGGATTTAAAAAAGTTAGCTTGATAATATATTTTCATACCCAGTTTATTTAAGTACTGACTTTAAAAGAGAATATATTTATTTTTAATAAGACAGGCTATGAATAAATAACAAAATACAATATCATTTTCACTGAAAACTCATTTTTCTCCAATATATCCAAGAGAGCAGTGCAAGAAAAAGCAAGCTCAGATATTAATTTATTCATTTTAAATTTTATAATTCTTAAAGGAAATTTGGAAAGTACAAATAGAGAAATATTAATAATTCCATTATTCAATAAAATCTGATTTTAAAAGTTGTGTTTTAAGTTTCCTTACAGTATTTTTTCTTAAGTATAATTATTTTTTAAACGTAGTTTTAAAATTTTATTTTCTTTACTAAGTAATTATAACACTTATAATTTAGGAAAAAGACCTCACACAATTCACTTGCATTTCTTGCCTGGAAGGACAAATTGGCTACCTTCATTTTGCTAAGTATTCTTTTTTTTTTCTTTGTGTCTGCATGTATATTTTTTTCTTTTTTTAGAAACTTTTTATTATGCAAAATTTCAAACCCACACATGGATGGAGAGAATAATCTGATACACTCCTGTGTTTCATTCTCTACTTCCACCACTAGACCTACTCACTGATTTGAGTTTGAATCTTGTGGTAAACGTCTGTGGGGAATAGGCATTTCTAGAGGAAATTTAATAACAAAATAATAATAAGAAACAGCAATCATGATGAGTTATTTTGCTTTAAATCTTGACAGAGGAGCCATTACGGAAGAGGGCATCAACCTGTCTGTATTTTTAGGTTCCTTAATGTTGTTAATTCAGTCAGTTTTGGTAGTTTTAGGTGGTGATGCCCAACAGGACTTTTGTGATTTGGTGTTGTATTAGTCAGGGTTCTCCAGAGAAACAGAACCAAGAGGATACAGATATACAGATGTAGATATAGATGATATAGATAGATACAGATGGATGGATGGAGTGATAGGTAGGTAGGCAGGTAGGTAGATAGAGAAAGAGGAGATTATGGGAATTGGTTCATGTGATTATGGGGGCTGAGAAGTCCCATGATCTGCTGTTTGCAAGCTGGAGAACTAGGAAAATGAGTAGAATAATTCAGTCCTAGTCCCAAGGTCTGAGAACCAGAAACTACAGTGTCTGAGGGCAGAAGAAGATGGATGTCGCAGCTCAGGGAAAAAGAGAATCCACCCTTCCTCTGCCTCATTGTTCTATTCAGGCCCACACTGGTTTGGGTGCTGCCCACCCATACTGGCAGGGATGGATCTTTTTTACTCAGTCCGCTGATTCTAATGCTAATCTTGTCCAGAAACTCCCTCACATATACACCTGGAAATCATGTTTTACCAGCTATCTGGGTACCCCTTAGCTCAGTTAAATGACACATAAAATTAACCATTGTGGGTGTTTTATCAAAACCCCCTCATCTCATGCATTCCTTTTAAAGTTTTTATTTTATTCCTAACTTTAATTTTTCTGTTCTTGAGTTCTCAGTTTTGATTCTTTCTTGGTTGGAGTTGATTTTTCACGATTTTGTGAAAGGAATGATCATTAAATACAGTGCATGTTGTCCATAAGACAATAGTCTGATAGTATTTAGTATAGAAGAAAAGATACAAATAGGAAAACATTTTTTTTTCTCTTTAGGTAACCTCTTGTTTATTTTTTGCCTATGCTGTGGATTTTTAAACTATCCTTGCCATTAAAATTATTGTGGTTCATTTGTTTTGTTTGAATTGTCTTGGCCTGGAGTGTGGTGACCCTTTTTGAATATTCTAGTTCTTAGAAGGCTCTGGGTCATAGGACCTTCCCATCTTCTCCCTGTCTATTCACTTATTTCTTCATCACAGAGGTCTTATGCCTCCCTTCCCCAAGTATAATCATGGCTGCCTTTTCTTGAGCCCTTGCTAGGTGCCAGGAACAACGCTTTCCACATGTCATGGGATTATTTTGTGTTTGTCATCTGCATTCTAGATCCATTTTTTTTCTATAGCATCAGCTTAGCTGTATACTATTTCCAGTATCAACTTTTTTCCTAAATTTTTAATTGTGGTAAAATATTCATAACATAAAACTTAGCACAACAACTTTTTTAAAGTGTATAGTCCAGTGGCATTAAGTAGATTTAAATTGTTGTATAACCATCACCACCATCCCCATATCACCAGAATTCTTTTCATTTTGTAAAACAAACTCTATACCCATTCAGCAATAACTCCTCACTTCCCCAAGCCCCTGGCATCCACCATTCCACTTTCTGACTCTATGATTTTGATGTCTCTAAGTAGCTCATTTAAGTGGAATTATACAGTATTTGTCTTGTGATTGGACTATTTCACTTAGGATAATGTCCTCAAGGTTCATCTATATTGCAGCACATGACAGAATTTTTGTTCTTTTTAGGGCTGCGTAATATTCCATTGCATGGTAATATGGTTTGCCTGTGTCCCCACCCAAATCTCATCTTGAATTGTAGTTCCCATAATCCCCATGTATTGGGGTAGGCACCTGGTGGTAGGTAATTGAATCCCGGGGGCGGTTAGCCCCACGCTGCTGTTCTCGTGATAGTGAGTGAGTTCTCATGAGATCTGGTGCTTTTATAACAGGCTTGTCTCCCTTTTGCTAGGCACTTCTTGCTGCTGCCATGTGAAGGATGTGTTTGCTTCCTCTTTCACCATGATTGAAAGTTTCCTGAGGCCTCCCTACCCATGCTGAACTGTGAGTCAATTAAACCTCTTTCCTGTATAAATTACCCAGTTTTGGGTATGTCTTTATTAGCAGCATGAGAACAGACTGATACACATGTGTATTCCCCAATTTGCTTATCCATTCATCCATTGATGGACACTTGAGTAGGTTACATATTTGGACTATTGTGAATAATGTTGTGAGTATTGGGGTACAGCTATCTCTTTGAGATCCTGCTTTCTGTTCTTTCACGTATAGAGGGTTGCTAGGTTATATGGTAATCCTTTTTTTAAATTTTGAGGAACTACCATAGTGTTTTCTACAGTGACTATATTGTTTTATAATCCTAGCAGCAGTGCACAAGGGTTCCAATTACTCTATATTCTCATCAAAACTTGTTATTTTCTGGGTTGTTTTTGTTTGTTTGTTTTTTGTTTTGGATCATAGCCATTTTAATGGGTGTGAGGCTTTATCTAATTGTAGTTTTGATTTGCATTTTCCCAGTGATTAGTGATGTTGAGAATCTTTTCACATGCTTATTGGCCATTTGTATATCTTTGGAGAAATGTCTTTTTAAGTCCTTTTCCCATTTTTCAATCAGGTTGCTTTTGGTTGAGTTATAAAAATTCTCTATACTAAATATTAATCCCTTATTAGATATATGATTTCCAAATATTCTCTCCCATTCTGTGGGGTTGCTTTTTTACTCTGTTGATAGTGTCTTTTGAGTCACAAAATTTTAAACTTTCAGGAACTCCAATTTGTCTGTTTTTCTCTTTTGTTGTCTGTACCTTTGGTATTATGTACAAGAAATCATTGCCAAATCCCAGTGGGAAATATAATGACCTTTTCTATTTTAGAATCTATTTGCAATTCTTTCTTATTCTACCTATCTAATATCCTGTTGACTTTTATTTAATTATAGCCTATTGCTTAATTTTCCCCTCATGACATTTTACTCCTATTTCATAAAGAAGGTGATTTCCTGAGCATTTTTTAATTGTGTTAAAATAAACATAACAAAGTGTACCATTTTACTCAATACTAAGTAAAATAAGCCAGTCACAAAAGAACAAATATGATATGATTCTACTTGTATGAGGTACCTATGAAATGGGAGAGTTCCCTGATTCCCCTCGCAGGACGTGTGACAGGGTGTGGCTTGCCTGCTTGGTCATCCCGCAGCTCAAACCCCTACCAGGAGCATCCAGACAGGAAGGTACAGAGGCCCAGGTGAGGGTGTTTGGGCTTAGGCCCCATGGCAGCGTCTAGCGATGGGTGTCTGTGACTCCTGAAACCCCAATGGGCGTGTGTTACCAAGCTCTTTCAGATTTGCCTTCTCTGCCCAGCACTTCCTGCCCCGCTCCCGTATTACCTAGAGTAGTGAAATTCAAGGAGACAGAATGGCTGCCAAGGGTTGGGGATGAGGGAATAGGGAGTTATTGTTTTATGAGTACAGAGTTTCAGTTGAGAAAGATGAAAAAAGTTCTAGAGATGGATGGTGTTGATGGTTGCACAACAATGTAAATGTATCTGATCTTGAGTCTTTTAAAAAATACCAACCACTTGGTGGGCACCTGTAATCCCAGCCTCTCAGGAGGCTGAGGGAGGAGAATGGTGTGAACCTGGGAGGTGGAGCTTGCAGTGAGCCGAGATTGGGCCACTGCACTCCAGCCTGGGCGACAGAGCGAGACTCTTATCTCAAAAAAAAAAAAAAAGGCCAATCACTTACAGATGTTTCTTCTCTTTTTGTGCTAAGTTATTTTTACATCTATGTTCAGAATCTTTGAGATGATACGCCTTTTCTACATTTCTGCATTTTTTTTTCTGTGAGCCCCACTAGTATTTCTCCATTTTTACCTTTTCATTTACTTATTCTCACGTTATAAGAGATGGATGACCTATACAGACTTGGCCTTTGGGGCTTTGGCTTCATTCAGTATCATCTTGGGTACCACTGAATACCGTTCAATCTAGAGCTGGGTGGTAGGTAGAGATGTATATTTCCTAGCCCAGATCCCAGAATCTAGAAGAAGTTAAATCTGATATGACTTTGATAAATAAGACAGTATGTTCTTCTAACCCCATCTCCCGTTCTCTGACACTGAACATACATATGAAGTGTATATAACATATACCGAGTATTTAAAATTTTAGAATAAAAATGTGCATTACTGCACATCTTCCTGTCTTTCATTCTCTGGTTGAGTTTTCTTGCATGGGTTGTGCTTTCCAAGATCAAATTTATGATTGTTAGTTCTTCTTCCTCCCTTCCTTTCTCCAGTTGTCATCCCAGTGTTGCAGTTTACAGTTAGATTGCTTTATCAGAATAGAAGTATTGATGGGGAGGGAAGAACAGGACACAGACACTGGTTTTAAAAAAAAGCAAAACCTCCACGTGTGTGTGTGTGTGTGTATTTTTAAGTTCTGAGGTAGATGTGCAGGTTTGTTGCATAGGTAAATGTGTGCCATGGTGGAAAACTTCCCAATATTAAAGCAGAGGTTATACACGAAAATGTCTGGAAGAGACAGGAAGGTAACAAATATGAGTGAAGTTGCCTTGGTTGAGTTTATGGGGAGCTGAGGTTCCCAAATAGAGGAACAGTTGCTGCTCAGCTCTAACCACACTTGCCAGGTGTTTGGTTTTTAAAGAGAAGGAAGAAATCTAAATTTTTGTGAAACCACCCAATTGTTTGGACACTAAATAAGACTGAAATATAACTATAAACATACAAATTACTATGTGTACCCAACAAAATCTGGTACCTAGGCAAAAAGGACAGCTGCATTGCATATAGTTTGCAGTCATAGTATGTCTGAACAAGGAATTATTCCTTAGGGAGAGAAAGAGTGTTGTCACCTACTTTGGGATGATGAGTTTTTCTTAGTGTCAGTGTAATCATCAATGCCTAAATTTGTGAGGTGCTGAATTCCAGTTCCTGCTATTTCTTGTGCTTTTAATGATAAAAACAACAAAAACATCAAACATGTCTTTTTAAACCCATGAACAATTTCCTCACTTAGAACAAGTAAATAATATAAAATACTTGGTAGGAGGAAATTTAGATTTAGGTTAAGTGAGACATTCTAAATCTTTCAATATTTTTGTCTCTTCCTATAATGGGTTTCATATCTGACTTATTTTCTGGCTCTGGCTTTGTACACTTGTGAATTTTCACCTTAGTTGTGCAACTTTCTGCTTTATTAAGAAATAGTGAAGTCAAAACAAACTAGATACTGTAGCCCGCTTTTATTCTATTTCCTTCTTTACATGAACAGAATAGCCAAGTTTAGAGTAAGAGATTATGTCTTGTTCCTATGTTATATTTAAGGTGTTTCTGCTGTAAATGGAAACAATGCCTCTAAGATCCCATTCCTTATACCACATGATGCATCACAGTCCTCTTTACAGGAATGTGTAATAAAAACAGTTTCATTCTTTCTCAGCTCGAAGCCACACATTGCGAGATGTATTCTTCAGCACTGGCTGTTGTAACAAAATACCACACACTGAGTGGCTTAAACGACACATTTATTTTCTCCAGATTTGGAGGTAGAAGTTCAAGATTGAGGTGTTAGCAGGGCTGGTTTCTGGTGAGTTCTTTCTTCCTGGTGTGCAGAGGGCTGCCCACTTGCTGTGTTCTCACGTGGCCTTTCCTCTGTGCCCTCGAGGAGAGACAGGGAGAGCTTTGGTGTTCTTTCCTATTAAAAGGACACCAGTCCTATCAGATTATGGTTCCACCCTTATGACCTCATTTCACCATAATTACTTTCCTAAATGCTCTATCTCCAACTATAGTCACATTAGAGGTTAGGATTTCAACACAGGAATTTTGTGAGGGACATATTTCAGTCCATAACAGCCACCTTGTAAACAGCTCCTCTTCAGGGAACCTCATTCTTTTCTCCTGTGCTTCATAGAGTGAAAGGACCCTAATAATCTAATCATACAAATTGTACGCTGGAATCATATAGATGACTACATAAATAGCAGAGACGCAGAAGCTAGATACTCTTACGTTTTCTTTCTTTCTTTTTTTTTTTTTTTTTGAGACGGAGTTTTGCTCTGTCGCCCGGGCTGGAGTGCAGTGGCGCGATCTCCGCTCACTGCAAGCTCCGCCTCTCAGGTTCACACCATTCTCCTGCCTCAGCCTCCAGAGTAGCTGGGACTGCAGGCACCCACCACCATGCCCAGCTAATTTTTTTTTTTTTAGTAGAGATGGGGTTTCACCGTGTTAGCCAGGATGGTCTTGATCTCCTGACCTCGTGATCGGTCTCCCAAAGTGCTGGGATGACAGGCGTGAGCCACTGCACCCGGCCTCTTACATTTTCTTCATATTGATAGGGAAAGCTTTTGAGTTTACTTCATGAAAATGAAAATAATTTTAAATGGCTAAAATATTATAATTCTTTAAATATCCATGTGTGTATCGAGAGAATGTGTTTCTAGCAATCTAATTCATATTCTGAAATATAACTGCAGATTTCTTAATGTAAAAGGAATAGTATGATGTGTTTGTTTTTGAGGTTGTTACAATATAGAAAATGGCTTTCCAATTGGCAGAATAAAAAAAAACACACTAAAAAAAATAAATTCGTAAAATAGTTAACATTGTGCACCTTCCTATTCTAAATGGCAGAATCCTCCTCACTAGACAGTAACAGAGCCTGTCACAAAGCCTTAGTACATAGTCCTCAATAACTATAATGCTTTCTTTATATGACCACAAGCAAAACTCCCTGGACAGTAACCTTTGCTCAGGTGAATGCTTTTCTCTAGGTAACTGGTTACCCAGCTTCTGCATTCTCGTTTACTAAATCGTTCGTCATTTTTGCCTTTGCATATGTTGGGCTTTGGGCTAGATACTGAGTTCTCAGACATGTAATCTCTACCAATTACAAGAGAGAAGGTATCTGATTTTATTCTGTGTGTCAGTTAATTTATCTCAAATGTTTAATTAGAGCAGCAGAAAACTAGAAACACTGAAGATTTCCTAGACTTTTTGCAGGGCTTACTCCTCCCTGTACTCAGATATCTTAAGCAACATAACCAGGAAGTCCCACTCAACCATGCAGATCTTCTATTATCTCCGCGCTGCCTATGAACAGAGAAAAAAGTCTGGAGGAAGGAGGAGGAATGGACTGAGCACAGGTGTCAAAAACACCTCGTCAATCCTCTTCATTTCTAGTCAGAACTGTAGTCTTCACATTACCAATGGGACAGGGAAAGTGGTCTGCTTTCTACTTTCTGAAACAAGAATCATGGCTCAACAATATACCTGAAAATTAAGTTCTATCATGATTACTGATTATGCTTCCCTATACTTTCTAATCACCTTTCTTGACATCTTGGAACTTGCTTATAAGCTTATAATGGCTTATCTAGTCAATGGCGTTATATGGGTTTTAGTGTACCCCTGAAAGAGTGTGTATAACTTAGTACAAAATACATATTTTTTTCCCTGTCGTAGTAAATTCTTTAGTGGATCTTATAGCTTATTTATTTTTTAAAAACTCCCTTGTTATACTTAATTTGGTCATATTACTTCTTCTGCTGAAACTTTATTTTAACTCAGGATTATATAGACAAAGAGTTTGAACTTTGTGGAGGTAAAATGGCACAGAGAAAGGGAGACAAGAACGAAAGCTTGGTGACAGGGCTAGCAGTGTGGTCTGAGTGAATCAGTCCTACAGGGCTGAGGCGGGCAAACCTTTGCATGTGTGTAGGATTCTGACTGACAGCGTTTCTTCACAGATGCTGCTGGTCCTTTTAAATCATGACTTATTTTCTAAACAAGAGATTTCTTTTTCATGAAGTTCTGCTGACAAAGTTTCCATCATTTTCCAATGAGACTAGGTGTTGTTTATGTGACTTCTATAAAAGCAGGCATGGGGTGTTCTGAAAAAAACAAAACAAAAAACAAAAACTCCTACATTTCCATGAGAAAATAAAGGAGCCAGAAAGCTTCCTGTGTGTACATGTCCCCCCAAAAACAAAAATACAGCAAAGCAAAACAAAACAAAACAAAACAAAATGAAGAAACAAACCCTTTTGCGGGTGCTTGATAAATGAAGGACTACTTCAGTGTTCTAAGTTGCAGCTGAAGCATAAGTATAATTGAGTGGTTGGGTTTGCATGTTTAAAAAGTATAATCCATTGTCTCCCCACTTTTTTGACCATTTAGGATGTTTAATATTTGAAACATAAAAATCACACTTAGGTGATTGAAATAGTGACATGAATTCTGAGTACACCTCTTTCTTTCTCAGCTTGTGGCAAGATAACTATAGGTAACACTTTCAGTGAAATGTAGGCCAAGAACGAAGGGTTTATGTGGTGGTGCAGGGGAGATGGGAGGTTCCTACTTGTTGAATAGTTCTTGTGGGACGAATACTGTGGAAATTCTGAGATGCTCAATGATATTTTTCTCCAAGGGTATAGTGTTTGGAAGCTATTTTCGTCTACTGTTTTTCTCTTTCAATTATATGCTCTGTACAAAATTTTCATTTTTTTAACAAAAGTTCTGTTTGTAGCTAAATGGCATTATGCATAATAGGAGTCAAAAGGTGACTGTACAAGCTATTTCTTCACAACTGATATGTCCCTGATATACAAAATGACTAATAATTGGAATCCAGGGAGTACATTTATATAGATATTTATCATATGAAAGGTGAGGTGAAATAGTATTGTCGAAGGTGGTTGCTGTGGCTTGAATGTCTATGTCCGTCCCCAAATGCATGCACTGAAACCTCCTCATCAATGTCATAATATTAGAAGGTGAAGCCTTTGGGAGGAGATTAGGTCATGAGGACAGGGCTGTCATCACTAGGATTAGTGCTCTTATAAAAGAGATCCCAGAAAGCTGCCTTGTCCCCTTCCATCATGTGAGGACACAGTAAGAAGCTGTCATCTGTGAAGCAGGAAATGGGACTTCACCAGATGCTGAATCTGCCATCATCTTGATCTTGTACTTCCCAGCCTTCAGAACCATGAGAAATAAAACCTTGTAGTTGACTGCAACCCAGTCTATAGTTTTTTGTTATAGTAACTTAAATGGATTAATACAGTGTTCAACATGTAAACAATACATGGTTTCTTTCTTTCTTTCTTTTCTTTCCTTTCTTTCCTTCCTTTCTTTCTTTCTTTCCTTCTTTCTCTCTTTCTCTTTTGAGACGGAGTCTCACTCTTTTCACCCAGGCTGGAGTGCACTGGCGTGATCTTGGCTCACTGTAACCTCCGCCCCCCAGTTTCAAGTGATTCTGCTGCCTCAGCCTCCCGAGTAGCTGGGATTACAGGTTCATGCCACCACGCCTGGCTAATTGTCGTATTTTTAGTACAGACGGGGTTTCACCATGTTGGCCAAGCTGGTCTCGAACTCCTGACCTCAAATCATCCACCCAACTTGGTCTCCCAAAGTGCTGGGATTTCAGGCATGAGCCACCGTGCCCCACCAATTACATGGTTTCTTCAAACAACTTATTCTTTTCCTAGAAGTACAGGCTTCAATAATTTTTCTCTTGTTGTCTGACAACATTTCCGTTGTCCTGAAGCTTTCCTTTAGGATGTCAAATCAAGCTTTCATGCACTCCTATGAAATAATTGGAGGTTTGCTCAACGGGTTCTTTTTTTTTTTGAGACATTGTCTAACTCAATCTGTTGCCCAGGCTGGAGTGTAGTGGTGTGATCTCTGCTCAGTATAACCTCTGCCTTCCAGGTTCAAGCAATTTTCTTGCCTCAGCCTCCTGAGTAGCTGGGATTACAGGCATGTGTCACCACATCCAGCTAATTTTTTTGTATTTTTACTAGAGATGGGGTTTCACCATGCTGGCCAGGCTGGTATCAAATTCCTTACCTCAAGTGATCTGCCTGCCTTGGCCTCTCAAAGTGCTGGGATTACAAGTTTGAGCCACCACACCCGAGCTTGAGCTGGTTCTTCTTTGGGTTAGGTATAAGACAGAGAGAGATAAAAAGTATCAAGAGGGTTGAAGTGTAGCAAAAGCCCCTTCCTAATTTCAAATAGCCTGAGATATTTCATTGCCACATCAAGTAAGTGTTTAGTATGCTCCTTGTCCTCAATACTAAATCCCTCTGGTTGGAAAATCTAGAAAAATGCTTTCCTTGTGGTTCTGGCTTATGTTTCAGACAAGCTAATAGTTTCACACATTTCAATTTTCATGAAGAAGAACAGGGGGTTGCCATGCATGTTTATAAATTGTTATTTGTGAACTAAAAGGAATAACAAATAGTTGTGGGTGAACAAAATAGATGTTCTGGGGCTCCAGGGTGTGGGGCTAGGACTCATTTAGGAAGCAGAGGGTTTCTAGGTAGCAAAATAAATTAGGATTCTTTTTTAAAAATTAAAATTTAATTTTTTTATTTCCATACATTTTTGGGGAACAGGTGGTGTTTGGTTAACATGAATAAGTTCTTCAGTCGCAATTTCTGAGATTTTGGTTCATCCATCACCAGACAGTACACACTGTACCCAATTTTCAGTCTTTTATACCTCACCCCCCCCACCCTTTCCCCCCAAGTCCTCAAAGTCTATTGTATCATTCTTATGCCTTTGCATACTCATAGTTTAGCTCCCACTTATGAGTGAGAAAATAGAATGTTTGGTTTTCCATTCCTGAGTTACTTCACTCAGAATAATGGTTTCCAATTTCATCCAGGTCTCTGTGAATGCCATTATTTTATTCTTTTTTATGACTGAGTAGTATTCCATGGTGTGTGTGTATATGTGTGTGTGTGTGTGTGATATATATATCTCACAATTTATCCACTCATTGATTGATGGGCACTTGGGCTGGTTGCATATTTTTCCAGTTACAAATTGAGCTGCTATAAACATGTGTGTACAAGTATCTTTTTCATATAATGATTTCTTTTCCTCTGGGTAGAAACCCAGCGGTGGGATTGCTGGATCAAATGGTAGTTCTACTTTTAGTTGTTTAAGGAATCTCCACACTGTTTTCCATAGTGGTTGTACTAGATTACATTCCCACCAGCAGTGTAGAAGTGTTCCCTTTTCACCACATCCCTGTCAACATCTGCTATTTTTTGATGTTTTGATTATGGCCATTCTCGCAGGAGTAAGGTGGTATCTCATTGTAGTTTCAATTTGCATTTCCCTGATCATTAGTGATGTTGAGTATTTTTCATATGTTTTTGCCATTTGTGTATCTTCTTTTGAGAATTGTCTATTCATGTCCTTAGCCCACTTTTTGATGGGATTGTGTGTTTTTTTTCTTGCCAATTTGCTTGAGTTCCTTGTAGATGCTAGATATTAGTCCGTTTTTTAATGTATAGATTGTGAAGATTTTTTTCCCACTCTGTGGGTTGTCTGTTTACTTTGCTGATTATTTCTTTTGCTGTGCAGAAGCTTTTTAGTTTAATTATGTCCCATCTATTTATCTTGGTTATTGTTGCATTTGCTTTTGGGTTCCTGGTCATGAAGTCTTTGCCTAAGCCAATATCTAGGAGGGTGTCTCCAATATTACCTTCTAGAATTCTTACGGTTTCAGGTCTCAGATTTAAGTCTTTGGTCCATCTTGAGATTTTTATATAAGATGAGAGAAGAGGATCCAGTTTCATTGTTCTATGTGTGGCTTGCCAACTAGTCCAGTACCATTTGTTGAATCGGGTGTCCTTTCTTCACTTTGTTTTTGTTTGCTTTGTCAAAGATCAGTTGACTGTAAGTATTTGGCTTTATTTCTGGGTTCTCTATTCTGTTCCATTGGTCTATATGTCTGTTTTTATACCAGTACC
Source organism: Gorilla gorilla gorilla (assembly GCF_029281585.2). Taxonomy (NCBI): domain Eukaryota; kingdom Metazoa; phylum Chordata; class Mammalia; order Primates; family Hominidae; genus Gorilla; species Gorilla gorilla. The sequence goes on from NC_073241.2 coordinate 99,878,789, forward strand.
ATGCTGTTTTGGTGACTAAGGCCTTACAGCATAGTTTCAAGTCGAGTAATGTAATGACTCCAGATTTGTTCTTTTTGCTTAGTCTAGCCTTGGCTATACAGGCTCTTTTTTGGTTCCATATGAACTTTAGGATTGTTTTTCCTAGTTCTGTGAAGAATGATGGTATTTTGATGGGAATTGCATTGAATCTGTAGATTGTTTTTAGCAGTATGGTCATTTTCACAATATTGATTCTACCCATCCATGAGCATGAAGTGTGTTTCCATTTGTTTGTGTCGTCTATGGTTTCTTTCAGCAGCATTTTGTGGTTTTCCTTGTAGAGGTCTTTCACCTCCTTGGTTAGGTATATTTCTAAGTCTTTTATTTTATTTTTTTGCTGCTATTGTAAAAGAGGTTGAGTTCTTGATTATCAGCCTGGTCACTGTTGGTGTATAGCAGAGCTACTGATTTGTGTTCATTGATTTTGTATCCTGAAACTTTGCTGAATTCATTTATCGGTCCTAGAAACTTTCTGGAGGAGTCGTTAGTTTTCTAGGTATACAATCATATCATTAGCAAACAGTGACAGTTTGACTTCCTCTTTACTGATTAAGATGCCCTTTATTTCTTTCTCTTGTCTGATTGCTCTGGCTAGGACTTCCAGTACTATGTTGAATCAAAGTGGTGAGAGTGAGCATCCTTGTCTTGTTCTAGTTCTCAGGGGGAATGCTTTCAACTTTTTCCCATTCAGTATTATGTTGGCTGTGGGTTTGTCATAATAGCTTTTATTACATTAAGCTATGTCCCTTTTATGCTAGTTTTGCTGATGGTTTTAATCACAAAGGGATGCTGGATTTTGTCAAATGCTTTTTCTGTGGCTATTGAGATGATTGTGGGATTTTTGTTTTTAATTCTGTTTATGTGATGTATCACATTTATTGACTTGCGTATATTGAACCATCCCTGCATCCCTGGTATGGAACCCACTTGATCATGATGGATTATATTTTTGATGTGCTGTTGGATTTGGTTAGCTAGTATTTTGTTGAGGATTTTTGCATGTATATTTATCACGGACATCGGTTTGTAGTTTTCTTTTTTTGTTACGTCCTTTCTTGGTTTTGGTAGTAGGGTGATACTGGCTTTATGAAGCCAGAAGGATTTAGGGAGGATTTCCTCTTTATCTTGTGGAATAGTGTCAATAGGATTGGTAACAATTCTTCTTTGAATGTCTGATAGAATTCAGCTGTGAATCTATCTGGTTCTGGACTTTTTTTGGTGGCAATTTTTAAATTACCATTTCAATCTTGTTGCTTGTTATTGGTCCATTCAAAGTTTCTATTTCTTCCTTGTTTAATCTAGGAAGGTTGTAGAGTTCCAGGAATTTATCATCTCCTAGGTTTTCTAGTTTATGCACATAAAGGTGTTCATAGTAGCCATGAATGATGTTTTGTATATCTGTGGTACCGATCCTAATATCTCCCATTTTGTTTCTAATTGAGCTTATTTGGATCATCTTTCTTTTTTGGTTGGTAATCTTGCTAATAGTCTATCAATGTTATTTATCTTTTCAAAGAACCAGCTTTTAGTTTTATCTTTTGTATTTGTATTTTTTTGGTTTCAATTTCATTTAGTTCTACTCTGATCTTGGTTATTTCCTTTCTTCTGCTGGGTTTGGGTTTGGTTTGTTCCTTTTTCTCTAGTTCCTTGAGGTGTGACCTTAGATTGTCTATTTGTGCTTTTTCAGACTTTTTGGTGTAAGTATTTAAGGCTATGAACTTTCCTCTTAGCACTGCCTTTGCTGTATCCTAGAGGTTTTGTTAGGTTGTATTACTAGTATTGTTCAGTTCAAAGAATATTTTAATTTCCATCTTGATTTCATTGCTGACTGAGAGATGATTCAAGAGCAGGCTATTTAATTTCCACGTATTGTCATGGTTTTGAGGGTTCCTTTTGGGGTTGATTTCCAATTTTATTCCACTGTGGTCTGAAAGAGTACTTGATACAATTTCAGTTTTCTTAAATTTCTTGAGACTTGTTTTGTGGCATATCATATGGTCTGCCTTGGACAATGTTCCATGTGGTGATGAATAGAATGAATATTCTGCAGTTGTTGGGTAGAAAGTTCTGTTAATATCTGTTAAGTCCATTGGTTTCAGAGTATAGTTTAAGTCCATTGTTTTTTGGTTGACTTTCTGTCTTGATGACCTGTCTAGTGCTGTCAGTGGAGTATTGAAGTCCCCCACTATTATTGCATTGCTGTCTATCTCATTTCTTAGGTCTAGTAGTATTCATTTTATAAATTTGGGTGCTCCAGTGTTAGGTGCATATATATGGAGGATTGTGATATTTTCCTGCTGGACTAGTCCTTTTATCATTATATGATGTCCCTTTTTGTCTTTTTTTAACTGCTGTTGCTTTAAAGTTTTTTTTTCTGATATAAAAATAACTACTCCTGCTAGCTTTTGGTGTCCATTTGCATAGAATATTCTTTTCCACCCCTTTACCTTAAGTTTATGTGAGTCCTTATGTGTTAGGTGAGTCTTTGAAGACAGCAGATACTTGGTTGGTGAATTCTTATCCATGCTGCCATTCTGTATCTTTAAAGTGGAGCATTTAGGCCACTTACATTCAATGTTAGTATTGCAGTGTGAGGTACTATTCTATTCATCATATTTGTTGCCTGAATACCTTGTTTTCTTTCTTTTTTTTTTTCTTTTTTAAGAGACGGAGTCTTGCTCTGTTGCCCAGGCTGGAGTGCAGTAGTGCAATCTCTGCTGACTGCAACCTCCGTCTCCCAGGTTCTAGCAATTCTCCTGCCTTAGCCTCCCAAGTAGCTGGGGTTACAGGCTCATGCTGCCACGCCTGGCTAAGTTTTTGCATTTTAGTAGAGATGGGGTTTCACTGTGAACTCCTGAGCTCAGGCAGTCCACCCGCCCTGGGCTCCCAAAGTGCTAGGATTACAGGCATGAGCCACTGTGCCTGGCCCTTGTTTTCTTTTTATTTATTGTATTTTTATTTCATAGGTCCTGTGAGATTTATGCTTTAAGGAGGTTCTATTTTGATGTATTTCAAGGATTTGTATCAAGATTTAGAGCTCCTTTTAGCAGTTCTCATAGTGCTGGCTTTGATAGTGGTGAATTTTCTCAACACTTGTTTATCTGAAAAAGACTATTTTTCCTTCATTTATGAAGCTTAGTTTTGCTGGTTACAAAATTCTTGGCTGATAATTGTTTTGTTTAAGGAGGCTGAAGATAGGGCCCTACTCCCTTCCAGCTTGTAGGGTTTCTGCTGAGAAATCTGCTGTTAATATGATAGGTTTTCCTTTATAGGTTACCTGGTGCTTTTGCCTCACAGCTCTTAAGACTGTTTCCTTCATATTAACTTTAGATAACCTGATGACAATGTGCCTGTGCGATGATCTTTTTGTGATAAATTTCCCAGGTGTTCTTTGAGCTTCTTATATTTGGATGTCTAGATCTCTAGCAAGGCTGGGAAAGTTTTCCTTGATTATTCCCTCAAATATGTTTTCTAAACTTTTAGATTTCTCTTCTTCCTCGAGAACACTAATTATTCTTAGGTTTGGTCATTTAACATAATCCCAAAGTTCTGGGATACTTTGTTTATTTTTTTAAATTCTTTTGTATTTGTTTTTGTCAGATTGGATTAATTTGAAAACTTTGTCTTTAAGCTCTGAAATCCTTTCTTCTGCTTGTTCGATTCTATTGCTGAGACTTTCCAGTGCATTCTGCATTTCTCTAAGTGTGTTCTTTATTTCCAGAAGTTGTGATTCTTTATTTATGCTATCTATTTCACTGCGATTTTTCCCTTCATATCTTGTATCATTTTAAATTTCATTAAGTTGGACTTCACCTTTCTCTGGTGCCTCCTTGATTAGCTTAATAATCGATCTTCTGAATTCTTTTCCTGGCAATTCAGGGATTTCTTCTTGGTTTGGATCCATTGCTGGTGAGCTAATGTGATCTTTTGGGGGTGTTAAATAACCTTATTTTGTCATATTACCAGGTTTTTTTTCTGGCTCCTTCTTATTGGGTAGACTATGTCACGGGGAAGATCTGGGCTTCAAGGGCTGCTGTTCAGATTCTTTTGTCCCATGGGGTGCTCCCTTGATGTCATGCTCTCACCCTTTTCTTAGAGATGTGGCTTCCTGAGAGTCAAACTGTAGTGATCGTTATTTCTCTTCTGGATATAGCCGCCCAGTGGAGCTAACTAAACTCTGGGCTGGTACTGCGGGGAGTGTCTGCACAGAGTCCTATGATGTGAACCTTCTTCAGGTCTCTCAACCATGGATGGCAGCACCTGCTCTGGTGGAGGCGGCAGGAGAGTGAAATGGGCTTGGTGAGCATCTTTAGTTATAGTTTTGTTTATTGCACTAGCTTTGTGCTGGTTGACCTTACTGAAGATGGCACTTTCAAGAGAGCATCAGCTGTGGTAGTATAGAGATGATCAGGTGGTGGGTGGAGCCCTAGAGCTCCCAAGAGAGTATGTCCTTTGTCTTTGGCTACCAGGGCTGGTAGAGAAAGATCATCAGGTGGGGGTGGGGCTAGGAATATTTGAGCAGGTGCTGTGGGAGTACAGCTGCTGTAGGGGATGGTGGTGTGGTTCTCAGGCCAATAGAGTTCTATTTCCTGGGGGATTATGGCTGCTTCTGCTGTGTCATGCAGGTCACCAGGGAAGTGGGGTAAAGACAGTAGTTACAGTCCTCACTCAGCTCCCACACAGCCCAAAAGGCCGGTCTCACTTCCACTGTGCCCTGCCCTAATATCACCATTTGTTTCTAGGCAGCGGGTGAGCAAGACTGAGAATTTTGCCCAGGCTACCAGCCTCCAGTCTGTGAAAGCAAGCAGGGCTTTCAGATTTTGCGCCTCACTTCTGTGCTGTGTCTGGATTCACCCACTCCTCCAAGTTCTGTTCAGGAAACTTCCCATTTGGTTGAGACTGTTGCAAAGTTCAGCTGGAAGTTGCGTCCTCCCTGTGGTCTTTTCCCAGTTCTTCTGGCAGCCCTCCCCAAGGACTTCTGTGAGACAAAGTCAGAAATGGTTTCCCTGGGGACTGAGAGAGCCCACCAGGCTCTTCCTGCTTTTTCTTCTACCCCTGTATTGCAGCTGGCTCTCTAAAATTGTCTCAGCTCCAGGCAAGGTCAAATTCTTCTCCCGTGATCTGGACCTTCAGGTTCCCTAGTGAGGGTGTGTGTTCAGGGGTGGGCAATCCCCTTTCACACTTTCACACTTTGGGCACTTGCAGTGTTTGGTTGTCTCCCATGGTCTGCAGGAGCAATCTGCTTTCTTCAAAGGGCCTCTGGACTTTCTCAGCTTTCCTGGTTTGTTTCTACAGCAGTTCTTAGAGCAAAAGTTCATGATGTGAGTCTCCACACATTGATCTTTATGTCCAAGTGAGAGCTGCAATTTAGTCCTGCCTCCTATCTGCTATTTTCCTAACCTCTGCTCTGAAATCAGAATTCTTAGCTTCTCAGTTGGAATACATTATTATTCTGTCTGGGCTATTTATATGACTGTACATATGCATGTAGTAGGCTCCTAAGCCTTTCCCATAGTTTTTTGAAACCTTGTAACATGTACAAACATTTACTTCTTTCACTCTGTGATTATGTATTGGGGAAAGGAGGGACGTTTGTCCTTGGTTGTTACTTAGACACACCTCTTGGTTTTGCAAAAGCTGGCAGGCTAGCAGCCATTTTTCTGGGATTTGGTGCAGCCAACACCTCTCATGACTTTACTGGAGTGCATTTTGTGGAGACCTCTAATGTATGAAGCTGTGGTGATGGCTGGTAGCAGGAGGGTGGGAATGGATCAGTTTACACTAGGAAATAATATTCTTTAGAGAGTTCAGTTACCACAGCTCTTCCCAAGACCAGCTAGGAGATTTGTGGATCTGTATTATGGTAGCACTAGTTGAGGTCCAGTGACAAGAAAGGGAATGAAAGATCTTGAAACACAATTTCCTAGAGAAAAGCATGAGTCAAGGTTTGGGACTCAAACTCAAGGGATGGACCTAAGAGTTCAAAGTGTGATGTTGTTCCAATACAACTGATGCTAGAAAGTTCTCTCATTTCAGCCACCTTAGCACAGTGGCTGGACCATTAGCCAAGCATGAGAGTATGAAATAAAATAAACTGCTTTCCCAACATTGAATCTGAGTCTTCTGTTGTGGCTTGTCTTGGGACCTGGACCAAAAAGACATCCTGGCATTAGTAGACAAGCATCATACATGAGATGCTGTACGATCACTCACAGCACACACAGTGTGGAAAAGAGAAGCAACAGCAGCAGTGAATTTATTGAGTACCTGTTTGGACACAGGACTGAGCTCTCATCGGATTAAGTAAGACCTTATACTTTTCAGGCATATTGTACATGGGGGTATGTGCCATGGGCAGGGAGAAGGATCTCATGAGGACAATGAGACTTCCTGTTAGGCAGTGGGGATCACGTGGCTCGTCTGATATTTAAAGAGATACTTTAAACTTCTTTAGTGATATATGGCCTTCTAGTGTCATAGACTGTGATTGTTCATCAAAGAATGTTTTAAGGCAGGATATGCAATGATGTGAAAGCGCAATCTCATCGACTCTTCACCATTAAAAAAAAAAATCAATATTTCCCACCACACTTATTTACTGCTAACTGAATAGTGGTACCACAGAAATACAAAGAGAAGAATTCTCAACTTTTCAAGTTGCAAAGTTGACTTCCGTAGTCCATAGCAGAAGTAATTACCTTGAGAGAAAATACTTTCTGAGACCCAGATCCAGGTGGGTTTTGGAGAATGAAATAAAGTTGCAATCTACTGAATGTGGAGATACAATAGGTATAATAAAAATACTTGAAGATCCTTAAATTCCAGGAAATAAACATTAGTAAGCTCAAAATTAAGGAATTTGGTCTCTTCTCTTTGCATTTATTTGCATTAATTCGTAAATGCTGAGGAGTCTCTAAAGCAGTTGTAATTTCTGCTTTAGAAAGCTGCGGAATGCTCAGAGGAAGAACTGGAGACTGATAAAACTGTGGACATTAGAAATATAGTGGGATGGGATAAAAATGTGAGTATCAGAAAAGTGATATCAGAAGGGCATCGGATAAAAAAATCTGACACTTTGGGAGGCCGAGGTGGGCAGATCACGAGGTCAGGAGATTGAGACCATCCTGACCAACATGGTGAAACCCTGTCTCTACTAAAAATACAAAAATTAGCTGGGCGTGGTGGCACGTGCCTGTAATTCCAGCTACTCAGGAGGCTGAGGTAGGAAAATCACTTGAACCCTGGAGGCGGAGGTTGCAGTGAGCTGAGGCACTCCAGCCTGGGCGAAAAGAGTGAAACTCCATCTCAAAATCAATCAATCAATCTGACAGTTCCCTCTGATCTCATTCTAGCTCGTTCCTTGATTCAGTTTGTTACCACCAGCATCCAAAAAAGAATCTAAGTTCACGTGTGGAGGAAGTGAAAACATTCACATCCTATAGACTGACAATAGCACACCAGTTATAATTGTGCTGAACTCATGGATACTACGTAGATCCTCAGATATTTATGTCAGCAAATTCTAATGTAAACTGATGAATCCCAAGTGGTCTTAAAACATTTCCACGTGGAATTAAGAACTCAAATTCAGGGGGACATCCATGGACTATGAAGAAGGGAGAGTGTACTGACCAGGCAGGTGAGCAGATGAGCAGATGAGCAGAACCAACCTGGATGATCAGAGTTCATAGCCAGGTGTGATGGTTAATACTGAGTGTCAACTTGATTGGATTGATGGATGCAGAGTATTGATCTGGAGTGTGTCTGTGAGGGTGTTGCCAAAGGAGATTAACATTTGAGTCAGTGTGCTGGGAAATGCAGACCCACCCTTAATCTGGGTAGGCACCATCTAATCAGTTGATAGTGCTGCTAGAATATAAAGCAGGCAGAAAAATGTGAAAAGGCTCAACTAGCTTAGCCTCCCAGCCTACATCTTTCTCCTGTGCTGGATGCTTCCTACCCGTGAACGCTGGACTCCAAGTTTTTCAGCTTTGGAACTTGGACTGGCTTCCTTGCTCCTCAGCTTGCAGAGGGCCTATTGTGGGACCTTGTGATTGTGTGAGTTAATACTCCTTAATAAACTCCCCTTTGTATATATATCTATCCTATTAGTTCTGGCCCTCTAGAGAACCCTGACTAATATACCAGGTGAACTTTATTTTTTTATAGATTGGATTATAAGATGTGATGATTTTCATATTAATGGGGCTTGCTAGCAGTTGTTACTCAAGGAGAATTGCTATTGTGTAGAATTGCTACTGTGTTTCCATTTATTGATACAATATTGTGAATGAATTATCTCTTTCATATTACATACCATAGAAGTTGGGATCAATTTTTACTTTCAGCATTTCATTGAAGACCACAAAAATAGTAAGGCAAAATAACAAAGGGAACTCTAACATCTTAACTTGGTAACAAGTTAAGAGCCATCTTTGTTTCTAGGTGATGCTGGCAACTTGTAGGTGAAACTACAACCAGTTTCAATGTAACATTCATATTTCTATTGTTTGACATTCATGGAATGATAGTAGTATTGTCAAAAGAACAATCCATCAGAGAAGCTTTGATGTGTTAGCCAAGGCCTCATCCACCAGCTTTGTGCAAAAACAAAAATGGAAGTGTGAGGATCCTCTTAAAGAAGGTGTCTCCATGAAAAAATGCTCATTACCACTGGCCTTAAGAGAAATGCAAATCAAAACCACAATGAGATACCATCTCACACCAGTTAGAATGGCGATCATTAAAAAGTCAGGAAACAGGTGCTGGAGAGGATGTGAAATAGGAACACTTTTGCACTCTTGGTGGGACTGTAAAGTAGTTCAACCATTGTGGAAGACAGTGTGGCGATTCCTCAAGGATCTAGAACTAGAAATACCACTTGACCCAGCCATCCCCCTAGTGGGTATATACCCAAAGGATTATAAATCATGCTGCTATAAAGACACATGCACACGTATGTTTATTGCAGCACTATTCACAATAGCAAAGACTTGGAACCAACCCAAATGTCCAACAATGATAGACTGGATTAAGAAAATGTGGGACATATACACCATGGAATACTATGCAGCCATAAAAAAGGATGAGTTCATGTCCTTTGTAGGGACATGGATGAAGCTGGAAACCATCATTCTGAGCAAACTATCGCAAGGACAGAAAACCAAACACCGCATGTTCTCACTCATAGGTGGGAATTGAACAATGAGAACACTTGGACACTGGGTGGGGAACATCACACACCGGGGTCTGTTGTGGGGTGGGGGGGAGAGGGGAGGGATAGCATTAGGAAATATACCTAATGTAAATGACGAGTTAATGGGTGCAGCACACCAACATGGCACATGTGTATATATGTAACAAACCTGCACATTGTGCACATGTACCCTAGAACTTAAAGTATAATAAAAAAAATCAAAATCAAAAACAGAAAAAAGTATCTCCATCGCTGTATAACTGAAAGTCTCTCACTCTCAGGCCATGATTTCTTCTTGGTTATTTCATTATATTTTGCAAAAACCTTAGTAGTGAGGACTAAATAAAAGTTTATCTGTTTTGGTCCCCCATTGTGAATCTGTCTTATGTTTGAGATTTATTTCCTCAATTAGGCCTTTGAACATTAACATATATCACAGAGCTTAAACACAGCCACATTAGGCATTTCCATTTAACACAGAGCTTTTAGTGTAGTTCATGATGAATATTTTGCATTTGTTTTTTCTAAAGACCTAGGGAATTGTTATATAAGTTGTTAGTAATGTGTCTGCAAGAACAAAGCAATATGGCTTAAACAGCTCAAAATCATGCTATGAAAGCTCCACTCTATCTAATTCATACACAATTCAGCAGCATTTTCCTCTGCTTTCCCCTGGGAAAATGTGAAATATGATGCCCTATAGGATTGTAGATTGGTAATGCTAATATTTGTTCTTCCCCAAATTTACTTGCAAGAAGTTAAGAGCATTGGCTTAAGGGTTAGAGGATGAAAATTCTGGGCCCAATTCTGTTGTTTTTTTGCTGTGACCTCAGACAAGTCATACAATTTATTGGAAGCAAAATTTTCTCTTTGAGATGGGTACATCTCATAGAATGTTGTCATCTACTTAACATTCTCCCAAGTCGTGAAAATCAAAGATAATATTACATGGCACTGTGTTTGAAAATAGGAATCTATGATCATTAGAGAAATGCAAATCAAAACTGCAATGAGATACCATCTCATAACAGTGAGAATGGCTATTATTAAAAAGTTAAAAAATAACAGATACTGGTGAGGTTGCAGAGAAAAAGGAACACTTATACACTGTTGGTGGGAATGTAAATTAGTTCAACCATTGTGGAAAACAGTATGGCAATTCCTCAAAGACCTAAAGATGAACTACCATTTGATCCAGCAATCCTCTTACTGAGTATCTACCCAAAGGAATATAAATAATTCTATCATAAAGACACATGCACATGCATGTTCACTGCAGCACTATTCACAATAGCAAAGATATGGAATCAACCTAAATGCCCATCAATGATAGATTGGATCAAGAAAATGTGGTACATATACACCATGGGATACTGTGCAGCCATAAAAAAGAACGAGATCATGTCTTTTTTAGGAACGTAGATGGAGCTGGAGGCTTATCCTTAGCAAACTAATGCAGGAAAAGACAATCAAATACCACATATTCTTACTTATAAGTGGGAGTTAAATGAGAACACATGGACATATGGAGGGAACAACACACACTGGGGGCTGTTGGAGGGTGGAGGGAGGGAGGAGAGAGAGGACCAGGAAAAATGACTAATGGATACTAGGCTTAATACCTGTGTGAAGAAATAATCTGTATGATAAACTTCTATCATACAAGTCTAGCTATGTGACAAACCTGCACTTGTACCCCTGAATTTAAAAGTTTAAAAAATAGAGAGTCCATACACATAATGAAAAATTGAGTCGATCTAGAAAAGAGGGTGAATTGGCCGGGCACGGTGGCTCACACCTGCAATCCCAGCACTTTGGGAGGCTGAGGCGGGCGGATCATGAGGTCAGGAGATCGAGACCATCCTGGCTAACATGGTGAAACTCTGTCTCTACTAAAAATACAACAAATTAGCTGGGCGTGGTGGCGGGCGCCTGTAGTCTCAGCTACTCGGGAGGCTGAGGCAGGACAGTGGCGTGAACCCAGGAGGTGGAGCTTGCAGTGAGCCGAGATCACACCACTGCACTCCAGCCTGGGTGACAGAGCCAGATTCCATCTCAAAAAAACAAAAACAAAAACAAAAAAAGAGGGTGAATTGTTGTATGTAATAAACTGAATATGTTCTCAATTGCCCATAGAGCAATTGCCCACCTCCACCCCAGGTTCATGCCTGTGGTTTCCACACTTCAGTCTAAATTATCCATCTCCTCCTTTAAGAGGTTGATATTCTAGTAGTGCTATAGGGAGTTATATAGTAGTTCATAAGATACATCAGATGCAGCCTAATTGTCAGAGTAACCCAAGAGTTGTAAGTAGTTACTAACAATCAGAAGTCCATGATTTTTACATTTGTATCATTTCCTTCCTGTAGTGAATGTTTTGTTATATCTAAGGTCTGAGGAGTCTTGAAGACGAGACTGATGAATTCACAGACTTCTCTAGCTGCCCTGATAGTAGAATTCTCTCAAATCTGTACATTGGAGCACCACATTGCTTGGAATTTGAATATTTAATCTTGTAGCATTCTTTTTAATTGAAGTTTTTTAACCTCTCAGCAAAATCTTTAGAAATTTTTATTTTTATTTTTTATTTTTTTCAGTAAACAAATCTTTATCTGACAAAGGAAATAGCTGGAGACGTACCTTCACAAAACCACCGCCGACGTTCCCCTGACGTGTGCTGCCCCAGTTTTATAAATTAGAAATCTGGTCATCGCAGCTTAGTTTCTAAGCAGTACCAGCTGTCTTCTCTTTCGAACACTGCAAAGATGCTTTGAAGCTGCTTCTGTATTGTTGGCAACATTAGCACAGAAAGATTTGAAGACTGTAATAGCTGGAAAAGGTTACACAGCCTCACATAATTGACTATGGCAATATAAAATATTGCCTGCTCTGTTTTGTAACAAAGTAGATAATGCTTTCTTTGGGATTCGAAGGGAAACAAAGTAAAGCCGAATTGCCTTTGCTGTGAAGCTTCCAGGTTAAAAGCTGCAAATCTGTGCTGTAAAGCGTGTCTTCCCTGGCTGTGTATAGTAAATTACCATCCCATCCTGCTGTATGGACAATATGTTTCCAGCTTAATGAGTCAGATGCTTTGTGTTTCCTCCTGCTATTTAGTGCAAGGCAAATTGGTGCATAAAAAGAGAACAGAATCCAGTGGACATCATTGTTTTAGTTTACCTTCAAATAATTGTCAGATAAAATAATTATGTGGATTTTTAAAAATCAAAATCCACAATGTTGTATTTATTTTCTTTGTATAAAGAAAAAATTCAAAATGAATCACAGATAGATAGGAGTTGCTTTGAATTACAGCAGTAATTGTTAATCACATGCTAGCTACCTCATTCACAAGGTCTTAGCAGGTAAATTTTTAGTGAAAAAAAGTTATTTGTTATGGTTACTGTTGCATTATTTAAAATCAAAGGGCAAGTTAGACTTAATCTTACTTTTACTTTGTGTGGTTTAAGGTTTATTTGTTTGCTGAGGTTTGATAGGCATTTAGGAAAACATCTTGGAAAAGACTGGATCAGTTCTTTCCATATTCATTACTATACCTTTAAAAATGAATGTGACAAGACACTCTTAAAACCATTATGGGAACTCCTCTGAGGAGCTGTTAATAATTCAAACATTATTCAAACAATTTTTGCAAGACAAACCACTGTGGGGCACTTTGGAGGCAGGTATAGGGGCAAAATAAAAATGTTCTTATATTGATATGTAAAACCAAGAATCACAAAATCAAATTCATTCTAAGGTAGAAGATAAACACCACTATTGGCTACTACCAGGCTTTGCAAAAGAACAATAAAAAGACTACTTCCCAGGTATTTTAGAGGTAATAGAAATAAACCTTTAAAGAGAAGGGTAAAATATTTATTGAGGAGTGCTCTGTACACTCTAGAATTACACAGGGCCGGTGACAGTGATTAAATGTTCCATGGCTACATAGAGAGATGCTGAGGTTTTAATGTACAAGATATTGATTACACGATGAATCCCAACAGTTTGTTTCCTGCAGTTGCTTGCAGCATGGGGAGAAATGAAAATAACAAGTACAATTCTGTAGGCTACATTGCATGCAAAATGGAGCAGGTGATGAGCTAAATGAGGGATGAATTTCCTTCTCCCATTCATAAATGTGAGAGTTGCATAATGAGTTAATCTGTCTGAAATGAGGAAGTATAATTATACCATATAATGATTAAAGATGACAATGAAATATTGTGATTTTCAGTTCAACTTTAAGACTGGCCTCTTATTTGGTTTTCATTAAATATTTCAATGTGCAATGGTACCCACTAGGATTTTCCCTACTGGCAGAATTCAAGTGTATAAATTAGAAAGGGCCCTTAATTAGCGAAAAATATGAAAAAAATTGCATGTCTTAAAATAACTTGATGTTATTTATGATTTCAAAGTTCTTATGTAGATGGATACCATATAGACTACATTAAATTTCAGTTACTCCCTTGATTTTCCTTATCACCTTTTACTTTCTTTATGCTTAACATAAAGCTTTAATTTTATTTAGTTATTTATTGAGACAAGGTGTCACTCTGTCACCCAGGCTGGGGTACAATGGCACAATCACAGCTCACTGCAGCCACGACCTCCCAGGCTCAGGTGATCCTCCTACCTCAGCCTCCTGAGTAGCTTGGAGTACAGGTGCCTGCCAGCAGCCTGGCTAATTTTTGTATTTTTTGTAGAGACAAGGTTTCACCATGTTGCCCAGGCTGGTCTCGAACTCGTGGGCTCTAGAGATCTGCCTGCTTCAGCCTCCAAAAGTGCTAGGATTACAGGCATGATGGCAAGCTTTAATTTTAAATATAGTTACCCCCAAGATAAGAAGCAAATGGTTATGAAGGAAAACAGAAACACAGGATCAGCAGCAGGTGGCTAGATGCAGATCAGAAATTGACTATGAGGAAAAAAGAACTGAGACAGCCTAAAAATGACTGAAACAACTTCCCTATCCATGTGGTTCCAGCTCACTCTGTCCAATGTGCTCACGTTTTCATCACATTCCCCACTGACCAGTTTTTGTAAAAGACCAGTCCCTTCACAGGAGTAAAGCGACAGCTGTCCTAGTCCTGTTTTCATTTTTTTTTTGTGTTTATAGGAAAATTAATGGAGTCAATTGCCAAAGGGAGCATCAAAGTTGAGCAGAAAATAAAATAAGACCCTTGTAGAAAGTTCTTGGTAATACTGTTGTTTCCTTTAAAAGCTGTACCTTAGTAGTTGATGAAATGAAAAAGTAAAGTGAAGTTCAAGGGTGAGAGTTTATGGTTAATGAGTTTTGGATGGAATTTTGTCCCAAGGCATTTGTCTCCTTGCATTCCTTTATACAAGAATATGATTAGATATTTTTAGAGATCATAGACTGTATCTATTTTTATATGCAAATATTTTAAATTCAATTTGTTGTGATTTATAGTATTTGAAGTATAGTGTGGCATACATAGTATGGTATAGTATACTGTATACTTGCAAGTATTCATATTGTAGATGGCATGACAATATTATGCTGATTTTTAAAGGTGAGAGCAATGTGAATGCTTTCTTGTGATTACCTACTGGGAATGGTAAGCTGCCATGTGAAGAATGATGTATTAGTGATTATCTTTGTCTAGAGCTTAAAGGATTGATGTCATTGAATATATTTAAGGTTTTCAAATTAAAACTTAATATTTGTCACAGATAAAAATGTTAGAGAAAGGAAAATATTTATAAACAACATTTTTATTAATAAAACTTCCAGATATATATAAAATTAGAGATCATGTCATGGTAAGCTCCTATATCCAGTCATTCAGCTTCAATAATTATCAGCGTTCCTCACCTGGAGAACTACTTTGAGGCAAATCCCAGACATGATAGCATTTCTTTTATAAATATTTCAGTGTGTATCTCCAAAGGAAACCATCTTCTTAGAAAAAAATAAAGCCACTATACCATCATTATGCTTAAAACTTAGCAATGATTTCCTAATATGACAATGATTCCTTAATGTCACCAAGCATCAATGAGTGTTCAGATTATCCCAATTGCCTTTATATGTTTTTTTGGTGTCTGTTTGTTTGAATCAGGAACAAATGAGTTTGCACCTAGGGAACCCATTTTTTGTAACAAAAACTCTTGTTAGAAAAGAATTTGCCTTTTGGGGCTTAGAAATCCATTTCTACAAATACATCTGATGGCTCTGCCTTATCTTTATAGATTTGGTTATCTTTCTTGAAAATGTGCACCTCTTCTCAGGTATTTTCCTCTGAAGAATCATTCAGACCAAGGAACCTTTTGGGTGTTGGCTTTCTTTTATGAATCCTACAAAAGAAATGCGACTCTCTACGGTAAAAAGTGACCCATGAGTCTGATGACATTTAATTTGAGCACTTAACGTTTACATGGTGACCACAGCTACTATGAATCTAAAGTGTATTCTTTCATCTATTTTATCTTGTCAAAAATTTCATGACTTTGACCTTTTCTTTCCCTACAATCTCTACATATATAGTAGAATTTTAAAAGTATTTTTGGCAATCAGGATTTTCTTCTGATCGTTGTGTGAAAAAGAAACATTTATGATCTTGAAAAAAGCATATGTTAACTTCCTTTGAATTCTTTAGATCAGCTAAAAGATGAATTTGCCATTTTAAGAATATGATATTGAAAAGATCTGTCTTCAAAGTGAACCCATGCAGGAATACTTTTTTATCTTAGGGAATTTATATTTTTTAAAGAAACCAGCAATCAAATTTGAAAACCAGTATGTACCCAATGGATCAGACTTTTCAAAGAATCATGTCTCAAAAAATAGAGCTTTTGATTTCTTAAAATGATCTCTGAAGTTCCATTTTGAAATACATAAATCAACAAATTGAATTTTAATGGAAAATCAAGGGTGTTTTTCTAAAGGCTCCTGAATGAAGCTTTGAAAAAACATAAAGGCAGGGAATTATCAGCTTGTTATAACAGCATTAACTTCACTCCAACAATTTTATTTTTAGGTAAGAAAGGATATAATATCAAGGATAAATGAGGAAAGCATCTTGCTTGTTTAAAATCACAGAACTGGTACATCCCACTTTTCCCCCTCTGTGGATGTCCTTACCAGCCTCTGAACCACCTGAGTGACCACCAACCACTAAAATCTTAATCGTGTATTCATAACTTCAAAATAGCTGTAGTTGCTGTTCTATAGTTGTCATTGTATAATGTATCTTTTTACTATAAAATCATGAACTAGAAGATTAGACAACCATGCTGTATTGAATACATTCCGTAAAACAATAAAAATATAATTTTTCTCCCATCCATTTGGCGGTATAATATTCAAAATATGAAAATACATGGATTTCATGCACATTAAATGTTTGAAAAATAATGCTGTGAGATTTATATTTATGATATTATTAACATATATGAGTAGGACCTGAAACTGAGAGGTTAGCTGACTCAACCAGTGTTGCGCAGTAACAGACAGAGGACTTCTCCAAGTTTGGGTATCACTGCAAATCACACATGCATTCCACCTCAATGTACCACCTCTCATACTAATGCATATATAAGGGAAAGAACAATCAGAAAAATGAAAATCATAAAATTTCAGACCAAAGAGAGCTTTTCTTTGAGTGGGAAAAATTGAAGAAGTAAGTCAATAAGAAGTCAAAATGGAGAGTAATTGCTGAAGGGTTAAATCTCTTTTTGAGTATGATAAGGGCCTTACATTTATAATGGTCATGTGCATTTGTTTCTCCTGTGTATCTGCTCAATGGGGAAAAAAGATAACCATGTTAGCTGTTTCTTAAGTTTCCTACATAGGATAATTACAAAGAACCATATAGTCATTGAGAAAGTTATTTTTTTAGCTAAGCCAATGCCAGTGTGTCCTAATGAACAAAGGCTATTATTAAATCTTAAATTCAAATGCATGTAGGTAGTTGAGTAATATGTCACATATTATTATGCTTTAATCTTGAATGTGTATGTATTTTATTCATGAATCAGTGGAAATATTTAAGTTGTGTATGGAAAGGAATAAAAAGAGAAATACTATCTGTTTTGTTATATGCACATTTTGCTTCTTGAGTTTTGGGCTTCGCTTCATCCACTCTATGGCCTGATATCTTTATTTTCTTGTTCACACGGTAGGTTTGCTTAGGAGTGGTGTGTGTGTCTGTGTGTGTGTGTGTTTGTACAAAGACCTTAAAAGTTCTCTGAATTTGAGGTGCTGTGGAGTAATGATTCATTTAACAGAAATTGATTTCATCTGGAATTCTCCTGATAAATGTTATTGAAACAAAATGATTTTATATTCTTACTTTAATAACATGATGCTGTTTGGTACAAACTTTTAAAAAATATGATCATGTGTGAAAACTCATGAGAGTCTGAATAATCACCATGAACATCTCAAGTCCTCAGTAGTTTCATATGAAGATTTCACAGTGCTGGCTTGTTAGTATTGTTCATTTCCATGGATAATTTCATTTGGTGTCCTCTGTACTGTGTAGGAGCAGCTTGTGTGTTTGCTTACTGCTCGGCCCAAGGTTTTCCTGTGGGATGGGCTCTCTTAGTGCACAGGAGTGTTTAGTGCCTGCATTGTGTGCTTGGGGTAAGAGAGGGAGATGAAGGCTTTGCCTGCATTCTGCTCTAGGAGTCTTCTGCAAGGATTCTATGCTGAAGAAGGAGGCTGTCTAAACTCAAATGAATTCTCTGAGCACAGATCCAACTTATGTGTTTTTATGGGCATGAATTTTTTCCATTCTTCAGCTATATCCCTTTATTTCATTTCATTAAATGATTAAAAATGGGCAAAAGATCTGAATAGACATATCTTGAAAGACACACCAATTGCCAATAGGTATATGAAAAAATACTCAACGTCACTAGTCATCAGGGAAGTGCAAATCAAAACCACAGTGAGATACCATCTCACCTTCGTTAAAATGACTTTCATCAAAAAGATAAAAAATAATGGATGCTGATGAGGATGCAGAGGAGGAGGAGCATTGTATACTCTTCGTGGGAATGTAAATTAGTACAACCACTATGGAAAACAGTATGGGGGTTCCTCCAAAAAAACAAAAATAGAAATACCATGTGATCCAGCAACCCCACTACTGGGTATATACCCAGAAGAAAGGAAATCAGTTTATCAAAGAGACATTTGCACTTCCATGTTTACTGTAGTACTATTCACAATAGCCAAGATTTGGAATCAGTTTAAATGTCTATCAACAGATGGATAAAGGAAATTGGTATATGTACACAATGGCATATTATCCAGCTACAAAAATAATGAAATCCTGTCATTTTCGTCAACATAGAACTGGCGGTCATTATGTTAAGCGAAATAAGCCAGACACAGAAAGACAAATACTGCATATTCTCACTCATATGTGGGAGCTAAAAATGTGGATCTCATGGAGGAAGAGAGTTGACTGGTGATTACCAGAAGCTGGGAAGGGTAGGAGTAAGAGGGGATGAAGAGAGATTAGTTTATGGTTATAAAAATACAGTTAGCTAGAAGGAATAAGATGCAGAGTTCAATAATACAACAGGGTGATTATAGTTGACAATAATGTATCATATAGTTCAAGTAGCCATAAGAGATGAATTGCAATATTCCCAATGTAGAGAACAAAAATAAGTTTGAAGTGATGGATATCTCAATTACCCAGATTTGATCTTTACACATTGTATGCATGTATCAAAATATCACTTGTACCCCCAAAATATGTACAACTCTTGTATGTCAATAAAAAGTTTTAAAAATCAATTGCATTTGGCACCCGGCCAAAATTACATTATAGAATAGAGTTTGAGATAATGGCAGTAAAGAAGTGTAGCTGCAGCAAAGCCAGTCCTTGTGAGGGTCCACATTGCTAGGTGAGAGGGTTAGGGGTGCTTTTTCCCTTTATTTGATAACAAAACCATTTATCATATTTCCTCTTGTAGGTTTTCTCTCTTTTCTAATATTAATACAGCAAATATTTCATTGGAACATTCAGGCTCATATAATTATTCTATTTAGGATGATTGTGAAATTTATGAATAGAACTTCTAGCACGGTGTCATTCTTTGAATTGGAGGGTGATTCTATTTCTGTGCAAAATCATGTTAAGAAGCTATGTTTTATGACAAAAATCATTAGATTTTTGGGAAAACTTTATCAACAACATTTGGAATGGCAGGAAGTACAAATAAGCAAGATTTAAATTTAACAGTAGGGTAAATCCATCTCATAAGGACTTTGAATTGACTTTGGAAAATGATCAGGGAATGCTGGATTTCTTGATAAATATCTGAGGCTCAAGGAGCCTAACCCTGTTTTTCCTCATCAGCAATAATTCAGTATTTGCTAGTTTAAGTGTTCATGGTGACTTTCTAGCACATAAACACCATGAAGTATAAGAATTGACTCAATATAGAAGACTGGTGCCAGAGGTTTTGTGTAAGTTTTGTAGCAACATTTCTACGTTCGGTGGCCTCTTGTATGCCTACCTTAGTTTGGTCTGCATTGATTTTAGCGCATCTTAAAGAGTTTCATTGGCAGTGTGGCTTTCCTCTACCTCCTGGAGTTATACAAGGCAAACAAAAGGTGGCTTGGGCTGGAGTCATTCCTGATAGGGATTTTTAGTCATACCTCTATTGGATAGGCCCATTTTAAAGAGTAATATAGGACTTTTACCTTGATTACTAAAATAGTACAACAACAACTCCCCTCTTGCTCCAAGAAAACCTAGCAAAAAGATATCCCCTTCATTAATTGATTGCTGGCTCTGGTCTTTGAGATAAATCAGAGAGAGGTAGCAAAGGGTATATCTGTTCTACTAGTCTGTCTAGAATAAAAACAGAAAGCCGGTTTGGGAAGTTTACTTATGGTGATTCAGGCTGCAATGCACCTAGGGCATAAACGTTTAGCTCTTTGTTTGACTTGATAATTCCTTAAAGTTCTCCTTGCAAGTTTGCTTGACTTTGAGGGCTCAGTGAAGGAAAAATGAGTTCCTAGGTTGAGCTCTCCCAGTGATTGGAATTCCCACAAAATGTTAAACAGTAATATGTCTCTTGCCTTTCTGGGGCTTGTGTCTGCAGAGTATCCCCAGTAATTTCCTTCTTGTGCCTGACCTGGTGATTATTCATGAGAATTCTCACCTGCTTAAAGTTCCACTGATCTCTGCTCCAATACAATGTCTTGGTTCAGGCATGGTCTAGAATCTTTCTTACTTCAAACTGTGCCATGGATCATCCCTTATTTTATAGTGGGAGACTTTAGCTCCTCAGATGTAAATTGAATGACTCACAGAAATGTTACACGAAAAGCCAGTGATATGGTTTGGGTTTGTGTCCCCACCCAAATCTCATCTTGAATTGTAATTCCCATAATCCCCACATGTGGTAGGGGGGATGTGGTGGGAGGTGATTGGATCACAGAGGCAGTTTCCCCCATGCTGTTCTCGTGATAGTGAGTGACTTCTAACAAGATCTAATAACTTTATAAAGGGCTCTTCCCTCTTTGCTTGTTGGTTCTCTTGCCTGCCACCACATAAGATGTGCCTTTGCTTCTTTTTCGCCTTCTGCCATGATTGTTGGTTTCCTGAGGCCTCCCCAGCCATGCAGAACTGTGAGTCGATTAAACCTCTTTTCTTTATAAATTGCCAGGCATTGGGTATGTCTTCATAGCAATGTGGGAATGGACTAATACAGCCAGTGATGATACTGATACATCTAATAGTTTTTCCAGAGTGAGACTTTCAAGGATTAAGACTCTTTCCTAGAATATACCTAGCTCTAGTACCCAAAGGAAAGTAAATCCAGAGAATTGGATTAAATAAAGCCAAAAAATTGACTTCACATATCCAAAGCTTTAGACTTACGTTTGTCTCCCCCTACTCCACCCTCAATCATTAGGGAACTTAGAAGCTGTAGCAGTGGTTGGTTATTCTACTCTATCAGACATCTGGAACCCTGACCTTTTGATAAGTGCCTATTTCTTTTAGTCTTGAGAAGTTTCCCTGAAGGCTGGTTATAATCTGTATTTCCACTATAAATATTTCTCAATATTTAAATTATTTCAGACTCCTTGGATATCTGGACATATCTGGATGATATTTTAAGTACTACTCATTATTGTCCAATTTAATAGGATATCTGAGTGCTAGAATTGGCAGAGGATTAAAAATGCTTCACTTTCAGTCTTTGAGCAAAGTAGAACATTGCTTTCCTAAGGCAATTCTAGACCACAAATACCAGTTGTAGACTTCTATTGCTGGGGAAAATTTATTTTGGTTTTTTCTTGGCTGCCACATAAATCTAGGAGGAAGATGACCTTAGTTTGCCATCTAGTACCTTCCGCCCTCTCAACGTTAAACCATACAAAAAAATGAGGATCTTTCATATTTAAAGAAGCCTTCTAGAGGTTGAAGCACTAAAAATCCTTATTAGTTTGTTTCTCCTCTGGAATCCTATTAATAATAAGATTACTAGGACCATAACATTATAAAGACCTTAAAAATGATAAGTTCTCTGAGTACAGGAAATATGTATTTATAGCAGATGAGTAAAAATAATATAATTATTGTTTTAAAAAATGTTTCACTAACTTGACTTCCCTATTTAATTTCTAGGATCTCATTTAAGAAATTTAAGATATTTGTTATGAAACTTCTTTAAGAAATTAGAAAAATGGTAGGAAAAAATGATCAATTAATAAAACTAGAACTTACAAAATTATTCTGAAAAATATCAGAGAAGTTCCCATCTGAGGTGCTATTCTCTTGATAATAATTGTCATGCAAACAGAAAATTGCATTACAAAAATGGCTTCTTGTTTTTATTATTGGCTTAAAAAGAGTAAAATCGTATATGACAATTTCAAAATTATAATATGATTGCTATAGTACTTGTAGCTGTTTCTCTAATATTCTGTCTTTCAAATTAAAGTATAACAATGTAAAATGACTTAAAAGACTCTACTGTAGGGTCTAAGCACTAATAGGAGTTCCAACAGGATAACTGGTTATTCTCTGAATGTATAAATACATATGACAAGATGCACTATGCCATTGAGTTATGCAATCTGTTTTAGTATTGATTTCTTACATTTTATTTTATGCTTTTGATAAAACCAATTTCAAGAGCGTATTACTAAAGCGTATTGGTTTCTTCTGAACGGCAGTAAGCACAAAGGTTGAATATCTTGTGTGTTTGTGTGGAGGTATATGTATGTGTATGTAGGAATATATGTATATAATTTTTATATTATGTGTATGTATTATAAAATACATAATATAGTTATATATTAGTTTTTATAAAATTTGCATGAATTTCCAAGAAATCTGAGGTGTAGTTAAAAATGAAATTAGTGGATGGCGCTTTTTGGAGTGATAAATTTAGAAATGAAATGTAACATGAAAGTCTTTTTAAAAGAGTTCAGTAAGTAGTAAATTCTCAATTCCTTTTTTACTACTTTTTTTTGCAGTATTCAACAAACTATCATTGTTTCATCGGCTGAAAATATATGAATGAAAGCCAAAGAACTATGTAATGACACTGGGCTATTAGTTCTTGCAAATCCTATAGGCTAACACCACTTCAACAGAGTGGGCAGAAACGATCATCTGATCTGATTACAATGTCTATTTATGTAGCATTTAGTTTCTTTTTTGTTTTTTTAAAGGATTTCATAAATATGTTATTCATGCTAAAAGAATAACAATACTCCAAATTTTATAGCACTTGAGATGATATTGCAGAGAAATATTACACCCGTTTTTATCTTCACCATAAAGCTTGTTGAAAAGTAGGTCAGGAATTCATGTTTTATTTTAAAACATAATTTAAATATTTCAACAGCACATGTGCAAACATGACAGTTCATGTCATGTTTTTGCTCCCACAATGACATTGATCATACATAACCACTGTCAACAATTTCCCTCAATCATTTCATAATATTTCTAAAATCTATATTATAGACCTCAGTGTTCGTATATAGAATATATATTTGCACAAATATTTGCCTATTTTTTGATACATATAGGTTGTTTTATTTCTTTACTTCCTTTAGAACAAACCTGGATTGTGCTATGTATTTTGTCCTATAACTTGTACTTTAACGCAACTTTTAAAGGCCATCTTTGTAAATTGGAACATACACATGTAAATTAATTTTTTAAGGTTTCACTCTTTTGCATAGATGTCTCCAATTTATTTAACTAATTGCTCCCCTACTGATAGATGCTTAGATATCTCTGTTTATATGTCATTTTAAAGATGTTCTAGATACATTGTGGTTTATTTATGCCAGTTGTTCCATTAGCTAGATTCTTTTTATTATTATTATTATTATTATTATACTTTAAGTTCTAGGGTACATGTGCACAACGTGCAGGTTTGTTACATATGTATACATGTGCCATGTTGGTGTGCTGCACCCATTAACTCATCATTTATATTAGGTGTTCCTCCTAATGCTATCTCTCCCCCATCCCCCAACCCCATGACAGGCCCTGGTGTGTGATGTTCCCCGCCCTGTGTCCATGTGTTCTCACTGTTCAGTTCCCACCTATGAGTGAGAACATGCGGTATTTGGTTTTCTGTCCTTGTGATAGTTTGCTCAGAATGATGGTTTCCAGCTTCATCCATGTCCCTACAAAGGACATGAACTCATCCTTTTTTATGGCTGCATAGTATTCCATGGTGTATATGTCCCACATTTTCTTAATCCAGTCTATCATTGTTGGACATTTGGGTTGGTTCCAAGTCTTTGCTATTGTGAATGTTGCCACAGGAAACAGACAGTGTGGCAATTCCTCAAGGATCTAGAACTAGAAATACCATTTGACCCAGCGGTCCCATTACTGGGTATATACCCAAATGATTATAAATCATGTTACTATAGCTAGATTCTTAGATGTGCAATTTTTAAGTCAGAAAGGTTTGCACATTCAAAATTCGATAGCTATTATAAAGCTACCTAGCCCCAAATAGAGTATTATTTTGTACTGTCAAAGATGGTATATATGCATTTACACTGCTCCATGCTACTGTTGATACTTGCTATAATGAATTTTTTAAATTCTATGCAATCTGCATTGTATTGTTTTCTGTTTGGATTTTCTCTGACTACTAGTAAGACTGAGCAGCTTTTTGAATTTTTAATAATCATTTGTATTTTCATTTTTTTGATTTACCTATAAATAGTCTTTATTATTTCATTGTTTATTTCCTTTGGTAATTCATAGTAGCTCTTTTGCTATTCTGAATTTTTTTGTGTTATATATATTATGAATATTTTCTTTTATGCTTTTGCTTGTTACTTAACTTTGCTTATGGTGCCTTTGTTATACCTAAGTTTTCAAATGTATGCAATCAAAATAATTTTTTCCCCTTTATGGCTTTATACTTTGTGCACTGATTAAAAATTATTTTTATAACACAAGATATTGAAAATATTATCTATTTTCTCATGCCATTTTTATGGGTTAGCTTTTCAGACTATTCGGAATAAATTTTTGTGTTTGACATAAAGTTGTGATCTAACTTATATTTTCCCCAATGGATAGTGAATGGTCTCAACATCATTTACTGAATTATTACCCTGTTGAGGTAAAATGAAATGCTACTTTTATCATACACTAAATTTATATTAAACCTTGGTCTTTTCCTAGATTTCTAGTATGTTGTGTCGATCTATTTGCTAAATTCTGCCCTGACTTTATAATTAGAAATACTTCAAATCTTCATGTCATGTTTTGATAATTAAAAACCAGTTCCCACCCTGCTTCCTCATCTATCGTGTTTGGCGAGCTTTGAGCATTTTATCTCCTAGATGTATTTTAGAATCAATTTGCCAGTCACTCTAAAAATATGCTGTTTGGATTTTGTGTGGGACTGAATCAACACCATTGTTTAATTTTGGTGATTATTACATATGTTCTGCCTACTTCTAAGAATTTGAGCCTGGTCAGGAGGAAAATTTAGTTGTTCATTGTGTTATTGTTATTAATCTATTTTCTATTTATTCATTTATTTATTTTATAGATTAAAATATTTAGAGTTTAAAATTTTTTGGCATTTTTTTAATATGTAGAGTGAGGTACAGATTTTAAGTTTTTTCCCTTTACAGTGAGTACCTAATTGTTCCAGTTGCATTTATTGTATAATCAATCATTTCCCTACTATTTTGAATTGCCAAATTTATCATATACTAACTTCTTGCTATGCTTGCATGTATTTCTATAATTTCTTTTCTCATCCACTAACCTATTTGTTTAAATCCATGTATATCAAATTATCATTTGTTTTATTATCTACAAGGTTAATTCCCATGTACTCTTCTGTTTAATTTTTCTACTTTCTCACATATTTATTTTTTCAGGTTTTTGTTGTTATTATTATTATTATTATTATTATTATTTTGAGATGGAGTCTCGCACTGTCTCCTGGGCTGGAGTGCAATGGAGCTATCTCAGCTCACTGCAACCTCCGCCTCCCGGGTTCACACCATTTTCCTGCCTCAGCCTCCCTAGTAGCTGGGACTACAGGCGCACACCACCACACCCTGCTAATTTTTTGTATTTTTAGTAGAGACGGGGTTTCATGATGTTGGCCAGACTGGTCTCCAACTCCTGACCTCGTGATCCACCCACCTCGGCCTCCCAAAGTGCTGGGATTACAGGTGTGAGCCACCGCGCCCGGCCTCAGGTGGTTATTATTAATAGCTCGTAAAATGTGTTTTTGTTGGCTGGGCATGGTGGCTGTTGCCTGTAATCCCAGCACTTTGGGGGAGGCCAAGGTGAGCGGATCACGAGGTTAAGAGATTGAGACCATCCTGGCCAACATGGTGAAACCCCATCTCTACTAAAAATACAAAAATTAGCAGGATGTGGTGCTGTGCGCCTGTAGTCCCAGCTACTAGGGAGGCTGAGGCAGGAGAGTGGTGTGAACCCGGGAGGAGGTTGCAGTGAGCCAAGATAGCTCCATTGCACTCCAGCCTGGTACATAGTGAGATTCCACCTCAAAAAAAAAAAAAAGTGTTTTTGTCTTCTTGTTTCCATTTGCATGAAGATTCTTGCTGAAATTGCATTACGTATGTATGTAAGTAGTGTTGTATTTACTCAGTTTTTTTTGTTTTTTTCTTAAAGTAATGCTAAGTGTGTGGGATATTATATAATTCACTACAAGTTAAACTAGCGCTTTCTTTGGTCTTCTCAGAGGACTGATACCATGGTTGAGTATAGGATTTCAGAAAAGACTGGAAAGATTGTACCACTGTTTTGTAGAGTTTCATGTGAAAACTTTTATGAATCTTTTCTTTGTAAATGTCTGTTCCTACCATTGAATGTTTGATCCTCTCTTTGTCTTTGTTATTAGACCATTCTATTAGGATTGGTCCAGGTGTTGATCCATTTTTTTTTCTTGCCTCTTCCTTACTATTTTTTTCTCTACACTTGGTAAAATGTTTAAATCTGGAACATCATGCCTTTCTTTCACTGAGGGGAGTCTTATTTCTTTGGTAATTGCTTCTTTGATACATGTAGGTTATGGAGTTATTTTCTATATTAGTTTCGTATAAAACTATTATTTGGATATTATATCTGTGCCAAAGCTCTATGCCTCTTATTTTTTAATCAAAAATTTTCACTTTTATATATTCTACGTTATATAACAGCCTTCAAGTTTATGTTCTAAATACTTAATTGAGTTTTCCTCAGTGTCCATTTCATTTTTCCACTGACTTCTATTGAATTTTTGTTTCTGAAATTCTGTTTTTTTCCAAGTTCTTTTTAAAAAAAAATTTACAAATTGCTTCTCTATTGTGGCAGTCTGGTTGATATTTAATGCAGTATCTTCTTATATATAATGAGTTGCTGAAGTAAGATATCTCTCTTGCTTTAATAAAATAATTTTTTTTTCTTTTTTTTTTTATTGATCATTCTTGGGTGTTTCTCGCAGAGGGGGATTTGGCAGGGTCACAGGACAACAGTGGAGGGAAGGTCAGCAGACAGACAAGTGAACAAAGGTCTCTGGTTTTCCTAGGCAGAGGACCCTGGGGCCTTCCACAGTGTTTGTGTCCCTGGGTACTTGAGATTAGGGAGTGGTGATGACTCTTAACCAGCATGCTGCCTTCAAGCATCTGTTTAACAAAGCACATCTTGCACCACCCTTAATCCATTTAACCCTGAGTGGACACAGTACATGTTTCAGAGAGCACCGGGTTGGGGGTAAGGTCATAGATCAACAGCATCCCAAGGCAGAATAATTTTTCTTAGTACAGAACAAAATGGAGTCTCCTATGTCTACTTCTTTCTACACAGACCCAGCAACAAACTGATTTCTCTATCTTTTCCCCACATTTCCCCCTTTTCTTTTTTTTTTTTGAGACAGAGTCTCGCTGTTGACCAGGCTGGAGTGCAGTGGCGCGATCTCGGCTCACTGCAAGCTCCGCCCCCGGGTTCACGCCATTCTCCTGCCTCAGCCTCCCGAGTAGCTGGGCCTACAGGCGCCCGCCACCGCGCCCGGCTAATTTTTTGTATTTTTAGTAGAGACAGGGTTTCACCGTTCCCCCTTTTCTATTCCACAAAACCGCCATCCTCATCATGGCCGGTTCTTAACCAGCTGTTGGGTACACCTCCCAGATGGGGTGGCGGCCGGGCAGAGGGGCTCCTCACTTCCCAGAAGGGGCGGCCGGGCAGAGGCGCCCCCTACCTCCTGGACAGGGCGGCTGGCCGGGCAGGGGCTGCCCCCCACCTCCCTCCCGGACGGGGCGGCTGCTGGGCGGAGACGCTCCTCACTTCCCAGACGGGGCAGCTGCCGGGGTGAGGGGCTCTTCACTTCTCAGACGGGGCGGCTGCCGGGTGGAGGGGCTCCTCACTTCTCAGACGGGTTCGCGGCTGGGCAGAGGCGCTCCTCACATCCCAGATGGGGCGGCGGGGCGGCGGGGCAGAGGCGCTCCCCACATCTCAGACGATGGGCGGCCGGGCAGAGACGCTCCTCACTTCCTAGACGGGATGGCGGCTGGGAAGAGGCACTCCTCACTTCCCAGACTGGGCGGCCAGGCAGAGGGGCTCCTCACATCCCAGATGATGGGCGGCCAGGCAGAGACGCTCCTCACTTCCCAGACGGGGTGGCAGCCGGGCAGAGGCTGCAATCTCCGCACTTTGGGAGGCCAAGGCAGGCGGCTGGGAGGTGGAGGTTGTAGCGAGCGGAGATCACGCCGCTGCACTCCAGCCTGGGCAACATTGAGCACTGAGTGAACGAGACGCCATCTGCAATCCCGGCACCTCGGGAGGCCGAGGCTGGCAGATCACTCGTGGTTAGGAGCTGGAGACCAGCCCGGCCAACACAGCGAAACCCCATCTCTACCAAAAAATACGAAAACCAGTCAGGCGTGGCGGCGTGCGCCTGCAATGGTAGGCACTCGGCAAGCTGAGGCAGGAGAATCAGGCAGGGAGGTTGCAGTGAGCAGAGATGGCGGCAGTACGGTCCAGCTTCGGCTGGGCATCAGAGGGAGACGGTGGAAAGAGAGGGAGAAGGAGACCGTGGGGAGAGAGAGAGGGAGACTGTGGGGAAGAGGGAGAGGGAGAGGGAGAGGGCCAATTGTATTAATTGTAAAGTTGGTATGTCTATTTTCTTTTTCTCTATGAAATGAATGAATTATTTTCATCAAATCTACTTCAAAACTACTCACACATTCCTGATTGTTCAAAGTAGTATCATTTTTTCCAAATACTTACTTTTATTGATTCCACATCTTTTTTCATTGTTCACCCTGTCCACATACACACAGATATACCAGCATTGACAGTAGAGGTAAGTAAATGTCAGCTACCTAAGCAACTCCTCAAGGTCCTGCTTGTGTCTGTCAGATGTTGAGAAGATAGGAGATATTCTGTTTCTCAAAAGGCTGATGGGCTGAGAGTCTTTAAAGTATGCAGAGGGGCTGGTAGACTCTCTGGGCTCTTCAGTTAGTGTAAACTGTTGATCCTGTGGCAAGGGCATAGCTTTCTCTGTCAGTCTCTCTGGTGGAGATCTGAAACTTCATTAGGGCTGTGCACAGAAGGTGATGCCTCCAAGGGGACTCCATCTCTAGCAGCAAGGCTATCAGGTTTCTCAGGCTGTCCCTTGAGTTGCATGTTTTTCTCTTAATGTTTGAATAATTGAATCATTTTGGTAGAAAATTGGAGGAGTCATGAGCACGTCAAAACCCTGCTACAAATATTTTAGATAAACTCCATGCATATACTTCTGTTGTTGTAGATGAATGTATGGGTTAGGGGGTGAGGGGTGCATGCAGCCCATGCTGAGGAAGATTTTTACTATTATTTATCTGAAAGAGTTTCAGAAAACAAATATTTCCGTTTCTAATTATGGGCAGAACGAACAGTTCAATATTACTCAATACCAAATCTTTGTTCTTGGCATACACTTTCCCACTGACCGCAAGTGGATCAATTGATTCAAATTCCCGGAGGTATGTTTTGTTATGTGGCTATGAGGAGGTAATGCAACTCAAAAATTATATATTTCTTCACATATGAAGGAAAGCAATTTTCTTTTCCTTTTTTAAAATTGGAAGGATGATAGATGGTAATGCCTGCACTTAAAATTTTTTAAATAAAATAATATTTCATGATATATGGAAAGACCCAGAATTCTTAAATATTGTCCAGGTAAGAATGACACTTAAAAAACAATGTAAGAATTTTAGGTTAGTCAGATGGAAAAGCTCCGGATATTTACATATATTGATTAAGAAAAATTGAAATGAAGTGTAAATCATTGAATCCTTATAAAAAACAAAAACAATTACATCTATTTCTCTTATTTAGATTACATAGAATAGGGAAAAGTAGCAAATCTATAACAACAGAATCAGGATTCCAAAAGTTTACAAGCAAGAATAATGCAATGGCTGTAACTGAATGAAAATTGATTAGTACAAAAGTAAAATTCTGGCTGGGCGTGGTGGCTCACACATGTAATCCCAGCACTTTGGGAGGCTGAGGTGGGCGGATCACCTGAGGTCAGGAGTTTGAGACCAGCCTGGCCAACATGGTGAACCCCGTCTCTACTAAAAATACAAAAATTAGCCGGGCATGGTGGCACGTCCCTGTAATCCCAGCTACTCAGGAGGCTGAGGCAGAAGAATTGCTTGAACACGGGAAGCGGTGGTTGCAGTGAGCTGAGATCATACCACTGCACTTCAGCCTGGACAACAGAGCAAGACTCCATCTCAAAAAAATAAAAAAAAAAAAGTTCTAAACAACACCACAAGTACAAGACGAAGAAGAGATGAGTGAGATTGAAGTTCACATTATTGGTTATAGATGTTTTTGGATAGTTTTGCAAGCACTGTTTTAATTTAATGGAAAGGGAGATGCTAAAATTGGATATGTATGATACGGTGGAAGGCTTCTCTTTTCTATCACCTCTGAAGACTGGCTCCATGACCTTAGATTGTTAACTTAATTGTTCAGAGCTTCTGTTTCCTCAACAGCCAAATTGGGTCTCATACCACCTATTTGCAATCTTGTCATTATAAAATGAGATAAACTTCCTTTACAGCAAATCTTGAAAAGGTCATTTATATTTAGTCTCTCCATTTTTTTCTTCCCACTCTGTCAGGTTGTCAGTGCTGCCCCCACCGTCGCTGTGGTGAATCCCCCCATGACCTCTGCATTGTTATATCCCATGCTAGATTCTCAGATCTTTAGCTAGGGCAGCATTTTTGACAGATGATCAGTCCTTACTCCCTGAAACATGGTCTTCATTTGGCGTCAAACACTGGTTTACCTCCCAACTTTTGGGCCATTCTTTCTCAGTCTCCTTTGCTTATTTTCCCTCATTTTCCTCAGTTCTAGTTGGTGGAGTTCCCAGGCTTCAGTCTTTGTAATTCTTTTCTGAGATGCTATTCTCAAACTAATCTCATTAGTCTCATGGCTTTAAATACTGTCTGTATTTCAATGACTCTAAATTGAAATTTCAAACCTGACATCTCCCCTGAGCGCCAGATTGCATATTCTACTCCCTTTGCAAAAAATTTTGTCCTTAATTTTTTTTTTTTTTTTTTTTGTAGAGACAGGGCCTTGCTATGTTGCCCAGACTGATCTTGAATTCCTGACCTCAAGTGATCTTCCCATCTCAGCTTTCCAAAGCCCTGGTTGGAGGCCACTGTACCTGGCCTACATGCTATTTTTGATATCTGAAACTAAATTTATTCAAAATGGAACTCTTGATAAAACCCCAGTAAGCCTGTTCCTTCCTTAATCTCCCTCACCTCAGTAAATGGCAACCTTCCCGGTTGTTTGAGATGAACCTTTGTATTCATCCTTTACTTTTCTCTTTCCTTCAGGGACTACATTTTGTGCATCAGGAAATTCTCTTGGCTGTACTAAAAAAAATCTTATGAATCTAACTACTGCTCACTATCTCCCGTGCTAATGCTGTGGGTTTAGTCCTCCATAAAACCTTGCCTGGATTGTTGAAATAGCCTCCTCACAGGTTTCCTGCTCTGACCTTTTCCTCTCTTCAGTCTGTCCTCTACACAGCAGCCAGTTGATACTTTTAAAAGTTGTCAGCTTATGTTACTCATTTGCTCCAAGCCTCCTTCCATCTCATTCAGAATAACAATTATACTCCTTTCTGTGACTTACAAAGCCTTACATATCGGCTCGCCCCCCAACTCTTGCTCCAACCATTGCCTCAAACCATGTCTTCTATTCCTTCTATCCCAACATTCCACTCTGGTAACTTGGACTTTTTGCTATTCTTCAAACATGCTAGGCCTGCTCCTATGTTTTCCTTTGCTATTCCTTATCCCTGGGATGCCTCCACCTCTGAAATCGTCTCTAAGCTTAGTTGTTTCTTAGCTGGGATAGTATGGAGGAGATCCGAGTATCATAAGGATAGTTGAACTAGTCAGTATTTAAAGTGCCTTCTGCTGCTGAGGTTTTATCAATGAATGGAAGAAATTCATTATATACTATGTGCCATTTATTAACTTCTCACTGGGTACTGAACAGCTCATTTGTGGCAGGTCAAAATGGACACCTTTCATCTTATATATACATAGTTCTAAAACTTTTTCTTTTTATCAGTGAACAGTTTTTACTAACTTTACTTGGAACCTCACGCCCAGTACACAAAATCAATGCAAGCGGGTTAACGTAAGGCTGATGATAGGCTGATAAGCACCCATGGGCTCACACCATTATATAGAGGAGGTATTCATTCTGACCGGGGAGTACCTATGGGAACCAATTGCTAAATGCTTTGACCGGCACCTGTGAAGTTCTTTGGGTGAAGTAAGACAGGGAGGTTTCTGAAGTTTAACCACACCGATTTCCTTTTTCCATGCCTCCTCCTTGAGGAGGTTGTTGTAGTCAGTTCAGAACCTGAGTGCTTGATGAAACACAGTTGTCCAGTTACTATTCTAAGCTGTATGTTTCAACTAAAGTTTACTTTTAGAACAACTTAGGGTGGACTGATCTTTCTTTGTATAATTGGGAATGAATTCTTAGTTTTTGTCAGGAGATAGATTATATTTATCTAAAAAAGCAGGAATCAAATATTTCCTGTATGGCTTTGTAATATTCAATAGAGGGAATTTGGGAAATCAAACAGACACTCCCTCTGGGGTTTGTGAAATGGCTTGGGGACTCATTTAATTTTAGAGTAGCTGGCTTTAAGGGACCAAGCAATCTAGCTACTTGGGACTAGGAAATTGTTTACCTATTATTTTCATTATCGGCATCACACTATTTAAAGAGTACTGTCAGATACGTCTCAAAAGAAGCCATTAATGTGGCCACAAACATATGAAAAAAAGCTCAATATCACTGATCATTGGAGAAATGCAAATCAAAACCACAATAAGCTACCATCTCATGCCATTCAAAATAACGATTATTAAAAAGTCAAGAAACAACAGATGCTGGTGAGGTTGTGGAGAAATAGGATTGCTTTTACACTGTTGGTTAGAGTGTAAATTAGTTCAACTATTGTGGAAGACAATGTGGCAATTCCTTAAAGATTTAGAGGCAGAAATACTTTCTGACCCAGCAATCCCATTACTGTGTACACAAAGGAATATAAGTAATTATATTATAAAGATACATGTACATGTATGTTCATTGCAGCACTATTCACAATAACAAAGACTTGGAATCAACCCAAATGCCCATCAATGATAGACTGGATAAAGAAAATGTGGTACACATATACCATGGAATACTATGCAGCCATGAAAAAGAATGAGATCATGTCCTTTGCAGGGACATGGATGGAGCTGAGAGCCATTATACTCAGCAAACTAATGCAGGAACAGAAAACCAAACATCACATGTTCTCACTTATAAGTGGGAGCTGATTGATTAGAACACATGAACACATGGGGGAGAACAACACACACTCAGGCCTGTAGGGAGGATGGGGGGAGGCAGAGCATCAGGAAGAATAGCTAATGGATGCTGGACTTAATACCTAGGTGGTGGGTTGATCTGTGCAGCAAAACAGCATGGCACACATTTACCTAAGGAACAAACCTGTACATCCGTCACATGTACCCTGGAACTTAAAAGATGAGGAAGAAAGAAAATCCTTTGGAGATCAGTGATGCGTATGTGGCTATTCATTATATCAAATACTCTTCTGTCTACAGCTGTATGTTTGAATTTTTTTTTTTTTTTTTTTTTTGAGATGGTGTCTTGCTCTGTTGCCAGGCTGGAGCGCAGTGGCGCGATCTTGGCTCACTGCAATCTCTGCCTCCTGGGTTCAAGCCATTCTCCTGCCTCAGCCTCCAGAGTAGTTGGGGTTACAGGCATGCACCACCACACCCAGCTAGTTTTTGTGTTTTTAGTAGAGATGGGGTTTCACCATGTTGGCCAGGATGGTCTCGATCTCCTGACATCACGATCTACCCACCCTGGCCTCCCAAAGTGCCGGAATTACTGGTGTGAGCCACCGCGCCCAATGGAAATTTTTCATAATAAAAAAAGTAAAGATAAATAAAGAGTAGTGTCAGAAGGAATAGGAAAAAATGGAGGCAGAAGAATTCAGAACATGATACTACCTTTGTTGGGGGCGGGTGTCGCAGGGGGAAAGCTGTCCAGTTACTGGTTATTTCACAACTTTGTAATTAGTGCATTTTATAAAATTTAGCTAGAAGTAGAAGAGCTGATTCATCGTAAGAATGATCATTGATCGGTGACCTTTCATTCATTTCCTCCAACTGAGCTCCAACAGTAACATATTTTTAAAAAGGGATTTTCCAATATTTGTGACAGAAAGGTAATGATCAAGCTAAAATCTGGAGAGAATAATCACTTCTGAGTGTAATGGAAAGTTCATGTCCCTGAAACTTTCTTTTGGCCTTTATCAAGCAATTGTTACCCCCATCAATATCCTGTCACTGTTAATTAGAAACTGTTTGTGCCACAGCTGATTTGTCACTCTGCAAAACTCCTATGGAGAGATGCAGGGCAGTCAATGCCATGGCTCAAAAGAGAACAAAAGTCCGTTTTCAAAGGAGCCAAACACACTAAGTGGTGACCCAAGCTCTGCTCCTTCCATTATTGCTGTTAAGCCGGAAGCTAATTAAAAATCTCTGCTGGCACAAATGTGTGTTTGGTGTTCTAAAATATGTCATCTCTAAAAGACCGACTGATCGAAACTGCCGAAACAAGCTTTTGACTCTATTCTGTCTTCATGTGTTCATTGATTCTGACCTTAAAAATTCCAAAGTTCTCTCCTTACTAGACCCAAATACTGTTTAAGAAACTTGCTATTTGCCTGGAAATGTTTCTGATCATATGGACAAAGCCAGGAATGTGATTATTTCGAGTTTCATTAATGACTAAAGAAAAATGGAAATAATCACCATGACTCATTCGGATATCTAATTATCTATTTTTAAATCCCATTTTTGTGGAGTCTCAGCAGAAAACTCTTTAATAGTTTTATCTTTTGAGGATGAACTGGACAGCCATAAATGAAGTGATGATGACCAGATATTTTACAGTTTGATTTAATTATATATGATGGTGGCAGAGATGGGGAAGTTAACGAAATATATATTAAAATACAAAGTTACTTTAAAAAGTACAACACTGATATAAAAATCACAAATATGTGGCAAGTAAATTATAAGAAGTAATTTAATGAATTAATTGCCATTTCCATATTTTTTCTTGCAATGGCGTGGTCAATTCTGAGGCAAACATACAAGAATCATGTTAGCTCATACAGTGTAAACTTGTATAGTTCACAACTTGTATAGATCACAAGTGAAAACCGATATAGTTTATTGCAGCAGCAATAAAACAATTATAGTAGGTAATTATATTTGGAGATCCCTAGTATTACATAGGACACCCCTGCTCCATATAAAGTTGCTTTAAAAACTTGTTAGTGTAGCTCCCATGGAGGGCTACGTGAGCAATTTGACAACACAGGAGTTGGGAAGCAGTGTCTGAGGGCATTTGGAAGACGGTAAGTGAGTTCTAATTATAGGATGACAAGAAAATGACTCTGCAGGCTAATTTTAAAGATGCATATGACTAATATGTAGGGGCTTGGGAAAAAATCAGGCTCTACCTTTCTATCTTATTTGCAAGAAATAAGAAGTAAATGAGGGAGGCAACAAAACCATATTCATACTGATTAAACTTATGTGAGGATTAGAAATGCCTCTTCCTGAAAGAACTAAGCCCCAGTAAGTGCTGTGTTGCAAAAGGGAGCTGGGAGAATTTGTCTGTGTGTACATGGAGGGTACACCACTCTGCAGTGGAGTTGTGGAAGCGCACATTACACTTTCCCACAAGGCTGGGGACCACGAGGCAACAGGCCATGGTGGACCTCTCACGTTGTGAATAGTTTCTATCGTATTATCTCTAAGGTTATTTCATGTGAAGAGAAGAGGAACCGAATTAAACAATTAGGATGTAATTGTTTTGATTGATAAAAATTATTGCATATAAACGCCGCTGTTTTTATCTTGTGTAGCTAAAGCCAATATCCTGTGTTCTGCTTCATAGTCGAGACCTCAGAAATAGTAATGAGATGACTGAACACACAGCACCATTGTACTAGATGAGATGTAAGTGTATGCCATCCTCATCACCTATGCTTGTCACTGTTTGCAAATTTCCCAGAATGTCTCTTCATCTGTCCTTCCTCTATGGGGGGGTTGCCTTACTATTAGCTTTTTCAATATCATAATTGGATTTTTGGACAGGTTAACTTTATTAGGTTGTATTTCTGATGTTGAACTTTAGCTTTCAAACTTTCTTCAAGAAATACAGAAGTTACTAGAAAATCTGTGTAAATTTGTAAATTATTGGGTATTTTTATGCATATATGTTTTTATTGGTGACTGTGCTTATTATTTTATTAAGAAAATAAATGCAGTCAGAAGAGAATTTCCACTGTTTCTCATCATCACATTTATCCACCCGCCAGCAGTGGTACCATGCTCTTTGCCTTCCATCCTTTAACCGTGGCTGTACTCTCTCTGCTTCTATCTCTGCCACTGCACCCTGGTCTCATTCCCTTCACCCCGGAACAACAGTCCAGCAACTCCCTATCTCTCTTACATCTCTTTGCTGGCTTCTCACCTCCTTCAGAGTAAAGGTGATATCTATACAGTGGCATTTTAGGCCCTATATCACAAGCCTGCCCCGATATTCTGTGACCTCATCCCTTAATACTCAACCCCTTCTTTGCTGTGCTCTAGGGACACCACCTCCCTGACC
This sequence comes from Gorilla gorilla gorilla, assembly GCF_029281585.2. Taxonomy (NCBI): domain Eukaryota; kingdom Metazoa; phylum Chordata; class Mammalia; order Primates; family Hominidae; genus Gorilla; species Gorilla gorilla. Next base: position 99,915,782 of record NC_073241.2, read on the forward strand.
CCAGGCCTGCACCGTTTCAGGATGCGTGCATTTGCAGCGCCCCCTGTCGGGACTGATTGCCTCCTGGATAGCTCCACAGCTTTCTCTGCCATCTTCGCCAGTCTGCTCAAATGTCACTTTCTCTCACTGTGGCCTACTTCATTTCCTCCTATTGAAAATTGGCACTTCCTCCTACTACATAAAATTCTGGGTTCTCCCCTTTCCCCTTGCATGTTCGATATTAACTGTGTAGATATTATTATCATCTATTATGTTAGGCATTTCCCTTATTTTGTTTCTTGTGTTCCAACCTCCATCCCTCTATCCCTGACACCCAGGTAGATACACTCCCTAGAGTATGAGCCTCTGCTGGCAGGGGTGTGTCTGTTCTGTTCGTGGCTGTATCACCAGCGCCCGTGACAGCATCCAACACATGAAAGACACTCAATAAACATTGAGTAAATATCAATAAATGGATTCAGTGAATTACACATTATAAAAGATATCTGCTTTCCCCAAATGTATATTTTGCATATGGTACACATTTTACGATTGTGTTGCACAGCTATAGATAACTCATTTCTCCTCCATTTGTTCCTCTTCTTTTAAATTTTAAGGTCAGGGATACATGTGCAGGATGTACAGGTTTGTTACACAGGTAAATAGGTGTCATGGAGGTTTGTTGTATAGATGATTTGATTTGTTGTACAGATTATTTCGTCACCCGGGTATTAAGCCTAGTATCCATTAGTTATTTTTCTTGATCTTCTCCTTCCTCCCACCTTCCACCTCTGCTAGGCCGCAGCGTGTGTTGTTCCTCTCTATGGTCCATGTGTTCTCACCGTTTAACTCCCACTTAGAAGTGAGAACATACAGTATTAGGCTTTCTGTCCCTGTGTTAGTTTGCTAAGGATATCCTCATTTGTCTTTAAAAGGCAGAATTCTAAACTCTTTAGGTAGAACAAAGGGAAAGACCTTCATATTTACTATATATTTGTTTTACATATTTATTATTTAGTATATATTTACAATTTACAAACATTGCATTTTCTTGAAATATTTCTTTTAATTTTTTAATTGTGCTAAGAAGGCTTAATATGAGATCTGCTCTCTCAGCTGGTTTTTGAGTGCACAATGCTGTATTGTTAACTACAGGCACAATGTTGCACAGGTCTCTAGAACTTATTGAAATATTTCTTAAGTGTTTTAGACTTTTTAAATTCAAAGTACAAATTCCTGAAAAAGCAACCACCATAAAAACACAACACAAATAAAAGAGACAAAGCAGCAGTTGAAGAGAGCTTAGTTAGTAATTCTGAGCAATTAATGAGCTGAATTAATGCTACTTTGTACCCAAATTACTCCCTGCTAGCATCTTGGTGCTGAGGGAGGCACATCAACTTTCTCAAGCTGCCTTGGCTACTTTTTTCTACAATACAGTAGGAATGCTTCCAGAGAATAGCAGAGAGTAGAACTATTTATCTAAGCTACTCAGGTAAACTCAACCCAACCAGCTTTCCATGTGGCTCACTTCTTTCACCAGTGTGCTGGAGTTAATATAACCAAGATGCTGCTGCTACCCAAACACTCAAAAAAAATGGCAGCAGCAATAAAACCAAATACAGCGATGGGCTCTTTCCTTTTCACCTGTATAGTAGGTTTAGAAAATATATCTTTGATTTTAAGACATGAACAACTTCAGGTAATATAAGAGCAAACATTTCTGTGGTTGCTATCACATGTCAAGTATTGACCTAAGGCTTTAAAATTTTGATTCCCCCAACAACCCAGTGTGTGTTTGCAGAGGGCTGCTATTATTCCCATTTTACAGAAGAAGCAAACAGGCACAGAGGGGTTAAGAGATTTGCTCTTATTCCTTCATCTATTAAGTGGAGGAGGTGAGATTTGAACTGGAGCATTCTGGCCCTGGCCCCCATGCTCTCATCCTCTACAGTACATTGCCTTTGAAGGGAAATTGGCTTCCTCTCTTTTCTCTGGCAGTGCCCTCTGCCTTTGTGCTATTCACACCTTCTGGTGAAGTATCCCTTTGAGCTTATCTCTCACAAATTGGGCCTGATGGTCTTGATCATTCTCTCTCCCCCATGTCTACATTTTTTACACTTGTCTTTTTATTTATCAATCTGGTTCTCAGCCATTACAAAAGAAAACACCAGCTAATGTGTTAGGAAATAATACTTATTCTCTTAACCCCACGGAAGTAGGTATTTAACAGGAGCTTTCTCAGATGATGCCTTAATTCCAAGGAGAGGCTTTGATGATTAAATATTAAATTGTGAGAACAGGATATCTGTGTCTATGTAATTTCAATGTACATTTAAGTTGATATTTAGAACACCCTGCCCTAAATAACAAGAATCAGCTCGCACAGTCCAATTAATTTTCTTAGTCACTTTTATTGTTTTGTGTCATCTTTGTTGTGGATATATAGTTTCAGTGGGTGTATCTTTTCAGATTACTCAATAATATGATTCTGACGATTGTGAATTTTGAAATCTTGGAGAAAACTTGTCAATGTTACTATTACATGACAATGTATAACAAGATTCAATATGCTTGAAAAAATGTTTGCTTTTCTTTTTTACTGAATTGAGAAATTTAGGAACTAAATTTAACCTTTTAGTTTGGTACCCTAAAATATACTGTACATATTGAAAGAAAAACAGGCTGGGCACGGTGGCTCACGCCTGTAATCCTAGCACTTTGGGAGACCGGTGTGGGCAGATCATGAGGTCAAGAGATCTAGACCATCCTGGCCAAGATGGTGAAACCCTGTCTCTACTAAAAAAACGAAAATTAGCTTGGCATGGTGGCGCTTGCCTGTAATCCCAGCTACTCGGGAGGCTGAGGCAGTAGAATCGCTTGAACCTGGGAGGCAGAGGTTGCAGTGAGCCAAGATCATGCCACTGCACTTCAGCCTGGCGACAGAGCAAGACACTGTCTCAAAATAAAATAAAATAAAATAAATAGAAAATAAATGAAAAATAATAGGTGTTTCTTCAGATCTAATGCATTGGTATGCAGAAGAAAAACTACAGAATTTTCTGGAATGAGCTCATTTTGCCATTGCAATAGGTAGAACTCCTGGGGGCAGCAAGAAACTACTAAGTTCTCAAATTTGAAAAAATACAAAACTCTCTCTACTAGGCCACCAGGCAGGTACTCAATTACCTGGTGTGGTCTCTCTGTGGTGTTTTTTCTGTAGCTCTGCAATCTCCCAATGAGGTGGTTAACACAGAAAATTCAAAAAGAGGCACAGATCTTCATGCTAAAATTGTATTAATTTTCAATGGGTTTTTGGATAAAACTGCTCTCTACTTTAAGTGTGCTGTTAGGTGAATGTCAAAATAAATTAGAATTTTGATTCCATCAAGCACATGGATATAGTCACCCTCTTGCGACAATAAAGGAACATTTACGAACTGGAAATTGCTCTCCGTTGTTCTACCTGACCTTTTGAAGGCTCTGTTGTAATAATATGTTAAATTACAAAAACTGTGATCCTAAGTAAAAGCTATAGATTTTCTCATGGATTCATCTGAACTGTAATTGATTGTCTAACATGGAAACCATGCTATGTGAATTATTTGGCACAGTGCTAATATTGGCTAATTTAGAATGTAATTATAATCAGCATGGATCCTTTCAACTGCACTTAAGAACTTATCCACAGTACATAAGAATATAGGACTCCCCACAGGTCAGAAATCACGTGGTTCCTGGAAGATATATAGTCCAAGTTTTTAATTATATTCGGCTGGAGTTCTTTTTAATTTTATCTTAGTAAAAAGAAATGAATTTTAATGTGACAAAAATGATGCTTAAGTTGTAAAGGAAGCACATTAAACGGAGTTTATAATACTTCCCACTGCGATGAGTTTTAACATTTAAAATGAGAAAAAGGCAATTCTTTACATTCAAAATTTGATCAATCCAGATGATAGCCAGAATAAAAATTAAATACCATCTTGATAGGATAAGCTTATCTTTCAGATATATACTACACTCACCTATTCATACAGACTTTGAAGTCTCCAAAATAATTTATTTTCTGGAGTCCTAGAAAAACAAGATGCAAACTTCCTGCCCCAAGTCATAGAAAGAGACTCATTACTTCCCCATGTCTTCCCCATAGAGCCAATATCGATGTTTCCTTTTCCAATAGCAGTGGCCAGAAAAAAAATGACCTACTCTCATAGTGATAGTTTATACCTAGATAATTACAATATGCATCTTCAGAAACACACATGTATTTTATGTTTATGGCACATGAAGTATATTAATAACAGGAATTGGCTTGCTAACACATTTGAAAAAATAAACCATTTTTAAATAGCTCTTTGCTGAAGTATAATCGGGTTTTCATAAAAATGAGAAACTTTGCTTTTTAGTGTAAAAACAGTGTTTACCAGCATGAATATGGTCACTGCAAAGGGTATAGACTAGAAAGGGTAACTTTTTATTGGAGCTTTACTACTGCCTTTGAAGCTCGTCACAAGGGGAGGTGGATTGATTGGTGCTGACAAGTACTTACACAGGGCCTGCTACTGATAGCAAGACTGTGAATTTGGGGGGTGTGGTTTCTCAGAAGCCACGGGGTTAGGGATAGTTTTAGAAAGTTCTGGTACAACTTTTCCCTCATACTTTAGAATAGTGAATTTAAAACTTCAGCATGCATTAGAATACTTGGAGGGCTGGTTAATATACGGATTACCGGACCCCAACCCCAGAGTTTCTGCTTCAGTTAGTCTAGGGTACAGTCTGAGAAATTATTTTTTCTAAGAAGTACCCATGTGATTTTGCCTGGGGACTTGACTTTGAGAACCACTTTTTTTTTTTTTTTTTTTTTTTTTTTAGTATCACTGGGTAAGTCATATGCCCCAAACCTGAAGCATGGTACTCAGACCAGGAAGAGAAGTGGCTGCTCAGGAAAAGAGAATTACTTTTAGTGCTTATGATTTGTTAATTCAGAATCATGGCAGTAGACAGACCAGCCAAACATGCATGTAGCCTATTTCTTTATCTAAATCCATGAGTGATATAGTTTGCATGTTGTCCCCTCTAAATCTCATGTAGAGGTGGGGCCTGGTGGGAGGTGATTTAATCATGGGGACGTATTTCTCATGAATGGTTTGGTGCCATCCTCTTGGTGCTGTCCTTTTGATAGTGAGTTCTCATGAGATCTGGCTGTTTAAGAGTGTGTAGCATCTTTCCCCTCTCTCTCTCGCTCCCACTCTTGCCATGTGAGATGTTGGTTTCCCCTTTGCCTTCTGCTATGATTGTAAGCTTCCTGAAGCCTCACCAGAAGCTGAGCAGATGCCCAGCACTATGCTTCCTGTACAGCCCACAGAAATATGAGCCAACTAAACCTCTTTTCTTTATAAATTACCCAGTCTTGGGTATTTCTTTATAACAAGGCAAAAAAAAAGACTAACAAAATGAGTGTAACTGCTTCTGTATGTATGCTCATATATTCATGGATGTCAACAATATGGCAGAATAGGAGATTTCTACCAACATTCCCTGCAGAAGCATTGATTTTGATAACTACCCATAGATGAGAGTACTTTGTGGGAGTTCAGGAGACCAGTGGGAAAGTTTCAGCACACTGTTGGACCAAAAGGGTAGAAAGAACAATTTCACTTTAACCACGTCACCTCTCCCCTAAGGTGGCATAGCTCAGTGACAAGTAAGGCCCACAGTTTTTCCCATGGAGAACAGTGAGACTGTAGTGAGCGAGCACCCAGCTCTCTGAGCTATGTGAGATTCTGCCCAACAGGCCTACTTGCCCACTTCTTTCTCACCTCATTCAGATTACTGAGATGATTAGCATGGCTGAGTGGTTGAGAGAGAATGGGTACAGAAAAGATAGGATGTGAACCCTGCTAACCCCTCTACAGATTCCATCAGGAGGTCAGTTGATGAGCTGCTTGGGACACCCTTGCCTGCAGAAAACCCCAACTGGACCATGGGCAACCCAAATTCTTTGGACAACTCACTCTGCCCCCACCAGTCACTGAGTGCACCTTTGAGGACTGAGAGTTCAAGTGTCTCACAAAGATAGCTGCCTCAACTCTGTAGGACAGGGAGAAGGCACACAAACTTGAGCATTATAGAACACAACCTTAGGGAAAACAGGAGGCTCTCATCATCTGACCTGGTTTTGTGGGGTTTGGAGAAGACAAGATTTCTCCCCAAGAGGGAACAAGAGGTGTGGATTGTGCACATTCATAGAAAAGGTTTAAGACAGTTTAAGAATTCCTAACTGAGCTGACTGGTGAAAGTATTCACTTTCCAAAACCAGTCAGTAAACACTAGAGAAGGTGACTGCCTCTTCAGATGCAAAGAGAGCAACACAAGACTTTAAAGAACATGAAAAATCAGAGAAACATGACACCACCAAAGAATACAATAATGATCTAGTATACAAATCCAAGGATATGCAGATTTATGAATCGCCTGAGAATTCAAAATGATCATTTTAAGGAAGCTCAGCAAGTTACAAGAGAAAACAGACAAATGAATAAAGTCAGAAGAAACAGTACATGAACAAAATGAGAAGTTCGATATAGAGACAGAAATTGTAAAAAAGAATCATATAGAAATTCTGCAGCTGAAGGATACAATGAAAATGAAAAATGCAGTAGACAGAATCAACAGTGGACTTGATTGAGCAGAAGAAAAAGTCTGTGAACTTGAAGACAGGTCATTTGAAATTATCCAGTCAGAGAACATGGATGAAGCTGAAAGCCATTATCCTCAGCAAACTAATGCAGGAACAGAAAACCAAACACCACATGTTCTCACTCATAAGTGGGAACTGAACAATGAGAACACGTGGACACAGGGAACGGAGGAACAACACACACTAGAGCCTGTCAGAGGAGGGTGATGGGGGAGAGCATTAGGGAAAAGAACTAATGCATGCTGCGTTTAAAACTAGGTGATGGGTTGATAGGTACAGCAAACCACCATGACACACGTTTACCTATGTAGCAAACCTGCACATCCTGTGCATGTACCCCAGAACTTAGAAATTATCCAGTCAATGTAGAAAAAAGAAAAAGAATGAAAAAGAATGGAGGAAGCTTATGGAATTTATGGAACTCCATCAGAAGAACTAACAATCACATTGTGGACATGCCAGAGAAGAGAGAAAGTGAAAGGGGCAGAAAGCTTATTTTAAAAAAATAAATGGCTGAAAACTTCCCAAATCTGAGAAAATATATGGCTCTCAAGTACATGAAGCTCAAAATCCCCCGAACAAATTAAACCCAAAGGAGATATTGCTGGCACACATTATATCAAACTGTCAAAAATCAGAGACAAAGAATTTTGAAAGCAGCAAGAGAAAAGAGGCTTGACACATACAAGGGAACCTTCATGATGCTCTCCGTGAATTTCTCAGTGGAAACTTTGCAGGCCAGGAGAAAATAAAATGATATATTCAAAGTGCTGAAAGCAAAAAACTGCCACCCAGGAATACCTGGCAAAGCTGTCCTTCAGAAAGAAAGGAGTAATCAGGACTTTCTCAGAAAAACAAAAAGGCTGAGAGAGCTCACCACTAGAACTGCCTTGCAAGAAATGCTAAAGGGGGTTCTCCACATTGAAATGAAAGGACACTAATAACATGAAAACGTGAAAGTATAAAACTCAGTGGTAAAGATAAGCACACAGTCAACTTCAAAATACTCTAATGCTGTAATGGTGATATGTAAATCACTGATAATTTATGAATTGATACAGAATTTAGAAAGATGTATACTCTGACATCAAAAACAAAATGTGGAGGGGGGACTAAAAGTATAAAGGTTTTGTATGCAATTAAAATTGGGTTGTTATAACCTTGAAATAGACCTTTATACCTCTAAGATGTTTCATATAACCTCATAGAAACCACAAAGCAAAAACCTCTAGAATATATAGGAAAGATAAAGATATCATAGCATGCCACTAAAAAATCATTAAATCACAAAAGAAGGCAGCAAAAAGAAGAATAAAAAAGAACAGAGAATTTACAAAGCAGTCAGAAAACAATGAACAGAATGGGAATAGTAAGTCCTTACCTATCAATAATTACTTTAGATACAAATGGATTAAATACTCCATTCAAAAAGTGTAGAGTGGCCAAATGAATAAAAGAAACAAGAGACTCACATCAACTCCAAGGCACATGTAGGCTGAAATTAAAGAAATGGAGAAAAATCCCTGACCTGATGCCTTTGCTGGTGAAGTCTACCAAACATTTAAAGATGAATTAATACCAGTCATTTCCAAACTCTTCTAAAAAATTAAGGAGGAGAGAACACTTTCAAACTCATTTTATGAGGTCAGCATTATTCTGGTCCCAAAGGCAGAGAAGGACACTACAAGAAAAACAAAAACAAAAACAGAAACAAAAACTACAGGCCAATATTCCTGATGAATATAGATGCCAAAGCACTCAACAGAGCATAAGCAAACTGAATTGAATAGTATATTAAAAGGATCATATGCTATAATCACATGAAATTTATACCACTTCTTTATTTTTGATGTTGCCCATGCTTTTGGTGTCATTTCCAAAAAATTATTGCCAAAATCATTGTCATGGAGCTTTTCACCTATACTTTCTTCTAGGAGTTTTACAGTTTCAAGTCTTACATTAAAGTATTTAATTCATTTTATATTTTTACATATGGTATGAATTAAGGACCAAATTTATTTCCTTCCTTCCTTCCTTCCTTCCTTCCTTCCTTCCTCTCTCCCTCTCCATCTCTCTTTCTCTCTCTCTCTTCCTCTCTTTCTCTCTTTCTTGCCTGTGGATATCCAGCTTCCCCAGCACTATTTATTGAATAGACTATCCTTTTTTCATTATTTATGGTGCCTTTGTCAAAGATTGGTTTATCAAATATGCTTGGGCTTACTCACGGGCTGTCCATTCTGCTCTGTTGGTCTATTCGTCTGTTATTGGGGCCAGTACCATATTGTTTTGATTCCTATAGCATTGTAATATAATTTAAAATTAGGAAGTGTGATGATTTCAGCTTTCTTCTTGTTCGAGATTGCTTTAGATATTTGTAGTCTTTTGTGGTTCCATATAAATTTTAGGATTTTTCTTCTATTTCTATAAAAATTATGATAGGGTCCAGGCATGGTGGCTCACACCTATAATCCCAGCACTTTGAGAGGCCGAGGCAGGCAGATCACCTGAGGTCAGGAGTTCGAGACCAGCCTGGCCAACATGGTGAAACCCCATCTCTATGAAAAATACAAAAATTAGCTGGACATGGTGGTAGGCGCCTGTAATCCTAGCTACTCGGGAGGTTGAGGCAGGAGGATTTCTTGAACCCGGGAGGTGGAGGTTGTAGTGAGCTGAGATCATGCCACTGCTCTCCAGCCTGGGGGACAAGAGCAAAACTCTGTCTCAAAAAAAAAAAAAAAAAAAAAAAAAAAAAAAAAAAAAAAAAAAAAGAAAATGCTATAGGGATTTGCATTGAATCTGTAGATTGCTTTGGGTAGTATGGAGATTTTCAACAGTATTCTTACAATCCATGAACATGAGATGTTTTTCTCTTCATTTTTGTCTTAAATTTTTTTAATCAATATTTTGTAGGTTTTAGTGTACAGATCTTTCACCACCTTACTTTAATTTATTCCAAAGTATTTTATTCTTTTTAATGATATTGTAAAAGAGATTGTTTTCTTCTTCTTTCTTTGATAGTTCAATATTAGTGTATAGAAATATAACCAATTTCTATATGTTGATTTTGTGTCCTGCAACTTTACTGAATTTGTTTATCAGTTATAACCGTTTTTTTTTTGGTGGTGTAAAATTTTGTATATCATGTCGTCTGCAAACAGGGACAATTTTGCTTCTTACTTTCTGATTTGGAAGCCTTTTTTTCTTGGCTACATCGTCTAAGTTTGAATATGCTGTGTTTTCATGTTTGGTTATCCTAAAATATTGAAATAATTCTCTTTAATCTTCTCTTTGACCTGATGATTGTTCAAGAGTTTTTTAGTTTCTAGGTATTTGTAAATTTTCTAATTTTCTTGCTGCTATTGACTAATAATTTCATTATATTTTCATAGAAAAAGATACTTCACAAGATATCAATCTTCCTATCAACTTCCTTGGTAAGACTTGAATTGTGATCTAATATGTGATGTGTCCTGGAGAATATTATGTGTGTGCTTGAGAAGAATCTGTGTTTATCTGCTTTTGGGCAGGAAATTTTGCATATGTCTGTTAGGTCTATTTGGTCTGTAATATTGTTCAAGTCCACTGTTTCTTGATTGATTTTCTCTCTGGATATTCTATTCAGTGTTGAAAGCAGGATATTGAAATCTCCTACTATTGTATTTCTGTCATTTTTTCTTTTTTCAGCATTCAGTATTTGCTTTATATTGTTGGTGCTTTGATGTTTACTGAATACATACTCGCAATTGTTATATTTTCTGCTTGAGTTAACCCCTTTGACATTAGATACTTAAACTTTTTGTCTCTAGAGAGAGTTTTTGACTTAAATTATACTTTATATGGTACAAATATAGCTATTTCCACATTCTTTTAGCTGCCATTTGCATGAAACATCTTTTTCAATTTCTTCACATTCAGCCTATGTATGTCCTTGGGTTTCCTGTAATCAGTACATAGTTGGATTGTGATTTTGAAATCTCTTAAGTTACTCTGTATTTTTTGATTGGTGAGCTTGACCTATTTACAGTTAAAGTAATTATTAATAGGGAAGAAGTTACTATTGCCATTTTGTTAAGTGTTTTCTGTTTTTCTCATAGTTCTTTTGTCTCTTTTTTCTCCCTTGTCTTCCTTTGCATTTTGTTATATTTTTGTATTGATAGGTTTTGTTTCCTTTCTCCCTCTCTCAGTCTCTCCCTCTTTTTTTGGTGGTATTTTCTTTGTGAAAATTTCTTTCATTGAGCTTACATAAAACACTTCATAGCTATTTCTGTTATAATAGTCTATTTTAAGCTAATAACAATTTTAGTTGCGTACAAAACTGTGCACATTTACCTCTCCTCTTCCCATATTTTATGCTATTGATGTTTAAATTTACTTCTGTATGTTCATTAACAAGAATTAGTCATAGTTATTTTTAACACTTGTGTTTTAACTTTTGTACTTGAATTAAACATGATTCATCGTGCTAACATTGTAGTAATACAGTATTCTATTTTTTTCTATATGTTTACCCTTCCAATGAGCTTTATATTTTTATGCTCTTGTGTTGCTTTTTAGCATCATTTCATTTCAAGTTGATGAATTTCCTTTAGTATTTCTTGTACAGGAGAGATAGTGGAGATGATTAGCATCCTGAGACATTGTTTGTCTGAGAAAATCTGAGAAAATCTCTCAATTTGTGATGGAAATGTTTATGAGGTATAGTATTCTTGGTAGGCAGTCTTTTTATTCTAGTACTTTGAGTATATCATCCCATTCCCTTCTGACCTGCAGAGTGTCTGATGAAAAATCTGATAATCTCATGGAGGTTCCATTGTTGGTAGCAAGTTGTTTCTTTCTTGCTGTTTTAAAAATTCTCTCCTTTTCCTTAACTTTTAACTTGTTATAATGTATCACGGTCTGGGTAACTTTGTATTCATCTCATTTAGTGTCCTTTGGACTTTTAGGATCAAGATGTTAATCTCTATTCCCATGTTTGGGAAATTTTCAACCATTATTTCTTTGAAATTTTTTTACTCATTTGTCTCTCTCTTCTTTTTCTAGAGCTCTCATAATGTGTATGTTCATTTGTTTGCTAGTGCCCCATAATTTCTTTAGTGTGTTTTTGTTCTTTTAAACTTTGTTTTTTCTTTTTGCCTCTGTGGATTACTTCCAATGATCTGTCTTTAAATTTACTGTTTCTTTCTTCTGCCTATCTAGTCATCTGTTGAACCTCTCCAATTGAATTTTTTACAGTTTTTGTATCCTTCAGTTATATGTTTTCTGTTTGGTATTTTTTTTAAATTGTCTATCCCTTTGTTAAAATGATTGCTTCATTCAGATATTGCTCTCTTCACCTTGGTTAGGAAATATGTAATGATTATTTATAATGATCAGTAGGATCACATATCTCCAGTTCATTTGGGTTGGCTTCTGTAGAGTTATGTAGTTCTTTTAATTAACATATATTTACCAATATTTTTTCACTTTTCATGACCCTCTGTGTTGGTTTTTATTAGTTAAAATAGTCAGTTCTCTCACAGACTGACTTCATATCAAAGATGATCTTCACCTGTCAGCCTTTCCAGAGATTCTGGGTGTCTCTCAAGTGTTTGCCCTCATTAAAAATTTCCATCTTTGTTTTTAGTGGCAGCCATGATAGTATTTCCAAGTACCATCAATGCTTGGAGACAGGTGAGATAGGAGCCCGTTCCTTGACTAGCAGCCAGCAAAATTAAGGTGGTAGATATGTGGTCCAGTTCTTTTTCTTCTCAGGGTAAGCTAGGAGGTGGGATTTATTGTCTGCTCACTCTGCACTAAGCTGGGGAGTTGGGGGGCACAGTGACAAGTGCCTGTTAGCTTGTTCAGATTGCATGCACTTTCAAACTGTTGCTTTGCTGTCTGTCATCCCCAGGGAGCTAGTGAATGCTGGACTTTCTTAGCTCTCAAATACACATGGGTTAGAGGCTAGTCCCTCAGGTAGCAACCAGAAAAGTTGCGAGGGGGCTAGAAGAGAAGTCCAACACCTGGGGAGAAGCTGGAGGACTGGTTTTATCATTGGAGTGGGCTCAGTGGAGAATTCATTGGATTTTCCGATATGACTGTACAACCTTTAAGAGAACTAGTGATTGCATGCCCTGTTAGCTTCCAGCACTGCACTCAGTTAGGGGGAAGAGGCATAGGAAGTGCTCACATGGCTGTTTAAAACTGCTTTTTTGTTCTCTGTGGTCCTGGAGGACTAGTGAATGCCAGGTCCCATCAGCTTCCAGAGATGGGCAGATTGGGAGTTAGTCCCTTGGGTAGCAACTGTAAAAGGTGGGGCACTAGATGTGTGGTTCAAATTTTTTGCTTCTAAGGAAGAAACTGGGAGATGAGAATTCCCTGCTGGTTGTGTGGCGTTGTGGCAGGGATGGGCTTTATATGTCTCAGCCTTTCCTACTCATTTCAAAGTGGGAGTTTTCTCATTCACCCAGTGTACAGGAGGCTCTCAAGTAGTTTCTGGAGTTTTCACAGAGGGAGCTGATCCTTGTGTAGCTATATGCATTTGTGGGTGGAGGAAGAGTTTTTCCTCCATATATTGTGTGTATATATATATATATATATATAAAATATAATATTCCTATATTCTACCATATTGATGAAGTCATGCCCGCTGAGTTACATTTTAACTTATCTTCTTTCTTCAATATTGGTGGCTCTACAGTTAATTGTCCTACAAAAGCCAGAGTGCTCTTTAAAACCTAAAAATTAGATTATTTCCCTTACTTGCTCAAAATTTTTCAACAGTGTATTATAAAACCCATAGTTCTTACCTCAGCCTGTCAGATCTTACATGATTACAGGTCCTGACTATCTGGTAGACCTTATTTCTTACAGCTTTATAACTTTCTTTTTCCTTGTGAGCTTCCTTTTTCAGGTCCTTTAAGACATTACTCGTATTTCCCCATCAGAGCTGTTTCCCTTGCTATTCTTCCGTACCATTTAATATGGTTTGGCTCTGTGTCCCCACCCAAATCTCATGTTGAATTATAATTCCCAACTTTGGGGGAGGGGTCTGGTGGGAGGTGATTGGATCATGGGGGCAGATTTCCCCCTTGCTGTTCTTGTGATAGTTCTCACGAGATCTGGTTGTTTAAAAGTGTGTAGCACTTTCCCCTTTACTCTTTTTCTTTCTCTCCTGCTGCCATATGAAGATATGCTTGCTTCCCATTTGCCCTTCCACCATGATTGTATATTTCCTGAAGCCTCCCAGCCATGCTTCCTCTTGTACAGCCTATGGAACTGTGAGTCAATTAAACCTCTTTTCTTCATATATTACCCAGTCTCAGGTAGTTGTTTATGGCAGTGTGAGAATGGGCTAATACATCATTGTCGGACTTACTGCTTACTTCATTCAAGTGACGACACATAGGGATTTTCTTTAGGAATGAAATTGCTTCTCCCCCAAGTCACCGACTATCACCTTACCTGGCTTTTTCTTCATAGCATTTATTGCTGCATCATGTTGTTTTTTTATAATTCTATTTCTCAGTTTTCTGTTTTCCTATTAGACCATAATCTTTATGAGGATGAGAACTATTGTTTTTATTTTATCTTTAATATATGGAACAGCTTGCCATATAATAAGTGCCAGATAAATAATTGTTGGAAGAATGAACTTACTTATAAAAAAGACTTACAATACATTTCTATATTTTGTCAGTTAAGGATTTAGCTTGTAATTAGTATAAAATAAGTGTTTTTGACTACTGGATAGGGACTAGTTTGAATTAGTGTTCACATTTAAAAAATTAAATCACAGTATTTTAAATATATACAAGACTGTTTCAGTATTTTGAAATCAAGTGTGGTGTAAACAATAAAAAATATACCTAGCAGCTTAAGCTACATCAATATTGAGTCACAAGTGAATTAATAACAATGGTTTTGTCTTAAGCATTATTTGTTTGTTACCAGGTGATACTCCCTAACTTCTTGAAAATAGCAATTGCCCTAGTATGATAATTATTTATATTTCAAATTTGCTCGAAATACTCATTTCTTATTAAGTTTTCAAAAATGATTAAAATTTCAATTCAGCGTTTATTAAATTTGTAAAATATTCCAACCTAGCACAACTTAAAATTTTAAATGCTTATCCCATTTATAGGTGAAATATGATATCTGAGATTTGTGTTAAAACAGTGAAGTGGAGGAGTTGTTGAGAGTATGGATAGAATATTGGCCATGAAAAATGTTGAAGCTGGGTGATGAAAATGTTGAAATAATTGTTTGATAAAATGTTGAAGGTGGGTGATGAGTAAAAAGGGGTATATAATACCATCCTCTTTATATTTGTATTTGTTTTACATTTTTCTATAGTAAATAGTTTAGAAACAAAAATGTTTGCTGAAATTTTGTCACCAAAAACCTTCTTAAAAGAGAAATATGGTCTTGTTAGTTTTCAAAATAGCTTATGAACTTTGGGAGGTTTTATTTATTAAGTAAAGAAGTAGCAAGCAAATTTATTGCCTATTTCTTATTGGTCAATTCAAGGACCAACTTTAGAAATTCTTTGATTCATGCCCATCATAAGCTTATTCCAACAGATTGCTTATTTCCATTTATTTAAATACATGTATTACTGCAACTTTTATGCAATTTATACATTTTATATCTATTTGCTTTTCTTTATTAGATATAGTCCATGGATATGTATAATTTATAATTTACATCCTTTGAGTCTTATAGTAACCTCATGTACCAATGGTGTTAAAAAAATTGTGCATACTGGTGATATTGGAAATATGCCTTTTAAAGGTCATTATTTTAACATTTAACAAATATGTGATTCTCATTAAATAATAAAACATTTTGTAGATTTGAAAATTAGATTATTGTGCTTGGCTGGCATATTAAAACCAACACCAAGACAGTTACCTGAGTGTTCATTAATTCTTCCCTCTTCTTTTTTTTTTCAGAGACAGAGTCTCGCTCTGTCACCCAGGCTGGAGTGCAGTGGCATGATCTCGGCTTTCTGCAAGTTCCACCTCCTGGGTTCACATCATTCTCCTACCTCAGCCTCCTGAGTACCTGGGACTACAGGCGCCCACTACCATGCTCGGCTTATTTTTTGTATTTTTAGTAGAGATGGGGTTTCACCGTGTTAGCCAGGATGGTCTCGATCTCCTGACCTCGTGATCCGCCCGCCTCGGCCTCCCAAAGTGCTGGGATTACAGGCTTGAGCCACGGCGCCTGGCCAATTCTTCCCTCTTCTTAAATAGCCTAACTCCAGTCTGTTAAATGGGCATGATGTTTGCATCTACTAAGATTTTTTTTCCTAATTAGATACCAGTGGATTGTCAAAAGTGCAGTTACTGAATATTAGCATGGTAGTTAGAAAAAAATAGCCCAACTGCTATGTAATTATCTCCAAGTTGTATAGGGCATAAATATAAATTATTATATCCTTAGGGCTCAGGGGTGAGGTTTCGAATATAAATGCTTTAGACTTTTAAGAGGCACTGTGCATACATGATCATAAGAACTTCTAAATATTGAATGTCAAAGTTTTGCAGAGAATGAGGATAAATGGCACTGAACGTCACTGTAGGATTCTGTATTAAATTATTGATGTAATTCAGTTGCACAGATGCAATGTATGCACTCAGTCACAGGGAGGCTTGTCCTAGCCCTGACATCTAACAGCTGGGTGACCTGGAGCAAGTTACTTAATTGTAATAGGCCTCAGCTTTCAGTTCATTAAATGGGAGAGTGCCACCTGACTGATGGTTGATAATTTATTGAACCTGAAAACACATTCATATTTCTTTATTAGTAAAATGATTTCTATGTTTGATATTATTGATACACTAATCATGAGAGTATCAAGGCATGGCAACAAATATGCCCATTTTATTATTAAAAATACACATTCTGTAAGTTAGCAAATGCATACTAAATTTTTTTTTTGTATTAGAAACTCACTGACAGTAGTAAGTATAGTATTAATCCTGGAGTATTAAGCTCCTACAGTACTAATAAAACCAAGATAATTCTTCTACCTGCTATTTTTTGGGACAGTTTTTTGGAATCCTGAGCCATATAAGGACAAATATTCTGACACTGCCATGCTGGAGAGACCACCTGTAGGTCCTTTGATTGACCATCCCAGTTGATCTCAGACTCCTAACTATCCTGTCCAAGGTCCATACATGTGAGTGAAGGTTCCTGGGATGCTCGGGACTAGCCTCTGTGCCAACTGAGTACCACAAAGGGACCTCAGCTGTCAGTGCCCTGTGGAGCATAAGAACCTAGCCTGGCTCTAGTTCCTCACCCACAAGGTCAGATAAAATAAAATGAATGGATGGGTTTAAGCCAAAAAGTGATGGGGTAATTTGTTAGTTAGCAAAAGGCAAAATTGGCTGTCTAAAATCGTTTAATATGAAGACACAAAGAACTCATAAAAACAGAAAATGATGTTAATACGGAGAATACCTACAAAGATGATCTTTCCATTATCTTTATGAGATCATCTTATTTAATATAACTGAACCTGAACATTAGATCAAAGATGTAGTATTTGACAGAAAAGCAATTTACCAATTTTCTCCTCGGGAACACATTTTATTGTATTCTCAAACCCTTTGCCCCTTGCCAAAATAGTTGTAAATTCTGATTACTGTTGTTTAAACAATTATTTAGTTTCTACCTACTCTATAGGGATTTATAATGCATTAGCGGATTCAAATATATGAGATGATTCTGGTGTAGAGGCAAAGAGGATATTATAAGTCAATGAACATGCACTAAACTCATTTATGAGTGAAGCATAGTATTTGTAAGCAAAGGAAAAGTTCATTGACTTGCGTTTGGCTCTATCAGATTTGTAAACATTAAGGATGTTTAAGGTGAGTGAAAAGTTGAACTTCAGGGCTAGAATTTCTTGTTTTTCTTAAAGCTCATATTCCAACACTGTTTGACATGTACAATAATGGCAACCACATTGCCTCATGTTGCTTTTGGAGTCAAAGGGGATTGTGTGCTTCAAAGATGACTACTGCTATTTAGATCCTTTGTGGGAGGAGTTAAACTAGTGGAAAAGGAATACGTGCTAAAGAGTTAATGATGTTTTTCAGAAACTGCTAACCAAATTTTGTGCATTTGTAGCAGCGTGAAAGAAACATTTCAGTTTATAAAGGCGAGCTTGTGCTTTCAACTTAAAGTATTGCTCTGTCAGAAACATTTGCTCTTCTAAAGCTTCTATGGTATTAATAAAAACATTTGTAGTGTGACTTGATGCTTATAAAAGTGTCTCAATGAACAGGTTTAGAGATATTCTTCGTTCTACCTTAAAATTCCTTGTTGAGATTTGTTATTTTGTTTTGTTTTGTTTTTTAAGCTCCTGGCTGCTAATCTTTGGGTTATTTTTCAGTTCTTCAGCATACTCATCAGAGAGTGAGTGGTCAGTGAAAATAAAAGAGGGCAAAACAGAAAACAATTAATTTACCTTTTTTGCTAAAACAGTTTTAATGGTGTATAATGCTGAAACTGACAAGATCTCTCAATTACTGTTATATTTCACTTTCCGTACAGCAAGAATTGCTTAATTATATTAGTTTCCCTTTAATTTAATGGATTTGTAAAAGAAAAGCACCTCTAATGAATACACAATCGATTATGTGATTCTTCTTTTTACAATTTGCATTTAACATAGCATCTTGATCATAATAAACATTTAATCATATTTGCTGAGTAAAATTATTAAAATCATCAATTTTAAAATATTTTAGAATTACCAAAGGAGAATCAACATATGAAATATGTATACAGTTTAAATGTTCATCCAGGGAAGTTATTAACGCTGTGATATGGTTTGGCTCTGTTTCTCCACCCAAATCTCATCTTGAAAGTTACTCCCATAATTCCCACGTGTTGTGGGAGGAAACCGGTGGGAGCTAATTTGAATCATGGGGGCAGTTTCTCCCATACTGTTCTCATTACAGTGAATGAGTCTCATGAGATCTGATGGTTTTATCAGGGATTTCTGCTTCTGCATTGTCCTCATTTTCTCTTGCCACCACCATGCAAGAAGTGCCTTTTGCCTCCAGGCGTGATTCTGAGGCCTCCCCAGCCATGTGAAACTGTAAGTCCAATTAAACCTCTTTTTCTTCCCAGTCTTGGGTATGTCTTTATCAGCAGCATGAACACGGACTAATAGAGTAAATTGGTACCAGTAGAGTGGGGCATTGCTGAAAAGATGCCCAAAAATGTGGAAGCAACTTTGGAACTGGGTAGCAGGCAGAGGTTGGAACAGTTTAGAGGGCTCAGAAGAAGATAGGAAAAATGTGGGAAAGTTTGGAACCTCCCACAGATTTGTTGAATGGCTTTGACAAAAATGCTGATAGTGATATGAACAATAAGGTCTAGGCTGAGATGGTCTCAGATGGAGATGAGAAACTTGTTGGGAACTGGAGCAAAGGTGACTCCTATTATGTTTTAGCAAAGAGACTGGTGGCATTTTGTCTCTGCCCTAGAGATTTGTGGAACTTTGAACTCGAGAGAAATGATTTAGGGAATCTGGCAGAAGAAATTTCTTTTTCTTTTTCTTTTTTGAGACGAAGTCTTGCTTGGTCGCCAGGCTGGAGTGCAGTGGCGCAATCTTGGCTCACTGCAACCTCCACCTCCTGGGTTCAAGTGATTCTCCTGCCTCAGCCTCCCAAGTAGCTGGGACTACAGGCACCTGCTACCATGCCCGCTAATTTTTGTATTTTTAGTAGAGACGGGGTTTCACCATGTTGGTCAGGCTGGTCTCAAACTCCTAAACTCAGGTGATCCACACAACTCAGCCTCCCAAAGTGCTGGGATTACAAGTGTGAACCACCGCCTGGCCAGGTGGAAGAAATTTTTAAGCAGCAAAGCATTCAAGAGGTGACTTGGGTGCTGTTATAGCATTCTGCTTTTAAAAGGGAAACAGAACATAAAAGTTTGGAAAATTTGCAGCCTGACGATGCGGTAGAAAAGAAAAGCCCATTTTTTTTGAGGAGAAATTCAAACTGGCTGCAGAAATTTGCATAAGTAACAAGGAGCCAAATATTAATCCCTTTGGATTAATTTGGAAAATATTTATTTTCGAAATATTAATGGGAAAAATGTCTCCAGGGCATATCATAGGTCTTCATGGCAGCCCCTCCCATCACAGACTCAGAAGCCTGGGAGAAAAAAAATGGTTTCATAGGCCGGGCCCAGGTTCCCCATGCTGTGTTTAGCCTAGGGACTTGGTGCACTTAGTCCCAGCTGCTCCAGCTGTTGCTAAAAGGGGCCAAGGTACAGGTCAGCCCATGGTTTTAGAGGTTGCAAGCCCCAAACCTTGGCAGCTTCCACATGATGTTGAACCTGCAGGTGTGCAGAAGTCAAGAACTGAGGTTTGGGAACCTCCACCCAGATTTCAGAAGATGAATGGAAATGTTTGGATGCCCAGGCAAAAGTTTGCTGCAGAGGCAGGGCCCTCATGGAGAACCTCTGCTAGGGCAGTGTGGAAGGGAAATGTGTGGTCAGAGCCCCCACACGGGGTCCCTAGTGGGGTGCTGCCTAGTGGAGCTGTAAGAAGAGGCCATCGTCCTCCAGAGCCCAGAATGGTAGATCCACTGACAGCTTACACCGTGTGCCTGGAAAAGCCACGGACACTGAACACCAGCCCATGAAAGCAGCCAGCAGGGGCGCTATATCCTGCAAAGCCACAGTGGCAGAGCTGCCCAAGACTATGGGAACCTACCTCTTGAGTCAGTGTCACCTGGATGTGAGACATGGAGTCAAAGGAGATCATTTTGGAGCTTTAAAATTGGACTGCCCTGCTAGATTTTGGACTTGCATGGGCCCTGTAACCCCTTTGTTTTGCCCAATTTCTCACATTTGGAGTGGCTGTATTTACCCAATACCTGTACCCCTATAGTACCTAGGAAGTAACTAGCCTGGTTTTGATTTTACAGGCTTATAGGCAGAAGGAACTTGCCTTGTCTCAGATGAGGCTCTGGACTGTGGACTTTTGGTTTAATACTGAAATGAATTAAGGCTTTGGAGGACTGTGAGGAAGACTTGATTGCTTTTGAAATATGAGACATGAGATTTGGAGGGGACAGGGGTGGAAGGATATGGCTTAGCTCTGTGTCCCCACCCAAATCTAATCTTGAATTGTACTCCCATAATTGCCCTATGTTATAGGAGGAACCCGGTGGGAGATTATTTGAATCCCGGGGGTGGTTTCCTCCTTACTGTTCTCATGGTAGTGAATAAGTCTCATGAGATCTGATGGTTTTATCAGGGGTTTCCACTTCTGCATCATCCTCATTTTCTCTTGCCAGTGCCATATAAGAAGCACCTTTTGCCTCCCGCCATGATTCTGAAGCCTCCCCAGCCATGTGGAACTGCAAGTCCAATTAAACCTCTTTTTTTTCCCAGTCTTGGTTATGTCTTTATCAGCAGCATGAAAATGGACTAATACACACTATAACAAGATGAATTTAGGTATATTAGTTTCAAATATATAAGCACAGAAATGGGAATTTCAAGATTTTTGGAGATGCTAATTTAATAGAACTTTTGAAATTTCATAAGCATGCATTGTCCCTTGAAAAGTAGTAACTGCTTGACAAATGTAGATTTTTATTATTACTGACATTTTGAGAAAATATCTGCAGCTGAAGATCCTGCAATTGTGAAAAATATCATAAGTTTTTCATACACCCAGTTCTTTTGTCACAAAGTATGATCAGATTTTCTGCTTAGAAAGTGTTTTTGGCTGAACAGGTTATAGTCTACCCTGTGTGTAGGCACAGTAAAAAAATGACAGGTAGCTTTCTAACATCTCTTTGAAAATATGTCTTTATATCAGAATATTGACAATAATGCTATAACTGTTACAATATGGGGACAAAAGTAACTTAATTATAACTTTTCAAAAATGTCATTTATACAGCTTTTTATCTGAAAAATGATGGACAATCATATGGAAAACAAAATTAGTAGAATGCAATTTAGAGACAGATAAGAAAAAAGTTCTTCAATGAAATAATTTAATGGTATTCAGG
This sequence comes from Gorilla gorilla gorilla, assembly GCF_029281585.2. NCBI lineage: Eukaryota > Metazoa > Chordata > Mammalia > Primates > Hominidae > Gorilla > Gorilla gorilla. Next base: position 99,937,505 of record NC_073241.2, read on the forward strand.
AAAATGCAAACGTGAGAGTCTGTGCAATGTCACGTAGCTCTATTCTGTCAAACTTGAAGATAAATATCTCAAATTATGATAATTGAATGTTTGAATACCCAAGTTTCACATACCCATAAATCTTAACATTTTATACTTGGCCTTTAGGAAGTTAGTATATCCCAGCAAAAATCTTTTATTTTTATGATATATATTTATTACACTAACATGTATATAAAACTTACCAGTTTAACCATTTGTAAGTGTATAGTCTAGTGGCAGTAAATACATTCACATTGTTGTGCAGCCATTATCACTATCCATCTCCAGAACTTATCTTTCCAAACAGAAACTCTGTACCCATTAAACAATAACTCCCCATTCTCTTCTCCCCCAGCCCCTGGTAACTAACTACCAGTCTACTTTCTATCCCCATGAATTTAGCTACTCTAGGTAACACATTTAAGAAGAATCCTAGAATGTTTACCCTTTTGTGATTGGCTTATTTCACTTAGCATAATGTCTTCTAAGTTATTTCATGTTGTAGCACGTATCAGAATTTCCTTTCTTTTAAAAACTGAGTAATATTTCGCTGTATGGATATGCTACATTTTTTTTTCTCTTATTTTAAGTTCTGGGATACATGTGCAGAATGTGCAGGTTTGTTACATAGGTATACATGTGCCATGGTGGTTTTCTGCACCTATTAACCCATCATCTAGGTTTTAGGCCCTACATGCATTAGGTATTTGTCCTAATGCTCTCCCTCCCCTTGCCTCCCAACCCCGACAGGCCCCAGTGTGTGATGTTCCCCTCCCTGTGTCCCAGCGGAGACCTGATTTGCTTCCATCTTTTGGCTATTGTGAATGCTGCTGTGAACTAGCTGTATAAATATCTGAGTCCTTGCTTTCAATTCTTTTGGATATTTACCCAGAAGTATAATTGTCATATCATATGGCAATTCCATGTTTAATTTCTTGAGGTTCTGCCATGCTATTTTCCACAGTGGTTGCACCATTTTATCCCACTAGCAATACACAAGGGTTTAAATTTCTCCACATCTTTGCTAATACTTGTTATTTTATTTTATTTTTTGATAACAGCCATCCTAATGGGTGTGATGTGGTATTTCATTGTCGTTTTATTTGTACTTCTCTAATGATTAGCAATGTTGTCTTTTCACATGCTTATCAGCCATTTGTATATCTTCTTTGGAGAAATGTCTATTCATGTTCTTTGCCTATTTTTTTAAAGCAGTTTGTTGTTGTCGTTGTTGTTGAACTGTCAGAGTTCTTTCTTTTTTCTTTTTTAGAGGTGAGGTATCACTTTGTCAACCAGGCTGGAGTGCAGTGGTGCTATCATAGCTCACTGCAGCCTTAGACTCCAAGGCTCAAGTGACCTTCCAGTCTTAACCTCCAGAGTAGTTGGAATTAACAGCCTTGAGCCACTGTACGGGGCTACTAGGAGTTCTTTATATATGTTCTGGATATTGATCTTATATTAGATATATAATTTGCAAATATTTTATCCTGTTCCTTGGGTCTTCTTTTCATTCTTTTGATAATGTCCTTTGGTGCATAAAAAGTTTTTAATTTTGATAAACTTCAATTTATTTGTTTTTCTCTTTTGTTGTCTTTGCTTTTGGTGTTATACCCAAGAAAGACTTGCCAAACCCAATGTAATGAAGCTTTTCCTCTGTTTTCTTTTAAGAGTTTTATAGTTTTAGCTCTTACATTCAGGTCTTTGATCGATTTTTGAGTTAATTTTAGTATACGGTATACATTAAGAGTACAGTTTCATTCTTTTGCATGTGGATATACAGTTTTTTCAACACTATTTATAGAAAAGAATGTCCTCTTTCCATTGAATGGTCTTGGCACCCTTGTTAAAAATCCTTTGACCGTAGATATGAGGATTTATTTCTGTGCACTGTATGCTATTCCACCGGTCTATTTGTCCTCCATGTGCCAGTACCGCACTGTTGTGATTATAGTATTTTTGTAGTAAGTTTTGAAATCATGACATATGGGACCTCAAACTTTGCTATTTTTTTCTTTTCTTTCTCTTTTTTTATTGAGACAGGGTCTTATTCTGTTGCTTAGGCTGGAGTGCAATGGTGCAATCACAGCTAACTGTAGCCTTGACCTCCTGGGCTCAAGCGATCCTCTTGCCTCAGCCTCCCAAGTAGCTAGGACTACAAGTGTGTGCTATCACGCTGAGCTATTTTTAAATTTTTTGTACAGATGGGTCTCCTTATGTTGCCTAGGCTGCTCTTGAACTCCTGGGTTCAAGCAATTCTCTCACCTCAGGCTCCCAAAGTACTGGGATTACAGGCCACGCCTGGCTGATCTTTTTCAGTGTTGGTTTGACTATTCCATACCCCTTGAGAGTCCATATTAAAGGTAGATTTTTCTATTTCTGTAAAAAAGTCATTTGGATTTTGAGTAAAATTCTCTTTTTAAATGAGTATTTACATATGGGATGCTTTGGCAGAAAGAAGTTAAACATTTTGACTTTTATATTCTTTAATGATAGATCATGAGATACTTCCAATCTCAACAAAACATGTTAATATCTACAATTTTCCTCATCCAGAGACAAAAAAAAGATTTTAATTCATGCTTTTGTCTCCAACTGTGCATCCAAAATAGTTCTACCCTGGGTCTGGGGAGACAGAATAATGAGTGCTCAGAGAACTTAGAAGTCTTCTGATTGCTCTTTGCACTTGTTTATTTCCATGCATCCTCCAAATTCTGGCTAAACGTGGGGAACAAATGAATGTATGAATAGCCAGCAGCCCCACAGGGTCGGGGAAAACACTCAACCAGAGAGACATGAGATTCATTTACTTTTCTTTTAATATTGTTTCATTGTGTCTTCTTTAGCTGTGGAGTTAAATATGGTTTTTGTTTCAATACAGTAAGCAGTGGATTTACAGGAAATCACTGATAGAGACTCCTAAAAGTTTTCTCAAATATCTACTGTAAAGATTGAGGAGAGAGGGATTGGGGGAGTCATGAACCAGAGTCACAGGAGCCTAAGTTCTGACCTCACTGGTATAGATCTCTTCTCTCCATTTCCTTTTTTTCCCTATCTCTAAACATTTAATCTTGAATTTGTTTTGGATAATTTTTCATAATCATAAACGGTTAGCACTAAAAGGCATCTCGGTAAGTTTTTAATCTCACCTACCTTAATTATTTTAAATATAAAACAGGCACATGTTTCTCAGTGTTATTTCTCTTATGTTCTGAGAGAAGAGAAACCTCATAGTCCCTCATTATTTCAAATCGAATTTACAATGTTCCTTTTGTGCTGGTTCATGCTATTTGTGTTTTCTGTGAGTCAACCCTGACTTCCTGTTTATGATACAAGATTCTGAGGGGCGTGAGCTATAGGCTTTCAGGACCTCAGGTCCCTTTGCACTGAGTGCTTAGTGAATCTTACTGTTCAGCTGACTCCTAAAGTAATGAATTTTAATTAATGTAAAATGGAAAAATACCCGCTGCATTAGTGGAATGTGGCTTTTAAATGATTTTGACCTTTGGGGAAAGGACACAAAATAGTTTTCGTATCTTCTAATCCTGATGTAGTTGTGTTAGTCCATTCTCATACTGCTAATAAAGATATACCCAAGACAGGGTAATTTATAAAAGAGAGAGGTTTAATGGACTCACAGTTCCACATGGCTGGGGAGGCCTCATAATCATGGTGGAGGTGAAGGAGGAGCAAAGTCACATCTTACATAGTAGCAGGCAGAAAGAGCATGTGTAGGGGGAACTCCATTCATAAAATCATCAGATCTCATGAGACTTATTCGCTATCATGAGAACAGCATGGGAAACACCTGCCCCCATGATTCAATTACCACCTACTGGGTCCCTCTCACAGCACATGGGAATCATGGGAGCTACAATTCAAGATGAGATTTGGGTGGGGACACAGCCAAACCATATCAGTAGTTAACACCCATTACACTCAGAAAGACACTAGAACATTTTACTCATTACTGAGCTTTTGAATTGAAATTGTGGCACATACGGAATCATATTCTTCTTTTTTTGAGATTGCGTCTCTCTCTGTTGTCCAGGCTGGAGTGCAGTGGCTTAATCATAGCTCTCTGCAGCCTTGAATTCCTGGGCTCAAGCAATCCTACCACCTCAGCACCCTTAGTAGCTAGAACTATAGGTGCATGCCACCATGCCCAGCTTTTTTTTTTTTTTTTTTTTTTTTTTTTTTTTGTAGAGATGGGGTCTAGCTATCTTGCCTAGGTTGGTCTCAATAAAAACCATAACATATTACAATAAAAAATTAAAATCTAAATAAATATAGATATACAACATGTTACATGTTTATGAGTCAGAATCCTTCGTATAATGTTAAGATGTAAATTCTGCTTAAATTAGTCTACAGATATAATGTAATTCCATTCAAATTTTTAGCAGGCTTTTGTTTTTGAAGGAGAAATTGTTAAGCTGATTCTAAGATATATGAAAATGCAAAAGAGCTAGCAGAGACAAAATGATCTTGAAAAAGAACAAAGAAGAATTACAGAACTTAATTTCAAGACAGTGAGGCTAGTCAAATAGATCAATAGAACAGAATAGAATCCAAAAACAGACTCTCACTAGTATGACCAATTACTTTTTGCAAAGTTACCAAAGGAATCCAGTGGAGATAAGAATATTTTCAATAATATTCCTAAAATAACTAGAAAACTGTATGGAAAAGAGATGACTTTTACAATATACACTAAAATTATTTGAGATTAATTTCAGACCAAATTTAAAATGTGAATCTCAAATCTTGTAGGGGAAGACTTAGATCACGTAGTTATATCTTTGGGGTGCAAAAAAAGGAAAAGAAAATATATTTAACAATTGGTATATTTGACTTCATCAAAATTAAAAATGTCTTCTCATTAAAAATTATAATTAAAAAGTGGACATGCAAGTTACAGACTAGGAGAAAATATTTATAATGTGTGTATCTGATCAAGGAATCATGTCCAGAATGTACAAAGAACCTCTATAGATAAAAAATAGGAGCCTAATTAAAACTTATCAAAAAACTTGAATAGTTTACAGAGAAAGTTTTATGAAAGGCCAGTAAATACATTAAAAGATGATGAGTATCAGTACTCATCATTGAAATGCAAATCTGAATGAGGAGATATCTTTAAAATCTCACCAGAAATGGCTAAAATTTTTAAGACTGACAAGACCAAATATTGACAAGAATGCAAAACAATTATCTCTCTCATAATTTGCAGATAATTGTGTAAAATGGTACTTTTTTGATGTTTGACAGTTTCTTATAAAATTGGACACTTCTCTACCCTACAATGTAGCAATTCTACTCCTATGTATACATGTGAGGAAAATTAAAACATATTATCTACAAAAAATACCGAATAAAATGTTCAGAGTAGTTGTATTCATAATAGCCAAAAAATGAAAGCAACCCAAATGTTCATCAACATGGACAAAATATTCTGGCATATATTCATGAATGAATATTCAACAATAAAAAGCAATGAATTACTGATAAACATAAAACATGGATCAATCTCTCAAAAAGTGTTTTGGACAAATTAAGCGAGGCACAGAAGTGCACAAATTATATGATTCCATTTATAAAAAATTATAGGACAGGCATCACTAATCTATGACAATTGACGTCACAATGGTGGCTGACTCTAACGTGTCAGTTTGACTTGAGGGGAGCAAAGAGGAGCATTCTCTGATGATAAATTGTTCGATAATGATTAGAGGGTGGATTTTCCACATGCCACAACTCATCAAACTATCTGTGCATTTCACTGTATGAAAATTATACCTCAATAAAAAAATTAACCAGTTGCATCCTGAATCAGAGCAGCATATATTAAAAGTTAATTCATGCTAGGTGAATCAAAGTAATACTGCAGGATATTAAAGACAAAGAGAAAAATCTTGAAAGAAGCCAGAGAGAGGAGACAAATGACCTATAAAGGAAAGTGATTAGATCGCAGAGGAAATAGCAGTCAACCTAGAATATATTTCCAGAGCGGCTGGGCGCGGTGACTCATGCCTGTAATCCCAGCACTTTGGGAGGCCGAGGCGGGAGGATCATAAGGTCAGGAGATCGAGAGCGGATCACGAGGTCAGGAGATCTAGACCATCCTGGGTAACAGTGAAACCCCATCTCTACTAAAAATACAGAAAATTAGCCGGGTGTGGTGGCGGGTGCCTGTAGTCCCAGCTACTCAGGAGGCTGAGGCAGGAGAATGGCGTGAACCCAGGAGGTGGAGCTTGCAGTGAGCAGAGATCACGCCACTGCACTCCAGCCTGAGCAACAGAATGAGACTCCATCTCAAAAAAAAAAAATCTATATATATGTATATATATATATGTGTGTGTGTATATATATGTATATATGTGTGTGTGTGTGTATATATATATATATTTCCAGAGCAACTATGATTCAAAATGAGGGCAAATAGAGACATTTTTCAGAAAAATTTCACAGTGGTTACTAATCAAGTACCCTCAGTGAAGAAAATTCTGAAGTCCATAAGGAAAGAATGGTGTCTTATCACAAGAAACCTCTTGCTGGGCTCCTTCGAAGAGTGTGGTGTAGTAAGCAGGTTATACCTGGGGTCTCTGTGGTCTCCATAGGTGATGAACCTGGGGAGTCTCATCAGGTTGAATACATCTTGGAAAAGCCCAGCCAACTGCACATTGAGTTGCATCAACGGTAGAGCTCACTGCCTTCCATCATCGACAAGGCACCCCGGAGCTGCTGCAGGAGTTGGCGTTTAGGGTCCTGAATAGCATGGCACATAGCCCTTGGTGCAGCTGATTACATGGTTGGGTGTACTAAGGATGTGCAGGGTGAAATGGGAGGGGATTTTTAGTGGTTACATTTTCTGGAGCAGCTCTAAATCTCCTTTTTACATATGTTAGATTCTCTCCTATTTGTGGCTTTATTAGTGGTATCTGAGTTAGCCACCAAATCCTCCGATAATGCATGTGGATCTTGAAAATGAGAGCTTCATCATTATTTTTAAATACTTGACATGAAAAAATTCAATTAGATTCAGAATGCTTTCATAGTTCAAGAAATTTCAATATGACATTTGTCAATGAAAGAAATGGAAGTGCTACTAAATTCTTTAAATGTAATTTTAACCATTGTATGTTTTTCAAGTGTTAGAAAAATAAAGTTTTACTACCCACTTGTGTGAACAAAGTTTCTTGTCAAAGGTGACTATCGAAAATTGGAAGAGATCGTTATTTAAAAGGTCTTGTTTAGGAATTGTGTATACATATTTCAAACATTAAACCTGCTATTAAAGCAAAATATACATACAAAATGGTCTCAAGATTCTCATTTATATATTTGAAAAATATTTGGAAATTCTATACATAGTCTATAATTAATATCTTCCCTAATAGTTACTTTTTCTATAATAACTATATAATATTAAGATAGTCAAACTTTTTTTCTGCCAAGCTCCATTTAGATGCCCTTGAATGCCTTTAGTTTACTGCAGTGTACCCCCCAAAATTTCATTTTTTCTCTATCTACCATGATGTAAAAATGTGAGGAGACATTCATTAGAGTATATAAGTATGAAGTATATATTGTTTTGTTGTAAGTATTGTTTTCAAGTACATACTGAAACATTTAAAATTTGTGTCTGTAACGGAAAGAAAGTGGAAAAAATAAGAAACCTAAGAAAAGACATTAACAGAAAGTGGAGATACAATACTAACGAGAGTGTTAGATAGCATAGCCCCCAAAGATGTCCAGGCCCTAATTCCTGAAACCTGTGAATATGTTACCTCCCTGCCCTAGGGACTTTGCGGAATAATTAAGGTCACAGACCTTAAAACAGGGAGATTATCCTGAATTATCTTGGTGAACACAATCTAAGCACGTGAGCCCTTAGTTGTAGATTTTCTCTGGCTGGAGTCAGAAAGATGGGGTAGTGGGAGAAGACAGACTGAAGCATGAGAAGAACTGGACCCGCTCACTCTAGGAGCAGAGAACACCCCACTACCTGACAGCCAGCAAGAAAATGGGGACCTCAGTCCTACAACTACAAGAAACTGAATTCTGCCAACAACCCGAATGAGCTTGGAAGTGGATTCTTGCCTGAGAGCCTTCAGAAATGAAAGCAGCCCTGCTAACACCTTGATTTTAATATCTATTTTTCCACTGATCTCACTGATTGAGTGAGCTTCACTGATCTATTAATGTCCATAATTCTGGGTGTGCCTGGCTATTCATTCAGGTCAGTAAATATTTTTAGGCTGTCCAGCATTTATGTACGTGGAAGAGTTGCACTTCTGGCCCTTGTGGCCCATATTATTCCTATAATACAACAGCTAAGATGCTGTCATATAATATTTGAGTTAGATGGGTCCTGAATCCAGTGACTGAAGTCCTTATGAGAAGGCCACGTGATGACACAGAGAATAAATTTCTGTTGTTTTAAGCCACCCAGTTTCTAGTATGTTCTTATGACAGTGCTAGAAAAGTAATACAACCTGGTTCCTGGATTCAGTGGGGAAATGGAGGCAGGACTAATATGACTAAATATTAAGTGACAAGGCACTATGATGACTCATGTATTTCGCCTATTAGGGCCCAAGTTAGTCCCAGAATCCACAGTAGGAGCAAGGCTGAAGGCTGAGGTTAAGCAGATCTAGCTATGGGAGCTGCAGGAATTTGGAGGCAAGGAATGCGGCAGGTTCAATTCTAACACTCTTGCTTGCACTCACGTTGATCCACTGAGGGATAAAATGTACAAACAATTGTCATTATTTATTGGCATGCATCCACATCTCTGCTCTCAACTCCTGTCCCTCATTAGGACAAGAGGCTCTCCAATATGCCTTAATAAACAGTGTCATCCCTCGAGTAGAATGTGCTTGGTACTGGGCAGAATTAACCTCAAGTAAAATAATTAAATCACAGGCTTTCTGTTCTACAATTATATAGCTTTCCTCTTGGTCTACATTACATTGAAATCCCGTAAACATCCTACATGTTTTAAGAATCTGCAGTTTCCTTTAAACAAGTAATGATTGTGAAAATTACAGTTTGTTCTCTTTCAATTCCCCTAGGAACACCAAATGGTACTCTGAATGTCATTAATATAATATGCAAATGATCTGTTTGGCTCCTGCTTCTCCGTTTGGGGTAACCTTGTCAATCAGCCTGTTTGCACTAATGAGCTATCTGATGAAAGCTAGCCCAGCTGCGGAGAAGGTCACTGAAAATCTCGACCTTCCTTTTCTTGCTTAGGCCGACATGACAATATCTGATGGAAAAGGAAAGAGCTTTGATTGACGTTTATGTAAAATCACCTGAGTGTTAATGAAGGACCAGCAGAGATCTTACTGGGCTCTTTCCTCAAACACAAAGAGCATCTATACTTTTCAAATGAGCTCATTGTTCTATTTAAAGGTTATTATTAGATATGATTTCAGGGTGTTCTTGAAGTGGGAATGAGAAGGTATATTAGATAATACAGTTGTGTATAACTACATCAAATTTTAGAAACATTATTGCAGCATGATATGAACATTACAACATGTCTGTATTTTTCTTGGTGATTTTCTGTTAATATCCTTGTGTTCTGAGAAACTTTCAATCTGTTTAGGTAAAAAGGGCATGGTGTTTATTGTAACTAATTTACTAAATGGAGAAGTTAGGAAAACTTTCTTCAAATATCACTCAAAAATTTTAACCATACAAATAAGAACAAGATAAAAATCATGGGGCATTTGGATGTTCATTTGAAATTTTTAAGGGACATTTTTTTCCCATAAGAATTATAGTGGATAGAAAACTTCCTAAGAGAAGAACCTTGTTGTGAAACAGAATTAACAGTGATCTTGGGTGTCTGAAATGAATAATGCACTCTAATAGTTGCTGTACATGAATGAAAAATAAAGAGAAGACTTATGTTTATTTCATCTTATGTGTTGTACAGTTTGATGTGTGTGCATTCATCTAACTGATACATTTGATTTCATGTTTTTAGCTGATCTTAAAAACTCCCACCTAAGATGTGGGCTTGGGTTAAGAATGCTCTACAATTGACCCTCCAGTAGGCTAAATTGATACTGGTCATCCCATCTATCTCTCAATAGATTTTTTTGATTGGTTTCAGGCAGAATCAGGGACATTGGCAACTGGTTGAAATGTAAAACTTATCTCACCTGATAACCCTGTGTATATGGATTTAGTGGAATAAAATATCCTAGTTTTCTGAAGATCAGTTTCTTCGCAAGTGAACTAATTATTTCACTCATTCCCTATGATGTGGATTCCTGTTTTCAATTTGCCCACTGCTGTTAATGCTATTACTATTCTTCTATGCTCACAATGTTTCAACCTTACAATCAGTAGCAATCTGTAGCAATCTCACACATTCATTCTTAAAAGTGTGTTCCAAATCCAACATTGTCTTTCCTCTTGTTACTATGGAGAACCTAATCCAGTCTGTGCCATCTCCTACCTGGATGACTCCAAAGACTTCTTAAATTCCAGTCCTTCCTGTAAGTGCACACATCATTTTTTCCACCCTTCTCAATGCCATTGTAGTAATCTAAACGGTGTTTTCACCACGATTGCCCTTTCCCCAAGAGTCTTCAGAAACTCCCATTAAATAGGCTTCAATTCTGCTAAGACTTCAAGATCCCCCTGTACGTTGTCTTCACGTTCTCACTTCCACTACTGTGGTATCTTAACTTTAGTGTCTGTTCATGATGTCTCTCCAAAACCTCATGTCCTTCTACTGTTGCTGTTCTTTGCTCCTGTGATCACCTGGGCTGGGAGATCCTCTTCATTCCTCTGCCGGAGTTCCACCTCCTCTGACAAACCCCTCCTCACAACTGTGGTCCATATTGATCTCTCTTTTCTCTTTCTCTTCGTACTTTCTGACTTTTTTCTTTTTCTTTTTCTTTTTCTTTTTTTTTTTTTTTTTTTTTTGAGACAGAGTCTCACTCTGTCGCCCAGTCTGGAATGCAGTGGCGTGATCTCAGCTCACTGCAAGTTCCGCCTCCTGGGTTCACGCCATTCTCCTGCCTCAGCCTCCCGAGTAGCTGGGACTACAGGTGCCCACCACCACGCCTGGCTAATTTTTTGTATTTTTAGTTGAGACAGAGTTTCACCATGTTAGCCAGGATGGTCTTGATCCCTGACCTGGTGATCCACCTGCCTTGGCCTCCCAAAGTGGACTTTTTAAAATAATTATGTTGCCCTACTAATTTGACATTAGAAATGAATTAACCACAATCCATGACTTATGACACCATTTCATCATTGATCCATACGTGGCTTTCTTTTATTTGTATACTTGGTATTTTATTTTATTTATTTTATTTTATTGAGACAGTTTCACACTTGTTGCGCAGGCTGGAGTGCAATGGTGTGATCTTGGTTCACCACAACCTCCACCTCCCGGGTTCAAGCAATTCTCCTGCCTCAGCTTCCCGAGTAGCTGAGATTACAGGCATGTGCCACCATGCCTGGCTAATTTTGTATTTTTAGTAGAGATGGAGTTTCTCCATGTTGGTCAGGGTGGTCTCGAACTCCTGACCTCAGGTGATCCGCCTGCCTCGGCCTCCCAAAGTGCTGGGATTATAGGCATGAGCTACCGCGCCCAGCCTGGTTATTTTAAAAATTGTAAAACAAAATTTCCATCTTATTTCTCAAAATTTTAGATTCTTATACATGATAATATAGTCTTCCATCCCTTCTTCCTACCTTTGCCGAAAGAAACCATCATTCTGAATCCTATATTTATCATTTTTTCTTCTCTTTTTGACATTTTTATTGCAGCTAAATGTTTTCCTAAAAATTATGTTTCTAAATTTTAGTTATTTTTATCCTAATTAAAAGAGTTTGAGTGTTGTATGTAATTTTTGGAAAATAATGTTACAGTTTATTGCTAAGTTTCAACCATATTGTTTCATGTTTTGGCCTGATCATTTGCGCTACTCTATAATATTCCGCAACTTATTCATCTACTTTCCCAGCTGATGAATATTTGGGTTGCTTTTGACTTTTGCTGTTGGGCATCATCCTGCTGTGACCAACTTTGTTCCTGTCTCCTGTTTTCCATGTAAAAGACTTTCTCAGGTATAAAGTTAGGAGTGAATAGCTGGGTCACTAAAGAGTAGGTTATGTCAAAGTGTTTTCTAAAGTGACTGCCAATTTGTGTTGCCAGGAGCAATACATAAGAAATCCTGGCCAGGTGCGGTGGCTCACGCCTGTAATCAGAGCATTTTGGGAGGCCAAGGTGAAAAGATCACAAGGTCAAGAGATTGAGACCATCCTGGCCAACATGGCGAAACCTGTCTCTACTAAAAATCCAAAAATTAGCTGGGCGTGGTGGCACACGCCTGTATTCCCAGCTACTCAGGAGGCTGAGGCAGGAGAATCGCTTGAACCAAGGAGGCAGAGGTTGCAGTGAGTCGAGATCGTGCCACTGCGCTCCTGCCTGGCTACAGAGCAAGACTCCGTCTCAAATTCTGTGGGATTATATCCCCTCAAATATTTGATATTGTAAGTTTTCTTAAATTTTCCCCAATTGTACACTATTTTCATTCTGATCTTCATTTGTTTTTCTTGGATTTCCAATGATGAACATCCCTTCCTATGCTTAGTGGCCATGGGTGTTTCCTTTTCTGTGAAATCTTAGTTCAAGTATTTTGTTTATTATTTGTTTCTCTTGGGTTATTTGAAATCTTCTGATTTATTCATAAGTGTAATTATGATATGAATTATTTATTCATATGTAATTATTGTTCATTTTATGAATATAGTATCCCAGTTTGCCCCACTTTTACCTTTAAAAGTGTCTTTAGTTAAACAAAATTGCCAATTTTAATACAAGCAAATGTATTAATATTTTTCATCAATTATGTCTTAAGAAATATTTTCCTATGAAATTATAAATATTTTCTAGTTTTTAATGTGATTTAAAGTAAGATTTGTATTTGATCTTTAACTTATGAATCACCCTTTTATCCAGCTCCATTGATTGAGTAGGGCCATTCTTTCATTCAGACATACCACTTGTGTCATGTTCCAAAATCCCATTTCTGTGGAACTGTTTGAGTTTCCCCCCCTTTTCATTGATACATTTGTGCATCACTGCATTACTATTACATGGCCTTATTTATTAGTTTCATAAGAAGTCTTGATAACTTGTAGGACATAAACTACTCCCTGAATTTGTTTTTCAAAAGTATACTTTTTATAGTTGGCCCTTGACAGTTTCTACATGAGTATGTATGTGTGTGTGTGTGTGTATATATATGTGTGTGTGTGTGTGTGTGTATAATCACACAGATACTATACACACACATACACACACATACATACACAGTCATATGCTGCTTAATGACAGAGATATGTTCTGAGCAGTGTGTCCTTAGGTGATTTCATTGTTGGGTGAACATCCTAGAGTGCCCTTAACACAAACCTAGATGGCATAGCCTGCTACAAACCTAGGCTATATGGTTTCACTTATTGCTTCTAGGCTATACACCTGTACAGCTTGTTACTGTACTGAATACTGGTAGGCAATTGTGACACAGTGGTATGTATTTGACATGGTTTGGCTCTGTGTCTCCACACAAATCTCATCTGGAATTGTAATCCCCAGGTGTCAAGGGAGAGACATGGTGGGACGTGATAGGATCATGGGGGAGGACTTTCCCCATGCTATTCTCATGACAGTGAATGACTTCTCATGGGATCTGATGGTTTAAAAGTATGATACCTCCCCACTTCCTCTCTTTCTCTCCTATTGCTATGTCAGACACACCTTACTTCCCCTTCATCTTCCACTATGATGGTAAGTTTCCTGATGGCTTTCCAGCCATGTGGAACTGTGAGTACATGAAATCTTTTTTCTTTATAAATTACCCAGTCTCAGGTAGTTCTTTATAGCAGTGTGGGAATGGACTAATATAGTATTTGTGTATCTAAACAGAAAAGGTACAATTAAAAATATGGTATAAAAGATTAAAAAATGGTATACCTGTATAGGGCATTTACGACAAATGCAGGACTGGAAATTGCTCTGGGTGTCAGTGAGTTTGTAGTGACAGAATCCAAAGGCCTAGAACATTACTGCACACTTCTATAGACTTTATAAACACTGTACAGTTAGACTACATTAAATTTATTTAAAAAAGAATAGTTGTTCTACAATGTTATAATGGCTACACAATCACTATATGATAGGAGTTTTCCAGCTCTATTATTATCTCATGGGACCCTATTGTAAATGCAGTACAAAACTGACCTAAACATCGTTGTTAGGCACATGACTGTGTATGTGTATGTGTTTGTCTGTTTATATATTAGGATAAAATCAATATCTAGAATTTTGATTAAATTTGCTTTGACTATAATAAATAATTTGATGAGAATCAACATTTTATGCTATAATTCTAGTGATTTATATCTCTCTATTAAGGCTTTTAAAAATATCTCCTTCATAAAATTATATTATTTTGCCATGTAGGCTACTTGCATATTTTTTGTTAGATTCATTCTTATATTCTCTGATACTACTGTATATGGAATACTCTATTTAATTGCATTATATCAGTTGTTTTGTTTTTTTAAAAACTTCTGTTTTAAATTCAGGAGTACACGTGCAGGTTTGTTACATAGGTTAACTTGTGTCGTGGGGGTTTGTTGTACAGATTATTTCAGTATTAAGGTATTAAGCCTATTACCCATTAGCTGTTTCTCCTGATCCTCTCCCTCCTCCCACCTTCCATCCTCTGAAAGGCCCCAATGTGTATTGTTCCCCTCCATGTGTCCATCTGTTCTCATCATTTAGCTCCCACTTAGACATGAGAATTTGCAGTATTTGGGTTTCTGTTTCTCTGTTAGTTTGCTAAGGATAATGGCCTCCAGCTCCATCCATGTCCCTGCAAAGGACATGCTCTCATTCTTTTTTATGACTACATAGTATTCCATGTATACCAGTTGTTTTCTGTTGGTATCTGGAAATGCATCTGATGTCTGCGTGTTCATCTTATACCAAACCATATTGCTAAATTCTTAAATTGTTTCTAACAATATTTTTTTCTAATAATTTCTCTTGCCTTTCCTTTGGGTTTTTCATATAAAGATCATATTGTCAACAAATAATGGTTTTATTTTGCCCTCCCAATGCTCTAGTCTCTTATTTTCTGGTCCCTTTGTTCTGGGTGTTATCACCAATACAAAGTTGAATAGAAGTGAGGACAGTGGGTATCCTTGATTTGTACCTGATTTTAAAATAAATGCCTTAAACATTTTCTCTTTCAGTCCAAATTTGTTTAATAGGTAATCTTTGTCAGGTTAATGAATTTACTTCATGTACCCGACTTATTAAGTGCTTTTTATCATGAATAGGTGTTAAATTATATCAAATGCTTTTTTTGTTACCTACTGCATATAGTATTGCTGTGGAAAAATTTGAAATCAATCTCATTCTTATTCTTTTATATGTGAGATGTTCTTTTCTGTGGATTTTAGAGTTTGTTTTTCTTTTATAATGTCAATAGTTTCAACTTAAAAAAAAATCCCTTGTCTTTAGCATTCTCGGTGCCCTTTCAATCTGAGGTCTTTTATTGTCCCCCTTCCCCCAATTGGGGAATTTATCTTCAATATTTCTTCAAGTTTCTTCTCACCTTCATGTATACTTTTGTCTCTTTCTTGGATTCCTATAATTTAGATATTATTTTTACTTTTCATTTCTTTTTTATTCTATTTGAAATTTCATGTCTTTTTTATTTTCTTTGAACTTTTTATACTTTACTTCTTCCTTTTGCAAGATTTCCTAAATCTGGTTTTCCAGTTTATTAACTCATTCTTCAGCTGTATCATTTTGCTACTTATATAATCACATATTACCTTAATAATGGTATGTATATAAAATCACTGTCAATGTCATACAACAATAAGCATTTATTTTTCAGTCATGTTTCTGGGTCAGCTGGGTGGCACTGTTCCAGGTGCCTCTCATTTTCTTCCTGGGGCTAGTGGCCTACCCGAGGACATATTCTTCTCATGTTGATAGTAAAAGAGCAAGAGCATAAGCTCCACCATACAAGCATATTTTGAGCCCTGTATTGTGTCTGAAGACATCATACTAGCCAAAACAAGTCTTGTGTGGAGCCCCAAGACATTGATCTTTTGTGTCTCTTACTTCAGTCATTACATTTCTCATACATAATATTTCTGCTTGGTTCTCTTTCATCATTTTTATCCCTTCATATTAATAATATCCTTTCACATCTGTCTAATTTGTATATTATGTTAATTTAAAGTTCACAGTTTACCTATTGTAATATTGTTGCCTGTTGCAATGTGCATTTTCAGTATGATGCTTTTCTTTTGTGGTGGTTGTGCTCTTGTCATGTTACTTTGTTTTGTGACCAAGCCCCTGTTTATGTCAGCGCCAAAGAGCTTTGGGGGCAGGGGGTTAATGAACTTCAGGGTGGAGACCCCAAGCACAACAAACAAAGCCAGTCAGTTCTTAGATTGTGATTCTCTAGCCCTGAAGGTTTAGTGGGAGAAGAGGAGGAGAGAGAAGTGACTAACCTCACCTGCTTTCCTTAGCCCTGCACTCACCCTTGACCCTTGTACTGCTCTGACTTTACTCCTGATACATATTAATGACTTAAATGACAGATGTAAGGCAGCACATCCACCCAGGTGATACTAATGAACAGGCAGAGCTGAGAACCACTGCCTCAGAGATTCTGTACAGCTTCTGCTTTGGAATTCTGCTGATCTCCCTTTTCCCTTGCTTGGGCTCTGTGAGGCTTGTGTTATACTGGAAATGACCTCAGGTTGCATATCCTGTGCATTCAAGGACTTAGGGCAAGTGACTCTTAAAAATATGATTTCACTAAAAATAATTTTTCTATATCATCAATTTCTTATGCATATGTGAAGTGGCATTTCTCCCACTGGAATGATAATGAATAGTGTTGAGATATGATTCAATACAATATGCTAAATAAATAAATTTGAAAGCTGTTTAGTGTCAACTGTAGATTTGTGTATTTAGGATTCAATGGACTTCACCTCTACCACTGGTTAAGGTCGTACTGCCATTGCTAATGATTTACGGTGACTCATGAGCGCTGTAAAGCAGTTTGGTCTCTAAATATAAGGAATCCAGTGAGTAGTGGAGGGAACCTTTTTACATTCTTTTTCTACCTCCTTCATTGTAATACCAAATGTCATTGTAAAACAAATGAAATGCCATTCTAAAATATTTATTAGCTTCTTAAAGTGAAATACCAATTGTGTTGCAGAGGGAAGTTTCATAAAATCTTTTAGACACTACTAACATGATCCTGCCTTTTTGTGCTTTCTGATTATGTAAACCTGGTCTTTGTGGTAAAACATGAGAACACTAATTGACATATTAAATACATGTATCAAAATTATGAGTAGTGTGTACAATGATAGCAGAAATACTGTGTGTTCAAGTCACAGGAAGTCCAGGCTCTGACTCGGAGCTTGCAGCCTTGTGTGGGGGCAGCTTTCCCCAGAACACTCTTCTGGCGACCTGGACACATAGTATTGGTCTGAAGAGAAAGGCTCCAACACTAATCCTTGTTGATGCTATTAACAGATAAAAAATTGAGTTGTTTAACATGAGGATTTTCTGAATTTGGCAACACTGCATTTATATACAGAAACTTTATCGATCAATTTACTCAATACTATTAACTGAACATTAAAAAATGTGGTGAAGAGCAGGGTGCAGTGACTCACGCCTGTAATCCCAGCACTTTGGGAGGCCGAGGCGGGTGGATCACGAGGTCAGGAGATCGAGACCATCCTGGCAAACACGGTGAAACTCCATCTTTACTAAAAATACAAAAAAAATTAGCTGGGCGTGGTGGCGGGCACCTGTAGTCTCAGCTACTCGGGAGGCTGAGGCAGGAGAATGGTGTGAACCCGGGAGGTGGAGCTTGCAGTGAGCCGAGATTGCACCACTGCACTCCAGCCTGGGGACAAAGCGAGACTCCATCTCAAAAAAAAAAAAAATGTGGTGAGGAAACACAGACAAACATGCAAATGAAGCCCTTGTCCTCAAGGAGGTCATATTAACTGCAATGACTGAGAAAGGAGCTCCTTGGTAGTGAAAGATACATAGAGGATGTCCTATATCATAAAGACAGTGTGGCCTAAGTCCAGCGTGTTTCTCTGATCATATAATGCCCAATTGACATACAGTACAACTATAGTGTTGAGGAGAAAGGTACTCCAAGAGTTCATTAAGCAGCCTAGCATAGGGCAGCAGGAAGTTCAGGGAAAGCAGAGATGGATTGGGAAAGGATGTGTATGCGTAATTTCCATAAAGACATTTTTTAAATGGATTTTTCTGCCAGAGTCCAATCAGAAAAATGAACATCATGTTATGCACTTCAAATGCAGGAGGCTTAAGATGGGGAAGTCTCAAAAGTGTTGGATAAACCAAAGATTAAAACAGGGCACTCAGTGTAACCCAGAAATAAATATCAGTTCAGAGGGCAAAAGGGAAGAAAGTGGTTTTACCAGAATTCAGAAGCACGCTTGTTGTATTGCCTGTGCCACGTGAGATGCTGAAACTGACTGGCTAGTGTCGGAACCTATAAGGTGGGAGTGTCCTGGGCCAATGCTGGATTCATGGTAAAGGGGCTGTGTGGCCGGTGATTACTGTGGAGAGACTGCTGCACACACTAGGATTGCAGAGAGATGCAAACACTTCAGCGACACTGTTGGAAGGAGGGAGGTGGGGAGAATGAGCATAAACAGAGGCTTCTTCCTTCTTCCCTTCAGTCTTTGGATATTCTACTAGTTCCCAGAAATGACAAAATTCACAGCAAGCCAACAGGCAAGGGAGTCTCTGGGAAACGTAGTTTTCAGACTTCTAGTGCTAGTGTCGTAGAGCCAATTATATAAGAGGGCATATGGGTTTGAAAGCCAACAGGTACATATTGAAACAACCTACCTTTTTGGCACTAGGAATCCGTACACAGCCTTCTATTCATAAGCAAATTTCCATCTTACGCCAATAAAAAAATCATCTTCCTAGCAAGATGCAAAGATAAAAAGATCTTTTTATTTATTTATTTATTTTTGAGATGGAGTCTCACTCTGTCGCCCAGGCTGGAGTGCAATGGCACGCTCTCGGCTCATTGCAATTTCTGCCTCCCAGGTTCAAGTGATGCTCCTGCTTCAGCCTCCTGAGTAGTTTGGATTACAGGCATGTACCACCATGCCCAGCTAATTTTTTTTGTATGTTTAGTACAGACGAGGTTTCACCATGTTGGTCAGGCTGGCCTCGAACTCCTGACCTTGTGATCTGCCTGCCTCGGCCTCCCAAAGTGCTGGGATTACAGGTATGAGCCACTGCGCCCGGTCTATTCTTTATACGATGATCTAACTTCTGTCTGGACCAAAGGAGTGGATTAAATGGAGATGTAAAATTAATGATCCGTACTGCCTCTTTCAAGTCTTTTATGGTATTTTTATGGTATGACTAAATTCATAAGTTTCCCCAAGAGCATAATGTTGCTTTGGTTTTACTATTTGGTAGCAATGTGGTGATATCTCAGGGCCATCCACTTGGTCCTTCTTAGCTTAGGTCATGCAACCAAGGTGAGGATTCCAGCTGCTGCTAAGTGTGTATAACCCATTATACCTTCAGCAACTGTACACATTCCAGCAGGGTGGGTCTGTGGACCTATTATGAGAAAGACTTGGGCTAAAACTCCATTATTATCTAAACTGTGTAAGTTTCCCCTCTGACAATAAACCACCATGACTTTGCCTAGAGATTAGTGTCAGTGCAGAGCAAGTGTTTAGTAAATTCTAAAATCTGGGCCATTCTGTCTACCCAGTGTATAGCTGCTCAAGAATATGACACAGGTCCTTTTGAGGAAGCTTAGACAAAGGATTGATAATGGACACCAGTGACAATGTAGCAGGATTCAAACTCAAAAGAAGTCAGCTTCCCCTCCAATAAAAGCACTCTGCCTCTGTGAGATGGTCTTGTTCTGATACTGCGTAAGAGACTGTGACCCTCTGTTGTCCTCACTCGAGTTAGTTTCTGCTCACCAGACTGGAGACTATCCAATTACACAGGCCAGGTAACAATCCAGTAGGCAGCTCATCTCTCTCTTTCCTGAGTCTATTGAGTACCACCAATGATCCCTGTGAGTTGTGAAAGAAATCAAATATGTTACCACCAAATGTACTTCTTTGACATCCTTTGAGATTGTTATTCATTGAGCCAGCAAACAGAAGTGGCTCTGCGAAGCTGTCTTTCGTGGGGAGAGTGGCATCTGTAGAGACTCTGCACTGATGCAGCCAGGTCTCCCCTTGTCCAGATCTAGGAAAGATTAACTGAGTCTGCTACTTTTAAAGGTCAGAAAGATTTACTATCCTTTGTCTCTGAGGGCTGCTATCTGTGAGGTTTCAGTTATGTAACAAGGCCACCTTGCTAGCCAGACTTCCTCTTCTCTTTCTCCCATAACTTGTTTTGCCATGATCAAAGCCCCCATTCACTCTGTAATTTCGAGATGGTATATAAGCTTCTGCACCCTGTTAGGTGAAGGGGAGGTTTTCCCTTGGCCCCTACAGCTGAAACATTCGCATTGCCCTTCTGGCTCTATGGCCTACTACGTGCCCACCTCTCAAATCTGTATTACAATTTACTATTTAGTTTTTAGCATAATCCTCAGCCCTAAATGCATTATGACTATAAGATGTGAGGTTTTTATTTGTTTGTTTTAGAGCTACCTTAAACAAACAAACAAATAAAAACCCTTACATCTTCACTACTGTAGACATTCTTTGATTTTCTGACCATACCTTGAACTGAGAGTTTAAGCTCTGAGTGTATCCTTTTCTTTCCCTGTATCTCCAGTGCATTTAGAAGTAACTGCCCCACACTGTAGCCCTTTGAATCATCAGTACTAAAAGTTACAGTTAAATGAAGTGGCCACTTGCTTTCCCAAAGCCTTGTCTTTAGCAGAATTTTGACCTCAAGCTACAAGAGGTGATTAAGTCATTATAATGCCACTTCAAGTCTCAGTTTACTAGATACCTATTTTCTGCTGCAAATAAGGAGGTCATTCTATGCAAGCTTGAACAGGTCAGCAGATCAATACTGGAATTCAGTTTTGAGTGATTGTTTCCTGGGATCACTACCGGTACTGACTGCTATATAAGTCAGGGTCTTTTAAAGGAAATAAAAACCTAGATATTCTACAAGGAGGTTGCTTAATCAAGAGAATAGCTTAAAAAATATTGGAGGAGATGAAAAAACAGAAAGTGGGCAGCAAGAGCTTGGTAACAGCAGGAAGCTGTTATTGCCCACAGATCTCAGGGAGGAAAAGGGAGGAGCTGTTGTTATCAGAGTCGAACGCACACATGCTGCATGCTGCAGGGGGTCCTGAATGGGTGCTGAAACTTGTAGGAAGGGGCCCCTGACCACAAGGACACCTTAGCCAGTGCTGGCACCGTGGAGCAGGGGCCTCAGAGGAGTGCCAGCAACACAGCAACTTCCAGAGACCCCGCCAGAGGCACAGGCAGGCAGAGAGAAGGAAAGAGGGAGGGAGGGAGAAAGGACAAAGATATTTCTCATTTGCTAGCCTTCTGTTTTCCTGCTGCTGCCTCCTATCCAACAGGAGGCCACATCACGAGGACACCGGAGAAATACTTATGGCTTTCTGGCTTCAGCCTTACTAAGCAGAGAACTGATATGTAGAAGTGAGCTAAGATACCAGTAAAAACTGGTACAGACAGATTTATATTGACAAGTGAACAAATAAAAGGTATGAGCATATCTCTATTTGCTGTCATACCTGAAAATGTCCATTATTTGTGTTTTAACCCCAGAATAATTTCTTGGAGCATTTTTGATGGAATTATAATGACATAAAGAATACAGAGGAACAATAATTCAAAGATATACATATATCAAATATATGATATCTCTGTATACCCATATCAAATATATCTATATAATATATAGATATATACGACAGAAATATATATGTACAACTACAACAAGCTGTGAGAGATCATTTTCCAAATGGTCACATTTTAAATCATTTGAACGTGCATTGCCATGGCCACAATGACTGAAGGAACAGGAAATATTCCTAAGTAGCTTTTACTCCCTTTTGAGTGTTACATGTTAGCTGTCCAGAAAATGTAGAAGAGTTGTCTACACTCAGACCTTATATAGCATTAAGAACCCATTCAGTCCTCCCTGGTCTTTCTGTGCTGACTGGTTTTAATAGAAGCTGGTTAATGATCAAGATCACAAGGAAGCCTGCAGGAGGAATAGCATGCATTTATGCACACATAGGCATAATGACATCAGACACAGAAGGGACCTAGCAAGCCAGCGTGGACAGTTCTAAAGACCAAAGATATATATTTTTTCTTTTGTAAAAAAAATGAGAAGATCCTTCCAAGAAAGAGGTCCCCCTGAGAAAAATAATTCATAGCTTTAGAAGTCATCCCAAATCATTCCAGGGAAATCATGTACTTTGGAGGTAACGTACATTGCACATCCATACAGACCTTTGCAGATTTCAGATCATTGCCACTCACATCATGTGTTTTATGGCTTACGACAATCTCATGGTGTACACATCAGCACTCCCTTTTACAAGACGAGAGCTGTTAAAGAGACTACCTTCATGTCCCAGGTCACAGAATGAGAGCATCGGGTATTTACACTTCGTCTTCTGACTCAGGCCCATCATGCCAGTGTCCATCTGTTCCGCTGATGGTCTCTGCATCTTTGTGCCTTCCTCTGCTGAGTCACTGCCCAGGTCAGGCTGTCTTCATGCTCTGCCATGGCTACTGCCCAGCTTCCTCACTAATCTCTTCACCTTCAGCTCTGACACCTCCAGTGCTCCAGATGGGGGAAAAAGGACTTGGTCGTATTACTCACTTGTGTCCTGTTACCTCCAGAAAAAAGGCCCACTCCTTGGTGTGGCTGATACTGGGGTGCAGGTCTGTCCCTATGGGGATTTCTAAGCTGTCTGCGTTCCCTGCCCTCTAACAGTATGAACGAGCCATTCCTCCCTGCAAGTGCCGCATACTCTTCCTTGCCTCCTTGTCTGGGATGCCTCTGCCCTCCACTGCCTCTCTACTGTTTGCCTGGGACATTCGGCTCATTGGATCAGGGTCCATTCAAGGGGTAGTTCCTCTTTGTCATTTCCCTGAAACTCCTATTGGGAGAGTTTGGGCACTGGTGATCAGTGCCACAGCACTTCTCAGAATGACTCGCTCTGTGTTCCTGGCACTGAATCTTGTTGAAACTCCTTAACTAACTATATGATACCAGGCAATAACAATGACAATGAGGACTGCCATTTACTGGGTGTAAATGTTATATGCACAGTGTGTCCGAAACTGCTGTCTCTGTTTTACATGTTTCCAGCTATTTAATTCCCTCAAAGCCTCAAGAGGAAGATAATATTATTACTCTCATTATATGAGTTGTTTCAATTAATCACCAGAACAGTCTTGCCTATGGCATAGGTACTATTATTCTCCACGTGTAACGGAAGAGGAAATGTGGGCAGAGAGGTGAATTACTTGCCCAAGGTGACATAGCTGCTGAATGGTGGAGCTGGGCTTGGCACACTTCCTTTAGAATCACGGCCTGCAGAGGTTCTGGTATATTTATTTTCAGGTCTCTAGCACCTACTCAGTAAATGGTTACTGATTTGAATGTAAATTAGAAGGGAATATTTATGACAAAAGTGCCTATTGGGAGACTTTCTCAAATTAAGACTGGAGAAGTAAGAAGACTCTGTGAAGACAAACATACGTTCAGACCCACCCAGGATCCGTTTCAGGACATCCACACATGAAACTTTTAAATTCCTCATTGGTTATTTGTTGAACTCCTAGTTCCTGGTAATAGAAAGACAGGTTTTATAGAAAGGATCATTTGATCTCTCTCAGGAATGGAGTGGCAGCAGTTTATGCTTTATTCTCTGAAGTGCTGCCTTTAATTTATGACAGAATTAGAATGCTTTCTTGTTAAGGCAACCTCTGTGCTCAGTGTTCTTTGTAAAAGACCATATTTTGAGACTGAATTCTTGATTTCAAGGTCAGGAAGAGGAGATATGGAATGTCAGGGCATATAGTTCACATGCAAAATTTCATAGAAACTGGAATATCTCTGCCACCTATGAACCCTAGTGATTTTGATTTAGAAACAAATACAGTGAATGCTAAGAAAAATATAGTCTAATCCCTTGTGAACTGATATTTTGTTGCTTCTATTTTGACTAATTTTCTGGTTGTAATTTTTTCCTGGAGGGCCATAGAAAAACAACACGTTTGGGAAGCTAGTCATTTGGATATGTTGTTCTGTTAAGAATGACAACCTCATTCTTCTTTTCTAGAAAATCTGTGTGGTAGAATGATAAGGATACAGTCCTAGAATTGGATGAAGGATGAGTTGTCAAGAAGGATTTGATTTTCAAATACACAGAGGTGATGACTGAGACTAAATCAAGGATGGATTTTCTTAAAGTGTCAGAGAAGAGTGTTAGATTGATGATTGGGTTGGGGGGAACATGCTCAGAGACTGGGACATGGTATAAGGTCAGTGTGTAAATGTGGAGAAAGAATTTTGTTTTTGAGGCAGGAAGACTAAGTTGGTGTGTTACATATCAGCTAAGGGAAGCTCTCTGGCAAGGAGAGGGGAGTAAACAGTTTGATGTGCCAAAAATATTAAGAAGGATGAGGATAGAAAAAAACACCATTTGATTTGGTGAAAAGTTGGACATTCCCTTATTTCCCAGGGCATTGTGGTAGGAAAGTTGCTTTCTGCTTCTCTCCAGGTAAGCACTAAGGGGCACTTATGATTTAACCTGTCTTTTCCGTATATGGAAAACATATGATTCATCTAGAGAACACAATGAATAATGAAGTAAGTAAGCTTGTTATAATCAGTGTAGTATCATTGCACTGTTTTCATCAGGGGTTTGATGGTTTTCTCATGTAAAAAAGAGGCAAAAATGAATCAAGCTAGGAAAGTCACTTTTACACACATGTCGATAATCCCATTAAAAAAGACTGATGAGAAATAAATATGGCGGCACTAGTTCAATTTTGTATACAGAAAAGTCTCCCAGTACCTTTCTTCATTGATTATGCTTGCAGGTAGAAGAGGCCCAAGCACACCAATGGAGAGTTTTGCCATTAAAACACACACACAAAGCTCAAAGTACTTTGTACCAGAAGCAAAAGTAGCTTACATTAACAAGATCATTTGAATAAATCAGTGTTTCCAGTCCGCATCACATTGAAAACCATATTTTAGCTTCTTTAAGGGAATAATAAAAGAAGCAGCTCCTTGTGTTCCTCTCCAGAGTATTCACAGCTAATGAGCAGCTGGAGGCCTTGTTGGAAGTTAATAAACTCATCTTCAGAGGAGGCAGGCTGTGCTGCACCTTGTTGTGACTGAGCACTCAGGTCTGAGTCATTCATTCTATGGCCACGACTCTGGAAACTGCTTACCCTGTGGCCTTATCCATTTCGTCCAATTTCCAATTCGTATCAAGTTTATTTAGCTCTCATTATCTCTCCTTGAACTAAAGTTACAAACAATCTACATCTTTCCTTGTTAACATGATTATTGTTAATGACGATGAAGAATTTATCAAAATCACATTGTGGATGCTACACCAGGCAATAAAAAGTGGAGAAAAATTTTCTTGAAGGGACAGACTCGATAATCCTATAGAACTTTTCTTTTTAAATAAATAATTGGAATACATCTGAATAGCAAATATTTGTCCTATTAAAAAGCACAGCTGGCTAGAGACAAAAAAGAAAACAATATATGGACTCATGGGAAAATTAACAGTGAATATTGAATTTCCTGAACTTGGTTTCTAAACCATTTGACATGCTGTTTTCCTTTGGTCTTCTTGTTTCCCACCTGGGGTTAGTCTTTTCACTGTGTGTAGTGGTTCTCTTTTAATCTTGCAGTTCATCAATTCGGTGGAAATTTGAATTTTATAATTATTACAGATTGGGACACAAATCAAAAGTAGGCCAAAAGTGAGAACCTTTCTAATTTTCTCCTTGGGCTCAAGCAATTCTCCCACCTCAGCCTCACAAGTACCTGAGACTACAGGCGCGTACTACCATGCCTGGTTAATTTTAAAATTTTTTAAATAGAGATGGGGTCTCTCTATGTCGTTCAGGTTAGTGTTGACCTCCTGGCCTCAAGTGATCCTCCGGATTCAGCCCCCTGAGTTGCCAGGATTACAGGTGTGAGTCACTGTGCTCAGCTCTCTAATTTTTTAAAATCGTTTACTTACAGTGTCTCCTTGCTCCAAGAAGAACTATATATTCTCCTGATCCCCTTTGACTGCACAAGGACCCAGTAGTAACAATTGTCACCCAGTGCTCTCCCCTTTAGCATTCTGAACTCTGAAAATTTGTAAACAAGCTGCCTTCTAAAAACACCTGTCCAGTTCCTGCTTTGCTGAGTGATAGCAAGTCAATACCTTTTAAATTGGTTCAGCATGAATAATACTAAGTCACACATTTTAGAAAACGCATTGTAGAGAATGACACCTTAAGCTAAAATAATGATTTTAGTTAAAGAAAATCCAGGCCTCTTGGCTGTGGGAATAAACTAAGTCCTAGTATTCCAAATCAGAGCACATCACTTTTACTTGCAAGTGGCTACCTCATTATGAAGCCCCTTGTGGACAAATGTGGGTTTGTGTAAGATGAGTTGCTTAGCCTTTTATCTTTTTGTGACCGCTAAGTTGAATATAATAGCATTTTGGCTCCTATTACTGGCAAAATAGTCAATGTTTGCTCCAGGAAGTTGAACATTTCAATGATAAACATCCCAACAGTTGAATTATAAATTGGTAGCCTGCCTGGTGTGGTTGATAGTGCCAGCTGGCTTATCTTGAGCCCATGACATTTGATTGTCTTTTGCCTTCCTTTGAACAAGTTATCTCTTAGCCATCTGTCTTATAAAGTGAAAATAAATAGCTGCGATTCAATCTTGCACTGTAATGTATTGTTTTTCTCAGCAAGTCATCATGAAACTCATGAATGATATACGGGTAAACAGCATAAACACAGGGCATGGTGTCTGATAGGACCTTTAGGATGTTAAACTTAGAGGTGATTTATGGAGACTGAATAGTACATCGTATTAACTTTTCATTGCTCAGCACCTTAAATATCCTCTTGGCTAACAAGTGAAGTGGTTTCTGTACATTGCACCTGAATTTTCCTCCATAGCCCCGGAGCTTGCTTTGAAGGAGAACAAGAGCCCTGTGCGGATGAAGAGAGATGAATTGAATAGTAAGGCAAGAGCAGACTGTGGGATGGGAGATTTCATTGGGTCGCTCATTTACTTGTTCTGTACAGTTGTTCCTACAGAAGACAGAATGAAAGGGCACTCCTGTGTCAGATAACCATGCTTGAGCTTCACGTTTCAGGCAGGAAGCAATGGATATATGTCCCTGAAATCAATTCAATGGATTATTTGCTAAGTTTTCATGAATACTAAAAAGGAAAGGTCGGCTGACATAAAAAATGCAGTGCAATGGTTCCCTCAGGGGCTGGGCACTGGTGAGGTCTGCATTATTGCTTTTTGATCTTCCATTTATCCTTTTCTGAATATGAATAAAATATACTTTGAGATTTAGTTTAAAATTAAGGAAAATTAATGATCCCCTTTGAAAATCAGTCTCTGCTATGCTATTAGTCTTTAAGAAAGTTAAGAAACCTTTCAAACTTTAATTTAATTAGGAGTCTACCACTCCCTCTCTCTTTCTCACTCTTAAATTGTATAGATTTTTCCAGGGGGAAACACCCTGATTTTCACTGCATTGTTTTCAGCATGCACTCTGTAGGTGTAGCTCAGTGGGCAACTTCAGCAAAGTCTCAGGATAAAAAAATCAATGTGCAAAAATCACAAGCATTCTTATACACCAATAACAGACAAACAGAGAGCCAAATCATGAGTGAACTCCCATTCACAATTGCTTCAAAGAGAATAAAATACCTAGGAATCCAACTTACAAGGGATGTGAAGGACGTCTTCAAGGAGAACTACAAACCACTGCTCAACAAAATAAAAGAGGACACAAACAAATGGAAGAACATTCCATGCTCATGGATAGGAAGAATCAATATCGTGAAAATGGCCATACTGCCCAAGGTAATTTATAGATTCAACGCCATCCCCATCAAGACACCAAAGACTTTGTTCACAGAATTGGAAAAAACTACTTTAAAGTTCATATGGAACCAAAAAAGAGCCCGCATTGCCAAGACAATCCTAAGCCAAAAGAACAAAGCTGGAGGCATCACACTACCTGACTTCAAACTATACTACAAGGCTACAGTAACCAAAACACATAGTACTGGTACCAAAACAGAGATGTAGACCAATGGAACAGAACAGAGCCCTCAGAAATAATACCACACATCTACACCCATCTTATCTTTGACAAACCTGACAAAAACAAGAAATGGAGAAAGAATCCCCTATTTAATAAATGGTGCTGGGAAAACTTGCTAGCCATATGTAGACAGCTGAAACCGGATCCCTTCCTTATACCTTATACAAAAATTAACTCAAAATGGATTAAAGACTTACACGTTAGACCTAAAACCATAAAAACCCTAGAAGAAAACCTGGGCAATACCATTCAGGATATAGGCACGGGCAAGGACTTCATGTCTAAAACACCAAAAGCAATGGCAACAAAAGCCAAAATTGACAAATGGGATCTAATTAAACTAAAGGGCTTCTGCACAGCAAAAGAAACTACCATCAGAGTGAACAGGCAACCTACAGAATGGGAGAAAATTTTTGCAATCTACTCATCTGACAAAGGGCTAATATCCAGAATCTACACAGAACTCAAACAAATTTACAAGAAAAAAATAACCCCATCAAAAAGTGGGCGAAGGATATGAACAGACACTTCTCAAAAGAAGACATTTATGCAGCCAACAGACACATGAAAAAATGCTCATCATCACTGGCCATCAGAGAAATGCAAATCAAAACCACAATGAGATATCATCTTACACCAGTTAGAATGGCGATCATTAAAAAGTCAGGAAACAACAGGTGCTGGAGAGGATGTAGAGAAATAGGAACACTTTAACACTGTTGGTGGGACTGTAAACTAGTTCAGCCATTGTGGAAGACAGTGTGGCGATTCCTCAAGGATCTAGAACTAGAAATATCATTTCACCCAGCCATCCCATTACTGGGTATATACCCAAAGGATTATAAATCATGCTGCTATAAAGACACATGCACACGTATGTTTATTGCGGCACTATTCACGATAGCAAAGACTTGGAAGCAACCCAAATGTCTGTCAATGATAGACTGGATCAAGCAAATGTGGCACATCTACACCATAGAATACTATGCAGCCATAAAAAAGGATGAGTTCATGTCCTTTGTAGGGACATGGATGAAGCTGGCAACCATTATTCTGAGCAAACTATCGCAAGGACGAAAAACCAAACACCGCATGTTCTCACTCATAGGTGGGAATTGAACAATGAGAACACTTGGATACAGTAAGGGGAACTTCACACACTGGGGCCTGTTGTGGGGTGGGGGTAATGGGGAGGGATAGCATTAGGAGATATACCTAATGTTAAATGATGAGTTAATGGGTGCAGCACAGCAACATGTATACATATATGCAACAAACCTGCACGTCATGCACATGTACCCTAGAACTTAAAGTATAATAAAAAAAATAAAATAAATAAAAAATAAAAATAAAAAGTGTGCCTCTGTCATTGACAGGAAGACGAGCAAGGATAAATTACTTAACCTCGGGTTTTTTTCATTAGTAAAGTAGAGATATTAACGTGTGCCTAACTTCGGTTTAAACACAACACTTAAATTTGGGTCATTGCAAGAATGAAAGGAGTATATGAAATCACTGTAGAACATTGTAGAATCCTGTGTAAAGCAGTTATTTTTATTCATTAGTCCATAATATCACTGACCATAGAGACGGTAGTGATGTCTTTCTATCCTGATTTGTCTCTCTTCATTGGTACCGATGGATGGGGCCAAGCTTGCAGTAGATGAGTTCTTCACTGTGTTTCTTACCTGGATTTTGAAGATCCTGAAATACAGAAATATTGTTTAGAAACAATGAACATTTTCTCTGGGTCTAATACTTTTTTTTTACATGAATGTACTTACATCACTGAGGGGAAGTTATTGCCAGTCCTGAACATTCTAGAAAGAAGGTCAGTAAAACTCAGTGATTAAGAAAGTTTTGAAAACCTTTCCCTATAGACAAATTGGCTTGTCACTGCCTTCTGAAATATAAGATGTGCATGTCATTTCTGCTTTTGTTCCTAACAGTTATCATTTCTCTTTTTATTTTGTATAGACTGTCTTGCCTCTCTAGTCTTTCCTTTGTTTAGAACCCAATTAAGTGCACTTTTTCTAAAAATAGACTTTTTTGATTACTTCGGCTGTCCAGTAAACACCATTCTTAAAAAGTCTTTGGTGAATGTGTAATTTACTGATTTGTATTTTTATTTACCATAATATGTGTGTATTATTTGCCTCTTAAGGTCAATTGTGAATTCTTTGGGGGAAGGAAAATGCATTGTACTCAACTGTTAGAAAATAATACTAGAATTTTATGATGACAGGATGATTAGATGAATAAGAAGGGCTACCCTAGTAAGTACTATTTGGGAGCAAACAAAGTTAATTGGCCAGAAAGAGTTTAAAACATTTATTTAATGGAAAAAAGTTTTCAAAATCAATTTAAAGCTTGATGAATTTGAAATTAAGGAGGCAAAGTATTGACTTGGAAACCGCTGATGTATGACCAAGAGTGTTTAAAGGAAGAAGACAAAAATTTAAGTTTCATATTTAGAAAAGGAAAAATTGAGGGTAAAAGTAGAGCCATGAAGAGAAATCTGGTGGGTCTCTTTTAGTTGTCTTGCCTTCTGTAGTCAATGCAACATAACTATTGTATTTTTCACATAGAAAAATGAATGTAGAACCTATATCTCTTGCAAACCACATCCTGATCTTTACAAATCAATCTGCTTCCTATACCAAAATGTTCTCCTTTTTGATGGCAGCATTTGAAGTGATTGTGTGAGGTCCTGGGAAAGAAAGAAATGCACAATTGTTGCATTATTTTATTTCATATTTAAATAGGTAGTCATCTTCTTATTTTCTTACCTCTTCTAACCAAAGTCAAAATACACAGAAAGTTGAATATACAGTTTTTGAAAAGAACAGTTGCTATTAAGATTGGCAGCTTCTGTTCTGAATGTTCTTAACAGGACTAATTCTTGCTTAGCATGTTCTTAGTCTTCCAAGTTTTTCAGACAATACTAAGACAATTTGCTTTTTCATGATAGAGATAAGTGTTACATAAAAATGAAGTTATTGTTATTGTCCATTCTCTGTTCTTTTAATATTATCTTACTGGTTTAGGTTGACTTGTGATTTTCTTTCCCAGTGGAATTTTCCAATAGATTGCATTTAGAAACAATACGGGTTCTTAGACTCCAGTCAAAAATGTTCACTGCTCATGGCCACTTGTCTTCAGGCCATAAGGAAAACACAAATTGACTGCATAGACCATGAAACAATGTTCAATCACATCGGCTTTTGTAGGCTCACCTTTTAAAGAATCCTTCTTGGCCAAATTTGATAAAATGAAAGGATTTTTACTCATAGAATCTTCGTGGCTACTTAACTCAGCTTTAGGATGCTGCATTGGTAACAACTCACTTGCATTTATAATTTAAATGTAGTGACATAGAAAGCAGACTTTCAAAGATCTGAATGTGGTTTTACAATCAAATTCTTCATCCGCATAACCTGTGGTATGTGATCATCCTGGCCCACCTTCACCAAGAATCCTATGAAGTCAGTTTAGCCAGAATTCCCATTACATCTGATGTTTCCTCTCAGTAATTTTCCATCCACTGACCTCACCCTCCTCCTTGGCTATAAATCTCCACTTGTCCATGCTATATTTGAATTGAGCCTGGTTTTCTTTCTCCTTTGCAATTGTTCCTGAATAGAATCTGTGTTCACAACTTTAACCTTAACCTCTGTCTAGTTCTGGTTTTCTTTGCCAGGCAGGATTTCTATTTCTAGGATCTCTACATAGTGTATAAACTTGAAACAATAATTGTGGGGGTTTTTTTTGTACTTCTTTCTTTCCATCTGTGAAAAAAAAATTAATAACCTTATATCCGAATTTTCTCTGAGAATAAGTGTAATATTTACAGGGCTTGTAGTATAAGACAGAGGCATAGTAAGGAAGAGGAAAGAGAATGGTGAACAAGAATTTATATTCCAGTGGTGATTAATTTGTCATACTTGGGATGTGTCATTATTTGCTAAGTTATGTAAGTCAAATTATTTCCTATACATTTTTTTATCTTTTGTAGTAAAATCTAAATATTTTA
This sequence comes from Gorilla gorilla gorilla, assembly GCF_029281585.2. Taxonomy (NCBI): domain Eukaryota; kingdom Metazoa; phylum Chordata; class Mammalia; order Primates; family Hominidae; genus Gorilla; species Gorilla gorilla. The sequence continues at coordinate 99,970,016 of NC_073241.2, forward strand.
TGGTGAGAGAAGACCAAAAACTCTAAATGCCGTGGCATTAGGGGCCCAGTTTATTTTGGTTAATTTTTGCATCCTTAGCATCCAGCCCAGCAGCAGATAGATACAGAGCAGGTGATAAGCAAATATTTCTTTTTTTCCAAATATTTATTGATTAAGCAAATGAATAAAAATGAAATGAAAGTTCTATTCTATAATTAGTTTTTTAAAAACCTGGCTAAACTGAACTCTTGAAAAGGAGGCTAATTCAAACACTTGGTCATTTCTACTATTGTTTTAAGTAGAAAAAGCACAAACAAGTATCTAACTGAGCACCAAAGAAAAGAGCTAACAGCTTGAACAAACTTGCAAAGGAGTTGATACTCGCATGTGTGCACAGTGACATTCCTAACACCTCGTTTGACTGTTCCACACAATTTTATTTCACTGGTAACAGTTTACTGAAGAAACGGAGACAAACTTACATTAACAGAACGCTTCTCTGAGCTTGATGAAAGCATATTAACCAGACAGATAATAGCAACTTCTAGGAGCTTAGTTGCTTCCTAACTCCTGCATAATAGAGACCTAAAGGTGAAGGTTAGAGTTTTATTTAACTATGACTATCACAGCCCACTCAGGGATACAGAATGATCACTTCCTTCATTCTATCATTGCTTTAACTTAACAGATACCATCATTTTTCTGGCCAGTGAAAAATGTTTATTGTGTTCATCTTTTTATCTAGATTGGTGCTTCTCAGTAGAATTTTCGGTGCTGATAGCAATGTTCTACTGTCTCTATTATCCAACACTGTGGCCATAAGCCACGTGTGGCTTTTGAGCCTTGGACGTGTGGCCAGTGCAACTGAGGAACTTGATTTTTAATTTAACTAATTTGAATTTAAATTAAATAGCCATATTGGCTAGTGGCTCCCATATTGGACGGCGTAGCTTCAGACTGTAGCACCAGTGTTCTGTGGTCGTATCTGGCTTTGGGCCAGATAGAGTCAGGGTTTGAACCCAGTCCTGCTATAATATTTACAAGTTATGGGAATTTTGCCACATTCCAAGGGATGACTACACACACACACACACACCTCCGTACAGCCTAAGTAGACTTACCAAGGAGTCAATGTATAAAATATGTGTCTACAATAGTTACTGATGTATATTAGGCCAACAATGATCCTCAAAGTCCCCTCACTTTCTGGATATATTATAGATAATAATTACAGTTTCTTAAGGAATTACTTTGGGCCAAACACTCTGCTGATCACCTTCCATACTTTAAGGTTAAGCAAAGTGACCAAGGCAGCAAGTGATGAAGCCTAGATTTAAGCCCAAGGCTGAATCCAAAACCTATATGTTTATATATCATATATATGGGGTAATAATATATATAGTACATAATATATAATATATACATTATAAAATATATAATTATATATTTATATATTAAAAATATTTTTCATATATTATAAAATATGTTTATAATATATTTTAAATATATAATATATAATTATATATAATATACATAATAATATGTGTGTGTATATATATATGTGTGTGTATATATATATAAAATGTATTACCCCAACTTTGCCTTTTAGCTTGCTGAGTGTGGGACGAATGGCTTATCCTTCCTCCTTGGCAGAGCACTTTGAATTTGACAGGAGCTCAACGTATGTGGGTTTATCATTGGCTTATTTCGTACAGAAGGCATTGATGAATAAGAAGGAAGATAGCATGTTGGGGGTGGCAATTCACTCCCTAGAGAGTATCAGTACAACAGTGTCTCCTTTTCACTTGTTTCAGAAGCTCAAAGAACCCAAGAGCACTGTGTGATAGGCTGCTTTTACAGAGGAGTATAGGAAGATTAGAACCTAGATTTCAATGTCTCCTGCAATGATTCACAGCAACTTGGCCAGAGACCAGTATGTAGATCTTATCCAAGACAAGCCTCAGGACATATTTCGGCGTATCAACTTGCAAAAAACCCATTTCTGAGTGCTAACATCATTGTGTGTTGTCTTTTGCTACATAATTTTATTCTTATTTTGTTAAAAAACAAAATATATTTTTGATTATTTTTCTTGTCACTCTTTGATTCCTGGTATAATAATAGCAGGGGCCCTGAATCACAGAATGAGGCCTAAAGACTCTGACAGTTGCAGCAGAATGGGGAAATTGGTTATGCTCAGTCAGAAGAAGCATCTCATGTGATGCTGGGAGGCAGGGGCATAGTTTCACGATCATCTCTGCCAAGGTAGGCAGGAAGCTCATGTGGACTGATTCTAGCCATTGGCTCCAGCTTAGCATGGGCTTCCTGTTAAGTAGGGACAGCAATATTGATACTAGACAATGCACAAAGTATGAGGATAATGTAAGAAAGATAGGTCTGTTCCTTGCAGACGGTAGGTAAGTCTTTGACTCTGCACCAGGGAAGAATGAACTTGGGTATAAGAGCTCATAACAGCTGCCACTCTGGGCCCTGGTCAGCTCTTTAGGCTCAGATAGAAGCCCCCACACATGTCTAGCTGAGTAAGAACACTCTCTTTGATAAGAACAATTTTAAAAAGGGCAAATAGAACCATATTAGGGTTCTATTTTTATCTTATTTCTCAATGACATGACACTGTTCTGAATGCTGGATGCTTTATTGACATGAGACTGAAAAGGGAGACTCTTCTGGTGCTGACAACAAGGTGTGACTCTCAAAAACTGGCCTTTCCTCAGTAGGCATGTGGCCCTGCTCTCAAAGTTGCATCAGTAAGAACGGCTCAAGATCAATTTTTCTGAAAATCTAGTCATTATTTTTTGGCAGGCATTCTCTAAATATAATTGGCTTATCACTAAAATCCTATGTAGCAGGTTAACTCATTTAGTTACTTGGGATTACATTTTGTATTCAATTTATCTTGGAGGTACACCAAGAAGTTATCTTCACTAAAATTAGATGTCCTTTGACTGCAATCTGGAAAGAAGTTTTAAATGGTTTAAATGGGCATTTTATAATACCTGCTTTAAAAATTCTCTAGTATAAAATACTTATTTATAAGCTCTATAATGCAAAACTTTGAGACTTTTGGTTTTAGTGGATCTGATATTGCTGTTGAGATACTTGACCTTTTCTGCCAACCTTTCCTTTACCTACCTGATGGACAAGTTTCAGAGCTTTCTATTAAAGCATAAATCCATAACTTTTATTAAGGGATTAAAATCCTAGTCTTTTTGTTTGTGCACAAAATAAATCAATCTGTCTTTAGTTAGTGCTGTAGATTATCTGCAAACGCTTTCCAAAGAGCTTTAACTCTTAGCTGTAGGATATCTTAGCTTAGATATCAGGTTAGAACATCTCTTCAAGATTACTTGAAGTGCATGTGATAATCTATTCTTCTTATTTTTCTAAATTTTAGAACTCTGGGATCAAGTTAGACTACTAGAAAACCACATATTTAGAGAATCAGACAATAGTTTTGGCCTGTTTGTTTGTTTGTTTGTTTTTTGGAGACAAGAGTCTCGCTCTACCCCCCAGCTGGAGTGTGGTAGCACCATCTTGGCTCACTGCAACTTCTGCCTCCCGAGTTCAAGCAATTCTCATGCCTCGGCCTCCCCAGTAGCTGGGATTACAGGTGCCCACCACCATGCCTAGCTAATTTTTGTATTTTTAGTAGAGATGGGATTTCACCATGTTGGCCAAGCTGGTCTCGAACTCCTGACCTCTGGTGATCCACCCTCCTCAGCCTCCCCAATGTGCTGAGATTACAGGCATGAGCCACTGCACCCATCTTGTTTTTTTTTTTAACGACATGTACATATTTTCTTCAGTGTTATGCATGTGACCATGTCAAGGGATGTTGTCAGAGAAATGCTATTAGGACATTTTTTTGTAGGGCCGAGGTTGTGGATTTTGTGTTCCATATACACAGTGAGACCTTCATGGGGATTCCCAGCATGAATGTAGTCCTCCCTTCTCATCTGCACTTTCACATTTTGTGGTTTCAGCTTCCTGAGGCCAACTGAGGTCCAACAATATTAAGTAGAAAATTCCAGAAATAAACAATTCATACATTTTTAAATTCCCTGTTGATTTTGGGTAGTGTGGTGAAATATGCTGTCCTGCTCCATCCCACCTGGGACATGAGTCATCCTTTTGTTCAGTGTATCCTCAATGTAATATCTACATATTACCTCCCACTGTTAGTCACTTAGTAGCTGTCTTGTTTATTGTATTGAAAAAAAATGGTGTGTAAAGAGTTCAGTGTTATCCAAAGTTTTAGTCATTCACTGAGGGACTTGGAACATATTCCCTATGGAAAATGTGTTGTGCAATTCTTTTTATAAAAGAATGCTGTGTTTCCTAATTCTTGATTCCTAAGGAAAACTAAATTTTTCCTGAATATTTTTTTTCTTTTGGCCGTTCATCTTTTTTAATTTTAATTTTTAATTTTTATGGGTACATAGTAGGTGTACATATTTATGGGATACATTATATATAATATATATAAACATTATTTATATTTATTGACAAGGTCTCACTCTGTCACCCAGCTGAAGTGCAGTGGTGCTATCCTGGCTCACAGCAGGATAGTGACCTGTCAGGCTCAAGGAATCCTTCTGCCTCAGCCTCTCAAGTAGCTGGGACTACAGACACTATGCCTGGTAAATGAAAAAAAAATTATAGAGATGGGGGTCTTGCCATGTTGCCCAGACTGGTCTCAAACTCCTAGCCTCAAGTGATCCTCCTGCCTCGGCCTCCCAAAGTGCTAGGATTACAGAAGTTAGTCACCATGCTTGGCCTACATGAGATATTTTAATACAGGCATCCAATATATAATATTCATATCAAGGCAAATGGGGTATATATCACCGAAAGCATGTATCATGTCTTTGTGTTACAAACATCCCAATTATTCACATTTATTTAAAAATGTACAAAAAATTATTATTGACTATAGACCCTGTTGTGCTATCTAATACTAGATTTTAATCATTCTATCATACTTTTGTACCCATTAACCATCCCCACTTTCCTGCTCCCATCCCCATCACGCTTCCCAGCCTCTGTTAACCATTATTCTACTTTCTATCTCCACGAGTTCAATTGTTTTAATTTTTAGCTCCCACAAATGAGTGAGAACATGCAGTTTGTCTTTCTGTGCCCAACATATTTCATTTAACATAATGACCTCCAGTTACATCCATGTGGTTGCAAATGACAGGATCTCATTTTTTTTTAATGGCTGAATCGTACTCCATTGTGTATATGTACCACATTTTCTTGATCCATTCATTCACTGATGGATACTTAGGTTGATTCCAAATATTGGCTATTGGGAATAGTGCTGCAGTAAACATGGGAGGGCAGATATCTTTTAGATATACTGATTTCCTTTCTTTTGGGTATACACCTAGCAGTGGAATTGCTGGCCCATATAGTAGTTCTATTATTAGTTTTTTGAGGTACTTGTACTAATTTATATTACCATCAGCAGTCTACAAGGGTTCCCTTTTCTCTACACCCTCGCCAGCATTGGTTATTTACTGTGTTTTGTATAAAAGCCATTTTAACTGGGTTGAGATGATACCCCATTGTAGTTTTGATTTGCATTTCTCTGGTGATCAATGATGTTCAGTCCCTTTTCATATACCTGTTTTCCATTTGTATGTCTTTTGAGAAATGTGTATTCAGATATTTGGTCCATTTTTAAATTGGATTATTGAATTTTTTCCTGTTGGGTTATTTGAGCTCCTCATGTATTCTGGTTATTAATTCCTTGTCAGATGAATAGTTTGCAAATATTTTTCTCCTATACTTCGGGTTGTCTCTTCACTTTGTTGATTATTTCATTTGCTACTGTAGAAGCTTTTTAACTTGATGTGATCCTATTTGTTCATTTTTGCTTTGGTTGCTTATGCTTGTGGGGTATTACTCAAGAAATGTTTGTCCAGACCTATCCTGGAGAGTTTCCCCAATGTTTTCTTGTAGTAGTTTCATAGTTTGAGGTCTTAGATTTAAGTATTTAATGGATTTTGATTTGATTTTTGTATATAGATAGAGATAGGGATCTAGTTTCATTCTTCGGCATATGAATATCCAATTTTCCTAGCACTATTTATTGGAGAGACTCTTTCCCCAATGTATATTCTTGGCACCGCTGTCAAAAATGAGTTCATTGTAAAGGTATGGATTTCCTGCTAGGATCTCTATTTTGTTCCATTGATATATGTGTCTGTTTTTATACCAGTACCATGCTATTTTGGTTATCATAACTCTGTAGTATAATTTGAAGTCAGGTAATGTGATTTCTCCAGTGTTGTTCTTTTTGCTCAGGTTGGCTTTGGCTATTCTGGGTCTTCTGGGGTTCCATATAAATTTTAAGATAGTTTTCCTATTTCTGTGAAGAATATCATTGGTATTTTGATAGGAATTGCATTTAATCTGTAGATTTTTGGGGTAGGGATAATATGGATATTTTAACAATATTGATTCTTCCAATCCATAAACATGGAATATCTTTCTATATATTTGTGTGTCCTTTTCAATTTCTTGCATTAATGTTTTATAGTTTTCATTGCAGAGATCTTTCACCTATTTGGTTAAATTTATGCCTAGGTATTTTATTTTATTTGTAGCTATCATAAATGGGATTACTTTCTTGATTTCTTTTTCATATTGTTCACTGTTGGCACAGAGAAGTGTTACTGATTTTTGTATGTTGACTTTGTATATTGCAACTTTACTGAATTTGTGAATAAATTCTAATAGGTTTTTGGTGGAGTCTTTAGGTTTTTCCAAATACAAGGTTGTATCATCTGCAAGTAAGGATAATTTGACTTCTTCCTTTCCGGTTTGGATGCACTTTATTTCTTTCTCTTGTCTGATTACTCTAGCTAGGATTTCTAGTATTATGTTGAATAACAGTGGTGAAAGTGGGCATCCTTGTCATGTTCCAGATACTAGAGAAAAAGTTTTCAGTTTTCCCCCATCCAGTATGATACTAGCTGTGGATCTGTCATATATAACTTTTATTTTGTTGAGGTATATTTCTTCTATACACAGTTTTTTGAGGGTTTTCCATCATTAATTTTTTTAAATCATTACTCCCCAGACTGTGTTCTGCAGTCTTTTTCTAAGCAGACTGGTAAGTGGCACATGGAAAAAGTTTCTGGCCCCTTTATATGGTAATCATCACATTAACGGCTGTGTGTGATTTAACAGTTAAGAAGAAACAAACATTAACTTTATTTAAATCCTGAATTTGCCAATATTTCTTACATCATGTGTGTGGTATGTGGGCATTTCAATTATGATCTGACAGAACAGCATTAAGCAGATACCAGTTTGTGAAATGCTGCTACAGTTTCATGATTTTCCTGTTTACTTTGTTTTGGTTGCCAAGAGGCTCAGAGAGAAATTTGCAAAATTTTAGACTTAAATTCCCCAGCCTGTGTCCTGGACAAGGTAGCCATAGACATCTTGGTAAAATTTCAAATTCCACTCCATCCCACCTGCTTTGTGAATTGTGGCAGAGCTGTTTCTGCTGGGTCCCTGTCCCCACGGGAATGCAGGGCATCATGGTTCCTCTTTCTCAACAATCATGATAGCAGGCTTTGCTTAGTTTTTCTCATTTATCTTAACTACGTATCTCTTTCTATTCTGGGCATTTTACTGACTTATGTTTTACTTTCAGTTCAGTTCTTCCAGTGACCTGCAGTGAATACAGGTCCATAGACTTATCAACCAATCTCATATTTACTTGTTTCTAAATCTTTAATATCCAGTCTCTTCCAATGAGCCCTACTCAGTGGATTTTCAACATGTACTTTATATTATAATATCATCTTTTTATGACTTTTATTTCTATCATCTTATTTTCCTTCCTTCATCTTTTTTCTTCAAATTTTTGACTTATTTATTATCTCATTTTCTTATACATATCTCTGAAATCTGGCTCAAGTCCTTCATGTACTGAGATGATGGTATAAATAACTAATTAAGTATTTTTCATAATTAATTAAAAATAAATAGGTTGTTTCCTTTCTAATACCTGAAGGGATATAGTCAGATGGAAGTGGGGAGGATGCCATGGCAGGGATATTAGTGGGAGTGTTGCCAGATCATTTTGGAGAATGGGAGGTGTTTGGTAGAGCTGGGTAAGCTTGAGGCTCTTTGAGGCCCTGAGCAGCATGGAATAAAACAGTGTTTCCTGGTCTGACCGACCCTAGCAGAAATCTCAGCTTTGTGCCTGACCAGTTTTCCCTTCTGGGTCACAGCCATGCAAGAGAAACCTTGGACATGCTGGTGTTGTCGTCTCAGGATAAGGTGTCAGCTCCCTCCCAAGTGTGTGATTTGGAATCCTGATGTGCAGCAGCATGCAGGACAAAGCGCCTGCCACCACAGAGTGTGCCCCTCACTGCTCTCGGCTGCACTCACAGCACTGACTCCAGCTACTCTGCAATATTTTGGGAGAAATTACTTGTGTGCTTACTTCATTGGTCAAAATTTCTTCCAATTGAAATCGAGTGACCTACAATCATCTTTTTTTGCTTCCTGGATATTCTGGAGTGACACAATAGAGTGCAATGAGAACAAATGTTTAATTATTGAACAGGGCCCTGCCTCTGAACTGTTTGACTAAAAGAAATACCACAGACATATTTCTGACCCTGATGCCTCCGACTTTGTTTTATGCCTTGATTTGTCAACATCCATTTGTCTTTTTCAAAACTGAAGTAGAGAATTTCATAAAAATTTTATTTGTCTTGCATTGCAATGAACACACCTCCTTTATTTGGTTGAAGTTGTCTCCTTTTCTCAGTTTTATTCCTCCTAACATCACTACCAATTGAATACTTCAGAAACATCTCTTTTACATAGGTTACAGCATAAAACCCTTTAATGACTCCTGTTACCTATAGGTTAAAAAATCTAAACACATTATTATTTTGGATTTCCAAGTCTCCAAAGTTTGGGTCCAGTTTTTATTTTTAGCCTTATTTTTGATTAGTACTCCTTTCACAAAACATTTGTTCCAATCACACTAATGTTTTCATTTGTTGCTTTAAGTTTTTGCCTTGAATGTGTTCCAATACAGGTCCTTAAAGTACATAAATAATATAAATAGTAGTAGAAGTAGTGAAGATAATGGTGACCACATTGAAATGTTTGAATCATGTACTTTTTTTTTTCCTGTGTTTCAACTATTTGTCATTTGTCTTCTTTCTACACGTTTCTTCACCTATCTTAACATCACGTCAGGGTCCTCTCAGTCCCGTTTTCTCTGTTATGCCTTCTGGACCTCTGTGGCTAGAAATAAACCCTCTTTCCTGAGTTACTTTGATTCTTACTGTCCAATCATTGGTGACCACATTCTGGGCAACTTCTGCAACTAGGTACCCTTTTTTGTGTGTTTAGAAAGTTCTCAGCTTTTAGGAGTGACTTATATACATTCTTTAATGTGAATGGCACCTATTTCAAACCTTTTGTGGGATGTGTTGATTATATATAGAAAATTAAATTCTGGTATAGCTAATACATACCTGCACACACATGCATAAATAGGAGCAATAAACCAGAGGAACAAAAACACTTACATGCAAATGGCAGGTGGTGACTCCTCCCCTTCTGTCACTGAAGCCACTTGGAAGATTTCTGTGCTCTCTGTCCTCCCTCTTCCTCCTCTTATTTGCAGGTCTCCATTTTGATGAGTTTTTCTGATGTGACAAAGTAAAATGGGGACTGTGAACTGAGTTGCATTAATATAGTTCTAATTGAAAGTAGTCCAAGTTTGCTATTTAATTTATTGTGTAATATTTAGTTACAAAATTTTGTGTTGATGAATGTGCTTTTTTTAAAAAAAATTGTGAGATGTAAACAAAAGTTTAGAGGAGATCCATACTTAATCTTGTGCTTTTTTCCAGATGTTTTGGCTCAGTCCTGCAAGCATTATACTAATGACAAGAGTAAAATCAATGGAGATAACATAGGGATGCAAACATGAGCACCTTAATCTATTAGACAACTTGAAAATTCACATTCAGATTGCAATGAAATGAAGAGAAATTTGCTGTCAACTAATTTAATTGTTTGGCTTATTATTTTCTCAGAAAGTATACTATGTGATTCTTTCTGAGGTCGGCTGGGGATTTCTTGGAATGCTATGGAGGGAGACCTGGCACAGGGTGGAATGCAGACCTCCTGGGGACTGGCTGCATCAGCAAGATGCCCTCTCCCTTAGGCTGCAGCTACACCTGTGAATCATACATTTGGGAGGAAGGTAGATTTTACTTGGGGATTTAACCTACTTGCAGTTTGTGGAAAATATCCAAATGGAATTATGAAAGCATCACCTAATTATAACAACACATTTATTTTCCTTGACCGTCTTTGGTTTTGACTTGTTTGAATTTGTTTATTTAAAGAAGGCTGGTAGGTGGCAATTTTTGTCTGCCATGTGTGGTGTGTATGCACACCTAGCTAAAAATACTGACCTAGCTAAAAATATTTGCATATGCCCACAGGCCATTGATAAAATAAGAATCAGCATAGAAATGAATCAATTTATGCTTTGCGAGGATCCCTTTTTTGTTATATATACAGATGGGATGGTTGAATCAGGATGCATGAAACTCCGGTGCATTTCTGAATTTTACTGCACCACCTGAAGCCTGTCTTTGTGCACGTGAAAACCCTTCAGAAGCAATGATCTCTGTATGTGATGTCCTGCACCCTGCTGAATTCATGCTGTGATGTTGTACATTGTCTCAGGGGAGGAGAAAAACAAGAGGGTTTAGACAGAGGCTCAATTTAGCTCTGGAATATGGGGGAAAAAAGCCTACAAAAATTTGCATACAATCTCCCTTATTTTGTAATTGTGGAATTATTACTATTTTTCATTTAAGTCACTCATTCAGTGCATTTTATGAAGATTACCTTAATGGGAGTGAGTGTTTGGGGTCACTGGGACTCCTGGAGCTTTTTCTTAGTTGGAGGACAACTTTTTATTATGGTTTTAATTTTTAAATTTTATTTTATTATTTTTTAAATAAATAAAATTTTAATTTTAATTTATTATTTAATTTTATTAATCTATTAATTTTCTATTAATTTTCCTATTTATTAAGGTTTTTTTCTTCTTTTTAGACTTCAGTATTAGCCTGAAAGCAATTGAGAAGCCAATTCCAGAATTCTTGAGCTAACTGCCATGAATATTATGCAAAATCAATGGATAATCTCCATGCTTTTTATATGTCATAACAACCATTTTATTAACTATTGTGGAAGATTTCAGTTTTCTTTGAATCTCTGAATAGGCCTATTTGAACGTTTTTTAAGGAGAAGAAAACAGATATGTAGTGTGAAATTTGGTGTAGGAAATGCTGATAATAATTAAAGAGGAGGCCGGGCATGGTGGCTCACACCTGTAATCCCAGCACTTTGGGAGGCTGAGGCAGGTGAATCGCTTGAGGTCAGGAGTTGGAGATCAGCCTGGCCAACATGGCGAAACCCCATCTCTACTAAAAATACAAAAATTAGCCGGGTGTGGTGGGGTGCATCTGTAATCCCAGATACTTGGGAGACTGAGGCAGAAGAATCACTTGAACCCAGGAGGTGGAGGTTGCAGTGAGCTGAGATTGCACCACTGCGCTCCAGCCTGGGTGACACAGTGAGACTCCCTCTCATAAAAAACAAAAAAAAAAAAAAAGAAAAAGAAAAAGAAAAAAATAATTAAAGAGGAAATTAGGAATAAGAAAACAAGAAGGAGGTAATGATGCGTGCAGAGTAGAATATACACATGCACACAAACACACACACACTGGGATTTTAAAAGCAGTCTTGAGAGAAGGAGGATGAACTTGACATGGCTGTGAGAGTCCCATGGGAGAGAGCCAGAGTGTTTTGCTATGCACTGGCATGAGAAGAGAAATGGAGAGATTATATGTACACTGTATACAATCGATAGGTAGGAGTTGGGAGCTCAGCCATGTGGACACACTGAATTTTCTTCCTTAGATAGGCTGTGCTAAGTGTGTTCATTTGGGTTTCTAAAGTTTTCTCTATCTTAAGTATCATGTAAACTTGGCATAATAAGGCATGATTAAACAGGGAGGCTAGAGAAAATATGCTTTCCATCTTTCAAGAAGAATCCACAAACTGAACCTTGCTTCTCACACTGCTCTAGTGCTCATCCAGGCACTTGTTTCCCCTCAGAACAAGTATTTGCTCTTAGGGAGAATCTTAAAAGATGGGCTCATGTTTCCTATGGAGGGACTTGTATTTGGGACTTCCGCTTTCCTCTTTCCCTCATCCTGGACATTCCTCCAGGAGAAGGAGGCATGTCCCTTCCCTGACTGGTGAGAAGGAGGAACTGGCCATGCTTGGCTCAGTCCTGATGGCTTCCTTTTTCTCTCTCCCCCAGGGTCATCTGCCTGTCCATGGCATGCATTCTCATCTGCTCTTTGGAGCCCAAATCTTACCATTACTAATGGCTAGCTGTGTAGTCTTGGAGAAATTTCTCAAATTTTTGGTGTCTTTTTTGTTTTCTAGCTCGAAAATAGATGTGATAATAGATTGCCTCCTTGGATATTGTATGGAAGAGTCTTTAATTAAAGATAAGGAAGACTTTTGTAGAGGTAAACAGATTAAGCAGAGCACACACTATCTCTCACCTCCAGAGACAGAGCCAACACATCCACGAATATGTGTCTTGTTGAAGGGGTGATATTAAAGGATAGGGGTGTTGCACATACTGAAAGCTGTCTGTACCTGATGGACACTTGATAAACCTTTGTTAGATGAAGTCCTAATTGAAAGAAGGAAGGTATATTTTGAAATGGCTCCAGATGATTCTGCTAAATACCCCTTTTCCTCTCCTGCTACAACACACACGCATGCTCGCACACGTATACACACACACACCACATTTGTGCATATAAGCACATCACCTATTGACAGTCATTGTGAAACCTCCCTCTTTAGAGCTGTCTTCTATTAAATTATTTATGACACATATGCTTTCTAAAGACAGCAGGCTGGTAATTTCTTTTTCCTCTTGACAAGCACTGTTAAGAATATACTTATTTTGTACTATTTTAAAAAGTAATATTTACAAACCACTAGCATTTTCTGAATTATATTCGACAGCATACACTACTTGCTTCATGATCCAAATATAGTATATTGAATAGATGGCGATGTCCTTCACAGTCACTATTGAGTCACAAGGCGCTGAAGGGAAGTCTGGCTCATGGGAAGTGCTCTGTCTTACGGGGAGAGCAAAGGCTGGGACACGACCTTTGATTTCTTCATTATGTTATAATAGTAGATTTTTTAAAAATTCAAACTCAAAATCTAAGTTGTCTTTCATGTTACATTCACTAATAGTGCATATTATAGCTAGATATATGTAAATATAGGTCTTTAGAATATCCTCGTCTAAAATAATTATTGCAGACAACACATCTATCATTTAGGTTCATGTTGTAGAAACCTGGATTGCGGCTTAAAAAGGTTTCTAGTCACTCATTACTAATTTTCTTTACTTATACTTGCCTTTAATTCAATTTTGAAAATACGTATAATATCAGCGATTTCCTTCTTGGATGTTATATGGAATGGTGAAATAATACCCTGTAGTAGTTGAGAAACATGGAGAATTTAAGAGGGTTAAGCTCAAAACAATACAGGCAAGGAGTACAAAGGCTTTGTTAAAAAAACAGGTTATATGTGGCTTATCATTAGATCATATAGTTTGATATGTGTAAAAAGTAATGCTCAGATATGTGGTAAAGTAGGGAAGATAAATAAAATTTACTCAATCTGTTTCTCTTAGATGGAAAACTAGTGCCATATATTCTTTTTTTAATCTTCAGGGATAAACATAAAACATGGCCTCATAATTACCTCCATTTCTAGTATGTTCTCTGTGCTGCAGGTATGATAGTAGGTGACTGGCAAGCATTGGCTAATTTGATTCACAATTTAGTGTGGCAATAATATGTTGCCTCTAATTTTTTAAATAGAAGGAAAAATAAGCATTCAGTATGTAAATTGGAAAGCATTATCTCTTTAACAGGAGATTAACTTTATTAAACATTTTGCTGCACTAGGTCTATGACATTTGAGAAGAAAATTTTACAAAGATTTTGGAAATCCCCAAATCTACATATATATCTTTCCATAAAGTACACGTACAATGATTTTGAGAACAGCAAAACTCATCTGGAAGGCACATGCTGGAAGATGGGCTTGGTTCACCCCGAGTGCCCACTCATGTTCACCTACTAACATATAAACTCACAGGGGTAGGACTCCTGGTAGGACATGTGACAGATCAGAAATGTGAGAAGACAAGGGGGCTCGTGGACAGCTGAAGGGACAGATATTCAATTGTAGAAATCCCGTGTGTAATCTCTTTCCACACTTGTTTGTGCGTGTTTGAATAATGTTGTATATACAGATTTGCACCTGCAGTTCCCCTTCTATGCATTTCCCATGTCGTTAGAAGAATGAAAATTCCTCTGTCATAGAGAAAAATACAAATTATTTGTAATGTTGACTAGATATTTTATGTTAAGAATTATTAATGTTTGTGTGTCATAATGTCATATTCTGAAAGTTTTTATCTTGGAAGCACACATGCTGAGGAATTTATAGATGTAATAATATGTCAGGATTTTGCTTCAAAATATGTACTCGAGAGGGGCAAAGTAAGTAGGAGTATGAATGAAGTAAGTATGGTACTGTGCTGATAATTGTTGAATCTGGGTGATGGAAATGATGGAATTTATTATACTGTTCTCTGTATTTTGCATATATTTAAACGTTTTCATGATTAAAAGTTAAAGTGTTTCTATAAATTTAATTTCTAATGTCTTTATGATGGTCACAATAAGGATATATTCATGTAATCATTTATATTATACAATTTGGGGACGTTTTATATATTTTTTGTTTTTCAAGATCATATAAGGTATGGTAATCCACATTTCTCTGTGCATGAAATTTTACCAACATTTAAAATTAGTCTAGGGGGAGAATTTTGGGGGTATATTACTGCACCAGGCCAGCCTGGGATACAGGCATCACGCCTGTAATCCCAGCACTTTTGGAGGCCAAGGTGGGCAGATTACTTGAGGCCAGGAGTTCGAGACCAGCCCTGGCTAACACGGGAAAACCCTGTCTCTACTAAAAAATACAAAAGTCAGCTGGATGTGGTGGCACATGCCTGTAGTCCCAGCTACTTGGGAGGCTGAAGCATGAGAATGGCTTGAACCCAGGATGTGGAGGTTGCAGTGAGCTGAGATTGTGCCACTGCACCCCAGCCTGGGCGACAGAGTGAGAGTCAGTTTCAAAAAATAAAAAAATTTCCTGCAGCAATGAATGTAATCATTTAAAAGTGATATGCACTTTTCCAGTTGTTTCCCAAGTTGATGTAATTGTTTCCCAAATAGACTGGATATTCTTTCTAATAATTATGAGAATGCCCGAGCCACCTCATGCTATTAGTATTGCCCATCATCATTTAAAAATATATCTTAAATTGATAGATCATTTCATTATGGATATTAGAAGAATAGATACTTCTTGAAATATGAGAAATTTATGCTGGTTGTAGAAAATTTGGAAAGTGCAGAAACATCCCAACAGTAAAAGAAAAACCACTTGTTGAAGTGCGAATTTTTCTTTTTTTTTTTTTTTAATTTATTTGTTTTTGAGACAGAGTCTCGCTCTGTCGCCCAGGCTGGAGTGCAGTGGCGAGATCTCGGCTCACTGCAAGCTCCTCGCGGGTTCACGCCATTCTCCTGCCTCAAGCCTCCTGAGTAGCTGGGACTACAGGCGCCCGCCACCACACCCAGCTAATTTTTTGTATTGTTTTTAGTAGAGACGGGATTTCACTGTGTTATCCAGGATGGTCTCGATCTCCTGACCTCGTGATCTGCCCGCCTTGGCCTCCCAAAGTACTGGGATTACAGGTGTGAGCCACTGCACCCGGCCTGAAGTGCGAATTTTTCATAACAATCTTTTTTCAAAATATTTTGAAATATTCTCTGCTGTTCAGTTATAATGATAGCTGGAGGCATTATACAACTTTATTTTGTAACATATTTTTTCCAGTACAGATGTGAAAAGCTTCACATCTATTATTTAGTATTGCAATGTCAAATAAAGTTAGAGAGAAGTTTCAGAAAAAAAGATAAGTTCGTAAAAGGCCATAGTCTCTGTGAGGAAAAGTGACATAGGACATTTCTCCATTGGCAGCAGTTAGGAAATGTAGGAAGAGCGTCAGAGTTTCTGAGTCAGCTTTCAGATGCATGTCCTCACTTTCTCTTCATTATACCCAAATGAAGATCTTGTTTGAACTTTTTTTTAATTATACTTTAAGTTTTAGGGTACATGTGCACAACGTGCAGGTTTGTTACATATGTATTCATGTGCCATGTGGGTGTGCTGCACCCATTAACTCATCATTTAACATTAGGTATATCTCCTAATGCTATCCCTCCCCCCTCCCCCCACCCCACAACATTGCGGCACTATTCACAATAGCAAAGACTTGGAACCAACCCAAATGTCCAACAATGATAGACTGGATTAAGAAAATGTGGCACATATACACCATGGAATACTATGCAGCCATAAAAAATGATGAGTTCATGTCCTTTTTAGGGACATGGATGAAGCTGGAAACCATCATTCTCAGCAAACTATTGCAAGGACAAAAAATCAAACACCGCATGTTCTCACTCTTAGGTGGGAATTGAACAATGAGAACACATGGACACAGGAAGGCGAACATCACATACCGGGATCTTGTTTGAAATTTACAGATAGAGAAGAGAAGGCCTTGGAGATACAACGTTCTTCGGAAAGTGGTCAGAGCCTCCTAACATTGCTTCAGGGCTGGGCCCCTCCCCGCTCCCTCCTGTTTTGGCTTCTTGCCAGCCTGGGTGTTCCTGGTCCCCGCAATGCTTGCACTTTCCTGAGTCAATACTGTGGAATCTGTTGACCATTCTTCTTGAGAAACTGTTTTCTTCCATTTTTTTTTTTTTTTTAAGAAAACTGTAAAGTTAATGCATACTCTTGGGAAAAAAGAATTCTAACAGAATTAAAGATTATAATTGAAACATACTTTATACACAGTTTTATATGCCGTTTTTTCTTAATACTATGAACAAGTTTTCTGTGTCCTTAGAATGGTTGTAAATACCATAGTGGTTACAAGGGGCGTAGCCACATTCTAAGAGTGCATCGCCATTGACTTAATGCTCCACTGTATCCTCTAATTAGGCCACAGCCTTGGCTGACCCATGCTCCTGCCTAAACGTGACCAGTCTGCACCTCAGAAGGCCAGGCTCTCCCCTTGGCTGCCACCTACAGCCAATCTAACCAGCTGTGCACCCGAGTCTCTGTTTTTTTTTTTTTTTTTTTTTTAATGTTTTCCCCATTACTTCAAGGTTTGGATAAAATAATGCACTATGGTTTGCAGCCTGGCTTCCCAAATAATGAGGCTGGAAGTCACAATCTGAAACTGAGTGAATTAACCCCCTGTTGAGGGAATTGAGTAAAGAGGAAAAAAGACCTTGAAAGAGCTAGGAAGATTCATTTCCTCTTCTCCCTTTTTCTGATGAACAAACTGTTTCAGGAAAGAGATCTTGCTTACTTCTGCAGCCTCTCTGAGATGTCCCTCATGGCCACATGAATGCACCCAGCAAAGGACCCAACTTGGGAAGCTGTGGCCAGGATGGTATATGTCACTTTGCATTGCTTCTCATCCTTCCCTCCGTAGCTGTTTTCCTCACCTTCTTGCCATGAGTTTGCACGTCCTTAAACAAAATAGGAGCCTTTTTAGTCATTGCCTCAGACCAGGATTTTTAGGGAACCTGAGCTCAGGCAGAGACCTAGATGCAGAGGGAGGTAGAATGTTCCAGGAAGGAGATGCAGAATGTACAAAAGCTTTGTGGGGTGAGGGAGCATGATAGGGTAAAAGCAAAGGAAGGTTGAAATGAAAAAAAAAAAAGTAAATGGCAAATGTGAAATGTGATGGAGAAAGGAAGAGGAGGGGCATGTGATGTAAACTAGCTGGGGACAAAACCACAGAAGGTGGTATAGACCCCAGAAGCAGTCTGGTCTTGATTCTAAGAGTAACAGCAATCTATTGTAGGGCTTTAGGGAGGATGGCATTGGGATGGAGATGGGGTAGCATATTAGTCCATTTTCACACTGCTGTAAAGAACTGCCTGAGACTGGGTCATTTGTACAGAAAAGAGATTTAGGTGACTCACAGTTCCGCATGGCTGGTGAGGCCTCAGGAAACTTACAATCGTGTCAGAAGGGGAAGGAGGGATGTCTTACCTGGTGGCAGGCAAGAGAGAGCCTATGAAGGAGGAACAGTCAAACACTTATAGACCATCAGATCTCATGAGAACTCACTCACTGTCATGAGAACAGCATGGGGGAAACTGTTTACATGATCCAGTCACCTCCTTCCCTTGAGATTTGGGGATTACAGGTCCCTTCCTCCACACATGGGGGTTACAATTCGAGATGAGATTTGGGTGGGGACACAGAGCCAAACCATATCAGGGTAGTGACACTGGATTTGAATTTTGAAAGGGCCACTCTGGTTATGCAGGGGAGAATAGATCATATGAAGGAGGTTTGCAGTGTGGATATTGCTTGATCAGTTAGCAAGTGATGGCATATTACTGGAGAAATGACATTAGCTTGGACTACTGTGGGAATAATGGAAATGGAGAAAAATGAGAGCTATTTGGGAAGTAAAATGGATAAGATCGATAAAGGTTGGATATGTAACCTGGGGCAGTGGAGGAGTCTTAGATAATTCCTAGGTCTCTATATTGAGCTATTTATTGGATGCTGGTGGCATTCACAGAGGTCAAACATTTGTGGTTGAGGTCAAACATTTGTGATGTACCTGGTATAACTGCTCCCTGAAGTTCCCTGAAGCTGAGAGAGTGAACAGATGGTAAGGAGAGGCAAGCTGGCCTTGCCTTCCTGGATTTTATGTTTTCAAATGACTGAGAGTACTGTATGGATTGGACATGTGAGTAAAAGAATTCCCTGCCCTTCCCCGCCTTGCAACCCCCTTCCCCAGATCTGAAGTTGAGTTATACCCTAATGAGCACATGTCTGGCCCAAATTAGGTCTAGAATGCATTTGTCTAATGTGGGCCTTCTAATATTCAGTCTTCCCTGTATATTAGTGAGCTATTTCATTTTTCAAATAATTGGAGTCATGTTGTAGTTCTTCCAGGGAAATTCCAATCACCAGGGCTAGTGTCTCTGCCCTTGATCACACTGATTTATAGAAGTCATCTTCTTCATTTGTAAAGTATTTGTTGTGTTTATTATGAGTGAGACACTAAATAGGGCACAATATGAATATGACATGGGTCTTGCTCATTAATTTTCAGCAAGATAAGAGATTATATTGTCCATCATCACATTGATTTATGGAAGAGTCCATATGCAGGACTCAATCTCCTACCCTTTCTGCATTGCTGTCTTTGACAGCTTGCAGTCATAGAACAGATTTTGAAAAATGGGTGGCAGTCAATTTTGACTGCCTCAGAAAATAGTACCCATAGTGTGGCTAAGAGGGTAGAGCATGGTTGGGTGCAAAAATTTGAATATGCCTAACCATTTTCCTGTAAGTTGTATATTCTATATTTCTGAACTGGGTTAGTTATACCAACTTGTAAGATGACATTTCTGAGAACAAGTTGAGTATAAGTCACTGATTATGTTTAAAACTGAAGTGTTATCTACTCTATAGTTATAAATTTTCTCAGACTCTTGCAAATTGTTTACTAATAGCTTGCTTTTCCATGTGATTCAGATTTTGTCTTTATAGATATGTGGGTTGGAAAGTGGGATGTGGCATATCCTCATCAGATACATATTATTAGGAGGTTATCTTAAAGCCTCATTCTCAATCACTTTTATATATTTTTGGTGCTGATATAATCAATAGAATTTCATATTCTAGAGAGTAAATTTGCTAAACTAGATGAACCAAGACAGTACATTATTAATATATTACTTAGTATTTAGAATCTTAAACATCAGTAGGACATGGGAGGTTATTCCTGACTTGACAATTGTTTTTTAGCCTCTTCAATAGGTAGCTTTGGCTCTTGCTTTCAGTGCTTTCAGCAATGAAGGCTCATGTGGACAGACAGTGATATATTCTTTTTTGCATGTTAATTATCAATATCTATTATCATTTATGCTTCATTATTATTTTCAACTGTTTTAATGCCACTCCTATACCCAGAATATCCACAGCATTTTTTAAATTGTTTTTCTTTATTTAGCTATTGCTATTAACATTAATTATATCAATTTTGAATAAAGGGATATGGAAATATTCTATATAATTTTTTTACAGCCTCAATATTCTTTTCTTCAAAATTTTGTGGTATAGAAGAATTTCCTTTCACCAATGGATTTTTATCCTTTGAAAATATGAAGGACTGCTGTTTTAGCAAGTCAAAATGTTACCTGGGAATGATCAATGGTTATGATTTACCATCTTGTATTACTGGTTAAAAAAATGGAAAATTTGAAATATGCATGTATTTTTTAAATTAGTTAATTACATTTGGATAGTCTTATAATAGTGAATCTTTTTGCTGGAAATGATATAGTAGTATTCATTCCCTTTATCTTAGATTGCATTTAGGTCTTTGAAATATTGCTCCACATGTGAATTGAATTTTTTTGGGGTGAAGTTTCTTCTAAAAGTTATCTGCCTCATTTATTTGCAAAGCATTTGTTGAATGTTTATTATAAGTGAGGCACTAGGTAGGGAAAAACATGGATAAGAAGATATGAGACCTGCCCATTGGTTTATCAGCAAGATAAGTTATTGCAGACTTCCTCTTCTAGCAAATTTGGTGGATATTTACAGTGAGTGAACTTGATCACAGTAAACTGCTTTTGCAAGCCTGGTGAGAAAACTGATCCACAAATTATGTAATGTAAGGGATAGCTAAAAGCCATGATATCAATTTTAATAAGTAGTAGAAAAAGCATTAATTGTGTTAACAAAGTGGCATTAGTTGTATTACAATCCATATGGACCTTGGTTTGCATAGGCCCTATGTAAATAGCTGGAATTAGAATTCTTAAATTTCTGGAATTAGAACTGTTACTGGTCTGTAAATTAGGTCAACTGGAACTCCTTCAAAATCACTGGAAATGTTGGGGTATGAATTTCAGATGAAAGAAAGGGAAGAATTTTTTTTAATTGATTGTCTATGCAGCTGGTAGTTATGTGTTTTATATACATTTACTATTTATATTGTCAGTTGGGTAATATTTTCTCCATTTCAGATGAAGAAACTGAGGGTTAGGGTGCCCAAGTACTCTTGTTGTAACTTGGGCGAACTTGAAAGTGACCCATGTCAGCTGGGAGGGGTGGCAGTTCTGAGAGTCAGGGAGGTGCACTGGACAGAGAATCCTCTGTGTCCAACATTGTGTTCTACATTTTACGAGGATGTAATAAACACAAATAAAATACAATGCAGGCTAAAACTGAACTTGATACAGTTCCTTCTCAGCCTCATCTTCCACTATATTTCATATTCTCATTGAATATCATCTACTTGTCTTCTATCCTAGAAACAAGCATCATGATCACCATCATATTCAGCTTCTATTTTACTTATTCAATACTCAACAGGGGATAGACATGTTATATATTGTGTCATTTAGTATTTACAACTACTGAGCATTCTCATTTATTCCTATTTCATATTGGATGAAACTCAGGTTTAGGAAAGAAAAATCACTTGTTCAAAACCTCAGTTAGTGAGCAGAAAGATCACGACTCAGACTCAGGTGTACCTCACCCAAAGCCCAGGCTTTGTATAGTGCAGTAATTGCTCCCTATCTGGTCAAAAATTTATGTCGCTTGAGCTTCTGAATATCTTTCTGGGCTTTCTCCCCCTATTATTTTTTATTTTTTAGTGATCACAAAAAATATTTAGTGATATGTTTTGGTGGAGTATCACTCTGTTGCCCAGGCTGAAGTGCAGTAGCATGATCTCAGCTCACTCCAACCTCCGTCTCCCGGGTTCAAGCGATTCTCCTGCCTCAGCCTCATGAGTAGGTGGGACTACAGGCACGTGCCACCATGCCCGGCTGGTTTCTGTATTTTTAGTAGAGTCGGGGTTTCACTATGTTGGCCAGGATGGTCTTGACCTTTTGACCTCAGGTGATCTGCCTGCCTCGGCCTCCCAACGTGATGGGATTACAGGTGTGAGCCACCACACCTGGCCTTCCCCCTATTTTTATTGCAGCTGCCTTGGCCTGCATTATCTGTCCCTTGGTGGAGTTATCTTTCTAACTCTGGTTCTTCCTCCATGTCTGTAGCTCACCTTTTGCCATTTCCCACTCAAAACCCTCAGATGGCATCATATTCGGGTGCATTCTGAGCTAATGATTCTTTAGCTGGCAAGGAAAACGCATGTCTGAATAAAGGTATAGAGTGGTTTGAGAAATTTTACTCAATTGGATTAATTTATATTTTATACAAGTAAAATCTTACACAATTTCATTATACAAATTAAATAAAACACTAAATGCTAAATCAAAACAAAAGAAGTAATGCTTGGCAACATATTCATGGCAAGTGGAAATATGCTGAGTGTAGAATGAGAAAATATTTGATGTAAACCCTACTATTACAAAGAGTGTGTCATGTTTGTTAATTATGGATAAAGATCTTATGCATCTACAAGTTGACTGATTTAAGGCAGGCAGTTACTGTGGGCCCATTGGCTGCCCACCCAATGTTTATGCTACAAGTTTTTTTTTTTGAGGTGGAGTCTTGCTCTGTTGCCCAGGCTGGAGTGCAGTGGCGCGATCTCGGCTTACTGCAAGCTCCGCCTCCCGGGTTCACCATTCTCCTGTCTCAGCCTCCCAAGTAGCTGGGATTACAGGCGCCCGCCACCACGCCCGGCTAATTTTTTTTTTTTTGTATTTTTAGTGGAGGCGGGGTTTCACCATGTTAGCCAGGATGGTCTCGATCTCCTGACCTCGTGATCCGCCTGCCTCAGCCTCCCAAAGTGCTGGGATTATAGTCATGAGCCACCACACCCGGCCTATGCTACAATTCTTTCTTGCTAACAAAATTCCAGTTTTGTTCATGTGGCAAAGTGCTTGAATTTGGTAGATAAATCATGGTGAGTCTCAGAGAATGCTAGTAATTCTAGTTCCCTTTGACAGTGATTGTCCTAGGGGGCCATATGACCCAGTTCTGGGCAGTGATCTATGAAGTCCTCTGGGCTTCTCTAGAAAAATATTTCTTCTTGAGAGAAATATTGTAATTCTGTAATGAGAAAATCTATTCTTTTGACTGCCCCTTTGCTTCCTGTGTTGGGAATGATGGCTGGAGGTATGGCAGCTATCTTGTGACAGTGAGGATTCAAGCCTGAGGACAAAGCCAACACCCTAAAACAGAAGGTTGAAGGAGCCTAGGTTTGATGGCCTTGAACCATTGAATCAACTCTATGACTGCCAATCAAATGACTTCTTTTTAGCAAATTATAAATATTCCTATGCACATAACCACCATTAATCAAGTTTTTAAAAAATTATTTCTATTGAAATTTACTATTTCTATTCTAATTGGGTACATGTAAAGCATCTTTGAACCCTGAGAAGCATATTGTATTTTAGTCCATCTTCCCCAGGAGTTAGTTTTCATCCTTGGCTTTGCTAGCTAAATACCAGAAGATTGTCAACATAAAATAATTTATATTTAATTTTGGGCATTACCAATTGCTGGTTATTAATAGACTGTGGTTTTAGGTATTTATGAAAAGTAAATACAAAATTTCTTTTCCATGGATCAGAAAAGAGTGCATGTTTGGAAGACTTCTACCTATCACTGGCAACAGCTAGCATGATTTCTCTTCTGTAAGAGTGATGGGTCATTATTCCTATTTTCCTCTTTTTCTTTTAGGTGGCTGATAATGGAAATATACAGTTCAAAAACTTTCAAAGCTTATATCCAGTATTGATTCACATTATTGAAAAGAAAAGGATTGTGGTTTTGGGAATATTTTAGTCTAAAAATTCTACACAATAATATTGCATCACCCTCTTGACTACTTGAACACTATTCAAGTCATACTTGTGCAAACCCCATTTAAAGGTATAATTTGAGAACTTACACTTCTAATTACAAATAATTTTTAAATGCCATATTTCTGAGGAAACCTCATAAAAATATTTATTATAATGGCTTCCAAATTTTACCTGCAGTGAAAATTGAGAAGAAATTCCAGAATATGAATTTATCTGGATATATAGTTGTGTTAGTCAGAGAGTTTTAGACCGCAGTGAGCCGCGATCACATTACTGCACTTCAGCCTGGGCAACAGAGACCCTGTCTCAAAGAAAAAAAAATCCTAGATATTTTTGTAAGGTATGTTTTAGATGATGCTAACAGTAAACCAGTAGACTTTGAGTAAAGCAGATTACTCTTTATAAGTAGATAGGCCTCATATAATCAGTTAAAGGCCTGAATAGAACAAAGACTAACCTCCCTCAAAGAAAAGAGGGAATTCTGACAGCAGATGGCCTTCAGGCTCAAACTGTGCTATCAACTCTTCCTGGGCTTCCAGCTGCCAGCCTACTCTGCATATTTCAGACTTGCCAGCCTCCAAAATTGCAAGCCAATTTCTTGAAAAAGATCAAAATTTATATATAGACATACACATGCACACCGACAAACACAGACACACACGCACACATAGACACACAGACACACACACACACAAAGACACAAACACACACACACACACACACACGCTATTGGTTCTATTTCTAGTGGTTAAATGTCTCAAACTCCTGGGTTCAGGCAATCCTCCTGCCTCAGCCTCTTGAGTAGCTGGGATCACAGGCATGGACCACTATGCCCAGCTAATTTTAAAGTTTTTTTTTTTGTAGAGATTGGGTCTTGCCATGTTGCATAGGCTGGTCTTGAATCCTGTACTCAAGCAGTCCTCCCACCTCAGCCTCCCAAAGTGCAGGGATTACAGGTGTGAGCTGCCATGCTTGGCCTTGGATAATTTTTGACCAACTGTTTGGGTACCAAGGCTGAGCCAAGTTGACACATAAAATCAATCATCACAATGTCCGCCACTGAATTAATAATTTAGCGTATCAAAATGTAGGATATGCCAGGAATGACATTATTACTCTTATGTTACTTATTGTGATGAATTTTATAGCAAAGGATTTTTTTCCCAACTACTAGTGTATGTATAGCATATGTGGTTAAAAAAAATCTGTAGAAAAATATCTGATTTTTTCTCAAGTCTTGAAGATTACAATAAAGCTGATGATAGCTTTGCAGCTGAATAAAATTCTTTGATGTAATGAATTAATTTAGAAAAAAGCTGATTGGAGCATGAGCTGGTAAAATGCCAGCTATGCTAGCTTTGTAATAGGGATTTCTGGTGGAAAGTCGAAGGAAACAAGTTCTTCTTTCAGGAATGTATTAGATCATTTGTTACCAAATTTTAGCTTTGAAAACCCTGTTTAGTGATCCAGGGTGAGAGTCCACTGTGAGTAATGCAGTTAATTAAAAACTGTTGATTAGTAGGTTGTTCAAATTGCAATGTGAGGATCCTGAATGACAAATAGAATTTGCTTATTTTCCACAACGATGCTATTTGAATGTCAGAATTTTAAAACTTCAGATTATGAATATCGTCCCACTGGACCTGAACATTTTTAAAGTGAAGCTCTTTTTCCACTGTGTTTGGGAATTTCTTCTGAAGATGCTTTCCGTATTCTAGGCAGGGAAAAATATGAAACCAATAACTTACTCATTTTAGAATGGAGATGATGAATATATTTTGTCCCAATGTATTATAAATCAAAAGACAAGTCCTTAAGAAGAATATTCTGATTTATTTAGCTATTCCCTCTAAGTAAGATAATAGTTTAACCAATGGTACTTAGAATGTTTGTACTCAGCAAGAGTCTTAGAAATAAATCATCAATGTGATTGACACACTTTTCCTTGGCTGGTTTACTGGTTCAGTGAGAATTTGGTTCTGCTTTTTTAGACAGTCAAGAAGGGCAGGCACTATTTTAAAAAAATGTAGCCCTGCTACATACTACTGTGACTGATAGAACAATTTTCCCACGAGCAAGATTCGCTGACACACAGCTCCCTACCCCCATGTTTGCTTGTGGTTGATAAGACGACATCCGCACAGCTGAGCCCTGTTCTAGGAGGAGCTATTAACACGGATTCCTCCAGAAGAAATGTTCACCCAGGCTCGTGAGGACAGAGTGTGGATTAGACTGTGAGGGAACTAGGTGGCAGAACTATTCCAGGATCCTTGCTTCAGGCTCATCCATTCTATGCACTACTTCTTTTTCTTTCGTAAAGATCTAATGTTTTATATATATATATATACACATATACATATACATATATATATAAATTATACACACACACACACACACAGACATGCACACACACACATATATATTTAATTTGGTGAACCACAAAGCTTGGCTCAGGGGACCTGGAATAGACTGCTTATACATTATTGAAATTAGCTCATGGAAAACACGCTGCAACCTTGTCAAATAGAAATATCCTTGCCCCGATTTGCGACCTGAAGTTGCTCTGGTTTCAGAACACCAGGGAAAATTACCAAATGCTTCAAACCTCCAAAAATGATAATTTTCAAAAGAACTTAGCAAACTTGGCAAATATATTCGAGCTTCAAATATGCTGAAACTGAAACTGATGGGAAAAAAGCCCTACAGCATCCATATATAAGCTCCAGCCCCAGCTAACAAAATCACAACACCAAATGTCTCATCCCTCAGTGAAGATCTGAAAGAGCACCCGGCTTTACAGTGGTTCAAAGGGACAAAAGCACAGCTCAGGTGGGGAAAGTGAAATCCAGGGAATGAATCCATGACCTCGCGTGCTCTGGCCGAGAAGGAAGCTTGTGCAAAACTCTCCTCAGAGATGCCCAGTTTTTGTCACTATCCCAGAGAAGTTTAATTTTTAAAAATTAATTATTCATTCATTTGATACAGTTAACTTCTAGAAAATCATTTTTAGGATTTGATTATGAGGTAAACGGTGTGCTCTGGTGGGCTTTGGGTATTGTCTTGTTATTTTAATTTGTATGTAATTGGGAAGTTGCTCTGTGTTCATTGTCCCTGTGGAAATAAAGCAGTAGGAATGGTTCAATATTGCATGTCAGCTCTCTGTTCTCTCTTTCTTTTATGATGCATAGAATAGAAAATGTGTAGCCAGCAAAAGCAGATAATATGATTGTGTGTGTGTGTGTGATTCTAAAGCTACTATTCCTTTGTTTCATTTTTAGTTTGCAATGTTCACATTATTTGTGCAATTTCAATTAACATTAAAAGAAGGCAGGAGATAGTTCTGTTTATCTAAGGGGTCATGGGTTAAAAGTGATTCTAAAGTCTCATCTGACAGACAAGCCTCTTTCAAATACAGTAACTCTTCTTCACCAGTTCATTTCCCCTGCATACACATTCTCCTTGTGAGCCACACCAAAATGTGAATACACCATGTTTTGTCCCATTTCTTTGTCTTTCAATACGTTATTGCGTTTCTTTGGATATGCCCCCACCCTCATATTTCTTATAAGAAAATTCTTATTTATCTTTAAGACTGAATTCAAATAGCACCTCCTCTAAGATGGCTTCCAAGGATGCATAAACATTTACTCTTTCCTTCATCTGTGCTAACATTACTATGTATACACCACTATTAGAATACTTGGCTTATTGTAAAGGTTTTTTAAAATACACCAAAATTAAGAAAATATATTCTTCTTATAAAAGGTGAAGTAGCATAAATAAGGGTCAAATCTCTCATCGCTACTCTCCATTCTTCCATTCCACGCTCTTTGGATTAACCCTTGTTCTCAGTGTGGGAATATCCCACCAGGCCACTTTTATTTCTGTACACATTTCCTGGCCCCATATAAAATGGACAGTGTTATCTTTTAGATTAACCACTCTTCGGATTAACCACTGTTCTCAGTGTGGGAATATCCCACCAGCCACTTTTATTTCTATATGCATATACATGGCCCCACATAAAATGGACATGTTATCTTTTGTGTGAGTTACAGAAATAACATAATAGTGCATGTGTTGTTCTAATGATCGTGTATGTGACTTGTCTGCTGGCCTGTAAGAGAGATTCACTCACCCCACCAGATGGTGAAGAACTTTAGTTCCAAGATGATTTGTGCGTGGGCCATAAGTGTTCATATGCATGTGTGTTCGCCTGTGTGCTCTATATGTGTTCACATATGTGAATTCATATGTGTGTGAGTTCATGTACGTGCATTTCATTGTTTTATTCCTTATGTCTTCTCTGTCCTCACCTCCCAACAGTACCTAGCCAATGACCATTGCAGAGTCAGTATTTTAACATAAGTCTATCGTAGAGATAAGTAGTATTATATATCCATGTTGCTCCTTCATGACTATAGAAAGACTTAATAGAATCAACCCAAAATTTAAGATTGAGATATTTAATGTGACCAATGAAGTATTTAATGTGTGCACTCTCAGGCAAATGACATGTAAGTACTGGAGTCTCGGTAGGTGATCTTCCTTGTATGTTAGATAGAAAGGAATTTCCACAGCGATATTTCCATCAAAATTACAACAAAAAACAATTATTTTCATTTTTTGCCAAAATAGTTTCCTAATTCAGATTATATGGTCTGATCACAAAATGATAAATCCAGTTAATATGAATGTTTTCCTTAAGATTAGAAAGATAAAAGAAATGGTCTTTTCTTTGAAGAATAGTTGGACAATTGAAAGATATTAGTGGGGAGGAGTTTATTGAGGCCAAATAAAAAACAGATTGGTGACACATATTATTTTTCTTATTTTTAGAAAGCATATTGTGAATTATAGTCTAAAAATTAGCTCAAGTTGTCCTGGGGAAGAGGGTAGCAGGCAACTGATCATAAATATTAACCACTTCAGGATTGTATAAATGACAGTCTGTTCTCTCAAGTGCTAGAAATGCCTCTGGCAAAGAGAAAAAAAATGCCTTGGTAGCAAATTTTCTTTCAAAGAAAGGCAAAGAAAAAGCAAACTTTCCATGACTAGTCTTGTTCTTCATGTTATTTAATGCATTTCTTGGTTACTCAAGTCTCAAGGACCTCCAGTTACTTCTAATCTAAATGCAAGCAGGGTTGAACAACATCTGATTTTTCTTACTAGGGCTACCTCTCAGACCAGTGGGAAATCAAATGGCTCCTCACATATTGCTAGGGGTGTGGATTCTCTACTTGAAAAGCATATGATTTGATATCAGAAAGCATTAATTTAAATCTCAATTTTGCCACTTACTGGTTGTATGAATTTTGACAATTTATTTAACTTTTCTGCACCTCGGTTATCTCATCTGTAAAATAAGAATGATAATTTCTATGAATTCTATAACTCATCATCTTAATGCAAAGCTAGGAAATTATAACCTGTTCTTCCCACTATGTTCACGTGGTCATCACTGGCTGTGTTTTTGTCCTTCTCCTCACACCTTTCCCAAACCTGTCTGGAGACCTTTCTGACTGCTGGGTGCTCTTGGTGGGGGGTGGTCCTGGATATTTTCCAGTGGCCCCTCTACACCTACTTACCCTCTACCCTTCTCTGCCTTGCACTGTCCCCCAGGAGTCTAACCCTTATTGGCTGCAAGGGATGCTGCTACCCTCTGGCTTCTGATAGGGCATGGCCAGTGGGAGGTGTCAGCAGGAGTTGGGAGCAAGCAAGTCAGATGTCTTATGCCACGCAGTATGGGGGCCAGTACCTGGGCTCCTGGCCACAGCTCTCCCTCAGGGATCCAGCGATGATGTTCCCTCCTTTACCTATCAGGCGTCTTCCTGATGGTAGACTTTCCACTCTTGCTTCACCAATGTTTGTTAGTTCTCTCTGCGTTGTAAATTCTCCTTTTATAAAACTCTTCTGAGTTACCTGTGACTATGCTGTGTCCTTCCTGCATGAACGCTGATCCATCCGAGAGAAAGTGGGAGCAATTGAAGGTATGGCTCGGCCTCTCTCTGTCTAGACTCCACAGGCATCATAGCTACACAAAATGCATTCTGATAGCTGTTCCGAATTCTCAAATTTAGTGCACAGTGTAACAGCCTAGGCCTGTAAAGGAATCTGTTTCCCAAGATCCCAGTGAATTGGACAGATTTATTTATTTCTGAAAAGTTTCTTTTGAAGTTTAATGAGAACTTTCTCTAACATTTCATAAGCAAGGAGTCAGTTATCAGAAAGCAAAAGCAACACAAAACCAGAACTGGTAGAATAACGGATGTGGTCTGATAATTTTTGTATGTGCTGCCAAGATAGATGGTGATGTATCTGATTCAATCATTTCAATTTTCTTCTTGGATAGAAGAAATTAAGAATTAACTGAGAGTAGTTACAAGCTTAATTTTTGGCAAATAGTAATTTTTATAGCCAAATGAGACTTGCAATAACCTATACTTATAAACAAATATACTTTATTTTATTTTTTTTGATAATTAGCCGTATGAGTTAAATTCAATCTTGAAAGAAAAATATACCAAATTAATGAAATCTGAGCAACAGAGTTTATTGTTTAACCCCAAATTTACCTCTATCTACAATTGTTTTAAAA